>NW_028322247.1:3793293-5057724 GCF_059928025.1 Delphinapterus leucas | reverse complement strand
CATTACCAAGGGGAGTAGACCGCCAGCAGGCACCAACTCCCAACTGAGGGCCCATGTCGCCAAGGTGACGTGTGCCAGCCAGGCAGGAGTGACCTCAGCACAGAGATCCCACGTCACGGAAGTGTGAGGACCCCAACGAGGATCAGATTCTCACCAGAGGGCCCACATCACCAAGGGGATGGGAACTAGGCAAGTGTGTCTTCACACCAGTGGGGCCACATCAGCGAAAGTGGAGGAACCCAGCACATGTGGCCTCAAACAAGGGGACACACATCACAAGGGGTCTGGCAGTGAGGCATGCAGGAGGAGACTCAAAACAGAGGGCCCATAGAATAAAAAATGTGAGGAATCCAGCAGTTGGAACCTCCCAGCAGGCGGCCCAGAGCACCGAGTCTATGTGATCCAGGCCACAGTGAACTCACAGCAGATGGCCCACATCATGAAACTCTGAGCAACCCAGGCGTTGGGACCTCAGAGCAGGAGGCCCACATCCCCATGGGGATGGGAACTTGGCAGGAGTGTCCTCGTACCACTTAGCACGTATCATAAAATGTGGGTGCCCAGCAGTTATGGCCTGACGCCAGAGGGCCCTCATGACTGACGGGAGGAAGCTCCCAGCAGGCTCCAACTGCCACCAAAGGGCCGACGTCACCAAGGCGGGGTGTGCCAGCCAGGCAGGAGTGACCTCAGAGCAGAGCGCCCACCTCACAGAAGTGTGAGGAACCCTATCAGGATCAGACTCTCACCAGAGGGCACACATCGCCAAGTGGATGGGAACCAGGAAGGAGTGTCATCACACCAGGGGGGCCACATCAGCGAAAGGTGAGGAACCCAGCACATGTGGCCTCAAACAAGGGGACACACATCACGAAGGTGCTGGGAGTGAGGCATGCAGGATGAGACTCACAACAGAGGGCCAATAGAATAAAAATTAAGGAAACCAAAAGTTGCAACCTCCAAGCAGGCAGCCCAGAGCACCGACGCTATTGGATACAGGCCGGAGTGAACTCACAGCAGAGGGCCCACATCCTGAAACTGTGAGCAACCCAGGCGTTGGGACAAGAGAACAGAAGGCACACATCTTCATGGGGATGGGAACCGTACAGGAGTGTCGTGGCATCACTGGGCTCACATCAGAAAACGTGGGGAGCCCAGCACTTAGAGCCTGACGCCAGAGGGCCCTGAACACTTAGGAGAGGAGGTTCCCAGCAGGCTGCAACTGCCACCAAAGGGCCGATGTCACCAAGGCAAAGGGAGCAAGCCAGGCAGGAATTACCTCACAGAGAGGGCCCACCTCACAAAAGGGTGAGGAACCCAGCCAGGATCAGACTCTCACCAGAGGTCCCACATCACCAAGTGGATGGGAGCTGGGCAGGAGTGTCCTCACACCAGTGGGGCCACATTATGGAAAGGAGAGGGACCCAGCACACGTGGCCTCAAACATGAGGACACACATCACCAAGGGGCTGGGAGTGAGACAGGCTGGAGGAGCCTCAAAACTGAAGGCCCATAGAATAAAAAGTGAGGAATCCTGCAGTTGGAACCTCCCAGCAGGCGGCAAGGAGCAGTGAGGCTACGGGATCTAAGCCTGTGTGAATTAACACCAGGGAGCCAACATCATGAAACTGTGAGCAACCCAGGCGTTGGGACAAGAGAACAGAAGGCACACATCCCCATGGGGATGGGAACCTTACAAGAGTGTCCTGGCATCACTGGGCTCACATCAGAAAATTTTGGGAGCCCAGGAGTTAGGGCCTGACGCCAGAGGGCCCTCATTACCAAGGGGAGGAGATCCCCAGCAGGCACCAACTCGCAACTGAGGGCCCATGTCGCCAAGGTGATGTGTGCCAGCAAGGCAGGAGTGATGTCACAGCAAAGGGCCTACCTCACAGAAGGGCGAGGAACCCAGCCAGGATAAGACCCTCACCAGAGTGTCCACATGTGTTAGGGGATCGGAAACAGGCAGGAGTGTCCTGACACTGCCACCAGTGTGGCCACATCATATAAATGAGAGAAACCCAGCACATGTGGCCTGAACCAGAGGATCCACATCCCCAAGGGGCACGCAGTGAGTCACGCAGGAGTAGGCTGAAAAAAGAGGGCCCAAAGAATAAAAAAGGTGAGGAATCCAGCAGTTGGAACCTCCGAGCAGGTGGCCCAGAGCACCGAGTCTATGGTACCCAGGCCGCAGTGAAATCACAGCAGAGAGCCCACAGCATGAAACTGTGAGCAACCCAGCTGTTGGGACCTCAGAGCAGAAGGCCCACATCCCCATGTGGATGGGAACCTGGCAGGAGTGTCCTCGCACCACTTAGCACGTATCAGAAAATATGGGAACCCAGCAGTTACAGCCTGACGCCAGAGGGCCCTCATGACCGAGGGGAGGAGGCTCCCAGCACGTTCCAACTGCTACCACAGGGCCCATGTGGCCAAGGCGATGTGTGCATCCAGGAAGGAGTGACCTCACAGCAGAGGGCCCACCTCACAGAAGTGTGAGGAACCCAACCAGGATCACACTCACCAGAGCGCACACATCTCCGAGGTAATGGGAACCAGGCAGGAGTGTCCTCACACAAGGGGGGCCACATCTGTGAAAGGTGAGGAAACCAGCACATGTGGCCTCAAACCAGAGTGCCCACATCGCCAAGAGGCTCGGAGTGAGGCAGGCAGGAGGTGTCTCACAACACAGGGACCATAGAATAAAAAAGGTGAGGAATCCAGCAGTTGGAAGCTCCAAGCAGGTGGCCCAGATCACCGAGGCCATAGGATCCATGCCAGAGTAAACTCACAGCAGAGGGCCAACATCCTGACACTGTAATCAACCCAGCCGTTGGGACCTCAGAGCAGAAGGCCCACATCCCCATGGGGATGGGAACCTGGCAGGAGTGTCATTGCACCAGTGGGCACACATCAGAAAATGTGGGGAGTCCACCAGTTAGGGCCTGACGCCAGAGGGCCCTCATTACCAACGGGAGGAGGCCCCAGCACGCTCCAAGTGCTACCCGAGGGCCGACGTCACTAAATCAGGGTGTGCGAGCCAGGCAGGACTGACTTCAGAGCAGAGGGCCCACCTCACAAATGTGTGAGGTACCCAACAAGGATCAGACTCTCTCCAGAGGGCCCACATCACCAAGGGGATGAGAACCAGGCAGGAGTGTCCTCTCACCAGTGGAGCCACGTCAGCGAAAGACGAGGGACCCAGCACACGTAGCCTCAAATCAGAGGACACACATCACCAAGGGGCTGGGAGTGAGGCAGGCAGGGGGAGCCTCAAAACAGAGTTCCTATAGAATAACAAAGGTAAGGAATCCCGCAGTTGGAACCTCCCAGCAGGCGGCCAAGAGCAGGGAGGCTATGGGATCCAGGCCTGAGTGAATTCACAACAGAGGGCCCTCATCATGAAACTGTGAGCAACACAGGCGTTGGGACCTCAGAGCTGAAGGCCCACATTCCCATGTGGTTGGGAACCTGCCAGGAGTGTACTCGCACCACAGGGCGCACATCAGAAAATTTGGGAGCCAGGAGTTAGGGCCTGATGCCAGAGGGCCCTCATTACCGAGGGGAGGAGACTCCAAACAGGCACCAACTCCCAACTGAGGGCACACGTCACCAAGGTAACGTTTGCCAGCCAGGCAGGAGTGACCTCGCAGCAGAGGGCCTACCTCACAGAAGGGTGAGCAACCAAGCCAGGATAAGACTCTCACCAGAGGGCCCACATCACCAAGGGGATCGGAACCAGGCAGGAGTGTCCTCACACCAGTGCGGTCACATCATAGAAAGGTGAGGAACCCAGCACATGTGGCCTAAACCAGAGGACCCACATGTCCAATGGCCTCGGAGTGAGGTAGGCAGGAGTAGCCACACAACACAGGGCCCATAGAATAAAAATGGTGAGGAAACCAGCAGTAGGAACCTGCCAGCAGGGAGCCCAGAGCACCGAGACTATGGGATCCAGACCACAGTGAACACAGAGCAGAGGGCCACATCATGAAACTGTGAGCAACCCAGACGTTGGGACCTCAGAGCACAAGGCCCACATCCCAATAGGGATGGGAACCTGGCAGGAGTGTCCTCACACCACTTAGCATGTATCAGAATATGTGGGTACCCAGCAGTTAGGGCCTGACGCCAGAAGGCCCTCATCACCGAGGGAAGGAGGCTCTCAGCAGGCTCCAACTGTCACCAGAGTGCCAACGTCGCCATGGAGGTGTGTGCAAGCCAGGCAGGAGTGACCTCAGAGCAGAGGGCCCACCTCACAGAAGCGTGAGGAACCCAATCAGGATCAGACTCTCACCAGAGGGCCCACATCACCAAGGGGATGGGAACCAGGCAGGAGTGTCCTCACACCAGTGGGGCCACATCACTAAAAGGTGAGGCAACCGGCACATGTGGCCTCAAACCAGAGGACCTACATCAACAAGGGGCTCGCAGTGAGGCAGGCAGGAGGAGCCTCACAACACAGGGACAGAAGTATAAAAATGGTGAGGGATCCTGCAGTTGGAACCTCCCAGCAGGCAGCCCAGAGCACAGAGGCTATGGGATCTAAGCCTGGTGAACTAACACCAGGGAGCCAACATCATGAAACTGTGAGTAACCCAGGCGTTGGGACAAGAGAACAGAAGGCACACATCCCCATGGGGATGGGAACCTTACAAGAGTGTCCTGGCATCACTGGGCTCACATCAGAAAACGTGGGGAGCCCAGCAGTTAGAGCCTGACGCCAGAGGGCCCTCATCACGTAGGAGAGGAGGTTCCCAGCAGGCTCCAACTGCCACCAGAGGGCCGAGCTCACCAAGGCAACTTGTGCCAGCCAGGCAGGAATTGCCTCAGAGAGAGGGCCCACCTCACAGAAGGGTGAGGAACCCATCCAGGATCAGACTATCACCAGAGGACTCACATCACCAAGGGGATCGGAACCAGGCAGGAGTGTCCTCACACCAGTGTGGCCAAATCATAGAAAGGTGAGGAACCCGGAACATGTGGCCTAAACCAGAGGACCCACATCTCCAAGGGGCTCGGAGTGAGGCAGGCAGGAGTAGCCTCACAACACAGGGCCCGTAGAATAAAAAATGTGAGGAATCCAGCATTTGGAACCTCCCACCAGGCGGCAAAGTGCAGCGAGGCTATGGGATCCCGGCCGGGGTGAACTCACAACAGAGGGCCCTCATCATGAAACTGTGAGCAACCCAGACTTTGGGACCACAGAGCAGAAGGCCCACATTCCCATGAGGTTGGGAACCTGGCAGGAGTGTACTCACACCACAGGGCACACATCAGAAAATTTTGGGAGCCCAGGAGTTAGGGCCTGACGCCAGAGGGCCCTCATTACTGAGGGGAGGAGGCTCCCAGCAGGCACCAACTCCCAACTGAGGGCACACGTTGCCAAGGTGACGTGTGCCAGCCAGGCAGGAGTGACCTCTGAGCAGAGGGCCTACGTCACAGAAGTGTGAGGAACCCAGCCAGTATAAGACTCTCCCCAGAGGGCCCACATAACCAAGGGGATCGGAACGAGGCAGGAGTGGCCTCACACCAGTGAGGCCAAATCATAGAAAGGTGAGGAACCCAGAACATGTGGCTTAAACCAGAGGACCAACATCTCCAAGGGGCTTGGAGTGAGGCAGGAAGGAGTAGCCTCACAACACAGGGCCCATAGAATAAAAAATGTGAGGAATCCAGCAGTTGGAACCTCTCAGCAGGCGGCCAAGAGCACAGAGTCTATGGGATCCAGGCCGCAGTGAACTTACAGCAGAGGGCCCACATCATGAAACTGTGAGCAACCCAGCCGTTGGGACCTCAGAACAGAAGGCCCACATGCCCATGGAGATGGGAACCTGGCAGGAGTGTCCTAGAACCACTGGGCGACCATCAGAAAAATTTGGATCCCAGGAGTTAGGGCCTGAAGCCAGAGTGACCTCATTACCAAGGGGAGTAGACCGCCAGCAGGCACCAACTCCCAACTGAGGGCCCATGTCGCCAAGGTGACGTGTGCCAGCCAGGCAGGAGTGACCTCAGCACAGAGATCCCACGTCACGGAAGTGTGAGGACCCCAACGAGGATCAGATTCTCACCAGAGGGCCCACATCACCAAGGGGATGGGAACTAGGCAAGTGTGTCTTCACACCAGTGGGGCCACATCAGCGAAAGTGGAGGAACCCAGCACATGTGGCCTCAAACAAGGGGACACACATCACAAGGGGTCTGGCAGTGAGGCATGCAGGAGGAGACTCAAAACAGAGGGCCCATAGAATAAAAAATGTGAGGAATCCAGCAGTTGGAACCTCCCAGCAGGCGGCCCAGAGCACCGAGTCTATGTGATCCAGGCCACAGTGAACTCACAGCAGATGGCCCACATCATGAAACTCTGAGCAACCCAGGCGTTGGGACCTCAGAGCAGGAGGCCCACATCCCCATGGGGATGGGAACTTGGCAGGAGTGTCCTCGTACCACTTAGCACGTATCATAAAATGTGGGTGCCCAGCAGTTATGGCCTGACGCCAGAGGGCCCTCATGACTGACGGGAGGAAGCTCCCAGCAGGCTCCAACTGCCACCAAAGGGCCGACGTCACCAAGGCGGGGTGTGCCAGCCAGGCAGGAGTGACCTCAGAGCAGAGCGCCCACCTCACAGAAGTGTGAGGAACCCTATCAGGATCAGACTCTCACCAGAGGGCACACATCGCCAAGTGGATGGGAACCAGGAAGGAGTGTCATCACACCAGGGGGGCCACATCAGCGAAAGGTGAGGAACCCAGCACATGTGGCCTCAAACAAGGGGACACACATCACGAAGGTGCTGGGAGTGAGGCATGCAGGATGAGACTCACAACAGAGGGCCAATAGAATAAAAATTAAGGAAACCAAAAGTTGCAACCTCCAAGCAGGCAGCCCAGAGCACCGACGCTATTGGATACAGGCCGGAGTGAACTCACAGCAGAGGGCCCACATCCTGAAACTGTGAGCAACCCAGGCGTTGGGACAAGAGAACAGAAGGCACACATCTTCATGGGGATGGGAACCGTACAGGAGTGTCGTGGCATCACTGGGCTCACATCAGAAAACGTGGGGAGCCCAGCACTTAGAGCCTGACGCCAGAGGGCCCTGAACACTTAGGAGAGGAGGTTCCCAGCAGGCTGCAACTGCCACCAAAGGGCCGATGTCACCAAGGCAAAGGGAGCAAGCCAGGCAGGAATTACCTCACAGAGAGGGCCCACCTCACAAAAGGGTGAGGAACCCAGCCAGGATCAGACTCTCACCAGAGGTCCCACATCACCAAGTGGATGGGAGCTGGGCAGGAGTGTCCTCACACCAGTGGGGCCACATTATGGAAAGGAGAGGGACCCAGCACACGTGGCCTCAAACATGAGGACACACATCACCAAGGGGCTGGGAGTGAGACAGGCTGGAGGAGCCTCAAAACTGAAGGCCCATAGAATAAAAAGTGAGGAATCCTGCAGTTGGAACCTCCCAGCAGGCGGCAAGGAGCAGTGAGGCTACGGGATCTAAGCCTGTGTGAATTAACACCAGGGAGCCAACATCATGAAACTGTGAGCAACCCAGGCGTTGGGACAAGAGAACAGAAGGCACACATCCCCATGGGGATGGGAACCTTACAAGAGTGTCCTGGCATCACTGGGCTCACATCAGAAAATTTTGGGAGCCCAGGAGTTAGGGCCTGACGCCAGAGGGCCCTCATTACCAAGGGGAGGAGATCCCCAGCAGGCACCAACTCGCAACTGAGGGCCCATGTCGCCAAGGTGATGTGTGCCAGCAAGGCAGGAGTGATGTCACAGCAAAGGGCCTACCTCACAGAAGGGCGAGGAACCCAGCCAGGATAAGACCCTCACCAGAGTGTCCACATGTGTTAGGGGATCGGAAACAGGCAGGAGTGTCCTGACACTGCCACCAGTGTGGCCACATCATATAAATGAGAGAAACCCAGCACATGTGGCCTGAACCAGAGGATCCACATCCCCAAGGGGCACGCAGTGAGTCACGCAGGAGTAGGCTGAAAAAAGAGGGCCCAAAGAATAAAAAAGGTGAGGAATCCAGCAGTTGGAACCTCCGAGCAGGTGGCCCAGAGCACCGAGTCTATGGTACCCAGGCCGCAGTGAAATCACAGCAGAGAGCCCACAGCATGAAACTGTGAGCAACCCAGCTGTTGGGACCTCAGAGCAGAAGGCCCACATCCCCATGTGGATGGGAACCTGGCAGGAGTGTCCTCGCACCACTTAGCACGTATCAGAAAATATGGGAACCCAGCAGTTACAGCCTGACGCCAGAGGGCCCTCATGACCGAGGGGAGGAGGCTCCCAGCACGTTCCAACTGCTACCACAGGGCCCATGTGGCCAAGGCGATGTGTGCATCCAGGAAGGAGTGACCTCACAGCAGAGGGCCCACCTCACAGAAGTGTGAGGAACCCAACCAGGATCACACTCACCAGAGCGCACACATCTCCGAGGTAATGGGAACCAGGCAGGAGTGTCCTCACACAAGGGGGGCCACATCTGTGAAAGGTGAGGAAACCAGCACATGTGGCCTCAAACCAGAGTGCCCACATCGCCAAGAGGCTCGGAGTGAGGCAGGCAGGAGGTGTCTCACAACACAGGGACCATAGAATAAAAAAGGTGAGGAATCCAGCAGTTGGAAGCTCCAAGCAGGTGGCCCAGATCACCGAGGCCATAGGATCCATGCCAGAGTAAACTCACAGCAGAGGGCCAACATCCTGACACTGTAATCAACCCAGCCGTTGGGACCTCAGAGCAGAAGGCCCACATCCCCATGGGGATGGGAACCTGGCAGGAGTGTCATTGCACCAGTGGGCACACATCAGAAAATGTGGGGAGTCCACCAGTTAGGGCCTGACGCCAGAGGGCCCTCATTACCAACGGGAGGAGGCCCCAGCACGCTCCAAGTGCTACCCGAGGGCCGACGTCACTAAATCAGGGTGTGCGAGCCAGGCAGGACTGACTTCAGAGCAGAGGGCCCACCTCACAAATGTGTGAGGTACCCAACAAGGATCAGACTCTCTCCAGAGGGCCCACATCACCAAGGGGATGAGAACCAGGCAGGAGTGTCCTCTCACCAGTGGAGCCACGTCAGCGAAAGACGAGGGACCCAGCACACGTAGCCTCAAATCAGAGGACACACATCACCAAGGGGCTGGGAGTGAGGCAGGCAGGGGGAGCCTCAAAACAGAGTTCCTATAGAATAACAAAGGTAAGGAATCCCGCAGTTGGAACCTCCCAGCAGGCGGCCAAGAGCAGGGAGGCTATGGGATCCAGGCCTGAGTGAATTCACAACAGAGGGCCCTCATCATGAAACTGTGAGCAACACAGGCGTTGGGACCTCAGAGCTGAAGGCCCACATTCCCATGTGGTTGGGAACCTGCCAGGAGTGTACTCGCACCACAGGGCGCACATCAGAAAATTTGGGAGCCAGGAGTTAGGGCCTGATGCCAGAGGGCCCTCATTACCGAGGGGAGGAGACTCCAAACAGGCACCAACTCCCAACTGAGGGCACACGTCACCAAGGTAACGTTTGCCAGCCAGGCAGGAGTGACCTCGCAGCAGAGGGCCTACCTCACAGAAGGGTGAGCAACCAAGCCAGGATAAGACTCTCACCAGAGGGCCCACATCACCAAGGGGATCGGAACCAGGCAGGAGTGTCCTCACACCAGTGCGGTCACATCATAGAAAGGTGAGGAACCCAGCACATGTGGCCTAAACCAGAGGACCCACATGTCCAATGGCCTCGGAGTGAGGTAGGCAGGAGTAGCCACACAACACAGGGCCCATAGAATAAAAATGGTGAGGAAACCAGCAGTAGGAACCTGCCAGCAGGGAGCCCAGAGCACCGAGACTATGGGATCCAGACCACAGTGAACACAGAGCAGAGGGCCACATCATGAAACTGTGAGCAACCCAGACGTTGGGACCTCAGAGCACAAGGCCCACATCCCAATAGGGATGGGAACCTGGCAGGAGTGTCCTCACACCACTTAGCATGTATCAGAATATGTGGGTACCCAGCAGTTAGGGCCTGACGCCAGAAGGCCCTCATCACCGAGGGAAGGAGGCTCTCAGCAGGCTCCAACTGTCACCAGAGTGCCAACGTCGCCATGGAGGTGTGTGCAAGCCAGGCAGGAGTGACCTCAGAGCAGAGGGCCCACCTCACAGAAGCGTGAGGAACCCAATCAGGATCAGACTCTCACCAGAGGGCCCACATCACCAAGGGGATGGGAACCAGGCAGGAGTGTCCTCACACCAGTGGGGCCACATCACTAAAAGGTGAGGCAACCGGCACATGTGGCCTCAAACCAGAGGACCTACATCAACAAGGGGCTCGCAGTGAGGCAGGCAGGAGGAGCCTCACAACACAGGGACAGAAGTATAAAAATGGTGAGGGATCCTGCAGTTGGAACCTCCCAGCAGGCAGCCCAGAGCACAGAGGCTATGGGATCTAAGCCTGGTGAACTAACACCAGGGAGCCAACATCATGAAACTGTGAGTAACCCAGGCGTTGGGACAAGAGAACAGAAGGCACACATCCCCATGGGGATGGGAACCTTACAAGAGTGTCCTGGCATCACTGGGCTCACATCAGAAAACGTGGGGAGCCCAGCAGTTAGAGCCTGACGCCAGAGGGCCCTCATCACGTAGGAGAGGAGGTTCCCAGCAGGCTCCAACTGCCACCAGAGGGCCGAGCTCACCAAGGCAACTTGTGCCAGCCAGGCAGGAATTGCCTCAGAGAGAGGGCCCACCTCACAGAAGGGTGAGGAACCCATCCAGGATCAGACTATCACCAGAGGACTCACATCACCAAGGGGATCGGAACCAGGCAGGAGTGTCCTCACACCAGTGTGGCCAAATCATAGAAAGGTGAGGAACCCGGAACATGTGGCCTAAACCAGAGGACCCACATCTCCAAGGGGCTCGGAGTGAGGCAGGCAGGAGTAGCCTCACAACACAGGGCCCGTAGAATAAAAAATGTGAGGAATCCAGCATTTGGAACCTCCCACCAGGCGGCAAAGTGCAGCGAGGCTATGGGATCCCGGCCGGGGTGAACTCACAACAGAGGGCCCTCATCATGAAACTGTGAGCAACCCAGACTTTGGGACCACAGAGCAGAAGGCCCACATTCCCATGAGGTTGGGAACCTGGCAGGAGTGTACTCACACCACAGGGCACACATCAGAAAATTTTGGGAGCCCAGGAGTTAGGGCCTGACGCCAGAGGGCCCTCATTACTGAGGGGAGGAGGCTCCCAGCAGGCACCAACTCCCAACTGAGGGCACACGTTGCCAAGGTGACGTGTGCCAGCCAGGCAGGAGTGACCTCTGAGCAGAGGGCCTACGTCACAGAAGTGTGAGGAACCCAGCCAGTATAAGACTCTCCCCAGAGGGCCCACATAACCAAGGGGATCGGAACGAGGCAGGAGTGGCCTCACACCAGTGAGGCCAAATCATAGAAAGGTGAGGAACCCAGAACATGTGGCTTAAACCAGAGGACCAACATCTCCAAGGGGCTTGGAGTGAGGCAGGAAGGAGTAGCCTCACAACACAGGGCCCATAGAATAAAAAATGTGAGGAATCCAGCAGTTGGAACCTCTCAGCAGGCGGCCAAGAGCACAGAGTCTATGGGATCCAGGCCGCAGTGAACTTACAGCAGAGGGCCCACATCATGAAACTGTGAGCAACCCAGCCGTTGGGACCTCAGAACAGAAGGCCCACATGCCCATGGAGATGGGAACCTGGCAGGAGTGTCCTAGAACCACTGGGCGACCATCAGAAAAATTTGGATCCCAGGAGTTAGGGCCTGAAGCCAGAGTGACCTCATTACCAAGGGGAGTAGACCGCCAGCAGGCACCAACTCCCAACTGAGGGCCCATGTCGCCAAGGTGACGTGTGCCAGCCAGGCAGGAGTGACCTCAGCACAGAGATCCCACGTCACGGAAGTGTGAGGACCCCAACGAGGATCAGATTCTCACCAGAGGGCCCACATCACCAAGGGGATGGGAACTAGGCAAGTGTGTCTTCACACCAGTGGGGCCACATCAGCGAAAGTGGAGGAACCCAGCACATGTGGCCTCAAACAAGGGGACACACATCACAAGGGGTCTGGCAGTGAGGCATGCAGGAGGAGACTCAAAACAGAGGGCCCATAGAATAAAAAATGTGAGGAATCCAGCAGTTGGAACCTCCCAGCAGGCGGCCCAGAGCACCGAGTCTATGTGATCCAGGCCACAGTGAACTCACAGCAGATGGCCCACATCATGAAACTCTGAGCAACCCAGGCGTTGGGACCTCAGAGCAGGAGGCCCACATCCCCATGGGGATGGGAACTTGGCAGGAGTGTCCTCGTACCACTTAGCACGTATCATAAAATGTGGGTGCCCAGCAGTTATGGCCTGACGCCAGAGGGCCCTCATGACTGACGGGAGGAAGCTCCCAGCAGGCTCCAACTGCCACCAAAGGGCCGACGTCACCAAGGCGGGGTGTGCCAGCCAGGCAGGAGTGACCTCAGAGCAGAGCGCCCACCTCACAGAAGTGTGAGGAACCCTATCAGGATCAGACTCTCACCAGAGGGCACACATCGCCAAGTGGATGGGAACCAGGAAGGAGTGTCATCACACCAGGGGGGCCACATCAGCGAAAGGTGAGGAACCCAGCACATGTGGCCTCAAACAAGGGGACACACATCACGAAGGTGCTGGGAGTGAGGCATGCAGGATGAGACTCACAACAGAGGGCCAATAGAATAAAAATTAAGGAAACCAAAAGTTGCAACCTCCAAGCAGGCAGCCCAGAGCACCGACGCTATTGGATACAGGCCGGAGTGAACTCACAGCAGAGGGCCCACATCCTGAAACTGTGAGCAACCCAGGCGTTGGGACAAGAGAACAGAAGGCACACATCTTCATGGGGATGGGAACCGTACAGGAGTGTCGTGGCATCACTGGGCTCACATCAGAAAACGTGGGGAGCCCAGCACTTAGAGCCTGACGCCAGAGGGCCCTGAACACTTAGGAGAGGAGGTTCCCAGCAGGCTGCAACTGCCACCAAAGGGCCGATGTCACCAAGGCAAAGGGAGCAAGCCAGGCAGGAATTACCTCACAGAGAGGGCCCACCTCACAAAAGGGTGAGGAACCCAGCCAGGATCAGACTCTCACCAGAGGTCCCACATCACCAAGTGGATGGGAGCTGGGCAGGAGTGTCCTCACACCAGTGGGGCCACATTATGGAAAGGAGAGGGACCCAGCACACGTGGCCTCAAACATGAGGACACACATCACCAAGGGGCTGGGAGTGAGACAGGCTGGAGGAGCCTCAAAACTGAAGGCCCATAGAATAAAAAGTGAGGAATCCTGCAGTTGGAACCTCCCAGCAGGCGGCAAGGAGCAGTGAGGCTACGGGATCTAAGCCTGTGTGAATTAACACCAGGGAGCCAACATCATGAAACTGTGAGCAACCCAGGCGTTGGGACAAGAGAACAGAAGGCACACATCCCCATGGGGATGGGAACCTTACAAGAGTGTCCTGGCATCACTGGGCT
Source organism: Delphinapterus leucas (assembly GCF_059928025.1). Classification (NCBI taxonomy): domain Eukaryota; kingdom Metazoa; phylum Chordata; class Mammalia; order Artiodactyla; family Monodontidae; genus Delphinapterus; species Delphinapterus leucas. The sequence goes on along the minus strand of NW_028322247.1, from coordinate 5,044,177 downwards.
CACATCAGAAAATTTTGGGAGCCCAGGAGTTAGGGCCTGACGCCAGAGGGCCCTCATTACCAAGGGGAGGAGATCCCCAGCAGGCACCAACTCGCAACTGAGGGCCCATGTCGCCAAGGTGATGTGTGCCAGCAAGGCAGGAGTGATGTCACAGCAAAGGGCCTACCTCACAGAAGGGCGAGGAACCCAGCCAGGATAAGACCCTCACCAGAGTGTCCACATGTGTTAGGGGATCGGAAACAGGCAGGAGTGTCCTGACACTGCCACCAGTGTGGCCACATCATATAAATGAGAGAAACCCAGCACATGTGGCCTGAACCAGAGGATCCACATCCCCAAGGGGCACGCAGTGAGTCACGCAGGAGTAGGCTGAAAAAAGAGGGCCCAAAGAATAAAAAAGGTGAGGAATCCAGCAGTTGGAACCTCCGAGCAGGTGGCCCAGAGCACCGAGTCTATGGTACCCAGGCCGCAGTGAAATCACAGCAGAGAGCCCACAGCATGAAACTGTGAGCAACCCAGCTGTTGGGACCTCAGAGCAGAAGGCCCACATCCCCATGTGGATGGGAACCTGGCAGGAGTGTCCTCGCACCACTTAGCACGTATCAGAAAATATGGGAACCCAGCAGTTACAGCCTGACGCCAGAGGGCCCTCATGACCGAGGGGAGGAGGCTCCCAGCACGTTCCAACTGCTACCACAGGGCCCATGTGGCCAAGGCGATGTGTGCATCCAGGAAGGAGTGACCTCACAGCAGAGGGCCCACCTCACAGAAGTGTGAGGAACCCAACCAGGATCACACTCACCAGAGCGCACACATCTCCGAGGTAATGGGAACCAGGCAGGAGTGTCCTCACACAAGGGGGGCCACATCTGTGAAAGGTGAGGAAACCAGCACATGTGGCCTCAAACCAGAGTGCCCACATCGCCAAGAGGCTCGGAGTGAGGCAGGCAGGAGGTGTCTCACAACACAGGGACCATAGAATAAAAAAGGTGAGGAATCCAGCAGTTGGAAGCTCCAAGCAGGTGGCCCAGATCACCGAGGCCATAGGATCCATGCCAGAGTAAACTCACAGCAGAGGGCCAACATCCTGACACTGTAATCAACCCAGCCGTTGGGACCTCAGAGCAGAAGGCCCACATCCCCATGGGGATGGGAACCTGGCAGGAGTGTCATTGCACCAGTGGGCACACATCAGAAAATGTGGGGAGTCCACCAGTTAGGGCCTGACGCCAGAGGGCCCTCATTACCAACGGGAGGAGGCCCCAGCACGCTCCAAGTGCTACCCGAGGGCCGACGTCACTAAATCAGGGTGTGCGAGCCAGGCAGGACTGACTTCAGAGCAGAGGGCCCACCTCACAAATGTGTGAGGTACCCAACAAGGATCAGACTCTCTCCAGAGGGCCCACATCACCAAGGGGATGAGAACCAGGCAGGAGTGTCCTCTCACCAGTGGAGCCACGTCAGCGAAAGACGAGGGACCCAGCACACGTAGCCTCAAATCAGAGGACACACATCACCAAGGGGCTGGGAGTGAGGCAGGCAGGGGGAGCCTCAAAACAGAGTTCCTATAGAATAACAAAGGTAAGGAATCCCGCAGTTGGAACCTCCCAGCAGGCGGCCAAGAGCAGGGAGGCTATGGGATCCAGGCCTGAGTGAATTCACAACAGAGGGCCTTCATCATGAAACTGTGAGCAACACAGGCGTTGGGACCTCAGAGCTGAAGGCCCACATTCCCATGTGGTTGGGAACCTGCCAGGAGTGTACTCGCACCACAGGGCGCACATCAGAAAATTTGGGAGCCAGGAGTTAGGGCCTGATGCCAGAGGGCCCTCATTACCGAGGGGAGGAGACTCCAAACAGGCACCAACTCCCAACTGAGGGCACACGTCACCAAGGTAACGTTTGCCAGCCAGGCAGGAGTGACCTCGCAGCAGAGGGCCTACCTCACAGAAGGGTGAGCAACCAAGCCAGGATAAGACTCTCACCAGAGGGCCCACATCACCAAGGGGATCGGAACCAGGCAGGAGTGTCCTCACACCAGTGCGGTCACATCATAGAAAGGTGAGGAACCCAGCACATGTGGCCTAAACCAGAGGACCCACATGTCCAATGGCCTCGGAGTGAGGTAGGCAGGAGTAGCCACACAACACAGGGCCCATAGAATAAAAATGGTGAGGAAACCAGCAGTAGGAACCTGCCAGCAGGGAGCCCAGAGCACCGAGACTATGGGATCCAGACCACAGTGAACACAGAGCAGAGGGCCACATCATGAAACTGTGAGCAACCCAGACGTTGGGACCTCAGAGCACAAGGCCCACATCCCAATAGGGATGGGAACCTGGCAGGAGTGTCCTCACACCACTTAGCATGTATCAGAATATGTGGGTACCCAGCAGTTAGGGCCTGACGCCAGAAGGCCCTCATCACCGAGGGAAGGAGGCTCTCAGCAGGCTCCAACTGTCACCAGAGTGCCAACGTCGCCATGGAGGTGTGTGCAAGCCAGGCAGGAGTGACCTCAGAGCAGAGGGCCCACCTCACAGAAGCGTGAGGAACCCCATCAGGATCAGACTCTCACCAGAGGGCCCACATCACCAAGGGGATGGGAACCAGGCAGGAGTGTCCTCACACCAGTGGGGCCACATCACTAAAAGGTGAGGCAACCGGCACATGTGGCCTCAAACCAGAGGACCTACATCAACAAGGGGCTCGCAGTGAGGCAGGCAGGAGGAGCCTCACAACACAGGGACAGAAGTATAAAAATGGTGAGGGATCCTGCAGTTGGAACCTCCCAGCAGGCAGCCCAGAGCACAGAGGCTATGGGATCTAAGCCTGGTGAACTAACACCAGGGAGCCAACATCATGAAACTGTGAGTAACCCAGGCGTTGGGACAAGAGAACAGAAGGCACACATCCCCATGGGGATGGGAACCTTACAAGAGTGTCCTGGCATCACTGGGCTCACATCAGAAAACGTGGGGAGCCCAGCAGTTAGAGCCTGACGCCAGAGGGCCCTCATCACGTAGGAGAGGAGGTTCCCAGCAGGCTCCAACTGCCACCAGAGGGCCGAGCTCACCAAGGCAACTTGTGCCAGCCAGGCAGGAATTGCCTCAGAGAGAGGGCCCACCTCACAGAAGGGTGAGGAACCCATCCAGGATCAGACTATCACCAGAGGACTCACATCACCAAGGGGATCGGAACCAGGCAGGAGTGTCCTCACACCAGTGTGGCCAAATCATAGAAAGGTGAGGAACCCGGAACATGTGGCCTAAACCAGAGGACCCACATCTCCAAGGGGCTCGGAGTGAGGCAGGCAGGAGTAGCCTCACAACACAGGGCCCGTAGAATAAAAAATGTGAGGAATCCAGCATTTGGAACCTCCCACCAGGCGGCAAAGTGCAGCGAGGCTATGGGATCCCGGCCGGGGTGAACTCACAACAGAGGGCCCTCATCATGAAACTGTGAGCAACCCAGACTTTGGGACCACAGAGCAGAAGGCCCACATTCCCATGAGGTTGGGAACCTGGCAGGAGTGTACTCACACCACAGGGCACACATCAGAAAATTTTGGGAGCCCAGGAGTTAGGGCCTGACGCCAGAGGGCCCTCATTACTGAGGGGAGGAGGCTCCCAGCAGGCACCAACTCCCAACTGAGGGCACACGTTGCCAAGGTGACGTGTGCCAGCCAGGCAGGAGTGACCTCTGAGCAGAGGGCCTACGTCACAGAAGTGTGAGGAACCCAGCCAGTATAAGACTCTCCCCAGAGGGCCCACATAACCAAGGGGATCGGAACGAGGCAGGAGTGGCCTCACACCAGTGAGGCCAAATCATAGAAAGGTGAGGAACCCAGAACATGTGGCTTAAACCAGAGGACCAACATCTCCAAGGGGCTTGGAGTGAGGCAGGAAGGAGTAGCCTCACAACACAGGGCCCATAGAATAAAAAATGTGAGGAATCCAGCAGTTGGAACCTCTCAGCAGGCGGCCAAGAGCACAGAGTCTATGGGATCCAGGCCGCAGTGAACTTACAGCAGAGGGCCCACATCATGAAACTGTGAGCAACCCAGCCGTTGGGACCTCAGAACAGAAGGCCCACATGCCCATGGAGATGGGAACCTGGCAGGAGTGTCCTAGAACCACTGGGCGACCATCAGAAAAATTTGGATCCCAGGAGTTAGGGCCTGAAGCCAGAGTGACCTCATTACCAAGGGGAGTAGACCGCCAGCAGGCACCAACTCCCAACTGAGGGCCCATGTCGCCAAGGTGACGTGTGCCAGCCAGGCAGGAGTGACCTCAGCACAGAGATCCCACGTCACGGAAGTGTGAGGACCCCAACGAGGATCAGATTCTCACCAGAGGGCCCACATCACCAAGGGGATGGGAACTAGGCAAGTGTGTCTTCACACCAGTGGGGCCACATCAGCGAAAGTGGAGGAACCCAGCACATGTGGCCTCAAACAAGGGGACACACATCACAAGGGGTCTGGCAGTGAGGCATGCAGGAGGAGACTCAAAACAGAGGGCCCATAGAATAAAAAATGTGAGGAATCCAGCAGTTGGAACCTCCCAGCAGGCGGCCCAGAGCACCGAGTCTATGTGATCCAGGCCACAGTGAACTCACAGCAGATGGCCCACATCATGAAACTCTGAGCAACCCAGGCGTTGGGACCTCAGAGCAGGAGGCCCACATCCCCATGGGGATGGGAACTTGGCAGGAGTGTCCTCGTACCACTTAGCACGTATCATAAAATGTGGGTGCCCAGCAGTTATGGCCTGACGCCAGAGGGCCCTCATGACTGACGGGAGGAAGCTCCCAGCAGGCTCCAACTGCCACCAAAGGGCCGACGTCACCAAGGCGGGGTGTGCCAGCCAGGCAGGAGTGACCTCAGAGCAGAGCGCCCACCTCACAGAAGTGTGAGGAACCCTATCAGGATCAGACTCTCACCAGAGGGCACACATCGCCAAGTGGATGGGAACCAGGAAGGAGTGTCATCACACCAGGGGGGCCACATCAGCGAAAGGTGAGGAACCCAGCACATGTGGCCTCAAACAAGGGGACACACATCACGAAGGTGCTGGGAGTGAGGCATGCAGGATGAGACTCACAACAGAGGGCCAATAGAATAAAAATTAAGGAAACCAAAAGTTGCAACCTCCAAGCAGGCAGCCCAGAGCACCGACGCTATTGGATACAGGCCGGAGTGAACTCACAGCAGAGGGCCCACATCCTGAAACTGTGAGCAACCCAGGCGTTGGGACAAGAGAACAGAAGGCACACATCTTCATGGGGATGGGAACCGTACAGGAGTGTCGTGGCATCACTGGGCTCACATCAGAAAACGTGGGGAGCCCAGCACTTAGAGCCTGACGCCAGAGGGCCCTGAACACTTAGGAGAGGAGGTTCCCAGCAGGCTGCAACTGCCACCAAAGGGCCGATGTCACCAAGGCAAAGGGAGCAAGCCAGGCAGGAATTACCTCACAGAGAGGGCCCACCTCACAAAAGGGTGAGGAACCCAGCCAGGATCAGACTCTCACCAGAGGTCCCACATCACCAAGTGGATGGGAGCTGGGCAGGAGTGTCCTCACACCAGTGGGGCCACATTATGGAAAGGAGAGGGACCCAGCACACGTGGCCTCAAACATGAGGACACACATCACCAAGGGGCTGGGAGTGAGACAGGCTGGAGGAGCCTCAAAACTGAAGGCCCATAGAATAAAAAGTGAGGAATCCTGCAGTTGGAACCTCCCAGCAGGCGGCAAGGAGCAGTGAGGCTACGGGATCTAAGCCTGTGTGAATTAACACCAGGGAGCCAACATCATGAAACTGTGAGCAACCCAGGCGTTGGGACAAGAGAACAGAAGGCACACATCCCCATGGGGATGGGAACCTTACAAGAGTGTCCTGGCATCACTGGGCTCACATCAGAAAATTTTGGGAGCCCAGGAGTTAGGGCCTGACGCCAGAGGGCCCTCATTACCAAGGGGAGGAGATCCCCAGCAGGCACCAACTCGCAACTGAGGGCCCATGTCGCCAAGGTGATGTGTGCCAGCAAGGCAGGAGTGATGTCACAGCAAAGGGCCTACCTCACAGAAGGGCGAGGAACCCAGCCAGGATAAGACCCTCACCAGAGTGTCCACATGTGTTAGGGGATCGGAAACAGGCAGGAGTGTCCTGACACTGCCACCAGTGTGGCCACATCATATAAATGAGAGAAACCCAGCACATGTGGCCTGAACCAGAGGATCCACATCCCCAAGGGGCACGCAGTGAGTCACGCAGGAGTAGGCTGAAAAAAGAGGGCCCAAAGAATAAAAAAGGTGAGGAATCCAGCAGTTGGAACCTCCGAGCAGGTGGCCCAGAGCACCGAGTCTATGGTACCCAGGCCGCAGTGAAATCACAGCAGAGAGCCCACAGCATGAAACTGTGAGCAACCCAGCTGTTGGGACCTCAGAGCAGAAGGCCCACATCCCCATGTGGATGGGAACCTGGCAGGAGTGTCCTCGCACCACTTAGCACGTATCAGAAAATATGGGAACCCAGCAGTTACAGCCTGACGCCAGAGGGCCCTCATGACCGAGGGGAGGAGGCTCCCAGCACGTTCCAACTGCTACCACAGGGCCCATGTGGCCAAGGCGATGTGTGCATCCAGGAAGGAGTGACCTCACAGCAGAGGGCCCACCTCACAGAAGTGTGAGGAACCCAACCAGGATCACACTCACCAGAGCGCACACATCTCCGAGGTAATGGGAACCAGGCAGGAGTGTCCTCACACAAGGGGGGCCACATCTGTGAAAGGTGAGGAAACCAGCACATGTGGCCTCAAACCAGAGTGCCCACATCGCCAAGAGGCTCGGAGTGAGGCAGGCAGGAGGTGTCTCACAACACAGGGACCATAGAATAAAAAAGGTGAGGAATCCAGCAGTTGGAAGCTCCAAGCAGGTGGCCCAGATCACCGAGGCCATAGGATCCATGCCAGAGTAAACTCACAGCAGAGGGCCAACATCCTGACACTGTAATCAACCCAGCCGTTGGGACCTCAGAGCAGAAGGCCCACATCCCCATGGGGATGGGAACCTGGCAGGAGTGTCATTGCACCAGTGGGCACACATCAGAAAATGTGGGGAGTCCACCAGTTAGGGCCTGACGACAGAGGGCCCTCATTACCAACGGGAGGAGGCCCCAGCACGCTCCAAGTGCTACCCGAGGGCCGACGTCACTAAATCAGGGTGTGCGAGCCAGGCAGGACTGACTTCAGAGCAGAGGGCCCACCTCACAAATGTGTGAGGTACCCAACAAGGATCAGACTCTCTCCAGAGGGCCCACATCACCAAGGGGATGAGAACCAGGCAGGAGTGTCCTCTCACCAGTGGAGCCACGTCAGCGAAAGACGAGGGACCCAGCACACGTAGCCTCAAATCAGAGGACACACATCACCAAGGGGCTGGGAGTGAGGCAGGCAGGGGGAGCCTCAAAACAGAGTTCCTATAGAATAACAAAGGTAAGGAATCCCGCAGTTGGAACCTCCCAGCAGGCGGCCAAGAGCAGGGAGGCTATGGGATCCAGGCCTGAGTGAATTCACAACAGAGGGCCCTCATCATGAAACTGTGAGCAACACAGGCGTTGGGACCTCAGAGCTGAAGGCCCACATTCCCATGTGGTTGGGAACCTGCCAGGAGTGTACTCGCACCACAGGGCGCACATCAGAAAATTTGGGAGCCAGGAGTTAGGGCCTGATGCCAGAGGGCCCTCATTACCGAGGGGAGGAGACTCCAAACAGGCACCAACTCCCAACTGAGGGCACACGTCACCAAGGTAACGTTTGCCAGCCAGGCAGGAGTGACCTCGCAGCAGAGGGCCTACCTCACAGAAGGGTGAGCAACCAAGCCAGGATAAGACTCTCACCAGAGGGCCCACATCACCAAGGGGATCGGAACCAGGCAGGAGTGTCCTCACACCAGTGCGGTCACATCATAGAAAGGTGAGGAACCCAGCACATGTGGCCTAAACCAGAGGACCCACATGTCCAATGGCCTCGGAGTGAGGTAGGCAGGAGTAGCCACACAACACAGGGCCCATAGAATAAAAATGGTGAGGAAACCAGCAGTAGGAACCTGCCAGCAGGGAGCCCAGAGCACCGAGACTATGGGATCCAGACCACAGTGAACACAGAGCAGAGGGCCACATCATGAAACTGTGAGCAACCCAGACGTTGGGACCTCAGAGCACAAGGCCCACATCCCAATAGGGATGGGAACCTGGCAGGAGTGTCCTCACACCACTTAGCATGTATCAGAATATGTGGGTACCCAGCAGTTAGGGCCTGACGCCAGAAGGCCCTCATCACCGAGGGAAGGAGGCTCTCAGCAGGCTCCAACTGTCACCAGAGTGCCAACGTCGCCATGGAGGTGTGTGCAAGCCAGGCAGGAGTGACCTCAGAGCAGAGGGCCCACCTCACAGAAGCGTGAGGAACCCCATCAGGATCAGACTCTCACCAGAGGGCCCACATCACCAAGGGGATGGGAACCAGGCAGGAGTGTCCTCACACCAGTGGGGCCACATCACTAAAAGGTGAGGCAACCGGCACATGTGGCCTCAAACCAGAGGACCTACATCAACAAGGGGCTCGCAGTGAGGCAGGCAGGAGGAGCCTCACAACACAGGGACAGAAGTATAAAAATGGTGAGGGATCCTGCAGTTGGAACCTCCCAGCAGGCAGCCCAGAGCACAGAGGCTATGGGATCTAAGCCTGGTGAACTAACACCAGGGAGCCAACATCATGAAACTGTGAGTAACCCAGGCGTTGGGACAAGAGAACAGAAGGCACACATCCCCATGGGGATGGGAACCTTACAAGAGTGTCCTGGCGTCACTGGGCTCACATCAGAAAACGTGGGGAGCCCAGCAGTTAGAGCCTGACGCCAGAGGGCCCTCATCACGTAGGAGAGGAGGTTCCCAGCATGCTCCAACTGCCGCCAGAGGGCCGACGTCACCAAGGCAGGGTGTGCCAGCCAGGCAGGAATGACCTCAGGGCCGTGGGTCAACCTTACGGAACTCTGAGGAACCCAACCAGGATGAGACTCTCACCAGAGGGCCCACATCACCAAGGGGATGGGAACCAGGCAGGAGTGTTCTCACCACAGTGGTGCCACATCACTGAAAGGCGAGGAACCCACAACATGTGGCCTCAATCCAGAACACCCACATCAACAAGGGGCTCAGAGTGAGGGAGGCAGGAAGTGTCTCACAACACAGGGCCCATAGAAGAATAAAGGTAAGGAATCCTGCATTTGGAAGCTCCAAGCAGGTGGCCCAGAGCACCGAGGCTCTGGGATGCATGCCGGAGTGAACTCACAGCAGTGGGCCCACATCCTGACACTGGGAGCAACCCAGCCATTGGCACCTCAGAACAGAAGTCCCAAATCCGCATGGGGATGGGAACCTGGAAGGAGTGACATTGCACCAGTGGGCTCACATCAGAAAATGTGCGGAGCCCAGCAGTTAGGGCCTGACGCAAGAGGGCCCTCATCACCTTGGAGAGGAGCGTACAAGAAGGCTCCAACTGCCACCAGAGGTCCGACGTCACAAAGGCAACGGGAGCAAGCCAGGCAGGAGTGGCCTCACACCAGTGTGGCCAAATCATAGAAAGGTGAGGAACCCAGAATATGTGGCCCAAACAAGCCGACCCACATCTCCAAGGGGCTGGGAGTGAGGCAGGCAGGAGGACCCTCAAAACAGAGGACCCATAGAATAAAAAATGTGAGGAATCCCGCAGTTGGATACTCCTAGCATGCGGCAAGGAGCAGCGAGGCTATGGGATCCCAGCCAGTGTGAACTCACAACAGAGGGCCCTCATCATGAAACTGTGAACAACACAGCTGTTGGGACCACAGAACAGAAGGCCCACATTCCCATGGGTTTGGTAACATGGCAGGAGTGTACTCGCACCACAGGGCACACATCAGAAAAGTTTGGGAGCCCAGGAGTTAGGGCCTGACTCCAGACAGCCCTAATTACCGAGGGGAGCAGACTCCTAGCAGGCACCAACTCCCAACTGAGGGCCCACGTCGCCAAGGTGACGTGCGTCAGCCAGGCAGGAGTGACCTCACAGCAGAGGGCCTACGTCACAGAAGGGGGAGGAACCCAGCCAGGATAAGACAATCACCAGAGGGCCCACATCACCAAGGGGATCAGAACCAGGCAGGAGTGGCCTCACACCAGTATGGCCAAATCATAGAAAAGTGAGGAACCCAGAACATATGGCCTAAACCAGAGGACCCATATCAACAAGGGGCTCAGAGTGAGGCAGGCAGGAGGTGTCTCAAACAGAGGGCCCATAAAATAAAAAAGGTGAGGAATCCCGCAGTTGGAAGCTCCAAGCAGTTGTCCCAGAGCACCGAGGCTATGGGATCCATGCCAGATTGAACTCACAGCAGAGGGCCCACATCCTGACACTGTGAGCAACCTAGCCGTTGGCACCTCAGAACAGAAGGCCCAAATCCGCATGGGGATGGGAACCTGGCCGGAGTGTCCTCTCACCACTTAGCACGTATCAGAAAATATGGGTACCCAGCAGTTAGGGCCTGACACCAGAGTGTCCTCATCACCGAGAGGAGAAGGCTCCCAGCACGCTCCATCTGCGGTCAGAGGGCTGACGTCACCAAGGCGGTGTGTGCCAGCCAGGCAGGAGTGACCTCAGGGCAGAGGGCCAACCTTATGAAACTGTTAGGAACCCAACCAGGATGAGACTCTCACCAGAGGGCCCACATCACCAAGGGGATGGGAACCAGGCAGGAGTGTTCTGACCCCAGTGGGGCCACATCATTGAAAGGCGAGAAACCCACCACATGTGACCTCAAACCAGAAGACCCACAACAACAAGGGGCTCAGAGTGAGGCAGGCAGGAAGTGTCTCACAACACACGGCCCATAGAAGAAAAAAGGTAAGGAATCCTGCAGTTGGAAGCTCCAAGCAGGTGGCCCAGAACACCGAGGATATGGGATGCATGCCGGAGTGAACTCACAGCAGAGGGCCCACATCCTGACACTGTGAGCAACCCACACGTTGGCACCTCAGAACAGAAGGCCCAAATCCGCATGGGGATGGGAACCTGGCAGGAGTGTCATCGCACCAGTGAGCACATATCAGAAAATGTGGGGAGCCCAGCAGTTAGGGCCTGACGCCAGAGGGCCCTCATCACCGATGGGAGGAGGCTCCCAGCACGCTCCAACTGCAACCAGAGGGCCCATGTGGCCAAGGCGACGTGTGCCAGCCAGGCAGGAGTGACCTCACAGCAGAGGACCCACCTCCCAGAAGTATGAGGAATCAAGCCAGGGTCCAACTCTCACCAGAGGGCCCACATCAACAAGAGGATGGGAACCAGTCACGAGTGTCCTCACACCAGTGGGGTCACATACCTAAAAGGTGAGGCAACCGGCACATGTTGCCTCAAACCAGAGGACCTACATCACCAAGGGGCTTGGAGTGAGGCAGGCAGGAGGAGCCTCACAACAGAGGGCCCAAAGTATAAAAAAGGGGCGGAATCCAGCAGTTGGAACCTCCCAGCAGTCGGCCCAGAGCACAGAGGCTATGGGATCTAGGCCTGAGTGAACTAACACCAGAGAACCAACATCATGAAACTGTGAGCAACCCAGGCGTTGGGACCACTGAGCAGAAGGCCCACTTCCTCATGGGGATGGGAACCTTACAGGAGTGTCCTGGCATCACTGGGCTCAGTCAGAAAACGTGGGGTGCCCAGCAGTTAGAGCCTGATGCCAGAGGGCCCTCATCAGCTAGGAGAGGAGGCTCCCAGCAGGCTCCAACTGCAACCAGATGGCTGACGTCACCAAGGCAATGTGAGCAAGCCAGGCAGGAGTTACCTCACAGAAGAGGGCCCACCTCAAAGAAGGGTCAGGAACCCAGCAAGGATCAGACTTTCACCAGAGGGCCCACAACAACAAGGGGATGTGAACCAGGCAGGAGTGTCCTCACACCATTGGGGCCATATCATCGAAAGGTGAGGGACCCAACACACGTGGCCTCAAACCAGAGGACATACATCACCAAGGGTCTGCGAGGGAGGCAGGCAGGAGTAGCCTCAAAACAGAGGGCCCATAGAATAAAAAAGGTGAGGAATCCCGCAGTTGGAACGTTCCAGCAGGTGGCAAGGAGCAGCGAGGCTATGGGTTCCAGGTCGGTGTGAACTCACAAAAGAGGGCCCTCATCATGAAACTGTGAACCCAGCCATTGTGTCCACAGAGCAGAAGGCCCCCATTTCCATGGGGTTGGGAACCTGGCAGGAGTGTACTCGCACCACAGGGCACACATCAGAAAAATTTGGGAGCCCAGGAGTTAGGGCCAGACGCCAGAGGGCCCTCATTACCGAAGGGAGGAAACTCCCAGCAGGCACCAAATCCCAACTGAGGGCCCACGTCGCCAAGGTGACGTGCGCCAGCCAGGCAGGATTGACCTCACAGCAGAGGGCAAACGTCACAGAAGGGAGAGGAACCCAGCCAGGATAAGACTCTCACCAGAGGGCCCACATCACCAAGGGGACCGGAACCAGGCAGAAGTATCCTCACACCAGTGTGGCCAAATAATGGAAAGGTGAGGAACCCAGAACATGTGGCCTAAACCACAGGAACCACATCTCCAAGGTGCTCAGAGTGAGGCAGACAGGAGTAGCCTAACAACACAGGGACCATAGATCAAAAAATGTGAGGAATCCAGCAGTTGGAACGTCCCAGCAGGCGGCCAGGAGCAGCGAGGCAATGGGATCCTTTCTGGAATGAACTCACACCAGAGGGCCCTCATCATTAAACTGTGAGTGACCCAACCGTTGGGACCTCACAGCAGAAGGCGCACATCCACATGGGGATGGGAACCCGGCAGGAGTGTCATCGCACAAGTGGGCAAACATCAGAAAAAATGGGGAGCCCAGCAGTTATTGACTGATGCCACAGGGCCCTCATCACCGAGGGGAGGAGACTCCCAGCAAGCTCCAACTGCCACCAGAGGGCCGACGTCTCCAAGGCAACGGGAACAAGCCAGGCAGGTGTGACCTCAGAGCAGAGGGACCACCTCACAGAAAGGTGACGAAACCAGCCAGGATCAGACTCTCACCAGACAGCCCACATCACCAAGGGGATATGAACCAGGCAGGAGTGTCCTCACACCAGTGGGTCCACATCTTTAATAGGTGAGTAAACTGGCACATGTGGCCTCAAACCAGAGGACACACATCACCAATGGGCTGGGAGTGAGGCAGGTGTCTGGACGGGCACATTTAACTCTCATTTCCCACCAGGAAGAGGAATTAACCAAACGCTCAGCGTGCCGTGCCGGAACCAGATTACGGCCTGAAGCAAACCTGCGGTTTTGTGGCCAGCTTACAAGGAAGCGAGTTAAGAAAGGAAATCAGGGACACTGTAATTCACAAACCTGCAGAGTTATAAATGACAACTATTGTCAAAAATATATTGAAGTAAGGCTGCAAAGAAGACTTGAAAACACGGCAGAATTCCAGGAATCAGATTTCAGGAGGTAGATTTGAATTGCATTTAAAGCATATGAAAAGCAGCAGATCTTTGACAGTGATGCACTTGGACAAAAAGAGCGTATGCATTTTTTCGTGAATATATTCAGGAAAAAACGCATACGCCCTTTTTGGTCAACCAAGCACTCGAGCAATGGAAATCCGCACTACAATGAAGTCTCTTTTCCCATTCGTCAAAAGGGCCATCTGAAAAAAGTGTAAAAACGAGAAACACAGGACAGGCCATGGAGAACAGGGAGCCTTGTTATGCTGATGGGTGGGATGTAAATTGCCAACAGACACTCTGGAGATGTTTATGGTGTATCCTGAAACATCTAAAAAACAAAGCTACAGAGCCTAGGGCACTTCCACTTATGGTCCTATAGCTTAGGAAAATTAAAATCAACAAGACACAGCCAACACAAAATTTAGGGCTGCTGTGTTTACAAGAACCTTGAGTCCAGTACAAATTAAATATCCCAGAAAGAAAAAAATGGATAAAGAAGTTGTGCTACTTACGTACAACGGAATATCACTCAGCAATGAAATCAATGTCATCAGGCCTGTAGCAGCAAATTGAGTGGATTTAAGCACGATGACTCTAAGAGAAATATGTCACACAGAGAAAGACAGTAATCATAAGATATCACTAATAGAGGGAGTGTAAACTTGGCTCCACATGAACTGAATTACAAAACCGAACAGTGTCTCACATTTAGCTAAAAAACTTATGCTTGCTTAAGGGGAAAGTTGAGTTGGGGTGCTGTATAAAACCAGAGATTGAAATTAGCACAGATACCTTTCCATAAGCCAAATATGTAATAGACAAGACCTACTCCTTGCTCAACGAAATAGACTCATCCATGCTGTATCATCTCACACCTGTTAGAATGGGCATCATCAGAAAATCTACAAACAACAAATGCTGGAAAGGGTGTGGAGATAAGGAACCCTCTTCCACTATTGTTGGGAATGTAAATAGATACAGTCACTGTGGAGAACATTATGGAGTTTCTTATAAAACTAAAAATAGAATTACCATATGATACAGCAATCCCACTACTGGGCATATACCCAGACAAAACCAAAAATCAAAAAGAGACATTCACCGCAATGTTCATTGCATCACTACTTACAATATCCAGGTAATGGAAGCAACCTAAATGCCCAGACAGACGAATGCATAAAGATGTGGTACATATATAAAATGGAATATTACTAAGCCATAAAAAGGAATGAAATTGGATCATTTGTAGAGACGTTGATGGATCTAGAGACTGTCATACAGAGTGAAGTAAGTCAGAAAGAGAAAAACAAAACAAATCTTGTATATTAATGCATATATGTGGAACCTAGAAAAATTGTACAGATGAACCGTTTTGCAAGACAGAAATAGAGCAACAGATGTAGACAACAAACGTATGGACACCAAGGGGGGAGAGCGGTTGGGGGGGTGGTGGTGGGAGGAGTTGAGAGATTGGGATTGGCATGTATACATTTATATGTATAAAATAGATAACCAATAAGAACCTGCTGTATAAAAAATAAAATAAAATTCAAAATTAAAAAAATAAAATTAAAAAAAGTAAAACAGAAAAAATATTCTTCCCTTCACATACATGTATTAATATGAATAAATTATTTCCATGCTTATATCTGTAAATACAAAAAAGAGGAATAAAATCTACCTTGAACCAAAAACGGAAAAACGAAAAAAAATCAGAACCCACCATTTACACAGAGGAAAACCGTATCAGGGCACTTGCTCCAGTTGTAAACCATTCTGAAGTTGGTCAGTGGTGGGGAATCATCTCCCATTCAGCCAGCAGGCCCCACGCAACAAGCGTCCTCTTTGCAAAGCTGGGGGACCATGCCGAGGCATCTGTGAGTAAACGTGGGCCGAACCCCAGGCCAGCTGCTGCTGAAATGTTCCCACCCTTCCCAGGTAAAACACCTGAATATGTACAAGGACTTGAAAGCCTAGAGGAAGGGCCATGGAGCCACACGAGTGACAGCATGCCGGCCGACTTGGTGCCTGCAGGCCAGCCAGGATGGCCCTGGCCCTGGGTGCTCTTCTGGAAGCTTTCCATTTCCCTGCCTGAGATACCCCTCCTGTCCTCGCCCCCACTGCTTTCTTCCTTCCTCACCTCTGCCCAGGAAGAAATTCCAGCGGCAGGTATGGGTGTCACATCCTCTTCTTTAGCAGGTGGCATCTTGGCAACTGCTGCAGAAAGTCCAGCAGAACCCCACTCACACTGGGCCACCCACAAAGCCGTGGCCTCTCACTCCGTCCCACCAGCCCAGCCCCGAGACTGTTGACAGGGCAGAGAAAATGGCGTCAGGCACAGCCATTTTATATGTGTGTTTATATCAATCTCAACCCAGGCACACCTGGGGAGGGCTGGCCGGCACGGTCAGGCTGCCCAGGTCAGCCAATCATCACCCCTCAGGGTCTCACAATTGCAGAAAATGGAAATTGCTGAATCAGCCAGGTCCAAAGAACAGGTGTGGGCTCTTGAGAGTCAGGATAGACAAGGGGTTGTAGCTCCGGCTTGTTTTCTAATCATTTTAACTGGCCCATGAGTGGGAGACAACTTCAAGAAAACCCTCTCCTAATGAGAGGACCCCAGGAGTCAGGGAGAGGAGGGGTGGGTGGTGGGTGGAGACAGAGGCCTGGTGCCCCGGGTGCAGTGGAAGTCTCTGGAAGACCAGGTGGAGGGAGGCCGCACAGAGTGATGCCCAGGGTCACAGACCTGATGGAGGTGCTATTTGTTAGTTCAAGTCCTGCTCTGAGGTGCTCTGTGTCAGATCTGAGCGACAGGTGAGCTGGGAGTGCTCTGCAATGTGGGCTATGTGCACGGTTCCTGTGTGCCCAGCCTTGCCACGGTACCTGCAAGGGTAGCTCTGTATCCTGGGAGGGGCCTGACCACGAGAGCCCCATGGGCTGCAGGGGACCTGCGCAGGGAACCCCATATCCTGGGAGGGGCCTGAACACGAGAGCCCCGTGGGCTGGCGTGGGGGTGGGGTACCTGCCCAGGTGAGCTTCATATCCTGGGATTGGCCTGACCTCGAGAGCCCCATGGGCTGCTGGAGTCCTGGTAAAGGATGTCAGGACAGTCAGTGAAGCCACCGAGGATATACCTCCAGTAGTTCCTAAATCCTACACCCTGCTGGTCATTCTACCAACCACCAGGACTTGGTATTCTGTATTAGTCTTGAATGATGCCTTCTTTTGTATTCCATTAGTCCGAGAGTCACAAAAAATTTTGGCTTGTGAGTGGCAGGACTCAACATACAACTAAAACAATACTTCCGGGCCGTCTTGCCCCAAGGGTTCCTAAATTCCCACACCACCTTTGGGGAAAGCTCAGCTAAAGACCTAAAAGCTCTACCTCTGGAAAAGGAAACACTCCTTCAATATGCAGACGACATTCTGATCGCCAGCCCTACTAAGGAGACCTCTGAACTACCAAGCCAATAGAGGATACAAGTTGTCCAAGAAAAAGCTCAAATATCACAGACTACGGTGACCTGCCTGGGCTTCATTCTCACAGAAGGTCGGAGAAGCACATCCCAGGAAAGGGAAGAAACAATTTATAGCCTTACCCCTTTCTAAAACTAGAAGACAGCTTAGGGGTTCCTGGGGAGGCCAGGGTTTGCTGCTTCTGGATCCCTAACTACAGTCTACTAGCTGGGCCTCTATATGAAACACTGAAAGGAAAAGATGATGATCCTTTTGAATAGAATCCAGAAGTGGCCTTTCAAGAATGGAAAGAGCAGTCAATTCAGACCCTTGCCCTGGAACTCCCTAATTTAGCTAAACCCTTTGACCTTTACATTCCTGGTGAAAGGTGAATCGCCATTGGAGTATTAGTGCAAAAACTGAGACCACTTGAAATGGAACAATGCAAGAATGCCATATAGGTAGGATAAACTACGGTCACCATGGAGCTTGGCCCACCGCCACATCTGCCCAAGATACTGGCGGTATCTAAAAACCTGGAAATCAGCAGCCCAAAAGGCCACCTCCCTCTTAAGGGAAAAGGACCCCACGTGGTGATCCTAACCCCCAACCATGCCCTGAAGTTGCAGGGTTTGCTCCGTGGGCACACTGACCTCGAGTGAGGAGGCCCTCCAACTCCAACCTCCAGAGAGATAACCAGGGGCAACGGGGCAACATGACAACTCATGTGACCATCACTTGACCTGGAGTTTCTCTCATAAAAAACAAGAGTGTGTCCCAAAAGAGTAGACTACTGCTTGCAGGACTTACTGCACCCAGAGGGGAGCTAATAATCTTGGCGGGGGAACCGAATATCACGCTGTCACCATAGAAAAGCCTAGAAACACCGTGATGATGGTGGCCAATAAGACCGGCTGGACTCCTGTATACTTCAAAAGGCTGTTGACTCAGTGGCCATCATGGTCCTTCATCACCACTGACCCTGGGCTGTCTGGGAGTTGAGCGGGCAGGGTCCTGACACCTGGTGCTGTTTTTACGTTAATTCAGGGGCCTAATTGAAGAAAGCGCAGACTACTGGTCAGAGCATCTAGGCTGGCAGAAACGGTCAGCCTAAGGTGGCCAAATAAATGTGGGGCGGGGTGAAACTGGACCTCACAGCATCACTGCACATCTCCTTCCTGGACCCTTAACGGTCATTAGAACCAATAACACTTCCAATACTGGTGCTCAGGCGGACGAGCAGGGAGGCAGCAGCCCTGGGGACAATCAACGTCACCTGGAGGCTGCTGGGGAGAAGTTCTGACCCTCGCCCACGAGTATGAGTGCTCTTAACTCAGCACTCAGCAGTTACAGATGAAGGGTCTGCACCCTCAGCACTCCAAGAATGAGGAAGGGGACAAAAGGCAGAAGCGGGGTTTGTCCCAGGCAAAGCCCCTTAAAAATCCCTGGGAGATAAAAATAGAATCTGGGCAATAAAATAAAGTCTAACCTTTTTATCCTTTGTGCTTTGTCTAATTTCACGTGCTCCTAGGGTCCCGCATACAGAGGTTCCACACCTGGCACTTCAGACCAGATTTTCTAGTGCAGAATGGCTGGGTCGACACATCAGATCCTGGGGCCCAGGGCAGACTCCGTGATATAGAGCCTGAGCTGCAGCCAACCGGGCCCTCGAGAGAGCTCTGCCCCCTCCCTCCCACTGACTCTGACAGGATCTCTACACAGCAGCCCAGCCCACAGCCCACAGGGTAGCACATGCTCTCACCTCTCCATTCTCTGATCAAAATATAAAGTTTCCTTTGCTTCTGAACCAAACTCAGTCTCGATCTGTTGGCTCCAATGACACTGGGCAGGGGGACACTTGTTGGGGTCCACTCTGGAGGATCAGTAACAGAAATTGAGAACCTTGTAACTTCAATGAACAGATGTGTGAGCCAAACTGTAATTAACATAGAACAGTGTATAAGGCTCGGGTAAAATAAGATGTTTCTAACACTTCCATTTGATATTTCCATCACTTTATTATAAGCAAGTTCACTGAAAAGGTTTGTCTTATTTGTCAGGTCAATATTAGAGAAACGAAATGATTTCTTTCCAAGGATGTACATCTAATAATCTTGGTTAAAGCTTCAATCTTGTTTTAAATGCTTTTCCATTGAAAATGATACCTCTCTTTCAGCTCCCCCATTTCTGAGAAGTATAAAATCTTATAATTTATGATTACCAAAGAGGAAAGGTGGGAGGAGGGATAAATTAACAGTTTGGGATTAACACATACACACTGCTATGTATATAATCAATCATCAACAAGGAACTACTGTATAGCACAGGGAACTACACTCAATATTTTGCAATAACCTATAAGGGGAAATAATCTGAAAAAGAATAGATATTTTTATTGACATCATCTATCAATGACAGTTAAAATGGAACCTAAGGGAAGCCGTTGGTGAGTGCTTCTGACCCTGAAGACTTCAATCATCTAAAGTTTGGACTCTGCCTACTTCCCAAGGCCCTTAATGAACATATGTGTAGCCGTAGCTTAAAAAATTCCCCAGTTTGGGTTGCGGAGAGACACTGATTTTGAAAAAGCCCTGGTGGTCTCCTCACATGAATGGGATCCTTCCTACAGCTAAAACATGCCTGTCACACCCAGAGGATGGTATACCGTCTGATCAGGAAGAGTTTGGAAAAGGCATCTCATCTCCTCATCTCCTGGTGCTCGGGTTCACCACTCCGGCGTCTTTACTAACAGTCTCCCCACTTGGAGATGTCAGCACTGTCAACATCCTGTTGTGTACAGTTTGGAATTTGTCCAGAGGATGAAGCGGAAGGAGGAGGAACAATGAGAGACAAGTCCTAGGTTCTCGGACAGCCACATGTCACTTTAATTTCCAATCAGAAAGACGAATTGACCAAAGGCTAGGGTTGCCCATGGAAACAGAATAGGCCTTGAGGAAATCCCGCTGCTTTGTGGCCAGTTCCCATAAACACAAGTAAAAAATGGAACTCAGGGGCACTAAAATTCACGAAACTGCAGAGTTGAAAATATCTATCCCTAAAAAATGTCTTGAGGATAGTCAGAGAAAAGGACTTGTAAGCAAGGGAGAATGGCAGGAAAGGGATTGGAAGAGGTAGAAAGGACTCGCCATTAAGCACCAGAAAAGGGGCTGAACATTTGCAACTTTGCACTTGGTCAAAAAGGGTGTATGCGTCTCTTTCTGTATATATTCAAGAAAAGGGCACACACATTTTTAGCCAACCAAACAGGTGGGCACTGGAAATCAATACTACAAAAGATATCACTTCACATCAGTCAGAAGAGCCGTCCTCATAAAGTGTAAACACCAGAAATGCAGGACAGGAAAGGAGAAAAGGGAGCCCTGTGAGGCTTATAGTGGAAATGTATATTGCCAACGGTCACTCTGCAGAAGTGTATTGTGTTTACTAAAGCATCTAAAAAATGAGCTACAGAGCACAGGGCACTTGCACTCATGGACGTGTATCTTGGGAAAAACAAAAATCGAGAGGACACAGGCACCCCAATATTTACGGCCTCTCTGTTTAAAAGAACCTCGACTAGGATATAACTTAAATGTCTCTGGAGGGAAAAAATGGATAGAGATGTGGTACTTATGTAGAGTGGAATATTACTCAGCCTGGAAATCAATGAAATATGGCCATTTGTAACAACTCCAGAGGAGTTACGTATGATCATTCGAAGTCACATAATTCAAAAGAAAAAGACACATATCATAAGATATCATTTAAAGCAACATAAGATATCACTAATACACGGAATGTAAACTTGGGGACACATGAATGGAACTACAAAACAGAACGGGGCCTCAAATTTAGAAAACCAACATATGCTTGCTTAAGGGGAAAGGTGAGTTCGGGTGCTGAATAAAACCAGAGATTGAAATTAGCACAGATACTGTTCCATAAGCCAAATATGTAATAGAAAAGACCTACTTTTTGGTCAACGAAATGACTCAACACCCCATATTCACCACCTAGGAATATACCTGACTAGTAAGAGTCTTAAAACGTATGGATTTATATGTCTCCGTAAGAGAATCAAGCGTGTGTAGAGCGACATAAACGCAGCAGTGAAAATCAGCTAAATCACATTTTCAAAATAAATTTCAAAAACATAACAAAATGGCAGTGAAATAGAGAGCAATTCTTAAAAAATTCTTTCAGGGCTTGTGATGCAACCTGGATTTAACACATCTACACCCACAGCTGGATGAGACATAAGGCTGGACACTTCGAGCTGATAGCATTTGTGAGGTTCTGTGAGCAAATGCAGACCATTTGAAGTCATACAGCATTTTACCCATTCCATGGGTTTCAACTCTCCAGGTTTAAGGGATTCTTCCTTCAGCTAAAACGTGCATGGGAAACCCAGTGTATGGTCCACCGTGTGATTGGGAAACGTTTTTAAATGCATCTCAGTTTTCGTCCCCTGGTACTCGGGTTCACCATTCCAGACGCTTTACTAACACTCTCCCCACTTGGAGAGTCAGTGTCTTTAACCTCCTGTCTGGCTCAGTTTGCAATTTACGCAGAAGATGTACAGGACTAGGGAGAACCAATGAGAGATTAGCTGTAGGTGTCTGAATGGGCAAATGTAATGCTCATTTCCCACCAGGAAGGAGAATTAAACAAACGGTCAGCGTGCAATGCCGGAACAAGATTAGGGCCAGAAGCAATCCTATGGTTTTGCAGCCAGCTCAAAAGAAAACGAGTTGAAGAAACGAGCTCAGGGGCACTGTAATTCACAAACATGCAGAGTTATAAATGACAGCTATTGTCCAAAAATATATTGAAGTAAGGACGCGAAGAGGACTTGAAAGTGGGGCAGAATTGCAGGAAACCGATATCAGGAGTTAGACTGAAAATGCATTTAAAGCATAGGAAAAGAGGCAGAACGTTGACAATGATGCACTTGGCTAAAAAGGGCGTATTCGATTTTTCCTGAATATAGTCAGGAAAAAACGCATACACGCTTTTTGGCCAACCAAGCAAGCTTGCAAAGGAAATCTGCACTACAATGAAGTCTCACTTCCCCCTGGTCATAAGGGCCATCTGAAAAAACTGTAAAATCCAGAAAGACAGGACAGGCCATGGAGAAAACGGAGCATTGTTATGCTGATGGGTGGGATGTAAATTGCCAACAGCCACTCTGGAGAAGTGTATGGCGTTTCCTGAAACACCTAAAAATGAAAGGAACTGAGCCCAGTACACTTCCACATATGGTCTTTTAGCTTAGAGAAATTAAAATCAGAAAGACGCAGCCACCACAAACTTTGGGACAGCTCCGTTTAGAACCTTGTCTACCCTACAAGTTAAATATCCCAGAGAGCAAAAAAGGGATAAAGAAGTTGTAGTACTTACGTAAAATGGAATATCACTCAGCAAGGAAATCTATGTCATCAGGCCCAAAGCAGCATAAGGACTGGATTCAGGTACGATGTCTCTAAGTGAAATAAATCACACAGATAAAGAAACCTCATAAGATGTCACTAATAAACGGAATGTACACTTGGCTACACATGAACTGAAATACAAAACAGAACAGGGTCTCAAATTTAGAAAACCAACTTATGCTTGCTTATGGGGAAAGGTGAGTTGGGGTGCTGCATAAAAACAGAGATTGAAATTAGCAGAGATACCGTTCCATAAGCCAAATACGTAATAGACAAGACCTACTCCTTGCTCAACGAAATGCACTAAACACCCTATATTCAACGCCTAGGAATACACCTGGCTAGTAAGAATCTTCAAACCCATGGATTTATATGTCTCCATAAGAGAATCAAGCGTGTGTACAGCTGCATGAAGGCAGCAGAGAAAATCCGATAAATCCCATTATCAAAATGAATTACAAAAACAAAACACAATGACAGTGAAATAGAGAGCAATTCTTAAATAATTCATTCAGGGCTTGTGATGCAACCTGGATTTACCTCATCTACACCCAGAGCTGAGTGAGACATAAGGTTGGACACTTCGGGCTGATAGCATTGGTGAGGTTCAATGAGCAAATGCAGACCCTTTGAAGTCATACTGCATGGGACCCATTCCATGGGTCCCAACTCTCCAGGTTTAAACGATTCTTCCTTCAGCTAAAACATGCAGGGGAAACCCACAGTATGGTGCACCGTGTGACAGGGAAACGTTTTCAAATGCATCTCAGGTTTCGTTCCCTTTTACTCGGGTTCACAATTCCAGACCCTTTACTAACACTCCCCACTTGGAGAGTCAGTGCCTTTAACCTCCTGTTTGGCACATTTTGCAATTTCTGCGCAAGATGAACAGGAATAGGGAGAACCAATGAGAGACTAGCTGTAGGTGTCTGCACAGGCAAATTTAACGCTCATTTCCAACCAGGAAGAGGATTTAACCAAAGGCTCAGCATGCCATTCCGGAACCAGATTAGGGCCTGAAGCAATCCTGCGGGTTTGCGGCCAGCTCACAAGGAAGCGATTTGATGAAAGGAGATCATGGGCACTGTAATTCACAAACCTGCAGAGTTATATATGACAGCTATCATCCAAAAATATATTGAAGGAAGCCTGCGAAGAGGACTTGAAAGCGGGGTAGAATTGCAGGAAAACGATTTCAGGGGGTAGACTGGAATTACATTTAAAGCATAGGACAAGAGGCAGAACGTCGACAATGATGCACTTGGCCAAAAACGGCGTATGCGTTTTTTCCAGAATATATTCAGGAAAAAACGCATACGCCCTTTTTGGCCAACCAAGCAAGCATGTTAAAGAAATCTGCACTAGAGTGAAGTCTCACTGCCCCCTGTCAAAACGGCCATCTGAAAAATGTGTAAAATCCAGACAGGCAACACAGGCCATGGAGAACAGGGAGCTCTGTTATGCTGATGGGTGGGATGTAAATTGCCAACAGCCACTCTGGAGAAGTGTATGGTGTTTCCTGAAACATGTAAAAAACAAAGCAACAGAGCCTACAGCACTTCCACTTATGGTCCTATAGCTTAGGGAAATTAAAATCAAAAACACACAGCCACCCCAAAGTTTCAGACGGCTCTGTTTACAAGAACCTCGTCTACGGGACAAGTTAAATATCCCAGAAAGCGAAAAATGGATAAAGAAGTTTTGGTATGTACGTACAATGGAATATCACTCACCAATGAAATCTATGTCATCAGGCCCGTCGCGGCATAATGAGTGGATTCAGGTACGATGATTCTAAGTGAAATAAGTCACACAGAAAAAGAAACATCATAAGATATCACTAATACACGGAATGTAAACTTCGCTACACATGAACTGAATTACAAAACAGAACAGGGTCTCAGATTTAGAAAACCAACTTATGCTTGCTTAAGGGGAAAGGTGAGTTGGGGTGCTGCATAAAACCAGAGATAGAAATTAGCACAGATAACTTTTCATAAGCCAAATATGTAATAGTTAAGACCTACCCCTTGCTCAACGAAATGGACTAAACACCACATATTCAATGCCTAGGAATAAACCTGACTAGTAAGAATCTTCAAACCCATGGATTTATATGTCTCCAGAAGAGAATTCAGCCTGTGTACAGCGGCATGAATGCAGCAGAGAAAATCCGATAAATCCCATTATCAAAATGAATTACAAAAACAAAACACAAGGACAGTGAAATAGAGAGCAATTCTTAAATAATTCATTCAGGGCTTGTGATGCAACCTGGATTTACCACATCTACACCCAGAGCTGAGTGAGACATAAGGTTGGGCACTTCGGGCTGATAGCATTGGTGAGGTTCCATGAGCAAATGCAGACCCTTTGAAGTCATACTGCATGGTACCCATTCAATGGGTCCCAACTCTCCAGGTTTAAGGGATACTTCCTTCAGCTACAACATGCATGGGAAATCCACAGTATGGTGCACTGTGTGACTGGCAAACTTTTTAAAATGCATCTCAGTTTTCGTCCCCTTTTACTCGGGTTCACAATTCCAGACCCTTTACGAACACTCTCCCCACTTGGAGAGTCAGTGCTTTAACCTCCTGTTTGGCACAGTTTGCAATTTATGCGCAAGATGAACAGGAATAGGGAGAACAAATGAGAGACTAGCTGTAGGTGTCTGCACGGGCAAATTTAACACTCATTTCCCAGCAGGAAGAGGAATTAACCTAAGGCTCAACATGCCGTGCTGGAACCAGATTAGGGTCTGAAGCAATCCTGCGGGATTGCGGCCAGCTCACAAGATAGCGAGTTGAAGAAAGGAGCTCAGGGGTACTGTAATTCACAAACCTGCAGAGTTATAAATGACAGCTATCGTCCAAAAATATATTGAAGGAAGGCTGCGAAGAGGACTTGAAAGCGGGGCAGAATTGCAGGAAAAAGATTTCAGGGGGTAGACTGGAATTACATTTAAAGAATAGGAAAAGAGGCAGAACGTCAACAATGATGCTCTTGGCTTAAAAGGGCGTATGCGTTTTTTCCTGAATATATTCAGGAAAAAACGCATACGCCCTTTTTGGCCAACCAAGCAAGCATGTTAAAGAAATCTGCACTACAATGAAGTCTCACTGCCCCCCTGGCAAAAGGGCCATCTGAAAAAAGCGTAAAATCCAGAAATGCAGCACAGGCCATGGAGAACAGGGAGCCTTGTTATGCTGATGGGTGGGATGTAAATTGCAAACAGCCACTCTGGAGAAGTGTATGGTGTTTCCTGAAACACCTAAAAAACAAAGCAACGGAGCCTACGGCACTTCCACTTATGGTCCTATAGCTTAGGGAAATTAAAATCAAAAACACACAGCCACCCCAAAGTTTCAGACGGCTCTGTTTACAAGAACCTCGTCTACGGTACAAGTTAAATATCCCAGAAAGTGAAAAATGGATAAAGAAGTTGTGGTACGTACGTACAATGGAATATCACTCACCAATGAAGTCTATGTCATCTGGCCCGTCGTCGCATAATGAGTGGATTCAGGTACGATGATTCTAAGTGCAATAAGTCACACAGAAAATGAAACATCATAAGATATCACTAATACACCGAATGTAATCTTGGCTACATATGAACTGAATAACAAAACAGAACAGGGCCTCAAATTTAGAAAACCAACTTATGTTTGCTTAAAGGGAAAGGTGAGTTGGGGTGCTGCATAAAACCAGAGATAGAAATTACCACAGATACCAATCCATACGTCAAATACGTAATAGTCGAGACCTACAACTTGCTCAACGAAATGGGCTAAACACCCTATATTCAACGCCTAGGAATACACCTGACTAGTAAGAATCTTCAAACCCATGGATTTATATGTCTCCATAAGAGAATCAAGCGTGTGTACAGCTGCATGAAGGCAGCAGAGAAAATCCGATAAATCCCATTATCAAAATGAATTACAAAAACAAAACACAAGGACAGTGAAATAGAGAGCAATCCTTAAATAATTCATTCAGGGCATGTGATGCAACCTGGATTTTCCTCATCTACACCCAGAGCTGAGTGAGACATATGGTTGGACACTTTGGGCTGATAGCATTGGTGAGGTTCGATGAGCAAATGCAGACCATTTGAAGTCATACTGCATGGTACCCACTCTATGGGTCCCAAATCTCCAGGTTTAAGGGATTCTTCCTTCAGCTACAACATGCATGGGAAACCCACAGTATGGTGCACCGTGTGACCGGGAAACGTTTTCAAATGCATCTCAGTTTTCGTCCCCTTTTACTCGGGTTCACAATTCCAGACCCTTTACTAACACTCTCCCCACTTGGAGAGTCAGTGCCTTTAACCTGCTGTTTGGCACAGTTTGCAATTTCTGTGCAAGATGAACAGGAATAGGGAGAACCAATGAGAGACTAGCTGTAGGTGTCTGCACGGGCAAATTTAACGTTCATTTCCAACCAGGAAGAGGAATTAACCAAAGGCTCAGCATGCTGTGCCGGAACCAGATTACGGCCTGAAGCAATCCTGCGGGTTTCCGGCCAGCTCATAAGAAAGCAATTTGAAGAAAGGAGCTGAAGGGCACTGTAATTCACAAACATGCAGAGTTATAAATGACAGCTATCGTCCAAAAATATATTGAAGGAAGGCTGCGAAGAGGACTTGAAAGCGGGGCAGAATTGCAGGAAAACGATTTCAGGGGGTAGACTGGAATTGCATTTAAAGCATAGGAAAAGAGGCAGAACGTCGACAATGATGCACGTGGCCAAAAAGTGTGTATGCGTTTTTTCCTGAATATATTCAGGAAAAAACGCATACGCAGTTTTTGGCCAACCAAGCAAGCATGTTAAAGAAATCTGCACTACAATGAAGTCTCACTGCCCCCCAGTCAAAAGTGCAATCTGCAAAAAAGTGTAAAATCCAGAAATGCAGCACAGGGCATGGAGAACAGGGAGCCTTGTTATGCTGATGGGTGGGATGTAAATTGCCAACAGCCACTCTGGAGAAGTGTATGGTGTTTCCGGAAACACCTAAAAAACAAAGCAACGGAGCCTACGGCACTTCCACTTATGGTCGTATAGGTTCGGGAAATTAAAATCAAAAACACACAGCCACCCCAAAATGTCAGACGGCTCTGTTGACAAGAACCTCGTCTACGGTACAAGTTAAATATCCCAGAAAGCGAAAAATGGATAAAGAAGTTGTGGTACGTACGTACAATGGAATATCACTCACCAAAGAAGTCTATGTCAACTGGCCAGTCCTGGCATAATGAGTGGATTCAGGTACGATGATTCTAAGTGAAATAAGTCACACAGAAAATGAAACATCATAAGATATCACTAATACACGGAATGTAATCTTGGCTACACATGAACTGAATTCCAAAACAGAACAGGGTCTCAAATTTACAAAAACCAACTTACGTTTACTTAAGGCTAAAGGTGAGTTGGGGTGCTGCATAAAACCAGAGATAGAAATTAGCACAGATACCATTCATTACGTCAAATATGTAATAGTCAAGACCTACCCCTTACTCAACGAAATGGGCGAAACACCCTATATTCAACGCCTAGGAATACACCTGACTAGTAAGAATCTTCAAACCCATGGATTTATATGTCTCCATAAGAACATCATGCGTGTGTACAGCTGCATGAAGGCAGCAGAGAAAATCCGATAAATCCTATTATCAAAATGAATTACAAAAACAAAACACAATGACAGTGAAATAGAGAACAATTCTTAAACAATTCATTCAGGGCTTGTGATGCAACCTGGATTTACCTCATCTACACCCAGAGCTGAGTGCGATATAAGGTTGGACACTTCGGGCTGATAGCATTGGTGAGGTTCAATGAGCAAATGCAGACCATTTGAAGTCATCCTGCATGGTACCCATTCCATGGGTCCCAACTCTCCAGGTTTAAGCGATGCTTCCTTCAGCTAAAACATGCATGGGAAACCCACAGTATGGTGCACCGTGTCACCGGGAAACGTTTTCAAATGCATCTCAGTTTTCGTCCCCTTTTACTCGGGTTCACAATTCCAGACCCTTTACTAACACTCTCCCCGCTTGGAAAGTCAGTGCTTTTATCCTCCTGTTTGGCACACTTTGCAATTTCTGCGCAAGATGAACAGGAATAGGGAGAACCAATGAGAGACTAGCTGTAGGTGTCTGCACGGGCAAATTTAATGCTCATTTCCAACCAGGAAGAGGAATTAACCAAACGCTCAGCATGCCTTGCCTGAACCAGATTAGGGCCTGAAGCAATCCTGCGGGTTTGCGGCCAGCTCACAAGAAAGCGATTTGAAGAAAGTAGCTCAGGGTCACTGTAATTCTCAAACCTGCAAAGTTATAAATGACAGCTATTGTCCAAAAATATATTGAAGGAGGGCTGCGAAGAGGACTTGAAATCGGGGCAGAATTGCAGGAAAGCGGTTTCAGGGAGTAGAGTGGAATTGCATTTAAAGCATAGGAAAAGAGGCAGAACGTCGACAATGATGCACGTGGCCAAAAAGGGCATATGCGTTTTTTCCTGAATATATTCAGGAAAAAACGCATATGCCCTTTTTGGCCAACCAAGCAAGCATGTTAGAGAAATCTGCACTACAATGAAGTCTCATTGCCCCCCGGTCAAAAGGGTCATCTGAAAAAAGTGTAAAATCCAGAAATGCAGCACAGGCCATGGAGAACAGGGAGCCATGTTATGCTGATGGGTAAGATGTAAATTGCCAACAGCCACTCTGGAGAAGTGTATGGTGTTTCCTGAAACACCTAAAAAACAAAGCAACGGAGCCTACGGCACTTCCACTTATGGTCCTATAGCTTAGGGAAATTAAAATCAAAAACACACAGCTGCCCCGAAGTTTCAGACGGCTCTGTTTACAAGAACATCTTCTACGGTACAAGTTAAATATCCCAGAAAGCGAAAAATGGATAAAGAAGTTGTGGTACGTACATACAATGGAATATCACTCACCAATGCAATCTATAACATCAGGCCCGTCGTGGCATAATGATTGAATTCTGGTACAATGATTCTAAGTGAAATAAGTCACACATAAAATGAAATATCA
This sequence comes from Delphinapterus leucas, assembly GCF_059928025.1. Taxonomy (NCBI): domain Eukaryota; kingdom Metazoa; phylum Chordata; class Mammalia; order Artiodactyla; family Monodontidae; genus Delphinapterus; species Delphinapterus leucas. Next base: position 5,014,682 of record NW_028322247.1, on the reverse strand, counting down.
TAAGATATCACTAATACACGGAATGTAATCTTGGCTACACATGAACTGAATTACAAAACAGAACAGGGTCTCAAATTTAGAAAACCAACTTATGTTTACTTAAGGGGAAAGGTGAGTTGGGTGCTGCATAAAACCAGAGATAGAAATTAGCACAGATACCATTCCATAAGTCAAATATGTAATAGTCAAGACCTACCACTTGCTCAACGAAATGGGCTAAACACCTTATATTCAACGCCTAGGAATACACCTGACTAGTAAGAATCTTCAAACCCATGGATTTATATGTCTCCATAAGAGAATCAAGCGTGTGTACAGCTGCATGAAGGCAGCAGGGAAAATCCGATAAATCCTATTATCAAAATGAATTACAAAAACAAAACTCAATGACAGTGAAATAGAGAGCAATTCTTAAATAATTCATTCAGGGCTTGTGATGCAACCTGGATTTACCTCATCTAAACCCAGAGCTGAGAGAGACATAAGGTTGGAAAGTTCGGGGTGATAGCATTGGTGAGGTTCGATGAGCAAATGCAGACCATTTGAAGTCATACTGCATGGTACCCATTCCATGGGTCCCAACTCTCCAGGTTTAAGTGATTCTTCCTTCAGCTAAAGCATGCATGGGAAACCCACAGTATGGTGCACCGTGTGACCGGGAAACGTTTTCAAATGCATCTCAGTTTTGTCCCCTTTTACTCGGGTTCACAATTCCAGACCCTTTACTAACACTCTCCCCACTTGGAGGGTCAGTGCCTTTAACCTCCTGTTTGGCACAGTTTGCAATTTCTGCGCAAGATGCACAGGAATAGGGAGAACCAATGAGAGACTAGCTGTAGGTGTCTGCACGGGCAAATTTCATGCTCATTTCCCACCAGGAAGAGGAATTAACCACAGGCTCAGCATGCCGTGCCGGAACCAGATTAGGGCCTGAAGCAATCCTGCGGATTTGCGGCCAGCTCACAAGATAGCGAGTTGAAGAAAGGAGCTCAGGGACACTGTACCTCACAAAACTGCAGAGATATAAATGACAGCTATCGTCCAAAAATATATTGAAGTAAGTCTGCGAAGAGGACTTGTAAGTGGGGCAGAATTGCAGGAAAACGATTTCAGGGGGTAGACAGGAATTGCACTTAAAGCATAGGAAAAGAGGCAGAATGTCGACAATGATGCACTTGGCCAAAAAGGGCGTATGCGTTTTTTCCTGAATATATCCAGGAAAAAACGCATACGCACATTTTGGCCAACCAAGCAAGCGTGTAAAGGAAATCTGCACTACAATGAAGTCTCACGGCCACCCGGTCAAAAGGGCCATCTGAAAAACTGTAAAATCCAGGAACGCAGGACAAGTCATGGAGAACAGGGAGCCTGGTTATGCTGATGGGCGGGATGTAAATTGCCAAGAGCCACTCTGGAGAAGTGTATGGTGTTTCCTGAAACCCGTAGGAAACAAAGCAACACAGCCTATGGCACTTCCACTTATGGTCCTATAGCTTAGGGAAATTAAAATCAAAAACACACAGCCACCCCAAAGTTTGGGATGGCTCTGTTTACAAGAACCTCGTCTACGGTACAGTTAAATATCCGAGAAAGCAAAAAATGGATAAAGAAGTTGTGGAACGTACGTACAATGGAATATCACTCAGCAATGAAATCTGCATCATCAGGCCCGTAGCGGCATAATGAGTGGATTCAGGTACGAGGATTCTACGAGAAGTAATTCACACAGAAAAAGAAACATCATAAGATATCACTAATACACGGAATGTAAACTTGACTACACATGAACTGAATTACAAAACAGAACAGGGTCTCAAATTTAGAAAACAAAATTATGCTTGCTTATGGGGAAAGGTGAGTTGGGGTGCTGCATAAAACCAGAGATTGAAATTAGCACAGATACCGTTCCATAAGCCAAATATATAATAGACAAGACCTACTCCTTGCTCAACGAAATGGACTCAACACCCCATATTCAACGCCTGGGAATATACCTGACAAGTAAGAATCTTAAAACCCATGCGTTTATATGTCTCCATAAGGAAATCAAGCGTGTGTACAGCGGCCTAAACGCAGCAGTGAAAATCCGATAAATCCCATTATCAAAGTAAATTTCAAAAACAAAACACAATGACAGTGAAATAGAGAACAATTCTTAAATAATTCATTCAGGGCTTGTGATGCAACCTGGATTTACCACATCTACACCCAGAGCTTGGTGAGACATAAGGCTGGACACTTCGGGCTGATAGCATTGGTGAGGTTCGGTGAGCAAACGCAGACCCTTTGAAGTCATACTGCATGGTACCCATTCCATGGGTCACAACTCTCCAGGTTTAAAGGATTCTTCCTTCAGCTAAAACATGCATGGGAAACACAGAGTATGGTCCACCGTGTGATTGGGAAACGTTTTCAAATGCATCTCACTTTTCGTCCCCGGGCACTCGGGTTCACCATTCCAGACGCTTTACTAACACTCTCCCCACTTGGAGAGTCAGTGCCTTTAACCTCCTGTTTGGCACAGTTTGCAATTTCTGCCCAAGATGAACAGGAATAGGGAGAACCAATGATAGACTAGCTGTAGGTGTCTGCACGGGCAAACGGAACGCTCATTTCCCACCAGGAAGAGCAATTAACCAAAGGCTCAGTGTGCCCTGCCGGAAACAGATTAGGGCCTGAAGCACTCCTTCGTTTTTGCAGACAGCTCACAAGAAAGCGAGTTGAAGAAAGGAGCTCAGGGGCACTGTAATTCACAAAGCTGCAGAGTTATGAATGACAGCTATCGTCCAAAAATGTATTGAAGTAAGTCTTCGAACAGGACTTGAAAGCGAGGCAGAATTTCAGGAAAACGATTTCAGGGGGTAGACTGGAATTGCACTTAAAGCATAGGAAAAGAGGCAGAATGTCGACAATGATGCACTTGGCCAAAAAGGGCGTATGCGTTTTCTCCTGAATATATTCAGGACAAAACGCATACGCCCTTTTGGCCAACCAAGCAAGCGTGTAAAGGAAATCTGCACTACAATGAAGTCTCACTGCCCCCCGGTCAAAAGGGCCATCTGAAAAAAGTGTAAAATCCAGAAAGGCAGGACAGGTCATGGAGAACTGGGAGCCTTGTTATGCTGATGGGCGGGATGTAAATTGGCAACAGCCACTCTGGAGAAGTGTATGCTGTTTCCTGAAACATGTAGGAAACAAAGCAACACAGCCTCTGGCACTTCCACTTACGGTCGTATAGCTTAGGGAAATTAAATCAAAAACACACAGCCACCCCAATGTTTGGGATGGCTCTGTTTACAAGAACCTCGTCTACCGTACAAGTTAAATATCCGAGAAAGCAAAAAATGGATAAAGAAGTCGTGGTACGCACGTACAATGGAATATCACTCAGCAATGAAATCTACGTCATCAGGCCTGTAGCAGCATAATGAGTGGATTCAGGTACGATGATTCTACGAGAAATAAGTCACACAGAAAAAGAAACATCGTAAGATATCACTAATACACGGAATGTAAACTTGGCTACACATGAACTGAATTACAAAACAGAACAGGGTCTCAAATTTAGAAAACCAACTTATGCTTGCTTACGGGGAAAGGTGAGTTGGGGTGCTGCATAAAACCAGAGATTGAAATTAGCACAGATACCGTTCCATAAGCCAAATATATAATAGACAAGACCTACTCCTTGCTCAACGAAATGGACTCAACACCCCATATTCAACGCCTGGGAATATACCTGACAAGTAAGAATCTTAAAACCCATGGATTTATATGTCTCCATAAGGAAATCAAGCGTGTGTACAGCGGGCTAAACGCAGCAGTGAAAATTCGATAAATCCCATTATCATAATAAATTTCAAAAACAAAACACAATGACAGTGAAATAGAGAGCAATTCTTAAATAATTCATTAAGGGCTTGTGACGCAACTTGGATTTACCACATCTACACCCAGAGCTGGGTGAGACATAAGGCTGGACACTTCGGGCTGATAGCATTGGTGAGGTTCGTTGAGCAAACGCAGACCCTTTGAAGTCATACTGCATGGTACCCATTCCATGGGTCCCAACTCTCCAGGTTTAAAGGATTCTTCCTTCAGCTAAAACATGCATGGGAATCCCAGAGTATTGTCCACCGTGTGATTGGGAAATGTTTTCAAATGCATCTCAGTTTTCGTCCCCTGGTACTCCGGTTCACCATTCCAGACGAATTACTAACACTCTCCCCACTTGGAGAGTCAGTGCCTTTAACCTCCTGTTTGACACAGTTTGCAAATTCTGCGCAAGATGAACAGGAATAGGGAGAACCAATGAGAGACTAGCTGTAGGTGTCTGCTCGGGCAAACGTAATGCTCATTTCCCACCAGGAAGAGGAATTAACCAAAGGCTCAGCGTGCCCTGTCGGAAACGGATTAGGGCCTGAAGAAATCCTGCGGTTTTGCGGCCATCTCACAAGAAAGCGAGTTGAAGAAAGGAGCTCAGGGGCACTGTAATTCACAAAACTGCAGAGTTATGAATGACAGCTATCGTCCAAAAATGTATTGAAGTAAGTCTTCGAAGAGGACTTGAAAGCGGAGCAGAATTTCAGGAAAACGATTTCAGGGGGTAGACTGGAATTGCATTTAAAGCATAGGAAAAGAGACAGAATGTCGACAACGATGCACTTGGCCAAAAAGGGCGTATGAGTGTTTTCCTGAATATATTCAGGAAAAAGCGCATACACCATTTTTGGCCAACCAAGCAAGCGTGTAAAGGAAATCTGCACTACAATGAAGTCTCACGGCCACCCGGTCAAAAGGGCCATCTGAAAAACTGTAAAATCCAGGAACGCAGGACAAGTCATGGAGAACAGGGAGCCTGGTTATGCTGATGGGCGGGATGTAAATTGCCAACAGCCACTCTGGAGAAGTGTATGGTGTTTCCTGAAACCCGTAGGAAACAAAGCAACACAGCCTATGGCACTTCCACTTATGGTCCTATAGCTTAGGGAAATTAAAATCAAAAACACACAGCCACCCCAAAGTTTGGGATGGCTCTGTTTACAAGAACCTCGTCTACGGTACAGTTAAATATCCGAGAAAGCAAAAAATGGATAAAGAAGTTGTGTAACGTACGTACAATGGAATATCACTCAGCAATGAAATCTGCATCATCAGGCCCGTAGCGGCATAATGAGTGGATTCAGGTACGAGGATTCTACGAGAAGTAATTCACACAGAAAAAGAAACATCATAAGATATCACTAACACACGGAATGTAAACTTGACTACACATGAACTGAATTACAAAACAGAACAGGGTCTCAAATTTAGAAAACAAAATTATGCTTGCTTATGGGGAAAGGTGAGTTGGGGTGCTGCATAAAACCAGAGATTGAAATTAGCACAGATACCGTTCCATAAGCCAAATATATAATAGACAAGACCTACTCCTTGCTCAACGAAATGGACTCAACACCCCATATTCAACGCCTGGGAATATACCTGACAAGTAAGAATCTTAAAACCCATGGATTTATATGTCTCCATAAGGAAATCAAGCGTGTGTACAGCAGCCTAAACGCAGCAGTGAAAATCCGATAAATCCCATTATCAAAGTAAATTTCAAAAACAAAACACAATGACAGTGAAATAGAGAGCAATTCTTAAATAATTCATTCAGGGCTTGTGATGCAATCTGGATTTACCACATCTACACCCAGAGCTTGGTGAGACATAAGGCTGGACACTTCGGGCTGATAGCATTGGTGAGGTTCGGTGAGCAAACGCAGACCCTTTGAAGTCATACTGCATGGTACCCATTCCATGGGTCACAACTCTCCAGGTTTAAAGGATTCTTCCTTCAGCTAAAACATGCATGGGAAACACAGAGTATGGTCCACCGTGTGATTGGGAAACGTTTTCAAATGCATCTCACTTTTCGTCCCCGGGTACTCGGGTTCACCATTCCAGACGCTTTACTAACACTCTCCCCACTTGGAGAGTCAGTGCCTTTAACCTCCTGTTTGGCACAGTTTGCAATTTCTGCCCAAGATGAACAGGAATAGGGAGAACCAATGATAGACTAGCTGTAGGTGTCTGCACGGGCAAACGGAACGCTCATTTCCCACCAGGAAGAGCAATTAACCAAAGGCTCAGTGTGCCCTGCCGGAAACAGATTAGGGCCTGAAGCACTCCTTCGTTTTTGCAGACAGCTCACAAGAAAGCGAGTTGAAGAAAGGAGCTCAGGGGCACTGTAATTCACAAAGCTGCAGAGTTATGAATGACAGCTATCGTCCAAAAATGTATTGAAGTAAGTCTTCGAACAGGACTTGAAAGCGAGGCAGAATTTCAGGAAAACGATTTCAGGGGGTAGACTGGAATTGCACTTAAAGCATAGGAAAAGAGGCAGAATGTCGACAATGATGCACTTGGCCAAAAAGGGCGTATGCGTTTTCTCCTGAATATATTCAGGACAAAACGCATACGCCCTTTTGGCCAACCAAGCAAGCGTGTAAAGGAAATCTGCACTACAATGAAGTCTCACTGTCCCCCGGTCAAAAGGGCCATCTGAAAAAAGTGTAAAATCCAGAAAGGCAGGACAGGTCATGGAGAACTGGGGGCCTTGTTATGCTGATGGGCGGGATGTAAATTGCCAACAGCCACTCTGGAGAAGTGTATGCTGTTTCCTGAAACATGTAGGAAACAAAGCAACACAGCCTCTGGCACTTCCACTTACGGTCGTATAGCTTAGGGAAATTAAATCAAAAACACACAGCCACCCCAAAGTTTCGGTCGGCTCTGTTTACAAGAACCTCGTCTACCGTACAAGTTAAATATCCGAGAAAGCAAAAAATGGATAAAGAAGTTGTGGTACGCACGTACAATGGAATATCACTCAGCAATGAAATCTACGTCATCAGGCCTGTAGCAGCATAATGAGTGGATTCAGGTACGATGATTCTACCAGAAATAAGTCACACAGAAAAAAAAACATCGTAAGATATCACTAATACACGGAATGTAAACTTGGCTACACATGAACTGAATTACAAAACAGAACAGGGTCTCAAATTTAGAAAACCAACTTATGCTTGCTTATGGGGAAAGGTTAGTTGGGGTGCTGCATAAAACCAGAGATTGAAATTAGCACAGATACCGTTCCATAAGCCAAATATATAATAGACAAGACCTACTCCTTGCTCAACGAAATGGACTCAACACCCCATATTCAACGCCTGGGAATATACCTGACAAGTAAGAATCTTAAAACCCATGGATTTATATGTCTCCATAAGGAAATCAAGCGTGTGTACAGCGGGCTAAACGCAGCAGTGAAAATTCGATAAATCCCATTATCATAATAAATTTCAAAAACAAAACACAATGACAGTGAAATAGAGAGCAATTCTTAAATAATTCTTTAAGGGCTTGTGACGCAACTTGGATTTACCACATCTACACCCAGAGCTGGGTGAGACATAAGGCTGGACACTTCGGGCTGATAGCATTGGTGAGGTTCGTTGAGCAAACGCAGACACTTTGAAGTCATACTGCATGGTACCCATTCCATGGGTCCCAACTCTCCAGGTTTAAAGGATTCTTCCTTCAGCTAAAACATGCATGGGAATCCCAGAGTATTGTCCACCGTGTGATTGGGAAATGTTTTCAAATGCATCTCAGTTTTCGTCCCCTGGTACTCCGGTTCACCATTCCAGACGAATTACTAACACTCTCCCCACTTGGAGAGTCAGTGCCTTTAACCTCCTGTTTGGCACAGTGTGCAAATTCTGCGCAAGATGAACAGGAATAGGGAGAACCAATGAGAGACTAGCTGTAGGTGTCTGCTCGGGCAAACGTAATGCTCATTTCCCACCAGGAAGAGGAATTAACCAAAGGCTCAGCGTGCCCTGTCGGAAACGGATTAGGGCCTGAAGAAATCCTGCGGTTTTGCGGCCAGCTCACAAGAAAGCGAGTTGAAGAAAGGAGCTCAGGGGCACTGTAATTCACAAAGCTGCAGAGTTATGAATGACAGCTATCGTCCAAAAATGTATTGAAGTAAGTCTTCGAACAGGACTTGAAAGCGAGGCAGAATTTCAGGAAAACGATTTCAGGGGGTAGACTGGAATTGCACTTAAAGCATAGGAAAAGAGGCAGAATGTCGACAATGATGCACTTGGCCAAAAAGGGCGTATGCGTTTTCTCCTGAATATATTCAGGACAAAACGCATACGCCCTTTTGGCCAACCAAGCAAGCGTGTAAAGGAAATCTGCACTACAATGAAGTCTCACTGTCCCCCGGTCAAAAGGGCCATCTGAAAAAAGTGTAAAATCCAGAAAGGCAGGACAGGTCATGGAGAACTGGGAGCCTTGTTATGCTGATGGGCGGGATGTAAATTGCCAACAGCCACTCTGGAGAAGTGTATGCTGTTTCCTGAAACATGTAGGAAACAAAGCAACACAGCCTATGGCACTTCCACTTACGGTCGTATAGCTTAGGGAAATTAAATCAAAAACACACAGCCACCCCAATGTTTGGGATGGCTCTGTTTACAAGAACCTCGTCTACCGTACAAGTTAAATATCCGAGAAAGCAAAAAATGGATAAAGAAGTTGTGGTACGCACGTACAATGGAATATCACTCAGCAATGAAATCTACGTAATCAGGCCTGTAGCAGCATAATGAGTGGATTCAGGTACGATGATTCTACCAGAAATAAGTCACACAGAAAAAGAAATATCGTAAGATATCACTAATACACGGAATGTAAACTTGGCTACACATGAACTGAATTACAAAACAGAACAGGGTCTCAAATTTTGAAAACCAACATATGCTTGCTTATGGGGAAAGGTTAGTTGGGGTGCTGCATAAAACCAGAGATTGAAATTAGCACAGATACCGTTCCATAAGCCAAATATATAATAGACAAGACCTACTCCTTGCTCAACGAAATGGACTCAACACCCCATATTCAACGCCTGGGAATATACCTGACATGTAAGAATCTAAAAACCCATGGATTTATATGTCTCCGTAAGAGTATCAAGCGTGTGTACAGTGGCATAAAGGCAGCCGTGAAAATCCAATAAATCCCACTATCAAAATAATTTTCAAATACAAAACACAATGACAGTGAAATAGAGAGCAATTCTTAAATAATTCATTCAGGGCTTGTGATGCAACCTGGATTTACCACATCTACACCCAGAGCTGAGTGAGACATAAGGCTGGACACTTCGGGCTGATAGCATTGGTGAGGTTCGGTGAGCAAATGCAGACCCTTTGAAGTCATACTGCATGGTACCCTTTCCATGGGTCCCAACTCTACAGGTTTAAGGGATTCTTCCTTCAGCTAAAACATGCATGGGAAACCCAGAGTATGGTCCACCGTGTGATTGGGAAATGTTTTCAAATCCATCTCAGTTTTCGTCCCCTTGTACCCACGTTCACCATTCCAGATGCTTTACTAACACTCTCCCCACCTGCAGAGTCAGTGCCTTTAACCTCCTGTTTGGCACAGTTTGCAAAATCTGCGCAAGGTGAACAGGAAAAGGGAGAACCAATGAGAGACTAGCTGTATGTGTCTGCACGGGCAAATGTAATGCTCATTTCCCACCAGGAAGAGGAATTAACCAAAGGCTCAGCATGCCCTGCTGGAAACAGATTAGGGCCTAAAGCAATCCTGCGGTTTTGCTGCCAGCTCACAAGGAAACGAGTTGAAGAATGTAGCTCAAGGGCACTCTAATTCACAAACATGCAGAGTTATGAATGACAGCTATCGTCCAAAAATATATTGAAGTAAGTCTGCGAAGAGAACTTGAAAGACGGCAGAATTTCAGGAAAGCGATTTCAGGGGATAGAATGGAATTGCACTTAAAGCATAGGAAAAGAGGCAGAATGGCGACAATGATGCACTTGGCCAAAAACGGCGTATGAGTTTTTTCCTGAATATATTCAGGAAAAAACGCATACGCACTTTTTGGCCAACCAAGCAAGCATGTTAAAGAAATCTGCACTACAATGAAGTCTCACTGCCCCCTGGTCAAAAGGGCCATCTGAAAAAAGTGTAAAATCCAGAAAGGCAGTACAGGCCATGGAGAACAGGGAGCCTTGTTATGCTGATGGGCGGGATGTAAATTACTAACAGCCACTCTGGAGAAGTGTATGGTATTTCCTGGAACACCTAAAAAACAAAGCAACGGAGCCTACGGCACTTCCACTTATGGTCCTATAGCTTAGGGAAATTAAAATCAAAAACACACAGCCACCCCAAGTTTCGGACGGCTCTGTTTACAAGAACCTCGTCTACGGTACAAGTTAAATATCCCAGAATGTGAAAAATGGATAAAGAAGTTGTGGTACGTACGTACAATGGAATAACACTGAGCAATGAAATCTATGTCATCAGGCCCGTCGCAGCATAATGAGTGGATTCAGGTACGATGATTCTAAGTGAAATAAGTCACACAGAAAATGAAACATCATAAGATATCACTAATACACGGAATGTAAACTTCGCTACACATGAACTGAATTACAAAACAGAACAGGGTCTCAAATTTAGAAAACCAACTTATTCTTGCTTATGGGGAAAGGTGATTTGGGGTGCTGTATAAAACCAGAGATAGAAATTAGCACAGATACCTTTCCATAAGCCAAATATGTAATAGTCAAGACCTACTGCTTGCTCAACGAAATGGACTAAACACCCCATATTCAACGCCTAGGAATACACCTGACTAGTAAGAATCTTCAAACCCATGGATTTATATGTCTCCATAAGAGAATGAAGCGTGTGTACAGCGGCATGAATGCAGCAGAGAAAATCCGATAAATCCCATTATCAAAATGAATTACAAAAACAAAACACAAGGACAGTGAAATAGAGAGCAATTCTTAAATAATTCATTCAGGGCTTCTGATGCAACCTGGATTTACCACATCTACATCCAGAGCTGAGTGAGACATAAGGTTCGGCACTTCGGGCTGATAGCATTGGTGAGGTTCGATGAACAAATGCAGACCCTTTGAAGGCATACTGCATGGTACCCATTCCATGGGTCCCAACTCTCCAGGTTTAAGGGATTCTTCCTTCAGCTAATACATGCATGGGAAACCCACAGTATGGTGCACCGTGTGACCGGCAAACGTTTTCAAATGCATCTCAGTTTTCCTCCCCTTTTACTCGGGTTCACCATTCCAGACCCTTTACTAACAGTCTCCATACTTGGAGAGTCAGTGCTTTAACCTCCTCTTTGGCACAGTTTGCAATTTCTGCTCAAGATGAACAGGAATAGGGAGAACCAATGAGAGACTAGCTGTAGGTGTCTGCACGGGTAAATTTAACGCTCATTTCCCGCCAGGAAGAGGAAATAACCTAAGGCTCAACATGCCGTGCTGGAAGCAGATTAGGGCCTGAAGCAATCCTGTGGGTTTGCGACCAGCTCACAAGATAGCGAGTTGAAGAAAGGAGCTCAGGGACTCTGTAACTCACAAACCTGTAGAGTTATAAATGACAGCTATCGTCCAAAAATATATTGAAGGAAGGCTGCGAAGAGAACTTGAAAGCGGTGCAGAATTGCAGGAAAACGATTTCAGGGGGTAGACGGGAATTGCATTTAAAGCATAGGAAAAGAGGCAGAACGTCGACAATGATGCTCTTGGCCAAAAAGGGCGTAGGCGTTTTTTCCTGAATATACAGGAAAAAACGCATACGCCCTTTTTGGCCAACCAAGCAAGCATGTTAAAGAAATCTGCACTACAATGAAGTCTCACTGCCCCACGGTCAAAAGGGCCATCTGAAAAAAGTGTAAAATCCAGAAAGGCAGCACAGGCCATGGAGAACAGGGAGCATTGTTATGCTGATGGGTGGGATGTAAATTGCCAACAGCCACTCTGGAAAAGTGTATGGTGTTTCCTGGAACACCTAAAAAACAAAGCAACGGAGCCTACGGCACTTCCAATTATGGTCGTATAGCTTAGGGAAATTAAAATCAAAAACACACAGCCACCCCAAAGTTTCGGACGGCTCTGTTTACAAGAACCTCGCCTACAGTACACGTTAAATATCCCAGAATATGAAAAATGGATAAAGAAGTTGTGGTACGTACGTACAATGGAATACAACTCAGCAATGAAATCTATGTCATCAGGCCCATCGCGGCATAATGAGTGGATTCAGGTACGATGATTCTAAGAGAAATGAGTCACACAGAAAATGAAACATCATAAGATATCACTAATACACGGAATGTAAACTTGGCTACACATGAACTGAATTACAAAACAGAACAGGGTCTCAAATTTAGAAAACCAACTTATGCTTGCTTAAGGGGAAAGGTGAGTTGGGGTGCTGCATAAAACCAGAGATAGAAATTAGCACAGATACCATTCCATAAGCCAAATATGTAATAGTCAAGACCTACCCCTTGCTCAACGAAATGGACTAAACACGCCATATTCAACGCCTAGGAATACACCTGACTAGTAAGAATCTTCAAACCCATGGATTTATATGTCTCCGTAAGAGAATGAAGCCTGTGTAAAGCGGCATGAATGCAGCAGAGAAAATCCGATAAATCCCATTATCAAAATGAATTACAAAAAAAACACACAAGGACAGTGAAATAGAGATCAATTCTTAAATAATTCATTCAGGGCTTGTGATGCAACCTGGATTTACCACATCTACACCCAGAGCTGGATGAGACATAAGGCTGGACACTTCAGGCTGATAGCATTTGTGAGGTTCGGTGAGCAAACGCAGACCCTTTGAAGTCATACTGCATGGTACCCATTCCATGGGTCCCAACTCTCCAGGTTTAAGGGATTCTTCCTTCAGCTAAAACATGCATGGGAAACCCAGAGTATGGTCCACCGTGTGATTGGGAAACGTTTTCAAATGCATCTCAGGTTTCGTCCCCTGGTACTCGGGTTCACCGTTCCAGACGCTTTACTAACACTCTCCCCACTTGGAGAGTCAGTGCCTTTAACCTCCTGTTTGTCACAGTTTGCAATTTCTGCACAAGATGAACAGGAATACGGAGAACCAATGAGAGACTAGCTGTAGGTGTCTGCACAGGCAAATGGAACGCTCATTTCCCACCAGGAAGAGGGATTAACCAAAGGCTCAGCGTGCCCTGCCTGAACCAGATTAGGGCCTGAAGCAATCCTGCGGTTTTGCGGCCAGCTCACAAGAAAGCGAGTTGAAGAAAGGAGCTCAGGGGCACTGTAATTCACAAACCTGCAGAGTTATGAATGACAGCTATCGTCCAAAAATGTATTGAAGTAAGTCTTCAAAGAGGACTTGAAAGCGGGGCAGAATTTCAGGAAAACGATTTCAGGGGGTAGACTGGAATTGCACTTAAAGCATAGGAAAAGAGGCAGAATGTCCACAATGATGCACTTGGCCAAAAAGGGCGTATGCGTGTTTTCCTGAATATATTCAGGAAAAAACGCATACGCCCTTTTTGGCCAACCAAGCAAGCGTGTAAAGGAAATCTGCACTACAATGAAGTCTCCCTGCCCCGCGGTCAAAAGGGCCATCTGAAAAAAGTGTAAAATCCAGAAAGGCAGGACAGGTCATGAAGAAGAGGGAGCCTTGTTATGCTGATGGGCGGGATGTAAATTGCCAACAGCCACTCTGGAGGAGTGTATGGTGTTTCCTAAAACACGTAGGAAACAAAGCAACACAGCCTATGGCTCTTCCACATAGGGTCCTATAGCTTAGGGAAATTAAAATCAAAAACACACAGCCACCCCAAAGTTTGGGACGGCTCTGTTTACAAGGACCTCGTCTACGGTGCAAGTTAAATATCCGAGAAAGCGAAAAATGGATAAAGAAATTGTGGTACGTACGTATAATGGAATATCACTCAGCAATGAGATCTACGTCATCAGGCCCGTAGCGGCATAATGAGTGGATTCAGGTACGACGATTCTACGAGAAATAAGTCACACAGAAAAAGAAACATCATAAGATATCACTAATACACGGAACGTAAACTTGTCTACACATGAACTGAATTACAAAACAGAACAGGGTCTCAAATTTAGAAAACCAACTTATGCTTGCTTATGGGGAAAGGTGAGTTGGGGTGCTGCATCAAACCAGAGATTGAAATTAGCACAGATACCGTTCCATAAGCCAAATATATAATAGACTAGACCTACTCCTTGCTCAACGAAATGGACTCAACACCACATATTCAACGCCTGGGAATATACCTGACAAGTAAGAATCTTAAGACCCATGGATTTATATGTCTCCATAAGGAAATCAAGCATGTGTACAGCGGCCTAAACGCAGCAGTGAAAATCCGATAAATCCCATTCTCAAAATAAATTTCACAAACACAACACAATGATAATGAAATAGGAGAGCAATTCTTAAATAATTCATTCAGGGCTTGTGATGCAACCTGGATTTACCACATCTACACCCAGAGCTGGGTGAGACATAAGGCTGGACACTTTGGGCTGATAGCATTGGTGAGGTTCGGTGAGCAAACGCAGACCCTTTGAAGTCAGACTGAATGGTACCCATGCCATGGGTCCCAACTCGCCAGGTTTAAGGGATTCTTCCTTCAGCTAAAACATGCATGGGAAACCCAGAGTATGGTCCACCGTGTGATTGGGAAACGTTTTCAAATGCATCTCAGGTATCGACCCCTGGTACTCGGGTGCACCATTCCAGACGCTTTACTAACACTCTCCCCACTTGGAGAGTCAGTGCCTTTAACCTGCTGTTTGGCACAGTTAGCAATTTCTGCGCAAGATGAACAGGAATAGGGAGAACCAATGAGAGACCAGCTGTAGGTGTCTGCACGGGCAAATGGAACGCTCATTTCCCACCAGGAAGAGGAATTAACCAAAGGCTCAGCGTGCCCTGCTGTAACCAGATTAACGCCTGAAGCAATCCTGCGGTTTTGCGACCAGCTCACAAGAAAGCGAGTTGAAGAAAGGAGCCCAGGGGCACTGTAATTCACAAACCTGCAGAGTTATGAATGACAGCTATCGTCCAAAAATGTATTGAAGTAAGTCTTCGAAGAGGACTTGAAAGCGGGGCAGAATTTCAGGAAAACGATTTCAGGGGGTAGACTGGAATTGCACTTAAAGCATAGGAAAAGAGGCAGAATGTCCACAATGATGCACTTGGCCAAAAAGGGGGTATGCGGTTTTTCCTGAATATATTCAGGAAAAAATGTATACACTCTTTTTGGCCAACCAAGCAAGCGTGTAAAGAAAATCTGCACTAAAATGAAGTCTCACTGTCCCCCGGTCAAAAGGGCCATCTGAAAAAAGTGTAAAATCCAGAAAGGCAGGACAGGTCATGGAGAACAGGCAGCCTTGTTATGCTGATGGGCGGGATATAAATTGCCAACAGCCACTCTGGAGAAGTGTATGGTGTTTCCTGAAACACATAGGAAACAAAGCAACACAGCCTATGGCACTTCCACTTATGGTCCTATAGTTTAGGTAAATTAAAATCAAAAACACACAGCCACCCCAATGTTTGGGACGGCTCTGTTTACAAGAACCTTGTCTACGGTACAAGTTAAATATCCGAGAAAGCAAAAAATGGATAAAGAAGTTGTGGTACGTACGTACAATGGAATATCACTCAGCCATGAGATCTACGTCATCAGGCACGTAGCGGCATAATGAGTGGATTCAGGTACGACGATTCTACGAGAAATAAGTCACACAGAAAAAAAAACATCATAAGATATCACTAATACACGGAACGTAAACTTGTCTACACATGAACTGAATTACAAAACAGAACAGGGTCTCAAATTTAGAAAACCAACTTGTGCTTGCTTATGGGGAAAGGTGAGTTGGGGTGCTGCATCAAACCAGAGATTGAAATTAGCACAGATACCGTTCCATTAGCGAAATATATAATTGACAACACCTACTCCTTGCTCAACGACATGGACTCAACACCCCATATTCAACGCCTGGGAATATACCTGACAAGTAAGAATCTTAAGACCCATGGATTTATATGTCTCCATAAGGAAATCAAGCGTGTGTACAGCGACCTAATCGCAGCAGTGAAAATCCGATAAATCCCATTATCAAAATAAATTTCAAAAACACAACACAATGACAGTGAAATAGAGAGCAATTCTTAAATAATTCATTCAGGTCTTGTGATGCAACCTGGATTTACCACATCTACACCCAGAGCTGGGTGAGACATAAGGCTGGACACTTCGGGCTGATAGCATTGGTGAGGTTCAGTGAGCAAACGCAGACCCTTTGAAGTCATACTGCATGGTTCCCATTCCATGGGTCCCAACTCTCCAGGTTTAAGGGATTCTTCCTTCAGCTAAACATGCATGGGAAACCCAGAGTATGTTCCACCTTGTGATTGGGAAACGTTTTCAAATGCATCTCAGGTTTCGTCCCCTGGTACTCGGGTTCACCGTTCCAGACGCTTTACTAACACTCTCCCCACTTGGAGAGTCAGTGCCTTTAACCTGCTGTTTGGCACAGTTTGCTATTTCTGCGCAAGATGTACAGGAATAGGGAGAACCAATGAGAGACTAGTTGTAGGTGTCTGCACGGGCAAATGGAACGCTCATTTCCCACCAGGCAGAGGAATTAACCAAAGGCTCAGCGTGCCCTGCCGGAACCAGATTAGGTCCTGAAGCAATCCTGCGGTTTTGCGGCCAGCTCACAAGAAAGCGAGTTGAAGAAAGGAGCTCAGGGGCACTGTAATTCACAAACCTGCAGAGTTATGAATGACAGCTATCGTCCAAAAATGTATTGAAGTAAGTCTTCAAAGAGGACTTAAAGTGGGGCAGAATTTCAGGAAAACGATTTCAGGGGGTAGACTGGATTGCAGTTAAAGCATAGGAAAAGTGGCAGAATGTCGACAATGATGCACTTGGCCAAAAAGGGCGTATGCGTTTTTTCCTGAGTATATTCAGGAAAAGACGCATACGCACTTTTTGGACAACCAAGCCAAGTGTGTAAAGGAAATCTGCACTACAATGAAGTCTCCTGCCCCCCGGTCAAAAGGGCCTTCTGAATAAAGTGTAAAATCCAGAAAGGCAGGACAGGTCATGGAGAAGGGGGAGCCTTGTTATGCTGATGGCCGGGATGTAAATTGCCAACAGCCACTCTGGAGAAGTGTATGGTGTTTCCTGAAACACGTAGGAAACAAAGCAACACAGCCTATGGCACTTCCACTTAGGGTCCTATAGCTTAGGGAAATGAAAATCAAAAACACACAGCCACCCCAAAGTTTGGGCAGCTCTGTTTACAAGAACCTCGTCTACGGTACAAGTTAAATATCCGAGAAAGCAAAAAATGGATAAAGATATTTTGGTACGTACGTACAATGGAATATCACTCAGCAATGACATCTAGGTCATCAGGCCCGTAGCGGCATAATGAGTGGATTCAGGTACGACGATTCTACGAGAAATAAGTCACACAGAAAAAGAAACATCCTAAGATATCACTAATACACGGAACGTAGACTTGGCTAAACATGAACTGAATTACAAAACCGAACAGGGTCTCAAATTTAGAAAACCAACTTATGCTTGCTTATGGGGAAAGGTGAGTTGGGGTGCTGCATCAAACCAGAGATTGAAATTAGCACAGACACCGTTCCATAAGCCAAATATATAACAGACAAGACCTACTCCTTGCTCAACGAAATGGACTCAACACTCCATTTTCAACGTCTGGGAATATACCTGACAAGTAAGAATCTTAAGACCCATGGATTTATATGTCTCCATAAGGAAATCAAGCGTGTGTACAGCGGCCTAAACGCAGCAATGAAAATCCGATAAATCCCATTATCAAAATAAATTTCAAAAACAAACACAATGACAGTGAAATAGAGAGCAATTCTTAAATAATTCATTCAGGTCTTGTGATGCAACCTGGATTTACCACATCTACACCCAGAGCTGGGTGAGACATAAGGCTGGACACTTCGGGCTGATAGCATTGGTGAGGTTCGGTGAGCAAACGCAGACCGTTTGAAGTCATACTGCATGGTACCCATTCCAAGGGTCCCAACTCTACAGGTTTAAGGGATTCTTCCTTCAGCTACAACATGCATGGGAAACCCAGAGTATGGTGCACCGTGTTATTGGGAAAGGTTTTCAAATGCATCTCAGGTTTCGTCCCCTGGTACTCGGGTTCACCGTTCCAGACGCTTTACTAACACTCTCCCCACTTGGAGAGTCAGTGCCTTTAACCTGCTGTTTTGCACAGTTTGCAATTTCTGCCCAAGATGAACAGGAATAGGGAGAACCAATGAGAGACTAGCTGTAGGTGTCTGCACGGGCAAATTTAACGCTCATTTCCCACCAGGAAGAGGAATTAACCAAAGGCTCAGCATGCCGTGCCGGAACCAGATTAGGGCCTGAAGCAATCCTGCGGTTTTGCGGCCAGCTCACAAGAAAGCGAGTTGAAGAAAGGAGCTCAGGGGCACTGTAATTCACAAACCTGCAGAGTTAAGAATGACAGCTATCGTCCAAAAATGTATTGAAGTAAGTCTTCGAAGAGGACTTGAAAGCGGGGCAGAATTTCAGGAAAACGATTTCAAGAGGTAGACGGGAAATCCTCTGAAAGTATAGGAAAAGAGTCAGAATGTCGACAATGATGCACTTGGTCAAAAAGGGCATATGCGTTTTTTCCAGGTCCCTCATTAAAGAGGGTAGGAGGCTCCCAGTATGCTTCAGTGTCCAACAGAAAACCCACGTCGCCAAGGCGACGTGAGCCAGCCATGCAGGAGTGACCTCACATCAGAGGGCCCACCTCACAGAAGGGTAAGGAACCCAGGAAGGATCAGACCCTCACCAGAGTGCCCACAACAGCAAGGGGCTGGGAACCAGGCAGGAGTGTCCTCACACCCATTGGACCACATCATCGAAAGTTGAGGTACCCAGCACATGTGGCCTCAAACCAGAGGACCCACATCACCATGGGTCTCGGAGCGAGGCAGGCAGGATTAACGTCCCAACACATGGCCCATTGTATAAAAAAGGTGAGGAATCCAGCCGTTGGAACATCCCAGCAGGCGGCCCAGATCACCGAGGCTATGGGATCCAGGCAGTGATGAACTCACAACAGAGGGCCCTCATCGTGATACTGTAAGCAACCCAGCCGTTGTGACCTCAGAGCACAAGGCCCACATCCCCATGGGGGAGGGAACCAAGCAGGAGTGTCATCGCACCAGTGGGCACACATCAGAAAATGTGGGGAGCCCAGCAGTTAGGGCCAGACGCCAGAGGGCCCTCATCACTGAGGAGAGGAGGCTCCCAGCAAGCTCCAACTGCTACCAGAGGGCTGACGTCGCCAATGCGGTGTGTGCCAGCCAGGCAGGAGTGACCTCAGAGCAGAGGGCCAACCACACAAAAGTGTGAGGAACCCAAAGAGGATCAGACTCTCACCAGAGGGCCCACATCACCAAGGGAATGGAAACCAGGCAGGAGTGTCCTCACACCAGTGGGGCCACATCACCGAAATGTGATGGACCCAGCACACGTGGCCTCAAACTAGAGGACACACATCACCAAGGGGCTGGGAGTGAGGCAGGCAGGAGGAGCCTCAAAACAGAGGGCCCATAGAATAAAAAATGTGAGGAATCCCGCAGTTGGAACCTCCCAGCAGCCGGCCAGGAGCAGCGAGGATATGGGATCCAGGCCTGCCTGAACACAAAACAGAGGGCCCTCATCATGAAACTGTGAGCAACCCAGCCGTTGGGACCTCAGAGCAGAAGGCCCACATTCCCATGTGGTTGGGAACCTGGCAGGAGTGTACTCGCACCACAGGGCGCACATTAGAGAATTTTGGGAGCTCAGAAGTTAGGGCCTGACGCCAGAGGGCCCTCATCACCGAGGAGAGGAAGCTCCCAGCAGGCTCCAACTGCCACAAGAGGGCCGACGTTGCCAAGGTGGGGTGTGCCAGCCAGGCAGGAGTGACCTCACAGCAGAGGGTCCACCTCACAGAAGGGTGAGGAACCCAGCCAGGATCAGACTCTCACCAGAGGGCCCACATCACCAAGGGGATAGGAACCAGACAGGAGTGTCCTCACACCAGTGGGGCCACATAATCGAAAGGTGAGGGACCCAGCACACGTAGCCTCAAACCAGAGGACACACATCACCAAGGGGCTGGGAGTCAGGCAGGCAGGAGGAGTCTCAAAACAGAGGGCCCATAGAAGAAAAAAGGTGAGGAATCCCGCAGTTGGAACCTCCCCGCAGGCAGCCAGGAGCAGCGAGGCTATTGGATCCAGGGCGGAGTGAACTCACACCAGAGGACCCTCATCATGAAACTGAGCAACCCACCGTTGGGACCTCAGAGCAGAAGGCCCACATTCCCATGGGTTTGGGAACCTGGCAGGAGTGTAGTCGCACCACAGGGCGCACATCAGAAAATTTTGGGAGCCCAGGAGTTAGGGTCTGACGCCAGAGGGCCCTCATTACCGAGGGGTGGAGACCCCCAGCAGGCACCAACTCCCAACTGAGGGCCCACGTCGCCAAGGTGATGTGTGCCAGCCAGGCAGGAGTGACCTCACAGCAGAGGGTCTACCTCACAGAAGGGTGAGGAAACCAGCCAGGATAAGACTCTCACCAGAGAGCCCACATCACCAAGGGGATCGGAAAAAGGCAGCAGTATCCTCACACCAGTGTGGCCACATTATAGAAAGGTGAGGAACCCAGCACATGTGGCCTAAACCAGAGGACCCACATTTCCAAGGTGCTCCGAGTGAGGCAAGCAGGAGTAGCCTAACAACACAGGGCCCACAGAATAAAAAATGTGAGGAATCCAGCAGTTTGAACCTCCCAGCAGGTGGCCTAGAGCACGGAGTCTATGGGATCCAGGCCACAGTGAACTCACAGCAGAGGGCCCACATCATGAAACTGTGAGCAACCCAGCCGGTGGAACCTCAGAGAAGAAGACCCACATCCCCATGGGGATAGGAACCTCGCAGGAGTGTCCTCGCACAACTTAACACGTATCAGAAAATGTGGGAACCCAGCAGTTAGGGCCTGACGCCAGAGGGCCCTCATCACCGAGGAGAGGAGGCTACCAGCAGGCTCCAAATGCCACCAGAGGGCCGACGTCACCAAGGCAATGGGAGCAAGCCAGGCAGGAGTTACCTCACAGCAGAGGGCCCACCTCACAGAAGTGTGAGGAACCCAACCAGGATCAGACTCTAACCAGAGGGCCCACATCACCAAGGGGATGGAAACCAGGCAGGAGTGTCCTCACACCAGTGGGGCCACATCAGCCAAAGGTGAGGAACACAGCACATGTGGCCTCAAATAAGGGGACACACATCACGAAAGGGCTGGGAGTGAGGCATGCAGGAGGAGACTCACAACAGAGGGCCCATAGAATAAAAAGGTGAGGAACCCCGCAGTTGGAAGCTCCAAGCAGGTGGCCCAGAGCACCAAGGCTATGGGATCCATGCCGAAGTGAACTCACAGCAGAGGGCCCACATTCTGACACTGTGAGCAACCCAGCCGTTGGGACCTCAGAGCAGAAAGCCAACATCCCCATGGGGATGGGACCCTGGCAGGAGTGTACTCGCACGACAGGGCGCACATCAGAAAATTTTGGGAGCCCATGAGTTAGGGTCTGACGCCAGAGGGCCCTCATTACCGAGGGGAGGAGACTCCCAGCAGGCACCAACTCCCAACTGAGGGCCCACATCGCCAAGGTGACGTGTGCCAGCCAGGCAGGAGTGACCTCACAGCAGAGGGTCTACCTCACAGGAGGGTGAGGAATCCAGCCAGGATCAGGCTCTCACCAGAGGGCCCCCATCACCAAGTGGATGGGAACCAGGCAGGAGTGTCCTCACACCAGTGGGGCCACATCAATACAGGTGAGGAAACCGGCACATGTGGCCTCAAACCAGAGGACCTACATCACAAAGGGGCTGGGAGTGAGTCAGGAAGGAGGAGCATGAAAACACAGGACCCAAAGAATAGAAAAGGTAAGGAATTCAGCAGTAGGAACCTCCCAGCAGGCGGCTCAGAGCACAGAGTCTATGGGATCTAGGCCTGAGTGAACTAACACCAGAGAGCCAACATCATGAAACGGTGAACAACACAGGTGTTGGGACCTTAGAGCAGAAGGCCCACATGCCCATGGGGATGGGAACCTGGCAGGAGTGCCCTTGCACCACTTAGCACGTATCAGAAAATGTGGGAACCCAGCAGTTAGGGCCTGATGCCAGAGGGCCTCATCACCGAGGGGAGGAGGCTCCCAGCAGGCTCCAACTGCCACCAGAGGTCCGACGTCGCCAAGGCGGGGTGTGCTAGCCAGGCAGGAGTGACCTCAGAGAAGAGGGCCCACCTCACAGAAGTGTGAGGAACCCAACCAGGATCAGACTCTCGCCGGAGGGACCACATCACCAAGGGGATGGGAAGCAGGCAGGAGTGTCCTCACACCAGTGGGGCCACATCATCAAAAGATGAGGAACCCATCACATGTGGCCTCAAACCAGAGGACACACATCACCAATGGGCTGGGAGTGAGGCAGGTGTCTGGACGGGCACATTTAACTCTAATTTCCCACCAGGAAGAGGAATTAACCAAAGGGTCAGAGTGCCGTGCCGGACCCTGATTATGGCCTGAAGCAAACCTGTGGTTTTGTGGCCAGCTTACAAGGAAGCGAGTTAAGAAAGGAACTCAGGGGCACTGTCATTCACAAACCTCCAGTTATAAATGACAGCTATCGTCCAAAAATATATTGAAGTAAGGCAGCGAAGAAGACCTGAAAGTGGGGCAGAATTGCAGGAAACCGATTTCATGATGTAGACAGTAATTGCTTTTAAAGCATAGGAAAAGTGGCAGAACGTCTACAGTGATGCACTTGGCCAAGAAGGGCATATGCGTTTTATAGAGGGCCCTCATTAATGAGGGGAGGAGGCTCCCAGCACACACCAAAGGCCAACAGACGGCCCATGTCATCAAGGCGACGTGTGCCAGCCAGGCAGGAGAGACCTCATATCACAGGGTCTACCTCACAGAAGGGTGAGGTACCCAGCGAGGATCAGACTCTCACCAGAGGGCCCACATCACCAAGGGTTTGGGAACCAGTCAGGAGTGTCCTCACACCAGTGGGGCCACATCATCCAAAGTTGAGGAACACAGCACATGTGACCTCAAACCAGAGGACACACATCACCAAGGGACTGGGAGTGAGGCAGGCAGGAGGAGCCTCAAAACAGAGGGCCCATAAAATAAAAAAGCTGAGGAATCGCGCAGTTGGATCCTCCCAGCAGGCGGCCAGGAGCAGCGAGGCTATGGGATCCAGGCCGGAATGAACTCACACCAGAGAGCCCTCATCATTATACTGTGAGCAACCCAGCCGTTGGGACCTCAGAGCAGAAGGCCCACATCCACATGGGTATGGGAAACTGGCAGGAGTGCCATCACATCAGTGGGCACACATCAGAAAATATGGGTACCCAGCAGTTAGTGACTGACGCCACAGGGCCCTCATCACCGAGGGGAGGAGGCTCCCAGCAAGCTCCAACTGCCACCAGAGGGCCGACGTCACCAAGGCAACGGGAGCAAGCCAGGCAGGAGTGACCTCACAGCAGAGGGCCCACCTCCCAGAAGTGTGACGAAACCAGTCAGGATCAGACTCTCAGCAGACGGCCCACATCACCAAGGGGATGGGAACCAGGCAGGAGTGTCCTCACACCAGTGGGTCCACATCACTAAAAGGTGAGTAAACCGGCACATGTGGCCTGAAACCACAGGACCCACATCACCAAGGGGCTGGGAGTGAGGCAGGCAGGAGGAGCCTCACAACACAGGGCCCAAAGAATAAAAAAGGTGAGGTATCCAGCAGTTGGAACCTCGCAGCAGGCGGCCCAGAGCACAGAGACTATGGGATCCTGGCCTGAGTGAACTAACACCAGAGAGCCTATATCATGGAACTGTAAGCAACCCAGACGTTGGAACCACAGAGCAGAAGGCCCACATCCCCATGGGGATGGGAAACTTACAGGAGTGTCCTGTTATCACTGGACTCACATCAGATAACATGGGGAGCCCAGCAGTGATGGCCTCACGCCAGAGGGCCCTCATCACCGAGGGGAGGAGGCTCCCAGTAGGTTCCAACTGCCACCAGAGGGCCGATGTCACCAAGGCAATGGGAAGCCAGGCAGGAGTTACCTCACAGCAGAGGGCCCACCTCACAGAAGGGTGAGGAACCCAGCCAGGATCAGACTCTCACCAGAGGGCTCATATCACCAAGGGGATGGGAACCAGGCACAAGTATCCTCACACCAGTGGGGCCACATCATCGAAAGGTGAGGGACCCAGCACACGTGGCCTCTAATCAGAGGACACACATAAACAAGGGGCTGAGAATGAGGCAGGCAGGAGGAGCCTCAAAACAGAGGGCCCATAGAATAAAAAAGGTGAGGAATCCCGCAGTTGGAACCTCCCAGCAGGCGGCCTGGAGTAGCGAGGCTATGGGATCCAGGGTGATTGAACTCACACCAGAGGGCCCTCATCATGAAACTGTGAGAAATCCAGACGTTGGGACCTCACAGCAGAAGGCCCACATTCCCATGGGCTTGGGAACCTGACAGGAGTGTACTCGCACCACAGGGCGCACATCAGAAAATTTTCAGAGCCCAGGAGTTAGGGCCTGACGCCAGAGAGCCCTCATTACCGAGGGAAGGAGACTCCCAGCAGGCACCAACACACAATTGAGGGCCCACGTCGCCAAGGTGACGTGTGCCAGTCAGGCAGGAGTGACCTCACAGCACAGGGCCTACCTAACAGAAGGGTGAGGAAACCAACCAGGATAAGACTCTCACCAGAGGGCCCACATCACCAAGGGGATCGGAACCACGCAGGAGTGTCCTAACACCAATGTGGCCACATCATAGAAAGGTGAGGAACCCAACACATGTGGCCTCAAAGCAGAGGACCCACATCTCCAAGGGACTCGGAGTGAGGTAGGCAGGAGTAGCCTTACAACACAGGGCCCATAGAATAAAAAGGTGAGGAATCCAGTAATTGGAAGCTCCCAGCAGGCGGCCCAGGGCACCCAGTCTATGAGATCTAGGCCGCAGTGAACTCACAGCAGAGGGCCCACATCATGATACTGTGAGCAACCCAGCCATTGGGACCTCAGAGCAGAAGGCCCACATCCCCATGGGGATGGGAAACTGGCAGGAGTGTCATCGCACCAGTGGGCACACATCAGAAAATGTGGGGAGCCCAGCAGTTAGGGCCTGATGCCAGAGGGCCCTCATCACCGAGGGGAGGAGGCTCCCATCCCGCTCCAACTGCAACCAGAGGGCCCACTTGGCCAAGGCGACGTGTGCCATCCAGGCATGAGTGACCTCACAGCAGAGAGCCCACCTCCCAGAAGTGTGAGGTATCCAGCCAGGATCAGACTCTCACCAGAGGGCCCACATCACCAAGGGGATGGGAACCAGGCAGGAGTGTCCTCACACCAGTGGGGCCACATCAATAAAAGGTGAGGAAACCGGCACATGTAGCCTCAAACCACAGGACCTACATCACCAATGGGGGGAGTGAGGAAGGCAGGAGGAGCCTCACAACACAGGGCACAAAGAATAAAAAAGGTGAGGAATCCAGCAGTTGGAACCTTGCAGCAGGCGGCCCAGAACACAGGGGCTATGGGATCTAGGCCTGATTGAACTAACATCACAGAGCCAACACCATGAAACTGTAAGGAACCCAGGCGTTGGGACCTCAGAGCAGAAGGCCCACATCCCAATGGGGATGGGAACCTGGCAGGAGTGTCCTGGCATCACTGGGCTCACATCAGAAAACGTGGGAAGCACAGCAGTTAGAACCTGACACCAGAGGGCACTCATCACTGAGGAGAGGAGGCTCCCAGCAGGCTCCAACTGCCACCAGAGGGCCTACGTCTCCAAGGCAATGGGAGCAAGCCAGGCAGGATTTACCTAAGAGCAGAGGGCCCACCACACAGAAGGGTGAGGAACGCAGCCAGTGTCAGACTCTCACCAGAGGGCCCACATCACCAAGGGGATGGGAACCAGGCAGGTGTTTCCTCACACCATTGGGGCCACATCATTGAAAGGTGAGGAACCCAGCACATGTGGTCTCGAACCAGAGGACACACATCACCAAGGGGCTGGGAATGAGGCAGGTGTCTGGACGGGCACATTTAACTCTCATTTCCCACCAGGAAGAGGAATTAACCAAACGCTGAGCATGCCATGCCGGAACCAGATTACAGCCTGAAGCAAACCTGCGGTTTTGTGGCCAGCTTACAAGGAAGCGAGTTAAGAAAGGAAATCAGGGGTACTGTAATTCTCAAACCTGCAGAGTTATAAATGACAGCTATTGTCAAAAATATATTGAAGTAAGGCTGCAAAGAGGACTTGAAAACGAGGCAGAATTGCAGGAATCAGATTTCAGGAGGTAGATTTGAATTGCATTTAAAGCATATGAAAAGCAGCAGATCTTTGACAGTGATGCACTTGGACAAAAAGTGCATATACATTTTTTCCTGAATACATTCAGGAAAAAACGCATACGCTCTTTTTTGTCAACCAAGCACTCGAGCAATGGAAATCTGCACTACAATGAAGTCTCTTTTCCCATTCGTCAAAATGGCCATCTGAAAAAAGTGTAAAAACAAGAAACACAGGACAGGCCATGGAGAACAGGGAGCCTTGTTATGCTGATGGGTGGGATGTCAATTGCCAACAGACACTCTGGAGATGTTTATGATGTATCCTGAAACATCTAAAAAACAAAGCTACAGAGCCTAGGTCACTTCCACTTATGGCCCTATAGCTTAGGAATATTAAAATCAACAAGACACAGCCAACACAAAATTTAGGGCTGCTGTGTTTACAAGAACCTTTAGTCCTGTGCACATTAAATATCCCAGAAAGAAAAAAATGGATAAAGAAGTTGTGCTACTTATGTACAATGGAATATCACTCAGCAATGAGATCAATGTCATCAGGCCTGTAGCAGCAAATTGAGTGGATTTAAGCACGATGATTCTAAGAGAAATATGTCACACAGAGAAAGATAGTTATCATAAGATATCACTAATAGAGGGAGTGTAAACTTGGCTCCACATGAACTGGATTACAAAACCGAACAGAGTCTCACATTTAGATAAAAAACTTATGCTTGCTTAAGGGGAAAGTTGAGTTGGGGTGCTGTATAAAACCAGAGATTGAAATTAGCACAGATACCTTTCCATAAGCCAAAAATGTAATAGACAAGACCTACTCCTTGCTCAACGAAATAGACTCATCCATGGTGTATCACCTCACACTGGTTAGAATGGGCATCATCAGAAAAATCTACAAACAACAAATGCTGGAAAGGGTGTGGAGATATGGAACCCTCTTCCAGTATTGTTGGGAATGTAAATTGATACAGTCACTGTGGAGAACATTATGGAGTTGCTTATAAAACTAACAATAGAATTACCATATGATACAGCAATCCCACTACTGGTCATATACCCAGACAAAACCATAAATTAAAAAACAACATTCAGCGCAATGTTCATTGCATCACTATTTACAATATCCAGGTAATGGAAGCAACCTAAATGCCCACAGACAGACGAATGCATAAAGATGTGGTACATATATAAAATGGAATATTACTAAGCCATAAAAAGGAATGAAATTGGGTCACCTGTAGAGACGTTGATGAATCTAGAGACTGTCATACACAGTGAAGTAAATCAGAAAGAGAAAAACAAAACAAATCTTGTATATTAATGCATATATGTGGAACCTAGAAAAATTGTACAGATGAACCGTTTTGCAAGGCAGAAATAGAGCAACAGATGTAGACAACGAACGTATGGACACCAAGGGGGGAAAGCTGTTGGGGGGATGGTGGTGGGAGGTGTTGAGAGATTGGGATTGGCATGTATACATTTATATGTATAAAACAGATAACCAAAAAGAACCTGCTGTATAAAAAATAAAATAAAATTCAAAATTAAAAAAAATAAAATTAAAAAAAGTAAAACAGAAAAAATATTCTTCCCTTCACATACATGTATTTATATGAATAAATTATTTCCATGCATATATCTGTAAATACAGAGGAGAAGAATAAAATCTACCTTGAACCAAAAACGAAAAAAAGAAAAAGAAAAACAGAACCCACCAGTTACACAGAGGAAAACCCTATCAAGTCACTTGCTCCAGTTGTAAACAATTCTGAAGTTGGTCAGTGGTGGGGAATCATCTCCCATTCAGCCAGCAGGCCCCACGCAACAAGCGTCCTCATTGCAAAGCTGGGGGACCATGCCGAGGCATCTGTGAGTAAACGTGGGCCGAGCCCCAGGCCAGCTGCTGCTGAAATGTTCCCACCCTTCCCAGGTAAAACACCTGAATATGTACAAGGACTTGAAAGCCTAGAGGAAGGGCCATGGAGCCACACGAGCGACAGCATGCCGGCCGACTTGATGCCTGCAGGCCATCCAGGATGGTCGTGGCCCTGGGTGCTCTTCTGGAAGCTTTCCATTTCCCTGCCTGAGATACCCCTCCTGTCCTGGCCCCCACTGCTTTCTTCCTTCCTCACCTCTCCCCAGGAAGAAATTCCAGCGGCAGGTATGGGTGACACATCCTCTTCCTTAGCAGGTGGCATCTTGGCAACTGCTGCAGAAAGTCCAGCAGAGCCCCACTCACACTGGGCCACCCACAAAGCCGTGGCCTCTCACTCCCTCCCACCAGCCCAGCCCCGAGACTGTTGACAGGGCAGAGAAAATGGCGTCAGGCACAGCTGCAGGGGCTCTTGCTGCCTGGAGCGGTGTTTATATCGATCTCAACCCAGGCACACCTGGGGAGGTCTGGCTGGCACGGTCAGGCTGCCCAGGTCAGCCAATCATCACCCCTCAGGGTCTCACAGTTGCCGAAAATGGAACTTGCTGAATCGGCCAGGTCCAAGGAACAGGTGTGGGCTCTTGAGAGTCAGGATAGACAAGGGGCTGTAGTTCTGGCTTGTTTTCTAATCATTTTATCTGGCCCATGAGTGGGAGACAACTTCAAGAAAACCCTCTCCTAATGAGAGGAACCCAGGAGTCAGGGAGAGGAGGGGAGGCTGGTGGGTGGAGACAGAGTCATGGTGCCCCGGGTGCAGTGGAAGTCTCTGGAAGACCAGGTGGAGGGAGGCCGCACAGAGTGATCCCCAAGATCACAGACCTTTTGGAGCTGCTGTTTGTTAGTTCAAGTACTGCTCTGAGGTGCTCTGTGTCAGACCTGAGCGACAGGTGAGCTGGGAGTGCTTTGCAATGTGCGCTATGTGCACGGTTCCTGTTTGCCCAGACTTGCCACGGAACATGCAAGGGTAGCTCTGTATCCTGGGAGGGACGTGACAACGAGAGCCCCATGGGCTGCAGGTGACCTGCCCAGAGAACACCATATCCTGGGAGGGGCCTGAACACGAGGGCCCTGTGGGCTGGGGTGGGGGTGGGGTACCTGCCTGGGTGAGCTCCATATCCTGGGATTGGCCTGACTTTGACAGCCCCATGGGCTGCAGCAGTCAAGGTAACGGATGTCATTAGAGTCAGTGAAGCCACCGAGGATATACCTCCAGTAGTTCCTAAATCCTATACCCTGCTGGTTATTCTACCAACGACCAGGACTTGGTATTCTGTATTAGTCTTCAATGATGCCTTCTTTTACACTTTTTTCACATGGCCCTTTTGACCGGGGGGCAGTGAGACTTCATTGTAGTGCAGTTTTCCTTTAAACGCTTGCTTGGTTGGCCAAAAAGTGCGTATGCGTTTTTTCCTGAATATATTCAGGAAAAAACCCATATGCTCTTTTTGGCCAAGTGCATCATTGTCGACATTCTGCCTCTTTTCCTATGCTTTAAGTGCAATTCCAGTCTACCCCCTGAAATCGTTTTCCTGAAATTCTGCACCGCTTTAAAGCCCTCTACACAGACTTACTTGAATATATTTTGGACGATAGCTATCATTCATAACTCTGCAGGTTTGTGGATTACAGTGCCCTTGAGCTCTTTTCTTCAAGTCGCTTTCTTGTGAGCTGACCGCAAAACCGCAGGATTGCTTCAGGCCCTAATCTGTTTCCGGCAGGGCACGCTGAGCCTTTGTTTAATTCCTCTTCCTGGTGGGAAATAAGTGTTCCATTTGCCCGTGCAGACACCTACAGCTAGTCTCTCATTGGATCTCCAAATTCCTGTTCATGTTGCGCAGAAATTGCAAAGTGTGCCAAACAGGAGGTTAAAGGCACTGACTCTCCAAGTGGGGAGAGTGTTAGTAAAGCGTCTGGAATGGTGAACCCGAGTACCAGGGGACGAAAACTGAGATGCATTTGAAAACGTTTCCCAATGACACGGTGGAACGTACTCTGGGTTTCCCATGCATGTTTTAGCTGAAGGAAGAATCCCTTAAACATGGAGAGTTCGGACCCATGGAATGGGTACCATGCAGTATGACTACAAAGGGTCTGCATTTGCTCATCGAACCTCACCAATGCCATCAGCCCGAAGTGTCCAGGCTTATGTCTCAACCTAACCCTTACCCGAAGCCTTACCCTTATCCGTCCCCTAATCATACGCTAACACTAACCCGTATCCTAACACGTACGCTCATCTTAAACCGTTGTCGTACCCTAACCTGTACCCTAAACCGTCCCCGTCCCCAAACCCTAACCCTAACTCTTACCCAAAGCCTTACCCTAAACCGTCCTCTAATCGTAACACGTACGCTAACACTAACCTGTACCCTAACATGTACTCTCACCCTAAACCGTGGTCGTACCCTAAGCTGTACCCTAAACCGTCCCCATCCAGTAACCCTAAACCTAACCCTAACCCTAACGATAACCCTTACCCGAAACCTTACCCTAACCCGTCCCCTAATCCTAACCCGTATGCTAACACTAACCCGTACCCTAACACGTATGCTCACCCTAAACCGTTTTTGTACCCTAACCTGTACCCTAAACCATCCGTGCCCCAGTCCCCTAACCCAAACCCTAACCCTAATCCTTACCCGAAGCCTTACTCTAACCCTTCCTTTAATCCTAAACCGTACGCTAACACTAACCCATACCCTAAAACGTACGCTCACCCTAAACCGTTGTCGTACCCTAACTGGTAACCTAAACCATCCCCGTCCCCTAACCCTAACCCTAACCCTACCCTTAACCCTTACCCGAAGCCTTACACTAACCCGTCCCCTAATCCTAACCCGTGCGCTAACACTAACCTGTACCCTAACATGTACGCTCACCCTAAACCATTGGCGAATCCTAACCTGTACTCTAAACTGTCCCCGTCCCCGTCCCCTATTCCTAACCCTGACCCTTACTCGAAGCCTTACCCTAACACGTCCCCTAATCCTAAGCCGTACGCTAACACTAACCCATACCCTAACACGTACGCCCACCCTAAACCGCTGTCGTACCCTAACTGGAACCCTAAACCATCCCAGTCCCCTAACCGTAACCCTAACCCTAACCCGAACCCTAACCCGAACCCTTACCCGAAGCCTTACCCTAACCCGTCCCCTAATCCTAACCTGTACGCTAACACTAACCCATACCCTAACACGTATGCTCACCCTAATCCTTTGTCATACCCTAACCTGTACCCTAAACCGTCCCCGTCCCCTTCCCCTAAACCTAACCGTAACCCTAACCCTAACCGTTACCCGAAGCCTTACTCTAATCCGTCCCTTAATCCTAACCCGTACGCTAACACTGACCAATACCCTAACACGTACCCTCACCCTAAACCGTTGTCGTACCCTAACCTGTAACCTAAACCGCCACGTCCCCTAACCCTAACCCTAACCCTAACCTTAAACCTTACCCGAAGCCTTACACTAACCCGTCCCCTAATCCTAACCCATGCGCTAACACTAACCCGTACCCTAACATGTACGCTCACCCTAAACCGTTGGTGAACCCTAACCTGTACCCTAAACCGTCCCTGTCCCCGTCCCCTAACCCTAACACTTACCCGAAACGTTACGCTAACCCGTCCCCTAATCCTAACCCGTACGCTAACACTAACCCGTACCCTAACACATACGCTGACACTAAAACGTTGTTATACCCTAACCTGTACCCTAAACCCTCCCCGTCCCTTAACTGTAATCCTAACCCTTACCCGAAGCTTTACCCTAACCCGTCCCCTAATCCTAACCCGTACCCTAACACTAACCCGTACCCTAACACGTAGGCTCACCCTAATCCATTGTCGTACTGTAAACTTTACCCTAAACCATCCCTGTCCCAGTCCCCTAACCCTAACCCTAACCCTAAACCTAACCCTTACCCGAAGCCTTACCCTAACCCGTCCAGTAATCCTAACACTTACGCTAACACTAACCAGTACCTAACAGGTACGCTCACCCTAAACCGTTGTCGTACCCTAAACTCTACCCTAAACCATCCCGGTCCCCTAACAATAACCCTAACCCTAACCCCAACCCTTACCCAAAGCCTTACCCTAACCTGACCCATAATCCTGACCCGTACGCTAACACTAACCCGTACCCTAACACCTACGTTCACCCTAAACCGTTGTCGTACCCTAACCTGTACCCTAAACCGTCCCCGTCCCCTAACCCTAACCGTAACCCTTACCCTAACCCTTACCAGAAGCCTTACCCTAACCCGTCCCCTAATCCTAACCCGTACGCTAACACTAACCTGTACACTAACATGTACTCTCACCCTAAACCGTGGTCGTACCCTAACCTGTACCCTAAACTGTCCCCATCCCGTAACCCTAACCCTAACCCTAACCCTAACGCTAACCCTTACCCGAAACCTTACCCTAACCCGTCCCTTAATCCTAACCCGTACGTTAACACTAACCCGTACCCTAACACGTACGCTCAACCTAAACCGTTGTTGTACCCTAACCTGTACCCTAAAACATCCGTGTCCCAGTCCCCTAACCCTAACACTAACCCTAATCCTTACCCGAAGCCTTACTCTATCCCTTCCCTTAATCCTAACCCGTACTCTAACTTTAACCCATACCCTAAAACGTACGTTCACACTAAACCGTTATCGTACCCTAACCTGTACCCTAAACCGTCCCCGTCCCCTAACCCTAACCCTAACCCAACCTTAACCCTAACCCTTACCCGAAGCCTTACCCTAACCCGTCCCCTAATCCTAACCTGTACGCTAACACTAACCCATACCCTAACAGGTACGCTAACCCTCAACAATTTTCGTACCCTAACCAGTACCCTAAACCGTCCCCGTACCCTAACCCTAACCCTAACCCTAACCGTAAACCTTACCCGAAGCCTTACCATAAACCGTCCCCTAATGTTAACACGTATGCTAACACTAACTTGTACCCTAATGCGTACGCTCATCCTAAACCATTGTTGTGCACAGACCTGTACCCTAAATCATCCCCATCCCCTAACCTTAACCCTAACCCTAACCCTTAAACGAAGGCTTACCCTAACCCGTCCCCTAATCCTAACCAGTACGATAACACTAACCCATACCCTAACACGTACGCTCACCCTAAACTGTTGGCGTACCCTAATCTGTAGCCTAAACCATCCCCGTCCCCTAACCCTAACCCTAACCCTAACCCTTAAACGAAGGCTTACCCTAATCCGTCCCCTAATCCTAACCCGTACACTAACCCTAACCCGTACCCTAACACGTACGCTCACCCTAAACAGTTGTCGTACCCTAACCTGTACCCTAAACCTTCCCCATCACCTAACCCAAACCCTAGTCCTAACCCTAACCCTAAACCTTACCCGAAGCCTTACCCTAAACCGTCCCCTAATAGTAACCCGTACGCTAACACTAACCTGTACCCTAACACGTACGCTCACCCTAAACCGTTTTCGTACCCTACCCTTTATGCTAAACCATCACCGTCCCCTAACCCTAACCCTAGCCCTAACCCTAACCCTTACCCGAAACCTTACATTAATCTGTCACATAATCCTAACCCGTACGCTAACACTAACACCTACCCTAACACATACGTTCACCCTAAACCATTGTCGTACACTAAACTGTACCATAAACCATCCCCGTACCCTAACCCTAATCCTAACCCTAACCCTAACCCTTACCCTTATCCGAAGCCTTACCCTAACCCGTCCCCTAATCCTGACCCGTAAGCTGACAATAACCCGTACCCTAACACATACGCTTACCCTAAACCTTTGTCGTACCCTAACCTGTACCCTTAACCGTCCCCTAACCCTAAGCCTAACACTTACCCGAACCCTTAACCAAAACGGTCCCCTAATCCTGACCCGTACGCTAACATGTACGCTCACGCTAAACCGTTGTCGTACCCTAACCTGTCACCTAAACCGTCCCCGTACCCTAACCTTAACCTTAACCCTAAACCTAAACTTAACCCTTAACCGAAGCCTTACCCTAACCCGTTCCTTAATCCTAACCCGTACGTTAACACTAACACATACCCTAAAACCTACGCTCACCATAAACCGTTGTCGTACCCTAAACTGTACCCTAAACCGTCCCCTAACCCTAACCCTAACCCTAACCCTTACTCGAAGCCTTACCCTAACCCGTCCCCTAATCCTAACCCGTACGCTAACACTAACCCGTACCCTAATATGTACGCTCAGCCTAAACCATTTTCGTACACTAACCTGTACCCTAAACCAACCCCGTCCCCTAACCCTAACCCTAACCCTAACCCTAACCCTAAACCTTACCCGAATCCTTACCCTAACCCGTCCCCTAATCCTAACCCGTACGCTAAAAGTAACCCGTACCCTAATATGTACGCTCAGCCTAAACCATTGTTGTACACTAACCTGTACCCTAAACCATTCCCGTACCCTAACCCTAACACTAACCCTAACCCTAACCCTAACCCTAATACTAACACTGAAATGAAGGCTTACCCTAACCCGTCCCCTAATCCTAACCCATACACTAACCCTAACCCGTACCCTAACACGTACGTTCACCCTAAACCGTTGTCGTACCCTAACCTGTACCCTAAACCGTCCCCGTCCCCTAACCCTAACTCTAACCCTAACCCTAACCGTAACACTTACCTGAAGCCTTAAACAAACCCGTCCCCTAATCCTGACCCGTACGCTAACACTCAAATATACCCTAACATGTATGCTCACGCTAAACCGTTGTCGTACCCTAACCTGTAACCTAAACAGTCCCTGTCCCCTAACCCTAACCCTAACCCTAACCCTAACCCTTATCCGAAGCCTTACCATGACCCGTCCCCTATTCCTAACCCATACGCTAACACTAACCCGTACCCTAACATGTACGCTCACCCTGAACCGTGGTCGTACGCTAACCTGTATCCCAAACCGTCCCCCTCCCGTAACACTAACCATAACCCTAACCCTAAAACTAACCCTTACCCAAAGCCTTACCCTAACCCGTCCCATAATCCTGACCCGTACGCTAACACTAACACGTACCCTAACATGTACGCTCACCCTAAACCGTTGTCGTACCCTAACCTGTACCCTAATCCGTCCCCGTCCCCTAACCATAACCCTAATTCTTACCCGAAGCCTTACCCTAACACGTCCCCTAATCCTAAACCGTACGCTAACACTAACACCTACCCTAACACGTACGCTCACCCTAAACCATTGTCGTACCCTAAACTGTACCCTATACCGTCTCCAACCCCTAACCTTAACCCTAACCCTAACCCTAACCCTTACCCGAAGCCTTACCCTAACCTGTCCCCTAATCCTAACTCGTACGCTAACACTAACCCATGCCCTAACATGTACGCTCACACTAAACCGTTGTCATACCCTAACCTGTACCCTAAACCGTCCCCTAACCCTAACCCTAACACTAACCCTAACCCTAACCCTTACCCGAAGCCTTCCCCTAACCCGTCCCCTAATCTAACCCGTACGCTAACACTAACCCGTACCCTAACACGTACGCTCACACTAAACCGTTGTCGTACCCTAACCTGTACCCTAAACCATCCCCATCCCCTAACCCTAACCCTAAACCTAACCCTAACCCTAACCCTAACGCTAACTCTTACCCGAAGCCTTATCCTAAACCGTCCCTTAATCCTAACCCGTACTCTAACACTAACCCATACCCTAACATGTACGCTCACCCTAAACCATTGTCGTACCCTAACCTGTAGCCCAAACTATCCCCGTCCCCTAACACTAAACCTATCCCTAATCCTAACACTAACACTTACCTGAAACCTTACCCTAATCCGTCCCCTAATCCTAACCCATACGCTAACACTAACACATACCTTAACATGTACGGTCACGCTAAATTGTTGTCGTACCCTAACCTGTACCCTAAACCGTTCCCGTCCCCTAACCCTAAACCTAACTTGTACCCGAAGCCTTACACTAATATGTCCCCTAATCCTAAACCGTACGCTAACACTAACCCATACCCTACCACGTACACTCACCCTAAACCGTTGTCGTGCCCTAAACTGTACCCTATACCGTACCTGTCCCCTAACTCTAACCCTAACCCTAAACCTAACGCTTACCCGAAGCCTTACCCTAACCCGTCCCCTAATCCTAACCCAGACGCTAACACTAACACATACCCTAAAATGTACGCTCACACTAAACAGTTGTCGTACCCTAAACTGTACCCTAAATTGACCCCTAAACCTAACCCAAACCCTAACCCTAACCCTAACCCTAACCTGAAGCCTTTCCCTAACCCGTTCCCTAATCCTAACCCGTACGCTAACAGTAACCCATACCCTAACACGTACGCTCACCCTAAAACGTGGTCATACTCTAAACTGTACCCTAAACCATCCCCGTCCCCTAACCCTAACCCTATCCCTTATCGGAAGCCTTACCCTAACCCGTCCCCTAATCCTAACCCGTACGCTAACACTAACACGTACCCTAACACGTACGTTCAGCCTAAACCGTGGTCATACACTAAACTGTACCGTAAACCATCCCTGTACCGTAACCCTAATCCTAACCCTAACCCTAACACTAAACCTTACCCGAAGCCTTAACCTAAGCCGTCCCCTAATCCTGACCCGTACGCTAATACTAAACCATACCCTAACACGTACGATCACGCTAAACCATTGACGTACCCTAACCTGTAACCTAAATCTTCCCCGGCTCCTAACCCTAACCCTAACCCTAACCCAAACCCTTATCCGAAGCCTTACCCTAAGCCGTCCCCTAATCCTAAACTGTACGCTAACACTAACCCGTACCCTAACACGTACGCTCACCCTAAACCGTTGTCGTACACTAACCTGTATCCTATACCGTTCCCGGCCCCTAACCCTAACCCTAACCCTAACCCTAACCCTAACCCTTACCTGAAGCCTTACCCTAAACCGTCCCCTAACCCTAACCCTAACCCTAAGCCTAACCCTTACCCGAAGCCTTAAACTAACCCGTCCCCTAATCCTGACCTGTACGCTAACACTAAACCATACCCTAACATGTACGCTCACACTAAACCGTTGTCATACCCTAACCTGTACCCTAAGCCGTCCCCTAACCCTAACCCTAACACTAACCCTAACCCTAACCCTTAGCTCACGCTAAACCGTTGTCGTACTCTAACCTGTAACCTAAACCGTCCCCGTCCCCTAACCCTAAACCTAACCCTAAACCTAATCCTAACCCTTACCTGAAGCCTTAGCCTAATCCGTCCCTTAATCCTAACCCGTACGCTAACACTATCCCATACCCTAACACGTACGCTCACCCTAAAACTTTGTCGTACCCTAACCTGTACCCTTAACCGTCCCCGTCCCCTAACCCTAACCCTAACCCTAACCCTTATCCGAAGCCTTACTCTAACCCTTCGCTTAATCCTAAACCGTACGCTAACACTAACCCATACGCTAAAACCTAAGCTCACCCTAAACCGTTGTCGTACCGTAAACTGTAACCTAAACCGTCCCCTAAACCTAACCCTAACCCTAACCCTAACCCTAAGCCTTACCCAAAGCCTTACCCTAAACCAGCCCCTAAACCTAACCCGTACCCTAACACTAACCCGTACCCTAACACGTACGCTCACCCTAAATCATTGTCGTACCCTAACCTGTACCCTAAACCGTCCCCGTCCCCTAACCCTAACCCTAACCCTAACCGTAACCTGAACCCTTACCCGAAGCCTTACCCTAAACCGTCTCCTAATCCTAACACGTACGCTAACACTAACCCATGCCCTAACACGTACCCTAACTCTAAACCGTTGTCGTACCCTAACCTGTACCCTAAACCGTCCCAGTCCCCGTCCCCTAACCCGAACCCTAACCCTAACCCTAACCCTAACCCTTAACCGAAGCCTTACCCTAACCCATCCCCTAATCCTAACCCGTACGCTAACACTAACCCATGCCCTAACACGTACGCTTACCCTAAACCGTTGTCGTACCCTAACCTGTACCCTAAACCGTAACCGTCCCCTAACCCTTACCCTAACCCTAACCCTAACCCTCACCCGAAGCCTTCCCCTAACCCGTCACCAATCCTAACTCATATGCTATCACGTACGCTCACCCTAAACTGTTGTCATACACTAACCTGTACCCTAAACCATCCCCGTCCCCTAACCCTAACCCAAAACGTAACCCTAACACTAACCGTTACCTGAAGCCTTACCCTAACCCGTCCCCTACTACTAACCCGTACGCTAACACTAACCCGTACCCTAACATGTACGCTCACCCTAAACCTTTGTGGTACCCTAAACTGTACCCTAAACCGTCCCTGTCCCCTAACCCTAACCCTAACCCTAACCCTAACCCTAACCTGTACCCTAAACCGTCCCGGTCCCCTAACCCTAACCCTAACCCTAACCCTAACCCTTACCCGAAGCCTTACCCTAACTCCCCCAATTCCTAAACCGTACGCTAACACTAACCCATACCCTAACTCATAAGCTCACCCTAAACCGTTGTCGTACCCTAACCTGTACCCTAAACGGTCCCCGTCCCCTAACCCTAACCTTATCCCTAACCCTAACCCTAAACCTAAGCCTTACCCGAAGCCTTACCCAAAACCGTCCCCTAATCCTAACCCGTACGCTAACACTAACCCGTTCCCTAATACATACGCTCACCCTAAATCCTTGTTTTACTCTACCCTGTACCCTAAACCGTCCCCATCCCATAACCCTAACCATAACAATAACCCTAAACCTAACCCTTACCCGAAACCTTACCCTAACCCGTCCCCTAATCCTATCCCGAACACTAACACTAACCCGTACCCTAACACGTATGCTCACCCTAATCCGTTGTCGTACCATAACCTATACCCTAAACCGTCCCCGTCCCCTAACCCTAACGCTTACCCGAGGCCTTACCCTAACCCGTCCCCTAATACTAACCCATACGCTAACACTAACACATACCCTAAGACGTACGCTCACACTAAACAGTTGCCGTACCCTAACCTGTAACCTAAACCGTCCCCGTCACCTAACCGTAACCCTACCCCTAAACCTAACCCTTACCCTAACCCATCACCTAATCCTAACCCGTACGCTAACACTAACCCGTACCCTAACACGTACACTCACCCTAAACCTTTGTCATACCCTAAACTGTACCCTAAACAGTCCCCGTCCCCTAACCCTAACCCTAACCCTAACCCTACCCTAACTCTTACCCGAAGCCTTACCCTAACCCGTCCCATAATCTTATCCTGAACGGTAACACTAACACGTACCCTAACACGTACGCTCACCCTAAACCGTTGACGTACACTAACCTGTACCCTAAACCGTCCCCATCCCCTAACCCTAACCCTAAACCTAACCCAAACCCTTACCCGAATCCTTACACTAACCTGTCACCTAATCCTAACACGTACGCTAACGCTAAACCGTACCCTAAAACGTACGCTCATACTAAACCTTTGTCGTACCCTAACCTGTACCCTAAACCGTCCCCGTCCCCGTCCCCTAACCCTAATCCTAACCCTAACCCTAACCCTTACCCGAAGCCTTACCCTAACCCGTCCCCTAACCCTAACCCGTACGCTAACACTAACCCATACCTTAACACGTACGCTCACCCTAAACCGTTGTCGTACCCTAACCTGTACCCTAAACCGTCCCCGTCACCGTCACCTAACCCTAACCCTAACCTTAACCCTAACCCTTACCTGAAGCCTTACGCTAACCCGTCCCCTAATCCTAAACCGTACGCTAACACTAACCCGTACCCTAACACGTACGCTCACCCTAAATGGTTGTAGTACCCTAATCTGTACCCTAAACCGTGGCCATGCCCTAACCCTAACCCTAACCCTAACCCTTACCCGAAGTCTTACCCTAACCTGTCCCCTAAACCTAACCCGTACGCTAACACTAACCCGTACCCTAACTCGTACGTTCACCCTAAACTGTTGTCGTACCCTAACCTGTAACCTACACCGTCCCCGTCCCCTATCCCTAACCCTAACCCTAAACCTAACCATTACCTGAAGCCTTACACTAACACATCCACTAATCCTAACCCGTACGCTAACACTAACCCGTACCCTAACATGTACGTTCACACTAAACCGTTGTCGTACCCTAACCTGTACCCTAAACCGTCCCCGTACCCTAACCCTAACCCTTACCCAAAGCCTTACACTAATCCGTCGCCTAATCCTAAGCGGTACGCTAACACTAACACCTACCCTAACACGTACGCTCACCCTAAACTATTGTCGTACCCTACCCTCTACCCTAAACCATTCCTGTCCCCTATCCTAACCCTAACACTAACCCTAACCCTAATCCTAACACTTACCCGAAGTCTTACCCTAACCTGTCCCCTAATCCTAACCCGTACGCTAACACTAACCCGTACCCTAACACGTTCGCTCACCCTAAACCGTTGTCGTACCCTAACGTGTACCCTAAACCGTCCCCGTCCCCATCCCCTAACCCTAACCCTAACCCTAACCATTACCAGAAGCCTTACCCTAACGCGTCCCCTAATCCTAACCCGTACGCTAACACTAACACCTACCCTAACACGTACGCTCACCCTAAACCGTTGTCGTACTCTAACCTGTACCCTGAACAGTCCCCATCCCCTAACCCTAACCCTAACCCTAACCGTAAGGCTAACCCTTACCCAAAGCCTTACCCTAACCCGTCCCCTAATGCTAACCCGTACGCTAACTCTAAGCTATACCCTAACACTTACGCTCACACTAAACTGTCGTCGTACCCTAACCTGTACCCTAAACCGTCCCCATCCCCGTCCCCTAACCCTAACACTAAACCTAACCCTTACCCAAAGCGTTACCCTAACCCGTCCCCTAATCCTAAACCATACACTAACACTAACCCATAACCTAACACGTACGCTCACCCTAAAAGGTTGTCGTACCCTAACTGGTACCCTAAATCGTCCCTGTCCCCTAACCCTTACCCTAAACCTAACCCTAACCCTAACCCTAACCCTTACCCGAAGCCTTACACTAACCCGTAACATAATCCTAAACCGTACGCTAACACTAACCCGTACCCTAACACGTACGCTCACACTAAACCGTTGTCATACCCTAACCTGTACCCTAAACTGTCCCCTTCCCCTAATCCTAATCCTAACCCTATCCTTAACACTTACCCGAAGCCTTACCCTAACCCGTCCCCTAAACCTAACCCGTACGCTAACACTAACCCGTAAACTAACACGTACGCTCACCCTAAAACATTGTCGTACCCTAACCTGTACACTAAACCGTCCCCATCCCCTAAACCTAACCCTAACCCTAACCCTAACCCTTACCCGAAGCCTTACCCTAACCCGTGTCCTAATCCTAACCCGTACGCTAACACTAACATGTACCCTAACACGTAAGCTCACCCTAAAATACTGTCGTACTCTAACCTGTACCCTAAACCGTCCCGTCCCCTAACCATAACCCTAACCCTAACCCTAACACTAACCCTTACGCAAAGCCTTACCCTAGCCCGTACCCTAATCCTAACCCCTACTCTAACACTAACCCGTACTCTGACACGTACGCTCACCCTAGACCGTTGTCGTACGCTAACCTGTACCCTAAACCGTCCCTTTCCCCTAACCCTAAGCCTAACCCTAACCCTTACCCGAAGCCTTACACTAACCCGTCCCCTAATCCTAATCCGTACGCTAACACTAACCCATACCCTAACACGTACGATCACCCTGAACCGATCTCGTACACCAACCTGTACCCTAAACCGTCCCCGTCCCCTAACCCTAACCCTAACCCTAACCCTAACCCTTACCCGAAGCCTTACCTTAACCTGTCCCCTAATCCTAACCCGTACGCTAACACTGAGCCGTACCCTAACACGCACGCTCACCCTAAACAGTTGTCGTACCCTAACCTGTACCCTAAACAGTCCCTGTCACCGTCCCCTAACCTTAACCCTAACCCTTACCCAAAGCCTTACCCTAACCCGTCCCTTAATCCTAAACCGTACGCTAACACTAACCCATACCCTAACACGTACGGTCACCCTAAGCCGTTGTAGTACCGTAATCTGTACCCTAAACTTTCAACGTGCCCTAACCCTAACCCTAACCCTAACCCTAAACCTAACCCTTACCCGAAGCCTTACCATAACCCATATGCTAACACTAACCGGTACCCTAACACGTACGCTCAACCTAAACCGTTGTCGTACCCTAACCTGTACCCTAAACCGTCCCCGTACCCTAACCCTAACTGTAACCCTTACCCGAAGCCTTACCGTAATCCATCCCCTACTCCTACCAGTACGCTAACACTAACACGTACCCTAACAGTTATGCTCACCCTACACCATTGTCGTACACTAACCTGTACCCTAAACCGTCCCCGTCACCTAACCCTAACCCTATCCCTTACCCGAAGTCTTAGCATAACCCGTACGCTAACACTAAGCGGAACCCTAACACATACGCTCAACCTAAACCGTTGTCGTACCCTAACCTGTACCTTAAACTGTCGCTTTACCCTAAACCTAACCCTAACCCTTACCCGAAGCCTTACGCTAAACCGTCCCCTAAACCTAACACGTTCGCTAACACTAAACCATACCCTAACACGTACGCTCACCCTAAAACGTTGTCGTACCCTAACCTGTACCCTAAACCGTCACCGTACCCTAACCCTAACCCTAACCTTTACCCGAAGCCTTACCGTAACCCGTATGCTAACGCTAACCGGTACCCTAACACATACGCTCAACTTAAACTGTTGTCGTACCCTAACCTGTACCCTAAACCGTCCCCATCCCCTAACCCTAACCCTAACATTTACCCGAAGCCTTACTCTAACCCGTCCCCTAATACTAACCCGTACACTAACACTAACTCGTACCATAACACGTACGCTCACCCTGAACCGTTTTTGTACCCTAACCTGTATCCTAAACGGTCCCCGTCCCCTAACCCTAACCCTAACCCTAACACTTACCCGAAGCCTTACCCTAACCCGTCCCCTAATCCTAACCCGTACGCTAACACTAACCCGTACACTATCACGTACGCACACCCTAAACCGTTGTCATACCCTAACGTGTACCCTTAACCGTCCCCGTCCCCTAACCCTAAACCTAAACCTAACCCTAACCCTTACCCGAAGCCTTACACTAACCCGTCCAATAATCCTAAACCGTACGCTAACACTAACCCATACCCTACAACATACGCTCACGCTAAAACGTTGTCCTACCCTAACCTGTACACTAAACCGTTCCCGTCCCGTAAACCTAACGCTAACCCTAAACCTAACCCTTACCCGAAGCCTTACCCTAACCCGTCCCCTAATCCTAACCCGTACGCTAACACTAACACGTACCCTCACCCTTAACCATTGTCGTACACTAACCTGTACCCTAAACCATCTCCATCCCAGTCCCCTAACCCTAACCCTAACACTAACACTAAACCTTCCCCGAAGCCTTACCCTAACCCGTCCCCTAATCCTAACCCGTACGCTCACACTAACCCATACCCTAACACATACGCTGACACTAAAACGTTGTTATACCCTAACCTGTACCCTAAACCGTCCCTGTCCCTTAACTGTAATCCTAACCCTTACCCGAAGCTTTACCCTAACCCGTCCCCTAATCCTAACCCGTACCCTAACACTAACCCGTACCCTAACACGTAGGCTCACCCTAATCCATTGTCGTACCGTAAACTTTACCCTAAACCATCCCTGTCCCAGTCCCCTAACCCTAACCCTAACCCTACACCTAACCCTTACCCGAAGCCTTACCCTAACCCGTCCAGTAATCCTAACACTTACGCTAACACTAACCAGTACCTAACAGGTACGCTCACCCTAAACCGTTGTCGTACCCTAAACTCTACCCTAAACCATCCCGGTCCCCTAACAATAACCCTAACCCTAACCCCAACCCTTACCCGAAGCCTTACCCTAACCTGACCCATAATCCTAACCCGTACGCTAACACTAACCCGTACCCTAACACCTACGTTCAAACTAAACCGTTGTCGTACCCTAACCTGTACCCTAAACCGTCCCCGTCCCCTAACCCTAACCGTAACCCTTACCCTAACACTTACCAGAAGCCTTACCCTAACCCGTCCCCTAATCCTAACCCGTACGCTAACACTAACCTGTACACTAACATGTACTCTCACCCTAAACCGTGGTCGTACCCTAACCTGTACCCTAAACTGTCCCCATCCCGTAACCCTAACCCTAACCCTAACCCTAACGCTAACCCTTACCCGAAAC
The DNA here is from genome assembly GCF_059928025.1 of Delphinapterus leucas. Classification (NCBI taxonomy): domain Eukaryota; kingdom Metazoa; phylum Chordata; class Mammalia; order Artiodactyla; family Monodontidae; genus Delphinapterus; species Delphinapterus leucas. The sequence continues at coordinate 4,969,979 of NW_028322247.1, read as the reverse complement.
CTTACCCTAACCCGTCCCTTAATCCTAACCCGTACGTTAACACTAACCCGTACCCTAACACGTACGCTCAACCTAAACCGTTGTTGTACCCTAACCTGTACCCTAAAACATCCGTGTCCCAGTCCCCTAACCCTAACACTAACCCTAATCCTTACCCGAAGCCTTACTCTATCCCTTCCCTTAATCCTAACCCGTACTCTAACTTTAACCCATACCCTAAAACGTACGTTCACACTAAACCGTTGTCGTACCCTAACCTGTACCCTAAACCGTCCCCGTCCCCTAACCCTAACCCTAACCCTAACACTTACCCGAAGCACTACCCTAACCCGTCCCCTAATCCTAACCCGTACGCTAACCCTAACCCGTATCCTAACACGTAAGCTCACCCTAAAACCTTGTCGTACACTAACCTGTACCCTAAACCGTCTCCGTCCCCTAACCCTAACCCTAAACCTAACCCTTACCCGAAGCCTTACCCTAACCCGTCCCCTAATCCTAAATCGTACGCTAACACTAACCCGTAACGTAACACGTACGCTCACCCTAAACTGTTGTCGTACGCTAAGCTGTACCCTAAACGGTCCCCGTCCCCTAACCCTAAACTTAACACGAACCCTAACCCTAACCCTAACACTTACCCGAAACCTTACCCTAACCCGTCCCCAATCCTAACCCGTACGCTAAAACTAATCCGTACCCTAACATGTACGCTCACCTGAAAACGTTGTCGTACCCTAACCTGTACCCTAAACCGTCCCCGTCCCCTAACCCTAACCCTAACCCAACCTTAACCCTAACCCTTACCCGAAGCCTTACCCTAACCCGTCCCCTAATCCTAACCTGTACGCTAACACTAACCCATACCCTAACAGGTACGCTAACCCTCAACAATTTTCGTACCCTACCCAGTACCCTAAACCGTCCCCCTACCCTAACCCTAACCCTAACCCTAACCGTAAACCTTACCCGAAGCCTTACCATAAACCGTCCCCTAATGTTAACACGTATGCTAACACTAACTTGTACCCTAATGCGTACGCTCATCCTAAACCATTGTTGTGCACAGACCTGTACCCTAAATCATCCCCATCCCCTAACCTTAACCCTAACCCTAACCCTTAAACGAAGGCTTACCCTAACCCGTCCCCTAATCCTAACCAGTACGATAACACTAACCCATACCCTAACACGTACGCTCACCCTAAACTGTTGGCGTACCCTAATCTGTAGCCTAAACCATCCCCGTCCCCTAACCCTAACCCTAACCCTAACCCTAACCCTTAAACGAAGGCTTACCCTAATCCGTCCCCTAATCCTAACCCGTACACTAACCCTAACCCGTACCCTAACACGTACGCTCACCCTAAACAGTTGTCGTACCCTAACCTGTACCCTAAACCTTCCCCATCACCTAACCCAAACCCTAGTCCTAACCCTAACCCTAAACCTTACCCGAAGCCTTACCCTAAACCGTCCCCTAATAGTAACCCGTACGCTAACACTAACCTGTACCCTAACACGTACGCTCACCCTAAACCGTTTTCGTACCCTACCCTTTATGCTAAACCATCACCGTCCCCTAACCCTAACCCTAGCCCTAACCCTAACCCTTACCCGAAACCTTACATTAATCTGTCACATAATCCTAACCCGTACGCTAACACTAACACCTACCCTAACACGTACGTTCACCCTAAACCATTGTCGTACACTAAACTGTACCATAAACCATCCCCGTACCCTAACCCTAATCCTAACCCTAACCCTAACCCTTACCCTTATCCGAAGCCTTACCCTAACCCGTCCCCTAATCCTGACCCGTAAGCTGACAATAACCCGTACCCTAACACATACGCTTACCCTAAACCTTTGTCGTACCCTAACCTGTACCCTTAACCGTCCCCTAACCCTAAGCCTAACACTTACCCGAACCCTTAACCAAAACGGTCCCCTAATCCTGACCCGTACGCTAACATGTACGCTCACGCTAAACCGTTGTCGTACCCTAACCTGTCACCTAAACCGTCCCCGTACCCTAACCTTAACCTTAACCCTAAACCTAAACTTAACCCTTAACTGAAGCCTTACCCTAACCCGTTCCTTAATCCTAACCCGTACGTTAACACTAACACATACCCTAAAACCTACGCTCACCATAAACCGTTGTCGTACCCTAAACTGTACCCTAAACCGTCCCCTAACCCTAACCCTAACCCTAACCCTAACCCTTACTCGAAGCCTTACCCTAACCCGTCCCCTAATCCTAACCCGTACGCTAACACTAACCCGTACCCTAATATGTACGCTCAGCCTAAACCATTTTCGTACACTAACCTGTACCCTAAACCAACCCCGTCCCCTAACCCTAACCCTAACCCTAACCCTAACCCTAAACCTTACCCGAATCCTTACCCTAACCCGTCCCCTAATCCTAACCCGTACGCTAAAAGTAACCCGTACCCTAATATGTACGCTCAGCCTAAACCATTGTTGTACACTAACCTGTACCCTAAACCATTCCCGTACCCTAACCCTAACACTAACCCTAACCCTAACCCTAACCCTAATACTAACACTGAAATGAAGGCTTACCCTAACCCGTCCCCTAATCCTAACCCATACACTAACCCTAACCCGTACCCTAACACGTACGTTCACCCTAAACCGTTGTCGTACCCTAACCTGTACCCTAAACCGTCCCCGTCCCCTAACCCTAACTCTAACCCTAACCCTAACCGTAACACTTACCTGAAGCCTTAAACAAACCCGTCCCCTAATCCTGACCCGTACGCTAACACTCAAATATACCCTAACATGTATGCTCACGCTAAACCGTTGTCGTACCCTAACCTGTAACCTAAACAGTCCCTGTCCCCTAACCCTAACCCTAACCCTAACCCTTATCCGAAGCCTTACCATGACCCGTCCCCTATTCCTAACCCATACGCTAACACTAACCCGTACCCTAACATGTACGCTCACCCTGAACCGTGGTCGTACGCTAAACTGTATCCCAAACCGTCCCCCTCCCGTAACACTAACCATAACCCTAACCCTAAAACTAACCCTTACCCAAAGCCTTACCCTAACCCGTCCCATAATCCTGACCCGTACGCTAACACTAACACGTACCCTAACATGTACGCTCACCCTAAACCGTTGTCGTACCCTAACCTGTACCCTAATCCGTCCCCGTCCCCTAACCATAACCCTAAATCTTACCCGAAGCCTTACCCTAACACGTCCCCTAATCCTAAACCGTACGCTAACACTAACCCCTACCCTAACACGTACGCTCACCCTAAACCGTTGTCGTACCCTAAACTGTACCCTATACCGTCTCCAACCCCTAACCTTAACCCTAACCCTAACCCTAACCCTTACCCGAAGCCTTACCCTAACCTGTCCCCTAATCCTAACTCGTACGCTAACACTAACCCATGCCCTAACATGTACGCTCACACTAAACCGTTGTCATACCCTAACCTGTACCCTAAACCGTCCCCTAACCCTAAACCTAACACTAACCCTAACCCTAACCCTTACCCGAAGCCTTCCCCTAACCCGTCCCCTAATCTAACCCGTACGCTAACACTAACCCGTACCCTAACACATACGCTCACACTAAACCGTTGTCGTACCCTAACCTGTACCCTAAACCATCCCCATCCCCTAACCCTAACCCTAAACCTAACCCTAACCCTAACCCTAACGCTAACTCTTACCCGAAGCCTTATCCTAAACCGTCCCTTAATCCTAACCCGTACTCTAACACTAACCCATACCCTAACATGTACGCTCACCCTAAACCATTGTCGTACCCTAACCTGTAGCCCAAACTGTCCCCGTCCCCTAACACTAAACCTTTCCCTAATCCTAACACTAACACTTACCCGAAACCTTACCCTAATCCGTCCCCTAATCCTAACCCATACGCTAACACTAACACATACCTTAACATGTACGGTCACCCTAAATCGTTGTCGTACCCTAACCTGTACCCTAAACCGTCCCCGTCCCCTAACCCTAAACCTAACTCGTACCCGAAGCCTTACACTAATATGTCCCCTAATCCTAAACCGCACGCTAACACTAACCCATACCCTACCACGTACACTCACCCTAAACCGTTGTCGTGCCCTAAACTGTACCCTATACCGTACCTGTCCCCTAACTCTAACCCTAACCCTAAACCTAACGCTTACCCGAAGCCTTACCCTAACCCGTCCCCTAATCCTAACCCAGACGCTAACACTAACACATACCCTAAAATGTACGCTCACACTAAACAGTTGTCGTACCCTAAACTGTACCCTAAATTGACCCCTAAACCTAACCCAAACCCTAACCCTAACCCTAACCCTAACCTGAAGCCTTTCCCTAACCCGTTCCCTAATCCTAACCCGTACGCTAACAGTAACCCATACCCTAACACGTACGCTCACCCTAAAACGTGGTCATACTCTAAACTGTACCCTAAACCGTCCCCGTCCCCTAACCCTAACCCTATCCCTTATCGGAAGCCTTACCCTAACCCGTCCCCTAATCCTAACCCGTACGCTAACACTAACACGTACCCTAACACGTACGTTCAGCCTAAACCGTGGTCGTACACTAAACTGTACCGTAAACCATCCCTGTACCCTAACCCTAATCCTAACCCTAACCCTAACACTAAACCTTACCCGAAGCCTTAACCTAAGCCGTCCCCTAATCCTGACCCGTACGCTAATACTAAACCATACCCTAACACGTACGATCACGCTAAACCATTGACGTACCCTAACCTGTAACCTAAATCTTCCCCGGCTCCTAACCCTAACCCTAACCCTAACCCAAACCCTTATCCGAAGCCTTACCCTAAGCCGTCCCCTAATCCTAAACTGTACGCTAACACTAACCCATACCCTAACACGTACGCTCACCCTAAACCGTTGTCGTACACTAACCTGTATCCTATACCGTTCCCGGCCCCTAACCCTAACCCTAACCCTAACCCTTATCCGAAGCCTTACTCTAACCCTTCGCTTAATCCTAAACCGTACGCTAACACTAACCCATACGCTAAAACCTAAGCTCACCCTAAACCGTTGTCGTACCGTGAACTGTAACCTAAACCGTCCCCTAAACCTAACCCTAACCCTAACCCTAACCCTAAGCCTTACCCAAAGCCTTACCCTAAACCAGCCCCTAATCCTAACCCGTACCCTAACACTAACCCGTACCCTAACACGTACGCTCACCCTAAATCATTGTCGTACACTAACCTGTACCCTAAACCATCCCCGTCCCCTAACCCTAACCCTAACCCTAACCGTAACCCGAACCCTTACCCAAAGCCTTACCCTAAACCGTCTCCTAATCCTAACACGTACGCTAACACTAACCCATGCCCTAACACGTACCCTAACTCTAAACCGTTGTCGTACCCTAACCTGTACCCTAAACCGTCCCAGTCCCCATCCCCTAACCCTAACCCTAACCCTAACCCTAACCCTAACCCTTAACCAAAGCCTTACCCTAACCCGTCCCCTAATCCTAACCCGTACGCTAACACTAACCCATGCCCTAACACGTACGCTTACCCTAAACCGTTGTCGTACCCTAACCTGTACCCTAAACCGTAACCGTCCCCTAACCCTTACCCTAACCCTAACCCTAACCCTCACCCGAAGCCTTCCCCTAACCCGTCACCAATCCTAACTCATATGCTATCACGTACGCTCACCCTAAACTGTTGTCATACACTAACCTATACCCTAAACCATCCCCGTCCCCTAACCCTAACCCAAAACGTAACCCTAACACTAACCGTTACCTGAAGCCTTACCCTAACCCGTCCCCTACTACTAACCCGTACGCTAACACTAACCCGTACCCTAACATGTACGCTCACCCTAAACCTTTGTGGTACCCTAAACTGTACCCTAAACCGTCCCCGTCCCCTAACCCTAACTCTAACCCTAACCCTAACCGTAACACTTACCTGAAGCCTTAAACAAACCCGTCCCCTAATCCTGACCCGTACGCTAACACTCAAATATACCCTAACATGTATGCTCACGCTAAACCGTTGTCGTACCCTAACCTGTAACCTAAACAGTCCCTGTCCCCTAACCCTAACCCTAACCCTAACCCTAACCCTTATCCGAAGCCTTACCATGACCCGTCCCCTATTCCTAACCCATACGCTAACACTAACCCGTACCCTAACATGTACGCTCACCCTGAACCGTGGCCGTACGCTAACCTGTATCCCAAACCGTCCCCCTCCCGTAACACTAACCATAACCCTAACCCTAAAACTAACCCTTACCCAAAGCCTTACCCTAACCCGTCCCATAATCCTGACCCGTACGCTAACACTAACACGTACCCTAACATGTACGCTCACCCTAAACCGTTGTCGTACCCTAACCTGTACCCTAATCCGTCCCCGTCCCCTAACCATAACCCTAAATCTTACCCGAAGCCTTACCCTAACACGTCCCCTAATCCTAAACCGTACGCTAACACTAACCCCTACCCTAACACGTATGCTCACCCTAAACCGTTGTCGTACCCTAAACTGTACCCTATACCGTCTCCAACCCCTAACCATAACCCTAACCCTAACCCTAACCCTTACCCGAAGCCTTACCCTAACCTGTCCCCTAATCCTAACTCGTACGCTAACACTAACCCATGCCCTAACATGTACGCTCACACTAAACCGTTGTCATACCCTAACCTGTACCCTAAACCGTCCCCTAACCCTAAACCTAACACTAACCCTAACCCTAACCCTTACCCGAAGCCTTCCCCTAACCCGTCCCCTAATCTAACCCGTACGCTAACACTAACCCGTACCCTAACACGTACGCTCACACTAAACCGTTGTCGTACCCTAACCTGTACCCTAAACCATCCCCATCCCCTAACCCTAACCCTAAACCTAACCCTAACCCTAACCCTAACGCTAACTCTTACCCGAAGCCTTATCCTAAACCGTCCCTTAATCCTAACCCGTACTCTAACACTAACCCATACCCTAACATGTACGCTCACCCTAAACCATTGTCGTACCCTAACCTGTAGCCCAAACTGTCCCCGTCCCCTAACACTAAACCTATCCCTAATCCTAACACTAACACTTACCCGAAACCTTACCCTAATCCGTCCCCTAATCCTAACCCATACGCTAACACTAACACATACCTTAACATGTACGGTCACCCTAAATCGTTGTCGTACCCTAACCTGTACCCTAAACCGTCCCCGTCCCCTAACCCTAAACCTAACTCGTACCCGAAGCCTTACACTAATATGTCCCCTAATCCTAAACCGTACGCTAACACTAACCCATACCCTACCACGTACACTCACCCTAAACCGTTGTCGTGCCCTAAACTGTACCCTATACCGTACCTGTCCCCTAACTCTAACCCTAACCCTAAACCTAACGCTTACCCGAAGCCTTACCCTAACCCGTCCCCTAATCCTAACCCAGACGCTAACACTAACACATACCCTAAAATGTACGCTCACACTAAACAGTTGTCGTACCCTAAACTGTACCCTAAATTGACCCCTAAACCTAACCCAAACCCTAACCCTAACCCTAACCCTAACCTGAAGCCTTTCCCTAACCCGTTCCCTAATCCTAACCCGTACGCTAACAGTAACCCATACCCTAACACGTACGCTCACCCTAAAACGTGGTCATACTCTAAACTGTACCCTAAACCGTCCCCGTCCCCTAACCCTAACCCTATCCCTTATCGGAAGCCTTACCCTAACCCGTCCCCTAATCCTAACCCGTACGCTAACACTAACACGTACCCTAACACGTACGTTCAGCCTAAACCGTGGTCGTACACTAAACTGTACCGTAAACCATCCCTGTACCCTAACCCTAATCCTAACCCTAACCCTAACACTAAACCTTACCCGAAGCCTTAACCTAAGCCGTCCCCTAATCCTGACCCGTACGCTAATACTAAACCATACCCTAACACGTACGATCACGCTAAACCATTGACGTACCCTAACCTGTAACCTAAATCTTCCCCGGCTCCTAACCCTAACCCTAACCCTAACCCAAACGCTTATCCGAAGCCTTACCCTAAGCCGTCCCCTAATCCTAAACTGTACGCTAACACTAACCCGTACCCTAACACGTACGCTCACCCTAAACCGTTGTCGTACACTAACCTGTATCCTATACCGTTCCCAGCCCCTAACCCTAACCCTAACCCTAACCCTTATCCGAAGCCTTACTCTAACCCTTCGCTTAATCCTAAACCGTACGCTAACACTAACCCATACGCTAAAACCTAAGCTCACCCTAAACCGTTGTCGTACCGTAAACTGTAACCTAAACCGTCCCCTAAACCTAACCCTAACCCTAACCCTAACCCTAAGCCTTACCCAAAGCCTTACCCTAAACCAGCCCCTAATCCTAACCCGTACCCTAACACTAACCCGTACCCTAACACGTACGCTCACCCTAAATCATTGTCGTACCCTAACCTGTACCCTAAACCGTCCCCGTCCCCTAACCCTAACCCTAACCCTAACCGTAACCCGAACCCTTACCCGAAGCCTTACCCTAAACCGTCTCCTAATCCTAACACGTACGCTAACACTAACCCATGCCCTAACACGTACCCTAACTCTAAACCGTTGTCGTACCCTAACCTGTACCCTAAACCGTCCCAGTCCCCATCCCCTAACCCTAACCCTAACCCTAACCCTAACCCTTAACCGAAGCCTTACCCTAACCCGTCCCCTAATCCTAACCCGTACGCTAACACTAACCCATGCCCTAACACGTACGCTTACCCTAAACCGTTGTCGTACCCTAACCTGTACCCTAAACCGTAACCGTCCCCTAACCCTTACCCTAACCCTAACCCTAACCCTCACCCGAAGCCTTCCCCTAACCCGTCACCAATCCTAACTCATATGCTATCACGTACGCTCACCCTAAACTGTTGTCATACACTAACCTGTACCCTAAACCATCCCCGTCCCCTAACCCTAACCCAAAACGTAACCCTAACACTAACCGTTACCTGAAGCCTTACCCTAACCCGTCCCCTACTACTAACCCGTACGCTAACACTAACCCGTACCCTAACATGTACGCTCACCCTAAACCTTTGTTGTACCCTAAACTGTACCCTAAACCGTCCCTGTCCCCTAACCCTAACCCTAACCCTAACCCTAACCCTAACCTGCACCCTAAACCGTCCCGGTCCCCTAACCCTAACCCTAACCCTAACCCTTACCCGAAGCCTTACCCTAACTCCCCCCAATTCCTAAACCGTACGCTAACACTAACCCATACCCTAACTCATACGCTCACCCTAAACCGTTGTCGTACCCTAACCTGTACCCTAAACGGTCCCCGTCCCCTAACCCTAACCTTATCCCTAACCCTAACCCTAAACCTAAGCCTTACCCGAAGCCTTACCCAAAACCGTCCCCTAATCCTAACCCGTACGCTAACACTAACCTGTTCCCTAATACGTACGCTCACCCTAAATCGTTGTTTTACTATACCCTGTACCCTAAACCGTCCCCGTCCCATAACCCTAACCATAACAATAACCCTAAACCTAACCCTTACCCGAAACCTTACCCTAACCCGTCCCCTAATCCTATCCCGAACACTAACACTAACCCGTACCCTAACACGTATGCTCACCCTAATCCGTTGTCGTACCATAACCTATACCCTAAACCGTCCCCGTCCCCTAACCCTAACGCTTACCCGAGGCCTTACCCTAACCCGTCCCCTAATACTAACCCATACGCTAACACTAACACATACCCTAAGACGTACGCTCACACTAAACAGTTGCCGTACCCTAACCTGTAACCTAAACCGTCCCCGTCACCTAACCGTAACCCTACCCCTAAACCTAACCCTTACCCTAACCCATCACCTAATCCTAACCCGTACGCTAACACTAACCCGTACCCTAACACGTACACTCACCCTAAACCTTTGTCATACCCTAAACTGTACCCTAAACAGTCCCCGTCCCCTAACCCTAACCCTAACCCTAACCCTACCCTAACTCTTACCCGAAGCCTTACCCTAACCCGTCCCATAATCTTATCCTGAACGGTAACACTAACACGTACCCTAACACGTACGCTCACCCTAAACCGTTGACGTACACTAACCTGTACCCTAAACCGTCCCCATCCCCTAACCCTAACCCTAAACCTAACCCAAACCCTTACCCGAATCCTTACACTAACCTGTCACCTAATCCTAACACGTACGCTAACGCTAAACCGTACCCTAAAACGTACGCTCATACTAAACCTTTGTCGTACCCTAACCTGTACCCTAAACCGTCCCCGTCCCCGTCCCCTAACCCTAATCCTAACCCTAACCCTAACCCTTACCCGAAGCCTTACCCTAACCCGTCCCCTAACCCTAACCCGTACGCTAACACTAACCCATACCTTAACACGTACGCTCACCCTAAACCGTTGTCGTACCCTAACCTGTACCCTAAACCGTCCCCGTCACCGTCACCTAACCCTAACCCTAACCTTAACCCTAACCCTTACCTGAAGCCTTACGCTAACCCGTCCCCTAATCCTAAACCGTACGCTAACACTAACCCGTACCCTAACACGTACGCTCACCCTAAATGGTTGTAGTACCCTAATGTGTACTCTAAACCGTGGCCGTGCCCTAACCCTAACCCTAACCCTAACCCTAACCCTTACCCGAAGTCTTACCCTAACCTGTCCCCTAAACCTAAACCGTACGCTAACACTAACCCGTACCCTAACTCGTACGTTCACCCTAAACCGTTGTCGTACCCTAACCTCTACCCTAAACCGTTACTGTCCCCTAACCCTAACCCTAACCATAACCCTAACCCTTACCCGAAGCCTAACTCTAACCTGTCCCATAATCCTAAACCGTACGCTAAACCTAACCATACCCTAACACGTACGCTCACCCTAAACTATTGTCGTACACTACCCTCTACCCTAAACCATTCCTGTCCCCTATCCTAACCCTAACACTAACCCTAACCCTAATCCTAACACTTACCCGAAGTCTTACCCTAACCTGTCCCCTAATCCTAACCCGTACGCTAACACTAACCCATACCCTAACATGTACGTTCACACTAAACCGTTGTCGTACCCTAACCTGTACCCTAAACCGTCCCCGTACCCTAACCCTAACCCTTACCCAAAGCCTTACACTAATCCGTCGCCTAATCCTAAGCGGTACGCTAACACTAACACCTACCCTAACACGTACGCTCACCCTAAACTATTGTCGTACCCTACCCTCTACCCTAAACCATTCCTGTCCCCTATCCTAACCCTAACACTAACCCTAACCCTAATCCTAACACTTACCCGAAGTCTTACCCTAACCTGTCCCCTAATCCTAACCCGTACGCTAACACTAACCCGTACCCTAACACGTACGCTCACCCTAAACCGTTGTCGTACCCTAACCTGTACACTAAACCGTCCCCGTCCCCCAACCCTAACAGTAACCCTAACCCTAACCCTAACCCTTACCCGAAGCCTTACCCTAACCGGTCCCCTAATCCTAACACGTATGCTAACACTAACCTGTACCCTAACACGTACGCTCACCCTAAACCGTTGTCGTACAGTATCCTGTACACGAAACCGTCCCCATCCACTAACCCTAACCCTAACCCTAACCCTAAACCTAACCCTTACCCGAAGCCTTACACTAACCCGTCCCCTACTCCTAACCCGTACGTTAACACTAAAACGTACCCTAAAACTTATGCCCACCCTAAACCGTTGTCGTACACTAACCTGTACCCTAAACCATCCCCTTCCCCTAACCCTAACCCTTACCCGAAGCCTTACCGTGACCCCTACGCTAACACTAACACATAGCCTAACACGTACGCTAACACTAAAACGTTGTCGTACACTAACCTGTACCCTAAACCATCCCCATACCCTAACCCTAACCCTAACCCTTACCCGAAGCCTTACCCTAACCTCTCCCCTAATCCTAACCCGTACGCTAACACTAACCAGTACCCTAACACGTACGCTCACCCTAAACCATTGTCGTACCCTAACTTGTACCCTAAACCATCCCCGTCCCCTAACCCTAACCCTAACCCTAACCCTTACCCGAAGCCTTACACTAAACCGTCCCCTAATCCTAACCCGTATGCTAACACTAACATGTACCCTATCACGTTCGCTCACTCTAAACAGTTGTCGTACCCTAACCTCTACCCTAAATCGTCCCCGTCTCCTAACCCTAACCCTAACCCTAACCCTAACCCTTACACGAAGCCTTGCCTTACCCTAACTCGTCCCCTAATCCTAACCGGTACGCTAACACTAACCCATACACTAACACGTAAGCTCACCCTGAACCGTTGTCGTACCCAAACCTCTACCCTAAACTGTACCCGTCCCCTAACCCTAACCCTAACCTTAACACTTACCCGAACACTTACCCTAACCCATCCCCTAATCCTAACCCCTACGCTAACGCTATCCCATACCCTAACACGTACGCTCACCCTAAACCGTTTTCGTACCCTAACCTGTACCCTAAACCGCTCCTGTCTCCTAACCCGAACCCTAACCCTAACCCTAACCCTTACCCGAAGCCTTAACCTAACCCGTCCCCTAATCGTAACCCGTACGCTAACACTAACCCATACCCTAACACGTACGCTCACCCTAAACGGTTGTTGTATGCTAACCTGTACCCTAAACCGTCCCCATCCCCTAACCCTAACCCTAACCCTAACACTTACCAAAAGCCTTACACTAACCCGTCCCATAATCCTAAACCGTACGCTAACACTAACCCATACCCTAACATGTTCGCTCACCCTAAAATGTTGTCGTACCCTAACCTCTACCCTAAACCGTCCCCGTCCCCTAAACCTAACCCTAACCCTAACCCTAACCCTTACCCGAACCCTTACACTAACCCGTCCCCTAATCCTAACCCGTACGCTAACACTAACCCGTACCCAAAAACGTACCCTCACCCTTAACCGTTGTCGTACCCTAACCTGTACCCTAAACCGTCCCCGTCCTCATCCCCTAAACCTAACCCTAACACTTAGCCGAAGCCTTACTCTAACCTGTCCCCTAATCCTAACCGGTACACTAGCACTAATATGTACCCTAACAGGTACTCTCAAACTAAGCCGTTGTCGTACCCTGACCTGTACCCTAAACCATCCCCGTCCCCTAACCCTAACCCAAAACGTAACCCTAACACTAACCGTTACCTGAAGCCTTACCCTAACCCGTCCCCTACTACTAACCCGTACGCTAACACTAACCCGTATCCTAACATGTACGCTCACCCTAAACCTTTGTGGTACCCTAAACTGTACCCTAAACCGTCCCTGTCCCCTAACCCTAACCCTAACCCTAACCCTAACCCTAACCTGTACCCTAAACCGTCCCGGTCCCCTAACCCTAACCCTAACCCTAACCCTTACCCGAAGCCTTACCCTAACTCCCCCCAATTCCTAAACCGTACGCTAACACTAACCCATACCCTAACTCATACGCTCACCCTAAACTGTTGTCGTACCCTAACCTGTACCCTAAACGGTCCCCGTCCCCTAACCCTAACCTTATCCCTAACCCTAAACCTAAACCTAAGCCTTACCCGAAGCCTTACCCAAAACCGTCCCCTAACCCTAACCCTAACCTTAACCCTAACCCTTACCTGAAGCCTTACGCTAACCCGTCCCCTAATCCTAAACCGTACGCTAACACTAACCCGTACCCTAACACGTACGCTCACCCTAAATGGTTGTAGTACCCTAATGTGTACCCTAAACCGTGGCCGTGCCCTAACCCTAACCCTAACCTTAACCCTAACCCTAACCCTTACCCGAAGTCTTACCCTAACCTGTCCCCTAAACCTAACCCGTACGCTAACACTAACCCGTACCCTAACTCGTATGTTCACCCTAAACCGTTGTCGTACCCTAACCTGTACCCTACACCGTCCCCGTCCCCTATCCCTAACCCTAACCCTAAACCTAACCGTTACCTGAAGCCTTACAGTAACACATCCACTAATCCTAACCCGTACGCTAACACTAACCCGTACCCTAACATGTACGTTCACACTAAACCGTTGTCGTACCCTAACCTGTACCCTAAACCGTCCCCGTACCCTAACCCTAACCCTTACCCAAAGCCTTACACTAATCCGTCGCCTAATCCTAAGCGGTACGCTAACACTAACACCTACCCTAACACGTACGCTCACCCTAAACTATTGTCGTACCCTACCCTCTACCCTAAACCATTCCTGTCCCCTATCCTAACCCTAACACTAACCCTAACCCTAATCCTAACACTTACCCGAAGTCTTACCCTAACCTGTCCCCTAATCCTAACCCGTACGCTAACACTAACCCGTACCCTAACACGTTCGCTCACCCTAAACCGTTGTCGTACCCTAACGTGTACCCTAAACCGTCCCCGTCCCCATCCCCTAAACCTAACCCTAACACTAACCATTACCCGAAGCCTTACTCTAACGCGTCCCCTAATCCTAACCCGTACGCTAACACTAACCCCTACCCTAACACGTACGCTCACCCTAAACCGTTGTCGTACTCTAACCTGTACCCTGAACAGTCCCCATCCCCTAACCCTAACCCTAACCCTAACCGTAAGGCTAACCCTTACCCGAAGCCTTACCCTAACCCGTCCCCTAATGCTAACCCGTACGCTAACTCTAAGCTATACCCTAACACTTACGCTCACACTAAACCGTCGTCGTACCCTAACCTGTACCCTAATCCGTCCCCATCCCCGTCCCCTAACCCTAACACTAAACCTAACCCTTACCCAAAGCGTTACCCTAACCCGTCCCCTAATCCTAAACCATACACTAACACTAACCCATAACCTAACACGTACGCTCACCCTAAAAGGTTGTCGTACCCTAACTGGTACCCTAAATCGTCCCTGTCCCCTAACCCTTACCCTAAACCTAACCCTAACCCTAACCCTAACCCTTACCCGAAGCCTTACACTAACCCGTAACATAATCCTAAACCGTATGCTAACACTAACCAGTACCCTAAAACGTACGCTCACACTAAACCGTTGTCGTACCCTAACCTGTACCCTAAACTGTCCCCTTCCCCTAATCCTAATCCTAACCCTATCCTTAACACTTACCCGAAGCCTTACCCTAACCCGTCCCCTAAACCTAACCCGTACGCTAACACTAACCCGTAAACTAACACGTACGCTCACCCTAAAACATTGTCGTACCCTAACCTGTACACTAAACCGTCCCCATCCCCTAAACCTAACCCTAACCCTAACCCTAACCCTTACCCGAAGCCTTACCCTAAACCATGTCCTAATCCTAACCCGTACGCTAACACTAACATGTACCCTAACACGTAAGCTCACCCTAAAATACTGTCGTACTCTAACCTGTACCCTAAACCGTCCCGTCCCCTAACCATAACCCTAACCCTAACCCTAACACTAACCCTTACGCAAAGCCTTACCCTAGCCCGTACCCTAATCCTAACCCCTACTCTAACACTAACCCGTACTCTGACACGTACGCTCACCCTAGACCGTTGTCGTACGCTAACCTGTACCCTAAACCGTCCCTTTCCCCTAACCCTAACCCTAACCCTAACCCTTACCCGAAGCCTTACACTAACCCGTCCCCTAATCCTAATCCGTACGCTAACACTAACCCATACCCTAACACGTACGATCACCCTAAACCAATCTCGTACACCAACCTGTACCCTAAACCGTCCCCGTCCCCTAACCCTAACCCTAACCCTAACCCTTACCCGAAGCCTTACCTTAACCCGTCCCCTAATCCTAACCCGTACGCTAACACTGAGCCGTACCCTAACACGCACGCTCACCCTAAACAGTTGTCGTACCCTAACCTGTACCCTAAACCGTCCCTGTCACCGTCCCCTAACCTTAACCCTAACCCTTACCCGAAGCCTTACCCTAACCCGTCCCCTAATCCTAAACCGTACGCTAACACTAACCCATACCCTAACACGTACGCTCACCCTAAGCCGTTGTAGTACCGTAATCTGTACCCTAAACTTTCAACGTGCCCTAATCCTAACCCTAACCCTAAACCTAACCCTTACCCGAAGCCTTACCATAACCCATATGCTAACACTAACCGGTACCCTAACACGTACACTCAACCTAAACCGTTGTCGTACCCTAACCTGTACCCTAAAACGTCCCCGTACCCTAACGCTAACTGTAACCCTTACCCGAAGCCTTACCGTAATCCATCCCCTACTCCTACCAGTACGCTAACACTAACACGTACCCTAACAGTTATGCTCACCCTACACCATTGTCGTACACTAACCTGTACCCTAAACCGTCCCCGTCCCCTAACCCTAACCCTATCCCTTACCCAAAGTCTTAGCATAACCCGTACGCTAACACTAAGCGGAACCCTAACACATACGCTCAACCTAAACCGTTGTCGTACCCTAACCTGTACCTTAAACCGTCGCTTTACCCTAAACCTAACCCTAACCCTTACCCGAAGCCTTACGCTAAACCGTCCCCTAAACCTAACACGTTCGCTAACACTAAACCATACCCTAACACGTACGCTCACCCTAAAACGTTGTCGTACCCTAACCTGTACCCTAAACCGTCACCGTACCCTAACCCTAACTCTAACCTTTACCCGAAGCCTTACCGTAACCCGTATGTTAACGCTAACCGGTACCCTAACACGTACGCTCAACTTAAACTGTTGTCGTACCCTAACCTGTACCCTAAACCGTCCCCATCCCCTAACCCTAACCCTAACATTTACCCGAAGCCTTACTCTAACCCGTCCCCTAATACTAACCCGTACACTAACACTAACTCGTACCATAACACGTACGCTCACCCTGAACCGTTTTGGTACCCTAACCTGTATCCTAAACCGTCCCCGTCCCCTAAACCTAACCCTAACCCTAACACTTACCCGAAGCCTTACCCTAACCCGTCCCCTAATCCTAACCCGTACGCTAACACTAACCCGTACACTATCACGTACGCACACCCTAAACCGTTGTCATACCCTAACGTGTACCCTTAACCGTCCCCGTCCCCTAACCCTAAACCTAAACCTAACCCTTACCCGAAGCCTTACACTAACCCGTCCAATAATCCTAAACCGTACGCTAACACTAACCCATACCCTACAACATACGCTCACGCTAAAACGTTGTCCTACTCTAACCTGTACACTAAACCGTTCCCGTCCCGTAAACCTAACGCTAACCCTAAACCTAACCCTTACCCGAAGCCTTACCCTAACCCGTCCCTAATCCTAACCCATACGCTAACACTTACCCGTACCCGAACACGTACCCTCACCCTTAACCATTGTCGTACACTAACCTGTACCCTAAACCATCCCCATCCCAGTCCCCTAACCCTAACCCTAACACTAACACTAAACCTTCCCCGAAGCCTTACCCTAACCCGTCCCCTAATCCTAACCCGTACGCTCACACTAACTTGTACCCTAACACGTACGCTCAACCTAAACCATTGTCGTACCCTAACTTGTACCCTAAACCATCCCCGTCCCCTAACCCTAACCCTAACCCTAACCCTTACCCGAAGCCTTACCCTAAACCGTCCCCTAATCCTAACCCGTACGCTAACACTAACATGTACCCTATCACGTTCGCTCACTCTAAACAGTTGTCGTACCCTAACCTCTACCCTAAATCGTCCCCATCTCCTAACCCTAACCCTAACCCTAACCCTAACCCTTACACGAAGCCTTGCCTTACCCTAACTCGTCCCCTAATCCTAACCGGTACGCTAACACTAACCCATACACTAACACGTAAGCTCACCCTGAACCGTTGTCGTACCCAAACCTCTACCCTAATCTGTACCCGTCCCCTAACCCTAACCCTAACCTTAACACTTACCCGAACACTTACCCTAACCCATCCCCTAATCCTAACCCCTACGCTAACGCTATCCCATACCCTAACACGTACGCTCACCCTAAACCGTTTTCGTACCCTAACCTGTACCCTAAACCGCTCCTGCTCCTAACCCGAACCGTAACCCTAACCCTAACCCTTACCCGAAGCCTTAACCTAACCCGTCCCCTAATCGTAACCCGTACGCTAACACTAACCCATACCCTAACACGTACGCTCACCCTAAACGGTTGTTGTACGCTAACCTGTACCCTAAACCGTCCCCGTCCCCTAACCCTAACCCTAACCCTAACACTTACCAAAAGCCTTACACTAACCCGTCCCATAATCCTAAACCGTACGCTAACACTAACCCATACCCTAACATGTACGCTCACCCTAAAATGTTGTCGTACCCTAACCTCTACCCTAAACCGTCCCCGTCCTCATCCCCTAAACCTAACCCTAACACTTAGCCGAAGCCTTACTCTAACCTGTCCCCTAATCCTAACCGGTACA
This sequence comes from Delphinapterus leucas, assembly GCF_059928025.1. Lineage (NCBI taxonomy): Eukaryota > Metazoa > Chordata > Mammalia > Artiodactyla > Monodontidae > Delphinapterus > Delphinapterus leucas. The sequence continues at coordinate 4,951,482 of NW_028322247.1, read as the reverse complement.
CTAGCACTAATATGTACCCTAACAGGTACGCTCAAACTAAGCCGTTGTCGTACCCTGACCTGTACCCTAAACCATCCCCGTCCCCTAACCCTAACCCTAACCCTTACCCGAAGCCTTAACCTAACCAGTTCCCTAATCCTAATCCGAACGCTAACACTAACCCTTACCCTGACACGTACGCTCACCCTAAACCATTGTCGTACATTAACCTGTACCCTAAACCGCCCCCGTCCCTAACTGTAACCCTAACCCTAACCCTAAACCTTACCCGAAGCCTTACCCTAACCCGTCCCCTAAACCTAACCCGTACGCTACCTCTAACCCGTTCCCGAACACGTACGATAACCCTAAACCGTTGTTGTACCCTAACCTGTACACTAAACCACCCCGGTCCCCTAACCCTAACCCTAACACTTACCCGAAACCATACCCTAACCCGTCCAATAATCCTAATCCGTACGCTAACACTAACCCGTGCCCTAACACGTACGCTCACCCTAAACCGTTGTCGTACCTTAAACTGTACCATAAACCGTCCCTGTCCCCTAACACTAACCCTAAGCCTAACCCTAACACTGACCCTTACCCGAAGCCTTACCCTAACCCGTCCCCTAATCCTAACTCGTACACTAACACTAACCCGTGCCCTGACACGTACGCTCCCCCTAAACCATTGTTGTACCCTAACCTGTACCCTAAACCGTCCCCGTCACCGAACCCTAACCCTAACCCTAAACCGAACGCTAACTCTTACGCGAAGTCTTACCCTAACACTTCCCCAATCCTAAACCGTACGCTAACACTAACTCGTACCCTAACACTTACGCACACCCTAAACCATTGTCGTACCCTAACCTGTACCCTAAACCGTCCCCATTCCCTAACCCTAACCCTAAACCTATACCTAACCCTTACCTGAAGCCTTAACCTAACCCGTCCCCTAATCCTAACCCGTACGCTAACAGTAACCCGTACCCTAACACGTACGCTCACTCTAAACCGTTGTTGTACCCTAACTTGTACCCTAAACCGTCCCGATCCCCTAACCCTAACCCTAACCCTAACCTTTACCTGAAGCCTTACACTAACCCGTCCTCTAATCCTAACCTGTACGTTAACACTAACCCATACTCTAACACGTACGCTCACCCTAAACCGTTGTCATATCCTCACCTGTACCCTAAACCGTCCCCATCCCCTAATCCTAAGCCTAACCCTACCCTAACCCTAACCCTTACCCGAAGACTTACCGTAACCCGTCCCATAATCCTAACCTGTACGCTAACACTAACCTATACCCTAACACGTACGCTCACCCTAAACCATTGTTGTACACTAACCTGTATCCTAAACCATCCCCGTACCGTAACCCTAACCCAAACCCATACCCGAAGCCTTACCCTAACCTGTCCCCTGATCCTAACCCATACGCTAACACTAACCCATACCCTAACACGTACGCTCACTCTAAAACCTTGTCGTACCCTAAACTGTACCCTAAACTATTCCCGTCCCCTATCCCTAACCCTAACCCTTACCCGAAGCCTTACCCTAACCCGTCCCCTAATCCTAACCAATACGCTAACAGTTACCCGTACCCTAACACGTATGCTCACCCTAAATTCTTGTCGTACACTAACCTGTACCCTAAACCGACCCGTCCCCTAACCCTAACCCTAACACTAAACCTTACCTGAAGCCTTACAGCAACCCGTCACCTAATCCTAACCCGTACTCTAAAACTAACCCATACCCTAACACGTTCGCTCACCCTAAACCGTTGTCGTACACTAACCTGTACCCTAAACCATCCCCGTCCCCTAACCCTAACCCAAAACGTAACCCTAACACTAACCGTTACCTGAAGCCTTACCCTAACCCGTCCCCTACTACTAACCCGTACGCTAACACTAACCCGTACCCTAACATGTACGCTCACCCTAAACCTTTGTGGTACCCTAAACTGTACCCTAAACCGTCCCTGTCCCCTAACCCTAACCCTAACCCTAACCCTAACCCTAACCTGTACCCTAAACCGTCCCGGTCCCCTAACCCTAACCCTAACCCTAACCCTTACCCGAAGCCTTACCCTAACTCCCCCCAATTCCTAAACCGTACGCTAACACTAACCCATACCCTAACTCATACGCTCACCCTAAACCGTTGTCGTACCCTAACCTGTACCCTAAACGGTCCCCGTCCCCTAACCCTAACCTTATCCCTAACACTAACCATAAACCTAAGCCTTACCCGAAGCCTTACCCAAAACCGTCCCCTAACCCTAACCCTAACCTTAACCCTAACCCTTACCTGAAGCCTTACGCTAACCCGTCCCCTAATCCTAAACCGTACGCTAACACTAACCCGTACCCTAACACGTACGCTCACCCTAAATGGTTGTAGTACCCTAATGTGTACCCTAAACCGTGGCCGTGCCCTAACCCTAACCCTAACCCTAACCCTTACCCGAAGTCTTACCCTAACCTGTCCCCTAAACCTAACCCATACGCTAACACTAACCCGTACCCTAACTCGTATGTTCACCCTAAACCGTTGTCGTACCCTAACCTGTACCCTACACCGTCCCCGTCCCCTATCCCTAACCCTAACCCTAACCCTAAACCTAACCATTACCTGAAGCCTTACACTAACACATCCACTAATCCTAACCCGTACGCTAACACTAACCCGTACCCTAACATGTACGTTCACACTAAACCGTTGTCGTACCCTAACCTGTACCCTAAACTGTCCCCGTACCCTAACCCTAACCCTTACCCAAAGCCTTACACTAATCCGTCGCCTAATCCTAAGCGGTACGCTAACACTAACACCTACCCTAACACGTACGCTCACCCTAAACTATTGTCGTACCCTACCCTCTACCCTAAACCATTCCTGTCACCTATCCTAACCCTAACACTAACCCTAACCATAATCCTAACACTTACCCGAAGTCTTACCCTAACCTGTCCCCTAATCCTAACCCGTACGCTAACACTAACCCGTACCCTAACACGTTCGCTCACCCTAAACCGTTGTCGTACCCTAACGTGTACCCTAAACCGTCCCCGTCCCCATCCCCTAAACCTAACCCTAACACTAACCATTACCCGAAGCCTTACCCTAACGCGTCCCCTAATCCTAACCCGTACGCTAACACTAACCCCTACCCTAACACGTACGCTCACCCTAAACCGTTGTCGTACTCTAACCTGTACCCTGAACAGTCCCCATCCCCTAACCCTAACCCTAACCCTAACCGTAAGGCTAACCCTTACCCGAAGCCTTACCCTAACCCGTCCCCTAATGCTAACCCGTACGCTAACTCTAAGCTATACCCTAACACTTACGCTCACACTAAACCGTCGTCGTACCCTAACCTGTACCCTAATCCGTCCCCATCCCCGTCCCCTAACCCTAACACTAAACCTAACCCTTACCCAAAGCGTTACCCTAACCCGTCCCCTAATCCTAAACCATACACTAACACTAACCCATAACCTAACACGTACGCTCACCCTAAAAGGTTGTCGTACCCTAACTGGTACCCTAAATCGTCCCTGTCCCCTAACCCTTACCCTAAACCTAACCCTAACCCTAACCCTAACCCTTACCCGAAGCCTTACACTAACCCGTAACATAATCCTAAACCGTACGCTAACACTAACCCGTACCCTAAAACGTACGCTCACACTAAACCGTTGTCGTACCCTAACCTGTACCCTAAACTGTCCCCTTCCCCTAATCCTAATCCTAACCCTATCCTTAACACTTACCCGAAGCCTTACCCTAACCCGTCCCCTAAACCTAACCCGTACGCTAACACTAACCCGTAAACTAACACGTACGCTCACCCTAAAACATTGTCGTACCCTAACCTGTACACTAAACCGTCCCCATCCCCTAAACCTAACCCTAACCCTAACCCTAACCCTTACCCGAAGCCTTACCCTAAACCATGTCCTAATCCTAACCCGTACGCTAACACTAACATGTACCCTAACACGTAAGCTCACCCTAAAATACTGTCGTACTCTAACCTGTACCCTAAACCGTCCCGTCCCCTAACCATAACCCTAACCCTAACCCTAACACTAACCCTTACGCAAAGCCTTACCCTAGCCCGTACCCTAATCCTAACCCCTACTCTAACACTAACCCGTACTCTGACACGTACGCTCACCCTAGACCGTTGTCGTACGCTAACGTGTACCCTAAACCGTCCCTTTCCCCTAACCCTAACCCTAACGCTAACCCTTACCCGAAGCCTTACACTAACCCGTCCCCTAATCCTAATCCGTACACTAACACTAACCCATACCCTAACACGTACGATCACCCTAAACCGATCTCGTACACCAACCTGTACCCTAAACCGTCCCCGTCCCCTAACCCTAACCCTAACCCTAACCCTTACCCGAAGCCTTACCTTAACCCGTCCCCTAATCCTAACCCGTACGCTAACACTGAGCCGTACCCTAACACGCACGCTCACCCTAAACAGTTGTCGTACCCTAACCTGTACCCTAAACCGTCCCTGTCACCGTCCCCTAACCTTAACCCTAACCCTTACCCGAAGCCTTACCCTAACCCGTCCCCTAATCCTAAACCGTACGCTAACACTAACCCATACCCTAACACGTACGCTCACCCTAAGCCGTTGTAGTACCGTAATCTGTACCCTAAACTTTCAACGTGCCCTAATCCTAACCCTAACCCTAAACCTAACCCTTACCCGAAGCCTTACCATAACCCATATGCTAACACTAACCGGTACCCTAACACGTACACTCAACCTAAACCGTTGTCGTACCCTAACCTGTACCCTAAAACGTCCCCGTACCCTAACGCTAACTGTAACCCTTACCCGAAGCCTTACCGTAATCCATCCCTTACTCCTACCAGTACGCTAACACTAACACGTACCCTAACAGTTATGCTCACCCTACACCATTGTCGTACACTAACCTGTACCCTAAACCGTCCCCGTCCCCTAACCCTAACCCTATCCCTTACCCAAAGTCTTAGCATAACCCGTACGCTAACACTAAGCGGAACCCTAACACATACGCTCAACCTAAACCGTTGTCGTACCCTAACCTGTACCTTAAACCGTCGCTTTACCCTAAACCTAACCCTAACCCTTACCCGAAGCCTTACGCTAAACCGTCCCCTAAACCTAACACGTTCGCTAACACTAAACCATACCCTAACACGTACGCTCACCCTAAAACGTTGTCGTACCCTAACCTGTACCCTAAACCGTCACCGTACCCTAACCCTAACTCTAACCTTTACCCGAAGCCTTACCGTAACCCGTATGTTAACGCTAACCGGTACCCTAACACGTACGCTCAACTTAAACTGTTGTCGTACCCTAACCTGTACCCTAAACCGTCCCCATCCCCTAACCCTAACCCTAACATTTACCCGAAGCCTTACTCTAACCCGTCCCCTAATACTAACCCGTACACTAACACTAACTCGTACCATAACATGTACGCTCACCCTGAACCGTTTTGGTACCCTAACCTGTATCCTAAACCGTCCCCGTCCCCTAAACCTAACACTAACCCTAACACTTACCCGAAGCCTTACCCTAACCCGTCCCCTAATCCTAACCCATACGCTAACACTAACCCATACACTATCACGTACGCACACCCTAAACCGTTGTCATACCCTAACGTGTACCCTTAACCGTCCCCGTCCCCTAACCCTAAACCTAAACCTAACCCTTACCCGAAGCCTTACACTAACCCGTCCAATAATCCTAAACCGTACGCTAACACTAACCCATACCCTACAACATACGCTCACGCTAAAACGTTGTCCTACTCTAACCTGTACACTAAACCGTTCCCGTCCCGTAAACCTAACGCTAACCCTAAACCTAACCCTTACCCGCAGCCTTACCCTAACCCGTCCCTAATCCTAACCCGTACGCTAACACTAACCCGTACCCGAACACGTACCCTCACCCTTAACCATTGTCGTACACTAACCTGTACCCTAAACCATCCCCATCCCAGTCCCCTAACCCTAACCCTAACACTAACACTAAACCTTCCCCGAAGCCTTACCCTAACCCGTCCCCTAATCCTAACCCGTACGCTCACACTAACCTGTACCCTAACACGTACGCTCAACCTAAACCGCTGTCGTACCCTAACCTGTACCCTAAACCGTCCCGATCCCCTAACCATAACCCTAACACTAAACCTTACCTGAAGCCTTACACTAAACCGTCACCTAATCCTAACCCGTACGCTAAAACTAACCCGTACCCTAACACGTTCGCTCACCCTAAACCGTTGTCGTACCCTAACCTGTACCCTAAACCATCCCAGTCCCCTTACCCTAAACCTAAACGTAACCCTAACCCTAACCGTTACCTGAATCCTTACCCTAACCCGTCACGTAATCCTAACCCATACGCTAACACTAACCCGTACCCTAACACGTACGCTCACCCTAAACCGTTTTCATACCCTAACCTGTACCCTAAACCGTCCCTGTCCCCTAACCTTAACCCTAACCCTAACACTAACCCTAACCTGTACCCTAAACCGTCCCGGTCCCCTAACCCTAAGCCTAACCCTAACACTAACATTTACCCGAAGCCTTACCTTAACACGTCCCCTAATCGTAACTCGTACACTAACACTAACCCGTGCCCTAACACGTACGCTAACCCTAAACCGTTGTCGTACACTAATCTACCCTAAACCGTCCCCGTCTCGTAACCCTAACCCTAACCCTAACCCTAACCCTAAACCTTAACCGAAGCCTTACCCTAACCCGTCCCCTAATCCTAACCCGTACGCTAACACTAACCCGTACCATAAGATGTACGCTCACCCTAAACCGTTGTCGTACCCACCGTGTACCCTAAACGGTCCCCGTCCCCGTCCCCTAACCCTAACCCTAACCCGAACCCTAACACTTACCGGAAGCCTTACCCTAACCCGTCCCCTAATCCTAATCCGTACGCTAACACTAACACATACCCTATCACGTACGCTCACCCTAAACCGTTATTGTACCCTACCCTGTACCCTTAACTGTTCCCGTCCCCTAACCCTCACCCTAACCCTTATCCGAAACCTTACCCTAACCCGACTCCTAATCCTAACCCGTACGCTAACACTAACCCGTACCCTAACGTGTACGCTCACCCTAAACCATTGTCATAACTTAACATGTACCCTAAACCGTCCCCGTCCCCTAACCCTAACCCTAAACCTAACCCTAAACCTAACCCTTACCCGAAGCCTTACCCTAACCCGTCCCCTAATCCTAACCCATACGCTAAAAATAACCCTTGCCCTAACACGTACGCTCAAACTAAACCGTTCTCGTACACTAACCTGTACCTTAAACCATCCCCATACCCTAACCCTTACCCTAACCCTAAACCTAACCCTTACCCGAAGCCTTACTCTAACCCGTCCCATAATCCTATCCGGTACGATTACACTAACCCATACCCTAACACGTACGCTCACCCTAAACCGTTGACGTACTCTAACCTGTACCTTAAACTGTCCCCGTCCCCTAACCCTAACCCTAACCCTAACCCTTACCCGAAGCCTTACCCTATCACGTACCCTAATCCTAACCCGTACGCTAACACTAACCCGTACCCTAACACGTACGCTCACACTAAACCGTTGTCGTACCCTAACCTGTACCCTAAACCGTCCCCGTCCCCTATCCCTAACCCTAACCCTAACCCTAACCCTTACCCAAAGCCTTACCCTAACCCGTCTCCTAATCCTAAACCATACGCTAACACTAACCCGTGCCCTAACATGTACGCTCACCCTAAACCGTTGTCGTACACTAACCTGTATCCTAAACCGTCCCCGTCCCCGTCCCCTAACCCTAACCCTAACCCTAAGCCTCACCCTTACTCGAAGCCTTATCCTAACCCGCCCCTAATCCTAACCCGTACGCTAACAGTAACCCGTACCCTAACCAGTACGCTCACCCTAAACCGTGGTCGTACCCGAACCTGTACCCTAAACCGTCCCCGTCCCCTGACCCTAACCCTAACCCTAACCATAACCCTAACCCTTACCCGAAGACTTACCCTAACCCGTCCCCTTATACTAAACCGTATGCTAACACTAACACGTACCCTAACACGTACGCTCACCCTAAACTGTTGTCGTACACTAACCTGTACCCTAAACCGTCCCCGTCGCCTAACACTAACCCTAACCCTAACCCGAACCCTTACCCGAACCCTTACCCTAACTCTTCCCCTAATCCTTACACGTATGCTAACACTAACCCTTACTCTAACACGTACGCTCACCCTAAACCGTAGTCGTACACTAACCTGTACCCTAAACCGTCCCTGTCGCCGTCCCCGACCCCTAACCCTAACACTTACCTGAAGCCTTACCCTAAACCGTCCCCTAATCCTAACCCGTATGCTAACACTAAACCGTACCCTAACACGTACGCTCACCCTAAATCGTTGTCGTACTCTAACCTCTACCCTAAACCGTCTCCTTACGCTAACCCTAACCCTAACCCTAACACTTACCCTTACCTGAGGCCTTACCGTAACCCGTCCCGTAATCCTAACCCGTACGCTAGCACTAAACAGTACCCTAACACGTACGCTCACCCTAAACCGTTGTCGTACACTAACCTGTACCCTAAACCGTCCCCGTCCCCTAACACTAACCCTGCCCCTAACCCTAACCTTAACCCGTACCCGAAGCCTTAACCTAACCATTCCCCTAAACCTAATCCGTATGCTAACAGTAACACCTACCAAAACACGTACGCTCACCCTAAACCATTGTCATACCCTAACATTTACCCTAAACCGTCCCCGTCCCCTAAACTTAACCCTAACCCTAACACTAAACCTAAACCTTACCCGAAGCCTTACCCTAACCCATCCCCTAATCCTAACCCGTACACTAACTCTAACCCGTACCCTAACACGTACTCTCACCCTAAACCGTTGTCTTCCCCTAATCTGTACCCTAAACCGTCCCCGTCCCCGTCCCCTAACCCTAACCATAACCTTAACCTTAAACATTTCCCGAAGCCTTACCCTAACACGTCCCCTAATCCTAACCCGTACGCTAACACTAAACCATACCCTAACACGTAGGCTCACCCTAAATAGTTGTCGTACCCTAACCTGTACCCTAAACCTTCCTCGTGCCCTAACCTTAACCCTAACCCTAACTGTATCCCTAATCCTTACCTGAAGCCTTACCCTAACCCGTCACCAATCCTAACCCGTACGCTATCACGTACGCTCACCGTAAACCTTTGTCGCACACTAACCTGTAACCTAAATCATCCCCGTCTCCTAACCCTAACCCTAACCCTAAACCTAACCCTAACCCTTACCCGAAGCCTTACCCTAAACCGTCCCCTAATCCTAACCGGTATGCTAACACTAAACCGTACCGTAACACGTACACTCACCCTAAAACGTTGTCATAACCTAAACTGTATCGTAAACCGTCCCCGTCCCCTAACCCTAACCCTAACCCTAACCCTAACCCTAACTCTAACACTTACCCGAAGCCTTAACCTAACCCGTCCCCAATCCTAACCCGTACGCTAACACTAACCCGTGCCCTAACACGTACGCTCACCCTAAAACGTTGTCGTACCCTAACCTGTACCCTAAACGGTCCCCGCCCCCTAACCCTAACCCTAACCCTAACCCTAGCCCTAACTCTAACCCTTACCCGACGCCTTACCCTAACCCGTCCCCTAATCCTAATCCGTATGCTAACACTAACCCGTACCCTAACACGTACGCTCACCCTAAACCATTTTCGTACCCTAACCTGTACCCTAAACCGTACCCGTCCCCGTCCCCTAACCCTAACCCTAACCCTTACCCGAACCCTTACCCTAACCCGTCTTCTAATCCTAACCCGTACGCTAACACTAACCCATGCCCTAACACGTACGATCACCCTAAACCGTTGTCGTAACCTAACCTGTACCCTAAACCGTCCTCGTCCCCTAACCCTAACCGGAACCCTAACCCTAACCCTAACCCTTACCCGAAGCCTTACCCTAACACGTCCCCTAATCCTGACCCGTAGGCTAACACTAACCCGTGCCCTAACACGTACACTCACCCTAAACCGTTGTCGTACCCTAACGTGTACACTAAACCGTCCCCGCCCCTAACCCGTACCCTAATACTTACCCAAAGCCTTACCCTAACCCTCATCCGAAGCCTTACCCTAACCCGTCACCAATCCTAACCCGTACGCTATCACGTACGTTCACCCTAAACTGTTGTCGTACACTAACCTGTACCCTAAACCGTCCCCGTAGCCTAACCCTAACCCTAACCCTAACCCTATACCTAAACCTTACCCGAAGCCTTACCCTATCCCGTCCGCTAATCCTAACCCGTACGCTAACACTAACCCATACCCTAACACTTACACTCACCTTAAAACGTTGTCATACCCTAAACTGTACCCTAAACCGTCCCCGTCCCTTAACCCTAACCCTAACCATAACCCTTACCCAAAGCCTTACCCTAACCCGTCCCCTAATCCTAACCCATAGGCTAACACTAACCAGTACCCTAACACGTACGTTCACCCTAAATCGTTGTCGTACCCTAACCTGTACCCTAAACCGTCCCCATCCCCTAACCCTAACCCTAACCCTAACCCTTACCCGAACCTTACCCTAACACGTCCCCTAAACCTAACGCGTATGCTAACACTAACCCGTACTCTAACACGTAAGCTCACCCTAAACTGCTGTTGTACACTAACCTGTACCTTAAACCGTCCCCTTTCCCGTCCCCGTCCCCTAACCCTAACCCTAACCCTAAACCTTACCCGAAGACTTACCCTAACCTGTCCCCTAATCCTAACCCGTAGGCTATCACTAACCGTACCCTAACATGTATGCTCAACCTAAACCATTGTCGTACCCTAACCTGTACCCTAAACCATCCCCGTCCCCATCCCCTAACCCTAACCGTAACCCTAAACCTATCCCTTACCTGAAGCCTTACCCTAACCTGTCACCTAAACCTAATCCGTACACTAACACTAACCCGTACCCTACCACGTACGCTCACCCTAAAACGTTGTCGTACCCTAAACTGTACCCTAAACTGTCCTCGTCCCCTAACCCTAATCCTAAGCCTAACCCTTACCCGGAGCCTTACCCTACCCCGTCCCCTAATCTTAACCCGTACGCGAACACTAACCAGTACCCTAACACGTACGCTCACCCTAAACCATTGTTGTACGCTAACCTGTACCCTAAACCATCCCCGTCCCCGAACCGTAACCCTAAACCTAACCCTAGACCTAAACGTTACCCAAAGCCTTACCGTAACCCGTACCATAATCCTAAGCCGTACGCTAACACTAACCCGTAACCTAACACGTATGCTCACCCTAAACCGTTGTCGTACCCTGACCTGTACACTAAACCGTCCCCGTCCCCGTCTTCTAACCCTAACCCTAACCCTAACACTAACCCTAACCCTCATCCGAAGCCTTACCTAAACCCGTCACCAATCCTAACCCTTACGCTATCACGTACGCTCACCATAAACTGTTGTCGTACACTAACCTGTACCCTAAACCGTCCCCGTCCCCTAACCCTAACCCTAACCCTAACCCTATCCCTAAGCCTTACCCGAAGCCTTACCCTAACCCGTCCCCTAACCCTAACCCGTACGCTAACACTAACCCATACCCTAACACGTACGCTCAACCTAAAGCCTTGTCATACCCTAACATGTACCCTAAACCTTCCCCGTCCCCTAACCCTAACCCTAACCCGAACCCTAAACCTAACCCTGACCCGAAGCCTCACCCTAACACGTCCCCTAATCCTAACCCGTACGCTTACACTAACCCGTACCCTAACACGTATGCTCACCCTAAACCGTTGTCGTACCCTAACCTGTACCCTAGACCGTCCCCGTCCCCTAACCCTAACCCTAACCGTTACCTTAAGCTTTACCCTAACCTGTCCCCTAATCCTAAATCGTACGCTAACACTAATCCGTACCCTACACGTTCGCTCACCCTAAAACGATGTCGTACCCTAACCTGTACCCTAAACCGTCCTCGTCCCCTAACCCTAACCCTAACCGTAACCCTAACACTAACCATTACCCGAAGCCTTACCCTAACCCGTCCCCTAATCCTAACCCGTACGCTAAAACTAACACGTACCCTAACACGTACGCTCACCCTAAACCGTTGACATACCCTAACCTGTACCCTAAACCGTCCCCGTCCCCGTCCCCTAACCCTAACCCTAACCCTACCCATAACCCGAAGCCTTACCCTAACCCGTCCCCTAATCCTCAACCCTACGCTAACACTAACCCATACCCTAACACGTACGCTCACCCTAAACCGTTGTCGTACCCTAACCTGTACCCTAAACCGTCCCCATCCCCTAACCCTAACCCTAACCCTAACCGTAACACTAACCCTTACCCAAAGCCTTACCCTAACCGGTCCCCTAATCCTAAACCGTACGCTAACACTAACCCGTACCCTAACACATACCCTCAATCTAAACCATTGTCGTACACTAACCTTTACCCTAAACGGTCCCTGTCCCCTAACTCTCTCCTTAACCCTAAACCTAACTCTTACCCAAAGCCTTACCCTAACGCGTCACCGAATCCTAACCCTTACGCTAACACTAACCCATACCCTAACACGTACGCTCACCCTAAACCGTTGTCGTACCCTAACCTGTAACCTAAACCGTCCCCGTCCCCTAACACTAACCATAAGCCTAACCCTAACCCTTACCCAAAGCCTTATCCTAACCTGTCACATAATCCTAACCCGTACGCTAACACTAACGCCTACCCTAACACGTACGCTCACTCTAAACCGTTGTCGTAACCTAACTTGTACCCTAAACCGTCCCCGTCCCCTAAACCTAGCCCTAACCCTAAGCATAACCCTAACCCTTACCCGAAGCCTTACCCTAACCCGTCCCCTAATGCTAACCCGTACGCTAACACTAAACCGTACCCTAACACTAACCCATACCCTAAAATGTACGCTCACCCTAAACGGTTGTCGTACCCTAACCTGTACCCTAAAGCGTCCCCGTCCCCTAACCCTAACCCTAAACCTAACTCTAACCCTTACCCGAAGCCTTACACTAACTCGTCCCCTAATCCTAACCCCTACGCTAACACTAAACCGTAAACTAACACTAACCCGTACCCTAACACGTACGCTCACCCTAAACCGTTGTCGTACCTTAACCTGTACCCTAAACCGTCCCTGTCCCCGTCCCCTAACCCTAACCCTAACCCTGAACCTTACCAGAAGCCTTACACTCACCCAACCCATAATCCTAACCCGTATGCTAACACTAACCAATACACTAACACGTACGCTCACGCTAAACCGTTGTCGTACCCTAACCTGTACCCTAAACCGTCCCCGTCCCCTAACCGTAACCCTAACCCTAACCCTAAACCTTTCCTGAAGCCTTACCCTAACCCGTCCCCTAATCCCAACCCGTACGCTAACACTAACCCGTGCCCTAACACGTACGCTCACCCTAAACCGTTGTCATACCCTAACCTTACCCTAAACAGTCCCCGTCCCCTAACCCTAACCCTAACCCTAAACCTAACCCTTACCCGAAGCCTTACCCTAACCCGTCCCCTAATCCTAACCCGTACGCTAACACTAACACGTACCCTAACACGTACACTCACCCTATAGCGTTGTCGTACCCAAACCTGTACCCTACACAGTCCCCATCCCCTAACCCTAACCCTAACCCTAAACCTTACCCGAAGCCTTACCCTAACCTGTCCCCAATCCTAACCCGTACGCTAACACTAACCCGTACCCTAACACGTACGGTTACCCTAAACCGTTGTCATACCCTAACCTGTACCCTAAACCGTCCCCGTCCCCTAACCCTAACCCTAAGCGTTACCCGAATCCTTGCCCTAACAGTCCCCTAATCCTAACCTGTACGCTAACACTAACACGTACCGTAACACGTACGCTCACCCTAAACCGTTGTCGTATCCTCACCTATATCTTAAACCTTCCCCGTCCCCGTACTCTAACCCTAACCCTAACCCTAACCCTAACCCTTGCCCAAAGCCTTACAATAACCCGTCCCCTAATCCTAACCCGTACGCTAACACTAACCCGTGCCCTAACACGTACGCTCAACCTAAACCGTTGTCGTACCCTAAACCGTCCCCGTCCCCTAACCTTAACCCTAACCCTAACCCTAACCCTTACCCGAAGCCTTAGCCTATCCCGTCCCCTAATGCTAACCCGTACGCTAACACTAACCCGTGCCCTACACGTACGCTCACCCTAAAACATTGTCGTACCCTAACCTGTACCCTAAACCTTCCCCGTCCCCTAACCCTAACCCTAACCCTAACCCTAACCCTTACCCGAAGTCTGAACTTAACCCGTCACCTAATCCTAACCCGTACGGTAACACTAACCCGTGCCCTAACACGTACGCTCACCCAAAACCGTTGTCGTACCCTAACCTGTACCCTAAACCATCCTCGTCCCCTAACCCTAACCCTAACCCTAACCGTAAACCTTACCCGAAGCCTTACGCTAACCCGTCTCCTAATCCTAACCTGTATGCCAACACTAATCCGTACCCTAACACGTACGCTCACCCTAAACCGTTGTTGTCCCCTAAACTGTACCCTAAACCAGCCCCGTCCCCGTCCCCGTCCCCTAACCCTAACCCTAACACTTACCAGAATCCTTAACCTAACCCGTCTCCTAATCCTAACCCGTACGCTAACACTAACCCGTACCCTAACACGTACGCTCACTCTAAACAATTGTCGTACCCTTACCTGTACCCTAAACCGTCCCTGTCCCCTAAACCTAACTGTAAGCCGTACCCGAAGCCTTGCCCTAACCGTCACCTAATCCTAACCTGTACGCTAACACTAACCATTACCCTAACACCTACTCTCAGTCTAAACCGTTGTCGTACCGTAACCTGTACCCTAAACCATCCCCGTCCCCTAACCCTAACCCTAACCCTAAACCTAACACTTACCCGAAGCCTTACCCTAACCCGTCCCCTAATCCCAACCCGTACGCTAACACTAACCCGTGCCCTAACACGTACGCTCACCCTAAACCATTGTCGTACCTTAACCTGTACCCTAAACCGTCCCCGTCCCCTAACCTTAACCCTAACCCTTACCCGAAGCCTTACCCTATCCCGTCCCCTATTCCTAACCCGTACGCTAACACTAACCCGTGCCCTAACACGTACGCTCACCCTAAACCGTTGTCGTACCCTAACCTGTACCCTAAACTGTTCCCGTCCCCGTCCGCTCACCCTAACCCTAACCCTTACCAGAAGCCTTACGCTAACCCGTCCCCTAACCCTAAACCGTACGCTAACACTAACCCATACCCTAACACGTACGATCACCCTAAAACGTTGTCGTAACCTAAACTGTACCCTAAACTGTCCCCGTCTCTTAACCCTAACCCTAACACTAACCCTTACCCGAAGCCTTACCCTAACCCGTCCCCTTATCCTAACCCATACCCTAACACTAACCCATACCCTAACACGTACGCTCACCCTAAAACTTTGTCGTACCCTAACCTGTACCCTAAACCATCCCCGTCACCTAACCCTAACCCTAAACCTAAACCTTACCCGAAGCCTTACACTAACCTGTCCCCGAATCCTAACCCGTACGCTAACACTAACCCGTACCCTAACACGAATGCTCACCCTAAACCGTTGTCGTACCCTAACCGGTACACTAAACCGTCCCCGTCCCCTAACCCTAAACTTAACCCTAACCCTTAACCTAAACCTAACACTTACCCGAAGCCTTACCCTAACCCGTCCCCTAATCCTAACCCGTAAGCTAACACTAATCCGTGCCCTAACACGTACGCTCACCCTAAACCGTTTTCGTACCCTAAACTGTAGCCTAAACCATCCCTGTCCCCTAACCCTAACCCTAATCCTAAACCTAACACTAACCCTAACACTTACCCGAAGCCTTACCCTAACCAGTCCCCTAATCCTATTCCGTACGCTAACACTAACCCGTGCCCTAACACGTACACTCACCCTAAACCGCTGTCGTACCCTAACCTGTACCCTACACCGTCCCCGTCCCCTAACCCTAACCCTAACCCTAACCCTAACCCTCACCCGAAGCCTTACCCTAACCCGTCACCAATCCTAACCCGTAGGCTATCATGTACGCTCACCCTAAACTGTTGTCGTACACTAACCTGTACCCTAAAACCTCCCCATCCCCTAACCCAAAACCTAACCCTAACCCTATCCCTATCCCTTACCCGAAGCCTTACCCTAAACCGTCCCGTAATCCTAAACCGAACGCTAACACTAACCTGTACCCTAACACGTACGCTCACGCTAAACCGTTGTCGTACCGTAACCTGTACCCTAAACCGTCCCCATCCCCTAACTCTAACCCTAACCCTAACCATAAACGTAACCTTTATCCGAAGCCTTACCCTAAGCCGTCCACTAATCCTAACCCGTACGCTAACAATAACCCGTACTCTAACACGTAAGCTCAACCTAAACTGTTGTCGTACACTAACCTGTACCCTAAACCGTCCCCTTCCCCGTCCCCGTCCCCTAACTCTAATTTTAACCCTAAACCTTACCCGAAGCTTTATCCTAACTCGTCCCCTAATTCTAACCCGTAGGCTATCACTAACACGTACCCTAACATGTACGGTCACACTAAACCTTTGTCGTACCCTTACCTGTACCCTAAACCATCCCCGTCCCAGTCCCCTAACCCTAACCCTAACACTAACCCTATCCCTTACCCGAAGTCTTACCCTAACCGTCCCCTAATCCTAATCCGTACGCTAACACTAACCCATACCCTATCACGTACGCTCACCCTAAACCGTTATTGTACCCTAACCTGTACCCTAAACTGTCTCCGTCCCCTAACCCTAACCCTAAACCTTACCCGAAGCCTTACCCTAACCCGCCCCCTAATCCTAACCCGTACGCTAACACTAACCCGTACCCTAACATGTACGCTCACCCTAAACCATTGTCGTACCCTAACCTGTACCCTAAACCGTCCCCGTCCCCTAACCCAAACCCTAAACCTAACCCTAAACCTAACCCTTACCCGAAGCCTTAACCTAACCCGTCCCCTAATCCTAACCCGTACGCTAACACTAACCCTTGCCCTAACACGTACGCTCACCCTAAACCGTTGTCGTAGCCTAACCTGTACCCTTAACCGTCCCCGTACCCTAAGCCTAACCCTAACCCTAAGCCTTACTCGAAGCCTTACCCTAACCCGTCCCCTAATCCTAACCCGTACCCTAACACTAATATGTACCCTAACACGTACGCTCACCCTAAACCGTTGTCATACCCTAACCTGTACCCTACACCGTCCCCGTCCCCTAACCCTAACCCTAACCCTAACCCTAACCCTTACACGAATCTTACGCTAACCCGTACCCAATCCTAACCCGTACGCTAACACTATCATGTACCCTAACACATACCCTCAGCCTAAACTGTTGTTGTACACTAACCTGTACCCTAAAGCGTCCCCTTCCCCGTCCCGTAACCCTAACTATAACCCTAACCCTTACCCGAAGCCTTATCCTAACCCGTCCCCTAATCCTAACCCGTACGCTAACACTAACCCGTACCCAAACATGTACGCTCACCCTAAACCTTTGTCGTAACCTAACCTGTACCCTAAACCATCCCCATCCTGGTCCCCTAACCCTAACCCTAACGCTAACCCTATCCCTTAACCGAAGTCTTTCCCTAACCCGTCCCCTAATCCTAATCCATACGCTAACACTAACCCGTACCCTAACATGTACGCTCAATCTAAACCGTTATTGTATCCTAACCTGTACCCTAAACTGTCCCCGTCCCCTAACCCTAACCCTAAACCTTACCCGAAGCCTTACACTAACCCGTCTCCTAATCCTAACCTGTACGCTAACACTAACCCGTACCCTATCATGTACGCTCACCTTAAACCATTGTAATACCCTAACATGTACCCTAAACCGTCCCCATCCCCTAACCCTAACCCTAAACCTAACCCTTACCCGAAGCCTTACCCTAACCCGTCCCCTAATCCTAACCCATACGCTAACAATAACCCTTGCCCTAACACGTACGCTCACACTAAACCGTTCTCGTACACTAACCTGTACCTTAAACCATCCCCGTACCCTAACCCTTACCCTAACTTTAACCCTAACCCTTACCCGAAGCCTTACTCTAACCCGTCCCATAATCCTAACCCGTACGCTTACACTAATCCATACCCTAACACGTACGCTCAACCTAAACCGTTGACGTACTCTAACCTGTACCTTAAACCGTCCCCGTCCCCTAACCCTAACCCTAACCATAACACTTACCCGAAGCCATACCGTATCACATCCCCTAATCCTAACCCGTACGCTAACACTAACCCGTAGCCTAACACGTACACTCACCCTAAACCGTTGTCTTACCCTAATCTGTACCCTAAACCGTCCCCGACCCCGTCCCCTAACCCTAACCGTAACCTTAACCCTAAACCTTTCCCGAAGCCTTAAACTAACACGTCCCCTAAACCTAACGCGTACGCTAACACTAAACCGTACCCTAACACGTACGCTCACCCTAAATCGTTGTCGTACACTAACCTGTACCCTAAACCGTCCCCGTCCCCTAACCCTAACCCTAAACCTAACCTTAACCCTCACCCGAAGCCTTACCCTAACCCGTCACCAATCCTAACCCGTACGCTATCACGTACGCTCACCCTAAAGCTTTGTCGTACACTAACCTGTACCCTAAACCCTCCCCGTAATCTAACCCTAACCCTAACGCTAACCCTATCCCTAACCCTTACCCGAAGCCTTACCCTAACCCGTCCATTAATCCTAACACGTACGCTAAAACTGACCCATACCCTAACACGTACACTCACCCTAAAACATTGTCATACCCTAAACTGTACCCTAAACCATCCCCGTCCCCTAACCCTAACCCTAACCCTAACCCTAACCCTTACCCGAAGCCTTACACTAACCCGTCCCCTAATCCTAACCCGTACGCTAACACTAACCCGTACCATAACACGTACGCTCACACTAAACTGTTGTCGTACACTAACCTGTACCCTAAACCGTCCCTGTCCCCTAACCCTAAACATAACCCTAACCCTAACCCTAACCCTAACCCTTACCCGAAGCCTTACCCTAACCCGTCCACTAATCCTAATCCGTACGCTAACACTAATCCCTGCCCTAACACGTACGCTCACCCTAAAACGTTGTTGTATGCTAACCTGTACCCTAAACCTTCCCCGTCCCATAACCCTAACCCTAAACCTTACCCTAACCCTCACCCGAAGCCTTACCCTAAACGGTCACCAATCCTAACCCGTACGCTATCACGTACGCTCACCCTAAACTGTTGTTGTACACTAACCTGTACCCTAAACCCTCCCCATCCCCTAACCCTAACCCTAACCCTAACCCTATCCCTAACCCTTACTCGAAGCCTTACCCTAACCCGTCCACTAATAATAACAAGTACGCTAAAACTAACCCGTACCCTAACACGTACACTCACCCTAAAACATTGTCATACCCTAAACTGTACCCTAAACCATCCCCGTCCCCTAACCCTAACCCTAACCCTAACCCTAACACTTACCCAAAGCCTTACACTAACCCATACGCTAACACTAACCCGTACCCTAACACGTATGCTCACACTAAACCGTTGTCGTACCCTCACCTGTACCCTAAACCATCCCCGTCCCCTAATCCTAACCCTAACCCTAACCCTAACCCTTACCCGAAGCCTTACCGTAACCCGTCCCCTAATCCTAACCCGTACGCTAACACTAAACGTTACCCTAACACGTATGCTCATCCTAAACCGGTGTCGTACCCTAACCTGTACACTAAACCGTCCCCTAACCCTAAACCTAACCCTAACCCTAACCCTTACCCGAAGCCTTAACCTAACCTGTCCCCAATCCTAACCCGTACGATAACACAAACCCGTGCCCTAACACGTACGCTCACCCTAAACCGTTGTCGTTCCCTAACCTGTATCCTAAACCGTCCCCGTCCCCTAACCCTAACCCTAACCCTAACGCTAACCCTAAACCTAACCCTAACACTTACCCGAAGCCTTTCCCTAACCCGTCCAATAATCCTAACCCGTACGCTAACACTAACCCTTTACCTAACACGTACGATCACCCTAAACCGCTGTCATCGCCTAACCTGTACCTTAAACCGTCCCCGTCCCGGTCCCCTAACCCTAACCCTAACCCTAACCCTAAACCTTACCCAAAGCCTTACCCTAACTGGTCTCCTAATCCTAACCCGTACGATAACACTAACCCGTACCCTAACACGTACGCTCACACTAAACCATTGTTCTACACTAACCTGTACCCTAAACCATCACCGTCCCCTAACCCTAACCCTAACACTAACCCTAACCCTTACCCGAAGCCTTACACTAACCCGTCCCCTAACCCTAACCCGTACGCTAACACGAACCCATACCCTAACACGTACGCTCAACCTAAAGCATTGTCATACCCTAACCTGTACCCTATACCTTCCCCGTCCCCTAACCCTAACCCTAACCCTAAATCTAACCCTTACCCGAAGCCTCACCCTAACACGTCCCATAATCCTAACCCGTATGCTAACACTAACCCGTAACCTAACACATACGCTCACCCTATACCGTTGTTGTACCCTAACCTGTACCCTAGACCATCCCCGTCCCCGTCCCCTAACCCTAACCGTTACCTTAAGCCTTACCCGAAACCGTCCGCTAATCCTAACCCGTACGATAACACTAATCCATACCCTAACACGTACGATCACCCTAAACCAATGTCGTACCCTAACCTGTACCCTAAACCGTCCTAGTCCCCTAACCCTAACCCTAAGCGTAACCCTAACACTAAACATTGCGCGAAACCTTACCCTAACCCGTCCCCTAATCCTAACCCGTACGGTAAAACTAACACGAACCCTAACACGTACGCTAACCCTAAACCATTGACGTACCCTAACCTGTACCCTAAAACGTCCTCGTCCCTTAACCCTAACCCTAACCCTAACTCTACCCATAACCCGAAGCCTTACCCTAACCCGTCCCCTAATCCTAACCCGTACGCTAACACTAACCCGTACCCTAACACGTACGCTCACTCTAAACTGTTGTCGTACACTAACCTGTACCCTATACCGTCCCCGTCCCCTAACCCTAACCCTAAACCTAACCCAAAACCTAACCCTTACCCAAAATCTTACCCTAACCCGTCCCCTAATTCTAACCCGTACACTAACACTAACACGTACCCTAACACGTACGCTCACCCTAAATCGTTGTCGTACCCTAAACTGTACCCTAAACCATCCCCGTCCCCTAACCCTAACCCTAACCCTAATCCTTACCCGAAGCTTTACCCTAACCCGTCCCCTAATCCTAATCCGTATGCTAACACTAACACGTACCCTAACACGTACGCTCACCCTAAACCGTTGTCGTACTCTAACCTGTACCCTAAACCGTCCCCGTCCCTAAACCTAACTCTAACCCTAACCCTAACCCTAAACCTTACCCGAAGCCTTACCCTTACCCATCCCCTAATCCCAACCCGTACGCTAACTCTAACCCGTACCATAACACGTACGCTCACACTAAACCGCTGTCTTACCCTAATCTGTACCCTAAACCGTCCTCGTCCCCTAACCCTAACCCTAACCGTAAACCTAACCCTAACCCGAAGCCTTACCCTAAACCGTACCCTAATCCTAAACCGTACGCTAACACTAAACCATACCCTAACACGTACACTAACCCTAAAACGTTGTCATGCCCTAAACTGTACGGTAAACCGTCCCCGTCCCCGTCCCCTAACCCTAACCCTAACCCTAACCCTTACCCAAAGCCTTACCCTAACTCGTCCCCTAATCCTAACCCGTACGCTAACACTAACCCGTACCCTAACACGTACGCTCACCCTAAACCGTTGTCGTACCCTAACCTGTACCCTAAACCGTCCCCGTCCCCTAACCCTAACCCTAACCCTAACCCTAACCCATACCCGAAGCCTTACACTAACTCGTCTACTAAACCTAATCCGTACGCTAACACTAATCCCTGCCCTAACACGTACGCTCACCCTAAACCGTTGTCGTACGCTAACCTGTACACTAAACCATCCCCGTCCCCGTCCCCTACACCTAACCCTAACCCTAAGCCTTACCGGAAGCCTTACCCTAACGCGTCCCCTAATCCTAACCCGTACCCTAACACTAATCCCTACCCTAACACGTACGCTCACCGTAAACCGTTGTCGAACCCTAACCTGTACCCTAAACCGTCCCCGTCCCCTAACCCTAACCCTAACACTAACCCTTACCCGAAGCCTTACCCTAACCCGTCACCTAATCCTAACCCGTACGCTAACACTAACCCGTATCCTAACACGTACGCTCACACTAAACTGTTGTCGTACACTAACCTGTACCCTAAACCGTCCCCGTCACCGTCCCCTAACCCTAATCCTAACCCTAAACCTAACCCTTACCCGAAGCCTTACCCTAACCCGTCCCCTAATCCTAACCCGTATGCTAACACTAAACCATAGCCTAACACGTACGCTCACCCTAAACCATTGTCGTACACTAACCTGTATCCTAAACAGTCACTGTCCCCTAACCCTAACATTAACCCTAACCCTAACCCTTACCCGAAGCCTTACCCTAAACTGTCCCCTAATCCTAACCCATACGCTAACACTAACCCGTGCCCTAACACGTACGCTCACCCTAAACCGTTGTCGTACCCTAACCTGTACCCTAAACCATCCCCGTCCCCTAACCCTAAACCTAACCCTAAACCTAACCCTATCTCTAACCCTTACCCAAAGCCTTACCTAACCCGTCCACTAATCCGAAAACGTACGCTAACACAAACCCGTACCCTAACACGTACGCTCACCCTAAACCGTTGTCGTACCCTAAACTGTACCCTAAACCGTCCCCGTCCCCTAACCCTAACCCTAACCTTAACCCTAACCCTAAACCTTACCCGAAGCCTTACCCTAACCCGTCCCCTAATCCTAATCCGTACGCTAACACTAACCCGTGCCCTAACACGTACGCTCACACTAAACCGCTGTCGTACAATAACCTGTACCCTAAACCGTCCTGTCCCCTAACACTAACCCTAACCCTAACCCTAACCCTTACCCGAAGCTTTACCCTAACCCGTCCCTTAATCCTCACCCGTACGCTAAAACTAACCCGTGCCCTAACACGTACGCTCACCCTAAACCGTTGTCGTACCCTAACCGGTAACCTAAACCGTCCCCGTCCCCTAACCCTAACCCTAAACCTAACCTTAACCCTCACCCGAAGCCTTACCCTAACCCGTCACCAATCCTAACCCGTACGCTATCACGTACGCTCACCCTAAAGCTTTGTCGTACACTAACCTGTACCCTAAACCCTCCCCGTAATCTAACCCTAACCCTAACGCTAACCCTATCCCTAACCCTTACCCGAAGCCTTACCCTAACCCGTCCATTAATCCTAACACGTACGCTAAAACTGACCCATACCCTAACACGTACACTCACCCTAAAACATTGTCATACCCTAAACTGTACCCTAAACCATCCCCGTCCCCTAACCCTAACCCTAACCCTTACCCGAAGCCTTACACTAACCCGTCCCCTAATCCTAACCCGTACGCTAACACTAACTGGTACCCTAACACGTATGCTCATCCTAAACCGGTGTCGTACTCTAACCTGTACACTAAACCGTCCCCTAACCCTAACCCTAACCCTAACCCTAACTCTAACCCTTGCCCGAAGCCTTAACCTAACCCGTCCCCAATCCTAACCCGTACGCTAACACTAACCCGTGCCCTAACACGTACGCTCACCCTAAACCGTTGTTGTACCCTAACCTGTACCCTAAACCGTCCCCTAACCCTAACCCTAAACCTAACCCTAACCCTAACCCTAAACCTAACCTAACCCTAACCCTAACCCTGACCCTAACACTAACCCTAACCCTAACCCTAACCCCTAAACCTAAACCCTAACCCTAACCCTAACCCTAACCCTAACCCTAACCCTAACCCCTAACCCTAACCCGAAACCTAACCGTAACCCTAACCCTAAACCTAACCATAAACTTAAACCCTAACCCTAACCCTAACCCTAACACTAACCTTAACCCTAAACCCTAACCCTAACCCTAACCCTAAACCCTAACCCTAACCCTAACCCTTACCCAAAGCCTTACACTCACCCGTCCCCTAATCCTAACCGGTACAGTAACACTAACCCATACCCTAACACGTACGCTCACCCTGAACCATTGTACCCTAACCTGTACCCTAGACCGTCCCCGTCCCCTAACCCTAACCCTAACCATTACCTTAAGCCTTACCCTAACCAGTCCCCTAATCCTAACCCGTACGCTAACACTAATCCGTACCCTACCACGTTCGCTCACCCTAAACCGATGTCGTACACTAACCTGTACCCTAAACCGTCCTCTTCCCCTAACCCTAACCCTAACCGTAACCCTAACACTAACCATTACCCGAAGCCTTACCCGAACTCGTCCCCTAATCCTAAACCGTATGATAAAACTAACATGTACCCTAACACGTACGCTAACCCTAAACCATTGACGTACCCTAACCTGTACCCTAAACCGTCCCCGTCCCCTAACCCTAACCATGACCCTAAACCTAGCCATAACCCGAAGCCTTACCCTAACCCGTCCCCTAATCCTAACCCGTACGCTAACACTAACCCGTACCCTAACACGTATGCTCACACTAAAGTGTTGTCGTACACTAACCTGTACCCTATACCGTCCCCGTCTCCTAACCATAACCCTAACCCTAAGCCTTACCCGAAGCCTTACCCTAACCCGTCCCCCAATCCTAATCCGTATGCTAACACTAACCCGTATCCTAACACGTACGCTCACCCTAAACCGTTGTCGTACCCTAACCTGTACCCTAAACCGTCCCAGTCCCTAAACCTAACCCTAACCCTAACCCTAACCATAAACCTTACCCGAAGCCTTACCCTAAACCATCCCCTAATCCTAACCCACACGCTAACTCTAACCCGTACCCTAACACATACGCTCACACTAAACCGTTGTCTTACCCTAATCTGTACCCTAAACCGTCCTCGTCCCCTAACCCTAACCCTAACCGTAACCCTAACCCTTACCCGAAGCCTTACCCTAAACCGTACCCTAATCCTAAACCGTACGCTAACACTAAACCGTACCCTAACACGTACACTAACCCTAAAACTTTGTCATACCCTAAACTGTACCCGAAACCGTCCCCGTCCCTGTCCCCTAACCCTAACCCTTACCCAAAGCCTTACCCTAACTCGTCCCCTAATCCTAACACGTACGCTAACACTAACCCGTACCCTAACACGTACGCTCACCCTAAACCGTTGTCGTACCCTACAATGTACCCTAAACCGTCCCCGTCCCCTAACCCTAACCCTAACCCTAACCCTAAACCTAACCCATACCCGAAGCCTTACACTAACCCGTCCACTAAAACTAATCCGAACGCTAACACTACTCCCTGCCCTAACACGTACGCTCACCCTAAACCGTTGTTGTACGCTAACCTGTACACTAAACCTTCCCTGTCCCCTAACCCTAACCCTAACCCTTACCCAAAGCCTTATCCTAACCCGTCCCCTAATCCTAACCCGTACGCTAACACTAACCCGTACCCTAACACGTAAGCTCACCATAAACCATTGTCGTACCCTAACCAATACCCTAAACCATCCCCATCCCCTAATCCTACCCCTAACCCTAAACCTAACCCTTACCCGAGGCCTTACCCTAACCCGTCCACTAATCCTAACCTATACGCTAACACTAACCCATGCCCTCACACGTACGCTCACCCTAAAAAGTTGTCGTATGCTAACCTGTACCCTAAACCGTCCCCGTTCCCTAACCTTAACCCTAACCCTAACCCTAAGCCTTACCCAAAGCCTTACCCTAAACCGTCCCCTAATCCTATCCCATACCCTAACACTAACACGTACCCTAACACGTACGCTCACCCTAAACCGTTGTCGTACCCTAACCTGTACCGTAAACCGTCCCCATCCCCTAAACCTAACCCTAACCCTAAACCGAACCCTAACCCTTACCCGAAGCCTTACCCTAACCCGTCCCCTAATCCTAACCCGTACGCTAACACTAACCAGTGCCTTAAATCGTACGCTCACCCTAAACCGTTGTCGTACCCTCACCTGTACCCTAAACCGTCCCCGTCCCCATCCCCTAACCATAACCCTAACCCTAAACCTTACCCGAAGCCTTACCCTAACCCGTCCCCTAATCCTAATCCGTACGCTAACACTAAACCGTGCCCTAACACGTACGCTCACCCTAAAACGTTGTCGTACCCTAACCTGTACATTAAACCGTCCCCGTCCCCTAACCCTAACCCTAAGCCTAAACCTAACTTTAACCCTTACCCGAAGCCTTACACTAACACGTCCCCTAATCCTAAACCGGACGCTAACACTAACACGAACCCTAACACATATGCTTACCCTAAACGTTTGTCGTACCCTAACCTGTACCCTTAACTGTCCCCGTCCCCGTCCCCTAACCCTAAGCCTAACCCTAACCCTTACCCGAAGCCTTACCCTAACCCGTCCCCTAATCCTAACACGTATGCTAACACTAACACGTACCCTAACACGTATGCTCACCCTAAACAGTTGTCATACACTAACCTGTACCCTAAAATGTCCCCGTCCCCGTGCCCGTCCCCTAACCCTAACCCTAAACCTAACCCTTACCCAAAGCCTTTCACTAACCCGTCCCTTAATCCTAACCCGTACGCTAACACTAACACGTACCATAAAACATACGCTCACCCTAATCCGTTGCCATAGCCTAACCTGTACGCCAAACCGTCCCCGTCCTCTAACCCTAACCCTAACCCTAACCCTAACACTTATCCGAAGCCTTACCCTAACCCGTCCACTAATCCTAACCCGTACCCTAACTCTAACCCGTACCCTAACACGTACGCTATCCCTAAACCGTTGCTGTACCCTAAACTGTACCCAAAACCGTCCCCGTCCCCTAAACCTAACCCTAACACTAACCCTAACCCTAACACTTACCCGAAGCCTTACCCTAACACGTCCCCTAATCCTAACCCGTACGCTAACACTAACATGTACCCTAACACGTACGCTCACCCTAAACTGTTGTCGTACACTAACCTGTACCTTAAACCGTCCACGTCCCCTAACCATAACCCTAACCCTATTACTTACCCGAAGCCTTACCCTAACCCGTCCCCTAATCCTAACCCGTACACTAACTCTAACCTGTACCCTAACACGTACGCTCACCCTAAACCGTTGTCATACACTCACCTGTACCCTAAACCGTCCCCGTCCCCGTCCCAGTCCCCTAACCCTAACCCTAAACCTAACTCTTACCCGAAGCCTTACCCTAACCCGTCCCCTAATCCTAACCCGTACGCTAACATTAACCCGTACCCTAACACGTATGCTCTCCCTAAACCGTTGTCGTACCCTAACCTGTACCCTAAACCGTCGACGTCAACTAACCCTAACACTAACCCTATCCCTAACCCTTACCTGAAGCCTTACCCTAAACCGTCCCCTAATCCTAAGCCGTACGCTAAAACTAACCCGTACCCTAACACGTACGCTCACCCTAAACGGTTGTCGTACCCAACCTGTAACCTAAACCGTCCCTGTCCCCGTGCCCGTCCCCTAAACCAACCCTAACCCTAAACCTAACACTTACCCGAAGCCTTACCCTAACCCGTCCCCTATTCCTAACACTTACGCTAACACTAACACTTACCCTAACACGTACGCTCACCCTAAACCGTTGTCGAAACCTAACCTGTACCTTAAACCGTCCCCGTCCCATAACCCTAACCCTAACCCTAAACCTAACCCTAAACTTTACCCGAAGCCTTACCCTAACACGTCCCCTAATCCTAAACCGTACGCTAACACTAACACATACACTAACACATATGTTCACCCTAAACAGTTGTCGTACCCTAACCTGTACCCTGAACTGTCCCCGTCCCCGTCCCCTAACCCTAAGCCTAACCCTAACACTAACCCTTACCCGAAGCCTTACCCTAACCCGTCCCCTAATCCTAACCCGTTCGCTAACACTAACCCGTACCCTAACACGTATGCTCTCCCTAAACCGTTGTCGTACCCTAACCTGTACCCTCAACCATCCCCGTCCCATAACCCTAAACCTAACCCTAACCCTAACCCTAACCTTTACCCGAAGCCTTACCCTAACCCGTCCCCTAATACTAACCCGTATGCTAACACTAACCTGTACCCTAATACGTATGCTCACCCTAAACAGTTGTCGTACACTAACCTGTACCCTAAACCGTCCCCGTCCCCTAACCCTAACCCTAACCCTAACCCTTACACTTACCCTAAGCCTTACACTAACCCGTCACTTAACCCTAACACGTACGCTAACACTAACACGTACCCTAACACGTACGCTCACCCTAAACCGTTGCCGTACACTAACCTGTACCCTAAACCGTCCCCGTCCCCTAACCCTAACCCTAACCATTACCCAAAGCCTTACCCTAACCCGTCCCCTAATGCTAACCCGTACGCTAACACTAACCCGTACCCTAACACGTACGCTCACCCTAAACCGTTGTCATAGCCTATCATGTACCCTAAACCCTCCCCGTCCTCTAACCCTAACCCTAACCCTAACCCTTACCCGAAACCTTACCCTAACCCTTCCCCTAATCCTAAACCGAACGCTAACACGAATCCGTACCCTAACATGTACGCTCATCCTAAACCGTTGTCGTACCCTAACCTGTACCCACAAATGTCCCCGTATCCGTCCTCTAACCCTAACCCTAACCCTAACCCTAACCCTTACCCGAAGCCTTATCCTAACCCATCCCCTAATCCTAACCCGTACGCTAACACTAACACGTACCCTAACACGTATGCTCTCCCTAAACCGTTGTCGTACTTTAACCTGTACCCTAAACCGTCCCCATTCCCTAACCCTAACCCTAACCCTAACCCTAACCCTTACGCGAAGCCTTACAATAACCCGTCCCCTAATCCTAACCCGTACGCTAACACTAACACATACCCTAAAACGTACGCTCACCCTAAACCGTTGTCGTACCCTAACCTGTACCTTAAACCATCCCCGTCCCCGTCCCCTAACCCTAACCCTAAACCTAACGCTAACCCTTACCCGAAGCGTTACCCTAACACGTCCCCTAATCCTAAATCGTATGATAACACTAACACATACCCTAACACGTATGCTCACCCTAAACAGTTGTCGTACCTTAACCTGTACCCTAAACTGTCCCTGTCCCCGTGCCCGTCCCCTAACCCTAACCCTAACCCTTACCCGAAGCCTTTCACTAACCCGTCCCTTAATCCTAACCCATACGCTAACACTAACACGTACCCTAAAACGTACGCTCACCCTAAACCGTTGTCATACCTTAACCTGTACCCTAAACCATCCCCGCCCCCTAAACCTAACCCTAACCCTAACCCTAACCCTAACACTTACCCGAAGCCTTACCCTAACCCGTCCCCTAATCCTAAACCGTACGCTAACACTAACCCGTAATCTAACACGTACGCTCACCCTAAAACATAGTCATAGCCTAACCTCTACCCTATACCGTCCCCATCCTCTAACCCTAACCCTAACCCTAACCCTTACCCAAAGCCTTACCCTAACCTGTCCCCTAATCCTAACCTGTACGCTAACACTAACCCATACCCTAACACGTACGCTCTCCTTAAACAGTTGTCGTACCCTAACCTGTACCCTAAACCGTCTCCGTCCCCGTCCCCTAACCCTAACCCTAAACCTAATCCTAACCCTTTCCCGAAGCCTTACCCTAACTCGTCCCCTAATCCTAACCCGTACGCTAACACTAACCAGTAGCCTAACACGTACGCTCTCCCTAAACCATTGTCGTACCCTAACCTGTACCTTAAAACGTCCCCGTCCCCTAACCCTAACCCTAACACTAACCCTAAGCCTAACACTTACCTGTAGCCTTACCCTAACCCGTCCCCTAATCCTAACCCGTATGCTAACTCTAACCTGTACCCTAACACAAACACTCACCCTAAACCGTTGTCATACACTAACCTGTACCCTAAACCATCCCCGTGCCCTAACCCTAACCCTAAACCTAACCCTAACCCTAACCCTTACCCGAAGCCTTACCCTAACCCGTCTCCTAATCCTAACCCGTACGCTAACACTAACACGTACCCTAACTCGTACGCTCACCTTAAACCGTTGTCGTACCCTAACCTGTACCCTAAACCGTCCCCGTCCCTGTCCCCGTCCCCTAACCCTAACCCTAACCCTTACCCGAAGCCTTACCCTAACCCGTCCCCTAATCCTAACACGTAAGCTAACACTAACACGTACCCTAACACGTACGCTCACTCTAAACTGTTGTCGTACGCTAACCTGTACCTTAAACCGTCCCCGTCCCCTAACACTAACCCTAACCCTAAACCTAACCCTAACCCTTACCCGAAGCCTTACCCTAACACGTCCCCTAATCCTAAACCGTACGCTAACACTAACACATACCCTAACACATATATTCACCCTAAACCGTTGTCGTACCCTAACCTGTACCCTAAACTGTCCCCGTCCTCTAACCCTAACCCTAATGCTAACCCTTACCCGAAGCCTTACGGTAACCCGTCCCCTAATCCTAACACGTATGCTAACACTAACCCGTACCCTAACACATATATTCACCCTAAACCGTTGTCGTACACTAACCTGTACTCTAAAACGTCTCCGTCCCCTAACCCTAACCCTAACACTAACCCTAACCCTAACCCTTACCCGAAGCCTTACCCTAACCCGTCCCTTATCCTAACCCGTATGCTAACACTAACCTGTACCCTAACACAAACGCTCACACTAAACCGTTGTCGTACACTAACCTGTACCCTAAATCGTCCCCGTGCCCTAACCCTAACCCTAATCCTAACCCTAACACTTACCCGAAGCCTTACACTAACCCGTCTCCTAATCCTAACCCGTACGCTAACACTAAAACGTACCCTAACACGTACGCTCACACTAAACTGATGTCTTACCGTAACCTGTACCCTAAAGCATCCCCGTCCCCTAACCCTAACCCTAACCCTTACCCGAAGCCTTACCCGAAGCCTTACCCTATCCCGTCCCCTAATCCTAACCCGTAGGCTGACAGTAACCCGTACCCAACATGTACGCTCTCCCTAAATCTTTGTCGTACCCTAACCTGTACCCTAAACCGTCCCTGTCCCCTAACCCTAACCCTAACACTACCCCTAACCCTAACCCTTACCCGAAGCCATACCCTAGCCTGTCCCCTAATCCTAACCCGTACGCTAACACTAAACTGTACAATAACTCGTACGCTCACCCTAAACCGTTGTCGTACACTATCCTGTACCCTAAACCATCCCCGACACCGTCCCATAACCCTAACCCTAACCCTAAACCTTACCCAAAGCCTTACCCTAACCCGTCCCCTAATCCTAACCCATACACTAACACTGACACGTACCCTAACATGTACGCTCACCCTAAACCATTGTCATACCCTAACCTGTACCGTAAACCGTCCCCGTCCCCGACCCCTAACCCTAAACCTAAACCTAACCCTAAACCTTACCTGAGGCTTTACCCTAACCCGTCCCCTAATCCTAAACCGTACACTAACACGAACCCATACCCTAACACATATGCTCACCCTAAACCATGGTAGTACCCTAACCTGTACCTTAAATTGTCCCCGTCCCCGTCCCCTAACCCTAACTCTAACCCTAACACTAACACTTACCCGAAGCCTTACCCTAACCCGATTCCTAATCCTAAACCGTACGCTAACACTAACCCGTACCCTAACACGTATGCTCACCGTAAACCGTTGTCGTACCCTAACCTGTACCCTAAACTGTCCCCGTGCCCGACCCCTAACCCTAACCCTAAACCTAATCCTAACCCTTACCCGAAGCCTTACCCTAACTCGTCCCCAAATCCTAACCCATACGCTAACACTAAACCGTACCCTAACACGTACACTCTCCCTAAACCGTTGTCATACCCTAACCTGTACCCTAAACCGTCCCCGTCCCCTAAACCTAACCCTAACCCTTACCCGAAGCCTTACCCGAAGCCTTACCCTAACCCGTCCCCTAATCCTAACCCGTACACTAACACTGACACGTACCCTAACATGTACGCTCACCCTAAACCGTTGTCGTACCCTAACCTGTACCCTAAACCGTCCCCGTCCCCTAACCCTAGGCCTAACCCTAAAACTAACCCTTACCCGAAGTCTTACCCGAACCCGTCCCCTAATCCTGACCTGTACGCTAACACTAACCCATACCCTAACACGTACGCTCACCCTAAACCATTGTCATATCCTAACCTGTACCCTAAACCGTCCCCGTCCCTGTCCCCGTCCCCTAACCCTAACCCTTAGCCGAAGCCTTACCCTAATCCGTCCCCTAATCCTAAACCGTACGCTAAAACTTACCCGTACCCTAACATGTACGCTCACCCTAAACCGTTGTCATAGCCTAAGCTGTAGCTTAAACCGTCCTCGTCCTCTAACCCTAACCCTAACCCGAACCCTAACCCTTACCCAAAGACTTACCCTAACCCGTCCCCTAATCCTAATCCGTTGGCTAACACTAACCCGTACCCTAACACGTATGCTCTCCCGAAACCGCTGTCGTACCCTAACCTGTACCCTAAACCATCCCCGTCCCCTAAGCCTAAGTCTAACGCTAACCCTAACCCTAACCCTAACCCTTACCCGAAGCCTTACACTAACCCGTAACTTAATCCTAACACGTACGCTAACACTAACACGTACCCTAACACGTACGCTCACCATAAACCGTTGTCGTACCCTAACCTGTACCCTAAACTGTCCCCGTCCCCTAAACCTAACCCCAACCCTAACACTTACCCGAAGCCTTACACTAACCCATCCCCTAATCCTAACCCGTACGCTAACACTAACACGTACCCTAACACGTACGCTCACCCTAAACCATTGTCGTAATCTAACCTGTACCCTAAACCGTCCCCGTCCCCATCCCCTAACCCTAACCCTAACCCTTACCCGAAGCCTTACCCTAACCCGTCCTCTAATCCTAACCCGTACGCTAACACTAACCCGTACCCTAACACGTACTCTATCCCTAAACCATTGTCGTACACTAACCTGTACCCTAAACCGTCCCCATCCCCTAACCCTAACGCTAACACTAACCCTAACCCTAACCCTTACCCGAAGCCTTACCCTAACCCGTCCCCTAATCCTAACCCGTACGCTAACACTTACCCGTACCCTAACGTGTACGCTCAACCTAAACCGTTGTCATAGCCTAACCTGTACCCTAAACCGTCCTCATCCTCTAAACCTAACCCTAAACCTAACCTTAACCCTTACCCGAAGCCTTACCCTAACCCGTCTCCTAATCCTAACCCGTTCGCTAACACTAACCCGTACCCTAACACGTAGGCTCTCCCTAAACCGTTGTCGTACCCTAACCTGTACCCTAATCCATCCCCATCCCATAACCCTAAACCTAACCCTAACCCTAAACCTAACCCTCACCTGAAGCCTTACCCTAACCCTTCCTATAATCCTAAACCGTACACTAACACGAACCCGTACCCTAACCCGTACGCTCACCCTAAACCGTTGTCGTACCTAACCTGTACCCTAAACTGTCCCCATCCCCGTGCCCGTCCCCTAACCATAACCCTAACCCTAACCCTTACTCGAAGCCTTACACTAACTCGTCCCTTAATCCTAACCCGTACGCTAACAGTAACCCGTACTCTAACACGTACGCTCAACCTAAACTGTTGTCATACCCTAAGCTGTACACTCAACCGTCCCCGTCCCCTAACCCTAACCCTAACCCTAACCCTAACCCTAACCCTTACCGGAAGCCTTACCCTAACCCGTCCCCTAATCGTAACCCGTACACTAACACTAACCTGTACCCTAACACGTACGATCACCCTAAACCGTTCTCGTACAGTAACCTGTACCCTAAACTGTCCCCGTCCCCTAACCCTAACCCTAACCCTAACCCTTACCCGAAGCCTTAACCTAAACTGTCCCCTAATCCTAACCCGTACACTAACAGTAACCCGTACCCTAACACGTACGCTCTCCCTAAAACATTGTCGTACCCTAAACTGTACCCTAAACCGTCACCGTCAACTAACCCTAACCCTAACCCTAACCCTAACCCTAACCCTAATCCTAACCCTAACCCTTACCCGAAGCCTTACCCTAATCCCTCCCCTAATCCTAACCCGTACGCTAACACTAACCTGTACCCTAACACGTACGCTCACCCTAAAACGTTGTCGTACACTAATCTGTACCCTAAACCGTCCCCATCCCCTAACCCTAACCCTAACCCTAACCCTAACACTTACCCGAAGCCTTACACTAACCTGTCCCTTAATCCTAACCCGTACGCTAACACTAACACGTACCCTAACACGTACGCTCACCCTAAACCGTTGTCGTACCCTAACCTGTACCCTAAAACGTCCCCGTACCCTAACACTTACCCTAACCCTTACCCTAACCCTAACACTTACCCGAGGTCTTACCCTAACCCATCCCCTAATCCTAACACGTACGCTAACACTAACCCGTACCCTAAAACGTACGCTCACTCGAAACCTTTGTCGTACCCTAACCTGTAGCCTAAACCGTCACCGTCCCCGTCCCCTAACCCTAACCCTAACCCTTACCCGAAGCCTTACCCTAACCCATCCCCTAATCCTGACCCGTACGCTAACACTCACCCGTACACTAACACGTACGCAAACCCTAAACCTTTTTCGTACCCTAACCTGTACCCTAAACCGTCTCTGTCCCCTAACCCTAACCGTAACCCTTACCCGAAGACTTACACTAACCCATCCCCTAATCCTAACACGTACTGTAACACTAACCCGTTCCCTAACACGTACGCTCACGCTAAACCGTTGGCGTACACTAACCTGTACCCTAAACCATCCCCGTCCCCTTCCACTAACCCTAACACTAACCCTAACCCTTACCCGAAGCCTTACCCTAACCCGTCCCCTAATCCTAACCCGTATGCAAACTCTAACCCGTACCCTAACACGTACGCTCACCCTAAAGCGTTGTTGTACCCTAACCTGTACCCTAAACTGTCCCTGTCCCCTAAACCTAACCCTAACACTAACCCTTACCTGAAGCCTTACCGTAACCCTTCCCCTAATCCTAACACGTACGCTAACACTAACCTGTACCCTAAAACGTACGCTCACCCTGAACCGTTGTCGTACCCTAACCTGTACCCTAAACCGTCCCGGTCCCCGTCTCCTAACACTAACCCTAAACCTAGACCTTACCCGAAGCCTTACCCTCACCCGTCCCCTAATGCTAACCAGTACGCTAACACTAACCCGTAACCTAACACGTTTGCTCACCCTAAAGTCTTGTTGTACACTAATCTGTACCCTAAGCCTTTCCCGTCCCCGTCCCCGTCCCCTAACCCTTACCCGAAACCTTTCCCTAACACTTCCCCTAATCCTAACCCGTACGCTAACACTATCCCATACCCTAACACATACGCTCACCCTAAACCGTTGTCGTACCCTAACCTGTACCCTAAAGCGTCCCCGTCCCCTAACCCTAACCGTACCCCTAAACCTAATCCTTACCCAAAGCCTTACCCTAACCCGTCACCTAATCCTAACCCGTTCGCTAACACTAACCCGTACCCTAACACGTACGCTCACCCTAAACAGTTTTCGTACACTAACCTGTACCCTAAAGCATCCCCGTCCCCTAACCCTAACCCTAACCCTAACGCTAACCCTTATCCGAAGCCTTACCCTAACCCGTCCCATAATCCTAACACGTACGCTAACACTAACCCGTACCCTAACATGTACGCTCACCCTAAACCGTTGTCGTGCCCAAACCTGTACCGTAAACCGTACCCGTCCCCGTCCCCTACCCCTAACCCTAACCCTAATGCTTACCCGAAGCCTTACACTCTCCCGTCCCCTAATCCTAACCCGTACGCTAACACTAACCCGTACCCTAACACGTATGCTCACCCTAAAGCGTTGTCGTACACTAACCTGTACCCTAAACCGTCCCCGTCCACAAACCCTAACACTAACCCTAACCCTAAACCTTACCCGAAGCCTTACCCTAACCCATCCCCTAATCCTAACCCATACGCTAACACTAACCCGTACCCTAACACGTACGCTCACCCTAAACCATTGTCGTACCCTAACCTGCACCCTAAACTGTCCCCGTCCCCTAACCCTAACCCTAACGCTTACCTGAAGGCTTACCCTAACCTGTCCCCTAATCCTAATTTGTACGCTAACACTAAACCGTACCCTAACACATACGCTCACCCTAAACCGTTTTCGTTCCCTAAACTGTAC
The DNA here is from genome assembly GCF_059928025.1 of Delphinapterus leucas. Classification (NCBI taxonomy): domain Eukaryota; kingdom Metazoa; phylum Chordata; class Mammalia; order Artiodactyla; family Monodontidae; genus Delphinapterus; species Delphinapterus leucas. The sequence continues at coordinate 4,914,799 of NW_028322247.1, read as the reverse complement.
CCTAAACCGTCCCCGTCCCTGTCCCCTAACCCTTACCCGAAGCCTTACCCTAACCCATCCTCTAATCCTAAACCATACGCTAACACTAACCCGTACCCTAACAAGTACTCTCACCCTAAACCGTTGTCGTACACTAAACTGTACCCTAAACCGTCCCCGTCCCCTAAACCTAACCCTAAAACTAACCCTAACCCTAACACTTACTCGAAGCCTTACCCTAAACCGTCCCCTAAACTTAACCCGTACGCTAACATGTAAGCTCACACTAAACCGTTGTCGTACCTTAACCTGTACCCTAAACCGTCCCCCTCCCCAACCCTAACCCTAACCCTAACCCTAACACTAACACTTACTCGAAGCCTTACCCTAACCCGTCCCCTAATCCTAACCCGTACTCTAACACTAACCCATACCCTAACACGTACGCTCATCCTAATCCGTTGTCGTACCCTAACCTGTACCCTAAACCGTCACCGTCCCCTAACCTAACGGTAACCCTAACCCTTAACCGAAACCTTACCCTAACCCGTCCCCTAATCCTAACCCGTACGCTAACACTAACCCATACCCTAAAACGTACGCTCACCCTAAACCTTTGTCGTACCCTAAGCTGTACCCCAAACCGTCCCAGTCCCATAAACCTAACCCTAACCCTTACCCGAACCTTACCCTAACCAGTCCGCTAATCTTAACTTGTACGCTAACACTAAACCATACCCTAACACGTACGCTCACCCTAAACCGTTTTCGTTCCCTAAACTGTACCCTAAACAGTCCCCGTCCCCGTCCCCTAACCCTAACCCTAACCCTAATACTAACACTTACCTGAAGCCTTACCCTAACCCGTCCCCTAATCCTAAACCGTACGCTAACACTAACCCGTACCCTAACACGTACTCTCACCCTAAACCGTTGTCGTACCCTAAACTGTACCCTAAACGGTCCCCATCCCCTAAACCTAACCCTAAAACTAACCCTAACCCTAACACTTACTCGAAGCCTTACCCTAAACTGTCCCCTAATCCTAACCCGTACGCTAACACTAACCCGTACCCTAACAGGTAAGCTCACACTAAACCGTTGTCGTACCCTAACCCTTACCCTAAACCGTCCCCCTCCCCTAACCCTAACCCTAACTCTAACAGTAACACTTACTCGAAGCCTTACCATAACCCGTCCCCTAATCCTAACCCGTACTCTAACACTAACCCATACCCTAACACGTACGCTCATCCTAATCCGTTGTCATACCCTAAACTGTACCCTAAACTGTCACCGTCCCATAACCTAACCGTAACCCTAACCCTTACCCGAAGCCTTACCCTAACCCGTCCCCTAATCCTAACCCGTACGCAAACACTAACCCATACCCTAAAACGTACACTCACCCTAAACTGTTGTCGTACACTAAGCTGTACCCCAAACCGTCCCAGTCCCCTAAACCTAACCCTAACCCTTACCCGAAGCCTTACCCTAACCCGTCCCCTAATCCTAACCCGTACGCTAACACTAACCCGTAGCCTAACACGTACGCTCACTCTAAACCATTGTCGTACCCTAACCTGTACCCTAAACCGTCCCCGTCCCCTAACCCTAACCCTAACCCTAACCCTTACCTGAAGCCTTACCCTAATCTGTCCCCTAATCCTAACCCGTACGCTAACACTAACCTGTACCCTAACACGTACGCTCACCCTAAACCGTGGTCGTACCCTAACCTGTACCCTAAACCGTCCCTGTCCCCTAACCCTAACCGTTACCAGAAGCCTTACCCTAACCCGTCCCCTAATCCTAACCCGTACGCTAACACTAACCCGTACCCTAATACGTACGCTCAAACTAAACCTTTGTTCTACCCTAACCTGTACCCTAAACCGTCCCCTAACCCTAACCCTAACCCTGACCCTAACCCTTACCCGAAGCCTTACCCTAACCCGTCACCTAATCCTAACACGTACGCTAACACTAACCCGTACCCTAACACGTATGCTCACCCTAAACCGTTGTCGTACCCTAACCTGTACCCTAAACCGTCCCCTTCCCCTAACTCTAACCCTAACACTGACCCTAACCCTTACCCGAAGCCTTACCGTAACCCCTCCCATAATCCTAACCTGTACGCTAACACTAATCCGTAACGTAACACGTACACTCACCCTAAACCATTGTCGTACCCTAAGCTGTACCCTAAACTGTCCCCTTCGCCTAACACTAACCCTAACCCTAAACCTAACAATAAACCTTACCCGAAGCCTTACCCTAACCTGTCCCCTAATCCTAGCCCATACGCTAACACTAAATCGTACCTTAACACATACGCTCACTCTAAACCATTGTTGTACACTAACCTGAACCCTAAACCGTCCCCATCCCCGTCACATAACCCTAAACCTAACCCCAACCCTTACCCGAAGCCTTACCCCAAACTGTCCCCTAATCCTAACACGTACGCTAACACTAACACATACCCTAAAACGTATGCTCATCCTACACCTTTGTCATACCCTAACCTGTACCCTATGCCGTTCCCGTCCCCTAACCTTAACCCTAACACTTACCCGAAACCTTACCCTAACCCGTCCCCTAATCCTAAACCGTACGCTAACACTAACCCTTACCATAACACGTACGCTCACCCTAAACCGTTGTCATACGCTAACCTGTACCCTAAACCGTCCCCATTCCCTAACCTTAACCCAAACACTAACACTTACCCGAAGCCTTACCCTAAACCGTCTGCTAATCCTAAGGCAAACGCTAACACTAACCCGTACCCTAACACATACGGTCACCATAAACTGTTGTCGTACACTAACCTGTACACTAAAGTGTCCCCGTCCCTGTCCCCATTCCCTAACGCTAACCCTAACCCTAATCTTTACCCGAAGCCTTACCCTAACCCGTCCCCTAATCCTAACCCGTATGCTAACACTAACCCGTACCCTAACATGTACGCTCACCCTAAATCGTTGACATACAATAACCTGTACCCTAAACCGTCCCCATCCCCTAACCCTAACCCTAAGACTCACCGGAAGCCGTACCCTAATCCGTCCCCTAATCCTAACCTGTACGCTAACAGTAACCCGTACCCTAACACGTACGTTCACCCTAAACCATTGTCGTACCCTAACCTGTACCCTAAACCGTCTCCGTCCCCTAACATGAACCCTAAACCTAACCCTTACCCGAAGCCTTACCCTAATGCATCCACTAACCCTAACTCGTACGCTAACACTAATCCATACCCTAACACGTACGCTCACCCTAAACCATTGTCGTACGCTAACATGTACCCTATACCGTCCCCATCCCCTAACCCTAACCCTAACCCTAACCATAAACCTTACTCGAAGACTTACCCTAACACGTCCCCTAATCCTAACACGTACGCTCACCCTAAACCGTTGTCGTACACTAACCTGTACCCTAAACCATCCCCGTACCCTAACCCTAACCCTAAACCTTACTAGAAGCCTTACCCTAACCCTTCCCCTAATACTAACCCGTCCGCTAACACTAACTCATACGCTAACACTAACCTGTACGCTAACACTTATGCTCACCCTAAACCTTTGTCGTACACTAACCTGTAACCTAAACCGTCCCAGTCCCCTAACCCTAACCCTTACCCGAAGCCTCACCCTAACCCTTACACTAATCCTAACCCGTACGCTAACATTAACCCGTACGCTAACACGTACACTCACCCTAAACCGTTGTCGTAACCTAACTTGTACCCTAAACCATCCTCGTCCGAAAACCCTAACCCTAACCCTAACCATATCCCTTACCCGAAGCCTTACCCTAACTCATCCCCTAATCCTAACCCGTATGCTAACACTAACCCATACCCTAACATGTACGCTCACCCTAAACCGTTGTCGTACCCTAACCTGTACCCTAAACAGTTCCCGTCCCCTAACCCTAACCCTAACCCAAACCCTTACCCGAAGCCTTACCCTAACCTGTCCCCTAATCCTAACCCGTACGCTAACACTAACCCATACCCTAACACATACACTCAAACTAAATATAATATATAATGTAAATATATATATATATCTAAATATAATATTATATTGTAATATATTCAGGAAAATATGCATACGCTCTTTTTGGCCAACCCAGAAAGCGTGTAAAGGAAATCTGCACTAAAATGAAGTCTCATTGCCCCCAGCTCAAAAGGGCCATCTGAAAAAAGTGTAAAATCCAGAAAGGCAGAAAAGGCCATGGAAAAGCGGGAGACTTGTTATGCTGATGGGCGGGATGTAAATTGCCAACAGCCATTCTGGAGAAGTGTATGGTGTTTCCTGAGAGACGTAAAAAACAGAGCAACGGATCCTATGGAACTTCCACTTACAGCCCTATAGCTTACGGAAATTAAAATAAAAAAGACACAGCCACCCCAATGTTTCGGACGTCTCTGTTTACAAGAACCTCATCTACAGTACAAATTAAATATCCCAGAAAGCGAAAAATGGATAAGGAAGTTGTGGTACGTACGTACAATGGAATATCACTCAGCAATGAAATCTATGTCATCAGGCCCGTCGCGGCATAATGAGTGGATTCAGGTACGATGATTCTAAGTGAAATAAGTCACACAGAAAAAGAAACATAATAAGATATCACTAATACAAGGAATGTAAACTTGGCTACACATGAACTGAATTACAAAACAGAACAGGGTCTCAAATTTAGAAAACCAACTTATGCTTGTTTATGGGGAAAGGTGAGTTGGGGTGCTGCATAAAACCGGAGATTGAAATCAGCACAAATACCATTCCATAAGCCAAATATGTAATAGTCAAGACCTACTCCTTGCTCAACGAAATGGAATCAACACCCCATATTCAACGCCTGGGAATATACCTGACAAGTAAGAATCTTAAAACCCATGGATTTATATGTCTCCATAACGAAATCAAGCCTGTGGACAGCAGCCTAAAGGCAGCAGTGAAAATCCGATAAATCCCATTATCAAAATAAATTACAAAAACAAAACACAGTGACAGCGAAATAGAGAGCAATTCTTAAATAATTCATTCAGGGCTTGTGATGCAACCTGGATTTACCACATCTACACCCAGAGCTGGGTGAGACATAAGGCTGGACCACTTCGGGCTGATAGCATTATTGAGGTTCGGTGAGCAATGCAGACCCTTTGAAGTCATACTGCATGGTACCCATTCCATGGGTCCCAACTCTCCAGGTTTAAGGGATTCTTCCTTCAGCTAAGACATGCATGGGAAACCCAGATTATGGTCCACCTTGTGACCGGGAAACGTTTTTAAATGCATCTCAGTTTTCATCCCCTGGTACTCTGTTCACCATTCCAGACGCTTTACTAACACTCTCTCCACTTGGTGAGTCAGTGCCTTTAACCTCCTGTTTGGCACAGTTCGCAATTTCTGCACAAGATGAACAGGAATAGGGAGAACTAATGAGAGACTAGCTGTAGGCGTCTGCACGGGCAAATTTAATGCTCATTTCCCTCCAGGAAGAGGAATTAATGAAAATCTCAGCGTGCCGTGCCGGAACCAGATTAGGGCCTGAAGCAATCCTGCGGTTTTGCAGCTAGGTCACAAGAAAGCGAGTTGAAGAAGGAGGCTCAGGGACACTGTCATTCACAAACCTGCAGAGTTATAAATGACAGCTATCATCCAAAAATATATTGAAGTAAGGCTGCGAAGAAGACTTGAAAGCGGGGCAGAATTGCCGGAATCCGATTTCAGGAGGTAGACGGGAATTCCTCTGAAAGCATAGGAAAAGAGGCAGAACCTCGACAGTGAGGCACTTGGCCAAAAAGGACGTATACGTTTTTTCCAGGGCCCTTATTAACGAGGGCAGGAGGCTCCCAGCATGCTCTATTGGCCAACAGAGGGCCCACATTACCAAGGCGGCGTGAGCTAGCCAGGCGGGGGTGACCTCACAGCAGAGGGCCTACCTCACAGAAGGGTGAGGAACCCAGCCAGGATAAGACTCTCACCAGAGGGCCCACATCAACAAGGGAATCAGAACCAGTCAGGAGTGTCCTCACGCCAGTGTGGCCACATCAGCAGAAGGTGAGGAACCCAGCACATGTGGCCTCAAAAAAGGGGACACAAATCACGAATGGGCTGGGAGTGAGGCATGCAGGAGGAGACTCACAACAGAGGGCCCATAGAATAAAAAAGGTGAGGAATCCAGGAGTTGGAAACTCAAAGCAGGCAGCCCAGAGCACTGACGCTATGGGATACAGGCCAGAGTGAACTCACAGCAGAGGGCCCACATCATGAAACTGTGAGCAACCCAGCCGTTGGGACCACAGAACAGAAGTCCCACATGCCCATGGGGATGGGAACCTGGCAGGAGTGTCCTCACACCACTGGGCGCACATCAGAAAATGTGTGGAGCCCAGCACTTAGGGCCTGACACCAGAGGACCCTCATCACTGAGAAGAGGAGTCCCCAGCACGCTCCAACTGCAGCCAGAGAGCCTACGTCGCCAAGGCGACGTGTGCCAGCCAGGCACAATTGACCTCACAGCAGAGGGCCCACCTCACAGAATGGTGAGGAATCCAGCCACGATCAGACTCTCACCAGAGGGCCATATCACCAAGGGGATTGGAACCAGGCACGAGTGTCCTCACACCAGTGGGGCCACATCATCAAAAGATGAGGAACCCATCACATGTGGCCTCAAACCAGAGGAAACACATCACCAAGGGGCTGGGAGTGAGGCAGGCAGGAGGAGCCTCACAACACAGGGCTCAAAGGATAAAAATGGTGAGGAACCCAGCAGTTGGAACTTACCAGCAGGTGGCCCAGAGCACAGAGGTTACGGGATCCAGGAATGAGTGAACTAACACCAGAGAGCCAACATCAGGAAACTGTGAGCAACCCAGGCGTTGGGACCTCAGAGCAGAAGGCCCACATCGCCATGGGAAAGGGAACCTTACACGAATGTCCTGGCATCACTGGGCTCACATCAGAAAACGTGGGGAGCCCAGCAGTTAGGGCCTGAGGCCACAGGGCCCTCATCACCGAGGGGAGGAGGCTCCCAGCAGGCTCCAACTGCCACCATATGGCCGATGTCACCAAGGCGGGGTGTGTCAGCCAGGCAGGAAATGACCTCAGAGCAGAGGGCCCACCTCACAGAAGTGTGAGGAACCCAACCAGGATCAGACTCTCACCAGAGGGCCAACATCACCAAGGGGATGGGAACCAGGCAGGAGTGTCCTAACACCAGTGGCGCCAACATCACCAAGGGGATGGGAACCAGGCAGGAGTGTCCTCACACCAGTGGGGCCACATCAGCGAAAGGTGAGGAACCCAGCACATGTGGCCTCAAACCAGAAGACCCACATCACCAAGGGGCTCCGAGTGAGGCAGGCAGGAGTTGTCTCACAACACAGGGCCCATAGAATAAAAAAGGTAAGGAATCCAGCAGTTGGAAGCTCCAAGCAGGTGGCCCAGATCACCGAGGCTATGGGATCCATGCCAGAGTGAACTCACAGCAGAGGGCTCACATCCTGACACTGTGAGCACCCCAGCCGTTGGGACTTCATAGCAGAAGGCCCAAATCCCCATGGGGATGGGAACCTGGCAGGAGGGTCATCGCACCAGTGGGCACACATCAGAAAATGTGGGGAGCCCAGCAGTTAGGGCCTGAGGCCAGAGGGCCCTCATCACCGAGGGGAGGAGTCTCCCAGCACACTCCAATTGCAACCAGAGGGCACATGTGGCCAAGGCAACGTGTGCCAGCCAGGCAGGAGTGACCTCACAGCAGAGGGCCCTCCTCCCAGAAGTGTGAGGAACCCAGCCAGGATAAGGCTCTCACCAGACAGCCCACATCACCAAGGGGATCGGAACAAGGCAGGAGTGTCCTCACACCAGTCTGGCCACATTATAGAAAGGTGAGGAACACAGCACATGTGGCCTCAAACAAGGGGAAACACATCACGAAGGGGCTGGGAGTGAGACATGCAGGAGGAGACGCACAACAGAGGGCAAATAGAATAAAAAAGGTGAGGAATCCAGGAGTTGGAAACTCAAAGCAGGAGGCCCAGAGCACTGACGCTATGGGATACAGGCCGGAGTCAACTCACAGCAAAGGGCCCACATCATGAAACTGTGAGCAACCCAGCCGTTGGGATCACAGAACAGAAGTCCCACATGCCCATGGAGATGGGAACCTGGCAGGAGTGTCCTGGTACCGCTGGGCACACATCAGAAAATGTGTGGAGCCCAGCACTTAGGGCCTGACACCAGAGGGCCCTCATCACTGAGGGCAGGAGGCCCCAGAACGCTCCAACTGCCACCAGAGGGTCCACGTCGCCAAGGCGACGTGTCCCAGCCAGGCAGGATTGACCTCACAGCAGAGGGCCCACATCATGAAAGTGTGAGCAACCCAGCCGTTGGGACCTCAGAACAGAAGGCCCACATGCCCATGGGGATGGGAACCTGGCAGGAGTGCCCTTGCACCACTTAGAACGTATCAGAAAATGTGGGAACCCAACCGTTAGGGCCTGACGCCAGATGGCCTCATCACCGAGGGAAGGAGGCTCCCAGCAGGCTCCAACTGCCACCATAGGGCCGACGTCGCCAAGGCAGGGTGTGCCAGCCAGGCAAGAGTGACCTCAGAGAAGAGGGCCCACCTCACAGAAGTGTGAGGAACCCAACCAGGATCAGAGTCTCATCAGAGGGCCCACATCACCAAGGGGATGGGAACCAGGCAGGAGTGTCCTCACATCATTGGGGCCACATCATCAAAAGATGAGGAACCCATCATATGTAGCCTCAAACCAGAGGACACACATCACCAGGGAGCTGGGAGTGAGGCAGGTGATTGGAGGGGTACATTTAACTCTAATTTCCCACCAGGAAGAGGAATTAACCAAAGGCTCAGAGTGCTGTGCCGCACCCTGAGAACAGCCTGAAGCAAACCTGGGGTTTTGGGGCCAGCTTACAAGGAAGCGAGTTAAGAAAGGAAATCACGGGCACTGTAATTCACAAATCTGCAGAGTTATAAATGACAGCTATTGGCAAAAATATATTGAAGTAAGGCTGCAAAGAGGACTTGAAAACGAGGCAGAATTGCAGGAATCATATTTCAGGAGGTAGATTGGAATTGCATTTAAAACATATGAAAATCGGCAGATCTTTGACAGAGATGCACTTGGACAAAAAGTGCATATACATTTTTTCCTGAATATATTCAGGAAAAAACAAATATGCACTTTTTGGCCAACGAAGCACTCGAGCAATGGAAATCCGCACTACAATGAAGTCTCATTTCCCATTCGTCAAAAGGGCCATCTGAAAAAAGTGTAAAAACCAGAAACAGAGGAGAGGCCATGGAGAACAGGGAGCCTTGCTATGCTGATGGGCGGGATATAATTTGCCAACAGACACTCTGGAGATATTTATGGTGTATCCTGAAACATCTAAAAAACAAAGCTACAGAGCCTAGGGCACTTCCACTTTTGGCCCTATAGCTTAGGAAAATTAAAATCAACAAAACCCAGCCAACACAAAATTTAGGGCTGCTGTGTTTACAAGAACCTCGAGTCCAGTACAAATTAAATATCCCAGAAAGAAAAAAATGGATAAAGAAGTTGTGCTACTTACGTACATCGGAATATCACTCAGCAATGAAATCAATGTCATCAGGCCTGTAGCAGCAAATTGAGTGGATTTAAGTATGATGATTCTAAGAGAAATATGTCACACACAGAAAGATAATTATCATAAGATATCACTAATTGAGGGAGTGTAAACTTGGCTACACATAAACTGAATTACAAAACCAAACAGAGTCTCACATTTAGATAAAAAACTTATGCTTGCTTAAGGGCAAAGTTGAGTTAGGGTGCTGTATAAAACCAGAGATTGAAATTAGCACACATACCGTTCCATAAGCTAAATATGTAATAGACAAGACCTACACTTTGCTCAACGAAATAGACTCATCCATGGTGTATCACCTCACATCTGTTAGAATAGGCATCATCAGAAAATCTACAAACAACAAATGCTGGAAAGGGTGTGGAGATAAGGAACCCTCTTCCACTACTGTTGGGAATGTAAATTGATACAGTCACTGTGGAGAACATTATGGAGTTTCTTATAAAACTAAGAATAGAATTACCATATGATACAGCAATCCCACTACTGGGCATATACCCAGACAAAACCATAAATCAAAAAGAGACATTTACCGCAATATTCATTGCATCACTATTTACAATATCCAGGTAATGGAAGCAACCTAAATGCCCACAGACAGACGAATGCATACAAATGTGGTACATATATAAAATGGAATATTACTAAGCCATAAAAAGGAATGAAATTGGGTCATTTGTAGAGACGTTGATGGATCTAGAGACTGTCATACAGAGTGAAGTAAGTCAGAAAGAGAAAAACAAATCTTGCATATTAATGCATATATGTGGAACCTAGAAAAGTTGTACAGATGAACCGTTTTGCAAGGCAGAAATAGAGCAACAGATGTAGACAACAAACGTATGGACACCAAGGGGGGAAAGCTGTTGGGGGGGGTGGTGGGAGGAGTTGAGAGATTGGGATTGGCATATATACATTTATATGGATAAAAGAGATAACCAAAAACAACCTGCTTTATAAAAAAATAAAATTAAATTAAAAATTAAAAAAATAAAATTAAAAAAATTAAAACAGAAAAAATATTCTTCCCTTCACATACATGTATTTATATGAATAAATTATTTCCATGCTTATATCTGTAAATACAAAAAAGAGGAATAAAATCTACCTTGAACTAAAAACGGAAAAAAGAAAAAAAAAGACAGAACCCACCAGTTACACAGAGGAAAACCCTATCAGGGCACTTGCTCCAGTTGTATACAATTCTGAAGTTGGTCAGTGGTGGGGAATCATCTCCCATTCAGCCAGCAGGCCCCACACAACAAGCGTCCTCATTGCAAAGCTGGGGGACCGTGCCGAGACATCTGTGAGTAAACGTGGGCTGAGCCCCAGGCCAGCTGCTGCTGAAATGTTCCCACCCTTCCCAGGTAAAACACCTGAATATGTACAAGGACTTGAAAGCCTAGAGGAAGGGCCATGGAGCCACATGAGCGACAGCATGCCAGCCGACTTGTTGCCTGCAGGCCAGCCAGGATGGTCCTGGCCCTGGGTGCTCTTCTGGAAGCTTTCCATTTCCCTGCCTGAGATACCCCTGCTGTCCGGGCCCCCACTGCTTTCTTCCTCACTCACCTCTGCCCAGGGAGAAATTCCAGAGGCAGGTATGGGTGACACATCCTCTTCTTTAGCAGGTGGCATCTTGGTAACTGCTGCAGAAAGTCCAGCAGAGCCCCACTCACACTGGGCCACCGACAAAGCCGTGGCCTCTCACTCCCTCCCACCAGTCCAGCCCCGAGACTGCTGACAGGGCAGAGAAAATGGCGTCAGGCACAGCTGCAGGGGCTCTTGCTGCCTGCAGCGGTGTTTATATTGATCTCAAACAGGCACACCTGGGGAGGGCTGGCCGGCACGGTCAGGCTTTCCAGGCCAGCCAATAATCACCCCTCAGGCACTCACAGTTGCAGAAACTGGAACTTGCTGAATCGGCCAGGTCCAAGGAACAGGTGTGGGCTCCTGAGAGTCAGGATAGAAAAGGGGTTGCAGCTCTGGCTTGTTTTCTAATTATATTATCTGGCCCATGAGTGGGAGACAACTTCAAGAAAACCCTCTCCTAATGAGAGGAACCCAGGAGTCAGGGAGAGGAGGGGTGGGTGGTGGGTCTAGACAGAGGCCTGGTGCCCCAGGTGCAGTGGAAGTCTCTGGAAGACCAGGTGGAGGGAGGCCACACAGAGTGATGCCCAGGGTCACAGACCTGTTGGAGCTGCTGTTTCTTAGTTCAAGTCCTGCTCTGAGGTGCTCTGTGTCAGATCTGAGTGACAGGTGAGCTGGAAGTGCTCTGCAATGAGGGCGATGTGCACGGTACCTGTGTGCCCAGCCCTGCCAGGGTAACTGCACGGGTAGCTCTGTATCCTGGGAGGGGCCTGACCACGAGAGCCCCATGGGCTGCAGGGGAACCTGCCCAGGGAACCCCATATCCTGGGATGGGCCTGAACAGGAGAGCACCGTGGGCTGCGGTGGGGGTGGGGTACCTGCCCAGGTGAGCTCCATATCCTGGGATTGGCCTGACCTCGAGAGCCCCATGGGCTGCTGGAGTCCTGGTAAAGGATGTCAGGACAGTCAGTGAAGCCACAGAGGATATGCCTCCAGTAGTTCCTAAATCCTACACCCTGCTGGTCATTCTACCAACCACCGGGACATGGTATTCTGTATTAGTCTTCAATGATGCCTTCTTTTGTATTCTATTAGTCCGAGAGTCACAAGAAATTTTGGCTTGTGAGTGGCAGGACTCAACATACAACTAAAACAATACTTCTGGGCCGTGTTGCCCCAAGGGTTCAAAAATTCCCACACCATCTTTGGGGAAAGCTCAGTTAAAGACCTAAAAGTTCTACCTCTGGAAAAGGAAACACTCCTTCAATATGCAGACGACATTCTGATCGCCAGCCCTACTAAGGAGACCTCTGAACTACCAAGCCAATAAAGGATACAAGTTGTCAAATAAAAAGCTCAAATATCACAGACTACGGTGACCTGCCTGGCCTTCATTCTCACAGAAGGTCGGAGAAGCCCATCTCAGGAAAGGGAAGAAACAATTTACAGCCTTACCCATTTCTAAAACTAGAAGACAGCTTAGGGGTTCCTGGGGAGGCCAGGGTTGGTGCTTCTGGATCCCTAACTACAGTCTACTAGCTGGGCCTCTATATGAAACACTGAAAGGAAAAGATGATGATCCTTTTGAATAGAATCCAGAAGTGGCCTTTCAAGAATGGAAAGAGCAGTCAATTCAGACCCTTGCCCTAGAACTCCCTAATTTAGCTAAACCCTTTGACTTTTACATTCCTCGTGAATGGTGAATCGCTATTGGAGTATTAGTGCAAAAACTGGGACCACTTGAAATGGAACAATGCAAGAATGCCATCCCGGTAGGATAAACTACGGTCACCAATGGGCTTGGCCCACCGCCACATCTGGCCAAGATACTGGCGGTATCTGAAAACCTGGAAATCAGCAGCCCAAAAGGCCACCTCCCCCCTAAGGGAAAAGGACCCCACGTGGTGATCCTAACCCCCAACCATGCCCTGAAGTTGCAGGGTTTGCTCCGTGGGCACACTGACCTCGAGTGAGGAGGCCCTCCAACTCCAACCTCCAGAGAGATAACCGGGGCAAAGGGGCACCATGACGACTCGTGTGACCATCACTTGACCTGGAGTTTCTCTCATAAAACAACAAGAGTGTGTCCCAAAAGAGTAGACTACTGCTTGCAGGACTTACTGCACCCAGAGCGGACCTAATAATCTTGGCGGGGGAACCGTATATCACGCTGTAACCATAGAAAAGCCTACAGACACTGTGATGATGGTGGCCAATAAGACTGGCTGGACTGCTGTTTACTTCAAAAGGCTGTTGACTCAGTGGCCATCATGGTCCTTCATCACCACTGACGCTGGACTGTCTGGGAATTGAGCAGGCAGGGTCCTGACACCTGGTGCTGTTTTTACGTTAATTCAGGGGCCTAATTGAAGAAAGCACAGACTACTGGTCAGAGCATCTAGGCTGGCAGAAACGGTCAGCCTAAGGTGGCCGAACAAATGTGGGGCGGGGTGAAACTGGACCTCACAGCGTCACTGCACATCTCCTTCCTGGAACCTTAAAGGTCATTAGAATCTATAACGCTTCCAATACTGGTGCTCAGGCGGACGAGCAGGGAGGCAGGAGGCCTGGGGACAATCAACGTCACCTGGAGGCTGCTGGGGAGAAGTTCTGACCCTCGCCAACGGGTATGAGGGCTCCTAACTCAGCACTCAGCAGTTAGAGAAGAAGGGTCTGCACCCTCAGCACTCTAAGAATGAGGAAGGGGAAAAAAGGCTGAAGAGGGCTTTGTCCCAGGCAAAGCCCCTTAAAAATCCCTGGGAGATAAAAATAGAATCTGGGCAATAAAATAAAGTCTAACCTTTTTTATCCTTTGTGCTTTGTCTAATTTCACGTGCTCCTAGGGTCCCGCATACAGAGGTTCAACAGCTGGCGCTTCAGGCCAGATTTCCTAGTGCGGAATGGCTGGGTCGACACCTCAGCTCCTGGGGCACAGTGCACACTCCGCGATATAGAGCCTGAGCTGCAGCCAACCGGGCCCTCGAGAGCTCCGCCCCCTCCCTCCCACTGACTCTGACAGGATCTCTACACAGCAGCCCAGCCCACAGCCCACGGGGTAGCACATGCTCTCACCTCTCCATTCTCTGATCAAAATATAAAGTTTCCTTTGCTTCTGAACCAAACTCAGTCTCAATCTGTTGGCTCCAATGACACTGGGCAGGGGGACACTTGTTGGGGTCCACTCTGGAGGATCAGTAACAGAAATTGAGAACATTGTAACTTCAATGAACAGATGTTTGAGCCAAACTGTAATTAACATAGAACAGTGTATAAGGCTCGGGTAAAATAAGATGTTTCTAACACTCCCATTTGATATTTCCATCACTTTATTATAAGCAAGTTCAGTGAAAAGGTTTGTCTTATTTGTCAGGTCAATATTAGAGAAACGAAGTGATTTCTTTCCAAGGATGTATATCTAATAATCTTGGTTAAAGCTTCAATCTTGTTTTAAATGCTTTTCCATTGAAAATGATACCTCTCTTTCAGCTCCCACAATTCTGAGAAGTATAAAATCTTATAATTTATTATTACCAAAGGGGAAAGGTGGGAGGAGGGATAAATTAACAGTTTGGGATTAACACATACACACTGCTATGTATAAAATCGATCATCAACAAGGAACTACTGTATAGCACAGGGAACTACACTCAATATTTTACAATAACCTATAAGGGGAAATAATCTGAAAAAGAATAGATATTTTTATTGACATCATCTATTAATGACAGTTAAAATGGAACCTAAGGGAAGCCGGTGGTGAGTGCTTCTGACCCTGAAGACTTCAATCATCTAAAGTTTGGACTCTGCCTACTTCCCAAGGCCCTTAATGAACATATGTGTAGCCGTAGCTTAAAAAATTCCCCAGTTTGGGTTGTGGAGAGACACTGATTTTGTAAAAGCCCTGGTGTTCTCCTCACATGAATGGGACACTTCCTACAGCTAAAACATGCCTGTCACATCCAGAGGATGGTATACCGTCTGATCGGGAAGAGTTTGGAAAAGGCATCTCATCTCCTCATCTCCTGGTGCTCGGGTTCACCCCTCCAGCGTCTTTACGAACAGTCTCCCCACTTGGAGATGTCAGCACTGTCAACATCCTGTTGCAGACAGTTTGGAATTTGTCCAGAGGATGAAGCAGAAGGAGGAGGAACAATGAGAGACAAGTCCTAGGTGTTCGGACAGGCACATGTCACTCTTATTTCCAATCAGGAAGACGAAGTGACCAAAGGCTAGTGTTGCCCATGGAAACAGAATAGGGCTTGAGGAAATCTCGCTGCTTTGTGGCCAGTTCCCATAAACACAAGTTGAAAAATGGAACTCAGGGACACTAAAATTCACAAAACTGCAGAGTTGAAAATATCTATCACTGAAAAATGTCTTGAGGAAAGTCAGAGAAAAGGACTTGTAAGCAATGGAGAATGGCAGGAAAGGGATTGGAAGAGGTAGAAAGGACTCGCCATTAAGCACAAGAAAAGGGGCTGAACATTGCCAACATTGCAGTTGGCTAAAAAGGGTGTATGCGTCTTTTTCTGTATGTATTCAAGAAAAGGGCATATACATTTTTAGCCAACCAAACAGGTGGGCACTGGAAATCAATACTACAAAAGATATCACTTCGCATCAGTCAGAAGGGCCTTCCTCATAAATTGTAAACACCAGAAATGCAGGACAGGGCAAGGAGAAAAGGGAGCCCTCTGAGGCTTATACTGGAAATGTATATTGCCAACGGTCACTCTGGAGAAGTGTATTGTGTTTACTAAAGCACCTAAAAAATGAGCTACAGAGCACAGGGCACTTGCACTCATGGACGTATATCTTGGGAAAAACAAAAATCGAGAGGACACAGGCACCCCAATGTTTACCGCCTCTATGTTTAAAAGATCCTCGACTAGGATATAATATATATGTCTCTGGAGGGAAAAAATGGATAGAGATGTGGCACTTATGTAGAGTGGAATATTACTCAGCCTGGAAATCAATGAAATATGGCCAGTTGTAACAACCCCAGAGGAGTTACGTATGATCATTCGAAGTCACATAATTCAAAAAGAAAAAGACATACGATATTACTAATACATGGAATGTAAACGTGGCTACAAATGAACTGAATTACAAAACAGAACGGGTTCTCAAATTTAGAAAACCAACATATGCTTGCTTAAGGATAAAGAAGAGTTGGGGTGCTGCATAAAACCAGAGATAGAAATTAGCACAGATACCTTTCCATAAGCCAAATATGTAATAGTCAAGACCTACCACTTGCTAAACGAAATGGACTAAACACCCCATATTCAACGCCTAGGAATACACCTGACTAGTAAAAATCTTCAAACCCATGGATTTATATGTCTCCGTAAGAGAATCAAGCGTGTGTATAGATTTATGAATGCAGCAGAGAAAATCCAATAAATCCAATTATCAAAATGAATTACAAAAACAAAACACAATGACAGTGAAATAGAGAGCTATTCTGAAATAATTCATTCAGAGCATGTGATGCAACCTGGATTAACCACATCTGCACCAAGAGCTGAGTGAGACATAAGGTTGGACAGTTCGGGCGGATAGCATTGGTGAGGTACAATGAGCAAATGCAGAACTTTTGAAGTCATACTGCATGGTACCCATTCCATGGGTCCCAACTCTCCAGGTTTAAGAGATTCTTCCTTCAGCTAAAACATGCATGGGAAACCCAAAGTATGGTCCACCGTGTGACTGGGAAGCGTTTTCAAATGCATCTCAGTTTTCGTCCCCATTTACTCGTGTTCACCATTCCAGACCCTTTAATAACACTCTCTCCACATGGAGAGTCAGTGCCTTTAACCTCCTGTTTGACACAGTTTGGAAATTCTGCGCAAGGTGAACAGGAATTGGGAGAACCAATGAGACACTAGCTGTAGGTGTCTGCACAGGCGAATGGAATGCTCATTTCCCTCCAGGAAGAGGAAATAACCAAAGGCTCAGCGTGCCCTGCCGGAACCAGATTAGGGCCTGAAGCAATCCTGCGGTTTTGCGGCCAGCTCAAAAGAAAGCGAGTTGAAGAAAGGAGCTCAGGGGCACTGTAATTCAGAAACCTGCAGAGTTATGAATGACAGCTATCGTCCAAAAATATATTGAAGTAAGTCTTCGAAGAGGACTTGAAAGCGCGGCAGAATTTCAGGAAAACGATTTCAGGGGGTAGACTGGAATTGCACTTAAAGCATAGGAAAAGAGGCAGAATGTCGACAATGATGCACTTGGCCAAAAAGGGCGTATGCGTTTTTTCCTGAATATATTCAGGAAAAAACGCATACGCCCTTTTTGGCCAACCAAGCAAGCCTGTAAAGGAAATCTGCACTACAATGAAGTCTCACTGCCCCCCAGTCCAAAGGGCCATCTGAAAAAAGTGTAAAATCCAGAAAGGCAGGACAGGTCATGGAGAACAGGGAGCCTTGTTATGCTGATGGGCGGGATGTAAATTGCCAACAGCCACTCTGGAGAACTGTATGGTGTTTCCTGAAACACGTAGGAAACAAAGCAACACAGCCTATGGCACTTCACTTACGATCCTATAGCTTAGGGAAATTAAAATCAAAAACACACAGCCACCCCAAAGTTTGGGACGGCTCTGTTTACAAGAACCTCGTCTACGGTACAAGTTAAATATCCGAGAAAGCAAAAAATGGATAAAGAAGTTGTGGTACGTACGTACAATGGAATATCACTCAGCAATGAGATCCACGTCATCAGCCCCGTAGCGGCATAATGAGTGGATTCAGGTAGGACGATTCTACGAGAAATAAGTCACACAGAAAAAGAAACATCATAAGATATCACTAATACACGGAACGTAAACTTGGCTACACATGAACTGAATTACAAAACAGAACAGGGTCTCAAATTTAGAAAACCAACTTATGCTTGCTTATGGGGAAAGGTGAGTTGGGGTGCTGCATCAAACCAGAGATTGAAATTAGCACAGATACCGTTCCATAAGATAAATATATAATAGACAAGACCTACTCCTTGCTCAACGAAATGGACTCAACACCCCATATTCAACGACTAGGAATATACCTGAGAAGTAATAATCTTAAGACACATGGATTTATATGTCTCCATAAGGAAATCAAGCCTGTGTACAGAGGCCTAAAGGCAGCAGTGAAAATCCGATAAATCCAATTATGAAAGTAAATTTCAAAAACAAAACACAAGGACAGTGAAATAGAGAGCAATTCTTAAATAATTCATTCAGGGCCTGTGATGCAACCTGGATTTACCACATCTACACCCAGAGCTGGGTGAGACATAAGGCTGGACACTTCGGGCTGATAGCATTGCTGAGGTTCGGTGAGCAAACGCAGACCCTTTGAAGTCATACTGCATGGTACCAATTCCATGGGTCCCAACTCTCCAGGTTTAAGGGATTCTTCCTTCAGCTAAAACATGCATGGGAAACCCAGAGTATGGTCCACCATGTGATTGGGAAACGTTTTCAAATGCATCTCAGGTTTCGTCCCCTGGTACTCGGGTTCACCGTTCCAGACGCGTTACTAACACTCTCCCCACTTGGAGAGTCAGTGCCTTTAACCTCCTGTTTGGCACACTTTGCAATTTCTGCGCAAGATGAACAGGAATAGGGAGAACCAATGAGAGACTAGCTGTAGGTGTCTGCACGGGCAAACGGAATGCTCATTTCCCACCAGGAAGAGGAATTGACCAAAGGCTCAGCGTGCCCTGCAGGAACAAGATGAGTGCCTGAAGCAATCCTGCGGTTTTGCGGCCAGCTCACAAGAAAGCGAGTTGAAGAAAGGAGTTCACGGGCACTGTAATTCACAAACCTGCAGAGTTATGAATGACAGCTATCGTCCAAAAATGTATTAAAGTAAGTCTTGGAAGAGGACTTGAAAGCGGGGCAGAATTTCAGGAAAACGATTTCAGGGGGTAGACTGGAATTGCACTTAAAGCATAGGAAAAGAGGCAGAATGTCCACAATGATGCACTTGGCGAAAAAGGGCGTATAAGTTTTTTCCTGAATATATTCAGGAAAAAACGCATACGCCCTTTTTGGCCAACCAAGCAAGCGTGTAAAGGAAATCTGCACTAAAATGAAGTCTCACTGCCTCCCGGTCAAAAGGGCCATCTAAAAATGTGTAAAATCCAGAAAGGCAGGACAGGTCATGGAGAAGAGGGAGCCTTGTTATGCTGATGGGCTTGAGGTAAATTGCCAACAGCCACTCTGGAGAAGTGTATGGTGTTTCCTGAAACACGTAGGAAACAAAGCAACACAGCCTATGGCACTTCCACTTAGGGTCCTATAGCTTAGGGAAATTAAAATCAAAAACACACAGCCACCCCAAAGTTTGCGACGGCTCTGTTTACAAGAACCTCGTCTACGGTACAAGTTAAATATCCGAGAAAGCAAAAAATGGATAAAGAAGTTGTGGTACATACATACAATGGATATCACTCAGCAATGAAATCAACGTCATCAGGCCAATAGCGGCATAATGAGTGGATTCGGGTACGACGATTCTACGAGAGATAAGTCACACAGAAAAAGAAACATCATAAGATATCACTAATACATGGAACGTAAACATGGCTACACATGAACTGAATTACAAAACAGAACAGGGTCTCAAATTTAGAAAACCAACTTATGCTTGCTTATGGTGAAAGGTGAGTTGGGGTGCTGCATCAAACCAGAGATTGAAATTAGCACAGATACCGTTCCATAAGCCAAATATATAATAGACAAGACCTACACCTTGCTCTATGAAATGGACTCAACACCCCATATTCAAAGCCTGGGAATATACCTGACAAGTAAGAATCTTAAGACCCATGGATTTATATGTCTCCATAAGGAAATCAAGTGTGTGAACAGCGGCCTAAACGCAGCAGTGAAAATCCGATAAATCCCATTATCAAAATAAATTTCAAAAACACAACACAATGACAGTGAAATAGAGAGCAATTCTTAAATAATTCATACAGGGCTTGTGATGCAACCTGGATTTACCACATCTACACCCAGAGCTGCGTGAGACATAAGGCTGGACAGTTCGGGCTGATAGCATTGGTGAGGTTCGGTGAGCAAATGCAGACCCTTTGAAGTCATACTACATGGTACCCATTCCATGGGTCCCAACTCTCCAGGTTTAAGGGATTCTTCCTTCAGCTAAAACATGCATGGGAAACCCAGAGTATGGTCCACCATGTGATTGGGAAACGTTTTCAAATGCATCTCAGGTTTCGTCCCCTGGTACTCGGGTTCACCATTCCAGAAGCATTACTAACACTCTCCCCACTTGGAGAGTCAGTGCCTTTAACCTCCTGTTTGGCACAGTTTGCAATTTCGGCGCAAATGAACAGGAATAGGGAGAACCAATGAGAGACTAGCTGTAGGTGTGTGCACGGGCAAAGGGAATGCTCATTTCCCACCAGGAAGAGGAATTAACCAAAGGCTCATCGTGCCCTGCCGGAACCAGTTTAGGGCCTGAAGCAATCCTGCGGTTTTGCGGCCAGCTCACAAGAAAGCGAGTTGAAGAAAGGAGCTCAGGGGCACTGTAATTCACAAACCTGCAGAGTTATGAATGACAGCTATCGTCAAAAAATGTACTGAAGTAAGTCTTCGAAGAGGACTTGAAAGCGGGGCAGAATTTCAGGAAAACGATTTCATGGGGTAGACTGGAATTGCACTTAAAGCATAGGAAAAGAGGCAGAATGTCCACAATGATGCACTGGGCCAAAAAGGGCGTATGCTTTTTCCTGCATATATTTAGGAAAAAATGCATACACAGTTTTTGGCCAACCAAGCAAGCGTGTAAAGGAAATCTGCACTACATTGAAGTCTCACTGCCTCCCGGTCAAAAGGGCCATCTGAAAAAAGTGTAAAATCCAGAAAGGCAGGACAGGTCATGGAGAACAGGGAGCCTTGTTATGCTGATGGTCGGGATGTAAATTGCCAACAGCCACTCTGGAGAAGTGTATGGTGTTTCCTGAAACACGTAGGAAACAAAGCAACACAGCCTATGGCACTTCCACTTACGGTCCTATAGCTTAGGGAAATTAAAATCAAAAACACACAGCCACCCCAAAGTTTGGGACGGCTCTGTTTACAAGAACCTCGTCTACGGTACAAGTTAAATATCCGAGAAAGCAAAAAATGGATAAAGAAGTTGTGGTACGTACGTACAATGGAATATCACTCAGCCATAAGATCTACGACATCAGGCCCGTAGCGGCACAACGAGTGGATTCAGGTACGACGATTCTACGAGAAATAAGTCACACAGAAAAAGAAACATCATAAGATATCACTAATACAGGGAACGTAAACTTGGCTACACATGAACTGAATTACAAAACAGAACACGGTCTCAAATTTAGAAAACCAACTTATGCTTGCTTATGGGGAAAGCTGAGTTGGGGTGCTGCATAAAACCAGAGATTGAAATTAGCACAGATACCGTTCCATAAGCCAAATATATAATAGACAAGACCTACTCCTTGCTCAGTGAATTGGACTCAGCACCCCATATTCAACGTCTTGGAATATACGTGACAAGTAAGAATCTTAAGACCCATGGATTTATATATCTCCATAAGGAAGTCAAGCGTGTGTACAGCGGCCTAAACGCAGCAGTGAAAATCCGATAAATCCCATTATCAAAATAAATTTCAAAAACAAAACACAATGACAGTGAAATAGAGAGCAATTCTTAAATAATTCATTCAGGGCTTGTGATGCAACCTGGATTTACCACATCTACACCCAGAGCTGGGTGAGACATAAGGCTGGACACTTCGGGCTGAGAGCATTCGTGAGGTTCGGTGAGCAAAGGCAGACACTTTGAAGTCATACTGCATGGTGCCCATTCCATGGGTCCCAATTCTCCAGGTTTAAGGGATTCTTCCTTTAGCTAAAACATGCATGCGAAACCCAGAGTATGGTCCACCGTGTGATTGGGAAACGTTTTCAAATGCATCTCAGGTTTCGTCCCCTGGTACTCGGGTGCACAATTCCAGACGCTTTACTAACACGCTTCCCATTGGAGAGTCAGTGCCTTTAACCTCCTGTTTGGCACAGTTTGCAATTTCTGCGCAAGATGAACAGGAATACTGAGTAGCAATGAGAGACTAGCTGTAGGTGTCTGCACGGGCAAATGGAACGCTCATTTTGCACCAGGAAGAGGAATTAACCAAAGGCTCAGTGTGCCCTGCCGGAACCAGATTAGGGCCTGAAGCAATCCTGCGGTTTTGCGGCCAGCTCACAAGAAAGCGAGTTGAAGAAAGGAGCTCAGGGGCACTGTAATTCATAAACCTGCAGAGTTATGAATGACAGCTATCGTCCAAAAATGTATTGAAGTAAGTCTTCGAAGAGGACCTGAAAGCGGGGCAGAATTTCAGGAAAACGATTTCAGGGGTAGACGGGAATTGCACTTAAAGCATAGGATAAGAGGCAGAATGTCGACAATGATGCACTTGGCCAAAAAGGGCATATGCACTTTTTGGTCAACCAAGCAAGCGTGTAAAGGATATCTGCACTACAATGAAGTCTCACTGCCCCCCGGTCAAAAGGGCCATCTGAATAAAGTGTAAAATCCAGGAAGGCAGGACAGGCCATGGAGAACAGGGAGCCTTGTTATGCTGATGGTCGGGATGTAAATTGCCAACAGCCACTCTGGAGAAGTGTATGGTGTTTCCTGAAACACGTAGGAAACAAAGCAACACAGTCTATGGCACTTCCACTTAGGGTCCTATAGCTTAGGGAAATTAAAATCAAAAACACACAGCCACCCCAAAGGTTGGGACGGCTCTGTTTACAAGAACCTCGTCTACGGTACAAGTTAAATATCCGAGAAAGCAAAAAATGGATAAAGAAGTTGTGGTACGTACGTACAATGGAATATCACTCAGCAATGAGATCTACGTCATCAGGCCGTAGCGGCATAATGAGTGGATTCAGGTACGACGATTCTACGAGAAATAAGTCACACAGAAATAGAAACATCATAAGATATCACTAATACACGGAACGTAAACTTGGCTACACATGAACTGAATTACAAAACAGAACAGGGTCTAAAATTTAGAAAACCAACTTATGCTTGCTTATGGGGAAAGGTGAGTTGGGGTGCTGCATAAAACCAGAGATTGAAATTAGCACAGATACCGTTCCATAAGCCAAATATATAATAGACAAGACCTACTCCTTGCTCAACGAAATGGACTCAACACCCCATATTCAACGCCTGGGAATATACCTGACAAGTAAGAATCTTAAGACCCATGGATTTATATGTCTCCATAAGGAAATCAAGCGTGTGTACAGCGGCCTAAACGCAGCAGTGAAAATCCGATAAATCCCATTATCAAAATAAATTTCAAAAAAAAACACAATGACAGTGAAATAGAGAGCAATTCTTAAATAATTCATTCAGGGCTTGTGATGCAACCTGGATTTACCACATCTACACCCAGAGCTGGGTGAGACATAAGGCTGGACACTTCGGGCTGATAGCATTGGTGAGGTTGGGTGAGCAAACGCAGACCCTTTGAAGTCATACTGCATGGTAGCCATTCCATGGGTCCCAACTCTCCAGGTTTAAGGGATTCTTCCTTCAGCTAAAACATGCATGGGAAACCCAGAGTATGGTCCACCGTGTGATTGGGAAACGTTTTCAAATGCATCTCAGGTTTCGTCCCCTGGTACTCGGGTGCACAATTCCAGACGCTTTACTAACACTCTTCCCATTGAAGAGTCAGTGCCTTTAACCTCCTGTTTGGCACAGTTTACAATTTCTGCGCAAGATGAACAGGAATAGGGAGAACAAATGAGAGACTAGCTGTAGGTGTCTGCACGGGAAAATGGAACGCTCATTTCCCACCAGGAAGAGGGATTAACCAAAGGCTCAGCGTGCCCTGCCGGAACCAGATTAGGGCCTGAAGGAATCCTGCGGTTTTGCTGCCAGCTCACAGGAAAGCGAGTTGAAGAAAGGAGCTCAGGGGCACTGTAATTCACAAACCTGCAGAGTTATGAATGACAGCTATCGTCAAAAATATATTGAAGTAAGTCTTCGAAGAGGACTTGAAAGCGGGGCAGAATTACAGGAAAACGATTTCAGGGGGTATACTGGAATTGCACTTAAAGCCTAGGAAAAGAGGCAGAATGTCGACAATGATGCACTTGGCCAAAAAGGGCGTATGCGTTTTTTCCTGAATATATTCAGGAAAAAACGCATACGCACTATTTGGCCAACCAAGCAAGCGTGTAAAGGAAATCTGCACTACAATGAAGTCTCACTGCCCCCCGGTCCAAAGGGCCATCTGAAACAAGTGTAAAATCCAGAAAGTCAGGACAGGTCATGGAGAACAGGGAGCCTTGTTATGCTGATGGGCGGAATGTAAATTGCCAACAGCCACTCTGGAGAACTGTATGTTGTTTCCTGAAACACGTAGGAAACAAAGCAACACAGCCTATGGCACTTCCACTTCCGATCCTATAGCTTAGGGAAATTAAACTCAAAAACACACAGCCACCCAAAAGTTTGGGACGGCTCTGTTTACAAGAACCTCGTCTACGGTACAAGTTAAATATCCGAGCAAGCAAAAAATGGATAAAGAAGTTGTGGTACGTACGTACAATGGAATATCACTCAGCAATGAGATCCACGTCATCAGCCCCATAGCGGCATAATGAGTGGATTCAGGTAGGACGATTCTACGAGAAATAAGTCACACAGAAAAAGAAACATCATAAGATATCACTAATACACGGGACGTAAACTTGGCTACACATGAACTGAATTACAAAACAGAACAGGGTCTCAAATTTAGAAAACCAACTTATGCTTGCTTAGGGGGAAAGGTGAGTTGGGGTGCTGCATCAAACCAGAGATTGAAATTAGCACAGATACCGTTCCATAAGATAAATATATAATAGACAAGACCTACTCCTTGCTCAATGAAATGGACTCAACACCCCATATTGAACGACTGGGAATATACCTGAGAAGTAATAATCTTAAGACCCATGGATTTATATGTCTCCATAAGGAAATCAAGCCTGTGTACAGCGGCCTAAAGGCAGCAGTGAAAATCCGATAAATCCAATTATGAAAGTAAATTTCAAAAACAAAACACAAGGACAGTGAAATAGAGAGCAATTCTTAAATAATTCATTCAGGGCCTGTGATGCAACCTGGATTTACCACATCTACACCCAGAGCTGGGTGAGACATAAGCCTGGACACTTCGGGCTGATAGCATTGGTGAGGTTCGGTGAGCAAACGCAGACCCTTTGAAGTCATACTGCATGGTACCCATTCCATGGGTCCCAACTCTCCAGGTTTAAGGGATTCTTCCTTCAGCTAAAACATGCATGGGAAACCCAGAGTATGGTCCACCATGTGATTGGGAAACGTTTTCAAATGCATCTCAGGTTTCGTCCCCTGGTACTCGGGTTCACCGTTCCAGACGCGTTAATAACACTCTCCCCACTTGGAGAGTCAGTGCCTTTAACCTCCTGTTTGGCACAGTTTGCAATTTCTGCGCAAGATGAACAGGAATAGGGAGAACCAATGAGAGACTAGCTGTAGGTGTCTGCACGGGCAAATTTAACGATAATTTCCCACCAGGAAGAGGATTTAACGAAACGCTCAGCATGCCGTGCCGGAACCAGATTAGGGCCTGAAGCAATCCTGCGGGTTTGCGGCCAGCTCACAAGAAAGCGATTTGAAGAAAGGAGGTCAGGGGCATTGTAATTCACAAACCTGCAGAGTTAAAAATGACAGCTATCGTCCAAAACTATATTGAAGGAAGGCTGCGAAGAGGACTTGAAAGCGGGGCAGAATTGCAGGAAAACGATTTCAGGGGGTAGACTGGAATTGCATTTAAAGCATAGGAAAGGAGGCAGAACGTCGACAATGATGCACTTGGCCAAAAAGGGCGTATGTGTATTTTCCTGAATATATTCAGGAAAAAACGCATACGCACTTTTTGGCCAACCAAGCAAGCATGTAAAAAAAATCTGCACTACAGTGAAGTCTCACTGCCCCCCGGTCCAAAGGGCCATCTGAAAAAAGTGTAAAATCCAGAAAGGCAGCACAGGCCATGGAGAACAGGGAGCCTTGTTATGCTGATGGGCGGGATGTAAATTGCCAAGAGTCACTCTGGAGAAGTGTATGCTGTGTCCTCAAACACCTAACAAACAAAGCAACGGAGCCTACGGCATTTCCACTTATGGTCCTATAGCTTAGGGAAATTAAAATCAGAAACACACAGCCACCCCAAACTGTCGGACGGCTCTGTTTATAAGAACCTCGTGTACGGCACAAGTTAAATATTGCAGAAAGCAAAAAATGGATAAAGAAGTTGTGGTACGTATGTACAATGGAATATCACTTTCCAATGAAATCTATGTCATCAGGCCCGTCGTGGCATAATGAGTGGATTCAGGTACGATGATTCTAAGTGAAGTAAGTCTCACAGAAAATGAAACATCATAAGATATCACTAATACACCGAATGTAATCTTGGCTACACATGAACTGAATTACAAAACAGAACAGGGTCTCAAATTTAGAAAACCAACTTATGTTTGCTTAAGGGGAAAGTTGAGTTGGGGTGCTGCATTAAAGCAGAGATAGAAATTAGCACAGATACCATTCCATACGTCAAATATGTAATACTCAAGAGCTACCCCTTGCTCAACGAAATGGACTAACAACCCTATATTCAATGCCTAGGAATACACCTGACTAGTAAGAATATTCAAACCCATGGATTTATATGTCTCCATAAGAGAATCAAGCGTGTGTACAGCTGCATGAAGGCAGCAGACATAATCCGATAAATCCCATTATCAAAATGAATTACAAAAACAAAACACAATGACAGTGAAATAGAGAGAAATTCTTAAATAATTCATTCAGGGCTTGTGATGCAACCTGGATTTACCTAATCTACACCCAGAGCTGAGTGAGACATAAGGTTGGACACTTCGGGCTGATAGCATTGGTGAGGTTCGATGAGCAAATGCAGACCCTTTGAAGTCATACTGCATGGGACCCATTCCATGGGTCCCAACTCTCCAGGTTTAAGGGATTCTTCCTTCAGCTAAAACACGCATGGGAAACCCAGACTATGGTACACTGGGTGATTGGGAAATGTTTTCAAATGCATCTCAGTTTTTGTCCCCTGGTACTCGGGTTCACCATTCCAGACCCTTCACTAACACTCTCCCCACTCGGAGAGTCAGTGCCTTTAACCTCCTGTTTGGCACAGTTTGCAATTTCTGCGCAAGATGAACAGGAATAGGGAGAACCAATGAGAGACTACCTGTAGGAGTCTGTACGGGCAAATGTATCGCTCGCTGCCCCCCAGGAAGAGGAATTAATCAAAGGCTCAGCGTGCCCTGCCGGAAACAGATTAGGGACTGAAGCAATCCTGCAGTTTTGCAGCCAGCTCAGAAGAATGCGAGTTGAAGAAAGGAGCTCAGGGGCACTGTAATTCACAAACCTGCAGAGTTATGAATGACAGCTATCGTCCAAAAATATATTGAAGTAAGTCTGCGAAGAGGACTAGAAAGCAGGGCAGAATTCCAGGAAAACGATTTCAGGGGGTAGACTGGAATTGCACTTAAAGCACAGGAAAAGGACAGAATGTTGACAATGATGCACTTGGCCAAAATGGGCGTAAGCGTTTTTTCCTTAATATATTCAGGAAAAAACGCATACGCACTTTTTGGCCAACCAAGCAAGCGTGTACAGGAAATCTGCACTACAATGAAGTCTCACTGCGCCCCAGTCAAAAGGGTCATCTGAAAAAAGTGTAAAATCCAGAAAGACAGGACAGGCCATGGAAAACAGGGAGCCTTATAATATTGACTTACGGGATGTAAATTGCCAACAGCCACTCTGGAGAAGTGTATGGTGTTTCCTGAAACACGTAGGAAACAAAGCAACACAGCCTATGGCACTTCCACTTATGGTCCTATAGCTTTGGGAAATTAAAATCAAAAACACACAGCCACCCCAAAGTTTGGGACGGCTCTGTTTACAAGAACCTCATCTACGGTACGAGTTAAATATCCCAGAAAGTGAAAAATGGATAAAGAAGTTCTGGTACATACGTACAATGGAATATCACTCAGCAATTATATCTATGTCATCAGGCCCATAGCGGCATAATGAGAGTATTCAGGTACGATGATTCTACGTGAAATAAGTCACACAGAAAAAGAAACATCATAAGATATCACTAATACACGGAATGTAAACTTGGCTACACATGAACTGAATTACAAAACAGAACAGGGTCTCAAATATAGAAAACCAACTTATGCTTGCTTATGGGGAAAGGTGAGTTGGGGTGCTGCATAAAACCAGAGATTGAAATTAGCACAGATACCGTTCCATAAGCCAAATAAGTAATAGACCAGACCTACTCCTTGCTCAACGAAATGGACTCAACACCCCATATTCAAGGCCTAGGAATATACCTGACTAGTAAGAATCTTAAAACCCACGGATTTATATGTCTCCGTAAGAGAAACATGCGTGTGTACAGCGGCATAAAGGTAGCAGTGAAAACCCGATAAATCCCATTATCAAAATAATTTTCAAATACAAAACACAATGACAGTGAAATAGAGAGCAATTTTTAAATAATTCATTCAGGGTTGTGATGCAACCTGGATTTACCACATCTACACCCAGAGCTGGGTGAGACATAAGGCTGGACACTTCGGGCTGATAGCATTGGTGATGTTCGGTGAGCAAATGCAGATCCTTTGAAGTCATACTGCATGGAACCCTTTCCATGGGTCCTAACTCTCCAGGTTTAAGGGATTCTTCCTTCAGCTAAAACATGCATGGGAAACCCAGAGTATGGTCCACCGTGTGATTGGGAAACGTTTTCAAATGCATCTCAGTTTTCGTCCCCTGGTACTCGGGTTCACCATTCCAGACGCTTTACTAACCCTCTCCCCACTTGGAGAGTCAGTGCCTTTAAACTCCTGTTTGGCACAGTTTGCAATTTCTGCGCAAGGTGAACAGGAATAGGGAGAACCAATGAGAGACTAGCTGTAGGTGTCTGCACGGGCAAATGTCACGCTCATTTCCCACCAGGAAGAGGAATTAACCAATGGCTCAGCATGCCCTGCCAGAAAGAGAGTAGGGCCTAAACCAATTCTGCGGTTTTGCTGCCAGCTCACAAGAAAACGAGTTGAAGAAATGAGCTCAGGGGCACTGTAATTCACAAACCTGCAGAGTTATGAATGACAGCTATCGTCCAAAAATATATTGAAGTAAGTCTGCGAAGCGGACTTGAAAGAGGGGCAGAATTTCAGGAAAACGGTTTCAGGGGGTAGACTGGAATTACACTTAAAGCATAGGAAAAGAGGCAGAATGTCGAAAATTATGCACTTGGCCAAAAAGGGCGTATGCGTTTTTTCCTGAATATATTCAGGAAAAAACGCATACGCCCTTTTTGGCCAACTAAGCAAGCGTGTAAAGAAATGTGCACTACAAGGGAAGTCTCACTGCCCCCCAGTCAACAGGGCCATCTGGAAAAAGTGTAAAACCCAGAAAGGCAGGACAGGCCATGGAGAACATGGAGACTTGTTATGCTGATGGGCAGGATGTAAATTGCCAACAGCCACACTGGAGAAATGTATGGTGTTTCCTGAAACATGTAGGAAACAAAGCAACACAGCCTATGGCACTTCCACTTATGGTCCAGTAGCTTAGGGACATTAAAATCAAAAACACACATCCACCCCAAAATTTGGGATGGCTCTGTTTACAAAAACCTCATCTACGGTACAAGTTAAATATCCCAGAAAGCGAAAAATGGATTAAGAAGTTGTGGTACGTACGTACAATGTAATATCACTCAGCAATGAAATCTATGTCATCAGGCCCGTAGCGGCATAATGAGTGGATTCAGGTACGATGATTCTACGTGAAATAAGTCTCACAGAAAAAGAAACATCATAAGATATCACTAATACACGGAATGTAAACTTGGCTACAGATGAACTGAACTACAAAACAGAACAGGGTCTCAAATTTAGAAAACCAACTTATGCTTGCTTATGTGGAAAGGTGAGTTGTGGTGCTGCATAAAACCAGAGATTTTAATTAGCACAGATACCGTTCCATAAGCCAAATATGTAAGAGACAAGACCTACTTCTTGCTCAGCGAAATGGGCTCAACACCACATATTCTACCCTTAGGAATATACGTGATTAGTAAGAATGTTAAAACCCATGGATTTATATGTCTCCGTAAGAGAATCAAGCGTGTGTACAGCGGCCTAAACGCAGCAATGAAAATCCGATAAATCCCGTTATAAAAAAAATTTCTAAAACAAAACACAATGACAGTGAAATAGAGAGCAATTCTTAAATAATTCATTCAGAGCTTGTGATGCAACCTGGATTTACCACATCTACACCCAGAGCTCGGTGAGACATAAGTTTCGACACTTCTGGCTGATAGCATTGGTGAGGTTCGGTTAGCAAATGCAGACCCTTTGAAGTCATACTGCTTGGTACCCATTCCAAGGGTCCCAACTCTCTAGGTTTAAGAAATTCTTCCTTCAGCTAAAACATGCATGGGAAACCCAGACTATGGTACACTGGGTGATTGGGAAATGTTTTCAAATGCATCTCAGTTTTTGTCCCCTGGGACTCGGGTTCACCATTCCAGACCCTTCACTAACACTCTCCCCACTCGGAGAGTCAGTGCCTTTAACCTCCTATTTGGCACAGTTTGCAATTTCTGCGCAAGATGAACAGGAATAGGGAGAACCAATGAGAGGCTAGCTGTAGGAGTCTGTACAGGCAAATGTATCCCTCACTGCCCACCAGGAAGAGGAATCAATCAAAGGCTCAGCGTGCCCTGCCGGAAACAGATTAGGGACTGAAGCAATCCTGCGGTTTTGCAGCCAGCTCAGAAGAATACGAGTTGAAGAAAGGAGCTCAGGGGCACTATAATTCACAAACCTGCAGAGTTATGAATGACAGCTATCGTCCAAAAATATATTGAAGTAAGTCTGCGAAGAGGACTAGAAAGCAGGGCAGAATTCCAGGAAAACGATTTCAGGGGGTAGACTGGAATTGCACTTAAAGCACAGGAAAAAGACAGAATGTTGACAATGATGCACTTGGCCAAAATGGGCGTAAGCGTTTTTTCCTTAATATATTCAGGAAAAAACGCATACGCACTTTTTGGCCAACCAAGGAAGCGTGTACAGGAAATCTGCACTACAATGAAGTCTCACTGCGCCCCAGTCAAAAGGGCCATCTGAAAAAAGTGTAAAATCCAGAAGACAGGACAGGCCATGGAGAACAGGGAGCCTTATAATATTGATTTATGGGATGTAAATTGCCAACAGCCACTCTGGAGAAGTGTATGGTGTTTCCTGAAACACGTAGGAAACAAAGCAACACAGCCTATGGCACTTCCACTCATGGTCCTATAGCTTTGGGAAATTAAAATCAAAAACACACAGCCACCCCAAAGTTTGGGACGGCTCTGTTTACAAGAACCTCATCTACGGTACGAGTTAAATATCCCAGAAAGTGAAAAATGGATAAAGAAGTTCTGGTACATACGTACAATGGAATATCACTCAGCAATTATATCTATGTCATCAGGCCCATAGCGGCATAATGAGAGTATTCAGGTACGATGATTCTACGTGAAATAAGTCACACAGAAAAAGAAACATCATAAGATATCACTAATACACGGTATATAAACTTGGCTACACATGAACTGAATTACAAAACAGAACAGGGTCTCAAATTTAGAAAACCAACTTATGCTTGCTTATGGGGAAAGGTGAGTTGGGGTGCTGCAAAAAACCAGAGATTGAAATTAGCACAGATACCGTTCCATAAACCAAATAAGTAATAGACCAGACCTACTCCTTGCTCAACGAAATGGACTCAACACCCCATATTCAAGGCCTAGGAATATACCTGACTAGTAAGAATCTTAAAACCCACGGATTTATATGTCTCCATAAGAGAAACATGCGTGTGTACAGCGGCATAAAGGTAGCAGTGAAAACCCGATAAATCCCATTATCAAAATAATTTTCAAATACAAAACACAATGACAGTGAAATAGAGAGCAATTCTTAAATAATTCATTCAGGGCTTGTGATGCAACCTGGATTTACCACATCTACACCCAGAGCTGGGTGAGACATAAGGCTGGACACTTCGGGCTGATAGCATTGGTGAGGTTCAGTGAGCAAATGCAGACCCTTTGAAGTCATACTGCATGGAACCCTTTCCATGGGTCCCAACTCTCCAGGTTTAAGGGATTCTTCCTTCACCTAAAACATGCATGGGAAACCCAGAGAATGGTCCACCGTGTGATTGGGAAACGTTTTCAAATGCATCTCAGTTATCGTCCCCTGGTACTCGGGTTCACCATTCCAGACGCTTAACTAACCCTCTCCCCACTTGGAGAGTCAGTGCCTTTAAGCTCCTGTTTGGCACAGTTTGCAATTTCTGCGCAAGGTGAACAGGAATAGGGAGAAAAAATGAGAGACTAGCTGTAGGTGTCTGAACGGGCAAATGTAACGCCCATTTCCCACCAGGAAGAGGAATTAACCAATGGCTCAGCGTGCCCTGCCAGAAAGAGAGTAGGGCCTAAAGCAATCCTGCGGTTTTGCTGCCAGCTCACAAGAAAACGAGTTGAAGAAATGAGCTCAGGGGCACTGTAATTCACAAACTTGCAAAGTTATGAATGACAGCTATCGTCCAAAAATATATTGAAGTAAGTCTGCGAAGAGGACTTGAAATAGGGGCAGAATTTCAGGAATACGATTTCAGGGGGTAGACTGGAATTGCACTTAAACCATAGGAAAAGAGGCAGAATGTCGACAATGATGCAGTTGGCCAAAAAGGGCATATGCGTTTTTTCCTGAATATATTCAGGAAAAAATCATACGCCCTTTTTGGCCAACCAAGCAAGCATGTTAAAGAAATCTGCACTACAATGAAGTCTCACTGCCCCCCGGTCAAAAGGGCCATCTGAAAAAAGTGTAAAATCCAGAAATGCAGCACAGGCCATGGAGAACAGGGAGCCTTGTTATGCTGATGGGTGGGGTGAAAATTGCCAACAGCCACTCTGGAGAAGTGTATGGTGTTTCCTGAAACACCTATAAAACAATGCAACGGAGCCTATGGCACTTCCACTTATGGTCCTATAGCTTAGGGAAATTAAAATCAAAAACACACAGCCACCCCAATGTTTCAGACGGCTCTGTTTACAAGAACCTCGTCTACGGTACAGGTTAAATATCCCAGAAAGCAAAAAATGGATAAAGAAATTGTGGTACGTACGTACAATGGAATTTCACTCACCAATGTAATCTATGTCATCTGGCAAGTCGTGGCATAATGAGTGGATTCAGGTACGATGATTCTAAGTGAAATAAGTCACACAGAAAATGAAACATCATAAGGTGTCACTAATACACGGAATATAATCTTGGCTACACATGAACTGAATTACAAAACAGAACAGGGTCTCAAATTTAGAAAACCAACTTATGTTTGCGTAAGGGGAAAGGTGAGTTGGGGTGCTGCATAACACCAGAGATAGAAAGTAGCACAGATACCATTCCATATGTCAAATACGTAATAGTCAAGACATACCCCTTGCTCAACGAAATGGGCTAAACACCCTATATTCAACACCTAGGAATACACCTGACTAGAAAGAATCTTCAAACACATGGATTTATATGTCTCCATAAGAGAATCAAGCGTGTGTACAGCTGCATGAAGGCAGCAGAGAAAATCCGATAAATCCTAGTATCAAAATGAATTACAAAAACAAAACAGAATGAAAGTGAAATAGAGAGCAATTCTTAAATAATTCATTCAGGGCTTGTGATGCAACCTGGATTTACCTCAACTACACCCAGAGCTGAGTGAGACATAAGGTTGGACACATCGGGCTGATAGCATTGGTGAGGTTCGATGAGCAAATGCAGACCATTTGAAGACATAATACATGGTACACATTCCATGGGTCCCAACTCTCCAGTTTTAAGCGATTCTTCCTTCAGCTAAAGCATGCATGGGAAACCCACAGTATGGTGCACCGTGTGACCGGGAAACGTTTTCAAATGCATCTCAGTTTTCGTCCCTTTTACTCGGGTTCATAATTCCAGACCCTTTACTAACACTCTCCCCACTTGGAGAGTCAGTGCCTTTAACCTCCTGTTTGGCACAGTTTGCAATTTCTGCGCAAGATGAACAGGAATAGGGAGAACCAATGAGAGACTAGCTGTAGGTGTCTGCACGGGCAAATTTAACGCTCATTTCCAACCAGGAACAGGAATTAACCAAAGGCTCAGCATGCCGTGCCGGAACCAGATTAGGGCCTGAAGCAATCCTGCGGGTTTGTGGCCAGCTCACAAGAAAGCGATTTGAAGAAAGGAGCTCAGGGGCACTGTAATTCTCAAACCTGCAAAGTTATAAATGACAGCTATCGTCCAAAAATATATTGAAGGAAGGCTGCGAAGAGGACTTGAAATCGGGGCAGAATTGCAGGAAAACGGTTTCAGGGAGTAGAGTGGAATTGCATTTAAAGCATAGGAAAAGAGGCAGAACGTCGACAATGATGCACGTGGCCACAAAGGGCGTATGCGTTTTTTCCTGAATATATTCAGGAAAAAACGCATATGCACTTTTTGAACAACCAAGCAAGCATGTTAGAGAAATCTGCACTACAATGAAGTCTCACTGCCCCCCAATCAAAAGGGCCATCTGAAAAATGTGTAAAATCCAGAAAAGCAGCACAGGCCATGGAGAACAGGGAGCCTTGTTATGCTGATGGGTGGGATGTAAATTGCCAAGAGCCACTCTGGAGAAGTGTATGGTGTTTCCTGAAACACCTAAAAAACAAAGCAACGGAGCCTACGGCACTTCCACTTATGGTCCTATAGCTTAGGGAAATTAAAATCAAAACCACACAGCCGCCCCAAAGTTTCAGACGGCTCTGTTTACAAGAACATCTTCTACGGTACAAGTTAAATATCCCAGAAAGCGAAAAATGGATAAAGAAGTTTTGGTACGTACGTACAATGGAATATCACTCACCAATGAAATCTATATCATCAGGCCCGTCGTGGCAGAATGATTGAATTCAGGTACAATGATTCTAAGTGAAATAAGTCACACAGAAAATGAAATATCATAAGATATCAATAATACACGGAATGTAATCTTGGCTACACATGAACTGAATTACAAAACAGAACAGGGTCTCAAATTTAGAAAACCAACATTTGTTTGCTTAAGGGGAAAGGTGAGTTGGGTGCTGCATAAAACCAGAGACAGAAATTAGCACAGATTCCATTCCATAAGTCAAATACGTAATAGTCAAGACATACCACTTGCTCAACGAAATGGGCTAAACACCCTATATTCGACGCCTAGGAATACACCTGACTAGTAAAATCTTCAAACCCATGGATTTATATGTCTCCATAAGAGAATCAAGCGTGTGTACAGTTGCATGAAGGCAGCAGAGAAAATCCGATAAATCCTATTATCAAAATGAAATACAAAAAGAAAACACAATGACAGTGAAATAGAGAACAATTCTTAAATAATTCATTCAGGGCTTGTGATGCAACCTGGATTTACCTCATCTAAACCCAGAGCTGAGTGAGACATAAGGTTGGACACTTCGGGCTGATAGCATTGGTGAGGTTCGATGAGCAAATGCAGACCATTTGAAGTCATACTGCATGGTACCCTTTCCATGGGTCCCAACTCTCCAGGATTAAGTGATTCTTCCTTCAGCTAAAGCATGCATGGGAAACCCACAGTATGGTGCACCGTGTGACCGGGAAACGTTTTCAAATGCATCTCAGTTTTGTCCCCTTTTACTCGGGTTCACAATTCCAGACCCTTTACTAACACTCTCCCCACTTGGAGAGTCAGTGCCTTTAACCTCCTGTTTGGCACAGTTTGCAATTTCTGCGCAAGATGAACAGGAATAGGGAGAACCAATGAGAGACTAGCTGTAGGTGTCTGCACGGGCAAATTTAATTCTCATTTCCCACCAGGAAGAGGAATTAACCAAAGGCTCAGCATGAGGTGCCGGAAACAGATTAGGGCCTGAAGCAATCCTGCGGGTTTGCGGCCAGCTCACAAGAAAGCGATTTGAAGAAAGGAGCTCAGGGGCACTGTAATTCACAAACCTGCAGAGTTATAAATGACAGCTATCGTCCAAAAATATATTGAAGGAAGGCTGCGAAGAGGACTTGAAAGCGGGGCAGAATTGCAGGAAAACGATTTCAGGGGGTAGACTGGAATTGCATTTAAAGCATAGGAAAAGAGGCAGAACGTCGACAATGATGCACTTGGCCAAAAAGGGCGTATGCGTTTACGCCCTTTTTGGCCAACCAAGCAAGCATGTTAAAGAAATCTGCACTACAATGAAGTCTCACTGTCCACCGGTCAAAAGGGCCATCTGAAAAAAGTGTAAAATCCAGGAATACAGCACAGGCCATGGAGAACAGGGAGCCTTGTTATGCTGATGGGTGGGATGTAAATTGCCAACAGCCACTCTGGAGAATTGTATGGTGTTTCCTGAAACACCTAAGAAACAAAGCAACGGAGCCTATGGCACTTCCACTTATGGTCCTATAGCTTAGGGAAATTAAAATCAAAAACACACAGCCACCCCAAAGTTTCAGACGGCTCTGTTTACAAGAACCTCGTCTACGGTACAAGTTAAATATCCCAGAAAGCGAAAAATGGATAAAGAAGTTGTGGTACGTACGTACAATGGAATATCACTCACCAATGAAATCTATGTCATCTGGCCCGTCGTGGCATAATGAGTGGATTCAGGTACGATGATTCTAAGTGAAATAAGTCACACAGAAAATGAAACATCATAAGATATCACTAATACACCGAATGAAATCTTGGTTACACATGAATTGAATTACAAAACAGAACAGGGTCTCAAATTTAGAAAACCAACTTATGTTTGCGTAAGGGGAAAGGTGAGTTGGGGTTCTGCATAAAACCAGAGATAGAAATTAGCACATGTACCATTCCATATATCAAATACATAATAGTCAAGACCTACCCCTTGCTCAACGAAATGGGCTAAACACCCTATATTCAACGCCTAGGAATACACCTGACTAGTAAGAATCTTCAAACCCATGGATTTATATGTCTCCATAAAAGAATCAAGCGTGTGTACACCTGCATGAAGGCAGCAGAGAAAATCCGATAAATCCTATTATCAAAATGAATTACAAAAACAAAACACAATGACAGTGAAATAGAGAGCAATTCTTAAATAATTCATTCAGGGCTTGTGATGCAACCTGGATTTACCTCATCTAAACCCAGAGCTGAGAGAGACATAAGGTTGGACACTTCGGGCTGATAGCATTGGTGAGGTTCGATGAGCAAATGCAGACCATTTGAAGTCATACTGCATGGTACCCATTCCATGGGTCCCAACTCTCCAGGTTTAAGTGATTCTTCCTTCAGCTAAAGCATGCATGGGAAACCCACAGTATGGTGCACCGTGTGACCGGGAAACGTTTTCAAATGCATCTTAGTTTTGTCCCCTTTTACTCGGGTTCACAATTCCAGACCCTTTACTAACACTCTCCCCACTTGGAGAGTCAGTGCCTTTAACCTCCTGTTTGGCACAGTTTGCAATTTCTGCGCAAGATGAACAGGAATAGGGAGAACCAATGAGAGACTAGCTGTAGGTGTCTGCACGGGCAAATTTAATGCTCATTTCCGACCAGGAAGAGGAATTAACCAAAGGCTCAGCATGCCTTGCCGGAAAGAGATTAGGGCCTGAAGCAATCCTGCGGGTTTGCGGCCAGCTCACAAGAAAGCGATTTGAAGAAAGGAGCTCAGGGGCACTGTAATTCACAAACCTGCAGAGTTATAAATGACAGCTATCGTCCAAAAATATATTGAAGGAAGGCTGCGAAGAGGACTTGAAAGCGGGGCAAAATTGCAGGAAAGCGGTTTCAGGGAGTAGAGTGGAATTGCATTTAAAGCATAGGAAAAGAGGCAGAACGTCGACAATGATGCACTTGGCCACAAAGGGCGTATGCGTTTTTTCCTGAATATATTCAGGAAAAAACGCATATGCACTTTTTGAACAACCAAGCAAGCATGTTAGAGAAATTGCACTACAATGAAGTCTCACTGGCCCCCAATCAAAAGGGCCATCTGAAAAAAGTGTAAAATCCAAAAAGGCAGCACAGGCCATGGAGAACAGGGAGCCATGTTATGCTGATGGGTGGGATGTAAATTGCCAACAGCCACCCTGGAGAAGTGTATGGTGTTTCCTGAAACAGCTAAAAAACAAAGCAACGGAGCCTACGGTACTTCCACTTATGGTCCTATAGCTTAGGGAAATTAAAATCAAAAACACACAGCTGCCCCAATGTTTCAGACGGCTCTGTTTACAAGAACATCTTCTACAGTACAAGTTAAATATCCCAGAAAGCGAAAAATGGATAAAGAAGTTGTGGTACGTACGTACAATGGAATATCACTCACCAATGAAATCTATATCATCAGGCCCGTCGTGGCATAATGATTGAATTCAGGTACAATGATTCTAAGTGAAATAAGTCACACAGAAAATGAAACATCATAAGATATCACTAATACACGGAATGTAATCTTGGCTACACATGAACTGAATTACAAAACAGAACAGGGTCTCAAATTTAGAAAACCAACTTATGTTTGCTTAAGGGGAAAGGTGAGTTGGGTGCTGCATAAAACCAGAGATAGAAATTAGCACAGATACCATTCCATAAGTCAAATATGTAATAGTCAAGTCCCACCACTTGCTCAACGAAATGGGCTAAACACCCTATATTCAACACCTAGGAATACACCTGACTAGTAAAATCTTCAAACCCATGGATTTATATGTCTCCATAAGAGAATCAAGCGTGTGTACAGTTGCATGAAGGCAGCAGAGAAAATCCGATAAATCCTATTATCAAAATGAATTACAAAAACAAAACACAATGACAGTGAAATAGAGAACAATTCTTAAATAATTCATTCAGGGCTTGTGATGCAACCTGGATTTACCTCATCTAAACCCAGAGCTGAGAGAGACATATGGTTGGACACTTCGGGCTGATAGCATTGGTGAGGTTCGATGAGCAAATGCAGACCATTTGAAGTCATACTGCATGGTACCCTTTCCATGGGTCCCAACTCTCCAGGTTTAAGTGATTCTTCCTTCAGCTAAAGCATGCATGGGAAACCCACAGTATGGTGCACCGTGTGACCGGGAAACGTTTTCAAATGCATCTCAGTTTTGTCCCCTTTTACTCGGGTTCACAATTCCAGACCCTTTACTAACACTCTCCCCACTTGGAGAGTCAGTGCCTTTAACTTCCTGTTTGGCACAGTTTGCAATTTCTGCGCAAGATGAACAGGAATAGGGAGAACCAATGAGAGACTAGCTGTAGGTGTCTGCACGGGCAAATTTAATTCTCATTTCCCACCAGGAAGAGGAATTAACCAAAGGCTCAGCATGAGGTGCCGGAAACAGATTAGGGCCTGAAGCAATCCTGCGGGTTTGCGGCCAGCTCACAAGAAACCGATTTGAAGAAAGGAGCTCAGGGGCACTGTAATTCACAAACCTGCAGAGTTATAAATGACAGCTATCATCCAAAAATATATTGAAGGAAGGCTGCGAAGAGGACTTGAAAGCGGGGCAGAATTGCAGGAAAACGATTTCAGGGGTAGACTGGAATTGCATTTAAAGCATAGGAAAAGAGGCAGAACGTCGACAATGATGCACTTGGCCAAAAAGGGCGTATGCGTTTACGCCCTTTTTGGCCAACCAAGCAAGCATGTTAAAGAAATCTGCACTACAATGAAGTCTCACTGTCCACCGGTCAAAAGGGCCATCTGAAAAAAGTGTAAAATCCAGGAATACAGCACAGGCCATGGAGAACAGGGAGCCTTGTTATGCTGATGGGTGGGATGTAAATTGCCAACCGCCACTCTGGAGAATTGTATGGTGTTTCCTGAAACACCTAAAAAACAAAGCAACGGAGCCTATGGCACTTCCACTTATGGTCCTATAGCTTAGGGAAATTAAAATCAAAAACACACAGCCACCCCAAAGTTTCAGACGGCTCTGTTTACAAGAACCTCGTCTACGGTACAAGTTAAATATCCCAGAAAGCGAGAAATGGATAAAGAAGTTGTGGTACGTACGTACAATGGAATATCACTCACCAATGAAATCTATGTCATCTGGCCCGTCGTGGCATAATGAGTGGATTCAGGTACGATGATTCTAAGTGAAATAAGTCACACAGAAAATGAAACATCATAAGATATCACTAATACACCGAATGAAATCTTGGTTACACATGAACTGAATTACAAAACAGAACAGGGTCTCAAATTTAGAAAACCAACTTATGTTTGCTTAAGGGGAAAGGTCAGTTGGGGTGCTGCATAAAACCAGAGTTAGAAATTAGCACAGGTACCATTCCATATGTCAAATACATAATAGTCAAGACCTACCCCTTGCTCAACGAAATGGGCTAAACACCCTATATTCAACGCCTAGGAATACACCTGACTAGTAAGAATCTTCAAACCCATGGATTTATATGTCTCCATAAGAGAATCAAGCGTGTGTACAGTTGCATGAAGGCAGCAGAGAAAATCCGATAAATCCTATTATCAAAATGAATTACAAAAACAAAACACAATGACAGTGAAATAGAGAACAATTCTTAAATAATTCATTCAGGGCTTGTGATGCAACCTGGATTTACCTCATCTAAACCCAGAGCTGAGAGAGACATAAGGTTGGACACTTCGGGCTGATAGCATTGGTGAGGTTTGATGAGCAAATGCAGACCATTTGAAGTCATACTGCATGGTACCCATTCCATGGGTCCCAACTCTCCAGGTTTAAGTGATTCTTCCTTCAGCTAAAGCATGCATGGGAAACACACAGTATGGTGCACCGTGTGACCGGAAAACGTTTTCAAATGCATCTCAGTTTTCGTCCCCTTTTACTCGGGTTCACAATTCCAGACCCTTTACTAACACTCTCCCCGCTTGTAGAGTCAGTGACTTT
The DNA here is from genome assembly GCF_059928025.1 of Delphinapterus leucas. Classification (NCBI taxonomy): domain Eukaryota; kingdom Metazoa; phylum Chordata; class Mammalia; order Artiodactyla; family Monodontidae; genus Delphinapterus; species Delphinapterus leucas. Next base: position 4,873,388 of record NW_028322247.1, on the reverse strand, counting down.
AACCTCCTGTTTGGCACAGTTTGCAATTTCTGCGCAAGATGAACAGGAATAGGGAGAACGAATGAGAGACTAGCTGTAGGTGTCTGCACGGGCAAATTTAATGCTCATTTCCCACCAGGAAGCCGAATTAACCAAACGCACAGCATGCCTTGCCTGAACCAGATTAGGGCCTGAAGCAATCCTGCGGGTTTGCGGCCAGCTCACAAGAAAGCGATTTGAAGAAAGGAGCTCAGGGGCACTGTAATACTCAAACCTGCAAAGTTATAAATGACAGCTATTGTCCAAAAATATATTGAAGGAGGGCTGCGAAGAGGACTTGAAATCGGGGCAGAATTGCAGGAAAGCGGTTTCAGGGAGTAGAGTGGAATTGCATTTAAAGCATAGGAAAAGAGGCAGAATGTCGACAATGATGCACGTGGCCAAAAAGTGCGTATGCGTTTTTTCCTGAATATATTCAGGAAAAAACGGATACGCCCTTTTTGGCCAACCAAGCAAGCATGTTAGAGAAATCTGCACTACAATGAAGTCTCACTGCCCCCTGGTCAAAAGGGCCATCTGAAAAATGTGTAAAATCCAGAAAAGCAGCACAGGCCATGGAGAACAGGGAGCCTTGTTATGCTGATGGGTGGGATGTAAATTGCCAAGAGCCACTCTGGAGAAGTGTATGGTGTTTCCTGAAACACCTAAAAAACAAAGCAACGGAGCCTACGGCACTTCCACTTATGGTCCTATAGCTTAGGGAAATTAAAATCAAAACCACACAGCCGCCCCAAAGTTTCAGACGGCTCTGTTTACAAGAACATCTTCTACGGTACAAGTTAAATATCCCAGAAAGCGAAAAATGGATAAAGAAGTTTTGGTACGTACGTACAATGGAATATCACTCACCAATGAAATCTATATCATCAGGCCCGTCGTGGCAGAATGATTGAATTCAGGTACAATGATTCTAAGTGAAATAAGTCACACAGAAAATGAAATATCATAAGATATCAATAATACACGGAATGTAATCTTGGCTACACATGAACTGAATTACAAAACAGAACAGGGTCTCAAATTTAGAAAACCAACATTTGTTTGCTTAAGGGGAAAGGTGAGTTGGGTGCTGCATAAAACCAGAGACAGAAATTAGCACAGATTCCATTCCATAAGTCAAATACGTAATAGTCAAGACATACCACTTGCTCAACGAAATGGGCTAAACACCCTATATTCGACGCCTAGGAATACACCTGACTAGTAAGAATCTTCAAACCCATGGATTTATATGTCTCCATAAGAGAATCAAGCGTGTGTACAGCTGCATGAAGGCAGCAGAGAAAATCCGATAAATCCTATTATCAAAATGAATTACAAAAACAAAACACAATGACAGTGAAATAGAGAGCAATTCTTAAATAATTCATTCAGGGCTTGTGATGCAACCTGGATTTACCTCATCTAAACCCAGAGCTGAGAGAGACATAAGGTTGGACACTTCGGGCTGATAGCATTGGTGAGGTTCGATGAGCAAATGCAGACCATTTGAAGTCATACTGCATGGTACCCATTCCATGGGTCCCAACTCTCCAGGTTTAAGTGATTCTTCCTTCAGCTAAAGCATGCATGGGAAACCCACAGTATGGTGCACCGTGTGACCGGGAAACGTTTTCAAATGCATCTCAGTTTTGTCCCCTTTTACTCGGGTTCACAATTCCAGACCCTTTACTAACACTCTCCCCACTTGGAGAGTCAGTACCTTTAACCTCCTGTTTGGCACAGTTTGCAATTTCTGCGCAAGATGAACAGGAATAGGGAGAACCAATGAGAGACTAGCTGTAGGTGTCTGCACGGGCAAATTTAATGCTCATTTCCCACCAGGAAGAGGAGTTACCCAAAGGCTCATCATGCCGTGCCGGAACCAGATTAGGGCCTGAAGCAATCCTGCGGGTTTGCGGCCAGCTCACAAGAAAGAGATTTGAAGAAAGGAGCTCATGGGCACTGTAATTCACAAACCTGCAGAGTAATAAATGACAGCTATCGTCCAAAAATATATTGAAGGAAGGCTACGAAGAGGACTTGAAAGCGGGGCAGAATTGCAGGAAAACGATTTCAGGGGGTAGACTGGAATTGCATTTAAAGCATAGGAAAAGAGGCAGAACGTCGACAATGATGCACTTGGCCAAAAAGTGCGTATGCGTTTTTTCCTGAATATATTCAGGAAAAAACGCATACGCTCTTTTTGGCCAACCAAGCAAGCATGTTAAAGAAATCTGCACTACAATGAAGTCTCACTGCCCCCAGGTCAATAGGGCCATCTGAAAAAAGTGTAAAATCCAGAAATGCAGCACAGGCCATGGAGAACAGGGAGCCTTGTTATGCTGATGGGTGAGATGTAAATTGCCAACAGCCACTCTGGAGAAGTGTATGGTGTTTCCTGAAACACCTAAAAAACAAAGCAACGGAGCCTATGGCACTTCCACTTATGGTCCTATAGCTTAGGGAAATTAAAATCAAAAACACACAGCCAACCCAAAGTTTCAGACGGCTCTGTTTACAAGAACCTCGTCTACGGTACAGGTTAAATATCCCAGAAAGCAAAAAATGGATAAAGAAATTGTGGTACGTACGTACAATGGAATATCACACACCAATGAAATCTATGTCATCTGGCCCGTCGTGGCATAATGAGTGGATTCAGGTACGATGATTCTAAGTGAAATAAGTCACACAGAAAATGAAACATCATAAGGTGTCACTAATACACGGAATGTAATCTTGGCTACACATGAACTGAATTACAAAACAGAACAGGGTCTCAAATTTAGAAAACCAACTTATGTTTGCGTAAGGGGAAAGGTGAGTTGGGGTGCTGCATAACACCAGAGATAGAAAGTAGCACAGATACCATTCCATATGTCAAATACGTAATAGTCAAGACATACCCCTTGCTCAACGAAATGGGCTAAACACCCTATATTCAACACCTAGGAATACACCTGACTAGAAAGAATCTTCAAACCCATGGATTTATATGTCTCCATAAGAGAATCAAGCGTGTGTACAGCTGCATGAAGGCAGCAGAGAAAATCCGATAAATCCTAGTATCAAAATGAATTACAAAAACAAAACACAATGACAGTGAAATAGAGAGCAATTCTTAAATAATTCATTCAGGGCTTGTGATGCAACCTGGATTTACCTCAACTACACCCAGAGCTGAGTGAGACATAAGGTTGGACACATCGGGCTGATAGCATTGGTGAGGTTCGATGAGCAAATGCAGACCATTTGAAGTCATAATACATGGTACACATTCCATGGGTCCCAACTCTCCAGTTTTAAGCGATTCTTCCTTCAGCTAAAGCATGCATGGGAAACCCACAGTATGGTGCACCGTGTGACCGGGAAACGTTTTCAAATGCATCTCAGTTTTCGTCACCTTTTACTCGGGTTCATAATTCCAGACCCTTTACTAACACTCTCCCCACTTGGAGAGTCAGTGCCTTTAACCTCCTGTTTGGCACAGTTTGCAAATTCTGCGCAAGATGAACAGGAATAGGGAGAACCAATGAGAGACTAGCTGTAGGTGTCTGCACGGGCAAATTTAACGCTCATTACCAACCAGGAACAGGAATTAACCAAAGGCTCAGCATGCCGTGCCGGAACCAGTTTAGGGCCTGAAGCAATCCTGCGGGTTTGCGGCCAGCTCACAAGAAAGCGATTTGAAGAAAGGAGCTCAGGGGCACTGTAATTCTCAAACCTGCAAAGTTATAAATGACAGCTATCGTCCAAAAATATATTGAAGGAAGGCTGCGGAGAGGACTTGAAATCGGGGCAGAATTGCAGGAAAGCGGTTTCAGGGAGTAGAGTGGAATTGCATTTAAAGCATAGGAAAAGAGGCAGAACGTCGAAAATGATGCACGTGGCCACAAAGGGCGTATGCGTTTTTTCCTGAATATATTCAGGAAAAAACGCATATGCACTTTTTGAACAACCAAGCAAGCATGTTAGAGAAATCTGCACTACAATGAAGTCTCACTGCCCCCCAATCAAAAGGGCCATCTGAAAAAAGTGTAAAATCCAAAAAGGCAGCACAGGCCATGGAGAACAGGGAGCCATGTTATGCTGATGGGTGGGATGTAAATTGCCAACAGCCACCCTGGAGAAGTGTATGGTGTTTCCTGAAACACCTAAAAAACAAAGCAACGGAGCCTACGGTACTTCCACTTATGGTCCTATAGCTTAGGGAAATTAAAATCAAAAACACACAGCCGCCCCAATGTTTCAGACGGCTCTGTTTACAAGAACATCTTCTACGGTACAAGTTAAATATCCCAGAAAGCGAAAAATGGATAAAGAAGTTGTGGTACGTACGTACAATGGAATATCACTCACCAATGAAATCTATATCATCAGGCCCGTCGTGGCATAATGATTGAATTCAGGTACAATGATTCTAAGAGAAATAAGTCACACAGAAAATGAAACATCATAAGATATCAATAATACACGGAATGTAATCTTGGCTACACATGAACTGAATTACAAAACAGAACAGGGTCTCAAATTTAGAAAACCAACTTATGTTTGCTTAAGGGGAATGGTGAGTTGGGTGCTGCATAAAACCAGAGATAGAAATTAGCACAGATACCATTCCATAAGTCAAATATGTAATAGTCAAGTCCTACCACTTGCTCAACGAAATGGGCTAAACACCCTATATTCAACACCTAGGAATACACCTGACTAGTAAAATCTTCAAACCCATGGATTTATATGTCTCCATAAGAGAATCAAGCGTGTGTACAGTTGCATGAAGGCAGCAGAGAAAATCCGATAAATCCTATTATCAAAATGAAATACAAAAAGAAAACACAATGACAGTGAAATAGAGAACAATTCTTAAATAATTCATTCAGGGCTTGTGATGCAACCTGGATTTACCTCATCTAAACCCAGAGCTGAGTGAGACATAAGGTTGGACACTTCGGGCTGATAGCATTGGTGAGGTTCGATGAGCAAATGCAGACCATTTGAAGTCATACTGCATGGTACCCTTTCCATGGGTCCCAACTCTCCAGGTTTAAGTGATTCTTCCTTCAGCTAAAGCATGCATGGGAAACCCACAGTATGGTGCACCGTGTGACCGGGAAACGTTTTCAAATGCATCTCAGTTTTGTCCCCTTTTACTCGGGTTCACAATTCCAGACCCTTTACTAACACTCTCCCCACTTGGAGAGTCAGTGCCTTTAACCTCCTGTTTGGCACAGTTTGCAATTTCTGCGCAAGATGAACAGGAATAGGGAGAACCAATGAGAGACTAGCTGTAGGTGTCTGCACGGGCAAATTTAATTCTCATTTCCCACCAGGAAGAGGAATTAACCAAAGGCTCAGCATGAGGTGCCGGAAACAGATTAGGGCCTGAAGCAATCCTGCGGGTTTGCGGCCAGCTCACAAGAAAGCGATTTGAAGAAAGGAGCTCAGGGGCACTGTAATTCACAAACCTGCAGAGTTATAAATGACAGCTATCGTCCAAAAATATATTGAAGGAAGGCTGCGAAGAGGACTTGAAAGCGGGGCAGAATTGCAGGAAAACGATTTCAGGGGGTAGACTGGAATTGCATTTAAAGCATAGGAAAAGAGGCAGAACGTCGACAATGATGCACTTGGCCAAAAAGGGCGTATGCGTTTACGCCCTTTTTGGCCAACCAAGCAAGCATGTTAAAGAAATCTGCACTACAATGAAGTCTCACTGTCCACCGGTCAAAAGGGCCATCTGAAAAAAGTGTAAAATCCAGGAATACAGCACAGGCCATGGAGAACAGGGAGCCTTGTTATGCTGATGGGTGGGATGTAAATTGCCAACAGCCACTCTGGAGAATTGTATGGTGTTTCCTGAAACACCTAAGAAACAAAGCAACGGAGCCTATGGCACTTCCACTTATGGTCCTATAGCTTAGGGAAATTAAAATCAAAAACACACAGCCACCCCAAAGTTTCAGACGGCTCTGTTTACAAGAACCTCGTCTACGGTACAAGTTAAATATCCCAGAAAGCGAAAAATGGATAAAGAAGTTGTGGTACGTACGTACAATGGAATATCACTCACCAATGAAATCTATGTCATCTGGCCCGTCGTGGCATAATGAGTGGATTCAGGTACGATGATTCTAAGTGAAATAAGTCACACAGAAAATGAAACATCATAAGATATCACTAATACACCGAATGAAATCTTGGTTACACATGAATTGAATTACAAAACAGAACAGGGTCTCAAATTTAGAAAACCAACTTATGTTTGCGTAAGGGGAAAGGTGAGTTGGGGTTCTGCATAAAACCAGAGATAGAAATTAGCACATGTACCATTCCATATATCAAATACATAATAGTCAAGACCTACCCCTTGCTCAACGAAATGGGCTAAACACCCTATATTCAACGCCTAGGAATACACCTGACTAGTAAGAATCTTCAAACCCATGGATTTATATGTCTCCATAAAAGAATCAAGCGTGTGTACACCTGCATGAAGGCAGCAGAGAAAATCCGATAAATCCTATTATCAAAATGAATTACAAAAACAAAACACAATGACAGTGAAATAGAGAGCAATTCTTAAATAATTCATTCAGGGCTTGTGATGCAACCTGGATTTACCTCATCTAAACCCAGAGCTGAGAGAGACATAAGGTTGGACACTTCGGGCTGATAGCATTGGTGAGGTTCGATGAGCAAATGCAGACCATTTGAAGTCATACTGCATGGTACCCATTCCATGGGTCCCAACTCTCCAGGTTTAAGTGATTCTTCCTTCAGCTAAAGCATGCATGGGAAACCCACAGTATGGTGCACCGTGTGACCGGGAAACGTTTTCAAATGCATCTTAGTTTTGTCCCCTTTTACTCGGGTTCACAATTCCAGACCCTTTACTAACACTCTCCCCACTTGGAGAGTCAGTGCCTTTAACCTCCTGTTTGGCACAGTTTGCAATTTCTGCGCAAGATGAACAGGAATAGGGAGAACCAATGAGAGACTAGCTGTAGGTGTCTGCACGGGCAAATTTAATGCTCATTTCCGACCAGGAAGAGGAATTAACCAAAGGCTCAGCATGCCTTGCCGGAAAGAGATTAGGGCCTGAAGCAATCCTGCGGGTTTGCGGCCAGCTCACAAGAAAGCGATTTGAAGAAAGGAGCTCAGGGGCACTGTAATTCACAAACCTGCAGAGTTATAAATGACAGCTATCGTCCAAAAATATATTGAAGGAAGGCTGCGAAGAGGACTTGAAAGCGGGGCAAAATTGCAGGAAAGCGGTTTCAGGGAGTAGAGTGGAATTGCATTTAAAGCATAGGAAAAGAGGCAGAACGTCGACAATGATGCACTTGGCCACAAAGGGCGTATGCGTTTTTTCCTGAATATATTCAGGAAAAAACGCATATGCACTTTTTGAACAACCAAGCAAGCATGTTAGAGAAATTGCACTACAATGAAGTCTCACTGGCCCCCAATCAAAAGGGCCATCTGAAAAAAGTGTAAAATCCAAAAAGGCAGCACAGGCCATGGAGAACAGGGAGCCATGTTATGCTGATGGGTGGGATGTAAATTGCCAACAGCCACCCTGGAGAAGTGTATGGTGTTTCCTGAAACAGCTAAAAAACAAAGCAACGGAGCCTACGGTACTTCCACTTATGGTCCTATAGCTTAGGGAAATTAAAATCAAAAACACACAGCTGCCCCAATGTTTCAGACGGCTCTGTTTACAAGAACATCTTCTACAGTACAAGTTAAATATCCCAGAAAGCGAAAAATGGATAAAGAAGTTGTGGTACGTACGTACAATGGAATATCACTCACCAATGAAATCTATATCATCAGGCCCGTCGTGGCATAATGACTGAATTCAGGTACAATGATTCTAAGTGAAATAAGTCACACAGAAAATGAAACATCATAAGATATCACTAATACACGGAATGTAATCTTGGCTACACATGAACTGAATTACAAAACAGAACAGGGTCTCAAATTTAGAAAACCAACTTATGTTTGCTTAAGGGGAAAGGTGAGTTGGGTGCTGCATAAAACCAGAGATAGAAATTAGCACAGATACCATTCCATAAGTCAAATATGTAATAGTCAAGTCCCACCACTTGCTCAACGAAATGGGCTAAACACCCTATATTCAACACCTAGGAATACACCTGACTAGTAAAATCTTCAAACCCATGGATTTATATGTCTCCATAAGAGAATCAAGCGTGTGTACAGTTGCATGAAGGCAGCAGAGAAACTCCGATAAATCCTATTATCAAAATGAATTACAAAAACAAAACACAATGACAGTGAAATAGAGAACAATTCTTAAATAATTCATTCAGGGCTTGTGATGCAACCTGGATTTACCTCATCTAAACCCAGAGCTGAGAGAGACATATGGTTGGACACTTCGGGCTGATAGCATTGGTGAGGTTCGATGAGCAAATGCAGACCATTTGAAGTCATACTGCATGGTACCCTTTCCATGGGTCCCAACTCTCCAGGTTTAAGTGATTCTTCCTTCAGCTAAAGCATGCATGGGAAACCCACAGTATGGTGCACCGTGTGACCGGGAAACGTTTTCAAATGCATCTCAGTTTTGTCCCCTTTTACTCGGGTTCACAATTCCAGACCCTTTACTAACACTCTCCCCACTTGGAGAGTCAGTGCCTTTAACTTCCTGTTTGGCACAGTTTGCAATTTCTGCGCAAGATGAACAGGAATAGGGAGAACCAATGAGAGACTAGCTGTAGGTGTCTGCACGGGCAAATTTAATTCTCATTTCCCACCAGGAAGAGGAATTAACCAAAGGCTCAGCATGAGGTGCCGGAAACAGATTAGGGCCTGAAGCAATCCTGCGGGTTTGCGGCCAGCTCACAAGAAACCGATTTGAAGAAAGGAGCTCAGGGGCACTGTAATTCACAAACCTGCAGAGTTATAAATGACAGCTATCATCCAAAAATATATTGAAGGAAGGCTGCGAAGAGGACTTGAAAGCGGGGCAGAATTGCAGGAAAACGATTTCAGGGGTAGACTGGAATTGCATTTAAAGCATAGGAAAAGAGGCAGAACGTCGACAATGATGCACTTGGCCAAAAAGGGCGTATGCGTTTACGCCCTTTTTGGCCAACCAAGCAAGCATGTTAAAGAAATCTGCACTACAATGAAGTCTCACTGTCCACCGGTCAAAAGGGCCATCTGAAAAAAGTGTAAAATCCAGGAATACAGCACAGGCCATGGAGAACAGGGAGCCTTGTTATGCTGATGGGTGGGATGTAAATTGCCAACCGCCACTCTGGAGAATTGTATGGTGTTTCCTGAAACACCTAAAAAACAAAGCAACGGAGCCTATGGCACTTCCACTTATGGTCCTATAGCTTAGGGAAATTAAAATCAAAAACACACAGCCACCCCAAAGTTTCAGACGGCTCTGTTTACAAGAACCTCGTCTACGGTACAAGTTAAATATCCCAGAAAGCGAGAAATGGATAAAGAAGTTGTGGTACGTACGTACAATGGAATATCACTCACCAATGAAATCTATGTCATCTGGCCCGTCGTGGCATAATGAGTGGATTCAGGTACGATGATTCTAAGTGAAATAAGTCACACAGAAAATGAAACATCATAAGATATCACTAATACACCGAATGAAATCTTGGTTACACATGAACTGAATTACAAAACAGAACAGGGTCTCAAATTTAGAAAACCAACTTATGTTTGCTTAAGGGGAAAGGTCAGTTGGGGTGCTGCATAAAACCAGAGTTAGAAATTAGCACAGGTACCATTCCATATGTCAAATACATAATAGTCAAGACCTACCCCTTGCTCAACGAAATGGGCTAAACACCCTATATTCAACGCCTAGGAATACACCTGACTAGTAAGAATCTTCAAACCCATGGATTTATATGTCTCCATAAGAGAATCAAGCGTGTGTACAGCTGCATGAAGGCAGCAGAGAAAATCCGATAAATCCTATTATCAAAATGAATTACAAAAACAAAACACAATGACAGTGAAATAGAGAGCAATTCTTAAATAATTCATTCAGGGCTTGTGATGCAACCTGGATTTACCTCATCTAAACCCAGAGCTGAGAGAGACATAAGGTTCGACACTTCGGGCTGATAGCATTGGTGAGGTTCGATGAGCAAATGCAGACCATTTGAAGTCATACTGCATGGTACCCATTCCATGGGTCCCTACTCTCCAGGTTTAAGTGATTCTTCCTTCAGCTAAAGCATGCATGGGAAACCCACAGTATGGTGCACCGTGTGACCGGGAAACGTTTTCAAATGCATCTCAGTTTTGTCCCCTTTTACTCGGGTTCACAATTCCAGACCCTTTACTAACACTCTCCCCACTTGGAGAGTCAGTGCCTTTAACCTCCTGTTTGGCACAGTTTGCAATTTCTGCGCAAGATGAACAGGAATAGGGAGAACCAATGAGAGACTAGCTGTAGGTGTCTGCACGGGCAAATTTAATGCTCATTTCCGACCAGGAAGAGGAATTAACCAAAGGCTCAGCATGCCGTGCCGGAACCAGATTAGGGCCTGAAGCAATCCTGCGGGTTTGTGGCCAGCTCACAAGAAAGCGATTTGAAGAAAGGAGCTCAGGGGCACTGTAATTCACAAACCTGCAGAGTTATAAATGACAGCTATCGTCCAAAAATATATTGAAGGAAGGCTGCGAAGAGGACTTGAAATCGGGGCAGAATTGCAGGAAAGCGGTTTCAGGGAGTAGAGTGGAATTGCATTTAAAGCATAGGAAAAGAGGCAGAATGTCGACAATGATGCACTTGGCCAAAAAGGGCGTATGCGTTTTTTCCTGAATATATTCAGGAAAAAACGCATATGCACTTTTTGAACAACCAAGCAAGCATGTTAGAGAAATCGGCACTACAATGAAGTCTCACTGGCCCCCAATCAAAAGGGCCATCTGAAAAAAGTGTAAAATCCAAAAAGGCAGCACAGGCCATGGAGAACAGGGAGCCATGTTATGCTGATGGGTGGGATGTAAATTGCCAACAGCCACCCTGGAGAAGTGTATGGTGTTTCCTGAAACACCTAAAAAACAAAGCAACGGAGCCTACGGTACTTCCACTTATGGTCCTATAGCTTAGGGAAATTAAAATCAAAAACACACAGCTGCCCCAATGTTTCAGACGGCTCTGTTTACAAGAACATCTTCTACGGTACAAGTTAAATATCCCAGAAAGCGAAAAATGGATAAAGAAGTTGTGGTACGTACGTACAATGGAATATCACTCACCAATGAAATCTATATCATCAGGCCCGTCGTGGTATAATGACTGAATTCAGGTACAATGATTCTAAGTGAAATAAGTCACACAGAAAATGAAACATCATAAGATATCACTAATACACGGAATGTAATCTTGGCTACACATGAACTGAATTACGAAACAGAACAGGGTCTCAAATTTAGAAAACCAACTTATGTTTGCTTAAGGGGAAAGGTCAGTTGGGTGCTGCATAAAACCAGAGATAGAAATTAGCACAGATACCATTCCATAAGTCAAATATGTAATAGTCAAGTCCTACCACTTGCTCAACGAAATGGGCTAAACACCCTATATTCAACACCTAGGAATACACCTGACTAGTAAAATCTTCAAACCCATGGATTTATATGTCTCCATAAGAGAATCAAGCGTGTGTACAGTTGCATGAAGGCAGCAGAGAAAATCCGATAAATCCTATTATCAAAATGAATTACAAAAACAAAACACAATGACAGTGAAATAGAGAACAATTCTTAAATAATTCATTCAGGGCTTGTGATGCAACCTGGATTTACCTCATCTAAACCCAGAGCTGAGAGAGACATAAGTTTGGACACTTCGGGCTGATAGCATTGGTGAGGTTCGATGAGCAAATGCAGACCATTTGAAGTCATACTGCATGGTACCCATTCCATGGGTCCCAACTCTCCAGGTTTAAGTGATTCTTCCTTCAGCTAAAGCATGCATGGGAAACCCACAGTATGGTGCACCGTGTGACTGGGAAGCATTTTCAAATGCATCTCAGTTTTCGTCCCCTTTTACTCGGGTTCACCATTCCAAACCCTTTACTAACACTCTCCCCACTTGGAGAGTCAGTGCCTTTAACCTCCTGTTTGGCACAGTTTGCAATTTCTGCGCAAGATGAACAGGAATAGGGAGAACCAATGAGAGAGTAGCTGTAGGTTTCTGCACGGGCAAATTTAATTCTCATTTCCCACCAGGAAGAGGAATTAACCAAAGGCTCAGCATGAGGTGCCGGAAACAGATTAGGGCCTGAAGCAATCATGCGGGTTTGCGGCCAGCTCACAAGAAAGCGATTTGAAGAAAGGAGCTCAGGGGCACTGTAATTCACAAACCTGCAGAGTTATAAATGACAGCTATCGTCCAAAAATATATTGAAGGAAGGCTGCGAAGAGGACTTGAAAGCGGGGCAGAATTGCAGGAAAACGATTTCAGGGGGTAGACTGGAATTGCATTTAAAGCATAGGTAAAGAGGCAGAAGGTCGACAATGATGCACTTGGCCAAAAAGGGCGTATGCGTTTACGCCCTTTTTGGCCAACCAAGCAAGCATGTTAAAGAAATCTGCACTACAATGAAGTCTCACTGCCCCCAGGTCAATAGGGCCATCTGAAAAAAGTGTAAAATCCAGAAATGCAGCGCAGGCCATGGAGAACAGGGAGCCTTGTTATGCTGATGGGTGGGATGTAAATTGCCAACAGCCACTCTGGAGAAGTGTATGGTGTTTCCTGAAACACCTAAAAAACAAAGCAACGGAGCCTATGGCACTTCCACTTATGGTCCTATAGCTTAGGGAAATTAAAATCAAAAACACACAGCCAACCCAAAGTTTCAGACGGCTCTGTTTACAAGAACCTCGTCTACGGTACAGGTTAAATATCCCAGAAAGCAAAAAATGGATAAAGAAATTGTGGTACGTACGTACAATGGAATATCACTCACCAATGAAATCTATGTCATCTGGCCCGTCGTGGCATAATGAGTGGATTCAGGTACGATGATTCTAAGTGAAATAAGTCACACAGAAAATGAAACATCATAAGGTGTCACTAATACACGGAATGTAATCTTGGCTACACATGAACTGAATTACAAAACAGAACAGGGTCTCAAATTTAGAAAACCAACTTATGTTTGCCTAAGGGGAAAGGTGAGTTGGGGTGCTGCATAACACCAGAGATAGAAATTAGCACAGATACCATTCCATATGTCAAATACGTAATAGTCAAGACATACCCCTTGTTCAACGAAATGGGCTAAACACCCTATATTCAACACCTAGGAATACACCTGTCTAGAAAGAACTTCAAACCCATGGATTTATATGTCTCCATAAGAGAATCAAGCGTGTGTACAGCTGCATGAAGGCAGCAGAGAAAATCCGATAAATCCTATTATCAAAATGAATTACAAAAACAAAACACAATGACAGTGAAATAGAGAGCAATTCTTAAATAATTCATTCAGGGTTTGTGATGCAACCTGGATTTACCTCAACTACACCCAGAGCTGAGTGAGACATAAGGTTGGACACATCGGGCTGATAGCATTGGTGAGGTTCGATGAGCAAATGCAGACCATTTGAAGTCATAATACATGGTACACATTCCATGGGTCCCAACTCTCCAGTTTTAAGCGATTCTTCCTTCAGCTAAAGCATGCATGGGAAACCCACAGTATGGTGCACCGTGTGACCGGGAAACGTTTTCAAATGCATCTCAGTTTTCGTCCCCTTTTACTCGGGTTCATAATTCCAGACCCTTTACTAACACTCTCCCCACTTGGAGAGTCAGTGCCTTTAACCTCCTGTTTGGCACAGTTTGCAATTTCTGCGCAAGATGAACAGGAATAGGGAGAACCAATGAGAGACTAGCTGTAGGTGTCTGCACGGGCAAATTTAACGCTCATTTCCAACCAGGAACAGGAATTAACCAAAGGCTCAGCATGCCGTGCTGGAACCAGATTAGGGCCTGAAGCAATCCTGCGTGTTTGCGGCCAGCTCACAAGAAAGCGATTTGAAGAAAGGAGCTCAGGGGCACTGTAATTCTCAAACCTGCAAAGTTATAAATGACAGCTATCGTCCAAAAATATATTGAAGGAAGGCTGCGAAGAGGACTTGAAAGCGGGGCAGAATTGCAGGAAAGCGGTTTCAGGGAGTAGAGTGGAATTGCATTTAAAGCATAGGAAAAGAGGCAGAATGTCGACAATGATGCACTTGGCCAAAAAGGGCGTATGCGTTTTTTCCTGAATATATTCAGGAAAAAACGCATATGCACTTTTTGAACAACCAAGCAAGCATGTTAGAGAAATTTGCACTACAATGAAGTCTCACTGCCCCCCAATCAAAAGGGCCATCTGAAAAAAGTGTAAAATCCAAAAAGGCAGCACAGGCCATGGAGAACAGGGAGCCATGTTATGCTGATGGGTGGGATGTAAATTGCCAACAGCCACCCTGGAGAAGTGTATGGTGTTTCCTGAAACACCTAAAAAACAAAGCAACGGAGCCTACGGTACTTCCACTTATGGTCCTATAGCTTAGGGAAATTAAAATCAAAAACACACAGCCGCCCCAATGTTTCAGACGGCTCTGTTTACAAGAACATCTTCTACGGTACAAGTTAAATATCCCAGAAAGCGAAAAATGGATAAAGAAGTTGTGGTACGTACGTACAATGGAATATCACTCACCAATGAAATCTATATCATCAGGCCCGTCGTGGTATAATGATTGAATTCAGGTACAATGATTCTAAGTGAAATAAGTCACACAGAAAATGAAACATCATAAGATATCACTAATACACGGAATGTTATCTTGGCTACACATGAACTGAATTACAAAACAGAACAGGGTCTCAAATTTAGAAAACCAACTTATGTTTGCTTAAGGGGAAAGGTCAGTTGGGTGCTGCATAAAACCAGAGATAGAAATTAGCACAGATACCATTCCATAAGTCAAATATGTAATAGTCAAGTCCTACCACTTGCTCAACGAAATGGGCTAAACACCCTATATTCAACACCTAGGAATACACCTGACTAGTAAAATCTTCAAACCCATGGATTTATATGTCTCCATAAGAGAATCAAGCGTGTGTACAGTTGCATGAAGGCAGCAGAGAAAATCCGATAAATCCTATTATCAAAATGAATTACAAAAACAAAACACAATGACAGTGAAATAGAGAACAATTCTTAAATAATTCATTCAGGGCTTGTGATGCAACCTGGATTTACCTCATCTAAACCCAGAGCTGAGAGAGACATAAGGTTGGACACTTCGGGCTGATAGCATTGGTGAGGTTCGATGAGCAAATGCAGACCATTTGAAGTCATACTGCATGGTACCCATTCCATGGGTCCCAACTCTCCAGGTTTAAGTGATTCTTCCTTCAGCTAAAGCATGCATGGGAAACCCACAGTATGGTGCACCGTGTGACCGGGAAACGTTTTCAAATGCATCTCAGTTTTGTCCCCTTTTACTCGGGTTCACAATTCCAGACCCTTTACTAACACTCTCCCCACTTGGAGAGTCAGTGCCTTTAACCTCCTGTTTGGCACAGTTTGCAATTTCTGCGCAAGATGAACAGGAATAGGGAGAACCAATGAGAGACTAGCTGTAGGTGTCTGCACGGGCAAATTTAATGCTCATTTCCGACCAGGAAGAGGAATTAACCAAAGGCTCAGCATGCCGTGCCGGAACCAGATTAGGGCCTGAAGCAATCCTGCGGGTTTGCGGCCAGCTCACAAGAAAGCGATTTGAAGAAAGGAGCTCAGGGGCACTGTAATTCACAAACCTGCAGAGTTATAAATGACAGCTATCGTCCAAAAATATATTGAAGGAAGGCTGCGAAGAGGACTTGAAAGCGGGGCAGAATTGCAGGAAAGCGGTTTCAGGGAGTAGAGTGGAATTGCATTTAAAGCATAGGAAAAGAGGCAGAACGTCCACAATGTTGCACGTGGCCAAAAAGGGCGTATGCGTTTTTTCCTGAATATATTCAGGAAAAAACGCATATGCACTTTTTGAACAACCAAGCAAGCATGTTAGAGAAATCGGCACTACAATGAAGTCTCACTGGCCCCCAATCAAAAGGGCCATCTGAAAAAAGTGTAAAATCCAAAAAGGCAGCACAGGCCATGGAGAACAGGGAGCCATGTTATGCTGATGGGTGGGATGTAAATTGCCAACAGCCACCCTGGAGAAGTGTATGGTGTTTCCTGAAACACCTAAAACACAAAGCAACGGAGCCTACGGTACTTCCACTTATGGTCCTATAGCTTAGGGAAATTAAAATCAAAAACACACAGCTGCCCCAATGTTTCAGACGGCTCTGTTTACAAGAACATCTTCTACGGTACAAGTTAAATATCCCAGAAAGCGAAAAATGGATAAAGAAGTTGTGGTACGTACGTACAATGGAATATCACTCACCAATGAAATCTATATCATCAGGCCCATCGTGGTATAATGACTGAATTCAGGTACAATGATTCTAAGTGAAATAAGTCACACAGAAAATGAAACATCATAAGATATCACTAATACACGGAATGTAATCTTGGCTACACATGAACTGAATTACGAAACAGAACAGGGTCTCAAATTTAGAAAACCAACTTATGTTTGCTTAAGGGGAAAGGTCAGTTGGGTGCTGCATAAAACCAGAGATAGAAATTAGCACAGATACCATTCCATAAGTCAAATATGTAATAGTCAAGTCCTACCACTTGCTCAACGAAATGGGCTAAACACCCTATATTCAACACCTAGGAATACACCTGACTAGTAAAATCTTCAAACCCATGGATTTATATGTCTCCATAAGAGAATCAAGCGTGTGTACAGTTGCATGAAGGCAGCAGAGAAAATCCGATAAATCCTATTATCAAAATGAATTACAAAAACAAAACACAATGACAGTGAAATAGAGAACAATTCTTAAATAATTCATTCAGGGCTTGTGATGCAACCTGGATTTACCTCATCTAAACCCAGATCTGAGAGAGACATAAGTTTGGACACTTCGGGCTGATAGCATTGGTGAGGTTCGATGAGCAAATGCAGACCATTTGAAGTCATACTGCATGGTACCCATTCCATGGGTCCCAACTCTCCAGGTTTAAGTGATTCTTCCTTCAGCTAAAGCATGCATGGGAAACCCACAGTATGGTGCACCGTGTGACTGGGAAGCATTTTCAAATGCATCTCAGTTTTCGTCCCCTTTTACTCGGGTTCACCATTCCAAACCCTTTACTAACACTCTCCCCACTTGGAGAGTCAGTGCCTTTAACCTCCTGTTTGGCACAGTTTGCAATTTCTGCGCAAGATGAACAGGAATAGGGAGAACCAATGAGAGAGTAGCTGTAGGTTTCTGCACGGGCAAATTTAATTCTCATTTCCCACCAGGAAGAGGAATTAACCAAAGGCTCAGCATGAGGTGCCGGAAACAGATTAGGGCCTGAAGCAATCCTGCGGGTTTGCGGCCAGCTCACAAGAAAGCGATTTGAAGAAAGGAGCTCAGGGGCACTGTAATTCACAAACCTGCAGAGTTATAAATGACAGCTATCGTCCAAAAATATATTGAAGGAAGGCTGCGAAGAGGACTTGAAAGCGGGGCAGAATTGCAGGAAAACGATTTCAGGGGGTAGACTGGAATTGCATTTAAAGCATAGGTAAAGAGGCAGAAGGTCGACAATGATGCACTTGGCCAAAAAGGGCGTATGCGTTTACGCCCTTTTTGGCCAACCAAGCAAGCATGTTAAAGAAATCTGCACTACAGTGAAGTCTCACTGCCCCCAGGTCAAAAGGGCCATCTGAAAAAAGTGTAAAATCCAGAAATGCAGCACAGGCCATGGAGAACAGGGAGCCTTGTTATGCTGATGGGTGGGATGTAAATTGCCAACAGCCACTCTGGAGAAGTGTATGGTGTTTCCTGAAACACCTAAAAAACAAAGCAACGGAGCCTATGGCACTTCCACTTATGGTCCTATAGCTTAGGGAAATTAAAATCAAAAACACACAGCCAACCCAAAGTTTCAGACGGCTCTGTTTACAAGAACCTCGTCTACGGTACAGGTTAAATATCCCAGAAAGCAAAAAATGGATAAAGAAATTGTGGTACGTACGTACAATGGAATATCACTCACCAATGAAATCTATGTCATCTGGCCCGTCGTGGCATAATGAGTGGATTCAGGTACGATGATTCTAAGTGAAATAAGTCACACAGAAAATGAAACATCATAAGGTGTCACTAATACACGGAATGTAATCTTGGCTACACATGAACTGAATTACAAAACAGAACAGGGTCTCAAATTTAGAAAACCAACTTATGTTTGCCTAAGGGGAAAGGTGAGTTGGGGTGCTGCATAACACCAGAGATAGAAATTAGCACAGATACCATTCCATATGTCAAATACGTAATAGTCAAGACATACCCCTTGTTCAACGAAATGGGCTAAACACCCTATATTCAACACCTAGGAATACACCTGTCTAGAAAGAACTTCAAACCCATGGATTTATATGTCTCCATAAGAGAATCAAGCATGTGTACAGTTGCATGAAGGCAGCAGAGAAAATCCGATAAATCCTATTATCAAAATGAATTACAAAAACAAAACACAATGACAGTGAAATAGAGAGCAATTCTTAAATAATTCATTCAGGGCTTGTGATGCAACCTGGATTTACCTCAACTACACCCAGAGCTGAGTGAGACATAAGGTTGGACACATCGGGCTGATAGCATTGGTGAGGTTCGATGAGCAAATGCAGACCATTTGAAGTCATAATACATGGTACACATTCCATGGGTCCCAACTCTCCAGGTTTAAGTGATTCTTCCTTCAGCTAAAGCATGCATGGGAAACCCACAGTATGGTGCACCGTGTGACCGGGAAACGTTTTCAAATGCATCTCAGTTTTGTCCCCTTTTACTCGGGTTCACAATTCCAGACCCTTTACTAACACTCTCCCCACTTGGAGAGTCAGTGCCTTTAACCTCCTGTTTGGCACAGTTTGCAATTTCTGCGCAAGATGAACAGGAATAGGGAGAAGCAATGAGAGACTAGCTGTAGGTGTCTGCACGGGCAAATTTAATGCTCATTTCCGACCAGGAAGAGGAATTAACCAAAGGCTCAGCATGCCGTGCCGGAACCAGATTAGGGCCTGAAGCAATCCTGCGGGTTTGCGGCCAGCTCACAAGAAAGCGATTTGAAGAAAGGAGCTCAGGGGCACTGTAATTCACAAACCTGCAGAGTTATAAATGACAGCTATCGTCCAAAAATATATTGAAGGAAGGCTGCGAAGAGGACTTGAAAGCGGGGCAGAATTGCAGGAAAGCGGTTTCAGGGAGTAGAGTGGAATTGCATTTAAAGCATAGGAAAAGAGGCAGAACGTCCACAATGTTGCACGTGGCCAAAAAGGGCGTATGCGTTTTTTCCTGAATATATTCAGGAAAAAACGCATATGCACTTTTTGAACAACCAAGCAAGCATGTTAGAGAAATCGGCACTACAATGAAGTCTCACTGGCCCCCAATCAAAAGGGCCATCTGAAAAAAGTGTAAAATCCAAAAAGGCAGCACAGGCCATGGAGAACAGGGAGCCATGTTATGCTGATGGGTGGGATGTAAATTGCCAACAGCCACCCTGGAGAAGTGTATGGTGTTTCCTGAAACACCTAAAACACAAAGCAACGGAGCCTACGGTAGTTCCACTTATGGTCCTATAGCTTAGGGAAATTAAAATCAAACACACACAGCTGCCCCAATGTTTCAGACGGCTCTGTTTACAAGAACATCTTCTACGGTACAAGTTAAATATCCCAGAAAGCGAAAAATGGATAAAGAAGTTGTGGTACGTACGTACAATGGAATATCACTCACCAATGAAATCTATATCATCAGGCCCATCGTGGTATAATGACTGAATTCAGGTACAATGATTCTAAGTGAAATAAGTCACACAGAAAATGAAACATCATAAGATATCACTAATACACGGAATGTAATCTTGGCTACACATGAACTGAATTACGAAACAGAACAGGGTCTCAAATTTAGAAAACCAACTTATGTTTGCTTAAGGGGAAAGGTCAGTTGGGTGCTGCATAAAACCAGAGATAGAAATTAGCACAGATACCATTCCATAAGTCAAATATGTAATAGTCAAGTCCTACCACTTGCTCAACGAAATGGGCTAAACACCCTATATTCAACACCTAGGAATACACCTGACTAGTAAAATCTTCAAACCCATGGATTTATATGTCTCCATAAGAGAATCAAGCGTGTGTACAGTTGCATGAAGGCAGCAGAGAAAATCCGATAAATCCTATTATCAAAATGAATTACAAAAACAAAACACAATGACAGTGAAATAGAGAACAATTCTTAAATAATTCATTCAGGGCTTGTGATGCAACCTGGATTTACCTCATCTAAACCCAGATCTGAGAGAGACATAAGTTTGGACACTTCGGGCTGATAGCATTGGTGAGGTTCGATGAGCAAATGCAGACCATTTGAAGTCATACTGCATGGTACCCATTCCATGGGTCCCAACTCTCCAGGTTTAAGTGATTCTTCCTTCAGCTAAAGCATGCATGGGAAACCCACAGTATGGTGCACCGTGTGACTGGGAAGCATTTTCAAATGCATCTCAGTTTTCGTCCCCTTTTACTCGGGTTCACCATTCCAAACCCTTTACTAACACTCTCCCCACTTGGAGAGTCAGTGCCTTTAACCTCCTGTTTGGCACAGTTTGCAATTTCTGCGCAAGATGAACAGGAATAGGGAGAACCAATGAGAGAGTAGCTGTAGGTTTCTGCACGGGCAAATTTAATTCTCATTTCCCACCAGGAAGAGGAATTAACCAAAGGCTCAGCATGAGGTGCCGGAAACAGATTAGGGCCTGAAGCAATCCTGCGGGTTTGCGGCCAGCTCACAAGAAAGCGATTTGAAGAAAGGAGCTCAGGGGCACTGTAATTCACAAACCTGCAGAGTTATAAATGACAGCTATCGTCCAAAAATATATTGAAGGAAGGCTGCGAAGAGGACTTGAAAGCGGGGCAGAATTGCAGGAAAACGATTTCAGGGGGTAGACTGGAATTGCATTTAAAGCATAGGTAAAGAGGCAGAAGGTCGACAATGATGCACTTGGCCAAAAAGGGCGTATGCGTTTACGCCCTTTTTGGCCAACCAAGCAAGCATGTTAAAGAAATCTGCACTACAGTGAAGTCTCACTGCCCCCAGGTCAAAAGGGCCATCTGAAAAAAGTGTAAAATCCAGAAATGCAGCACAGGCCATGGAGAACAGGGAGCCTTGTTATGCTGATGGGTGGGATGTAAATTGCCAACAGCCACTCTGGAGAAGTGTATGGTGTTTCCTGAAACACCTAAAAAACAAAGCAACGGAGCCTATGGCACTTCCACTTATGGTCCTATAGCTTAGGGAAATTAAAATCAAAAACACACAGCCAACCCAAAGTTTCAGACGGCTCTGTTTACAAGAACCTCGTCTACGGTACAGGTTAAATATCCCAGAAAGCAAAAAATGGATAAAGAAATTGTGGTACGTACGTACAATGGAATATCACTCACCAATGAAATCTATGTCATCTGGCCCGTCGTGGCATAATGAGTGGATTCAGGTACGATGATTCTAAGTGAAATAAGTCACACAGAAAATGAAACATCATAAGGTGTCACTAATACACGGAATGTAATCTTGGCTACACATGAACTGAATTACAAAACAGAACAGGGTCTCAAATTTAGAAAACCAACTTATGTTTGCCTAAGGGGAAAGGTGAGTTGGGGTGCTGCATAACACCAGAGATAGAAATTAGCACAGATACCATTCCATATGTCAAATACGTAATAGTCAAGACATACCCCTTGTTCAACGAAATGGGCTAAACACCCTATATTCAACACCTAGGAATACACCTGTCTAGAAAGAACTTCAAACCCATGGATTTATATGTCTCCATAAGAGAATCAAGCATGTGTACAGTTGCATGAAGGCAGCAGAGAAAATCCGATAAATCCTATTATCAAAATGAATTACAAAAACAAAACACAATGACAGTGAAATAGAGAGCAATTCTTAAATAATTCATTCAGGGCTTGTGATGCAACCTGGATTTACCTCAACTACACCCAGAGCTGAGTGAGACATAAGGTTGGACACATCGGGCTGATAGCATTGGTGAGGTTCGATGAGCAAATGCAGACCATTTGAAGTCATAATACATGGTACACATTCCATGGGTCCCAACTCTCCAGTTTTAAGCGATTCTTCCTTCAGCTAAAGCATGCATGGGAAACCCACAGTATGGTGCACCGTGTGACCGGGAAACGTTTTCAAATGCATCTCAGTTTTCGTCCCCTTTTACTCGGGTTCATAATTCCAGACCCTTTACTAACACTCTCCCCACTTGGAGAGTCAGTGCCTTTAACCTCCTGTTTGGCACAGTTTGCAATTTCTGCGCAAGATGAACAGGAATAGGGAGAACCAATGAGAGACTAGCTGTAGGTGTCTGCACGGGCAAATTTAACGCTCATTTCCAACCAGGAACAGGAATTAACCAAAGGCTCAGCATGCCGTGCTGGAACCAGATTAGGGCCTGAAGCAATCCTGCGTGTTTGCGGCCAGCTCACAAGAAAGCGATTTGAAGAAAGGAGCTCAGGGGCACTGTAATTCTCAAACCTGCAAAGTTATAAATGACAGCTATCGTCCAAAAATATATTGAAGGAAGGCTGCGAAGAGGACTTGAAATCGGGGCAGAATTGCAGGAAAGCGGTTTCAGGGAGTAGAGTGGAATTGCATTTAAAGCATAGGAAAAGAGGCAGAATGTCGACAATGATGCACTTGGCCAAAAAGGGCGTATGCGTTTTTTCCTGAATATATTCAGGAAAAAACGCATATGCACTTTTTGAACAACCAAGCAAGCATGTTAGAGAAATCTGCACTACAATGAAGTCTCACTGCCCCCCAATCAAAAGGGCCATCTGAAAAAAGTGTAAAATCCAAAAAGGCAGCACAGGCCATGGAGAACAGGGAGCCATGTTATGCTGATGGGTGGGATGTAAATTGCCAACAGCCACCCTGGAGAAGTGTATGGTGTTTCCTGAAACACCTAAAAAACAAAGCAACGGAGCCTACGGTACTTCCACTTATGGTCCTATAGCTTAGGGAAATTAAAATCAAAAACACACAGCCGCCCCAATGTTTCAGACGGCTCTGTTTACAAGAACATCTTCTACGGTACAAGTTAAATATCCCAGAAAGCGAAAAATGGATAAAGAAGTTGTGGTACGTACGTACAATGGAATATCACTCACCAATGAAATCTATATCATCAGGCCCGTCGTGGTATAATGATTGAATTCAGGTACAATGATTCTAAGTGAAATAAGTCACACAGAAAATGAAACATCATAAGATATCACTAATACACGGAATGTAATCTTGGCTACAAATGAACTGAATTACAAAACAGAACAGGGTCTCAAATTTAGAAAACCAACTTATGTTTGCTTAAGGGGAAAGGTCAGTTGGGTGCTGCATAAAACCAGAGATAGAAATTAGCACAGATACCATTCCATAAGTCAAATATGTAATAGTCAAGTCCTACCACTTGCTCAACGAAATGGGCTAAACACCCTATATTCAACGCCTAGGAATACACCTGACTAGTAAAATCTTCAAACCCATGGATTTATATGTCTCCATAAGAGAATCAAGCGTGTGTACAGTTGCATGTAGGCAGCAGAGAAAATCCGATAAATCCTATTATCAAAATGAATTACAAAAACAAAACACAATGACAGTGAAATAGAGAACAATTCTTAAATAATTCATTCAGGGCTTGTGATGCAACCTGGATTTACCTCATCTAAACCCAGAGCTGAGAGAGACATAAGGTTGGACACTTCGGGCTGATAGCATTGGTGAGGTTCGATGAGCAAATGCAGACCATTTGAAGTCATACTGCATGGTACCCATTCCATGGGTCCCAACTCTCCAGGTTTAAGTGATTCTTCCTTCAGCTAAATCATGCATGGGTAACCCACAGTATGGTGCACCGTGTGACCGGGAAACGTTTTCAAATGCATCTCAGTTTTGTCCCCGTTTACTCGGGTTCACAATTCCAGACCCTTTACTAACACTCTCCCCACTTGGAGAGTCAGTGCCTTTAACCTCCTGTTTGGCACAGTTTGCAATTTCTGCGCAAGATGAACAGGAATAGGGAGAAGCAATGAGAGACTAGCTGTAGGTGTCTGCACGGGCAAATTTAATGCTCATTTCCGACCAGGAAGAGGAATTAACCAAAGGCTCAGCATGCCGTGCCGGAACCAGATTAGGGCCTGAAGCAATCCTGCGGGTTTGCGGCCAGCTCACAAGAAAGCGATTTGAAGAAAGGAGCTCAGGGGCACTGTAATTCACAAACCTGCAGAGTTATAAATGACAGCTATCGTCCAAAAATATATTGAAGGAAGGCTGCGAAGAGGACTTGAAAGCGGGGCAGAATTGCAGGAAAGCGGTTTCAGGGAGTAGAGTGGAATTGCATTTAAAGCATAGGAAAAGAGGCAGAACGTCCACAATGTTGCACGTGGCCAAAAAGGGCGTATGCGTTTTTTCCTGAATATATTCAGGAAAAAACGCATATGCACTTTTTGAACAACCAAGCAAGCATGTTAGAGAAATCGGCACTACAATGAAGTCTCACTGGCCCCCAATCAAAAGGGCCATCTGAAAAAAGTGTAAAATCCAAAAAGGCAGCACAGGCCATGGAGAACAGGGAGCCATGTTATGCTGATGGGTGGGATGTAAATTGCCAACAGCCACCCTGGAGAAGTGTATGGTGTTTCCTGAAACACCTAAAACACAAAGCAACGGAGCCTACGGTACTTCCACTTATGGTCCTATAGCTTAGGGAAATTAAAATCAAAAACACACAGCTGCCCCAATGTTTCAGACGGCTCTGTTTACAAGAACATCTTCTACGGTACAAGTTAAATATCCCAGAAAGCGAAAAATGGATAAAGAAGTTGTGGTACGTACGTACAATGGAATATCACTCACCAATGAAATCTATATCATCAGGCCCGTCATTGTATAATGACTGAATTCAGGTACAATGATTCTAAGTGAAATAAGTCACACAGAAAATGAAACATCATAAGATATCACTAATACACGGAATGTAATCTTGGCTACACATGAACTGAATTACGAAACAGAACAGGGTCTCAAATTTAGAAAACCAACTTATGTTTGCTTAAGGGAAAAGGTGAGTTGGGTGCTGCATAAAACCAGAGATAGAAATTAGCACAGATACCATTCCATAAGTCAAATATGTAATAGTCAAGTCCTACCACTTGCTCAACGAAATGGGCTAAACACCCTATATTCAACACCTAGGAATACACCTGACTAGTAAAATCTTCAAACCCATGGATTTATATGTCTCCATAAGAGAATCAAGCGTGTGTACAGTTGCATGAAGGCAGCAGAGAAAATCCGATAAATCCTATTATCAAAATGAATTACAAAAACAAAACACAATGACAGTGAAATAGAGAACAATTCTTAAATAATTCATTCAGGGCTTGTGATGCAACCTGGATTTACCTCATCTAAACCCAGAGCTGAGAGAGACATAAGTTTGGACACTTCGGGCTGATAGCATTGGTGAGGTTCGATGAGCAAATGCAGACCATTTGAAGTCATACTGCATGGTACCCATTCCATGGGTCCCAACTCTCCAGGTTTAAGTGATTCTTCCTTCAGCTAAAGCATGCATGGGAAACCCACAGTATGGTGCACCGTGTGACTGGGAAGCATTTTCAAATGCATCTCAGTTTTCGTCCCCTTTTACTCGGGTTCACCATTCCAAACCCTTTACTAACACTCTCCCCACTTGGAGAGTCAGTGCCTTTAACCTCCTGTTTGGCACAGTTTGCAATTTCTGCGCAAGATGAACAGGAATAGGGAGAACCAATGAGAGAGTAGCTGTAGGTTTCTGCACGGGCAAATTTAATTCTCATTTCCCACCAGGAAGAGGAATTAACCAAAGGCTCAGCATGAGGTGCCGGAAACAGATTAGGGCCTGAAGCAATCCTGCGGGTTTGCGGCCAGCTCACAAGAAAGCGATTTGAAGAAAGGAGCTCAGGGGCACTGTAATTCACAAACCTGCAGAGTTATAAATGACAGCTATCGTCCAAAAATATATTGAAGGAAGGCTGCGAAGAGGACTTGAAAGCGGGGCAGAATTGCAGGAAAACGATTTCAGGGGGTAGACTGGAATTGCATTTAAAGCATAGGTAAAGAGGCAGAAGGTCGACAATGATGCACTTGGCCAAAAAGGGCATATGCGTTTACGCCCTTTTTGGCCAACCAAGCAAGCATGTTAAAGAAATCTGCACTACAATGAAGTCTCACTGCCCCCAGGTCAATAGGGCCATCTGAAAAAAGTGTAAAATCCAGAAATGCAGCACAGGCCATGGAGAACAGGGAGCCTTGTTATGCTGATGGGTGGGATGTAAATTGCCAACAGCCACTCTGGAGAAGTGTATGGTGTTTCCTGAAACACCTAAAAAACAAAGCAACGGAGCCTATGGCACTTCCACTTATGGTCCTATAGCTTAGGGAAATTAAAATCAAAAACACACAGCCAACCCAAAGTTTCAGACGGCTCTGTTTACAAGAACCTCGTCTACGGTACAGGTTAAATATCCCAGAAAGCAAAAAATGGATAAAGAAATTGTGGTACGTACGTACAATGGAATATCACTCACCAATGAAATCTATGTCATCTGGCCCGTCGTGGCATAATGAGTGGATTCAGGTACGATGATTCTAAGTGAAATAAGTCACACAGAAAATGAAACATCATAAGGTGTCACTAATACACGGAATGTAATCTTGGCTACACATGAACTGAATTACAAAACAGAACAGGGTCTCAAATTTAGAAAACCAACTTATGTTTGCCTAAGGGGAAAGGTGAGTTGGGGTGCTGCCTAACACCAGAGATAGAAATTAGCACAGATACCATTCCATATGTCAAATACGTAATAGTCAAGACATACCCCTTGTTCAACGAAATGGGCTAAACACCCTATATTCAACACCTAGGAATACACCTATCTAGAAAGAACTTCAAACCCATGGATTTATATGTCTCCATAAGAGAATCAAGCATGTGTACAGCTGCATGAAGGCAGCAGAGAAAATCCGATAAATCCTATTATCAAAATGAATTACAAAAACAAAACACAATGACAGTGAAATAGAGAGCAATTCTTAAATAATTCATTCAGGGCTTGTGATGCAACCTGGATTTACCTCAACTACACCCAGAGCTGAGTGAGACATAAGGTTGGACACATCGGGCTGATAGCATTGGTGAGGTTCGATGAGCAAATGCAGACCATTTGAAGTCATAATACATGGTACACATTCCATGGGTCCCAACTCTCCAGGTTTAAGCGATTCTTCCTTCAGCTAAAGCATGCATGGGAAACCCACAGTATGGTGCACCGTGTGACCGGGAAACGTTTTCAAATGCATCTCAGTTTTCGTCCCCTTTTACTCGGGTTCATAATTCCAGACCCTTTACTAACACTCTCCCCACTTGGAGAGTCAGTGCCTTTAACCTCCTGTTTGGCACAGTTTGCAATTTCTGCGCAAGATGAACAGGAATAGGGAGAACCAATGAGAGACTAGCTGTAGGTGTCTGCACGGGCAAATTTAACGCTCATTTCCAACCAGGAACAGGAATTAACCAAAGGCTCAGCATGCCGTGCTGGAACCAGATTAGGGCCTGAAGCAATCCTGCGTGTTTGCGGCCAGCTCACAAGAAAGCGATTTGAAGAAAGGAGCTCAGGGGCACTGTAATTCTCAAACCTGCAAAGTTATAAATGACAGCTATCGTCCAAAAATATATTGAAGGAAGGCTGCGAAGAGGACTTGAAATCGGGGCAGAATTGCAGGAAAGCGGTTTCAGGGAGTAGAGTGGAATTGCATTTAAAGCATAGGAAAAGAGGCAGAATGTCGACAATGATGCACTTGGCCAAAAAGGGCGTATGCGTTTTTTCCTGAATATATTCAGGAAAAAACGCATATGCACTTTTTGAACAACCAAGCAAGCATGTTAGAGAAATCTGCACTACAATGAAGTCTCACTGCCCCCCAATCAAAAGGGCCATCTGAAAAAAGTGTAAAATCCAGAAAGGCAGCACAGGCCATGGAGAACAGGGAGCCTTGTTATGCTGATGGGTGGGATGTAAATTGCCAACAGCCACTCTGGAGAAGTGTATGGTGTTTCCTGAAACACCTAAAAAACAAAGCAACGGAGCCTACGGCACTTCAACTTATGGTCCTATAGCTTAGGGAAATTAAAATCAAAAACACACAGCCACCCCAAAGTTTCAGACGGCTCTGTTTACAAGAACCACCTCTACGGTACAAGTTAAATATCCCAGAAAGCGAAAAATGGATAAAGAAGTTGTGGTACGTACGTACAACGGAATATCACTCACCAATGAAATCTATATCATCTGGCCCGTCGTGGCATAATGAGTGGATTCAGGTACAATGATTCTAAGTGAAATAAGTCACACAGAAAATGAAACATCATAAGATATCACTAATACACGGAATGTAATCTTGGATACACATGAACTGAATTACAAAACAGAACAGGGTCTCAAATTTAGAAAACCAACTTATGTTTGCTTAAGGGGAAAGGTGAGTTGGGGTGCTGCATAAAACCAGAGATAGAAATTAGCACAGACACCATTCCATACGTCAAATATGTAATAGTCAAGATCTACAACTTGCTCAACGAAATGGGCTAAACACGCTATATTCAACGCCTAGGAATACACCTGACTATAAAGAATCTTCAAACCCATGGATTTATATGTCTCCATAAGAGAATCAAGCGTGTGTACAGCTGCATGAAGGCAGCAGAGAAAATCCGATAAATCCAATTATCAAAATTAATTACAAAAACAAAACACAATGACAGTGAAATAGAGAGCAATTCTTAAATAATTCATTCAGGGCTTGTGATGCAACCTGGATTTACCTCATCTACATCCAGAGCTGAGTGATACATAAGGTTGGACACTTCGGGCTGATAGCATTGGTGAGGTTCGATGAGCAAATGCAGACCATTTGAAGTCATACTGCATGGTACCCATTCCATGGGTCCCAACTCTCCAGGTTTAAGCGATTCTTCCTTCAGCTATAACATGCATGGGAACCCACAGTATGGTGCACCGTGTGACCGGGAAACGTTTTCAAATGCATCTCAGTTTTTGTCCCCTTTTACTCGGGTTCACAATTCCAGAACCTTTACAAACACTCTCCCCACTTGGAGAGTCAGTGCCTTTAACCTGCTGTTTGACACAGTTTGCAGTTTCTGCGCAAGATGAACAGGAATAGGGAGAACCAATGAGAGACTAGTTGTAGGTGTCTGCACGGGCAAATTTAACGCTCATTTCCAACCAGGAAGAGGAATTAACCAAACGCTCAGCATGCCGTTTCGGAACCAGATTAGGGCCTGAAGCAATCCTGCGAGTTTGCGGCCAGCTCACAAGAAAGCGATTTGAAGAAAGGAGCTCAGTGGCACTGTAATTCACAAACCTGCAGAGTTATAAATGACAGCTATCGCCCAAAAATATATTGAAGGAATGCTGCGAAGAGGACTTGAAAGCGGGGCAGAATTCCAGGAAATCGATTTCAGGGGGTAGACTGGAATTGCATTTTAAGTATAGGAAAAGAGGGAGAACGTCGACAATGATGCACTTGGCCAAAAAGGGCGTATGCGTTTTTTCCTGAATATATTCAGGAAAAAACGCATACGCCCTTTTTGGCCAAACAAGCAAGCATGTTAAAGAAATCTGCACTACAATGAAGTCTCACTGTCCACCGGTCAAAAGGGCCATCTGAAAAAAGTGTAAAATCCAGAAATGCAGCCCAGGCCATGGAGAACAGGGAGCCTTGTTATGCTGATGGGTGGGATGTAAATTGCCAAGAGCCACTCTGGAGAAGTGTATGGTGTTTCCTGAAACACCTAAAAAACAAAGCAACGGAGCCTAAGGCACTTCCACTTATGGTCCTATAGCTTAGGGACATTAAAATCAAAAACACACAGCCACCCCAAAGTTTCAGACGGCTCTGTTTACAAGAACCTCGTCTACGGTACAAGTTAAATATCCCAGAAAGCGAAAAATGGATAAAGAAGTTGTGGTACGTACGTACAATGGAATATCACTCACCAAAGAAATCTATATCATCTGGCCCGTCGTGGCATAATTAGTGGATTCAGGTACAATGATTCTAAGTGAAATAAGTCACACAGAAAATGAAACATCATAAGATATCACTAATACACGGAATGTAACCTTGGCTACACATGAACTGAATTACAAAACAGAACAGGGTCTCAAATTTAGAAAAGCAACTTATGTTTGCTTAAGGGGAAAGGTGAGTTGGGGTGCTGCATAAAACCAGAGATAGAAATTAGCACAGATACCATTCCATACGTCAAATATGTAACAGGCAAGACCTACACCTTGCTCAACGAAATGGGCTAAACACCCTATATTCAACGCCTAGGAATACACCTGAGTAGAAAGAATATTCAAACCCATGGATTTATATGTCTCCATAAGAAAATCAAGCGTGTGTACAGCTGCATGAATGCAGCAGAGAAAATCCGATAAATCCCATTATCAAAATGAATTTCAAAAACAAAACACAATGACAGTGAAATAGAGAGCAATTCTTAAATAATTCATTCAGGGCTTGTGATGCAACCTGGATTTACCTCATCTACACCGAGCTGAGTGAGACATAAGGTTGGACACTTCGGGCTGATAGCATTGTTGAGGTTCGATGAGCAAATGCAGACCATTTGAAGTCATAATACATGGTACACATTCGATGGGTCCCAACTCTCCAGGTTTAAGCGATTCTACCTTCAGCTAAAGCATGCATGGGAATCCCACAGTATGGTGCACCGTGTGACCGGGAAACATTTGCAAATGCATCTCAGATTTTGTCCCCTTTTACTCGGGTTCACAATTCCAGACCCTTTACTAACACTCTCCCCACTTGGAGAGTCACTGCCTTTAACCTCCTGTTTGGCACAGTTTGCAATTTCTGCGCAAGATGAACAGCAATAGGGAGAACCAATGAGAGAGTAGCTGTAGGTGTCTGCACGGGCAAATTTAACGCTCATTTCCCACCAGGAAGAGGAATTAACCAAAGGCTCAGCATGCCATGCCAGAACAAGATTAGGGCCTGAAGCAATCCTTCGGGTTTGCGGCCAGCTCACAAGAAAGCGATTTGAAGAAAGGAGCTCAGGTGCACTGTAATTCACAAACATGCAGAGTTATAAATGACAGCTATCGTCCAAAAATATATTGAAGGAAGGCTGTGAAGAGGACTTGAAAGCGGGGCAGAATTGCAGGAAAACGATTTCAGGGGGTAGACTGGAATTGCATTTAAAGCATAGGAAAAGAGGCAGAATGTCGACAATGATGCACTTGGCCAAAAAGTGCGTATGCGTTTTTTCCTGAATATATTCAGGAAAAAACGCATATGCAGTTTTTGGCCAACCAAGCAAGCATGTTAAAGAAATCTGCACTACAATGAAGTCTCACTGCCCCCCAGTCAAAAGGGCCATCTGAAAAAAGTGTAAAATACAGAAATGCAGCACAGGCCATGGAGAACAGGGAGCCTTGTTATGCTGATTGGTGGGATGTGAATTGCCAAGAGCCACTCTGGACAAGTGTATGGTGTTTCCTGAAACACCTAAAAAACAAAGCAACGGAGCCTCCGGCACTTCCACTTATGGTCCTATAGCTTAGGGAATTTAAATTCAAAAACACACAGCCACCCCAATGTTTCAGACGGCTCTGTTTACAAGAAGCTCGTCTACGGTACAAGTTAAATATCCCAGAAAGCGAAAAATGGATAAAGAAGTTGTGGTACGTACGTACAATGGAATATCACTCACCAATGAAATCTATGTCATCTGGCCCATCGTGGCATAATGAGTGGATTCAGGTACGATGATTCTAAGTGAAATAAGTCACACAGAAAATGAAACATCATAAGATATCAATAATACACGGAATGTAATCTTGGCTACACATGAACTGAATTACAAAACAGAACAGGGTCTAAATTTAGAAAACCAACTTATGTTTGCTTAAGGGAAAAGGTGAGTTGGGGTGCTGCATAAAACCAGAGATGGAAATTAGCACAGATACCATTCCATACGTCAAATATGTAATAGTCAAGACCTACCCCTTGCTCAACGAAATGAGCTAGACACCCTATATTCAACGCCTAGGAATACAACTTACTAGAAAGAATTTTCAAACCCATGGATTTATATGTCTCCAAAAGAGAATCAACCGTGTTTACAGCTACATGAAGGCAGCAGAGACAATCCGATAAATCCCATTATCAAAACGAATTACAAAAACAAAACACAATGACAGTGAAATAGAGAGCAATTCTTAATAATTCATTCAGGGCTTGTGATGCAACCTGGATTTACCTCATCTACACCCAGAGCTGAGTGAGACATAAGGTTGGACACTTCGGGCTGATAGCATTGGTGAGGTTCGATGAGCAAATGCAGACCATTTGAAGTCATACTGCATGGTACCCATTCCATGGGTCCCAACTCTCCAGGTTTAAGCGATTCTTCCTTCAGCTAAAGCATGCATGGGAAACCCACAGTATGCTGCACAGTGTGACCGGGAAACGTTTTCAAATGCATCTCAGTTTTGTCCTCTTTTACTCGGGTTCACAATTCCAGACCCTTTATTAACACTCTCCCCACTTGTAGAATCAGTGCCTTTAACCTCCTGTTTGTCACAGTTTGCAATTTCTGCGCAAGATGAACAGGAATAGGGAGAACCAATGAGAGACTAGCTGTAGGTGTCTGCACGGGCAAATTTAACACTCATTTCCCACCAGGAAGAGGAATTAACCAAAGGCTCAGCATGCCGTGCCGGAACCAGATTAGGGCCTGAAGCAATCCTGCGGGTTTGGGGCCAGCTCACAAGAAAGCGATTTGAAGAAAGGAGCTCAGGTGCACTGTAATTCACAAACCTGCAGAGTTATAAATGACAGCTATCGTCCAAAAATATATTGAAGGTAGTCTGCGAAGAGGGCTTGAATGCGGGGCAGAATTGCAGGAAAACGATTTCAGGGGGTAGACTGGAATTGCATTTTAAGTATAGGAAAAGAGGCAGAACGTCGACAATGATGCACTTGGCCAAAAAGGGCGTATGCGTTTTTTCCTGAATATATTCAGGAAAAAACGCATACGCACTTTTTCGCCAACCAAGCAAGCATGTTAAAGAAATCTGCACTACAATGAAGTCTCACTGCCCCCCGGTCAAAAGGGCCATCTGAAAAAAGTGTAAAATCCAGAAATGCAGCACAGGCCATGGAGAACAGGGAGCCTTGTTATGCTGATGGGTGGGATGAAAATTGCCAAGAGCCACTCTGGAGAAGTGTATGGTGTTTCCTGAAACACCTAAAAAACAAAGCAACGGAGCCTATGGCACTTCCACTTATGGTCCTATAGCTTAGGGAAATTAAAATCAAAAACACACAGCCACCCCAAAGTTTCAGACGGCTCTGTTTACGAGAACCTCGTCTACGGTACAAGTTAAATATCCCAGAAAGCGAAAAATGGATAAAGAAGTTGTGGTACGTACGTACAATGTAATATCACTCACCAATGAAATCTATGTCATCTGGCCCGTCGTGGCATAATGAGTGGATTCAGGTACGATGATTCTAAGTGAAATAAGTCACAAAGAAAATGAAATATCATAAGATATCACTAATACACCGAATGTAATCTTGGCTACACATGAACTTAATTACAAAACAGAACAGGGTCTCAAATTTAGAAAACCAACTTATGTTTGCGTAAGGGGAAAGGTGAGTTGGGGTGCTGCATAAAACCAGAGTTAGAAATTAGCACAGATACCATTCCATATGTCAAATACGTAATAGTCAAGACATACCCCTTGCTCAACGAAATGGGCTAAACACCCTATATTCAACGCCTAGGAATACACCTGACTAGTAAGAATCTTCAAACCCATGGATTTATATGTCTCCATAAGAGAATCATGCGTGTGTACAGCTGCATGAAGGCAGCAGAGAAAATCTGATAAATCCCAATATCGAAATGAATTAAAAAACCAAACACAATGACAGTGAAATAGAGAGCAATTCTTAAATAATTCATTCAGGGCTTGTGATGCAACCTGGATTTACCTCATCTAAACCCAGAGCTGAGTGAGACATAAGGTTGGACACTTCGGGCTGATAGCATTGGTGAGGTTCGATGAGCAAATGCAGACCTTTTGAAGTCATACTGCATGGTACCCATTCCATGGGTCCCAACTCTCCAGGTTTAAGTGATTCTTCCTTCAGCTAAAGCATGCATGGGAAACCCACAGTATGGTGCACCATGTGACCGGGAAACGTTTTCAAATGCATTTCAGTTTTTGTCCCCTTTTACTCGGGTTCACAATTCCAGACCCTTTACTAACACTCTCCCCGCTTGGAGAGTCAGTGCCTTTAACCTCCTGTTTGGCACAGTTTGCAATTTCTGCGCAAGATGAACAGGAATAGGGAGAACCAATGAGAGACTAGCTGTAGGTGTCTGCACGGGCAAATTTAACGCTCATTTCCAACCAGGAAGAGGAATTAACCAAAGGGTCAGCATGCCGTGCAGGAACCAGATTAGGGCCTGAAGCAATCCTGCGGGTTTGCGGCCAGCTCACAAGAAAGCGATTTGAAGAAAGGAGCTCAGGGGCACTGTAATTCACAAACCTGCAGAGTTATAAATAACAGCTATCGTCCGAAAATATATTGAAGGAAGGCTGCGAAGAGGACTTGAAAGCGGGGCAGAATTGCAGGAAAACGATTTCAGGGGGTAGACTGGGATTGCATTTAAAGCATAGGAAAAGAGGCAGAACGTCGACAATGATGCACTTGGCCAAAAAGGGCGTATGCGTTTTTTCCTGAATATATTCAGGAAAAAACGCATACGCCCTTTTTGGCCAACCAAGCAAGCATGTTAAAGAAATCTGCACTACAATGAAGTCTCACTGCCCCCCTGTCAAAAGGGCCATCTGAAAAAAGTGTAAAATCCAGAAATGCAGCACAGGCCATGGAGAACAGGGAGCCTTGTTATGCTGATGGGTGGGATGTAAATTGCCAACAGCCACTCTGGAGAAGTGTATGGTGTTTCCTGAAACACCTAAAAAACAAAGCAACGGAGCCTACGGCACTTCCACTTATGGTCCTATAGCTCAGGGAAATTAAAATCAAAAACACACAGCCACCCCAAAGTTTCAGACGGCTCTGTTTACAAGAACCTCGTCTACGGTACAAGTTAAATATCCCAGAAAGCGAAAAATGGATAAAGAAGTTGTGGTACGTACGTACAATGGAATATCACTCACCAATGAAATCTATGTCATCTGGCCCGTCGTGGCATAATGAGTGGATTCAGGTACGATGATTCTAAGTGAAATAACTCACACAGAAAATGAAACATCATAAGATGTCACTGATACACGGAATGTAATCTTGGCTACACATGAACTGAATTACAAAACAGAACAGGGTCTCAAATTTAGAAAACCAACTTATGTTTGCTTAAGGGGAAAGGTGAGTTGGGGTGCTGCATAAAACCAGAGATAGAAATTAGCACAGATACCATTCCATACGTCAAATATGTAATAGTCAAGACCTACCCCTTGCTCAACCAAATGGGTTAAACACCCTATATTCAACGTCTAGGAATACACCTGACTAGAAAGAATATTCAAACCCATGGATTTATATGTCTCCATAAGAGAATCAAGCGTGTGTACAGCTGCATGAAGGCAGCAGAGAAAATCCGATAAATCCCATTATCAAAATGAATTACAAAAACAAAACAGAATGACAGTGAAATAGAGAGCAATTCTTAAATAATTCATTCAGGGCTTGTGATGCAACCTGGATTTACCTCATCTACACCCAGAGCTGAGAGAGACATAAGGTTGGACACTTCGGGCTGATAGCATTGGTGAGGTTCGATGAGCAAATGCAGACCATTTGAAGTCATACTGCATGGTACCCATTCCATGGGTCCCAACTCTCCAGGTTTAAGCGATTCTTCCTTCAGCTAAAACATGCATGGGAAATCCACAGTATGGTGCACCGTGTGACCGGGAAACGTTTTCAAATGCATCTCAGTTTTCGTCCCCTTTTACTCGGGTTCACAATTCCAGACCCTTTACTAACACTCTCCCCACTTGGAGAGTCAGTGCCTTTAACCTGCTGTTTGGCACAGTTTGCAATTTCTGCGCAAGATGAACAGGAATAGGGAGAACCAATGAGAGACTAGCTGTAGGTGTATGCACGGGCTAATTTAATGCTCATTTACCACCAGGAAGAGGAATTAACCAAAGGCTCAGCATGCCGAGCCTGAAAGAGATTAGGGCCTGAAGCAATCCTGCGGGTTTGCGGCCAGCTCACAAGAAAGCGATTTGAAGAAAGGAGCTCAGGGGCACTGTAATTCACAAACCTGCAGAGTTATAAATGACAGCTATCGTCCGAAAATATATTGAAGGAAGGCTGCGAAGAGGACTGGAAAGCAGGGCAGAATTGCAGGAAAACGATTTCAGGGGGTAGACTGGAATTGCATTTAAAGCATAGGAAAAGAGGCAGAACGTCGACAATGATGCACTTGGCCAAAAAGGGCGTATGCGTTTACGCCCTTTTTGGCCAACCAAGCAAGCATGTTAAAGAAATCTGCACTACAATGAAGTCTCACAGCCCCCCGGTCAAAAGGGCCATCTGAAAAAAGTGTAAAATCCAGGAATGCAGCACAGGCCATGGAGAACAGGGAGCCTTGTTATGCTGATGGGTGGGATGTAAATTGCCAACAGCCACTCTGGAGAAGTGTATGGTGTTTCCTGAAACACCTAAAAAACAAAGCAACGGAGCCTACGGCACTTCCACTTATGGTCCTATAGCTTAGGGAAATTAAAATCAAAAACACACAGCCACCCCAAAGCTTCAGACGGCTCTGTTTACAAGAACCTCGTCTACGGTACAAGTTATATATCCCAGAAAGCGAAAAATGGATAAAGAAGTTGTGGTACGTACGTACAATGGAATATCACTCACCAATGAATTCTATGTCATCTGGCCCGTCGTGGAATAATGAGTGGAATCAGGTACGATGATTCTAATTGAAATAAATCACACAGAAAATGAAACATCATAAGATATCACTAATACACCGAATATAAACTTGGCTACACATGAACTGAATTACAAAACAGAACAGGGTCTCAAATTTTGAAAACCAACTTATGTTTGCGTAAGGGGAAATGTGAGTTTGGGTGCTGCATAAAACCAGAGTTAGAAATTAGCACAGATACCATTCCATATGTCAAATATGTAATAGTCAAGACCTACCCCTTGCTCAACCAAATGGGCTAAACACCCTATATTCAATGCCTAGGAGTACACCTGACTAGTAAGAATCTTCAAACGCATGGATTTATATGTCTCCATAAGAGAATCAAGCATGTGTACAGCTGCATGAAGGCAGCAGAGAAAATCTGATAAATCCCATTATCAAAATGAAGTAAAAAACCAAACACAATGGCAGTGAAATAGAGAGCAATTCTTAAATAATTCATTCAGGGCTTGTGATGCAACCTGGATTTACCTCATCTAAACCCAGAGCTGAGTGAGACATAAGGTTGGACACTTCGGGCTGATAGCATTGGTGAGGTTCGATGAGCAAATGCAGACCATTTGAAGTCATACTGCATGGTACCCATTCCATGGGTCCCAACTCTCCAGGTTTAAGTGATTTTCCCTTCAGCTAAAGCATGCATGGGAAACCCACAGTATGGTGCAACATGTGACCGGGAAACGTTTTCAAATGCATCTCAGTTTTGTCCCCTTTTACTCGGGTTCACAATTCCAGACCCTTTACTAACACTCTCCCCACTTGGAGAGTCAGTGCCTTTAACCTCCTGTTTGGCACAGTTTGCAATTTCTGCGCAAGATGAACAGGAATAGGGAGAACCAATGAGAGACTAGCTGTAGGTGTCTGCACGGGCAAATTTAACGCTCATTTCCAACCAGGAAGGGGAATAAACCAAAGGCTCAGCATGCCGTGCAGGAACCAGATTAGGGCCTGAAGCAATCCTGCGGGTTTGCGGCCAGCTCACAAGAAAGCGATTTGAAGAAAGGAGCTCAGGGACACTGTAATTCACAAACCTGCAGAGTTATAAATGACAGCTATCGTCCAAAAATATATTGAAGGAAGGCTGCGAAGAGGACTGGAAAGCGGGGCAGAATTGCAGGAAAACGATTTAAGGGGTAGACTGGAATTGCATTTAAAGCATAGGGAAAGAGGCAGAACGTCGACAATGATGCACTTGGCCAAAAAGTGCGTATGCGTTTTTTCCTGAATATATTCAGGAAAAAACGCATACGCCCTTTTTGGCCAACCAAGCAAGCATGTTAAAGAAATCTGCACTACAATGAAGTCTCACTGCCCCCCGGTCAAAAGGGCCATCTGAAAAAAGTGTAAAATCCAGAAATGCAGCACAGGCCATGGAGAACAGGGAGCCTTGTTATGCTGATGGGTGGGATGTAAATTGCAAACAGCCACTCTGGAGAAGTGTATGGTGTTTCCTGAAACACCTAAAAAACAAAGCAACGGAGCCTACGGCACTTCCACTTATGGTCCTATAGCTTAGGGAAATTAAAATCAAAAACACACAGCCACCCCAAAGTTTCAGACGGCTCTGTTTACAAGAACCTCGTCTACGGTACAAGTTAAATATCCCAGAAAGTGAAAAATGGATAAAGAAGTTGTGGTACGTACGTACAAAGGAATATCACTCACCAATGAAATCTATGTCATCTGGCCCATCGTGGAATAATGAGTGGATTCAGGTACGATGATTCTAAGTGAAATAAGTCACACAGACAATGAAACATCATAAGATGTCACTAATACACGGAATGTAATCTTGGCTACACATGAACTGAATTACAAAACAGAACAGGGTCTCAAATTTTGAAAACCAACTTATGTTTGCTTAAGGGGAAAGGTGAGTTGGGGTGCTGCAATAAACCAGAGATAGAAATTAGCACAGATACCATTCCATACGTCAAATATGTAGTAGTCAAGACCTACCCCTTGCTCAAACAAATGGGCTAAACACCCTATTTTCAACGTCTAGGAATACACCTGACTAGAAAGAATATTCAATCCCATGGATTTATATGTCTCCATAAGAGAACCAAGCGTGTGTACAGCTGCATGAAGGCAGCAGAGAAAATCCGATAAATCCCATTATCAAAATGAATTACAAAAACAAAACAGAATGAAAGTGAAATAGAGAGCAATTCTTAAATAATTCACTCAGGGCTTGTGATGCAACCTGGATTTACCTCATCTACACCCAGAGCTGAGAGAGTCATAAGGTTGGACACTTCAGGCTGATAGCATTTGTGAGGTTCGATGAGCAAATGCAGACCATTTGAAGTCATACTGCATGGTACCCATTCCATGGGTCCCAACTCTCCAGGTTTAAGCGATTCTTCTTTCAGCTAAAACAAGCATGGGAAACCCACAGTATGGTGCACCGTGTGACCGGGAAAGGTTTTCAAATGCATCTCAGTTTTCTTCCCCTTTTCCTCGGGTTCACAATTCCAGAACCTTTACTAACACTCTCCCCACTTGGAGAGTCAGTGCCTTTAACCTGCTGTTTGGCACAGTTTGCAATTTCTGCGCAAGATGAACAGGAATAGGGAGAACCAATGAGAGACTAGCTGTAGGTGTCTGCACGGGCTAATTTAACGCTCATTTCCCACCAGGAAGAGGAATTAACCAAAGGCTCAGCATGCCGAGCCGGAAAGAGATTAGGGCCTGAAGCAATCCTGCGGGTTTGCGGCCAGCTCACAAGAAAGCGATTTGAAGAAAGGAGCTCAGGGACACTGTAATTCACAAACCTGCAGAGTTATAAATGACAGCTATCGTCCGAAAATATATTGAAGGAAGGCTGCGAAGAGGACTAGAAAGCGGGGCAGAATTGCAGGAAAACGATTTCAGGGGGTAGACTGGAATTGCATTTAAAGCATAGGAAAAGTGGCAGAACGTCGACAATGATGCACTTGGCCAAAAAGGGCGTATACGTTTTTTCTTGAATATATTCAGGAAAAAACGCATACGCCCTTTTTGGCCAACCAAGCAAGCATGTTAAAGAAATCTGCACTACAATGAAGTCTCACTGCCCCCCGGTCAAAAGGGCCATCTGAAAAAAGTGTAAAATCCAGAAATGCAGCACAGGCCATGGAGAACAGGGAGCCTTGTTATGCTGATGGGTGGGATGTAAATTGCCAACAGCCACTCTGGAGAAGTGTATGGTGTTTCCTGAAACACCTAAAAAACAAAGCAACGGAGCCTACGGCACTTCCACTTATGGTCCTATAGCTTAGGGAAATTAAAATCAAAAACACACAGCCACCCCAAAGTTTCAGACGTCTCTGTTTACAAGAACCTCGTCTACGGTACAAGTTAAATATCCCAGAAAGCGAGAAATGGATAAAGAAGTTGTGGTACGTACGTACAATGGAATATCACTCACCAATGAAATCAATGTCATCTGGCGCGTCGTGGCATAATGAGTGGATTCAGGTACGATGATTCTAAGTGAAATAAGTCACACAGAAAATGAAATATCATAAGATATCACTAATACACAGAATGTAATCTTGGCTACACATGAACTGAATTACAAAACAGAACAGGGTCTCAAATTTAGAAAACCAACTTATGTTTGCGTAAGGGGAAAGGTGAGTTGGGGTGCTGCATAAAACCAGAGATAGAAATTAGCACAGATACGATTCCATACGTCAAATATGTAATAGTCAAGACCTACCCCTTGCTCAACGAAATGGACTAAACACCTTATATTCAACACCTAGGAATACACCTGACTAGTAAGAATCTTCAAACCCATGGATTTATATGTCTCCATAAGAGAATCAAGCGTGTGTACAGCTGCATGAAGGCAGCAGAG
This sequence comes from Delphinapterus leucas, assembly GCF_059928025.1. Classification (NCBI taxonomy): domain Eukaryota; kingdom Metazoa; phylum Chordata; class Mammalia; order Artiodactyla; family Monodontidae; genus Delphinapterus; species Delphinapterus leucas. The sequence continues at coordinate 4,832,135 of NW_028322247.1, read as the reverse complement.
AAAATCCGATAAATCTTATTATCAAAATGAATTACAAAAACAAAACACAATGACAGTGAAATAGCGAGCAATTCTTAAATAATTCATTCAGGGCTTGTGATGCAACCTGGATTTAGCTCATCTAAACCCAGAGCTGAGTGAGACATAAGGTTGGACACTTCGGGCTGATAGCATTGGTGAGGTTCGATGAGCAAATGCAGACCATTTGAAGTCATACTGCATGGTACCCATTCCATGGGTCCCAACTCTCCAGGTTTAAGTGATTCTTCCTTCAGCTAAAGCATGCATGGGAAACCCACAGCATGGTGCACCATGTGACCGGGAAACGTTTTCAAATGCATCTCAGTTTTTGTCCCCTTTTACTCGGGTTCACAATTCCAGACCCTTTACTAACACTCTCCCCACTTGGAGAGTCAGTGCCTTTAACCTCCTGTTTGGCACAGTTTGCAATTTCTGCGCAAGATGAACAGGAATAGGGAGAACCAATGAGAGACTAGCTTTAGGTGTCTGCATGGGCAAATTTAACGCTCATTTCCAATCAGGAAAAGGAATTAACCAAAGGCTCAGCATGCCGTGCAGGAACCAGATTAGGGCCTGAAGCAATCCTGCGGGTTTGCGGCCAGCTCACAAGAAAGCGATTTGTAGAAAGGAGCTCAGGGGCACTGTAATTCACAAACCTGCAGAGTTATAAATGACAGCTTTCGTCCGAAAATATATTGAAGGAAGGCTGCGAAGAGGACTGGAAAGCGGGGCAGAATTGCAGGAAAACGATTTCAGGGGGTAGACTGGAATTGCATTTAAAGCATAGGAAAAGAGGCAGAACGTCGACAATGATGCACTTGGCCAAAAAGAGCGTATACGTTTTTTCCTGAATATATTCAGGAAAAAACGCATACGCCCTTTTTGGCCAACCAAGCAAGCATGTTAAAGGAATCTGCACTACAATGAAGTCTCACTGCCCCCCGGTCAAAAGGGCCATCTGAAAAAAGTGTAAAATCCAGAAATGCAGCACAGGCCATGGAGAACAGGGAGCCTTGTTATGCTGATGGGTGGGATGTAAATTGCCAACAGCCACTCTGGAGAATTGTATGGTGTTTCCTGAAACACCTAAAAAACAAAGCAACGGAGCCTACGGCACTTCCACTTATGGTCCTATAGCTTAGGGAAATTAAAATCAAAAACACACAGCCACCCCAAAGTTTCAGACGGCTCTGTATACAAGAACCTCGTCTACGGTACAAGTTAAATATCCCAGAAAGCGAAAAATGGATAAAGAAGTTGTGGTACGTACGTACAATGGAATATCACTCACCAATGAATTCTATGTCATCTGGCCCGTCGTGGCATAATGAGTGGATTCAGGTACGATGATTCTAAGTGAAATAAGTCACACAGGAAATGAAATATCATAAGATATCACTAATACACCGAATGTAATCTTGGCTACACATGAACTGAATTACAAAACAGAACAGGGTCTCAAATTTAGAAAACCAACTTATGTTTGCATAAGGGGAAAGGTGAGTTGGGGTGCTGCATAAAACCAGAGATAGAAATTAGCACAGATACCATTCCATACGTCAAATATGTAATAGTCAAGACCTACCCCTTGCTCAACGAAATGGGCTAAACACCTTATATTCAACACCTAGGAATACACCTGACTAGTAAGAATCTTCAAACCCATGGATTTATATGTCTCCATAAGAGAATCAAGCGTTTGTACAGCTGCATGAAGGCAGCAGAGAAAATCCGATAAATCCTATTATCAAAATGAATTACAAAAACAAAACACAATGACAGTGAAATAGAGAGCAATTCTTATATAATTCATTCAGGTCTTGTGATGCAACCTGGATTTACCTCATCTACACCCAGAGCTGTGTCAGACATAAGGTTGTACACTTCGGGCTGATAACATTGGTGAGGTTCGATGAGCAAATGCAGACCATTTGAAGTCATACTGCATGGTACCCATTCCATGGGTCCCAACTCTCCAGGTTTAAGCGATTCTTCCTTCAGATAAAGCATGCATGGGAAACCCACAGTATGGTGCACCATGTGACTGGGAAACGTTTTCAAATGCATCTGAGTTTTCGTCCCCTTTTACTCGGGTTCACAATTCCAGACCCTTTACTAACACTCTCCCCACTTGGAGAGTCAGTGCCTTTAACCTCCTGTTTGGCACAGTTTGCAATTTCTGCGCAAGATGAACAGGAATAGGGAGAACCAATGAGAGACTAGCTGTAGGTGTCTGCACGGGCAAATTTAATGCTCATTTCCAACCAGGAAGAGGAATTAACCAAAGGCTCAGCATGCCGTGCAGGAACCAGATTAGGGCCTGAAGCAATCCTGCGGTTTTGCGGCCAGTTCACAAGAAAGCGATTTGTAGAATGGAGCTCAGGGGCACTGTAATTCACAAACTTGCAGAGTTATAAATGACAGCTATCGTCCGAAAATATATTGAAGGAAGGCTGCAAAGAGGACTGGAAAGCGGGGCAGAATTGCAGGAAAACGATTTCAGGGGGTAGACTGGAATTGCATTTAAAGCATAGGAAAAGAGGCAGAACGTCGACAATGATGCACTTGGCCAAAAAGGGCGTACGCGTTTTTTCCTGAATATATTCAGGAAAAAACGCATATGCACTTTTTGGCCAACCAAGCAAGCATGTTAAAGAAATCTGCACTACAATGAAGTCTCACTGCCCCCCGGTCAAAATGGCCATCTGAAAAACGTGTAAAATCCAGAAATGCAGCACAGGCCATGGAGAACAGGGAGCCTTGTTATGCTGATGGGTGGGATGTAAATTGCCAACTGCCACTCTAGAGAAGTGTATGGTGTTTCCTGAAACACCAAAAAACAAAGCAACGGAGCCTACGGCACTTCCACTTATGGTCCTATAGCTTAGGGAAATTAAAATCAAAAACACACAGCCACCCCAATGTTTCAGACGGCTCTGTTTACAAGAACCTCGTCTACGTACAAGTTAAATATCCCAGAAAGCGAAAAATGGATAAAGAAGTTGTGGTACGTACGTACAATGGAATATCACTCACCAATGAATTCTATGTCATCTGGCCCGTCGTGGCATAATGAGTGGATTCAGGTACGATGATTCTAAGTGAAGTAAGTCTCACAGAAAATGAAACATCATAAGATATCACTAATACACCGAATGTAAACTTGGCTACACATGAACTGAATTACAAAACAGAACAGGGTCTCAAATTTTGAAAACCAACTTATGTTTGCGTAAGGGGAAATGTGAGTTGGGGTGCTGCATAAAACCAGAGTTAGAAATTAGCACAGATACCATTCCATATGTCAAATATGTAATAGTCAAGACCTACACCTTGCTCAACGAAATGGGCTAAACACCATATATTCAATGCCTAGGAGTACACCTGACTAGTAAGAATATTCAAACCCATGGATTTATATGTCTCCATAAGAGAATCAAGCGTGTGTACAGCTGCATGAAGGCAGCAGAGAAAATCCGATAAATCCTATTATCAAAATGAATTACAAAAACAAAACACAATGACAGTGAAATAGCGAGCAATTCTTAAATAATTCATTCAGGGCTTGTGATGCAACCTGGATTTACCTCATCAAAACCCAGAGCTGAGTGAGACATAAGGTTGGACACTTCGGGCTGATAGCATTGGTGAGCTTCGATGAGCAAATGCAGACCATTTGAAGTCATACTGCATGGTACCCATTCCATGGGTCCCAACTCTCCAGGTTTAAGTGATTCTTCCTTCAGCTAAAGCATGCATGGGAAACCCACAGCATGGTGCACCATGTGACCGGGAAACGTTTTCAAATGCATCTCAGTTTTTGTCCCCTTTTACTCGGGTTCACAATTCCAGACCCTTTACTAACACTCTCCCCACTTGGAGAGTCAGTGCCTTTAGCCTCCTGTTTGGCACAGTTTGCAATTTCTGCGCAAGATGAACAGGAATAGGGAGAACCAATGAGAGACTAGCTGTAGGTGTCTGCACGGGCAAATTTAACGCTCATTTCCAACCAGGAAGAGGAATTAACCAAAGGCTCAGCATGCCGTGCAGGAACCAGATTAGGGCCTGAAGCAATCCTGCGGGTTTGCGGCCAGCTCACAAGAAAGCGATTTGTAGAAAGGAGCTCAGGGGCACTGTAATTCACAAACTTGCAGAGTTAAAAATGACAGCTATCGTCCGAAAATATATTGAAGGAAGGCTGCGAAGAGGACTGGAAAGCGGGGCAGAATTGCAGGAAAACGATTTCAGGGGGTAGACTGGAATTGCATTTAAAGCATAGGAAAAGAGGCAGAACGTCGACAATGATGCACTTGGCCAAAAAGGGCGTATACGTTTTTTCCTGAATATATTCAAGAAAAAACGCATACGCCCTTTTTGGCCAACCAAGCAAGCATGTTAAAGAAATCTGCACTACAATGAAGTCTCACTGCCCCCCGGTCAAAAGGGCCATCTGAAAAAAGTGTAAAATCCAGAAATTCAGCACAGGCCATGGAGAACAGGGAGCCTTGTTATGCTGATGGGTGGGATGTGAATTGCCAACAGCCACTCTGGAGAATTGTATGGTGTTTCCTGAAACACCTAAAAAACAAAGCAACGGAGCCTACGGCACTTCCACTTATGGTCCTATAGCTTAGGGAAATTAAAATCAAAAACACACAGCCACCCCAAAGTTTCAGACGGCTCTGTTTACAAGTACCTCGTCTACGGTACAAGTTAAATATCCCAAAAAGCGAAAAATGGATAAAGAAGTTGTGGAACGTACGTACAATGGAATATCACTCACCAATGAATTCTATGTCATCTGGCCCGTCGTGGCATAATGAGTGGATTCAGGTACGATGATTCTAAGTGAAATAAGTCACACAGAAAATGAAACATCATAAGATATCACTAATACACCGAATGTAATCTTGGCTACACATGAACTGAATTACAAAACAGAACAGGGTCTCAAATTTTGAAAACCAACTTATGTTTGCATAAGGGGAATGGTGAGTTGGGGTGCTGCATAAAACCAGAGATAGAAATTAGCACAGATACCATTCCATACGTCAAATATGTAATAGTCAAGACCTACACCTTGCTCAACGAAATGGGCTAAACACCTTATATTCAACACCTAGGAATACACCTGACTAGTAAGAATCTTCAAACCCATGGATTTATATATCTCCATAAGAGAATCAAGCGTTTGTACAGCTGCATGAAGGCAGCAGAGAAAATCCGATAAATCCTATTATCAAAATGAATTACAAAAACAAAACACAATGACAGTGAAATAGAGAGCAATTCTTATATAATTCATTCAGGTCTTGTGATGCAACCTGGATTTACCTCATCTACACCCAGAGCTGAGTGAGACATAAGGTTGTACACTTCGGGCTGATAACATTGGTGAGGTTCGATGAGCAAATGCAGACCATTTGAAGTCATACTGCATGGTATCCATTCCATGGGTCCCAACTCTCCAGGTTTAAGCGATTCTTCCTTCAGATAAAGCATGCATGGGAAACCCACAGTATGGTGCACCATGTGACTGGGAAACGTTTTCAAATGCATCTGAGTTTTCGTCCCCTTTTACTCGGGTTCACAATTCCAGACCCTTTACTAACACTCTCCCCACTTGGAGAGTCAGTGCCTTTAACCTCCTGTTTGGCACAGTTTGCAATTTCTGCGCAAGATGAACAGGAATAGGGAGAACCAATGAGAGACTAGCTGTAGGTGTCTGCACGGGCAAATTTAACGTTCATTTCCAACCAGGAAGAGGAATTAACCAAAGGCTCAGCATGCCGTGCAGGAACCAGATTAGGGCCTGAAGCAATCCTGCGGGTTTGCGGCCAGTTCACAAGAAAGCGATTTGTAGAATGGAGCTCAGGGGCACTGTAATTCACAAACCTGCAGAGTTATAAATGACAGCTATCGTCCGAAAATATATTGAAGGAAGGCTGCAAAGAGGACTGGAAAGCGGGGCAGAATTGCAGGAAAACGATTTCAGGGGGTAGACTGGAAATGCATTTAAAGCATAGGAAAAGAGGCAGAAAGTCGACAATGATGCACTTGGCCAAAAAGGGCGTATGCGTTTTTTCCTGAATATATTCAGGAAAAAACGCATACGCACTTTTTGGCCAACCAAGCAAGCATGTTAAAGAAATCTGCACTACAATGAAGTCTCACTGCCCCCCGGTCAAAAGGGCCATCTGAAAAACGTGTAAAATCCAGAAATGCAGCACAGGCCATGGAGAACAGGGAGCCTTGTTATGCTGATGGGTGGGATGTAAATTGCCAACAGCCACTCTGGAGAAGTGTATGGTGTTTCCTGAAACACCAAAAAACAAAGCAACGTAGCCTACGGCACTTCCACTTATGGTCCTATAGCTTAGGGAAATTAAAATCAAAAACACACAGCCACCCCAAAGTTTCAGACGGCTCTGTTTACAAGAACCTCGTCTACGTACAAGTTAAATATCCCAGAAAGCGAAAAATGGATAAAGAAGTTGTGGTACGTACGTACAATGGAATATCACTCACCAATGAATTCTATGTCATCTGGCCCGTCGTGGCATAATGAGTGGATTCAGGTACGATGATTCTAAGTGAAATAAGTCACACAGAAAATGAAACATCATAAGATATCACTAATACACGGAATGTAATCTTGGCTACACATGAACTGAATTACAAAACAGAACAGGGTCTCAAATTTTGAAAACCAACTTATGTTTGCGTAAGGGAAAAGGTGAGTTGGTGTGCTGCATAAAACCATAGATAGATATTAGCACAGATACCATTCCATAAGTCAAATATGTAATAGTCAAGACCTACCCCTTGCTCAACGAAATGGGCTAAACACCATATTTTCAACGCCTAGGAATACATCTGACTAGTAAGAATCTTCAAACCCATAGATTTATATGTCTCCATAAGAGAATAAAGCGTGTGTACAGCTGCATGAAGGCAGCAGAGAAAATCCGATAAATCCTATTATCAAAATGAATTACAAAAACAAAACACAATGACAGTGAAATAGAGAGCAATTCTTAAATAATTCATTCAGGGCTTGTGATGCAACCTGGATTTACCTCATCTACACCCATAGCTGAGTGAGACATAAGGTTGGACACATCGGGCTGATAGCATTGGTGAGGTTCGATGAGCAAATGCAGACCATTTGAAGTCATAATACATAGTACACATTCCATGGGTCCCAACTCTCCAGGTTTAAGCGATTCTTCCTTCAGCTAAAGCATGCATGGGAAACCCAAAGTATGGTGCACCGTGTGACCGGGAAACGTTTTCAAATGCATCTCAGTTTTCGTACCCTTTTACTCGGGTTCATATTTCCAGACCCTTTACTAACACTCTCCCCACTTGGAGAGTCAGTGCCTTTAACCTGCTGTTTGGCACAGTTTGCAATTTCTGCGCAAGATGAACAGGAATAGGGAGAACCAATGAGAGACTAGCTGTAGGTGTCTTCACGGGCAAATTTAACGCTCATTTGCCACGAGGAAGAGGAATTAACCAAACGCTCACCATGCCGTGCCAGAAACAGATTAGGGCCTGAAGCAAACCTGCGGGTTTGCGGCCAGCTCTCAAGAAAGCGATTTGAAGAAAGGAGCTCAGGGGCACTGTAATTCACAAACCTACAGAGTTATAAATGACAGCTATCGTCCAAAAATATATTGAAGGAAGGCTGCGAAGAGGACTTGAAAGCGCGGCAGAATTGCAGGAAAACGATTTCAGGGGGTAGACTGGAATTGCATTTAAAGCATAGGAAAAGAGGCAGAACGTCGACAATGATGCACTTGGCCAAAAAGGGCGTATACGTTTTTTCCTGAATATATTCAAGAAAAAACGCATACGCCCTTTTTGGCCAACCAAGCAAGCATGTTAAAGAAATCTGCACTACAATGAAGTCTCACTGCCCCCTGGTCAAAAGGGCCATCTGAAAAAAGTGTAAAATCCAGAAATTCAGCACAGGCCATGGAGAACAGGGAGCCTTGTTATGCTGATGGGTGGGATGTAAATTGCCAACAGCCACTCTGGAGAATTGTATGGTGTTTCCTGAAACACCTAAAAAACAAAGCAACGGAGCCTACGGCACTTCCACTTATGGTCCTATAGCTTAGGGAAATTAAAATCAAAAACACACAGCCACCCCAAAGTTTCAGACGGCTCTGTTTACAAGAACCTCGTCTACGGTACAAGTTAAATATCCCAAAAAGCGAAAAATGGATAAAGAAGTTGTGGAACGTACGTACAATGGAATATCACTCACCAATGAATTCTATGTCATCTGGCCCGTCGTGGCATAATGAGTGGATTCAGGTACGATGATTCTAAGTGAAATAAGTCACACAGAAAATGAAACATCATAAGATATCACTAATACACCGAATGTAATCTTGGCTACACATGAACTGAATTACAAAACAGAACAGGGTCTCAAATTTTGAAAACCAACTTATGTTTGCATAAGGGGAATGGTGAGTTGGGGTGCTGCATAAAACCAGAGATAAAAATTAGCACAGATACCATTCCATACGTCAAATATGTAATAGTCAAGACCTACACCTTGCTCAACGAAATGGGCTAAACACCTTATATTCAACACCTAGGAATACACCTGACTAGTAAGAATCTTCAAACCCATGGATTTATATGTCTCCATAAGAGAATCAAGCGTTTGTACAGCTGTATGAAGGCAGCAGAGAAAATCCGATAAATCCTATTATCAAAATGAATTACAAAAACAAAACACAATGACAGTGAAATAGAGAGCAATTCTTAAATAATTCATTCAGGTCTTGTGATGCAACCTGGATTTACCTCATCTACACCCAGAGCTGAGTGAGACATAAGGTTGTACACTTCGGGATGATAACATTGGTGAGGTTCGATGAGCAAATGCAGACCATTTGAAGTCATACTGCATGGTATCCATTCCATGGGTCCCAACTCTCCAGGTTTAAGCGATTCTTCCTTCAGATAAAGCATGCATGGGAAACCCACAGTATGGTGCACCATGTAACTGGGAAACGTTTTCAAATGCATCTGAGTTTTCGTCCCCTTTTACTCGGGTTCACAATTCCAGACCCTTTACTAACACTCTCCCCACTTGGAGAGTCAGTGCCTTTAACCTCCTGTTTGGCACAGTTTGCAATTTCTGCGCAAGATGAACAGGAATAGGGAGAACCAATGAGAGACTAGCTGTAGGTGTCTGCACGGGCAAATTTAACGCTCATTTCCAACCAGGAAGAGGAATTAACCAAAGGCTCAGCATGCCGTGCAGGAACCAGATTAGGGCCTGAAGCAATCCTGCGGGTTTGCGGCCAGTCACAAGAAAGCGATTTGTAGAATGGAGCTCAGGGGCACTGTAATTCACAAACCTGCAGAGTTATAAATGACAGCTATCGTCCGAAAATATATTGAAGGAAGGCTGCAAAGAGGACTGGATATCGGGGCAGAATTGCAGGAAAACGATTTCAGGGGGTAGACTGGAATTGCATTTAAAGCATAGGAAAAGAGGCAGAACGTCGACAATGATGCACCTGGCCAAAAAGGGCGTATGCGTTTTTTCCTGAATATATTCAGGAAAAAACGCATACGCACTTTTTGGCCAACCAAGCAACCATGTTAAAGAAATCTGCACTACAATGAAGTCTCACTGCCCCCCGGTCAAAAGGGCCATCTGAAAAACGTGTAAAATCCAGAAATGCAGCACAGGCCATGGAGAACAGGGAGCCTTGTTATGCTGATGGGTGGGATGTAAATTGCCAACAGCCACTCTGGAGAAGTGTATGGTGTTTCCTGAAACACCAAAAAACAAAGCAACGGAGCCTACGGCACTTCCACTTATGGTCCTATAGCTTAGGGAAATTAAAATCAAAAACACACAGCCACCCCAAAGTTTCAGACGGCTCTGTTTACAAGAACCTCGTCTACGTACAAGTTAAATATCCCAGAAAGCGAAAAATGGATAAAGAAGTTGTGGTACGTACGTACAATGGAATATCACTCACCAATGAATTCTATGTCATCTGGCCCGTCGTGGCATAATGAGTGGATTCAGGTACGATGATTCTAAGTGAAATAAGTCACACAGAAAATGAAACATCATAAGATATCACTAATACACGGAATGTAATCTTGGCTACACATGAACTGAATTACAAAACAGAACAGGGTCTCAAATTTTGAAAACCAACTTATGTTTGCGTAAGGGAAAAGGTGAGTTGGTGTGCTGCATAAAACCATAGATAGATATTAGCACAGATACCATTCCATAAGTCAAATATGTAATAGTCAAGTCCTACCACTTGCTCAACGAAATGGGCTAAACACCCTATATTCAACACCTAGGAATACACCTGACTAGTAAAATCTTCAAACCCATGGATTTATATGTCTCCATAAGAGAGTCAAGCGTGTGTACAGTTGCATGAAGGCAGCAGAGAAAATCCGATAAATCCTATTATCAAAATGAATTACAAAAACAAAACACAATGACAGTGAAATAGAGAACAATTCTTAAATAATTCATTCAGGGCTTGTGATGCAACCTGGATTTACCTCATCTAAACCCAGAGCTGAGAGAGACATAAGTTTGGACACTTCGGGCTGATAGCATTGGTGAGGTTCGATGAGCAAATGCAGACCATTTGAAGTCATACTGCATGGTACCCATTCCATGGGTCCCAACTCTCCAGGTTTAAGTGATTCTTCCTTCAGCTAAAGCATGCATGGGAAACCCACAGTATGGTGCACCGTGTGACTGGGAAGCATTTTCAAATGCATCTCAGTTTTCATCCCCTTTTACTCGGGTTCACCATTCCAAACCCTTTACTAACACTCTCCCCACTTGGAGAGTCAGTGCCTTTAACCTCCTGTTTGGCACAGTTTGCAATTTCTGCGCAAGATGAACAGGAATAGGGAGAACCAATGAGAGAGTAGCTGTAGGTTTCTGCACGGGCAAATTTAATTCTCATTTCCCACCAGGAAGAGGAATTAACCAAATGCTCAGCATGAGGTGCCGGAAACAGATTAGGGCCTGAAGCAATCATGCGGGTTTGCGGCCAGCTCACAAGAAAGCGATTTGAAGAAAGGAGCTCAGGGGCACTGTAATTCACAAACCTGCAGAGTTATAAATGACAGCTATCGTCCAAAAATATATTGAAGGAAGGCTGCGAAGAGGACTTGAAAGCGGGGCAGAATTGCAGGAAAACGATTTCAGGGGGTAGACTGGAATTGCATTTAAAGCATAGGTAAAGAGGCAGAAGGTCGACAATGATGCACTTGGCCAAAAAGGGCGTATGCGTTTACGCCCTTTTTGGCCAACCAAGCAAGCATGTTAAAGAAATCTGCACTACAATGAAGTCTCACTGCCCCCAGGTCAATAGGGCCATCTGAAAAAAGTGTAAAATCCAGAAATGCAGCACAGGCCATGGAGAACAGGGAGCCTTGTTATGCTGATGGGTGGGATGTAAATTGCCAACAGCCACTCTGGAGAAGTGTATGGTGTTTCCTGAAACACCTAAAAAACAAAGCAACGGAGCCTATGGCACTTCCACTTATGGTCCTATAGCTTAGGGAAATTAAAATCAAAAACACACAGCCAACCCAAAGTTTCAGACGGCTCTGTTTACAAGAACCTCGTCTACGGTACAGGTTAAATATCCCAGAAAGCAAAAAATGGATAAAGAAATTGTGGTACGTACGTACAATGGAATATCACTCACCAATGAAATCTATGTCATCTGGCCCGTCGTGGCATAATGAGTGGATTCAGGTACGATGATTCTAAGTGAAATAAGTCACACAGAAAATGAAACATCATAAGGTGTCACTAATACACGGAATGTAATCTTGGCTACACATGAACTGAATTACAAAACAGAACAGGGTCTCAAATTTAGAAAACCAACTTATGTTTGCCTAAGGGGAAAGGTGAGTTGGGGTGCTGCATAACACCAGAGATAGAAATTAGCACAGATACCATTCCATATGTCAAATACGTAATAGTCAAGACATACCCCTTGTTCAACGAAATGGGCTAAACACCCTATATTCAACACCTAGGAATACACCTGTCTAGAAAGAACTTCAAACCCATGGATTTATATGTCTCCATAAGAGAATCAAGCATGTGTACAGTTGCATGAAGGCAGCAGAGAAAATCCGATAAATCCTATTATCAAAATGAATTACAAAAACAAAACACAATGACAGTGAAATAGAGAGCAATTCTTAAATAATTCATTCAGGGCTTGTGATGCAACCTGGATTTACCTCAACTACACCCAGAGCTGAGTGATACATAAGGTTGGACACATCGGGCTGATAGCATTGGTGAGGTTCGATGAGCAAATGCAGACCATTTGAAGTCATAATACATGGTACACATTCCATGGGTCCCAACTCTCCAGTTTTAAGCGATTCTTCCTTCAGCTAAAGCATGCATGGGAAACCCACAGTATGGTGCACCGTGTGACCGGGAAACGTTTTCAAATGCATCTCAGTTTTCGTCCCATTTTACTCGTGTTCATAATTCCAGACCCTTTACTAACACTCTCCCCACTTGGAGAGTCAGTGCCTTTAACCTCCTGTTTGGCACAGTTTGCAATTTCTGCGCAAGATGAACAGGAATAGGGAGAACCAATGAGAGACTAGCTGTAGGTGTCTGCACGGGCAAATTTAACGCTCATTTCCAACCAGGAACAGGAATTAACCAAAGGCTCAGCATGCCGTGCTGGAACCAGATTAGGGCCTGAAGCAATCCTGCGTGTTTGCGGCCAGCTCACAAGAAAGCGATTTGAAGAAAGGAGCTCAGGGGCACTGTAATTCTCAAACCTGCAAAGTTATAAATGACAGCTATCGTCCAAAAATATATTGAAGGAAGGCTGCGAAGAGGACTTGAAAGCGGGGCAGAATTGCAGGAAAGCGGTTTCAGGGAGTAGAGTGGAATTGCATTTAAAGCATAGGAAAAGAGGCAGAATGTCGACAATGATGCACTTGGCCAAAAAGGGCGTATGCGTTTTTTCCTGAATATATTCAGGAAAAAACGCATATGCACTTTTTGAACAACCAAGCAAGCATGTTAGAGAAATCTGCACTACAATGAAGTCTCACTGCCCCCCAATCAAAAGGGCCATCTGAAAAAAGTGTAAAATCCAAAAAGGCAGCACAGGCCATGGAGAACAGGGAGCCATGTTATGCTGATGGGTGGGATGTAAATTGCCAACAGCCACCCTGGAGAAGTGTATGGTGTTTCCTGAAACACCTAAAAAACAAAGCAACGGAGCCTACGGTACTTCCACTTATGGTCCTATAGCTTAGGGAAATTAAAATCAAAAACACACAGCCGCCCCAATGTTTCAGACGGCTCTGTTTACAAGAACCACCTCTACGGTACAAGTTAAATATCCCAGAAAGCGAAAAATGGATAAAGAAGTTGTGGTACGTACGTACAACGGAATATCACTCACCAATGAAATCTATATCATCTGGCCCGTCGTGGCATAATGAGTGGATTCAGGTACAATGATTCTAAGTGAAATAAGTCACACAGAAAATGAAACATCATAAGATATCACTAATACACGGAATGTAATCTTGGATACACATGAACTGAATTACAAAACAGAACAGGGTCTCAAATTTAGAAAACCAACTTATGTTTGCTTAAGGGGAAAGGTGAGTTGGGGTGCTGCATAAAACCAGAGATAGAAATTAGCACAGACACCATTCCATACGTCAAATATGTAATAGTCAAGATCTACAACTTGCTCAATGAAATGGGCTAAACACGCTATATTCAACGCCTAGGAATACACCTGACTATAAAGAATCTTCAAACCCATGGATTTATATGTCTCCATAAGAGAATCAAGCGTGTGTACAGCTGCATGAAGGCAGCAGAGAAAATCCGATAAATCCAATTATCAAAATTAATTACAAAAACAAAACACAATGACAGTGAAATAGAGAGCAATTCTTAAATAATTCATTCAGGGCTTGTGATGCAACCTGGATTTACCTCATCTACATCCAGAGCTGAGTGATACATAAGGTTGGACACTTCGGGCTGATAGCATTGGTGAGGTTCGATGAGCAAATGCAGACCATTTGAAGTCATACTGCATGGTACCCATTCCATGGGTCCCAACTCTCCAGGTTTAAGCGATTCTTCCTTCAGCTATAACATGCATGGGAACCCACAGTATGGTGCACCGTGTGACCGGGAAACGTTTTCAAATGCATCTCAGTTTTTGTCCCCTTTTACTCGGGTTCACAATTCCAGAACCTTTACAAACACTCTCCCCACTTGGAGAGTCAGTGCCTTTAACCTGCTGTTTGACACAGTTTGCAGTTTCTGCGCAAGATGAACAGGAATAGGGAGAACCAATGAGAGACTAGTTGTAGGTGTCTGCACGGGCAAATTTAACGCTCATTTCCAACCAGGAAGAGGAATTAACCAAACGCTCAGCATGCCGTTTCGGAACCAGATTAGGGCCTGAAGCAATCCTGCGAGTTTGCGGCCAGCTCACAAGAAAGCGATTTGAAGAAAGGAGCTCAGTGGCACTGTAATTCACAAACCTGCAGAGTTATAAATGACAGCTATCGCCCAAAAATATATTGAAGGAATGCTGCGAAGAGGACTTGAAAGCGGGGCAGAATTCCAGGAAATCGATTTCAGGGGGTAGACTGGAATTGCATTTTAAGTATAGGAAAAGAGGGAGAACGTCGACAATGATGCACTTGGCCAAAAAGGGCGTATGCGTTTTTTCCTGAATATATTCAGGAAAAAACGCATACGCCCTTTTTGGCCAAACAAGCAAGCATGTTAAAGAAATCTGCACTACAATGAAGTCTCACTGTCCACCGGTCAAAAGGGCCATCTGAAAAAAGTGTAAAATCCAGAAATGCAGCCCAGGCCATGGAGAACAGGGAGCCTTGTTATGCTGATGGGTGGGATGTAAATTGCCAAGAGCCACTCTGGAGAAGTGTATGGTGTTTCCTGAAACACCTAAAAAACAAAGCAACGGAGCCTAAGGCACTTCCACTTATGGTCCTATAGCTTAGGGACATTAAAATCAAAAACACACAGCCACCCCAAAGTTTCAGACGGCTCTGTTTACAAGAACCTCGTCTACGGTACAAGTTAAATATCCCAGAAAGCGAAAAATGGATAAAGAAGTTGTGGTACGTACGTACAATGGAATATCACTCACCAAAGAAATCTATATCATCTGGCCCGTCGTGGCATAATTAGTGGATTCAGGTACAATGATTCTAAGTGAAATAAGTCACACAGAAAATGAAACATCATAAGATATCACTAATACACGGAATGTAACCTTGGCTACACATGAACTGAATTACAAAACAGAACAGGGTCTCAAATTTAGAAAAGCAACTTATGTTTGCTTAAGGGGAAAGGTGAGTTGGGGTGCTGCATAAAACCAGAGATAGAAATTAGCACAGATACCATTCCATACGTCAAATATGTAACAGGCAAGACCTACACCTTGCTCAACGAAATGGGCTAAACACCCTATATTCAACGCCTAGGAATACACCTGAGTAGAAAGAATATTCAAACCCATGGATTTATATGTCTCCATAAGAAAATCAAGCGTGTGTACAGCTGCATGAATGCAGCAGAGAAAATCCGATAAATCCCATTATCAAAATGAATTTCAAAAACAAAACACAATGAGAGTGAAATAGAGAGCAATTCTTAAATAATTCATTCAGGGCTTGTGATGCAACCTGGATTTACCTCATCTACACCGAGCTGAGTGAGACATAAGGTTGGACACTTCGGGCTGATAGCATTGTTGAGGTTCGATGAGCAAATGCAGACCATTTGAAGTCATAATACATGGTACACATTCGATGGGTCCCAACTCTCCAGGTTTAAGCGATTCTACCTTCAGCTAAAGCATGCATGGGAATCCCACAGTATGGTGCACCGTGTGACCGGGAAACATTTGCAAATGCATCTCAGATTTTGTCCCCTTTTACTCGGGTTCACAATTCCAGACCCTTTACTAACACTCTCCCCACTTGGAGAGTCACTGCCTTTAACCTCCTGTTTGGCACAGTTTGCAATTTCTGCGCAAGATGAACAGCAATAGGGAGAACCAATGAGAGAGTAGCTGTAGGTGTCTGCACGGGCAAATTTAACGCTCATTTCCCACCAGGAAGAGGAATTAACCAAAGGCTCAGCATGCCATGCCAGAACAAGATTAGGGCCTGAAGCAATCCTTCGGGTTTGCGGCCAGCTCACAAGAAAGCGATTTGAAGAAAGGAGCTCAGGTGCACTGTAATTCACAAACATGCAGAGTTATAAATGACAGCTATCGTCCAAAAATATATTGAAGGAAGGCTGTGAAGAGGACTTGAAAGCGGGGCAGAATTGCAGGAAAACGATTTCAGGGGGTAGACTGGAATTGCATTTAAAGCATAGGAAAAGAGGCAGAATGTCGACAATGATGCACTTGGCCAAAAAGTGCGTATGCGTTTTTTCCTGAATATATTCAGGAAAAAACGCATATGCAGTTTTTGGCCAACCAAGCAAGCATGTTAAAGAAATCTGCACTACAATGAAGTCTCACTGCCCCCCAGTCAAAAGGGCCATCTGAAAAAAGTGTAAAATACAGAAATGCAGCACAGGCCATGGAGAACAGGGAGCCTTGTTATGCTGATGGGTGGGATGTGAATTGCCAAGAGCCACTCTGGACAAGTGTATGGTGTTTCCTGAAACACCTAAAAAACAAAGCAACGGAGCCTCCGGCACTTCCACTTATGGTCCTATAGTTTAGGGAATTTAAATTCAAAAACACACA
The DNA here is from genome assembly GCF_059928025.1 of Delphinapterus leucas. NCBI lineage: Eukaryota > Metazoa > Chordata > Mammalia > Artiodactyla > Monodontidae > Delphinapterus > Delphinapterus leucas. The sequence goes on along the minus strand of NW_028322247.1, from coordinate 4,815,267 downwards.
GCCACCCCAATGTTTCAGACGGCTCTGTTTACAAGAAGCTCGTCTACGGTACAAGTTAAATATCCCAGAAAGCGAAAAATGGATAAAGAAGTTGTGGTACGTACGTACAATGGAATATCACTCACCAATGAAATCTATGTCATCTGGCCCATCGTGGCATAATGAGTGGATTCAGGTACGATGATTCTAAGTGAAATAAGTCACACAGAAAATGAAACATCATAAGATATCAATAATACACGGAATGTAATCTTGGCTACACATGAACTGAATTACAAAACAGAACAGGGTCTAAATTTAGAAAACCAACTTATGTTTGCTTAAGGGAAAAGGTGAGTTGGGGTGCTGCATAAAACCAGAGATGGAAATTAGCACAGATACCATTCCATACGTCAAATATGTAATAGTCAAGACCTACCCCTTGCTCAACGAAATGAGCTAGACACCCTATATTCAACGCCTAGGAATACAACTTACTAGAAAGAATTTTCAAACCCATGGATTTATATGTCTCCAAAAGAGAATCAACCGTGTTTACAGCTACATGAAGGCAGCAGAGACAATCCGATAAATCCCATTATCAAAACGAATTACAAAAACAAAACACAATGACAGTGAAATAGAGAGCAATTCTTAATAATTCATTCAGGGCTTGTGATGCAACCTGGATTTACCTCATCTACACCCAGAGCTGAGTGAGACATAAGGTTGGACACTTCGGGCTGATAGCATTGGTGAGGTTCGATGAGCAAATGCAGACCATTTGAAGTCATACTGCATGGTACCCATTCCATGGGTCCCAACTCTCCAGGTTTAAGCGATTCTTCCTTCAGCTAAAGCATGCATGGGAAACCCACAGTATGCTGCACAGTGTGACCGGGAAACGTTTTCAAATGCATCTCAGTTTTGTCCTCTTTTACTCGGGTTCACAATTCCAGACCCTTTATTAACACTCTCCCCACTTGTAGAATCAGTGCCTTTAACCTCCTGTTTGTCACAGTTTGCAATTTCTGCGCAAGATGAACAGGAATAGGGAGAACCAATGAGAGACTAGCTGTAGGTGTCTGCACGTGCAAATTTAACACTCATTTCCCACCAGGAAGAGGAATTAACCAAAGGCTCAGCATGCCGTGCCGGAACCAGATTAGGGCCTGAAGCAATCCTGCGGGTTTGGGGCCAGCTCACAAGAAAGCGATTTGAAGAAAGGAGCTCAGGTGCACTGTAATTCACAAACCTGCAGAGTTATAAATGACAGCTATCGTCCAAAAATATATTGAAGGTAGTCTGCGAAGAGGGCTTGAATGCGGGGCAGAATTGCAGGAAAACGATTTCAGGGGGTAGACTGGAATTGCATTTTAAGTATAGGAAAAGAGGCAGAACGTCGACAATGATGCACTTGGCCAAAAAGGGCGTATGCGTTTTTTCCTGAATATATTCAGGAAAAAACGCATACGCACTTTTTCGCCAACCAAGGAAGCATGTTAAAGAAATCTGCACTAAAATGAAGTCTCACAGCCCCCCGGTCAAAAGGGCCATCTGAAAAAAGTGTAAAATCCAGAAATGCAGCACAGGCCATGGAGAACAGGGAGCCTTGTTATGCTGATGGGTGGGATGAAAATTGCCAAGAGCCACTCTGGAGAAGTGTATGGTGTTTCCTGAAACACCTAAAAAACAAAGCAACGGAGCCTATGGCACTTCCACTTATGGTCCTATAGCTTAGGGAAATTAAAATCAAAAACACACAGCCACCCCAAAGTTTCAGACGGCTCTGTTTACGAGAACCTCGTCTACGGTACAAGTTAAATATCCCAGAAAGCGAAAAATGGATAAAGAAGTTGTGGTACGTACGTACAATGTAATATCACTCACCAATGAAATCTATGTCATCTGGCCCGTCGTGGCATAATGAGTGGATTCAGGTACGATGATTCTAAGTGAAATAAGTCACAAAGAAAATGAAATATCATAAGATATCACTAATACACCGAATGTAATCTTGGCTACACATGAACTTAATTACAAAACAGAACAGGGTCTCAAATTTAGAAAACCAACTTATGTTTGCATAAGGGGAAAGGTGAGTTGGGGTGCTGCATAAAACCAGAGTTAGAAATTAGCACAGATACCATTCCATATGTCAAATACGTAATAGTCAAGACATACCCCTTGCTCAACGAAATGGGCTAAACACCCTATATTCAACGCCTAGGAATACACCTGACTAGTAAGAATCTTCAAACCCATGGATTTATATGTCTCCATAAGAGAATCATGCGTGTGTACAGCTGCATGAAGGCAGCAGAGAAAATCTGATAAATCCCAATATCGAAATGAATTAAAAAACCAAACACAATGACAGTGAAATAGAGAGCAATTCTTAAATAATTCATTCAGGGCTTGTGATGCAACCTGGATTTACCTCATCTAAACCCAGAGCTGAGTGAGACATAAGGTTGGACACTTCGGGCTGATAGCATTGGTGAGGTTCGATGAGCAAATGCAGACCTTTTGAAGTCATACTGCATGGTACCCATTCCATGGGTCCCAACTCTCCAGGTTTAAGTGATTCTTCCTTCAGCTAAAGCATGCATGGGAAACCCACAGTATGGTGCACCATGTGACCGGGAAACGTTTTCAAATGCATTTCAGTTTTTGTCCCCTTTTACTCGGGTTCACAATTCCAGACCCTTTACTAACACTCTCCCCGCTTGGAGAGTCAGTGCCTTTAACCTCCTGTTTGGCACAGTTTGCAATTTCTGCGCAAGATGAACAGGAATAGGGAGAACCAATGAGAGACTAGCTGTAGGTGTCTGCACGGGCAAATTTAACGCTCATTTCCAACCAGGAAGAGGAATTAACCAAAGGCTCAGCATGCCGTGCAGGAACCAGATTAGGGCCTGAAGCAATCCTGCGGGTTTGCGGCCAGCTCACAAGAAAGCGATTTGAAGAAAGGAGCTCAGGGGCACTGTAATTCACAAACCTGCAGAGTTATAAATAACAGCTATCGTCCGAAAATATATTGAAGGAAGGCTGCGAAGAGGACTTGAAAGCGGGGCAGAATTGCAGGAAAACGATTTCAGGGGGTAGACTGGGATTGCATTTAAAGCATAGGAAAAGAGGCAGAACGTCGACAATGATGCACTTGGCCAAAAAGGGCGTATGCGTTTTTTCCTGAATATATTCAGGAAAAAACGCATACGCCCTTTTTGGCCAACCAAGCAAGCATGTTAAAGAAATCTGCACTACAATGAAGTCTCACTGCCCCCCTGTCAAAAGGGCCATCTGAAAAAAGTGTAAAATCCAGAAATGCAGCACAGGCCATGGAGAACAGGGAGCCTTGTTATGCTGATGGGTGGGATGTAAATTGCGAAGAGCCACTCTGGAGAAGTGTATGGTGTTTCCTGAAACACCTAAAAAACAAAGCAACGGAGCCTACGGCACTTCCACTTATGGTCCTATAGCTCAGGGAAATTAAAATCAAAAACACACAGCCACCCCAAAGTTTCAGACGGCTCTGTTTACAAGAACCTCGTCTACGGTACAAGTTAAATATCCCAGAAAGCGAAAAATGGATAAAGAAGTTGTGGTACGTACGTACAATGGAATATCACTCACCAATGAAATCTATGTCATCTGGCCCGTCGTGGCATAATGAGTGGATTCAGGTACGATGATTCTAAGTGAAATAACTCACACAGAAAATGAAACATCATAAGATGTCACTGATACACGGAATGTAATCTTGGCTACACATGAACTGAATTACAAAACAGAACAGGGTCTCAAATTTAGAAAACCAACTTATGTTTGCTTAAGGGGAAAGGTGAGTTGGGGTGCTGCATAAAACCAGAGATAGAAATTAGCACAGATACCATTCCATACGTCAAATATGTAATAGTCAAGACCTACCCCTTGCTCAACCAAATGGGTTAAACACCCTATATTCAACGTCTAGGAATACACCTGACTAGAAAGAATATTCAAACCCATGGATTTATATGTCTCCATAAGAGAATCAAGCGTGTGTACAGCTGCATGAAGGCAGCAGAGAAAATCCGATAAATCCCATTATCAAAATGAATTACAAAAACAAAACAGAATGACAGTGAAATAGAGAGCAATTCTTAAATAATTCATTCAGGGCTTGTGATGCAACCTGGATTTACCTCATCTACACCCAGAGCTGAGAGAGACATAAGGTTGGACACTTCGGGCTGATAGCATTGGTGAGGTTCGATGAGCAAATGCAGACCATTTGAAGTCATACTGCATGGTACCCATTCCATGGGTCCCAACTCTCCAGGTTTAAGCGATTCTTCCTTCAGCTAAAACATGCATGGGAAATCCACAGTATGGTGCACCGTGTGACCGGGAAACGTTTTCAAATGCATCTCAGTTTTCGTCCCCTTTTACTCGGGTTCACAATTCCAGACCCTTTACTAACACTCTCCCCACTTGGAGAGTCAGTGCCTTTAACCTGCTGTTTGGCACAGTTTGCAATTTCTGCGCAAGATGAACAGGAATAGGGAGAACCAATGAGAGACTAGCTGTAGGTGTATGCACGGGCTAATTTAATGCTCATTTACCACCAGGAAGAGGAATTAACCAAAGGCTCAGCATGCCGAGCCGGAAAGAGATTAGGGCCTGAAGCAATACTGCGGGTTTGCGGCCAGCTCACAAGAAAGCGATTTGAAGAAAGGAGCTCAGGGGCACTGTAATTCACAAACCTGCAGAGTTATAAATGACAGCTATCGTCCGAAAATATATTGAAGGAAGGCTGCGAAGAGGACTGGAAAGCAGGGCAGAATTGCAGGAAAACGATTTCAGGGGGTAGACTGGAATTGCATTTAAAGCATAGGAAAAGAGGCAGAACGTCGACAATGATGCACTTGGCCAAAAAGGGCGTATGCGTTTACGCCCTTTTTGGCCAACCAAGCAAGCATGTTAAAGAAATCTGCACTACAATGAAGTCTCACAGCCCCCCGGTCAAAAGGGCCATCTGAAAAAAGTGTAAAATCCAGAAATGCAGCACAGGCCATGGAGAACAGGGAGCCTTGTTATGCTGATGGGTGGGATGTAAATTGCCAACAGCCACTCTGGAGAAGTGTATGGTGTTTCCTGAAACACCTAAAAAACAAAGCAACGGAGCCTACGGCACTTCCACTTATGGTCCTATAGCTTAGGGAAATTAAAATCAAAAACACACAGCCACCCCAAAGCTTCAGACGGCTCTGTTTACAAGAACCTCGTCTACGGTACAAGTTATATATCCCAGAAAGCGAAAAATGGATAAAGAAGTTGTGGTACGTACGTACAATGGAATATCACTCACCAATGAATTCTATGTCATCTGGCCCGTCGTGGAATAATGAGTGGAATCAGGTACGATGATTCTAATTGAAATAAATCACACAGAAAATGAAACATCATAAGATATCACTAATACACCGAATATAAACTTGGCTACACATGAACTGAATTACAAAACAGAACAGGGTCTCAAATTTTGAAAACCAACTTATGTTTGCGTAAGGGGAAATGTGAGTTTGGGTGCTGCATAAAACCAGAGTTAGAAATTAGCACAGATACCATTCCATATGTCAAATATGTAATAGTCAAGACCTACCCCTTGCTCAACCAAATGGGCTAAACACCCTATATTCAATGCCTAGGAGTACACCTGACTAGTAAGAATCTTCAAACGCATGGATTTATATGTCTCCATAAGAGAATCAAGCATGTGTACAGCTGCATGAAGGCAGCAGAGAAAATCTGATAAATCCCATTATCAAAATGAAGTAAAAAACCAAACACAATGGCAGTGAAATAGAGAGCAATTCTTAAATAATTCATTCAGGGCTTGTGATGCAACCTGGATTTACCTCATCTAAACCCAGAGCTGAGTGAGACATAAGGTTGGACACTTCGGGCTGATAGCATTGGTGAGGTTCGATGAGCAAATGCAGACCATTTGAAATCATACTGCATGGTACCCATTCCATGGGTCCCAACTCTCCAGGTTTAAGTGATTTTCCCTTCAGCTAAAGCATGCATGGGAAACCCACAGTATGGTGCAACATGTGACCGGGAAACGTTTTCAAATGCATCTCAGTTTTGTCCCCTTTTACTCGGGTTCACAATTCCAGACCCTTTACTAACACTCTCCCCACTTGGAGAGTCAGTGCCTTTAACCTCCTGTTTGGCACAGTTTGCAATTTCTGCGCAAGATGAACAGGAATAGGGAGAACCAATGAGAGACTAGCTGTAGGTGTCTGCACGGGCAAATTTAACGCTCATTTCCAACCAGGAAGGGGAATAAACCAAAGGCTCAGCATGCCGTGCAGGAACCAGATTAGGGCCTGAAGCAATCCTGCGGGTTTGCGGCCAGCTCACAAGAAAGCGATTTGAAGAAAGGAGCTCAGGGACACTGTAATTCACAAACCTGCAGAGTTATAAATGACAGCTATCGTCCAAAAATATATTGAAGGAAGGCTGCGAAGAGGACTGGAAAGCGGGGCAGAATTGCAGGAAAACGATTTAAGGGGTAGACTGGAATTGCATTTAAAGCATAGGGAAAGAGGCAGAACGTCGACAATGATGCACTTGGCCAAAAAGTGCGTATGCGTTTTTTCCTGAATATATTCAGGAAAAAACGCATACGCCCTTTTTGGCCAACCAAGCAAGCATGTTAAAGAAATCTGCACTACAATGAAGTCTCACTGCCCCCCGGTCAAAAGGGCCATCTGAAAAAAGTGTAAAATCCAGAAATGCAGCACAGGCCATGGAGAACAGGGAGCCTTGTTATGCTGATGGGTGGGATGTAAATTGCAAACAGCCACTCTGGAGAAGTGTATGGTGTTTCCTGAAACACCTAAAAAACAAAGCAACGGAGCCTACGGCACTTCCACTTATGGTCCTATAGCTTAGGGAAATTAAAATCAAAAACACACAGCCACCCCAAAGTTTCAGACGGCTCTGTTTACAAGAACCTCGTCTACGGTACAAGTTAAATATCCCAGAAAGTGAAAAATGGATAAAGAAGTTGTGGTACGTACGTACAAAGGAATATCACTCACCAATGAAATCTATGTCATCTGGCCCATCGTGGCATAATGAGTGGATTCAGGTACGATGATTCTAAGTGAAATAAGTCACACAGACAATGAAACATCATAAGATGTCACTAATACACGGAATGTAATCTTGGCTACACATGAACTGAATTACAAAACAGAACAGGGTCTCAAATTTTGAAAACCAACTTATGTTTGCTTAAGGGGAAAGGTGAGTTGGGGTGCTGCAATAAACCAGAGATAGAAATTAGCACAGATACCATTCCATACGTCAAATATGTAGTAGTCAAGACCTACCCCTTGCTCAAACAAATGGGCTAAACACCCTATTTTCAACGTCTAGGAATACACCTGACTAGAAAGAATATTCAATCCCATGGATTTATATGTCTCCATAAGAGAACCAAGCGTGTGTACAGCTGCATGAAGGCAGCAGAGAAAATCCGATAAATCCCATTATCAAAATGAATTACAAAAACAAAACAGAATGAAAGTGAAATAGAGAGCAATTCTTAAATAATTCACTCAGGGCTTGTGATGCAACCTGGATTTACCTCATCTACACCCAGAGCTGAGAGAGTCATAAGGTTGGACACTTCAGGCTGATAGCATTTGTGAGGTTCGATGAGCAAATGCAGACCATTTGAAGTCATACTGCATGGTACCCATTCCATGGGTCCCAACTCTCCAGGTTTAAGCGATTCTTCTTTCAGCTAAAACAAGCATGGGAAACCCACAGTATGGTGCACCGTGTGACCGGGAAAGGTTTTCAAATGCATCTCAGTTTTCTTCCCCTTTTCCTCGGGTTCACAATTCCAGAACCTTTACTAACACTCTCCCCACTTGGAGAGTCAGTGCCTTTAACCTGCCGTTTGGCACAGTTTGCAATTTCTGCGCAAGATGAACAGGAATAGGGAGAACCAATGAGAGACTAGCTGTAGGTGTCTGCACGGGCTAATTTAACGCTCATTTCCCACCAGGAAGAGGAATTAACCAAAGGCTCAGCATGCCGAGCCGGAAAGAGATTAGGGCCTGAAGCAATCCTGCGGGTTTGCGGCCAGCTCACAAGAAAGCGATTTGAAGAAAGGAGCTCAGGGACACTGTAATTCACAAACCTGCAGAGTTATAAATGACAGCTATCGTCCGAAAATATATTGAAGGAAGGCTGCGAAGAGGACTAGAAAGCGGGGCAGAATTGCAGGAAAACGATTTCAGGGGGTAGACTGGAATTGCATTTAAAGCATAGGAAAAGTGGCAGAACGTCGACAATGATGCACTTGGCCAAAAAGGGCGTATACGTTTTTTCTTGAATATATTCAGGAAAAAACGCATACGCCCTTTTTGGCCAACCAAGCAAGCATGTTAAAGAAATCTGCACTACAATGAAGTCTCACTGCCCCCCGGTCAAAAGGGCCATCTGAAAAAAGTGTAAAATCCAGAAATGCAGCACAGGCCATGGAGAACAGGGAGCCTTGTTATGCTGATGGGTGGGATGTAAATTGCCAACAGCCACTCTGGAGAAGTGTATGGTGTTTCCTGAAACACCTAAAAAACAAAGCAACGGAGCCTACGGCACTTCCACTTATGGTCCTATAGCTTAGGGAAATTAAAATCAAAAACACACAGCCACCCCAAAGTTTCAGACGTCTCTGTTTACAAGAACCTCGTCTACGGTACAAGTTAAATATCCCAGAAAGCGAGAAATGGATAAAGAAGTTGTGGTACGTACGTACAATGGAATATCACTCACCAATGAAATCAATGTCATCTGGCGCGTCGTGGCATAATGAGTGGATTCAGGTACGATGATTCTAAGTGAAATAAGTCACACAGAAAATGAAATATCATAAGATATCACTAATACACAGAATGTAATCTTGGCTACACATGAACTGAATTACAAAACAGAACAGGGTCTCAAATTTAGAAAACCAACTTATGTTTGCGTAAGGGGAAAGGTGAGTTGGGGTGCTGCATAAAACCAGAGATAGAAATTAGCACAGATACGATTCCATACGTCAAATATGTAATAGTCAAGACCTACCCCTTGCTCAACGAAATGGACTAAACACCTTATATTCAACACCTAGGAATACACCTGACTAGTAAGAATCTTCAAACCCATGGATTTATATGTCTCCATAAGAGAATCAAGCGTGTGTACAGCTGCATGAAGGCAGCAGAGAAAATCCGATAAATCTTATTATCAAAATGAATTACAAAAACAAAACACAATGACAGTGAAATAGCGAGCAATTCTTAAATAATTCATTCAGGGCTTGTGATGCAACCTGGATTTAGCTCATCTAAACCCAGAGCTGAGTGAGACATAAGGTTGGACACTTCGGGCTGATAGCATTGGTGAGGTTCGATGAGCAAATGCAGACCATTTGAAGTCATACTGCATGGTACCCATTCCATGGGTCCCAACTCTCCAGGTTTAAGTGATTCTTCCTTCAGCTAAAGCATGCATGGGAAACCCACAGCATGGTGCACCATGTGACCGGGAAACGTTTTCAAATGCATCTCAGTTTTTGTCCCCTTTTACTCGGGTTCACAATTCCAGACCCTTTACTAACACTCTCCCCACTTGGAGAGTCAGTGCCTTTAACCTCCTGTTTGGCACAGTTTGCAATTTCTGCGCAAGATGAACAGGAATAGGGAGAACCAATGAGAGACTAGCTTTAGGTGTCTGCATGGGCAAATTTAACGCTCATTTCCAATCAGGAAAAGGAATTAACCAAAGGCTCAGCATGCCGTTCAGGAACCAGATTAGGGCCTGAAGCAATCCTGCGGGTTTGCGGCCAGCTCACAAGAAAGCGATTTGTAGAAAGGAGCTCAGGGGCACTGTAATTCACAAACCTGCAGAGTTATAAATGACAGCTTTCGTCCGAAAATATATTGAAGGAAGGCTGCGAAGAGGACTGGAAAGCGGGGCAGAATTGCAGGAAAACGATTTCAGGGGGTAGACTGGAATTGCATTTAAAGCATAGGAAAAGAGGCAGAACGTCGACAATGATGCACTTGGCCAAAAAGAGTGTATACGTTTTTTCCTGAATATATTCAAGAAAAAACGCATACGCCCTTTTTGGCCAACCAAGCAAGCATGTTAAAGAAATCTGCACTACAATGAAGTCTCACTGCCCCCCGGTCAAAAGGGCCATCTGAAAAAGTGTAAAATCCAGAAATTCAGCACAGTCCATGGAGAACAGGGAGCCTTGTTATGCTGATGGGTGGGATGTAAATTGCCAACAGCCACTCTGGAGAATTGTATGGTGTTTCCTGAAACACCTAAAAAACAAAGGAACGGAGCCTCCGGCACTTCCACTTATGGTCCTATAGCTTAGGGAAATTAAAATCAAAAACACACAGCCACCCCAAAGTTTCAGACGGCTCTGTTTACAAGAACCTCGTCTACGGTACAAGTTAAATGTCCCAGGAAGCGAAAAATGGATAAAGAAGTTGTGGTACGTACGTACAATGGAATATCACTCACCAATGAAAACTATGTCATCTGGCCCGTCGTGGCATAATGAGTGGATTCAGGTACGATGATTCTAAGTGAAATAACTCACACAGAAAATGAAAAATCATAAGATGTCACTAATACACGGAATGTAATCTTGGCTACACATGAACTGAATTACAAAACAGAACAGTGTCTCAAATTTAGAAAACCAACTTATGTTTGCTTAAGGGGAAAGGTGAGTTGGGGTGCTGCATAAAACCAGAGATAGAAATTAGCACAGATACCATTCCATACGTCAAATATGTAATAGTCAAGACCTACACCTTGCTCAACGAAATGGGCTAAACACCCTATATTCAACGCCTAGGAATACACCTGACTAGTAGTTATCTTCAAACCCATGGATTTATATGTCTCCATAAGAGAATCAAGCGTGTGTACAGCTGCATGAAGGCAGCAGAGAAAATCCGATAAATCCCATTATCAAACTGAATTACAAAAACAAAACAGAATGACAGTGAAATAGAGAGCAATTCTTAAATAATTCATTCAGGGCTTGTGATGCAACCTGGATTTACCTCATCTACACCCAGGGCTGAGAGAGACATAAGGTTGGACACTTCAGGCTGATAGCATTGGTGAGGTTCGATGAGCAAATGCAGACCATTTGAAGTCATACTGCATGGTACCCATTCCATGGGTCCCAACTCTCCAGGTTTAAGCGATTCTTCCTTCAGCTAAAACATGCATGGGAAATCCACAGTATGGTGCACCGTGTGACCGGGAAACGTTTTCAAATGCATCTCAGTTTTCGTCCCCTTTTACTCGGGTTCACAATTCCAGACCCTTTACTAACACTCTCCCCACTTGGAGAGTCAGTGCCTTTAACCTGCTGTTTGGCACAGTTTGCAATTTCTGCGCAAGATGAACAGGAATAGGGAGAACCAATGAGAGACTAGCTGTAGGTGTATGCACGGGCTAATTTAACGCTCATTTCCCACCAGGAAGAGGAATTAACCAAAGGCTCAGCATGCCGAGCCGGAAAGAGATTAGGGCCTGAAGCAATCCTGCGGGTTTGCGGCCAGCTCACAAGAAAGCGATTTGAAGAAAGGAGCTCAGGGACACTGTAATTCACAAACCTGCAGAGTTATAAATGACAGCTATCGTCCGAAAATATATTGAAGGAAGGCTGCGAAGAGGACTGGAAAGCGGGGCAGAATTGCAGGAAAACGATTTCAGGGGGTAGACTGGAATTGCATTTAAAGCATAGGAAAAGAGGCAGAACGTCGACAATGATGCACTTGGCCAAAAAGGGCGTATACGTTTTTTCCTGAATATATTCAGGAAAAAACGCATACGCCCTTTTTGGCCAACCAAGCAAGCATGTTAAAGGAATCTGCACTACAATGAAGTCTCACTGCCCCCCGGTCAAAAGGGCCATCTGAAAAAAGTGTAAAATCCAGAAATGCAGCACAGGCCATGGAGAACAGGGAGCCTTGTTATGCTGATGGGTGGGATGTAAATTGCCAACAGCCACTCTGGAGAATTGTATGGTGTTTCCTGAAACACCTAAAAAACAAAGCAACGGAGCCTACGGCACTTCCACTTATGGTCCTATAGCTTAGGGAAATTAAAATCAAAAACACACAGCCACCCCAAAGTTTCAGACGGCTCTGTATACAAGAACCTCGTCTACGGTACAAGTTAAATATCCCAGAAAGCGAAAAATGGATAAAGAAGTTGTGGTACGTACGTACAATGGAATATCACTCACCAATGAATTCTATGTCATCTGGCCCGTCGTGGCATAATGAGTGGATTCAGGTACGATGATTCTAAGTGAAATAAGTCACACAGGAAATGAAATATCATAAGATATCACTAATACACCGAATGTAATCTTGGCTACACATGAACTGAATTACAAAACAGAACAGGGTCTCAAATTTAGAAAACCAACTTATGTTTGCATAAGGGGAAAGGTGAGTTGGGGTGCTGCATAAAACCAGAGATAGAAATTAGCACAGATACCATTCCATACGTCAAATATGTAATAGTCAAGACCTACCCCTTGCTCAACGAAATGGGCTAAACACCTTATATTCAACACCTAGGAATACACCTGACTAGTAAGAATCTTCAAACCCATGGATTTATATGTCTCCATAAGAGAATCAAGCGTTTGTACAGCTGCATGAAGGCAGCAGAGAAAATCCGATAAATCCTATTATCAAAATGAATTACAAAAACAAAACACAATGACAGTGAAATAGAGAGCAATTCTTATATAATTCATTCAGGTCTTGTGATGCAACCTGGATTTACCTCATCTACACCCAGAGCTGTGTCAGACATAAGGTTGTACACTTCGGGCTGATAACATTGGTGAGGTTCGATGAGCAAATGCAGACCATTTGAAGTCATACTGCATGGTACCCATTCCATGGGTCCCAACTCTCCAGGTTTAAGCGATTCTTCCTTCAGATAAAGCATGCATGGGAAACCCACAGTATGGTGCACCATGTGACTGGGAAACGTTTTCAAATGCATCTGAGTTTTCGTCCCCTTTTACTCGGGTTCACAATTCCAGACCCTTTACTAACACTCTCCCCACTTGGAGAGTCAGTGCCTTTAACCTCCTGTTTGGCACAGTTTGCAATTTCTGCGCAAGATGAACAGGAATAGGGAGAACCAATGAGAGACTAGCTGTAGGTGTCTGCACGGGCAAATTTAATGCTCATTTCCAACCAGGAAGAGGAATTAACCAAAGGCTCAGCATGCCGTGCAGGAACCAGATTAGGGCCTGAAGCAATCCTGCGGTTTTGCGGCCAGTTCACAAGAAAGCGATTTGTAGAATGGAGCTCAGGGGCACTGTAATTCACAAACTTGCAGAGTTATAAATGACAGCTATCGTCCGAAAATATATTGAAGGAAGGCTGCAAAGAGGACTGGAAAGCGGGGCAGAATTGCAGGAAAACGATTTCAGGGGGTAGACTGGAATTGCATTTAAAGCATAGGAAAAGAGGCAGAACGTCGACAATGATGCACTTGGCCAAAAAGGGCGTACGCGTTTTTTCCTGAATATATTCAGGAAAAAACGCATATGCACTTTTTGGCCAACCAAGCAAGCATGTTAAAGAAATCTGCACTACAATGAAGTCTCACTGCCCCCCGGTCAAAATGGCCATCTGAAAAACGTGTAAAATCCAGAAATGCAGCACAGGCCATGGAGAACAGGGAGCCTTGTTATGCTGATGGGTGGGATGTAAATTGCCAACTGCCACTCTAGAGAAGTGTATGGTGTTTCCTGAAACACCAAAAAACAAAGCAACGGAGCCTACGGCACTTCCACTTATGGTCCTATAGCTTAGGGAAATTAAAATCAAAAACACACAGCCACCCCAATGTTTCAGACGGCTCTGTTTACAAGAACCTCGTCTACGTACAAGTTAAATATCCCAGAAAGCGAAAAATGGATAAAGAAGTTGTGGTACGTACGTACAATGGAATATCACTCACCAATGAATTCTATGTCATCTGGCCCGTCGTGGCATAATGAGTGGATTCAGGTACGATGATTCTAAGTGAAGTAAGTCTCACAGAAAATGAAACATCATAAGATATCACTAATACACCGAATGTAAACTTGGCTACACATGAACTGAATTACAAAACAGAACAGGGTCTCAAATTTTGAAAACCAACTTATGTTTGCGTAAGGGGAAATGTGAGTTGGGGTGCTGCATAAAACCAGAGTTAGAAATTAGCACAGATACCATTCCATATGTCAAATATGTAATAGTCAAGACCTACACCTTGCTCAACGAAATGGGCTAAACACCATATATTCAATGCCTAGGAGTACACCTGACTAGTAAGAATATTCAAACCCATGGATTTATATGTCTCCATAAGAGAATCAAGCGTGTGTACAGCTGCATGAAGGCAGCAGAGAAAATCCGATAAATCCTATTATCAAAATGAATTACAAAAACAAAACACAATGACAGTGAAATAGCGAGCAATTCTTAAATAATTCATTCAGGGCTTGTGATGCAACCTGGATTTACCTCATCAAAACCCAGAGCTGAGTGAGACATAAGGTTGGACACTTCGGGCTGATAGCATTGGTGAGGTTCGATGAGCAAATGCAGACCATTTGAAGTCATACTGCATGGTACCCATTCCATGGGTCCCAACTCTCCAGGTTTAAGTGATTCTTCCTTCAGCTAAAGCATGCATGGGAAACCCACAGCATGGTGCACCATGTGACCGGGAAACGTTTTCAAATGCATCTCAGTTTTTGTCCCCTTTTACTCGGGTTCACAATTCCAGACCCTTTACTAACACTCTCCCCACTTGGAGAGTCAGTGCCTTTAGCCTCCTGTTTGGCACAGTTTGCAATTTCTGCGCAAGATGAACAGGAATAGGGAGAACCAATGAGAGACTAGCTGTAGGTGTCTGCACGGGCAAATTTAACGCTCATTTCCAACCAGGAAGAGGAATTAACCAAAGGCTCAGCATGCCGTGCAGGAACCAGATTAGGGCCTGAAGCAATCCTGCGGGTTTGCGGCCAGCTCACAAGAAAGCGATTTGTAGAAAGGAGCTCAGGGGCACTGTAATTCACAAACTTGCAGAGATAAAAATGACAGCTATCGTCCGAAAATATATTGAAGGAAGGCTGCGAAGAGGACTGGAAAGCGGGGCAGAATTGCAGGAAAACGATTTCAGGGGGTAGACTGGAATTGCATTTAAAGCATAGGAAAAGAGGCAGAACGTCGACAATGATGCACTTGGCCAAAAAGGGCGTATACGTTTTTTCCTGAATATATTCAAGAAAAAACGCATACGCCCTTTTTGGCCAACCAAGCAAGCATGTTAAAGAAATCTGCACTACAATGAAGTCTCACTGCCCCCCGGTCAAAAGGGCCATCTGAAAAAAGTGTAAAATCCAGAAATTCAGCACAGGCCATGGAGAACAGGGAGCCTTGTTATGCTGATGGGTGGGATGTGAATTGCCAACAGCCACTCTGGAGAATTGTATGGTGTTTCCTGAAACACCTAAAAAACAAAGCAACGGAGCCTACGGCACTTCCACTTATGGTCCTATAGCTTAGGGAAATTAAAATCAAAAACACACAGCCACCCCAAAGTTTCAGACGGCTCTGTTTACAAGTACCTCGTCTACGGTACAAGTTAAATATCCCAAAAAGCGAAAAATGGATAAAGAAGTTGTGGAACGTACGTACAATGGAATATCACTCACCAATGAATTCTATGTCATCTGGCCCGTCGTGGCATAATGAGTGGATTCAGGTACGATGATTCTAACTGAAATAAGTCACACAGAAAATGAAACATCATAAGATATCACTAATACACCGAATGTAATCTTGGCTACACATGAACTGAATTACAAAACAGAACAGGGTCTCAAATTTTGAAAACCAACTTATGTTTGCATAAGGGGAATGGTGAGTTGGGGTGCTGCATAAAACCAGAGATAGAAATTAGCACAGATACCATTCCATACGTCAAATATGTAATAGTCAAGACCTACACCTTGCTCAACGAAATGGGCTAAACACCTTATATTCAACACCTAGGAATACCCCTGACTAGTAAGAATCTTCAAACCCATGGATTTATATGTCTCCATAAGAGAATCAAGCGTTTGTACAGCTGCATGAAGGCAGCAGAGAAAATCCGATAAATCCTATTATCAAAATGAATTACAAAAACAAAACACAATGACAGTGAAATAGAGAGCAATTCTTATATAATTCATTCAGGTCTTGTGATGCAACCTGGATTTACCTCATCTACACCCAGAGCTGAGTGAGACATAAGGTTGTACACTTCGGGCTGATAACATTGGTGAGGTTCGATGAGCAAATGCAGACCATTTGAAGTCATACTGCATGGTATCCATTCCATGGGTCCCAACTCTCCAGGTTTAAGCGATTCTTCCTTCAGATAAAGCATGCATGGGAAACCCACAGTATGGTGCACCATGTGACTGGGAAACGTTTTCAAATGCATCTGAGTTTTCGTCCCCTTTTACTCGGGTTCACAATTCCAGACCCTTTACTAACACTCTCCCCACTTGGAGAGTCAGTGCCTTTAACCTCCTGTTTTGCACAGTTTGCAATTTCTGCGCAAGATGAACAGGAATAGGGAGAACCAATGAGAGACTAGCTGTAGGTGTCTGCACGGGCAAATTTAACGTTCATTTCCAACCAGGAAGAGGAATTAACCAAAGGCTCAGCATGCCGTGCAGGAACCAGATTAGGGCCTGAAGCAATCCTGCGGGTTTGCGGCCAGTTCACAAGAAAGCGATTTGTAGAATGGAGCTCAGGGGCACTGTAATTCACAAACCTGCAGAGTTATAAATGACAGCTATCGTCCGAAAATATATTGAAGGAAGGCTGCAAAGAGGACTGGAAAGCGGGGCAGAATTGCAGGAAAACGATTTCAGGGGGTAGACTGGAAATGCATTTAAAGCATAGGAAAAGAGGCAGAAAGTCGACAATGATGCACTTGGCCAAAAAGGGCGTATGCGTTTTTTCCTGAATATATTCAGGAAAAAACGCATACGCACTTTTTGGCCAACCAAGCAAGCATGTTAAAGAAATCTGCACTACAATGAAGTCTCACTGCCCCCCGGTCAAAAGGGCCATCTGAAAAACGTGTAAAATCCAGAAATGCAGCACAGGCCATGGAGAACAGGGAGCCTTGTTATGCTGATGGGTGGGATGTAAATTGCCAACAGCCACTCTGGAGAAGTGTATGGTGTTTCCTGAAACACCAAAAAACAAAGCAACGTAGCCTACGGCACTTCCACTTATGGTCCTATAGCTTAGGGAAATTAAAATCAAAAACACACAGCCACCCCAAAGTTTCAGACGGCTCTGTTTACAAGAACCTCGTCTACGTACAAGTTAAATATCCCAGAAAGCGAAAAATGGATAAAGAAGTTGTGGTACGTACGTACAATGGAATATCACTCACCAATGAATTCTATGTCATCTGGCCCGTCGTGGCATAATGAGTGGATTCAGGTACGATGATTCTAAGTGAAATAAGTCCCACAGAAAATGAAACATCATAAGATATCACTAATACACTGAATGTAATCTTGGCTACACATGAACTGAATTACAAAACAGAACAGGGTCTCAAATTTTGAAAACCAACTTATGTTTGCGTAAGGGAAAAGGTGAGTTGGTGTGCTGCATAAAACCATAGATAGATATTAGCACAGATACCATTCCATAAGTCAAATATGTAATAGTCAAGACCTACCCCTTGCTCAACGAAATGGGCTAAACACCATATTTTCAACGCCTAGGAATACATCTGACTAGTAAGAATCTTCAAACCCATAGATTTATATGTCTCCATAAGAGAATAAAGCGTGTGTACAGCTGCATGAAGGCAGCAGAGAAAATCCGATAAATCCTATTATCAAAATGAATTACAAAAACAAAACACAATGACAGTGAAATAGAGAGCAATTCTTAAATAATTCATTCAGGGCTTGTGATGCAACCTGGATTTACCTCATCTACACCCATAGCTGAGTGAGACATAAGGTTGGACACATCGGGCTGATAGCATTGGTGAGGTTCGATGAGCAAATGCAGACCATTTGAAGTCATAATACATAGTACACATTCCATGGGTCCCAACTCTCCAGGTTTAAGCGATTCTTCCTTCAGCTAAAGCATGCATGGGAAACCCACAGTATGGTGCACCGTGTGACCGGGAAACGTTTTAAAATGCATCTCAGTTTTCGTCCCCTTTTACTCGGGTTCATATTTCCAGACCCTTTACTAACACTCTCCCCACTTGGAGAGTCAGTGCCTTTAACCTGCTGTTTGGCACAGTTTGCAATTTCTGCGCAAGATGAACAGGAATAGGGAGAACCAATGAGAGACTAGCTGTAGGTGTCTTCACGGGCAAATTTAACGCTCATTTGCCACGAGGAAGAGGAATTAACCAAACGCTCACCATGCCGTGCCAGGAACAGATTAGGGCCTGAAGCAAACCTGCGGGTTTGCGGCCAGCTCTCAAGAAAGCGATTTGAAGAAAGGAGCTCAGGGGCACTGTAATTCACAAACCTACAGAGTTATAAATGACAGCTATCGTCCAAAAATATATTGAAGGAAGGCTGCGAAGAGGACTTGAAAGCGCGGCAGAATTGCAGGAAAACGATTTCAGGGGGTAGACTGGAATTGCATTTAAAGCATAGGAAAAGAGGCAGAACGTCGACAATGATGCACTTGGCCAAAAAGGGCGTATACGTTTTTTCCTGAATATATTCAAGAAAAAACGCATACGCCCTTTTTGGCCAACCAAGCAAGCATGTTAAAGAAATCTGCACTACAATGAAGTCTCACTGCCCCCTGGTCAAAAGGGCCATCTGAAAAAAGTGTAAAATCCAGAAATTCAGCACAGGCCATGGAGAACAGGGAGCCTTGTTATGCTGATGGGTGGGATGTAAATTGCCAACAGCCACTCTGGAGAATTGTATGGTGTTTCCTGAAACACCTAAAAAACAAAGCAACGGAGCCTACGGCACTTCCACTTATGGTCCTATAGCTTAGGGAAATTAAAATCAAAAACACACAGCCACCCCAAAGTTTCAGACGGCTCTGTTTACAAGAACCTCGTCTACGGTACAAGTTAAATATCCCAAAAAGCGAAAAATGGATAAAGAAGTTGTGGAACGTACGTACAATGGAATATCACTCACCAATGAATTCTATGTCATCTGGCCCGTCGTGGCATAATGAGTGGATTCAGGTACGATGATTCTAAGTGAAATAAGTCACACAGAAAATGAAACATCATAAGATATCACTAATACACCGAATGTAATCTTGGCTACACATGAACTGAATTACAAAACAGAACAGGGTCTCAAATTTTGAAAACCAACTTATGTTTGCATAAGGGGAATGGTGAGTTGGGGTGCTGCATAAAACCAGAGATAAAAATTAGCACAGATACCATTCCATACGTCAAATATGTAATAGTCAAGACCTACACCTTGCTCAACGAAATGGGCTAAACACCTTATATTCAACACCTAGGAATACACCTGACTAGTAAGAATCTTCAAACCCATGGATTTATATGTCTCCATAAGAGAATCAAGCGTTTGTACAGCTGCATGAAGGCAGCAGAGAAAATCCGATAAATCCTATTATCAAAATGAATTACAAAAACAAAACACAATGACAGTGAAATAGAGAGCAATTCTTAAATAATTCATTCAGGTCTTGTGATGCAACCTGGATTTACCTCATCTACACCCAGAGCTGAGTGAGACATAAGGTTGTACACTTCGGGATGATAACATTGGTGAGGTTCGATGAGCAAATGCAGACCATTTGAAGTCATACTGCATGGTATCCATTCCATGGGTCCCAACTCTCCAGGTTTAAGCGATTCTTCCTTCAGATAAAGCATGCATGGGAAACCCACAGTATGGTGCACCATGTAACTGGGAAACGTTTTCAAATGCATCTGAGTTTTCGTCCCCTTTTACTCGGGTTCACAATTCCAGACCCTTTACTAACACTCTCCCCACTTGGAGAGTCAGTGCCTTTAACCTCCTGTTTGGCACAGTTTGCAATTTCTGCGCAAGATGAACAGGAATAGGGAGAACCAATGAGAGACTAGCTGTAGGTGTCTGCACGGGCAAATTTAACGCTCATTTCCAACCAGGAAGAGGAATTAACCAAAGGCTCAGCATGCCGTGCAGGAACCAGATTAGGGCCTGAAGCAATCCTGCGGGTTTGCGGCCAGTTCACAAGAAAGCGATTTGTAGAATGGAGCTCAGGGGCACTGTAATTCACAAACATGCAGAGTTATAAATGACAGCTATCGTCCGAAAATATATTGAAGGAAGGCTGCAAAGAGGACTGGATATCGGGGCAGAATTGCAGGAAAACGATTTCAGGGGGTAGACTGGAATTGCATTTAAAGCATAGGAAAAGAGGCAGAACGTCGACAATGATGCACCTGGCCAAAAAGGGCGTATGCGTTTTTTCCTGAATATATTCAGGAAAAAACGCATACGCACTTTTTGGCCAACCAAGCAACCATGTTAAAGAAATCTGCACTACAATGAAGTCTCACTGCCCCCCGGTCAAAAGGGCCATCTGAAAAACGTGTAAAATCCAGAAATGCAGCACAGGCCATGGAGAACAGGGAGCCTTGTTATGCTGATGGGTGGGATGTAAATTGCCAACAGCCACTCTGGAGAAGTGTATGGTGTTTCCTGAAACACCAAAAAACAAAGCAACGGAGCCTACGGCACTTCCACTTATAGTCCTATAGCTTAGGGAAATTAAAATCAAAAACACACAGCCACCCCAAAGTTTCAGACGGCTCTGTTTACAAGAACCTAGTCTACGTACAAGTTAAATATCCCAGAAAGCGAAAAATGGATAAAGAAGTTGTGGTACGTACGTACAATGGAATATCACTCACCAATGAATTCTATGTCATCTGGCCCGTCGTGGCATAATGAGTGGATTCAGGTACGATGATTCTAAGTGAAATAAGTCACACAGAAAATGAAACATCATAAGATATCACTAATACACGGAATGTAATCTTGGCTACACATGAACTGAATTACAAAACAGAACAGGGTCTCAAATTTTGAAAACCAACTTATGTTTGCGTAAGGGAAAAGGTGAGTTGGTGTGCTGCATAAAACCATAGATAGATATTAGCACAGATACCATTCCATAAGTCAAATATGTAATAGTCAAGACCTACCCCTTGCTCAACGAAATGGGCTAAACACCATATTTTCAACGCCTAGGAATACATCTGACTAGTAAGAATCTTCAAACCCATAGATTTATATGTCTCCATAAGAGAATAAAGCGTGTGTACAGCTGCATGAAGGCAGCAGAGAAAATCCGATAAATCCTATTATCAAAATGAATTACAAAAACAAAACACAATGACAGTGAAATAGAGAGCAATTCTTAAATAATTCATTCAGGGCTTGTGATGCAACCTGGATTTACCTCATCTACACCCATAGCTGAGTGAGACATAAGGTTGGACACATCGGGCTGATAGCATTGGTGAGGTTCGATGAGCAAATGCAGACCATTTGAAGTCATAATACATAGTACACATTCCATGGGTCCCAACTCTCCAGGTTTAAGCGATTCTTCCTTCAGCTAAAGCATGCATGGGAAACCCACAGTATGGTGCACCGTGTGACCGGGAAACGTTTTAAAATGCATCTCAGTTTTCGTCCCCTTTTACTCGGGTTCATATTTCCAGACCCTTTACTAACACTCTCCCCACTTGGAGAGTCAGTGCCTTTAACCTGCTGTTTGGCACAGTTTGCAATTTCTGCGCAAGATGAACAGGAATAGGGAGAACCAATGAGAGACTAGCTGTAGGTGTCTTCACGGGCAAATTTAACGCTCATTTGCCACGAGGAAGAGGAATTAACCAAACGCTCACCATGCCGTGCCAGAAACAGATTAGGGCCTGAAGCAAACCTGCGGGTTTGCGGCCAGCTCTCAAGAAAGCGATTTGAAGAAAGGAGCTCAGGGGCACTGTAATTCACAAACCTACAGAGTTATAAATGACAGCTATCGTCCAAAAATATATTGAAGGAAGGCTGCGAAGAGGACTTGAAAGCGCGGCAGAATTGCAGGAAAACGATTTCAGGGGGTAGACTGGAATTGCATTTAAAGCATAGGAAAAGAGGCAGAACGTCGACAATGATGCACTTGGCCAAAAAGGGCGTATACGTTTTTTCCTGAATATATTCAAGAAAAAACGCATACGCCCTTTTTGGCCAACCAAGCAAGCATGTTAAAGAAATCTGCACTACAATGAAGTCTCACTGCCCCCTGGTCAAAAGGGCCATCTGAAAAAAGTGTAAAATCCAGAAATTCAGCACAGGCCATGGAGAACAGGGAGCCTTGTTATGCTGATGGGTGGGATGTAAATTGCCAACAGCCACTCTGGAGAATTGTATGGTGTTTCCTGAAACACCTAAAAAACAAAGCAACGGAGCCTACGGCACTTCCACTTATGGTCCTATAGCTTAGGGAAATTAAAATCAAAAACACACAGCCACCCCAAAGTTTCAGACGGCTCTGTTTACAAGAACCTCGTCTACGGTACAAGTTAAATATCCCAAAAAGCGAAAAATGGATAAAGAAGTTGTGGAACGTACGTACAATGGAATATCACTCACCAATGAATTCTATGTCATCTGGCCCGTCGTGGCATAATGAGTGGATTCAGGTACGATGATTCTAAGTGAAATAAGTCACACAGAAAATGAAACATCATAAGATATCACTAATACACCGAATGTAATCTTGGCTACACATGAACTGAATTACAAAACAGAACAGGGTCTCAAATTTTGAAAACCAACTTATGTTTGCATAAGGGGAATGGTGAGTTGGGGTGCTGCATAAAACCAGAGATAAAAATTAGCACAGATACCATTCCATACGTCAAATATGTAATAGTCAAGACCTACACCTTGCTCAACGAAATGGGCTAAACACCTTATATTCAACACCTAGGAATACACCTGACTAGTAAGAATCTTCAAACCCATGGATTTATATGTCTCCATAAGAGAATCAAGCGTTTGTACAGCTGCATGAAGGCAGCAGAGAAAATCCGATAAATCCTATTATCAAAATGAATTACAAAAACAAAACACAATGACAGTGAAATAGAGAGCAATTCTTAAATAATTCATTCAGGTCTTGTGATGCAACCTGGATTTACCTCATCTACACCCAGAGCTGAGTGAGACATAAGGTTGTACACTTCGGGCTGATAACATTGGTGAGGTTCGATGAGCAAATGCAGACCATTTGAAGTCATACTGCATGGTATCCATTCCATGGGTCCCAACTCTCCAGGTTTAAGCGATTCTTCCTTCAGATAAAGCATGCATGGGAAACCCACAGTATGGTGCACCATGTAACTGGGAAACGTTTTCAAATGCATCTGAGTTTTCGTCCCCTTTTACTCGGGTTCACAATTCCAGACCCTTTACTAACACTCTCCCCACTTGGAGAGTCAGTGCCTTTAACCTCCTGTTTGGCACAGTTTGCAATTTCTGCGCAAGATGAACAGGAATAGGGAGAACCAATGAGAGACTAGCTGTAGGTGTCTGCACGGGCAAATTTAACGCTCATTTCCAACCAGGAAGAGGAATTAACCAAAGGCTCAGCATGCCGTGCAGGAACCAGATTAGGGCCTGAAGCAATCCTGCGGGTTTGCGGCCAGTTCACAAGAAAGCGATTTGTAGAATGGAGCTCAGGGGCACTGTAATTCACAAACCTGCAGAGTTATAAATGACAGCTATCGTCCGAAAATATATTGAAGGAAGGCTGCAAAGAGGACTGGATATCGGGGCAGAATTGCAGGAAAACGATTTCAGGGGGTAGACTGGAATTGCATTTAAAGCATAGGAAAAGAGGCAGAACGTCGACAATGATGCACTTGGCCAAAAAGGGCGTATGCGTTTTTTCCTGAATATATTCAGGAAAAAACGCATACGCACTTTTTGGCCAACCAAGCAACCATGTTAAAGAAATCTGCACTACAATGAAGTCTCACTGCCCCCCGGTCAAAAGGGCCATCTGAAAAACGTGTAAAATCCAGAAATGCAGCACAGGCCATGGAGAACAGGGAGCCTTGTTATGCTGATGGGTGGGATGTAAATTGCCAACAGCCACTCTGGAGAAGTGTATGGTGTTTCCTGAAACACCAAAAAACAAAGCAACGGAGCCTACGGCACTTCCACTTATGGTCCTATAGCTTAGGGAAATTAAAATCAAAAACACACAGCCACCCCAAAGTTTCAGACGGCTCTGTTTACAAGAACCTCGTCTACGTACAAGTTAAATATCCCAGAAAGCGAAAAATGGATAAAGAAGTTGTGGTACGTACGTACAATGGAATATCACTCACCAATGAATTCTATGTCATCTGGCCCGTCGTGGCATAATGAGTGGATTCAGGTACGATGATTCTAAGTGAAATAAGTCACACAGAAAATGAAACATCATAAGATATCACTAATACACGGAATGTAATCTTGGCTACACATGAACTGAATTACAAAACAGAACAGGGTCTCAAATTTTGAAAACCAACTTATGTTTGCGTAAGGGAAAAGGTGAGTTGGTGTGCTGCATAAAACCATAGATAGATATTAGCACAGATACCATTCCATAAGTCAAATATGTAATAGTCAAGACCTACCCCTTGCTCAACGAAATGGGCTAAACACCATATTTTCAACGCCTAGGAATACATCTGACTAGTAAGAATCTTCAAACCCATAGATTTATATGTCTCCATAAGAGAATAAAGCGTGTGTACAGCTGCATGAAGGCAGCAGAGAAAATCCGATAAATCCTATTATCAAAATGAATTACAAAAACAAAACACAATGACAGTGAAATAGAGAGCAATTCTTAAATAATTCATTCAGGGCTTGTGATGCAACCTGGATTTACCTCATCTACACCCATAGCTGAGTGAGACATAAGGTTGGACACATCGGGCTGATAGCATTGGTGAGGTTCGATGAGCAAATGCAGACCATTTGAAGTCATAATACATAGTACACATTCCATGGGTCCCAACTCTCCAGGTTTAAGCGATTCTTCCTTCAGCTAAAGCATGCATGGGAAACCCACAGTATGGTGCACCGTGTGACCGGGAAACGTTTTCAAATGCATCTCAGTTTTCGTCCCCTTTTACTCGGGTTCATATTTCCAGACCCTTTACTAACACTCTCCCCACTTGGAGAGTCAGTGCCTTTAACCTGCTGTTTGGCACAGTTTGCAATTTCTGCGCAAGATGAACAGGAATAGGGAGAACCAATGAGAGACTAGCTGTAGGTGTCTTCACGGGCAAATTTAACGCTCATTTGCCACGAGGAAGAGGAATTAACCAAACGCTCACCATGCCGTGCCAGAAACAGATTAGGGCCTGAAGCAAACCTGCGGGTTTGCGGCCAGCTCTCAAGAAAGCGATTTGAAGAAAGGAGCTCAGGGGCACTGTAATTCACAAACCTACAGAGTTATAAATGACAGCTATCGTCCAAAAATATATTGAAGGAAGGCTGCGAAGAGGACTTGAAAGCGGGGCAGAATTGCAGGAAAACGATTTCAGGGGGTAGACTGGAATTGCATTTAAAACATAGGAAAAGAGGCAGAACGTCGACAATGATGCACTTGGCCAAAAAGGGCGTATGCGTTTTTTCCTGAATATATTCAGGAAAAAACGCATACGCCCTTTTTGGCCAACCAAGCAAGCACGTTAAAGAAATCTGCACTACAGTGATGTCTCACTGCCCCCCAGTCAAAAGGGCCATCTGAAAAAAGTGTAAAATCCAGAAATGCAGCACAGGCCATGGAGAACAGGGAGCCTTGTTATGCTGATGGGTGGGATGTACATTGCCAACAGCCACTCTGGAGAAGTGTATGGTGTTTCCTGAAACACCTTAAAAACAAAGCAACGGAGCCTACGGCACTTCCACTTATGGTCCTATAGCTTAGGGAAATTAAAATCAAAAACACACAGCCACCCCAAAATTTCAGACGGCTCTGTTTACAAGAACCTCATCTACGGTACAAGTTAAATATCCCAGAAAGCGAAAAATGGATAAAGAAGTTGTGGTACATACGTACAATGGAATATCACTCACCAATGAAATCTATGTCATCTGGCCCGTCGCGGCATAATGAGTGGATTCAGGTACGATGATTCTAAGTGAAATAAGTCACACAGAAAATGAAACATCATAAGATATCACTAATACACGGAATGTAAACTTGGCTACACATGAACTGAATTACAAAACAGAACAGGGTCTCAAATTTAGAAAACCAACTTATGCTTGCTTAAGGGGAAAGGTGAGTTGGGGTGCTGCATAAAACCAGAGATAGAAATTAGCACAGATACCATTCCATTCGTCAAATATGTAATAGTCAAGACCTACCCCTTGCTAAACGAAATGGACAAAACACGCCATATTCAACGCCTAGGAATACACCTGACTAGTAAGAATCTTCAAACCCATGGATTTATATGTCTCCATAAGAGAATGAAGCGTGTGTACAGCGGCATGAACGCAGCAGAGAAAATCCGATAAATCACATTATCAAAATGAATTACAAAAACAAAACACAAGGACAGTGAAATAGAGAGCAATTCTTAAATAATTCATTCAGGGCTTGTGATGCAACCTGGATTTACCTCATATAAACCCAGAGCTGAGAGAGACATAAGGTTGGACACTTCGGGCTGATAGCATTGGTGAGGTTCGATGAGCAAATGCAGACCATTTGAAGTCATACTGCATGGTACCCATTCCATGGGTCCCAACTCTCCAGGTTTAAGTGATTCTTCCTTCAGCTAAAGCATGCATGGGAAACCCACAGTATGGTGCACCGTGTGACCGGGAAACGTTTTCAAATGCATCTCAGTTTTGTCCCCTTTAACTCGGGTTCACAATTCCAGACCCTTTACTAACACTCTCCCCACTTGGAGAGTCAGTGCCTTTAACCTCCTGTTTGGCACAGTTTGCAATTTCTGCGCAAGATGAACAGGAATAGGGAGAACCAATGAGAGACTAGCTGTAGGTGTCTGCACGGGCAAATTTAATGCTCATTTCCCACCAGGAAGAGGAATTAACCAAAGGCTCAGCATGCCTTGCCGGAAACAGATTAGGGCCTGAAGCAATCCTGCGGGTTTGCGGCCAGCTCACAAGAAAGCGATTTGAAGAAAGGAGCTCAGGGGCACTGTAATTCACAAACCTGCAGAGTTATAAATGACAGCTATCGTCCAAAAATATATTGACGGAAGGCTGCGAAGAGAACTTGTAAGCGGGGCAGAATTGCAGGAAAACGATTTCAGGGGGTAGACGGGAATTGCATTTAAAGCATAGGAAAAGAGGCAGAACGTCGACAATGATGCTCTTGGCCAAAAAGGGCGTATGCGTTTTTTCCTGAATATACAGGAAAAAACGCATACGCACTTTTTGGCCAACCAAGCAAGCATGTTAAAGAAATCTGCACTACAATGAAGTCTCACTGCCCCCGGTCAAAAGGGCCATCTGAAAAAGTGTAAAATCCAGAAAGGCAGCACAGGCCATGGAGAACAGGGAGCCTTGTTATGCTGATGGGTGGGATGTAAATTGCCAACAGCCACTCTGGAGAAGTGTATGGTGTTTCCTGGAACACCTAAAAAACCAAGCAACGGAGCCTACGGCACTTCAAATTATGGTCGTATAGCTTAGGGAAATTAAAATCAAAAACACACAGCCACCCCAAAGTTTCAGACGGCTCTGTTTACAAGAACCTCGTCTACGGTACAAGTTAAATATCCCAGAAAGCGAAAAATGGATAAAGAAGTTGTGGTACGTACGTACAATGGAATATCACTCAGCAATGAAATCTATGTCATCTGGCCCGTCGTGGCATAATGAGTGGATTCAGGTACGATGATTCTAAGTGAAATAAGTCACACAGAAAATGAAACATCATAAGATATCACTAATACACGGAATGTAATCTTGGCTACACATGAACTGAATTACAAAACAGAACAGGGTCTCAAATTTAGAAAACCAACTTATGTTTGCTTAAGGGGAAAGGTGAGTTGGGGTGCTGCATAAAACCAGAGATAGAAATTAGCACAGATACCATTCCATACGTCAAATATGTAATAGTCAAGACCTACCCCTTGCTCAACGAAATGGGCTAAACACTCTATATTCAACGCCTAGGAATACACCTGACTAGTAAGAATCTTCAAACCCATGGATTTATATGTCTCCATAAGAGAATCAAGCGTGTGTACAGCTGCATGAAGGCAGCAGAGAAAATCCGATAAATCCTATTATCAAAATGAATTACAAAAACAAAACACAATGACAGTGAAATAGAGAGCAATTCTTAAATAATTCATTCAGGGCTTGTGATGCAACCTGGATTTACCTCATCAAAACCCAGAGCTGAGTGAGACATAAGGTTGGACACTTCGGGCTGATAGCATTGGTGAGGTTCGATGATCAAATGCAGACCATTTGAAGTCATACTGCATGGTACCCATTCCATGGGTCCCAACTCTCCAGGTTTAAGTGATTCTTCCTTCAGCTAAAACATGCATGGGAAACCCACAGTATGGTGCACCGTGTGACCGGGAAACGTTTTCAAATGCATCTCAGTTTTCGTCCCCTTTTACTCGGGTTCACAATTCCAGACCCTTTACTAACACTCTCCCCACTTGGAGAGTCAGTGCCTTTAACCTCCTGTTTGGCACAGTTTGCAATTTCTGCGCAAGATGAACAGGAATAGGGAGAACCAATGAGAGACTAGCTGTAGGTGTCTGCACGGGCAAATTTAACGCTCATTTCCCGCCAGGAAGAGGAATTAACCTAAGGCTCAACATGCCGTGCTGGAACCAGATTAGGGCCTGAAGCAATCCAGCGGGTTTGCGGCCAGCTCACAAGATAGCGAGTTGAAGAAAGGAGCTCAGGGTCACTGTAACTCACAAACCTGCAGAGTTATAAATGACAGCTATCGTCCAAAAATATATTGAAGGAAGGCTGCGAAGAGAACTTGTAAGCGGGGCAGAATTGCAGGAAAACGATTTCAGGGGGTAGACGGGAATTGCATTTAAAGCATAGGAAAAGAGGCAGAACGTTGACAATGATGTTCTTGGCCAAAAAGGGCGTATGCGTTTTTCCTGAATATATTCAGGAAAAAATGCATACCCGCTTTTTGGCCAACCAAGCAAGCATGTTAAAGAAATCTCCACTAAAATGAAGTCTCACTGCCCCACGGTCAAAAGGGCCATCTTAAAAAAGTGTAAAATCCAAAAAGGCAGGACAGGCCATGGAGAAGAGGGAGCCTTGTTATGCTGATGGGCGGGATGTAAATTGCCAACAGCCGCTCTGGAGAAGTGTATGGTGTTTCCTGAAACACCTAAAAAACAAAGCAACGCAGCCTATGGCACTTCCACTTATGGTCCTATAGCTTAGGGAAATTAAAATCAAAAACACACAGCCACCCCAAAGTTTGGGACGGCTCTGTTTACAAGAACCTCGTCTACGGTACAAGTTAAATATCCCAGAAAGCAAAAAATGAATAAAGAAGTTGTGGTACGTACGTACAATGGAATATCACTCAGCAATGAAATCTACGTCATCAGGCCCGTAGCGGAATAATGAGTGGATTCAGGTACGATGATTCTACGAGAAATAAGTCACACAGAAAAACAAACATCATAAGATATCACTAATACACGGAATGTAAACTTGGCTACACATGAACTGAATTACAAAACAGAACAGGGTCTCAAATTTAGAAAACCAACTTATGCTTGCTTATGGGGAAAGGTGTGTTGGGGTTCTGCATAAAACCAGAGATTGAAATTAGCACAGATACCGTTCCATAAGCCAAATATATAATAGAAAAGACCTACGCCTTGCTCAACGAAATGGACTCAACACCCCATATTCAACGCCTTGGAATATACCTGAGAAGTAAGAATCTTAAAACCCATGGATTTATATGTCTCCATAAGGAAATCAAGCGTGTGTACAGCGGCCTAAACGCAGCAGTGAAAATCCGATAAATCCCATTATCAAAATAAATTTCAAAAAAAAACACAATGACAGTGAAATAGAGAGCAATTCTTAAATAATTCATTCAGGGCTTGTGATGCAATCTGGATTTACCACATCTACAACCAGACCTGGGTGAGACATAAGGCTGGACACTTCGGGCTCATAGCATTGGTGAGGTTCGGTGAGCAAATGCAGACCCTTTGAAGTCATACTGTATGGTACCCATTCCATGGGTCCCAACTCTGCAGGTTTAAGGGATTCTTCCTTCAACTAAACCATTCATGGCAAACCCAGAGTAAGGTCCACCGTGTGATTGGGAAACGTTTTGAAATGCATCTCAGTTTTCGTCCCCTGGTACTCGGGTTCACCATTCCAGACGCTTTACTAACACTCTCCCCACTTGGAGAGTCAGTGCCTTTAACCTCCTCTTTGGCACAGTTTGCAATTTCTGCGCAAGATGAACAGGAATAGGGAGAACCAATGAGAGACTAGCTGTAAGTGTCTGCACGGGCAAATGGAACGCTCATTTCCCACCAGGAAGAGGAATTAACCAAAGGCTCAGCGTGCCCTGCCTGAAACAGATTAGGGCCTGAAGCAATCCTGCAGTTTTGTGGCCAGCTCACAAGAAAGCGAGTTGAAGAAAGGAGCTCAGGGGCACTGTAATTCACAAACCTGCAGAGTTATGAATGACAGCTATCGTCCAAAAATGTACTGAAGTAAGTCTTCGAAGAGGACTTGAAAGCGGGGCAGAATTGCAGGAAAACGATTTCAGGGGGTAGACAGGAAATCCACCTAAAGCTTAGGAAAATAGCAGAATGTCGACAATGATGCACTTGGCCAAAAAGGGCGTATGCGTTTTTTCCTGAATATATTCAGGAATAAACGCATACGCACTTTTTGGCCAACCAAGCAAGCGTGTAAAGAAATCTGCACTACAATGAAGTCTCATTGACCCCTGGTCAAAAGGGCGATCTGAAAAAAGTATAAAAATCAGAAAAGCAGGACAGGCCATGGAGAAAAGGGAGCCTTGTTATGCAGATGGGCGGGATGTAAATTGCCAACAGCCAAACTGGAGAAGTGTATGGCGTTTCCTGAAACACATAGGAAACAAAGCAACGCAGCCTATGGCACTTCCACTTATGGTCCTGTAGCTTAGGGAAAGTAAAATCAAAAACACACAGCCAACCCAAAATTTCAGACGACTCTGTAGACAAGAACCTCGTCTATGGTACAAGTTAAATATCCCAGAAAGCGAAAAATGGATAAAGAAGTTGTGGTACGTACGTACAATGTAATATCACACAGCAATGAAATCTACGTCATCAGGCCCATAGCGGCATAATGAGTGGATTCAGGTAGGACGATTCTACGAGAAATAAGTCACACAGAAAAAGAAACATCATAAGATATCACTAATACACGGAATGTAAACTTGGCTACACATGAACTGAATTACAAAACAGAACAGGGTCTCAAATTTAGAAAACCAACTTATGCTTGCTTAAGGGGAAAGGTGAGTTGGGGTGCTGCATAAAACCAGAGATAGAAATTAGCACAGATACCTTTCCATAAGCCAAATATGTAATAGTCAAGACCTACCCCTTGCTCAACGAAATGGACTAAACACCCCATATTCAACGCCTAGGAATACACCTGACTAGTAAGAATCTTCAAACCCATGGATTTATATGTCTCCATAAGAGAATGAAGCGTGTGTACAGTGTCATGAATGCAGCAGAGAATATCTGATAAATCCCATTATCAAAATGAATTACAAAAACAAAACACTAGGACAGTGAAATAGAGAGCAATTCTTAAATAATTCATTCACGGCTTGTGATGCAACCTGGATTTACCACATCTACACCCAGAGCTGAATGAGACATAATGTTGGGCACTTCGGGCTGATAGCATTGGTGAGGTTCGATGAGCAAATGCAGACCCTTTGAAGTCATACTGCATGGTACCCGTTCCATGGGTCCCAACTCTCCAGGTTTAAGGGATTCTTCCTTCAGCTAAAACATGCATGGGAAACCCACAGTATGGTGCACCGTGTGACCGGGAAACGTTTTAAATGCATCTCAGTTTTCGTTCCCTTTTACTCGTGTTCACCATTCCAGACCCTTTACTCACACTCTCCCCACTTGGAGAGTCAGTGCCTTTAACCTCCTGTTTGGCACAGTTTGCAATTTCTGCGCAAGATGAACAGGAATAGGGGGAACCAATGAGAGACTAGCTGTAGGTGTCTTCACGGGCAAATTTAACGCTCATTTCCCACCAGGAAGAGGAATTAACCTAAGGCTCATCATGCTGTGCTGGAACCAGATTAGGGCCTGAAGCAATCCTGCGGGTTTGCGGCCAGCTCACAAGAGAGCGAGTTGAAGAAAGGAGCTCAGGGGCACTGTAACTCACAAACCTGCAGAGTTATAAATGACAGCTATCGTCCAAAAATATATTGAAGGAAGCATGCGAAGAGAACTTGTAAGCGGGGCAGAATTGCAGGAAAATGATTTCAGGGGGTAGACGGGAATTGCATTTAAAGCATAGGAAAAGAGGCAGAACGTCGACAATGATGCTCTTGGCCAAAAAGGGCGTATGCGTTTTTTCCTGAATATATTCAGGAAAAAACGCATACGCCCTTTTTGGCCAACCAAGCAAGCATTTTAAAGAAATCTGCACTACAATGAAGTCTCACTGCCCCCCGGTCAAAACTGCCATCTGAAAAAAGTGTAAAATCCAGAAAGGAGGCACAGGCCATGGAGAACAGGGAGCCTTGTTATGCTGATGGGCGGGATGTAAATTACTAACAGCCACTCTGGAGAAGTGTATGGTATTTCCTGGAACACCTAAAAAACAAAGCAACGGAGCCTACGGCACTTCCACTTATGGTCCTATAGCTTAGGGAAATTAAAATCAAAAACACACAGCCACCCCAAAATTTCGGACGGCTCTGTTTACAAGAACCTCGTCTACGGTACACGTTAAATATCCCAGAATGTGAAAAATGGATAAAGAAGTTGTGGTATGTACGTACAATGGAATACAACTCAGCAATGAAATCTATGTCATCAGGCCCGTCGCGGCATAATGAGTGGATTCAGGTACCATGATTCTAACTGAAATAAGTCACACAGAAAATGAAACATCATAAGATATCACTAATACACGGAATGTAAACTTGGCTACACATGAACTGAATTACAAAACAGAACAGGGTCTCAAATTTAGAAAACCAACTTATGCTTGCTTAAGGGGAAAGGTGAGTTGGGGTGCTGCATAAAACCAGAGATAGAAATTAGCACAGATACCATTCCATAAGTCAAATATGTAATAGTCAAGACCTACCCCTTGCTCAATGAAATGGACAAAACACGCCATATTCAACACCTAGGAATACACCTGACTAGTAAGAATCTTCAAACCCATGGATTTATATGTCTCCATAAGAGAATGAAGCGTGTGTATAGCGGCATGAACGCAGCAGAGAAAATCCGATAAATCCCATTATCAAAATGAATTACAAAAACAAAACACAAGGACAGTGAAATAGAGAGCAATTCTTAAATAATTCATTCAGGGATTGTGATGCAACCTGGATTTACCACATCTACATCCAGAGCTGAGTGAGACATAAGGTTGGGGACTTCGGGCTAATAGCATTGGTGAGGTTCGATCAACAAATGCAGACCCTTTGAAGGCATACTGCATGGTACCCATTCCATGGGTCCCTAACTCTCCAGGTTTAAGGGATTCTTCCTTCAGCTAATACATGCATGGGAAACCCACAGTATGGTGCAGCGTGTGACCGGGAAACGTTTTCAAATGCATCTCAGATTTTGTCCCCTTTTACTCGGGTTCACCATTCCAGACCCCTTACTAACACTCTCCCCACTTGGAGAGTCAGTGCCTTTAACCTCCTGTTTGGCACAGTTTGCAATTTCTGCGCAAGATGATCAGGAATAAGGAGAACCAATGAGAGACTAGCTGTAGGTGTCTGCACGGGCAAATGGAACGCTCATTTCCCACCAGGAAGAGGAATTAACCAAAGGCTCAGCGTGCCTGCTGGAAAAAGATTAGGGCCTGAAGCAATCCTGCGGTTTTGCGGCCAGCTCACAAGAAAACGAGATGAAGAAAGGAGCTCAGGGGCACTGTAATTCACAAACCTGCAGAGTTATGAATGAGAGCTATCGTCCAAAAATATATTGAAGTTAGTCTTCGAAGAGGACTTGAAAGCGGGGCAGAATTTCAGGAAAACGATTTCAGGGGGTAGACTGGAATTGCACTTAAAGCATAGGAAAAGAGGCAGAATGTCGACAATGATGCACTTGGCCAAAAAGGTCGTATGCGTTCTTTTCCTGAATATATTCAGGAAAAAACGCATACGCACTTTTTGGCCAACCAAGCAAGCGTGTAAAGGAAATCTGCACTACAATGAAGTCTCACTGCCCCCCGGTGAAAAGGGCCATCTGAAAAATGTGTAAAATCCAGAAAGGCAGGACAGGCCATGGAGAACAGGGAGCCTTGTTATGCTGATGGGCGGGATGTAAATTGCCAACAGCCACTCTGGAGAAGTGTATGGTGTTTCCTGAAACACCTAAAAAACAAAGTAACGGTGCGTACGGCACTACCACTTATGGTCCTATACCTTAGGGAAATTAAAATCAGAAACACACAGCCACCCCAAAGTTTTGGACGGCACTGTTTACAAGAACCTCGTCTACGGTACAAGTTAAATATCCGAGAAAGCAAAAAATGGATAAAGAAGTTGTGGTACGTACGTACAATGGAATATCACTCACCAATGAAATCTATGTCATCAGGCCCATAGCGGCATAATGAGTGGATTCAGGTAGGAGGATTCTAAGTGAAATAAGTCACACAGAAAAAGAAACATCATAAGGTATCACTAATACACGGAATGTAAACTTGGCTACACATGAACTGAATTACAAAACAGAACAGGGTCTCAAATTTAGAAAACCAACTTATGCTTGCTTATGGGGAAAGGTGAGTTGGGGTGCTGCATAAAACCAGAGATTGAAATTAACACAGATACCGTTCCATAGGCCAAATATATAATAGAGAAGACCTACTCCTTGCTCAACGAAATGGACTCAACACCCCATATTCAACGCCTGGGAATATACCTGACAAGTAAGAATCTTAAAACCCATGGATTTATATGTCTCCATAAGGAAATCAAGCGTGTGTACAGCGGCCTAAACGCAGCAGTGAAAATCCGATAAATCCCATTACCAAAATAAATTTCAAAAACAAAACACAATGACAGTGAAATAGAGAGCAATTCTTACATAATTCATTCAGGGCTTGTGATGCAACCTTGATTTCCACATCTACACCCAGAGCTGGGTGAGACATAAGGCTGGACACTTCGGGCTGATAGCATTGGTGAGGTTCGGTGAGCAAACGCAGGCCCTTTGGAGTCATACTGCATGGTACCCATTCCATGGGTCCCAACTCTCCAGGTTTAAGGGATTCTTCCTTCAGCTAAAACATGCATGGGAAACCCAGAGTATGGTCCACCGTGTGATTGGGAAACGTTTTCAAAAGCATCTTAGTTTTCGTCCCCTGGTACTCGGGGTCACCGTTCCTGACGCCTTACTAACACTCTCCCCACTTGGAGAGTCAGTGCCTTTAACCTCCTGTTTGGCACAGTTTGCAATTTCTGTGCAAGATGATCAGGAATAAGGAGAACCAATGAGAGACTAGCTGTAGGTGTCTGCACGGGCAAATGGAACGCTCATTTCCCACCAGGAAGAGGAATTAACCAAAGGCTCAGCGTGCCTGCTGGAAAAAGATTAGGGCCTGAAGCAATCCTGCGGTTTTGCGGCCAGCTCACAAGAAAGCGAGTTGAAGAAAGGAGCTCAGGGGCACTGTAATTCACAAACCTGCAGAGTTATGAATGAGAGCTATCGTCCAAAAATATATTGAAGTTAGTCGTCGAAGAGGACTTGAAAGCGGGGCAGAATTTCAGGAAAACGATTTCAGGGGGTAGACTGGAATTGCACTTAAAGCATAGGAAAAGAGGCAGAATGTCGACAATGATGCACTTGGCCAAAAAGGTCGTATGCGTTCTTTTCCTGAATATATTCAGGAAAAAACGCATACGCCCTTTTTGGCCAACCAAGCAAGCGTGTAAAGGAAATCTGCACTACAATGAAGTCTCACTGCCCCCCGGTGAAAAGGGCCATCTGAAAAATGTGTAAAATCCAGAAAGGCAGGACAGGGCATGGAGAACAGGGAGCCTTGTTATGCTGATGGGCGGGATGTAAATTGCCAACAGCCACTCTGGAGAAGTGTATGGTGTTTCCTGAAACACGTAGGAAACAAAGAAACACAGCCTATGGCACTTCCACTTATGGTCGTATAGCTTAGGGAAATTAAAATCAAACACACACAGCCACCCCAAATTTTGGGACGGCTCTGTTTACAAGAACCTCGTCTACGATGCAAGTTAAATATCCGAGAAAGCAAAAAATGAATAAAGAAGTTGTTGTACGTACGTACAATGGAATATCACTCAGCAATGAAATCTACGTCATCAGGCCCGTAGCGGAATAATGAGTGGATTCAGGTACGATGATTCTACGAGAAATAAGTCACACAGAAAAACAAACATCATAAGATATCACTAATACACGGAATGTAAACTTGGCTACACATGAACTGAATTACAAAACAGAACAGGGTCTCAAATTTAGAAAACCAACTTATGCTTGCTTATGGGGAAAGGTGTGTTGGGGTTCTGCATAAAACCAGAGATTGAAATTAGCACAGATACCGTTCCATAAGCCAAATATATAATAGAAAAGACCTACGCCTTGCTCAACGAAATGGACTCAACACCCCATATTCAACGCCTTGGAATATACCTGAGAAGTAAGAATCTTAAAACCCATGGATTTATATGTCTCCATAAGGAAATCAAGCGTGTGTACAGCGGCCTAAACGCAGCAGTGAAAATCCGATAAATCCCATTATCAAAATAAATTTCAAAAAAAAACACAATGACAGTGAAATAGAGAGCAATTCTTAAATAATTCATTCAGGGCTTGTGATGCAATCTGGATTTACCACATCTACAACCAGACCTGGGTGAGACATAAGGCTGGACACTTCGGGCTCATAGCATTGGTGAGGTTCGGTGAGCAAATGCAGACCCTTTGAAGTCATACTGTATGGTACCCATTCCATGGGTCCCAACTCTGCAGGTTTAAGGGATTCTTCCTTCAACTAAACCATGCATGGCAAACCCAGAGTAAGGTCCACCGTGTGATTGGGAAACGTTTTGAAATGCATCTCAGTTTTCGTCCCCTGGTACTCGGGTTCACCATTCCAGACGCTTTACTAACACTCTCCCCACTTGGAGAGTCAGTGCCTTTAACCTCCTCTTTGGCACAGTTTGCAATTTCTGCGCAAGATGAACAGGAATAGGGAGAACCAATGAGAGACTAGCTGTAAGTGTCTGCACGGGCAAATGGAACGCTCATTTCCCACCAGGAAGAGGAATTAACCAAAGGCTCAGCGTGCCCTGCCTGAAACAGATTAGGGCCTGAAGCAATCCTGCAGTTTTGTGGCCAGCTCACAAGAAAGCGAGTTGAAGAAAGGAGCTCAGGGGCACTGTAATTCACAAACCTGCAGAGTTATGAATGACAGCTATCGTCCAAAAATGTACTGAAGTAAGTCTTCGAAGAGGACTTGAAAGCGGGGCAGAATTGCAGGAAAACGATTTCAGGGGGTAGACAGGAAATCCACCTAAAGCTTAGGAAAATAGCAGAATGTCGAAAATGATGCACTTGGCCAAAAAGGGCGTATGCGTTTTTTCCTGAATATATTCAGGAATAAACGCATACGCACTTTTTGGCCAACCAAGCAAGCGTGTAAAGAAATCTGCACTACAATGAAGTCTCATTGACCCCTGGTCAAAAGGGCGATCTGAAAAAAGTATAAAAATCAGAAAAGCAGGACAGGCCATGGAGAAAAGGGAGCCTTGTTATGCAGATGGGCGGGACGTAAATTGCCAACAGCCAAACTGGAGAAGTGTATGGCGTTTCCTGAAACACATAGGAAACAAAGCAACGCAGCCTATGGCACTTCCACTTATGGTCCTGTAGCTTAGGGAAAGTAAAATCAAAAACACACAGCCAACCCAAAATTTCAGACGACTCTGTAGACAAGAACCTCGTCTATGGTACAAGTTAAATATCCCAGAAAGCGAAAAATGGATAAAGAAGTTGTGGTACGTACGTACAATGTAATATCACACAGCAATGAAATCTACGTCATCAGGCCCATAGCGGCATAATGAGTGGATTCAGGTAGGACGATTCTACGAGAAATAAGTCACACAGAAAAAGAAACATCATAAGATATCACTAATACACGGAATGTAAACTTGGCTACACATGAACTGAATTACAAAACAGAACAGGGTCTCAAATTTAGAAAACCAACTTATGCTTGCTTAAGGGGAAAGGTGAGTTGGGGTGCTGCATAAAACCAGAGATAGAAATTAGCACAGATACCTTTCCATAAGCCAAATATGTAATAGTCAAGACCTACCCCTTGCTCAACGAAATGGACTAAACACCCCATATTCAACGCCTAGGAATACACCTGACTAGTAAGAATCTTCAAACCCATGGATTTATATGTCTCCATAAGAGAATGAAGCGTGTGTACAGTGTCATGAATGCAGCAGAGAATATCTGATAAATCCCATTATCAAAATGAATTACAAAAACAAAACACTAGGACAGTGAAATAGAGAGCAATTCTTAAATAATTCATTCACGGCTTGTGATGCAACCTGGATTTACCACATCTACACCCAGAGCTGAATGAGACATAATGTTGGGCACTTCGGGCTGATAGCATTGGTGAGGTTCGATGAGCAAATGCAGACCCTTTGAAGTCATACTGCATGGTACCCGTTCCATGGGTCCCAACTCTCCAGGTTTAAGGGATTCTTCCTTCAGCTAAAACATGCATGGGAAACCCACAGTATGGTGCACCGTGTGACCGGGAAACGTTTTAAATGCATCTCAGTTTTCGTTCCCTTTTACTCGTGTTCACCATTCCAGACCCTTTACTCACACTCTCCCCACTTGGAGAGTCAGTGCCTTTAACCTCCTGTTTGGCACAGTTTGCAATTTCTGCGCAAGATGAACAGGAATAGGGAGAACCAATGAGAGACTAGCTGTAGGTGTCTTCACGGGCAAATTTAACGCTCATTTCCCACCAGGAAGAGGAATTAACCTAAGGCTCATCATGCTGTGCTGGAACCAGATTAGGGCCTGAAGCAATCCTGCGGGTTTGCGGCCAGCTCACAAGAGAGCGAGTTGAAGAAAGGAGCTCAGGGGCACTGTAACTCACAAACCTGCAGAGTTATAAATGACAGCTATCGTCCAAAAATATATTGAAGGAAGCATGCGAAGAGAACTTGTAAGCGGGGCAGAATTGCAGGAAAATGATTTCAGGGGGTAGACGGGAATTGCATTTAAAGCATAGGAAAAGAGGCAGAACGTCGACAATGTTGCTCTTGGCCAAAAAGGGCGTATGCGTTTTTTCCTGAATATATTCAGGAAAAAACGCATACGCCCTTTTTGGCCAACCAAGCAAGCATTTTAAAGAAATCTGCACTACAATGAAGTCTCACTGCCCCCCGGTCAAAACTGCCATCTGAAAAAAGTGTAAAATCCAGAAAGGAGGCACAGGCCATGGAGAACAGGGAGCCTTGTTATGCTGATGGGCGGGATGTAAATTACTAACAGCCACTCTGGAGAAGTGTATGGTATTTCCTGGAACACCTAAAAAACAAAGCAACGGAGCCTACGGCACTTCCACTTATGGTCCTATAGCTTAGGGAAATTAAAATCAAAAACACACAGCCACCCCAAAGTTTCAGACGGCTCTGTTTACAAGAACCTCGTCTACGGTACAAGTTAAATATCCCAGAATGTGAAAAATTGATAAAGAAGTTGTGGTACGTACGTACAATGGAATATCACTCAGCAATGAAATCTATGTCATCAGGCCCGTCGAGGCATAATGAGTGGATTCAGGTACCATGATTCTAACTGAAATAAGTCACACAGAAAATGAAACATCATAAGATATCACTAATACACGGAATGTAAACTTGGCTACACATGAACTGAATTACAAAACAGAACAGGGTCTCAAATTTAGAAAACCAACTTATGCTTGCTTAAGGGGAAAGGTGAGTTGGGGTGCTGCATAAAACCAGAGATAGAAATTAGCACAGATACCATTCCATTCGTCAAATATGTAATAGTCAAGACCTACCCCTTGCTCAACGAAATGGACAAAACACGCCATATTCAACGCCTAGGAATACACCTGACTAGTAAGAATCTTCAAACCCATGGATTTATATGTCTCTAGAAGAGAATGAAGCGTGTGTACAGCGGCATGAACGCAGCAGAGAAAATCCGATAAATCCCATTATCAAAATGAATTACAAAAACAAAACACAAGGACAGTGAAATAGAGAGCAATTCTTAAATAATTCATTCAGGGATTGTGATGCAACCTGGATTTACCACATCTACATCCAGAGCTGAGTGAGACATAAGGTTGGGGACTTCGGGCTGATAGCATTGGTGAGGTTCGATCAACAAATGCAGACCCTTTGAAGGCATACTGCATGGTACCCATTCCATGGGTCCCTAACTCTCCAGGTTTAAGGGATTCTTCCTTCAGCTAATACATGCATGGGAAACCCACAGTATGGTGCAGCGTGTGACCGGGAAAGGTTTTCAAATGCATTGCAGTTTTCGTCCCCTTTTACTCGGGTTCACAATTCCAGACCCTTTACTAACACTCTCCCTACTTGGAGAGTCAGTGCCTTTAACCTCCTGTTGGGCACAGTTTGCAATTTCTGCTCAAGAAGAACAGGAAGAGGGAGAACCAATGAGAGATTAGATGTAGGTGTCTGCACGGGCAAATTTAACGCTCATTCCCCACCAGGAAGAGGAATTAACCACAGGCTCAGCCTGCCGTGCCAGAACCAGATTAGGGCCTGAAGCAATCCTGCGGGTTTGCGGCCAGCTCACAAGATAGCGAGTTGAAGAAAGGAGCTCAGGGGCACTGTAACTCACAAACCTGCAGAGTTATAAATGACAGCTATCGTCCAAAAATATATTGAAGGAAGGCTGCGAAGAGAACTTGTAAGCGGGGCAGAATTGCAGGAAAACGATTTCAGGGGGTAGACGGGAATTGCATTTAAAGCATAGGAAAAGAGGCAGAACGTCGACAATGATGCTCTTGGCCAAAAAGGGCGTATGCGTTTTTTCCTGAATATACAGGAAAAAACGCATACGCCCTTTTAGGCCAACCAAGCAAGCATGTTAAAGAAATCTGCACTACAATGAAGTCTCACTGCCCCACGGTCAAAAGGGCCATCTGAAAAAAGTGTAAAATCCAGAAAGGCAGCACAGGCCATGGAGAACAGGGAGCCTTGTTATGCTGATGGGTGGGATTTAAATTGCCAACAGCCACTC
This sequence comes from Delphinapterus leucas, assembly GCF_059928025.1. Taxonomy (NCBI): domain Eukaryota; kingdom Metazoa; phylum Chordata; class Mammalia; order Artiodactyla; family Monodontidae; genus Delphinapterus; species Delphinapterus leucas. Next base: position 4,773,510 of record NW_028322247.1, on the reverse strand, counting down.
TGGAGAAGTGTATGGTGTTTCCTGGAACACCTAAAAAACAAAGCAACGGAGCCTACGGCACTTCCAATTATGGTCGTATAGCTTAGGGAAATTAAAATCAAAAACACACAGCCACCCCAAAATTTCGGACGGCTCTGTTTACAAGAACCTCGTCTACAGTACGCGTTAAATATCCCAGAATGTGAAAAATGGATAAAGAAGTTGTGGTACGTACGTACAATGGAATACAACTCAGCAATGAAATCTATGTCATCAGGCCCGTCGCGGCATAATGAGTGGATTCAGGTACCATGATTCTAACTGAAATAAGTCACACAGAAAATGAAACATCATAAGATATCACTAATACACGGAATGTAAACTTGGCTACACATGAACTGAATTACAAAACAGAACAGGGTCTCAAATTTAGAAAACCAACTTATGCTTGCTTAAGGGGAAAGGTGAGTTGGGGTGCTGCATAAAACCAGAGATAGAAATTAGCACAGATACCATTCCATTCGTCAAATATGTAATAGTCAAGACCTACCCCTTGCTCAATGAAATGGACAAAACACGCCATATTCAACGCCTAGGAATACACCTGACTAGTAAGAATCTTCAAACCCATGGATTTATATGTCTCCATAAGAGAATGAAGCGTGTGTATAGCGGCATGAACGCAGCAGAGAAAATCCGATAAATCCCATTATCAAAATGAATTACAAAAACAAAACACAAGGACAGTGAAATAGAGAGCAATTCTTAAATAATTCATTCAGGGATTGTGATGCAACCTGGATTTACCACATCTACATCCAGAGCTGAGTGAGACATAAGGTTGGGGACTTCGGGCTAATAGCATTGGTGAGGTTCGATCAACAAATGCAGACCCTTTGAAGGCATACTGCATGGTACCCATTCCATGGGTCCCTAACTCTCCAGGTTTAAGGGATTCTTCCTTCAGCTAATACATGCATGGGAAACCCACAGTATGGTGCAGCGTGTGACCGGGAAACGTTTTCAAATGCATCTCAGATTTTGTCCCCTTTTACTCGGGTTCACCATTCCAGACCCCTTACTAACACTCTCCCCACTTGGAGAGTCAGTGCCTTTAACCTCCTGTTTGGCACAGTTTGCAATTTCTGCGCAAGATGATCAGGAATAAGGAGAACCAATGAGAGACTAGCTGTAGGTGTCTGCACGGGCAAATGGAACGCTCATTTCCCACCAGGAAGAGGAATTAACCAAAGGCTCAGCGTGCCTGCTGGAAAAAGATTAGGGCCTGAAGCAATCCTGCGGTTTTGCGGCCAGCTCACAAGAAAACGAGATGAAGAAAGGAGCTCAGGGGCACTGTAATTCACAAACCTGCAGAGTTATGAATGAGAGCTATCGTCCAAAAATATATTGAAGTTAGTCTTCGAAGAGGACTTGAAAGCGGGGCAGAATTTCAGGAAAACGATTTCAGGGGGTAGACTGGAATTGCACTTAAAGCATAGGAAAAGAGGCAGAATTTCGACAAGGATGCACTTGGCCAAAAAGGTCGTATGCGTTCTTTTCCTGAATATATTCAGGAAAAAACGCATACGCACTTTTTGGCCAACCAAGCAAGCGTGTAAAGGAAATCTGCACTACAATGAAGTCTCACTGCCCCCCGGTGAAAAGGGCCATCTGAAAAATGTGTAAAATCCAGAAAGGCAGGACAGGCCATGGAGAACAGGGAGCCTTGTTATGCTGATGGGCGGGATGTAAATTGCCAACAGCCACTCTGGAGAAGTGTATGGTGTTTCCTGAAACACCTAAAAAACAAAGTAACGGTGCGTACGGCACTACCACTTATGGTCCTATACCTTAGGGAAATTAAAATCAGAAACACACAGCCACCCCAAAGTTTTGGACGGCACTGTTTACAAGAACCTCGTCTACGGTACAAGTTAAATATCCGAGAAAGCAAAAAATGGATAAAGAAGTTGTGGTACGTACGTACAATGGAATATCACTCACCAATGAAATCTATGTCATCAGGCCCATAGCGGCATAATGAGTGGATTCAGGTAGGAGGATTCTAAGTGAAATAAGTCACACAGAAAAAGAAACATCATAAGGTATCACTAATACACGGAATGTAAACTTGGCTACACATGAACTGAATTACAAAACAGAACAGGGTCTCAAATTTAGAAAACCAACTTATGCTTGCTTATGGGGAAAGGTGAGTTGGGGTGCTGCATAAAACCAGAGATTGAAATTAACACAGATACCGTTCCATAGGCCAAATATATAATAGAGAAGACCTACTCCTTGCTCAACGAAATGGACTCAACACCCCATATTCAACGCCTGGGAATATACCTGACAAGTAAGAATCTTAAAACCCATGGATTTATATGTCTCCATAAGGAAATCAAGCGTGTGTACAGCGGCCTAAACGCAGCAGTGAAAATCCGATAAATCCCATTACCAAAATAAATTTCAAAAACAAAACACAATGACAGTGAAATAGAGAGCAATTCTTACATAATTCATTCAGGGCTTGTGATGCAACCTTGATTTCCACATCTACACCCAGAGCTGGGTGAGACATAAGGCTGGACACTTCGGGCTGATAGCATTGGGTGAGGTTCGGTGAGCAAACGCAGACCCTTTGGAGTCATACTGCATGTTACCCATTCCATGGGTCCCAACTCTCCAGGTTTAAGGGATTCTTCCTTCAGCTAAAACATGCATGGGAAACCCAGAGTATGGTCCACCGTGTGATTGGGAAACGTTTTCAAAAGCATCTTAGTTTTCGTCCCCTGGTACTCGGGGTCACCGTTCCTGACGCCTTACTAACACTCTCCCCACTTGGAGAGTCAGTGCCTTTAACCTCCTGTTTGGCACAGTTTGCAATTTCTGTGCAAGATGATCAGGAATAAGGAGAACCAATGAGAGACTAGCTGTAGGTGTCTGCACGGGCAAATGGAACGCTCATTTCCCACCAGGAAGAGGAATTAACCAAAGGCTCAGCGTGCCTGCTGGAAAAAGATTAGGGCCTGAAGCAATCCTGCGGTTTTGCGGCCAGCTCACAAGAAAGCGAGTTGAAGAAAGGAGCTCAGGGGCACTGTAATTCACAAACCTGCAGAGTTATGAATGAGAGCTATCGTCTAAAAATATATTGAAGTTAGTCGTCGAAGAGGACTTGAAAGCGGGGCAGAATTTCAGGAAAACGATTTCAGGGGGTAGACTGGAATTGCACTTAAAGCATAGGAAAAGAGGCAGAATGTCGACAATGATGCACTTGGCCAAAAAGGTCGTATGCGTTCTTTTCCTGAATATATTCAGGAAAAAACGCATACGCACTTTTTGGCCAACCAAGCAAGCGTGTAAAGGAAATCTGCACTACAATGAAGTCTCACTGCCCCCCGGTGAAAAGGGCCATCTGAAAAATGTGTAAAATCCAGAAAGGCAGGACAGGGCATGGAGAACAGGGAGCCTTGTTATGCTGATGGGCGGGATGTAAATTGCCAACAGCCACTCTGGAGAAGTGTATGGTGTTTCCTGAAACACGTAGGAAACAAAGAAACACAGCCTATGGCACTTCCACTTATGGTCGTATAGCTTAGGGAAATTAAAATCAAACACACACAGCCACCCCAAATTTTGGGACGGCTCTGTTTACAAGAACCTCGTCTACGATGCAAGTTAAATATCTGAGAAAGCAAAAAATGAATAAAGAAGTTGTTGTACGTACGTACAATGGAATATCACTCAGCAATGAAATCTACGTCATCAGGCCCGTAGCGGAATAATGAGTGGATTCAGGTACGATGATTCTACGAGAAATAAGTCACACAGAAAAACAAACATCATAAGATATCACTAATACACGGAATGTAAACTTGGCTACACATGAACTGAATTACAAAACAGAACAGGGTCTCAAATTTAGAAAACCAACTTATGCTTGCTTATGGGGAAAGGTGTGTTGGGGTTCTGCATAAAACCAGAGATTGAAATTAGCACAGATACCGTTCCATAAGCCAAATATATAATAGAAAAGACCTACGCCTTGCTCAACGAAATGGACTCAACACCCCATATTCAACGCCTTGGAATATACCTGAGAAGTAAGAATCTTAAAACCCATGGATTTATATGTCTCCATAAGGAAATCAAGCGTGTGTACAGCGGCCTAAACGCAGCAGTGAAAATCCGATAAATCCCATTATCAAAATAAATTTCAAAAAAAAACACAATGACAGTGAAATAGAGAGCAATTCTTAAATAATTCATTCAGGGCTTGTGATGCAATCTGGATTTACCACATCTACAACCAGACCTGGGTGAGACATAAGGCTGGACACTTCGGGCTCATAGCATTGGTGAGGTTCGGTGAGCAAATGCAGACCCTTTGAAGTCATACTGTATGGTACCCATTCCATGGGTCCCAACTCTGCAGGTTTAAGGGATTCTTCCTTCAACTAAACCATGCATGGCAAACCCAGAGTAAGGTCCACCGTGTGATTGGGAAACGTTTTGAAATGCATCTCAGTTTTCGTCCCCTGGTACTCGGGTTCACCATTCCAGACGCTTTACTAACACTCTCCCCACTTGGAGAGTCAGTGCCTTTAACCTCCTCTTTGGCACAGTTTGCAATTTCTGCGCAAGATGAACAGGAATAGGGAGAACCAATGAGAGACTAGCTGTAAGTGTCTGCACGGGCAAATTTAACGCTCATTTCCCACCAGGAAGAGGAATTAACCAAAGGCTCAGCGTGCCCTGCCTGAAACAGATTAGGGCCTGAAGCAATCCTGCAGTTTTGTGGCCAGCTCACAAGAAAGCGAGTTGAAGAAAGGAGCTCAGGGGCACTGTAATTCACAAACCTGCAGAGTTATGAATGACAGCTATCGTCCAAAAATGTACTGAAGTAAGTCTTCGAAGAGGACTTGAAAGCGGGGCAGAATTGCAGGAAAACGATTTCAGGGGGTAGACAGGAAATCCACCTAAAGCTTAGGAAAATAGCAGAATGTCGAAAATGATGCACTTGGCCAAAAAGGGCGTATGCGTTTTTTCCTGAATATATTCAGGAATAAACGCATACGCACTTTTTGGCCAACCAAGCAAGCGTGTAAAGAAATCTGCACTACAATGAAGTCTCATTGACCCCTGGTCAAAAGGGCGATCTGAAAAAAGTATAAAAATCAGAAAAGCAGGACAGGCCATGGAGAAAAGGGAGCCTTGTTATGCAGATGGGCGGGACGTAAATTGCCAACAGCCAAACTGGAGAAGTGTATGGCGTTTCCTGAAACACATAGGAAACAAAGCAACGCAGCCTATGGCACTTCCACTTATGGTCCTGTAGCTTAGGGAAAGTAAAATCAAAAACACACAGCCAACCCAAAATTTCAGACGACTCTGTAGACAAGAACCTCGTCTATGGTACAAGTTAAATATCCCAGAAAGCGAAAAATGGATAAAGAAGTTGTGGTACGTACGTACAATGTAATATCACACAGCAATGAAATCTACGTCATCAGGCCCATAGCGGCATAATGAGTGGATTCAGGTAGGACGATTCTACGAGAAATAAGTCACACAGAAAAAGAAACATCATAAGATATCACTAATACACGGAATGTAAACTTGGCTACACATGAACTGAATTACAAAACAGAACAGGGTCTCAAATTTAGAAAACCAACTTATGCTTGCTTAAGGGGAAAGGTGAGTTGGGGTGCTGCATAAAACCAGAGATAGAAATTAGCACAGATACCTTTCCATAAGCCAAATATGTAATAGTCAAGACCTACCCCTTGCTCAACGAAATGGACTAAACACCCCATATTCAACGCCTAGGAATACACCTGACTAGTAAGAATCTTCAAACCCATGGATTTATATGTCTCCATAAGAGAATGAAGCGTGTGTACAGTGTCATGAATGCAGCAGAGAATATCTGATAAATCCCATTATCAAAATGAATTACAAAAACAAAACACTAGGACAGTGAAATAGAGAGCAATTCTTAAATAATTCATTCACGGCTTGTGATGCAACCTGGATTTACCACATCTACACCCAGAGCTGAATGAGACATAATGTTGGGCACTTTGGGCTGATAGCATTGGTGTGGTTCGATGAGCAAATGCAGACCCTTTGAAGTCATACTCTATGGTACCCTTTCCATGGGTCCCAAATCTCCAGGGTTAAGGGATTCTTCCTTCAGCTAAAACATGCATGGGAAACCCACAGTATGGTGCACCGTGTGACCGGGAAACGTTTTCAAATGCATCTCAGATTTCGTCCCCTTTTACTCGGGTTCACCATTCCAGACCCTTTACTAACACTCTCCCCACTTGGAGAGACAGTGCCTTTAAACTCCTGTTTGGCACAGTTTGCAATTTCTGCGCAAGATGAACAGGAATAGGGAGAAGCAATGAGAGACTAGCTGTAGGTGTCTGCACGGGCAAAGGGAACGCTCATTTCCCACCAGGAAGAGGAATTAACGAAAGGCTCAGCATGCCATGCCGGAACCAGATTAGGGCCTGAAGCAATCCTGCGGGTTTGCGGCCAGCTCACAAGAAAGCGAGTTGAAGAAAGGAGCTCAGGGACACTGTAATTCACAAACCTGCAGAGTTATAAATGACAGCTACCGTCCAAAAATATATTGAAGTAAGTCTTGGAACAGGACTTGAAAGCGGGGCAGAATTGCAGGAAAACGATTTCAGGGGGTAGACTGGAATTGCATTTAAAGCATAGGAAAAGAGGCAGAACCTTGACAACGATGCACTTGGCCAAAATGGGCATATGCGTTTCTCCTGAATATATTCAGGAAAAAATGCATACGCACTTTTTGGCCAACCTAGCATGCACGTTAAAGAAATCTGCACTACAATGAAGTCTCACTGCCCCCCAGTCAAAAGGGCCATCTGAAAAAAGTGTAAAATCCAAAAAGTCAGCACAGGCCATGGAGAACATGGAGCCTTGTTATGCTGATGGGCGGGATGTAAATTGCCAACAGCCACTCTGGAGAAGTGTATGGTGTTTCCTGAAACACCTAAAAAACAAAGTAACGGTGCGTACGGCACTACCACTTATGGTCCTATACCTTAGGGAAATTAAAATCAGAAACACACAGCCACCCCAAAGTTTTGGACGGCACTGTTTACAAGAACCTCGTCTACGGTACAAGTTAAATATCCGAGAAAGCAAAAAATGGATAAAGAAGTTGTGGTACGTACGTACAATGGAATATCACTCACCAATGAAATCTATGTCATCAGGCCCATAGCGGCATAATGAGTGGATTCAGGTAGGAGGATTCTAAGTGAAATAAGTCACACAGAAAAAGAAACATCATAAGGTATCACTAATACACGGAATGTAAACTTGGCTACACATGAACTGAATTACAAAACAGAACAGGGTCTCAAATTTAGAAAACCAACTTATGCTTGCTTATGGGGAAAGGTGAGTTGGGGTGCTGCATAAAACCAGAGATTGAAATTAACACAGATACCGTTCCATAGGCCAAATATATAATAGAGAAGACCTACTCCTTGCTCAACGAAATGGACTCAACACCCCATATTCAACGCCTGGGAATATACCTGACAAGTAAGAATCTTAAAACCCATGGATTTATATGTCTCCATAAGGAAATCAAGCGTGTGTACAGCGGCCTAAACGCAGCAGTGAAAATCCGATAAATCCCATTACCAAAATAAATTTCAAAAACAAAACACAATGACAGTGAAATAGAGAGCAATTCTTATATAATTCATTCAGGGCTTGTGATGCAACCTTGATTTCCACATCTACACCCAGAGCTGGGTGAGACATAAGGCTGGACACTTCGGGCTGATAGCATTGGTGAGGTTCGGTGAGCAAACGCAGGCCCTTTGGAGTCATACTACATGGTACCCATTCCATGGGTCCCAACTCTCCAGGTTTAAGGGATTCTTCCTTCAGCTAAAACATGCATGGGAAACCCAGAGTATGGTCCACCGTGTGATTGGGAAACGTTTTCAAAAGCATCTTAGTTTTCGTCCCCTGGTACTCGGGGTCACCGTTCCTGACGCCTTACTAACACTCTCCCCACTTGGAGAGTCAGTGCCTTTAACCTCCTGTTTGGCACAGTTTGCAATTTCTGCGCAAGATGATCAGGAATAAGGAGAACCAATGAGAGACTAGCTGTAGGTGTCTGCACGGGCAAATGGAATGCTCATTTCCCACCAGGAAGAGGAATTAACCAAAGGCTCAGCGTGCCTGCTGGAAAAAGATTAGGGCCTGAAGCAATCCTGCGGTTTTGCGGCCAGCTCACAAGAAAGCGAGTTGAAGAAAGGAGCTCAGGGGCACTGTAATTCACAAACCTGCAGAGTTATGAATGAGAGCTATCGTCCAAAAATATATTGAAGTTAGTTGTCGAAGAGGACTTGAAAGCGGGGCAGAATTTCAGGAAAGCGATTTCAGGGGGTAGACTGGAATTGCACTTAAAGCATAGGAAAAGAGGCAGAATGTCGACAATGATGCACTTGGCCAAAAAGGTCGTATGCGTTCTTTTCCTGAATATATTCAGGAAAAAACGCATACGCACTTTTTGGCCAACCAAGCAAGCGTGTAAAGGAAATCTGCACTACAATGAAGTCTCACTGCCCCCCGGTGAAAAGGGCCATCTGAAAAATGTGTAAAATCCAGAAAGGCAGGACAGGGCATGGAGAACAGGGAGCCTTGTTATGCTGATGGGCGGGATGTAAATTGCCAACAGCCACTCTGGAGAAGTGTATGGTGTTTCCTGAAACACGTAGGAAACAAAGAAACACAGCCTATGGCACTTCCACTTATGGTCGTATAGCTTAGGGAAATTAAAATCAAACACACACAGCCACCCCAAATTTTGGGACGGCTCTGTTTACAAGAACCTCGTCTACGATGCAAGTTAAATATCCGAGAAAGCAAAAAATGAATAAAGAAGTTGTTGTACGTACGTACAATGGAATATCACTCAGCAATGAAATCTACGTCATCAGGCCCGTAGCGGAATAATGAGTGGATTCAGGTACGATGATTCTACGAGAAATAAGTCACACAGAAAAACAAACATCATAAGATATCACTAATACACGGAATGTAAACTTGGCTACACATGAACTGAATTACAAAACAGAACAGGGTCTCAAATTTAGAAAACCAACTTATGCTTGCTTATGGGGAAAGGTGTGTTGGGGTTCTGCATAAAACCAGAGATTGAAATTAGCACAGATACCGTTCCATAAGCCAAATATATAATAGAAAAGACCTACGCCTTGCTCAACGAAATGGACTCAACACCCCATATTCAACGCCTTGGAATATACCTGAGAAGTAAGAATCTTAAAACCCATGGATTTATATGTCTCCATAAGGAAATCAAGCGTGTGTACAGCGGCCTAAACGCAGCAGTGAAAATCCGATAAATCCCATTATCAAAATAAATTTCAAAAAAAAACACAATGACAGTGAAATAGAGAGCAATTCTTAAATAATTCATTCAGGGCTTGTGATGCAATCTGGATTTACCACATCTACAACCAGACCTGGGTGAGACATAAGGCTGGACACTTCGGGCTCATAGCATTGGTGAGGTTCGGTGAGCAAATGCAGACCCTTTGAAGTCATACTGTATGGTACCCATTCCATGGGTCCCAACTCTGCAGGTTTAAGGGATTCTTCCTTCAACTAAACCATGCATGGCAAACCCAGAGTAAGGTCCACCGTGTGATTGGGAAACGTTTTGAAATGCATCTCAGTTTTCGTCCCCTGGTACTCGGGTTCACCATTCCAGACGCTTTACTAACACTCTCCCCACTTGGAGAGTCAGTGCCTTTAACCTCCTCTTTGGCACAGTTTGCAATTTCTGCGCAAGATGAACAGGAATAGGGAGAACCAATGAGAGACTAGCTGTAAGTGTCTGCACGGGCAAATTTAACGCTCATTTCCCACCAGGAAGAGGAATTAACCAAAGGCTCAGCGTGCCCTGCCTGAAACAGATTAGGGCCTGAAGCAATCCTGCAGTTTTGTGGCCAGCTCACAAGAAAGCGAGTTGAAGAAAGGAGCTCAGGGGCACTGTAATTCACAAACCTGCAGAGTTATGAATGACAGCTATCGTCCAAAAATGTACTGAAGTAAGTCTTCGAAGAGGACTTGAAAGCGGGGCAGAATTGCAGGAAAACGATTTCAGGGGGTAGACAGGAAATCCACCTAAAGCTTAGGAAAATAGCAGAATGTCGAAAATGATGCACTTGGCCAAAAAGGGCGTATGCGTTTTTTCCTGAATATATTCAGGAATAAACGCATACGCACTTTTTGGCCAACCAAGCAAGCGTGTAAAGAAATCTGCACTACAATGAAGTCTCATTGACCCCTGGTCAAAAGGGCGATCTGAAAAAAGTATAAAAATCAGAAAAGCAGGACAGGCCATGGAGAAAAGGGAGCCTTGTTATGCAGATGGGCGGGACGTAAATTGCCAACAGCCAAACTGGAGAAGTGTATGGCGTTTCCTGAAACACATAGGAAACAAAGCAACGCAGCCTATGGCACTTCCACTTATGGTCCTGTAGCTTAGGGAAAGTAAAATCAAAAACACACAGCCAACCCAAAATTTCAGACGACTCTGTAGACAAGAACCTCGTCTATGGTACAAGTTAAATATCCCAGAAAGCGAAAAATGGATAAAGAAGTTGTGGTACGTACGTACAATGTAATATCACACAGCAATGAAATCTACGTCATCAGGCCCATAGCGGCATAATGAGTGGATTCAGGTAGGACGATTCTACGAGAAATAAGTCACACAGAAAAAGAAACATCATAAGATATCACTAATACACGGAATGTAAACTTGGCTACACATGAACTGAATTACAAAACAGAACAGGGTCTCAAATTTAGAAAACCAACTTATGCTTGCTTAAGGGGAAAGGTGAGTTGGGGTGCTGCATAAAACCAGAGATAGAAATTAGCACAGATACCTTTCCATAAGCCAAATATGTAATAGTCAAGACCTACCCCTTGCTCAACGAAATGGACTAAACACCCCATATTCAACGCCTAGGAATACACCTGACTAGTAAGAATCTTCAAACCCATGGATTTATATGTCTCCATAAGAGAATGAAGCGTGTGTACAGTGTCATGAATGCAGCAGAGAATATCTGATAAATCCCATTATCAAAATGAATTACAAAAACAAAACACTAGGACAGTGAAATAGAGAGCAATTCTTAAATAATTCATTCACGGCTTGTGATGCAACCTGGATTTACCACATCTACACCCAGAGCTGAATGAGACATAATGTTGGGCACTTCGGGCTGATAGCATTGGTGTGGTTCGATGAGCAAATGCAGACCCTTTGAAGTCATACTCTATGGTACCCTTTCCATGGGTCCCAAATCTCCAGGGTTAAGGGATTCTTCCTTCAGCTAAAACATGCATGGGAAACCCACAGTATGGTGCACCGTGTGACCGGGAAACGTTTTCAAATGCATCTCAGATTTCGTCCCCTTTTACTCGGGTTCACCATTCCAGACCCTTTACTAACACTCTCCCCACTTGGAGAGTCAGTGCCTTTAAACTCCTGTTTGGCACAGTTTGCAATTTCTGCGCAAGATGAACAGGAATAGGGAGAAGCAATGAGAGACTAGCTGTAGGTGTCTGCACGGGCAAAGGGAACGCTCATTTCCCACCAGGAAGAGGAATTAACGAAAGGCTCAGCATGCCATGCCGGAACCAGATTAGGGCCTGAAGCAATCCTGCGGGTTTGCGGCCAGCTCACAAGAAAGCGAGTTGAAGAAAGGAGCTCAGGGACACTGTAATTCACAAACCTGCAGAGTTATAAATGACAGCTACCGTCCAAAAATATATTGAAGTAAGTCTTGGAACAGGACTTGAAAGCGGGGCAGAATTGCAGGAAAACGATTTCAGGGGGTAGACTGGAATTGCATTTAAAGCATAGGAAAAGAGGCAGAACCTTGACAACGATGCACTTGGCCAAAATGGGCATATGCGTTTCTCCTGAATATATTCAGGAAAAAATGCATACGCACTTTTTGGCCAACCTAGCATGCACGTTAAAGAAATCTGCACTACAATGAAGTCTCACTGCCCCCCAGTCAAAAGGGCCATCTGAAAAAAGTGTAAAATCCAAAAAGTCAGCACAGGCCATGGAGAACATGGAGCCTTGTTATGCTGATGGGCGGGATGTAAATTGCCAACAGCCACTCTGGAGAAGTGTATGGTGTTTCCTGAAACACCTAAAAAACAAAGTAACGGTGCGTACGGCACTACCACTTATGGTCCTATACCTTAGGGAAATTAAAATCAGAAACACACAGCCACCCCAAAGTTTTGGACGGCACTGTTTACAAGAACCTCGTCTACGGTACAAGTTAAATATCCGAGAAAGCAAAAAATGGATAAAGAAGTTGTGGTACGTACGTACAATGGAATATCACTCACCAATGAAATCTATGTCATCAGGCCCATAGCGGCATAATGAGTGGATTCAGGTAGGAGGATTCTAAGTGAAATAAGTCACACAGAAAAAGAAACATCATAAGGTATCACTAATACACGGAATGTAAACTTGGCTACACATGAACTGAATTACAAAACAGAACAGGGTCTCAAATTTAGAAAACCAACTTATGCTTGCTTATGGGGAAAGGTGAGTTGGGGTGCTGCATAAAACCAGAGATTGAAATTAACACAGATACCGTTCCATAGGCCAAATATATAATAGAGAAGACCTACTCCTTGCTCAACGAAATGGACTCAACACCCCATATTCAACGCCTGGGAATATACCTGACAAGTAAGAATCTTAAAACCCATGGATTTATATGTCTCCATAAGGAAATCAAGCGTGTGTACAGCGGCCTAAACGCAGCAGTGAAAATCCGATAAATCCCATTACCAAAATAAATTTCAAAAACAAAACACAATGACAGTGAAATAGAGAGCAATTCTTATATAATTCATTCAGGGCTTGTGATGCAACCTTGATTTCCACATCTACACCCAGAGCTGGGTGAGACATAAGGCTGGACACTTCGGGCTGATAGCATTGGTGAGGTTCGGTGAGCAAACGCAGGCCCTTTGGAGTCATACTACATGGTACCCATTCCATGGGTCCCAACTCTCCAGGTTTAAGGGATTCTTCCTTCAGCTAAAACATGCATGGGAAACCCAGAGTATGGTCCACCGTGTGATTGGGAAACGTTTTCAAAAGCATCTTAGTTTTCGTCCCCTGGTACTCGGGGTCACCGTTCCTGACGCCTTACTAACACTCTCCCCACTTGGAGAGTCAGTGCCTTTAACCTCCTGTTTGGCACAGTTTGCAATTTCTGCGCAAGATGATCAGGAATAAGGAGAACCAATGAGAGACTAGCTGTAGGTGTCTGCACGGGCAAATGGAACGCTCATTTCCCACCAGGAAGAGGAATTAACCAAAGGCTCAGCGTGCCTGCTGGAAAAAGATTAGGGCCTGAAGCAATCCTGCGGTTTTGCGGCCAGCTCACAAGAAAGCGAGTTGAAGAAAGGAGCTCAGGGGCACTGTAATTCACAAACCTGCAGAGTTATGAATGAGAGCTATCGTCCAAAAATATATTGAAGTTAGTCGTCGAAGAGGACTTGAAAGCGGGGCAGAATTTCAGGAAAGCGATTTCAGGGGGTAGACTGGAATTGCACTTAAAGCATAGGAAAAGAGGCAGAATGTCGACAATGATGCACTTGGCCAAAAAGGTCGTATGCGTTCTTTTCCTGAATATATTCAGGAAAAAACGCATACGCACTTTTTGGCCAACCAAGCAAGCGTGTAAAGGAAATCTGCACTACAATGAAGTCTCACTGCCCCCCGGTGAAAAGGGCCATCTGAAAAATGTGTAAAATCCAGAAAGGCAGGACAGGGCATGGAGAACAGGGAGCCTTGTTATGCTGATGGGCGGGATGTAAATTGCCAACAGCCACTCTGGAGAAGTGTATGGTGTTTCCTGAAACACGTAGGAAACAAAGAAACACAGCCTATGGCACTTCCACTTATGGTCGTATAGCTTAGGGAAATTAAAATCAAACACACACAGCCACCCCAAATTTTGGGACGGCTCTGTTTACAAGAACCTCGTCTACGATGCAAGTTAAATATCCGAGAAAGCAAAAAATGAATAAAGAAGTTGTTGTACGTACGTACAATGGAATATCACTCAGCAATGAAATCTACGTCATCAGGCCCGTAGCGGAATAATGAGTGGATTCAGGTACGATGATTCTACGAGAAATAAGTCACACAGAAAAACAAACATCATAAGATATCACTAATACACGGAATGTAAACTTGGCTACACATGAACTGAATTACAAAACAGAACAGGGTCTCAAATTTAGAAAACCAACTTATGCTTGCTTATGGGGAAAGGTGTGTTGGGGTTCTGCATAAAACCAGAGATTGAAATTAGCACAGATACCGTTCCATAAGCCAAATATATAATAGAAAAGACCTACGCCTTGCTCAACGAAATGGACTCAACACCCCATATTCAACGCCTTGGAATATACCTGAGAAGTAAGAATCTTAAAACCCATGGATTTATATGTCTCCATAAGGAAATCAAGCGTGTGTACAGCGGCCTAAACGCAGCAGTGAAAATCCGATAAATCCCATTATCAAAATAAATTTCAAAAAAAAACACAATGACAGTGAAATAGAGAGCAATTCTTAAATAATTCATTCAGGGCTTGTGATGCAATCTGGATTTACCACATCTACAACCAGACCTGGGTGAGACATAAGGCTGGACACTTCGGGCTCATAGCATTGGTGAGGTTCGGTGAGCAAATGCAGACCCTTTGAAGTCATACTGTATGGTACCCATTCCATGGGTCCCAACTCTGCAGGTTTAAGGGATTCTTCCTTCAACTAAACCATGCATGGCAAACCCAGAGTAAGGTCCACCGTGTGATTGGGAAACGTTTTGAAATGCATCTCAGTTTTCGTCCCCTGGTACTCGGGTTCACCATTCCAGACGCTTTACTAACACTCTCCCCACTTGGAGAGTCAGTGCCTTTAACCTCCTCTTTGGCACAGTTTGCAATTTCTGCGCAAGATGAACAGGAATAGGGAGAACCAATGAGAGACTAGCTGTAAGTGTCTGCACGGGCAAATGGAACGCTCATTTCCCACCAGGAAGAGGAATTAACCAAAGGCTCAGCGTGCCCTGCCTGAAACAGATTAGGGCCTGAAGCAATCCTGCAGTTTTGTGGCCAGCTCACAAGAAAGCGAGTTGAAGAAAGGAGCTCAGGGGCACTGTAATTCACAAACCTGCAGAGTTATGAATGACAGCTATCGTCCAAAAATGTACTGAAGTAAGTCTTCGAAGAGGACTTGAAAGCGGGGCAGAATTGCAGGAAAACGATTTCAGGGGGTAGACAGGAAATCCACCTAAAGCTTAGGAAAATAGCAGAATGTCGACAATGATGCACTTGGCCAAAAAGGGCGTATGCGTTTTTTCCTGAATATATTCAGGAATAAACGCATACGCACTTTTTGGCCAACCAAGCAAGCGTGTAAAGAAATCTGCACTACAATGAAGTCTCATTGACCCCTGGTCAAAAGGGCGATCTGAAAAAAGTATAAAAATCAGAAAAGCAGGACAGGCCATGGAGAAAAGGGAGCCTTGTTATGCAGATGGGCGGGACGTAAATTGCCAACAGCCAAACTGGAGAAGTGTATGGCGTTTCCTGAAACACATAGGAAACAAAGCAACGCAGCCTATGGCACTTCCACTTATGGTCCTGTAGCTTAGGGAAAGTAAAATCAAAAACACACAGCCAACCCAAAATTTCAGACGACTCTGTAGACAAGAACCTCGTCTATGGTACAAGTTAAATATCCCAGAAAGCGAAAAATGGATAAAGAAGTTGTGGTACGTACGTACAATGTAATATCACACAGCAATGAAATCTACGTCATCAGGCCCATAGCGGCATAATGAGTGGATTCAGGTAGGACGATTCTACGAGAAATAAGTCACACAGAAAAAGAAACATCATAAGATATCACTAATACACGGAATGTAAACTTGGCTACACATGAACTGAATTACAAAACAGAACAGGGTCTCAAATTTAGAAAACCAACTTATGCTTGCTTAAGGGGAAAGGTGAGTTGGGGTGCTGCATAAAACCAGAGATAGAAATTAGCACAGATACCTTTCCATAAGCCAAATATGTAATAGTCAAGACCTACCCCTTGCTCAACGAAATGGACTAAACACCCCATATTCAACGCCTAGGAATACACCTGACTAGTAAGAATCTTCAAACCCATGGATTTATATGTCTCCATAAGAGAATGAAGCGTGTGTACAGTGTCATGAATGCAGCAGAGAATATCTGATAAATCCCATTATCAAAATGAATTACAAAAACAAAACACTAGGACAGTGAAATAGAGAGCAATTCTTAAATAATTCATTCACGGCTTGTGATGCAACCTGGATTTACCACATCTACACCCAGAGCTGAATGAGACATAATGTTGGGCACTTCGGGCTGATAGCATTGGTGTGGTTCGATGAGCAAATGCAGACCCTTTGAAGTCATACTCTATGGTACCCTTTCCATGGGTCCCAAATCTCCAGGGTTAAGGGATTCTTCCTTCAGCTAAAACATGCATGGGAAACCCACAGTATGGTGCACCGTGTGACCGGGAAACGTTTTCAAATGCATCTCAGATTTCGTCCCCTTTTACTCGGGTTCACCATTCCAGAACCTTTACTAACACTCTCCCCACTTGGAGAGTCAGTGCCTTTAAACTCCTGTTTGGCACAGTTTGCAATTTCTGCGCAAGATGAACAGGAATAGGGAGAAGCAATGAGAGACTAGCTGTAGGTGTCTGCACGGGCAAAGGGAACGCTCATTTCCCACCAGGAAGAGGAATTAACGAAAGGCTCAGCATGCCATGCCGGAACCAGATTAGGGCCTGAAGCAATCCTGCGGGTTTGCGGCCAGCTCACAAGAAAGCGAGTTGAAGAAAGGAGCTCAGGGACACTGTAATTCACAAACCTGCAGAGTTATAAATGACAGCTACCGTCCAAAAATATATTGAAGTAAGTCTTGGAACAGGACTTGAAAGCGGGGCAGAATTGCAGGAAAACGATTTCAGGGGGTAGACTGGAATTGCATTTAAAGCATAGGAAAAGAGGCAGAACCTTGACAACGATGCACTTGGCCAAAATGGGCATATGCGTTTCTCCTGAATATATTCAGGAAAAAATGCATACGCACTTTTTGGCCAACCTAGCATGCACGTTAAAGAAATCTGCACTACAATGAAGTCTCACTGTCCCCCAGTCAAAAGGGCCATCTGAAAAAAGTGTAAAATCCAAAAAGTCAGCACAGGCCATGGAGAACATGGAGCCTTGTTATGCTGATGGGCGGGATGTAAATTGCCAACAGCCACTCTGGAGAAGTGTATGGTGTTTCCTGAAACACCTAAAAAACAAAGTAACGGTGCGTACGGCACTACCACTTATGGTCCTATACCTTAGGGAAATTAAAATCAGAAACACACAGCCACCCCAAAGTTTTGGACGGCACTGTTTACAAGAACCTCGTCTACGGTACAAGTTAAATATCCGAGAAAGCAAAAAATGGATAAAGAAGTTGTGGTACGTACGTACAATGGAATATCACTCACCAATGAAATCTATGTCATCAGGCCCATAGCGGCATAATGAGTGGATTCAGGTAGGAGGATTCTAAGTGAAATAAGTCACACAGAAAAAGAAACATCATAAGGTATCACTAATACACGGAATGTAAACTTGGCTACACATGAACTGAATTACAAAACAGAACAGGGTCTCAAATTTAGAAAACCAACTTATGCTTGCTTATGGGGAAAGGTGAGTTGGGGTGCTGCATAAAACCAGAGATTGAAATTAACACAGATACCGTTCCATAGGCCAAATATATAATAGAGAAGACCTACTCCTTGCTCAACGAAATGGACTCAACACCCCATATTCAACGCCTGGGAATATACCTGACAAGTAAGAATCTTAAAACCCATGGATTTATATGTCTCCATAAGGAAATCAAGCGTGTGTACAGCGGCCTAAACGCAGCAGTGAAAATCCGATAAATCCCATTACCAAAATAAATTTCAAAAACAAAACACAATGACAGTGAAATAGAGAGCAATTCTTATATAATTCATTCAGGGCTTGTGATGCAACCTTGATTTCCACATCTACACCCAGAGCTGGGTGAGACATAAGGCTGGACACTTCGGGCTGATAGCATTGGTGAGGTTCGGTGAGCAAACGCAGGCCCTTTGGAGTCATACTACATGGTACCCATTCCATGGGTCCCAACTCTCCAGGTTTAAGGGATTCTTCCTTCAGCTAAAACATGCATGGGAAACCCAGAGTATGGTCCACCGTGTGATTGGGAAACGTTTTCAAAAGCATCTTAGTTTTCGTCCCCTGGTACTCGGGGTCACCGTTCCTGACGCCTTACTAACACTCTCCCCACTTGGAGAGTCAGTGCCTTTAACCTCCTGTTTGGCACAGTTTGCAATTTCTGCGCAAGATGATCAGGAATAAGGAGAACCAATGAGAGACTAGCTGTAGGTGTCTGCACGGGCAAATGGAATGCTCATTTCCCACCAGGAAGAGGAATTAACCAAAGGCTCAGCGTGCCTGCTGGAAAAAGATTAGGGCCTGAAGCAATCCTGCGGTTTTGCGGCCAGCTCACAAGAAAGCGAGTTGAAGAAAGGAGCTCAGGGGCACTGTAATTCACAAACCTGCAGAGTTATGAATGAGAGCTATCGTCCAAAAATATATTGAAGTTAGTTGTCGAAGAGGACTTGAAAGCGGGGCAGAATTTCAGGAAAGCGATTTCAGGGGGTAGACTGGAATTGCACTTAAAGCATAGGAAAAGAGGCAGAATGTCGACAATGATGCACTTGGCCAAAAAGGTCGTATGCGTTCTTTTCCTGAATATATTCAGGAAAAAACGCATACGCACTTTTTGGCCAACCAAGCAAGCGTGTAAAGGAAATCTGCACTACAATGAAGTCTCACTGCCCCCCGGTGAAAAGGGCCATCTGAAAAATGTGTAAAATCCAGAAAGGCAGGACAGGGCATGGAGAACAGGGAGCCTTGTTATGCTGATGGGCGGGATGTAAATTGCCAACAGCCACTCTGGAGAAGTGTATGGTGTTTCCTGAAACACGTAGGAAACAAAGAAACACAGCCTATGGCACTTCCACTTATGGTCGTATAGCTTAGGGAAATTAAAATCAAACACACACAGCCACCCCAAATTTTGGGACGGCTCTGTTTACAAGAACCTCGTCTACGATGCAAGTTAAATATCCGAGAAAGCAAAAAATGAATAAAGAAGTTGTTGTACGTACGTACAATGGAATATCACTCAGCAATGAAATCTACGTCATCAGGCCCGTAGCGGAATAATGAGTGGATTCAGGTACGATGATTCTACGAGAAATAAGTCACACAGAAAAACAAACATCATAAGATATCACTAATACACGGAATGTAAACTTGGCTACACATGAACTGAATTACAAAACAGAACAGGGTCTCAAATTTAGAAAACCAACTTATGCTTGCTTATGGGGAAAGGTGTGTTGGGGTTCTGCATAAAACCAGAGATTGAAATTAGCACAGATACCGTTCCATAAGCCAAATATATAATAGAAAAGACCTACGCCTTGCTCAACGAAATGGACTCAACACCCCATATTCAACGCCTTGGAATATACCTGAGAAGTAAGAATCTTAAAACCCATGGATTTATATGTCTCCATAAGGAAATCAAGCGTGTGTACAGCGGCCTAAACGCAGCAGTGAAAATCCGATAAATCCCATTATCAAAATAAATTTCAAAAAAAAACACAATGACAGTGAAATAGAGAGCAATTCTTAAATAATTCATTCAGGGCTTGTGATGCAATCTGGATTTACCACATCTACAACCAGACCTGGGTGAGACATAAGGCTGGACACTTCGGGCTCATAGCATTGGTGAGGTTCGGTGAGCAAATGCAGACCCTTTGAAGTCATACTGTATGGTACCCATTCCATGGGTCCCAACTCTGCAGGTTTAAGGGATTCTTCCTTCAACTAAACCATGCATGGCAAACCCAGAGTAAGGTCCACCGTGTGATTGGGAAACGTTTTGAAATGCATCTCAGTTTTCGTCCCCTGGTACTCGGGTTCACCATTCCAGACGCTTTACTAACACTCTCCCCACTTGGAGAGTCAGTGCCTTTAACCTCCTCTTTGGCACAGTTTGCAATTTCTGCGCAAGATGAACAGGAATAGGGAGAACCAATGAGAGACTAGCTGTAAGTGTCTGCACGGGCAAATTTAACGCTCATTTCCCACCAGGAAGAGGAATTAACCAAAGGCTCAGCGTGCCCTGCCTGAAACAGATTAGGGCCTGAAGCAATCCTGCAGTTTTGTGGCCAGCTCACAAGAAAGCGAGTTGAAGAAAGGAGCTCAGGGGCACTGTAATTCACAAACCTGCAGAGTTATGAATGACAGCTATCGTCCAAAAATGTACTGAAGTAAGTCTTCGAAGAGGACTTGAAAGCGGGGCAGAATTGCAGGAAAACGATTTCAGGGGGTAGACAGGAAATCCACCTAAAGCTTAGGAAAATAGCAGAATGTCGAAAATGATGCACTTGGCCAAAAAGGGCGTATGCGTTTTTTCCTGAATATATTCAGGAATAAACGCATACGCACTTTTTGGCCAACCAAGCAAGCGTGTAAAGAAATCTGCACTACAATGAAGTCTCATTGACCCCTGGTCAAAAGGGCGATCTGAAAAAAGTATAAAAATCAGAAAAGCAGGACAGGCCATGGAGAAAAGGGAGCCTTGTTATGCAGATGGGCGGGACGTAAATTGCCAACAGCCAAACTGGAGAAGTGTATGGCGTTTCCTGAAACACATAGGAAACAAAGCAACGCAGCCTATGGCACTTCCACTTATGGTCCTGTAGCTTAGGGAAAGTAAAATCAAAAACACACAGCCAACCCAAAATTTCAGACGACTCTGTAGACAAGAACCTCGTCTATGGTACAAGTTAAATATCCCAGAAAGCGAAAAATGGATAAAGAAGTTGTGGTACGTACGTACAATGTAATATCACACAGCAATGAAATCTACGTCATCAGGCCCATAGCGGCATAATGAGTGGATTCAGGTAGGACGATTCTACGAGAAATAAGTCACACAGAAAAAGAAACATCATAAGATATCACTAATACACGGAATGTAAACTTGGCTACACATGAACTGAATTACAAAACAGAACAGGGTCTCAAATTTAGAAAACCAACTTATGCTTGCTTAAGGGGAAAGGTGAGTTGGGGTGCTGCATAAAACCAGAGATAGAAATTAGCACAGATACCTTTCCATAAGCCAAATATGTAATAGTCAAGACCTAACCCTTGCTCAACGAAATGGACTAAACACCCCATATTCAACGCCTAGGAATACACCTGACTAGTAAGAATCTTCAAACCCATGGATTTATATGTCTCCATAAGAGAATGAAGCGTGTGTACAGTGTCATGAATGCAGCAGAGAATATCTGATAAATCCCATTATCAAAATGAATTACAAAAACAAAACACTAGGACAGTGAAATAGAGAGCAATTCTTAAATAATTCATTCACGGCTTGTGATGCAACCTGGATTTACCACATCTACACCCAGAGCTGAATGAGACATAATGTTGGGCACTTTGGGCTGATAGCATTGGTGTGGTTCGATGAGCAAATGCAGACCCTTTGAAGTCATACTCTATGGTACCCTTTCCATGGGTCCCAAATCTCCAGGGTTAAGGGATTCTTCCTTCAGCTAAAACATGCATGGGAAACCCACAGTATGGTGCACCGTGTGACCGGGAAACGTTTTCAAATGCATCTCAGATTTCGTCCCCTTTTACTCGGGTTCACCATTCCAGACCCTTTACTAACACTCTCCCCACTTGGAGAGACAGTGCCTTTAAACTCCTGTTTGGCACAGTTTGCAATTTCTGCGCAAGATGAACAGGAATAGGGAGAAGCAATGAGAGACTAGCTGTAGGTGTCTGCACGGGCAAAGGGAACGCTCATTTCCCACCAGGAAGAGGAATTAACGAAAGGCTCAGCATGCCATGCCGGAACCAGATTAGGGCCTGAAGCAATCCTGCGGGTTTGCGGCCAGCTCACAAGAAAGCGAGTTGAAGAAAGGAGCTCAGGGACACTGTAATTCACAAACCTGCAGAGTTATAAATGACAGCTACCGTCCAAAAATATATTGAAGTAAGTCTTGGAACAGGACTTGAAAGCGGGGCAGAATTGCAGGAAAACGATTTCAGGGGGTAGTCTGGAATTGCATTTAAAGCATAGGAAAAGAGGCAGAACCTTGACAACGATGCACTTGGCCAAAATGGGCATATGCGTTTCTCCTGAATATATTCAGGAAAAAATGCATACGCACTTTTTGGCCAACCTAGCATGCACGTTAAAGAAATCTGCACTACAATGAAGTCTCACTGTCCCCCAGTCAAAAGGGCCATCTGAAAAAAGTGTAAAATCCAAAAAGTCAGCACAGGCCATGGAGAACATGGAGCCTTGTTATGCTGATGGGCGGGATGTAAATTGCCAACAGCCACTCTGGAGAAGTGTATGGTGTTTCCTGAAACACCTAAAAAACAAAGTAACGGTGCGTACGGCACTACCACTTATGGTCCTATACCTTAGGGAAATTAAAATCAGAAACACAGAGCCACCCCAAAGTTTTGGACGGCACTGTTTACAAGAACCTCGTCTACGGTACAAGTTAAATATCCGAGAAAGCAAAAAATGGATAAAGAAGTTGTGGTACGTACGTACAATGTAATATCACTCAGCAATGAAATCTATGTCATCAGGCCCATAGCGGCATAATGAGTGGATTCAGGTAGGAGGATTCTAAGTGAAATAAGTCACACAGAAAAAGAAACATCATAAGGTATCACTAATACACGGAATGTAAACTTGGCTACACATGAACTGAATTACAAAACAGAACAGGGTCTCAAATTTAGAAAACCAACTTATGCTTGCTTATGGGGAAAGGTGAGTTGGGGTGCTGCATAAAACCAGAGATTGAAATTAACACAGATACCGTTCCATAGGCCAAATATATAATAGAGAAGACCTACTCCTTGCTCAACGAAATGGACTCAACACCCCATATTCAACGCCTGGGAATATACCTGACAAGTAAGAATCTTAAAACCCATGGATTTATATGTCTCCATAAGGAAATCAAGCGTGTGTACAGCGGCCTAAACGCAGCAGTGAAAATCCGATAAATCCCATTACCAAAATAAATTTCAAAAACAAAACACAATGACAGTGAAATAGAGAGCAATTCTTATATAATTCATTCAGGGCTTGTGATGCAACCTTGATTTCCACATCTACACCCAGAGCTGGGTGAGACATAAGGCTGGACACTTCGGGCTGATAGCATTGGTGAGGTTCGGTGAGCAAACGCAGGCCCTTTGGAGTCATACTACATGGTACCCATTCCATGGGTCCCAACTCTCCAGGTTTAAGGGATTCTTCCTTCAGCTAAAACATGCATGGGAAACCCAGAGTATGGTCCACCGTGTGATTGGGAAACGTTTTCAAAAGCATCTTAGTTTTCGTCCCCTGGTACTCGGGGTCACCGTTCCTGACGCCTTACTAACACTCTCCCCACTTGGAGAGTCAGTGCCTTTAACCTCCTGTTTGGCACAGTTTGCAATTTCTGCGCAAGATGATCAGGAATAAGGAGAACCAATGAGAGACTAGCTGTAGGTGTCTGCACGGGCAAATGGAATGCTCATTTCCCACCAGGAAGAGAAATTAACCAAAGGCTCAGCGTGCCTGCTGGAAAAAGTTTAGGGCCTGAAGCAATCCTGCGGTTTTGCGGCCAGCTCACAAGAAAGCGAGTTGAAGAAAGGAGCTCAGGGGCACTGTAATTCACAAACCTGCAGAGTTATGAATGAGAGCTATCGTCCAAAAATATATTGAAGTTAGTTGTCGAAGAGGACTTGAAAGCGGGGCAGAATTTCAGGAAAGCGATTTCAGGGGGTAGACTGGAATTGCACTTAAAGCATAGGAAAAGAGGCAGAATGTCGACAATGATGCACTTGGCCAAAAAGGTCGTATGCGTTCTTTTCCTGAATATATTCAGGAAAAAACGCATACGCACTTTTTGGCCAACCAAGCAAGCGTGTAAAGGAAATCTGCACTACAATGAAGTCTCACTGCCCCCCGGTGAAAAGGGCCATCTGAAAAATGTGTAAAATCCAGAAAGGCAGGACAGGGCATGGAGAACAGGGAGCCTTGTTATGCTGATGGGCGGGATGTAAATTGCCAACAGCCACTCTGGAGAAGTGTATGGTGTTTCCTGAAACACGTAGGAAACAAAGAAACACAGCCTATGGCACTTCCACTTATGGTCGTATAGCTTAGGGAAATTAAAATCAAACACACACAGCCACCCCAAATTTTGGGACGGCTCTGTTTACAAGAACCTCGTCTACGATGCAAGTTAAATATCCGAGAAAGCAAAAAATGAATAAAGAAGTTGTTGTACGTACGTACAATGGAATATCACTCAGCAATGAAATCTACGTCATCAGGCCCGTAGCGGAATAATGAGTGGATTCAGGTACGATGATTCTACGAGAAATAAGTCACACAGAAAAACAAACATCATAAGATATCACTAATACACGGAATGTAAACTTGGCTACACATGAACTGAATTACAAAACAGAACAGGGTCTCAAATTTAGAAAACCAACTTATGCTTGCTTATGGGGAAAGGTGTGTTGGGGTTCTGCATAAAACCAGAGATTGAAATTAGCACAGATACCGTTCCATAAGCCAAATATATAATAGAAAAGACCTACGCCTTGCTCAACGAAATGGACTCAACACCCCATATTCAACGCCTTGGAATATACCTGAGAAGTAAGAATCTAAAAACCCATGGATTTATATGTCTCCATAAGGAAATCAAGCGTGTGTACAGCAGCCTAAACGCAGCAGTGAAAATCCGATAAATCCCATTATCAAAATAAATTTCAAAAAAAAACACAATGACAGTGAAATAGAGAGCAATTCTTAAATAATTCATTCAGGGCTTGTGATGCAATCTGGATTTACCACATCTACAACCAGACCTGGGTGAGACATAAGGCTGGACACTTCGGGCTCATAGCATTGGTGAGGTTCGGTGAGCAAATGCAGACCCTTTGAAGTCATACTGTATGGTACCCATTCCATGGGTCCCAACTCTGCAGGTTTAAGGGATTCTTCCTTCAACTAAACCATGCATGGCAAACCCAGAGTAAGGTCCACCGTGTGATTGGGAAACGTTTTGAAATGCATCTCAGTTTTCGTCCCCTGGTACTCGGGTTCACCATTCCAGACGCTTTACTAACACTCTCCCCACTTGGAGAGTCAGTGCCTTTAACCTCCTCTTTGGCACAGTTTGCAATTTCTGCGCAAGATGAACAGGAATAGGGAGAACCAATGAGAGACTAGCTGTAAGTGTCTGCACGGGCAAATGGAACGCTCATTTCCCACCAGGAAGAGGAATTAACCAAAGGCTCAGCGTGCCCTGCCTGAAACAGATTAGGGCCTGAAGCAATCCTGCAGTTTTGTGGCCAGCTCACAAGAAAGCGAGTTGAAGAAAGGAGCTCAGGGGCACTGTAATTCACAAACCTGCAGAGTTATGAATGACAGCTATCGTCCAAAAATGTACTGAAGTAAGTCTTCGAAGAGGACTTGAAAGCGGGGCAGAATTGCAGGAAAACGATTTCAGGGGGTAGACAGGAAATCCACCTAAAGCTTAGGAAAATAGCAGAATGTCGACAATGATGCACTTGGCCAAAAAGGGCGTATGCGTTTTTTCCTGAATATATTCAGGAATAAACGCATACGCACTTTTTGGCCAACCAAGCAAGCGTGTAAAGAAATCTGCACTACAATGAAGTCTCATTGACCCCTGGTCAAAAGGGCGATCTGAAAAAAGTATAAAAATCAGAAAAGCAGGACAGGCCATGGAGAAAAGGGAGCCTTGTTATGCAGATGGGCGGGACGTAAATTGCCAACAGCCAAACTGGAGAAGTGTATGGCGTTTCCTGAAACACATAGGAAACAAAGCAACGCAGCCTATGGCACTTCCACTTATGGCCCTGTAGCTTAGGGAAAGTAAAATCAAAAACACACAGCCAACCCAAAATTTCAGACGACTCTGTAGACAAGAACCTCGTCTATGGTACAAGTTAAATATCCCAGAAAGCGAAAAATGGATAAAGAAGTTGTGGTACGTACGTACAATGTAATATCACACAGCAATGAAATCTACGTCATCAGGCCCATAGCGGCATAATGAGTGGATTCAGGTAGGACGATTCTACGAGAAATAAGTCACACAGAAAAAGAAACATCATAAGATATCACTAATACACGGAATGTAAACTTGGCTACACATGAACTGAATTACAAAACAGAACAGGGTCTCAAATTTAGAAAACCAACTTATGCTTGCTTAAGGGGAAAGGTGAGTTGGGGTGCTGCATAAAACCAGAGATAGAAATTAGCACAGATACCTTTCCATAAGCCAAATATGTAATAGTCAAGACCTAACCCTTGCTCAACGAAATGGACTAAACACCCCATATTCAACGCCTAGGAATACACCTGACTAGTAAGAATCTTCAAACCCATGGATTTATATGTCTCCATAAGAGAATGAAGCGTGTGTACAGTGTCATGAATGCAGCAGAGAATATCTGATAAATCCCATTATCAAAATGAATTACAAAAACAAAACACTAGGACAGTGAAATAGAGAGCAATTCTTAAATAATTCATTCACGGCTTGTGATGCAACCTGGATTTACCACATCTACACCCAGAGCTGAATGAGACATAATGTTGGGCACTTCGGGCTGATAGCATTGGTGTGGTTCGATGAGCAAATGCAGACCCTTTGAAGTCATACTCTATGGTACCCTTTCCATGGGTCCCAAATCTCCAGGGTTAAGGGATTCTTCCTTCAGCTAAAACATGCATGGGAAACCCACAGTATGGTGCACCGTGTGACCGGGAAACGTTTTCAAATGCATCTCAGATTTCGTCCCCTTTTACTCGGGTTCACCATTCCAGAACCTTTACTAACACTCTCCCCACTTGGAGAGTCAGTGCCTTTAAACTCCTGTTTGGCACAGTTTGCAATTTCTGCGCAAGATGAACAGGAATAGGGAGAAGCAATGAGAGACTAGCTGTAGGTGTCTGCACGGGCAAAGGGAACGCTCATTTCCCACCAGGAAGAGGAATTAACGAAAGGCTCAGCATGCCATGCCGGAACCAGATTAGGGCCTGAAGCAATCCTGCGGGTTTGCGGCCAGCTCACAAGAAAGCGAGTTGAAGAAAGGAGCTCAGGGACAAGTAAGTCTTGGAACAGGACTTGAAAGCGGGGCAGAATTGCAGGAAAACGATTTCAGGGGGTAGACTGGAATTGCATTTAAAGCATAGGAAAAGAGGCAGAACCTTGACAACGATGCACTTGGCCAAAATGGGCATATGCGTTTCTCCTGAATATATTCAGGAAAAAATGCATACGCACTTTTTGGCCAACCTAGCATGCACGTTAAAGAAATCTGCACTACAATGAAGTCTCACTGCCCCCCAGTCAAAAGGGCCATCTGAAAAAAGTGTAAAATCCAAAAAGTCAGCACAGGCCATGGAGAACATGGAGCCTTGTTATGCTGATGGGCGGGATGTAAATTGCCAACAGCCACTCTGGAGAAGTGTATGGTGTTTCCTGAAACACCTAAAAAACAAAGTAACGGTGCGTACGGCACTACCACTTATGGTCCTATACCTTAGGGAAATTAAAATCAGAAACACACAGCCACCCCAAAGTTTTGGACGGCACTGTTTACAAGAACCTCGTCTACGGTACAAGTTAAATATCCGAGAAAGCAAAAAATGGATAAAGAAGTTGTGGTACGTACGTACAATGGAATATCACTCACCAATGAAATCTATGTCATCAGGCCCATAGCGGCATAATGAGTGGATTCAGGTAGGAGGATTCTAAGTGAAATAAGTCACACAGAAAAAGAAACATCATAAGGTATCACTAATACACGGAATGTAAACTTGGCTACACATGAACTGAATTACAAAACAGAACAGGGTCTCAAATTTAGAAAACCAACTTATGCTTGCTTATGGGGAAAGGTGAGTTGGGGTGCTGCATAAAACCAGAGATTGAAATTAACACAGATACCGTTCCATAGGCCAAATATATAATAGAGAAGACCTACTCCTTGCTCAACGAAATGGACTCAACACCCCATATTCAACGCCTGGGAATATACCTGACAAGTAAGAATCTTAAAACCCATGGATTTATATGTCTCCATAAGGAAATCAAGCGTGTGTACAGCGGCCTAAACGCAGCAGTGAAAATCCGATAAATCCCATTACCAAAATAAATTTCAAAAACAAAACACAATGACAGTGAAATAGAGAGCAATTCTTACATAATTCATTCAGGGCTTGTGATGCAACCTTGATTTCCACATCTACACCCAGAGCTGGGTGAGACATAAGGCTGGACACTTCGGGCTGATAGCATTGGTGAGGTTCGGTGAGCAAACGCAGGCCCTTTGGAGTCATACTACATGGTACCCATTCCATGGGTCCCAACTCTCCAGGTTTAAGGGATTCTACCTTCAGCTAAAACATGCATGGGAAACCCAGAGTATGGTCCACCGTGTGATTGGGAAACGTTTTCAAAAGCATCTTAGTTTTCGTCCCCTGGTACTCGGGGTCACCGTTCCTGACGCCTTACTAACACTCTCCCCACTTGGAGAGTCAGTGCCTTTAACCTCCTGTTTGGCACAGTTTGCAATTTCTGCGCAAGATGATCAGGAATAAGGAGAACCAATGAGAGACTAGCTGTAGGTGTCTGCACGGGCAAATGGAATGCTCATTTCCCACCAGGAAGAGAAATTAACCAAAGGCTCAGCGTGCCTGCTGGAAAAAGTTTAGGGCCTGAAGCAATCCTGCGGTTTTGCGGCCAGCTCACAAGAAAGCGAGTTGAAGAAAGGAGCTCAGGGGCACTGTAATTCACAAACCTGCAGAGTTATGAATGAGAGCTATCGTCCAAAAATATATTGAAGTTAGTTGTCGAAGAGGACTTGAAAGCGGGGCAGAATTTCAGGAAAGCGATTTCAGGGGGTAGACTGGAATTGCACTTAAAGCATAGGAAAAGAGGCAGAATGTCGACAATGATGCACTTGGCCAAAAAGGTCGTATGCGTTCTTTTCCTGAATATATTCAGGAAAAAACGCATACGCACTTTTTGGCCAACCAAGCAAGCGTGTAAAGGAAATCTGCACTACAATGAAGTCTCACTGCCCCCCGGTGAAAAGGGCCATCTGAAAAATGTGTAAAATCCAGAAAGGCAGGACAGGGCATGGAGAACAGGGAGCCTTGTTATGCTGATGGGCGGGATGTAAATTGCCAACAGCCACTCTGGAGAAGTGTATGGTGTTTCCTGAAACACGTAGGAAACAAAGAAACACAGCCTATGGCACTTCCACTTATGGTCGTATAGCTTAGGGAAATTAAAATCAAACACACACAGCCACCCCAAATTTTGGGACGGCTCTGTTTACAAGAACCTCGTCTACGATGCAAGTTAAATATCCGAGAAAGCAAAAAATGAATAAAGAAGTTGTTGTACGTACGTACAATGGAATATCACTCAGCAATGAAATCTACGTCATCAGGCCCGTAGCGGAATAATGAGTGGATTCAGGTACGATGATTCTACGAGAAATAAGTCACACAGAAAAACAAACATCATAAGATATCACTAATACACGGAATGTAAACTTGGCTACACATGAACTGAATTACAAAACAGAACAGGGTCTCAAATTTAGAAAACCAACTTATGCTTGCTTATGGGGAAAGGTGTGTTGGGGTTCTGCATAAAACCAGAGATTGAAATTAGCACAGATACCGTTCCATAAGCCAAATATATAATAGAAAAGACCTACGCCTTGCTCAACGAAATGGACTCAACACCCCATATTCAACGCCTTGGAATATACCTGAGAAGTAAGAATCTTAAAACCCATGGATTTATATGTCTCCATAAGGAAATCAAGCGTGTGTACAGCGGCCTAAACGCAGCAGTGAAAATCCGATAAATCCCATTATCAAAATAAATTTCAAAAAAAAACACAATGACAGTGAAATAGAGAGCAATTCTTAAATAATTCATTCAGGGCTTGTGATGCAATCTGGATTTACCACATCTACAACCAGACCTGGGTGAGACATAAGGCTGGACACTTCGGGCTCATAGCATTGGTGAGGTTCGGTGAGCAAATGCAGACCCTTTGAAGTCATACTGTATGGTACCCATTCCATGGGTCCCAACTCTGCAGGTTTAAGGGATTCTTCCTTCAACTAAACCATGCATGGCAAACCCAGAGTAAGGTCCACCGTGTGATTGGGAAACGTTTTGAAATGCATCTCAGTTTTCGTCCCCTGGTACTCGGGTTCACCATTCCAGACGCTTTACTAACACTCTCCCCACTTGGAGAGTCAGTGCCTTTAACCTCCTCTTTGGCACAGTTTGCAATTTCTGCGCAAGATGAACAGGAATAGGGAGAACCAATGAGAGACTAGCTGTAAGTGTCTGCACGGGCAAATGGAACGCTCATTTCCCACCAGGAAGAGGAATTAACCAAAGGCTCAGCGTGCCCTGCCTGAAACAGATTAGGGCCTGAAGCAATCCTGCAGTTTTGTGGCCAGCTCACAAGAAAGCGAGTTGAAGAAAGGAGCTCAGGGACACTGTAATTCACAAACCTGCAGAGTTATGAATGACAGCTATCGTCCAAAAATGTACTGAAGTAAGTCTTCGAAGAGGACTTGAAAGCGGGGCAGAATTGCAGGAAAACGATTTCAGGGGGTAGACAGGAAATCCACCTAAAGCTTAGGAAAATAGCAGAATGTCGAAAATGATGCACTTGGCCAAAAAGGGCGTATGCGTTTTTTCCTGAATATATTCAGGAATAAACGCATACGCACTTTTTGGCCAACCAAGCAAGCGTGTAAAGAAATCTGCACTACAATGAAGTCTCATTGACCCCTGGTCAAAAGGGCGATCTGAAAAAAGTATAAAAATCAGAAAAGCAGGACAGGCCATGGAGAAAAGGGAGCCTTGTTATGCAGATGGGCGGGACGTAAATTGCCAACAGCCAAACTGGAGAAGTGTATGGCGTTTCCTGAAACACATAGGAAACAAAGCAACGCAGCCTATGGCACTTCCACTTATGGTCCTGTAGCTTAGGGAAAGTAAAATCAAAAACACACAGCCAACCCAAAATTTCAGACGACTCTGTAGACAAGAACCTCGTCTATGGTACAAGTTAAATATCCCAGAAAGCGAAAAATGGATAAAGAAGTTGTGGTACGTACGTACAATGTAATATCACACAGCAATGAAATCTACGTCATCAGGCCCATAGCGGCATAATGAGTGGATTCAGGTAGGACGATTCTACGAGAAATAAGTCACACAGAAAAAGAAACATCATAAGATATCACTAATACACGGAATGTAAACTTGGCTACACATGAACTGAATTACAAAACAGAACAGGGTCTCAAATTTAGAAAACCAACTTATGCTTGCTTAAGGGGAAAGGTGAGTTGGGGTGCTGCATAAAACCAGAGATAGAAATTAGCACAGATACCTTTCCATAAGCCAAATACGTAATAGTCAAGACCTACCCCTTGCTCAATGAAATGGACTAAACACCCCATATTCAACGCCTAGGAATACACCTGACTAGTAAGAATCTTCAAACCCATGGATTTATATGTCTCCATAAGAGAATGAAGCGTGTGTACAGTGTCATGAATGCAGCAGAGAATATCTGATAAATCCCATTATCAAAATGAATTACAAAAACAAAACACTAGGACAGTGAAATAGAGAGCAATTCTTAAATAATTCATTCACGGCTTGTGATGCAACCTGGATTTACCACATCTACACCCAGAGCTGAATGAGACATAATGTTGGGCACTTCGGGCTGATAGCATTGGTGTGGTTCGATGAGCAAATGCAGACCCTTTGAAGTCATACTCTATGGTACCCTTTCCATGGGTCCCAAATCTCCAGGGTTAAGGGATTCTTCCTTCAGCTAAAACATGCATGGGAAACCCACAGTATGGTGCACCGTGTGACCGGGAAACGTTTTCAAATGCATCTCAGATTTCGTCCCCTTTTACTCGGGTTCACCATTCCAGAACCTTTACTAACACTCTCCCCACTTGGAGAGACAGTGCCTTTAAACTCCTGTTTGGCACAGTTTGCAATTTCTGCGCAAGATGAACAGGAATAGGGAGAAGCAATGAGAGACTAGCTGTAGGTGTCTGCACGGGCAAAGGGAACGCTCATTTCCCACCAGGAAGAGGAATTAACGAAAGGCTCAGCATGCCATGCCGGAACCAGATTAGGGTCTGAAGCAATCCTGCGGGTTTGCGGCCAGCTCACAAGAAAGCGAGTTGAAGAAAGGAGCTCAGGGACACTGTAATTCACAAACCTGCAGAGTTATAAATGACAGCTACCGTCCAAAAATATATTGAAGTAAGTCTTGGAACAGGACTTGAAAGCGGGGCAGAATTGCAGGAAAACGATTTCAGGGGGTAGACTGGAATTGCATTTAAAGCATAGGAAAAGAGGCAGAACCTTGACAACGATGCACTTGGCCAAAATGGGCATATGCGTTTCTCCTGAATATATTCAGGAAAAAATGCATACGCACTTTTTGGCCAACCTAGCATGCACGTTAAAGAAATCTGCACTACAATGAAGTCTCACTGCCCCCCAGTCAAAAGGGCCATCTGAAAAAAGTGTAAAATCCAAAAAGTCAGCACAGGCCATGGAGAACATGGAGCCTTGTTATGCTGATGGGCGGGATGTAAATTGCCAACAGCCACTCTGGAGAAGTGTATGGTGTTTCCTGAAACACCTAAAAAACAAAGTAACGGTGCGTACGGCACTACCACTTATGGTCCTATACCTTAGGGAAATTAAAATCAGAAACACACAGCCACCCCAAAGTTTTGGACGGCACTGTTTACAAGAACCTCGTCTACGGTACAAGTTAAATATCCGAGAAAGCAAAAAATGGATAAAGAAGTTGTGGTACGTACGTACAATGGAATATCACTCACCAATGAAATCTATGTCATCAGGCCCATAGCGGCATAATGAGTGGATTCAGGTAGGAGGATTCTAAGTGAAATAAGTCACACAGAAAAAGAAACATCATAAGGTATCACTAATACACGGAATGTAAACTTGGCTACACATGAACTGAATTACAAAACAGAACAGGGTCTCAAATTTAGAAAACCAACTTATGCTTGCTTATGGGGAAAGGTGAGTTGGGGTGCTGCATAAAACCAGAGATTGAAATTAACACAGATACCGTTCCATAGGCCAAATATATAATAGAGAAGACCTACTCCTTGCTCAACGAAATGGACTCAACACCCCATATTCAACGCCTGGGAATATACCTGACAAGTAAGAATCTTAAAACCCATGGATTTATATGTCTCCATAAGGAAATCAAGCGTGTGTACAGCGGCCTAAACGCAGCAGTGAAAATCCGATAAATCCCATTACCAAAATAAATTTCAAAAACAAAACACAATGACAGTGAAATAGAGAGCAATTCTTACATAATTCATTCAGGGCTTGTGATGCAACCTTGATTTCCACATCTACACCCAGAGCTGGGTGAGACATAAGGCTGGACACTTCGGGCTGATAGCATTGGTGAGGTTCGGTGAGCAAACGCAGGCCCTTTGGAGTCATACTACATGGTACCCATTCCATGGGTCCCAACTCTCCAGGTTTAAGGGATTCTTCCTTCAGCTAAAACATGCATGGGAAACCCAGAGTATGGTCCACCGTGTGATTGGGAAACGTTTTCAAAAGCATCTTAGTTTTCGTCCCCTGGTACTCGGGGTCACCGTTCCTGACGCCTTACTAACACTCTCCCCACTTGGAGAGTCAGTGCCTTTAACCTCCTCTTTGGCACAGTTTGCAATTTCTGCGCAAGATGATCAGGAATAAGGAGAACCAATGAGAGACTAGCTGTAGGTGTCTGCACGGGCAAATGGAACGCTCATTTCCCACCAGGAAGAGGAATTAACCAAAGGCTCAGCGTGCCTGCTGGAAAAAGATTAGGGCCTGAAGCAATCCTGCGGTTTTGCGGCCAGCTCACAAGAAAGCGAGTTGAAGAAAGGAGCTCAGGGGCACTGTAATTCACAAACCTGCAGAGTTATGAATGAGAGCTATCGTCCAAAAATATATTGAAGTTAGTCGTCGAAGAGGACTTGAAAGCGGGGCAGAATTTCAGGAAAGCGATTTCAGGGGGTAGACTGGAATTGCACTTAAAGCATAGGAAAAGAGGCAGAATGTCGACAATGATGCACTTGGCCAAAAAGGTCGTATGCGTTCTTTTCCTGAATATATTCAGGAAAAAACGCATACGCACTTTTTGGCCAACCAAGCAAGCGTGTAAAGGAAATCTGCACTACAATGAAGTCTCACTGCCCCCCGGTGAAAAGGGCCATCTGAAAAATGTGTAAAATCCAGAAAGGCAGGACAGGGCATGGAGAACAGGGAGCCTTGTTATGTTGATGGGCGGGATGTAAATTGCCAACAGCCACCCTGGAGAAGTGTATGGTGTTTCCTGAAACACGTAGGAAACAAAGAAACACAGCCTATGGCACTTCCACTTATGGTCGTATAGCTTAGGGAAATTAAAATCAAACACACACAGCCACCCCAAATTTTGGGACGGCTCTGTTTACAAGAACCTCGTCTACGATGCAAGTTAAATATCCGAGAAAGCAAAAAATGAATAAAGAAGTTGTTGTACGTACGTACAATGGAATATCACTCAGCAATGAAATCTACGTCATCAGGCCCGTAGCGGAATAATGAGTGGATTCAGGTACGATGATTCTACGAGAAATAAGTCACACAGAAAAACAAACATCATAAGATATCACTAATACACGGAATGTAAACTTGGCTACACATGAACTGAATTACAAAACAGAACAGGGTCTCAAATTTAGAAAACCAACTTATGCTTGCTTATGGGGAAAGGTGTGTTGGGGTTCTGCATAAAACCAGAGATTGAAATTAGCACAGATACCGTTCCATAAGCCAAATATATAATAGAAAAGACCTACGCCTTGCTCAACGAAATGGACTCAACACCCCATATTCAACGCCTTGGAATATACCTGAGAAGTAAGAATCTTAAAACCCATGGATTTATATGTCTCCATAAGGAAATCAAGCGTGTGTACAGCGGCCTAAACGCAGCAGTGAAAATCCGATAAATCCCATTATCAAAATAAATTTCAAAAAAAAACACAATGACAGTGAAATAGAGAGCAATTCTTAAATAATTCATTCAGGGCTTGTGATGCAATCTGGATTTACCACATCTACAACCAGACCTGGGTGAGACATAAGGCTGGACACTTCGGGCTCATAGCATTGGTGAGGTTCGGTGAGCAAATGCAGACCCTTTGAAGTCATACTGTATGGTACCCATTCCATGGGTCCCAACTCTGCAGGTTTAAGGGATTCTTCCTTCAACTAAACCATGCATGGCAAACCCAGAGTAAGGTCCACCGTGTGATTGGGAAACGTTTTGAAATGCATCTCAGTTTTCGTCCCCTGGTACTCGGGTTCACCATTCCAGACGCTTTACTAACACTCTCCCCACTTGGAGAGTCAGTGCCTTTAACCTCCTCTTTGGCACAGTTTGCAATTTCTGCGCAAGATGAACAGGAATAGGGAGAACCAATGAGAGACTAGCTGTAAGTGTCTGCACGGGCAAATGGAACGCTCATTTCCCACCAGGAAGAGGAATTAACCAAAGGCTCAGCGTGCCCTGCCTGAAACAGATTAGGGCCTGAAGCAATCCTGCAGTTTTGTGGCCAGCTCACAAGAAAGCGAGTTGAAGAAAGGAGCTCAGGGGCACTGTAATTCACAAACCTGCAGAGTTATGAATGACAGCTATCGTCCAAAAATGTACTGAAGTAAGTCTTCGAAGAGGACTTGAAAGCGGGGCAGAATTGCAGGAAAACGATTTCAGGGGGTAGACAGGAAATCCACCTAAAGCTTAGGAAAATAGCAGAATGTCGACAATGATGCACTTGGCCAAAAAGGGCGTATGCGTTTTTTCCTGAATATATTCAGGAATAAACGCATACGCACTTTTTGGCCAACCAAGCAAGCGTGTAAAGAAATCTGCACTACAATGAAGTCTCATTGACCCCTGGTCAAAAGGGCGATCTGAAAAAAGTATAAAAATCAGAAAAGCAGGACAGGCCATGGAGAAAAGGGAGCCTTGTTATGCAGATGGGCGGGACGTAAATTGCCAACAGCCAAACTGGAGAAGTGTATGGCGTTTCCTGAAACACATAGGAAACAAAGCAACGCAGCCTATGGCACTTCCACTTATGGTCCTGTAGCTTAGGGAAAGTAAAATCAAAAACACACAGCCAACCCAAAATTTCAGACGACTCTGTAGACAAGAACCTCGTCTATGGTACAAGTTAAATATCCCAGAAAGCGAAAAATGGATAAAGAAGTTGTGGTACGTACGTACAATGTAATATCACACAGCAATGAAATCTACGTCATCAGGCCCATAGCGGCATAATGAGTGGATTCAGGTAGGACGATTCTACGAGAAATAAGTCACACAGAAAAAGAAACATCATAAGATATCACTAATACACGGAATGTAAACTTGGCTACACATGAACTGAATTACAAAACAGAACAGGGTCTCAAATTTAGAAAACCAACTTATGCTTGCTTAAGGGGAAAGGTGAGTTGGGGTGCTGCATAAAACCAGAGATAGAAATTAGCACAGATACCTTTCCATAAGCCAAATACGTAATAGTCAAGACCTACCCCTTGCTCAATGAAATGGACTAAACACCCCATATTCAACGCCTAGGAATACACCTGACTAGTAAGAATCTTCAAACCCATGGATTTATATGTCTCCATAAGAGAATGAAGCGTGTGTACAGTGTCATGAATGCAGCAGAGAATATCTGATAAATCCCATTATCAAAATGAATTACAAAAACAAAACACTAGGACAGTGAAATAGAGAGCAATTCTTAAATAATTCATTCACGGCTTGTGATGCAACCTGGATTTACCACATCTACACCCAGAGCTGAATGAGACATAATGTTGGGCACTTCGGGCTGATAGCATTGGTGTGGTTCGATGAGCAAATGCAGACCCTTTGAAGTCATACTCTATGGTACCCTTTCCATGGGTCCCAAATCTCCAGGGTTAAGGGATTCTTCCTTCAGCTAAAACATGCATGGGAAACCCACAGTATGGTGCACCGTGTGACCGGGAAACGTTTTCAAATGCATCTCAGATTTCGTCCCCTTTTACTCGGGTTCACCATTCCAGAACCTTTACTAACACTCTCCCCACTTGGAGAGACAGTGCCTTTAAACTCCTGTTTGGCACAGTTTGCAATTTCTGCGCAAGATGAACAGGAATAGGGAGAAGCAATGAGAGACTAGCTGTAGGTGTCTGCACGGGCAAAGGGAACGCTCATTTCCCACCAGGAAGAGGAATTAACGAAAGGCTCAGCATGCCATGCCGGAACCAGATTAGGGCCTGAAGCAATCCTGTGGGTTTGCGGCCAGCTCACAAGAAAGCGAGTTGAAGAAAGGAGCTCAGGGACACTGTAATTCACAAACCTGCAGAGTTATAAATGACAGCTACCGTCCAAAAATATATTGAAGTAAGTCTTGGAACAGGACTTGAAAGCGGGGCAGAATTGCAGGAAAACGATTTCAGGGGGTAGACTGGAATTGCATTTAAAGCATAGGAAAAGAGGCAGAACCTTGACAACGATGCACTTGGCCAAAATGGGCATATGCGTTTCTCCTGAATATATTCAGGAAAAAATGCATACGCACTTTTTGGCCAACCTAGCATGCACGTTAAAGAAATCTGCACTACAATGAAGTCTCACTGCCCCCCAGTCAAAAGGGCCATCTGAAAAAAGTGTAAAATCCAAAAAGTCAGCACAGGCCATGGAGAACATGGAGCCTTGTTATGCTGATGGGCGGGATGTAAATTGCCAACAGCCACTCTGGAGAAGTGTATGGTGTTTCCTGAAACACCTAAAAAACAAAGTAACGGTGTGTACGGCACTACCACTTATGGTCCTATACCTTAGGGAAATTAAAATCAGAAACACACAGCCACCCCAAAGTTTTGGACGGCACTGTTTACAAGAACCTCGTCTACGGTACAAGTTAAATATCCGAGAAAGCAAAAAATGGATAAAGAAGTTGTGGTACGTACGTACAATGGAATATCACTCACCAATGAAATCTATGTCATCAGGCCCATAGCGGCATAATGAGTGGATTCAGGTAGGAGGATTCTAAGTGAAATAAGTCACACAGAAAAAGAAACATCATAAGGTATCACTAATACACGGAATGTAAACTTGGCTACACATGAACTGAATTACAAAACAGAACAGGGTCTCAAATTTAGAAAACCAACTTATGCTTGCTTATGGGGAAAGGTGAGTTGGGGTGCTGCATAAAACCAGAGATTGAAATTAACACAGATACCGTTCCATAGGCCAAATATATAATAGAGAAGACCTACTCCTTGCTCAACGAAATGGACTCAACACCCCATATTCAACGCCTGGGAATATACCTGACAAGTAAGAATCTTAAAACCCATGGATTTATATGTCTCCATAAGGAAATCAAGCGTGTGTACAGCGGCCTAAACGCAGCAGTGAAAATCCGATAAATCCCATTACCAAAATAAATTTCAAAAACAAAACACAATGACAGTGAAATAGAGAGCAATTCTTACATAATTCATTCAGGGCTTGTGATGCAACCTTGATTTCCACATCTACACCCAGAGCTGGGTGAGACATAAGGCTGGACACTTCGGGCTGATAGCATTGGTGAGGTTCGGTGAGCAAACGCAGGCCCTTTGGAGTCATACTACATGGTACCCATTCCATGGGTCCCAACTCTCCAGGTTTAAGGGATTCTTCCTTCAGCTAAAACATGCATGGGAAACCCAGAGTATGGTCCACCGTGTGATTGGGAAACGTTTTCAAAAGCATCTTAGTTTTCGTCCCCTGGTACTCGGGGTCACCGTTCCTGACGCCTTACTAACACTCTCCCCACTTGGAGAGTCAGTGCCTTTAACCTCCTCTTTGGCACAGTTTGCAATTTCTGCGCAAGATGATCAGGAATAAGGAGAACCAATGAGAGACTAGCTGTAGGTGTCTGCACGGGCAAATGGAACGCTCATTTCCCACCAGGAAGAGGAATTAACCAAAGGCTCAACGTGCCTGCTGGAAAAAGATTAGGGCCTGAAGCAATCCTGCGGTTTTGCGGCCAGCTCACAAGAAAGCGAGTTGAAGAAAGGAGCTCAGGGGCACTGTAATTCACAAACCTGCAGAGTTATGAATGAGAGCTATCGTCCAAAAATATATTGAAGTTAGTCGTCGAAGAGGACTTGAAAGCGGGGCAGAATTTCAGGAAAGCGATTTCAGGGGGTAGACTGGAATTGCACTTAAAGCATAGGAAAAGAGGCAGAATGTCGACAATGATGCACTTGGCCAAAAAGGTCGTATGCGTTCTTTTCCTGAATATATTCAGGAAAAAACGCATACGCACTTTTTGGCCAACCAAGCAAGCGTGTAAAGGAAATCTGCACTACAATGAAGTCTCACTGCCCCCCGGTGAAAAGGGCCATCTGAAAAATGTGTAAAATCCAGAAAGGCAGGACAGGGCATGGAGAACAGGGAGCCTTGTTATGCTGATGGGCGGGATGTAAATTGCCAACAGCCACTCTGGAGAAGTGTATGGTGTTTCCTGAAACACGTAGGAAACAAAGAAACACAGCCTATGGCACTTCCACTTATGGTCGTATAGCTTAGGGAAATTAAAATCAAACACACACAGCCACCCCAAATTTTGGGACGGCTCTGTTTACAAGAACCTCGTCTACGATGCAAGTTAAATATCCGAGAAAGCAAAAAATGAATAAAGAAGTTGTTGTACGTACGTACAATGGAATATCACTCAGCAATGAAATCTACGTCATCAGGCCCGTAGCGGAATAATGAGTGGATTCAGGTACGATGATTCTACGAGAAATAAGTCACACAGAAAAACAAACATCATAAGATATCACTAATACACGGAATGTAAACTTGGCTACACATGAACTGAATTACAAAACAGAACAGGGTCTCAAATTTAGAAAACCAACTTATGCTTGCTTATGGGGAAAGGTGTGTTGGGGTTCTGCATAAAACCAGAGATTGAAATTAGCACAGATACCGTTCCATAAGCCAAATATATAATAGAAAAGACCTACGCCTTGCTCAACGAAATGGACTCAACACCCCATATTCAACGCCTTGGAATATACCTGAGAAGTAAGAATCTTAAAACCCATGGATTTATATGTCTCCATAAGGAAATCAAGCGTGTGTACAGCGGCCTAAACGCAGCAGTGAAAATCCGATAAATCCCATTATCAAAATAAATTTCAAAAAAAAACACAATGACAGTGAAATAGAGAGCAATTCTTAAATAATTCATTCAGGGCTTGTGATGCAATCTGGATTTACCACATCTACAACCAGACCTGGGTGAGACATAAGGCTGGACACTTCGGGCTCATAGCATTGGTGAGGTTCGGTGAGCAAATGCAGACCCTTTGAAGTCATACTGTATGGTACCCATTCCATGGGTCCCAACTCTGCA
The DNA here is from genome assembly GCF_059928025.1 of Delphinapterus leucas. Taxonomy (NCBI): domain Eukaryota; kingdom Metazoa; phylum Chordata; class Mammalia; order Artiodactyla; family Monodontidae; genus Delphinapterus; species Delphinapterus leucas. The sequence goes on along the minus strand of NW_028322247.1, from coordinate 4,732,500 downwards.
GGTTTAAGGGATTCTTCCTTCAACTAAACCATGCATGGCAAACCCAGAGTAAGGTCCACCGTGTGATTGGGAAACGTTTTGAAATGCATCTCAGTTTTCGTCCCCTGGTACTCGGGTTCACCATTCCAGACGCTTTACTAACACTCTCCCCACTTGGAGAGTCAGTGCCTTTAACCTCCTCTTTGGCACAGTTTGCAATTTCTGCGCAAGATGAACAGGAATAGGGAGAACCAATGAGAGACTAGCTGTAAGTGTCTGCACGGGCAAATGGAACGCTCATTTCCCACCAGGAAGAGGAATTAACCAAAGGCTCAGCGTGCCCTGCCTGAAACAGATTAGGGCCTGAAGCAATCCTGCAGTTTTGTGGCCAGCTCACAAGAAAGCGAGTTGAAGAAAGGAGCTCAGGGGCACTGTAATTCACAAACCTGCAGAGTTATGAATGACAGCTATCGTCCAAAAATGTACTGAAGTAAGTCTTCGAAGAGGACTTGAAAGCGGGGCAGAATTGCAGGAAAACGATTTCAGGGGGTAGACAGGAAATCCACCTAAAGCTTAGGAAAATAGCAGAATGTCGAAAATGATGCACTTGGCCAAAAAGGGCGTATGCGTTTTTTCCTGAATATATTCAGGAATAAACGCATACGCACTTTTTGGCCAACCAAGCAAGCGTGTAAAGAAATCTGCACTACAATGAAGTCTCATAGACCCCTGGTCAAAAGGGCGATCTGAAAAAAGTATAAAAATCAGAAAAGCAGGACAGGCCATGGAGAAAAGGGAGCCTTGTTATGCAGATGGGCGGGACGTAAATTGCCAACAGCCAAACTGGAGAAGTGTATGGCGTTTCCTGAAACACATAGGAAACAAAGCAACGCAGCCTATGGCACTTCCACTTATGGTCCTGTAGCTTAGGGAAAGTAAAATCAAAAACACACAGCCAACCCAAAATTTCAGACGACTCTGTAGACAAGAACCTCGTCTATGGTACAAGTTAAATATCCCAGAAAGCGAAAAATGGATAAAGAAGTTGTGGTACGTACGTACAATGTAATATCACACAGCAATGAAATCTACGTCATCAGGCCCATAGCGGCATAATGAGTGGATTCAGGTAGGACGATTCTACGAGAAATAAGTCACACAGAAAAAGAAACATCATAAGATATCACTAATACACGGAATGTAAACTTGGCTACACATGAACTGAATTACAAAACAGAACAGGGTCTCAAATTTAGAAAACCAACTTATGCTTGCTTAAGGGGAAAGGTGAGTTGGGGTGCTGCATAAAACCAGAGATAGAAATTAGCACAGATACCTTTCCATAAGCCAAATATGTAATAGTCAAGACCTACCCCTTGCTCAACGAAATGGACTAAACACCCCATATTCAACGCCTAGGAATACACCTGACTAGTAAGAATCTTCAAACCCATGGATTTATATGTCTCCATAAGAGAATGAAGCGTGTGTACAGTGTCATGAATGCAGCAGAGAATATCTGATAAATCCCATTATCAAAATGAATTACAAAAACAAAACACTAGGACAGTGAAATAGAGAGCAATTCTTAAATAATTCATTCACGGCTTGTGATGCAACCTGGATTTACCACATCTACACCCAGAGCTGAATGAGACATAATGTTGGGCACTTCGGGCTGATAGCATTGGTGTGGTTCGATGAGCAAATGCAGACCCTTTGAAGTCATACTCTATGGTACCCTTTCCATGGGTCCCAAATCTCCAGGGTTAAGGGATTCTTCCTTCAGCTAAAACATGCATGGGAAACCCACAGTATGGTGCACCGTGTGACCGGGAAACGTTTTCAAATGCATCTCAGATTTCGTCCCCTTTTACTCGGGTTCACCATTCCAGAACCTTTACTAACACTCTCCCCACTTGGAGAGACAGTGCCTTTAAACTCCTGTTTGGCACAGTTTGCAATTTCTGCGCAAGATGAACAGGAATAGGGAGAAGCAATGAGAGACTAGCTGTAGGTGTCTGCACGGGCAAAGGGAACGCTCATTTCCCACCAGGAAGAGGAATTAACGAAAGGCTCAGCATGCCATGCCGGAACCAGATTAGGGCCTGAAGCAATCCTGCGGGTTTGCGGCCAGCTCACAAGAAAGCGAGTTGAAGAAAGGAGCTCAGGGACACTGTAATTCACAAACCTGCAGAGTTATAAATGACAGCTACCGTCCAAAAATATATTGAAGTAAGTCTTGGAACAGGACTTGAAAGCGGGGCAGAATTGCAGGAAAACGATTTCAGGGGGTAGACTGGAATTGCATTTAAAGCATAGGAAAAGAGGCAGAACCTTGACAACGATGCACTTGGCCAAAATGGGCATATGCGTTTCTCCTGAATATATTCAGGAAAAAATGCATACGCACTTTTTGGCCAACCTAGCATGCACGTTAAAGAAATCTGCACTACAATGAAGTCTCACTGCCACCCAGTCAAAAGGGCCATCTGAAAAAAGTGTAAAATCCAAAAAGTCAGCACAGGCCATGGAGAACATGGAGCCTTGTTATGCTGATGGGCGGGATGTAAATTGCCAACAGCCACTCTGGAGAAGTGTATGGTGTTTCCTGAAACACCTAAAAAACAAAGTAACGGTGCGTACGGCACTACCACTTATGGTCCTATACCTTAGGGAAATTAAAATCAGAAACACACAGCCACCCCAAAGTTTTGGACGGCACTGTTTACAAGAACCTCGTCTACGGTACAAGTTAAATATCCGAGAAAGCAAAAAATGGATAAAGAAGTTGTGGTACGTACGTACAATGGAATATCACTCACCAATGAAATCTATGTCATCAGGCCCATAGCGGCATAATGAGTGGATTCAGGTAGGAGGATTCTAAGTGAAATAAGTCACACAGAAAAAGAAACATCATAAGGTATCACTAATACACGGAATGTAAACTTGGCTACACATGAACTGAATTACAAAACAGAACAGGGTCTCAAATTTAGAAAACCAACTTATGCTTGCTTATGGGGAAAGGTGAGTTGGGGTGCTGCATAAAACCAGAGATTGAAATTAACACAGATACCGTTCCATAGGCCAAATATATAATAGAGAAGACCTACTCCTTGCTCAACGAAATGGACTCAACACCCCATATTCAACGCCTGGGAATATACCTGACAAGTAAGAATCTTAAAACCCATGGATTTATATGTCTCCATAAGGAAATCAAGCGTGTGTACAGCGGCCTAAACGCAGCAGTGAAAATCCGATAAATCCCATTACCAAAATAAATTTCAAAAACAAAACACAATGACAGTGAAATAGAGAGCAATTCTTACATAATTCATTCAGGGCTTGTGATGCAACCTTGATTTCCACATCTACACCCAGAGCTGGGTGAGACATAAGGCTGGACACTTCGGGCTGATAGCATTGGTGAGGTTCGGTGAGCAAACGCAGGCCCTTTGGAGTCATACTACATGGTACCCATTCCATGGGTCCCAACTCTCCAGGTTTAAGGGATTCTTCCTTCAGCTAAAACATGCATGGGAAACCCAGAGTATGGTCCACCGTGTGATTGGGAAACGTTTTCAAAAGCATCTTAGTTTTCGTCCCCTGGTACTCGGGGTCACCGTTCCTGACGCCTTACTAACACTCTCCCCACTTGGAGAGTCAGTGCCTTTAACCTCCTGTTTGGCACAGTTTGCAATTTCTGCGCAAGATGATCAGGAATAAGGAGAACCAATGAGAGACTAGCTGTAGGTGTCTGCACGGGCAAATGGAACGCTCATTTCCCACCAGGAAGAGGAATTAACCAAAGGCTCAGCGTGCCTGCTGGAAAAAGATTAGGGCCTGAAGCAATCCTGCGGTTTTGCGGCCAGCTCACAAGAAAGCGAGTTGAAGAAAGGAGCTCTGGGGCACTGTAATTCACAAACCTGCAGAGTTATGAATGAGAGCTATCGTCCAAAAATATATTGAAGTTAGTCGTCGAAGAGGACTTGAAAGCGGGGCAGAATTTCAGGAAAGCGATTTCAGGGGGTAGACTGGAATTGCACTTAAAGCATAGGAAAAGAGGCAGAATGTCGACAATGATGCACTTGGCCAAAAAGGTCGTATGCGTTCTTTTCCTGAGTATATTCAGGAAAAAACGCATACGCACTTTTTGGCCAACCAAGCAAGCGTGTAAAGGAAATCTGCACTACAATGAAGTCTCACTGCCCCCCGGTGAAAAGGGCCATCTGAAAAATGTGTAAAATCCAGAAAGGCAGGACAGGGCATGGAGAACAGGGAGCCTTGTTATGCTGATGGGCGGGATGTAAATTGCCAACAGCCACTCTGGAGAAGTGTATGGTGTTTCCTGAAACACGTAGGAAACAAAGAAACACAGCCTATGGCACTTCCACTTATGGTCGTATAGCTTAGGGAAATTAAAATCAAACACACACAGCCACCCCAAATTTTGGGACGGCTCTGTTTACAAGAACCTCATCTACGATGCAAGTTAAATATCCGAGAAAGCAAAAAATGAATAAAGAAGTTGTTGTACGTACGTACAATGGAATATCACTCAGCAATGAAATCTACGTCATCAGGCCCGTAGCGGAATAATGAGTGGATTCAGGTACGATGATTCTACGAGAAATAAGTCACACAGAAAAACAAACATCATAAGATATCACTAATACACGGAATGTAAACTTGGCTACACATGAACTGAATTACAAAACAGAACAGGGTCTCAAATTTAGAAAACCAACTTATGCTTGCTTATGGGGAAAGGTGTGTTGGGGTTCTGCATAAAACCAGAGATTGAAATTAGCACAGATACCGTTCCATAAGCCAAATATATAATAGAAAAGACCTACGCCTTGCTCAACGAAATGGACTCAACACCCCATATTCAACGCCTTGGAATATACCTGAGAAGTAAGAATCTTAAAACCCATGGATTTATATGTCTCCATAAGGAAATCAAGCGTGTGTACAGCGGCCTAAACGCAGCAGTGAAAATCCGATAAATCCCATTATCAAAATAAATTTCATAAAAAAACACAATGACAGTGAAATAGAGAGCAATTCTTAAATAATTCATTCAGGGCTTGTGATGCAATCTGGATTTACCACATCTACAACCAGACCTGGGTGAGACATAAGGCTGGACACTTCGGGCTCATAGCATTGGTGAGGTTCGGTGAGCAAATGCAGACCCTTTGAAATCATACTCTATGGTACCCATTCCATGGGTCCCAACTCTGCAGGTTTAAGGGATTCTTCCTTCAACTAAACCATGCATGGCAAACCCAGAGTAAGGTCCACCGTGTGATTGGGAAACGTTTTGAAATGCATCTCAGTTTTCGTCCCCTGGTACTCGGGTTCACCATTCCAGACGCTTTACTAACACTCTCCCCACTTGGAGAGTCAGTGCCTTTAACCTCCTCTTTGGCACAGTTTGCAATTTCTGCGCAAGATGAACAGGAATAGGGAGAACCAATGAGAGACTAGCTGTAAGTGTCTGCACGGGCAAATGGAACGCTCATTTCCCACCAGGAAGAGGAATTAACCAAAGGCTCAGCGTGCCCTGCCTGAAACAGATTAGGGCCTGAAGCAATCCTGCAGTTTTGTGGCCAGCTCACAAGAAAGCGAGTTGAAGAAAGGAGCTCAGGGGCACTGTAATTCACAAACCTGCAGAGTTATGAATGACAGCTATCGTCCAAAAATGTACTGAAGTAAGTCTTCGAAGAGGACTTGAAAGCGGGGCAGAATTGCAGGAAAACGATTTCAGGGGGTAGACAGGAAATCCACCTAAAGCTTAGGAAAATAGCAGAATGTCGACAATGATGCACTTGGCCAAAAAGGGCGTATGCGTTTTTTCCTGAATATATTCAGGAATAAACGCATACGCACTTTTTGGCCAACCAAGCAAGCGTGTAAAGAAATCTGCACTACAATGAAGTCTCATTGACCCCTGGTCAAAAGGGCGATCTGAAAAAAGTATAAAAATCAGAAAAGCAGGACAGGCCATGGAGAAAAGGGAGCCTTGTTATGCAGATGGGCGGGACGTAAATTGCCAACAGCCAAACTGGAGAAGTGTATGGCGTTTCCTGAAACACATAGGAAACAAAGCAACGCAGCCTATGGCACTTCCACTTATGGTCCTGTAGCTTAGGGAAAGTAAAATCAAAAACACACAGCCAACCCAAAATTTCAGACGACTCTGTAGACAAGAACCTCGTCTATGGTACAAGTTAAATATCCCAGAAAGCGAAAAATGGATAAAGAAGTTGTGGTACGTACGTACAATGTAATATCACACAGCAATGAAATCTACGTCATCAGGCCCATAGCGGCATAATGAGTGGATTCAGGTAGGACGATTCTACGAGAAATAAGTCACACAGAAAAAGAAACATCATAAGATATCACTAATACACGGAATGTAAACTTGGCTACACATGAACTGAATTACAAAACAGAACAGGGTCTCAAATTTAGAAAACCAACTTATGCTTGCTTAAGGGGAAAGGTGAGTTGGGGTGCTGCATAAAACCAGAGATAGAAATTAGCACAAATACCTTTCCATAAGCCAAATACGTAATAGTCAAAACCTACCCCTTGCTCAACGAAATGGACTAAACACCCCATATTCAACGCCTAGGAATACACCTGACTAGTAAGAATCTTCAAACCCATGGATTTATATGTCTCCATAAGAGAATGAAGCGTGTGTACAGTGTCATGAATGCAGCAGAGAATATCTGATAAATCCCATTATCAAAATGAATTACAAAAACAAAACACTAGGACAGTGAAATAGAGAGCAATTCTTAAATAATTCATTCACGGCTTGTGATGCAACCTGGATTTACCACATCTACACCCAGAGCTGAATGAGACATAATGTTGGGCACTTCGGGCTGATAGCATTGGTGTGGTTCGATGAGCAAATGCAGACCCTTTGAAGTCATACTCTATGGTACCCTTTCCATGGGTCCCAAATCTCCAGGGTTAAGGGATTCTTCCTTCAGCTAAAACATGCATGGGAAACCCACAGTATGGTGCACCGTGTGACCGGGAAACGTTTTCAAATGCATCTCAGATTTCGTCCCCTTTTACTCGGGTTCACCATTCCAGAACCTTTACTAACACTCTCCCCACTTGCAGAGTCAGTGCCTTTAAACTCCTGTTTGGCACAGTTTGCAATTTCTGCGCAAGATGAACAGGAATAGGGAGAAGCAATGAGAGACTAGCTGTAGGTGTCTGCACGGGCAAAGGGAACGCTCATTTCCCACCAGGAAGAGGAATTAACGAAAGGCTCAGCATGCCATGCCGGAACCAGATTAGGGCCTGAAGCAATCCTGCGGGTTTGCGGCCAGCTCACAAGAAAGCGAGTTGAAGAAAGGAGCTCAGGGACACTGTAATTCACAAACCTGCAGAGTTATAAATGACAGCTACCGTCCAAAAATATATTGAAGTAAGTCTTGGAACAGGACTTGAAAGCGGGGCAGAATTGCAGGAAAACGATTTCAGGGGGTAGACTGGAATTGCATTTAAAGCATAGGAAAAGAGGCAGAACCTTGACAACGATGCACTTGGCCAAAATGGGCATATGCGTTTCTCCTGAATATATTCAGGAAAAAATGCATACGCACTTTTTGGCCAACCTAGCATGCACGTTAAAGAAATCTGCACTACAATGAAGTCTCACTGCCCCCCAGTCAAAAGGGCCATCTGAAAAAAGTGTAAAATCCAAAAAGTCAGCACAGGCCATGGAGAACATGGAGCCTTGTTATGCTGATGGGCGGGATGTAAATTGCCAACAGCCACTCTGGAGAAGTGTATGGTGTTTCCTGAAACACCTAAAAAACAAAGTAACGGTGCGTACGGCACTACCACTTATGGTCCTATACCTTAGGGAAATTAAAATCAAAAACACACAGCCACCCCAAAGTTTTGGACGGCACTGTTTACAAGAACCTCGTCTACGGTACAAGTTAAATATCCCAGAATGCAAAAATGGATAAAGAAGTTGTGGTACGTACGTACAATGTAATATCACTCAGCAATGAAATCTATGTCATCAGGCCCATAGCGGCATAATGAGTGGATTCAGGTAGGAGGATTCTAAGTGAAATAAGTCACACAGAAAAAGAAACATCATAAGGTATCACTAATACACGGAATGTAAACTTGGCTACACATGAACTGAATTACAAAACAGAACAGGGTCTCAAATTTAGAAAACCAACTTATGCTTGCTTATGGGGAAAGGTGAGTTGGGGTGCTGCATAAAACCAGAGATTGAAATTAACACAGATACCGTTCCATAGGCCAAATATATAATAGAGAAGACCTACTCCTTGCTCAACGAAATGGACTCAACACCCCATATTCAACGCCTGGGAATATACCTGACAAGTAAGAATCTTAAAACCCATGGATTTATATGTCTCCATAAGGAAATCAAGCGTGTGTACAGCGGCCTAAACGCAGCAGTGAAAATCCGATAAATCCCATTACCAAAATAAATTTCAAAAACAAAACACAATGACAGTGAAATAGAGAGCAATTCTTACATAATTCATTCAGGGCTTGTGATGCAACCTTGATTTCCACATCTACACCCAGAGCTGGGTGAGACATAAGGCTGGACACTTCGGGCTGATAGCATTGGTGAGGTTCGGTGAGCAAACGCAGGCCCTTTGGAGTCATACTACATGGTACCCATTCCATGGGTCCCAACTCTCCAGGTTTAAGGGATTCTTCCTTCAGCTAAAACATGCATGGGAAACCCAGAGTATGGTCCACCGTGTGATTGGGAAACGTTTTCAAAAGCATCTTAGTTTTCGTCCCCTGGTACTCGGGGTCACCGTTCCTGACGCCTTACTAACACTCTCCCCACTTGGAGAGTCAGTGCCTTTAACCTCCTGTTTGGCACAGTTTGCAATTTCTGCGCAAGATGATCAGGAATAAGGAGAACCAATGAGAGACTAGCTGTAGGTGTCTGCACGGGCAAATGGAACGCTCATTTCCCACCAGGAAGAGGAATTAACCAAAGGCTCAGCGTGCCTGCTGGAAAAAGATTAGGGCCTGAAGCAATCCTGCGGTTTTGCGGCCAGCTCACAAGAAAGCGAGTTGAAGAAAGGAGCTCTGGGGCACTGTAATTCACAAACCTGCAGAGTTATGAATGAGAGCTATCGTCCAAAAATATATTGAAGTTAGTCGTCGAAGAGGACTTGAAAGCGGGGCAGAATTTCAGGAAAGCGATTTCAGGGGGTAGACTGGAATTGCACTTAAAGCATAGGAAAAGAGGCAGAATGTCGACAATGATGCACTTGGCCAAAAAGGTCGTATGCGTTCTTTTCCTGAGTATATTCAGGAAAAAACGCATACGCACTTTTTGGCCAACCAAGCAAGCGTGTAAAGGAAATCTGCACTACAATGAAGTCTCACTGCCCCCCGGTGAAAAGGGCCATCTGAAAAATGTGTAAAATCCAGAAAGGCAGGACAGGGCATGGAGAACAGGGAGCCTTGTTATGCTGATGGGCGGGATGTAAATTGCCAACAGCCACTCTGGAGAAGTGTATGGTGTTTCCTGAAACACGTAGGAAACAAAGAAACACAGCCTATGGCACTTCCACTTATGGTCGTATAGCTTAGGGAAATTAAAATCAAACACACACAGCCACCCCAAATTTTGGGACGGCTCTGTTTACAAGAACCTCATCTACGATGCAAGTTAAATATCCGAGAAAGCAAAAAATGAATAAAGAAGTTGTTGTACGTACGTACAATGGAATATCACTCAGCAATGAAATCTACGTCATCAGGCCCGTAGCGGAATAATGAGTGGATTCAGGTACGATGATTCTACGAGAAATAAGTCACACAGAAAAACAAACATCATAAGATATCACTAATACACGGAATGTAAACTTGGCTACACATGAACTGAATTACAAAACAGAACAGGGTCTCAAATTTAGAAAACCAACTTATGCTTGCTTATGGGGAAAGGTGTGTTGGGGTTCTGCATAAAACCAGAGATTGAAATTAGCACAGATACCGTTCCATAAGCCAAATATATAATAGAAAAGACCTACGCCTTGCTCAACGAAATGGACTCAACACCCCATATTCAACGCCTTGGAATATACCTGAGAAGTAAGAATCTTAAAACCCATGGATTTATATGTCTCCATAAGGAAATCAAGCGTGTGTACAGCGGCCTAAACGCAGCAGTGAAAATCCGATAAATCCCATTATCAAAATAAATTTCATAAAAAAACACAATGACAGTGAAATAGAGAGCAATTCTTAAATAATTCATTCAGGGCTTGTGATGCAATCTGGATTTACCACATCTACAACCAGACCTGGGTGAGACATAAGGCTGGACACTTCGGGCTCATAGCATTGGTGAGGTTCGGTGAGCAAATGCAGACCCTTTGAAATCATACTCTATGGTACCCATTCCATGGGTCCCAACTCTGCAGGTTTAAGGGATTCTTCCTTCAACTAAACCATGCATGGCAAACCCAGAGTAAGGTCCACCGTGTGATTGGGAAACGTTTTGAAATGCATCTCAGTTTTCGTCCCCTGGTACTCGGGTTCACCATTCCAGACGCTTTACTAACACTCTCCCCACTTGGAGAGTCAGTGCCTTTAACCTCCTCTTTGGCACAGTTTGCAATTTCTGCGCAAGATGAACAGGAATAGGGAGAACCAATGAGAGACTAGCTGTAAGTGTCTGCACGGGCAAATGGAACGCTCATTTCCCACCAGGAAGAGGAATTAACCAAAGGCTCAGCGTGCCCTGCCTGAAACAGATTAGGGCCTGAAGCAATCCTGCAGTTTTGTGGCCAGCTCACAAGAAAGCGAGTTGAAGAAAGGAGCTCAGGGGCACTGTAATTCACAAACCTGCAGAGTTATGAATGACAGCTATCGTCCAAAAATGTACTGAAGTAAGTCTTCGAAGAGGACTTGAAAGCGGGGCAGAATTGCAGGAAAACGATTTCAGGGGGTAGACAGGAAATCCACCTAAAGCTTAGGAAAATAGCAGAATGTCGACAATGATGCACTTGGCCAAAAAGGGCGTATGCGTTTTTTCCTGAATATATTCAGGAATAAACGCATACGCACTTTTTGGCCAACCAAGCAAGCGTGTAAAGAAATCTGCACTACAATGAAGTCTCATTGACCCCTGGTCAAAAGGGCGATCTGAAAAAAGTATAAAAATCAGAAAAGCAGGACAGGCCATGGAGAAAAGGGAGCCTTGTTATGCAGATGGGCGGGACGTAAATTGCCAACAGCCAAACTGGAGAAGTGTATGGCGTTTCCTGAAACACATAGGAAACAAAGCAACGCAGCCTATGGCACTTCCACTTATGGTCCTGTAGCTTAGGGAAAGTAAAATCAAAAACACACAGCCAACCCAAAATTTCAGACGACTCTGTAGACAAGAACCTCGTCTATGGTACAAGTTAAATATCCCAGAAAGCGAAAAATGGATAAAGAAGTTGTGGTACGTACGTACAATGTAATATCACACAGCAATGAAATCTACGTCATCAGGCCCATAGCGGCATAATGAGTGGATTCAGGTAGGACGATTCTACGAGAAATAAGTCACACAGAAAAAGAAACATCATAAGATATCACTAATACACGGAATGTAAACTTGGCTACACATGAACTGAATTACAAAACAGAACAGGGTCTCAAATTTAGAAAACCAACTTATGCTTGCTTAAGGGGAAAGGTGAGTTGGGGTGCTGCATAAAACCAGAGATAGAAATTAGCACAAATACCTTTCCATAAGCCAAATACGTAATAGTCAAGACCTACCCCTTGCTCAACGAAATGGACTAAACACCCCATATTCAACGCCTAGGAATACACCTGACTAGTAAGAATCTTCAAACCCATGGATTTATATGTCTCCATAAGAGAATGAAGCGTGTGTACAGTGTCATGAATGCAGCAGAGAATATCTGATAAATCCCATTATCAAAATGAATTACAAAAACAAAACACTAGGACAGTGAAATAGAGAGCAATTCTTAAATAATTCATTCACGGCTTGTGATGCAACCTGGATTTACCACATCTACACCCAGAGCTGAATGAGACATAATGTTGGGCACTTCGGGCTGATAGCATTGGTGTGGTTCGATGAGCAAATGCAGACCCTTTGAAGTCATACTCTATGGTACCCTTTCCATGGGTCCCAAATCTCCAGGGTTAAGGGATTCTTCCTTCAGCTAAAACATGCATGGGAAACCCACAGTATGGTGCACCGTGTGACCGGGAAACGTTTTCAAATGCATCTCAGATTTCGTCCCCTTTTACTCGGGTTCACCATTCCAGAACCTTTACTAACACTCTCCCCACTTGCAGAGTCAGTGCCTTTAAACTCCTGTTTGGCACAGTTTGCAATTTCTGCGCAAGATGAACAGGAATAGGGAGAAGCAATGAGAGACTAGCTGTAGGTGTCTGCACGGGCAAAGGGAACGCTCATTTCCCACCAGGAAGAGGAATTAACGAAAGGCTCAGCATGCCATGCCGGAACCAGATTAGGGCCTGAAGCAATCCTGCGGGTTTGCGGCCAGCTCACAAGAAAGCGAGTTGAAGAAAGGAGCTCAGGGACACTGTAATTCACAAACCTGCAGAGTTATAAATGACAGCTACCGTCCAAAAATATATTGAAGTAAGTCTTGGAACAGGACTTGAAAGCGGGGCAGAATTGCAGGAAAACGATTTCAGGGGGTAGACTGGAATTGCATTTAAAGCATAGGAAAAGAGGCAGAACCTTGACAACGATGCACTTGGCCAAAATGGGCATATGCGTTTCTCCTGAATATATTCAGGAAAAAATGCATACGCACTTTTTGGCCAACCTAGCATGCACGTTAAAGAAATCTGCACTACAATGAAGTCTCACTGCCCCCCAGTCAAAAGGGCCATCTGAAAAAAGTGTAAAATCCAAAAAGTCAGCACAGGCCATGGAGAACATGGAGCCTTGTTATGCTGATGGGTGGGATGTAAATTGCCAACAGCCACTCTGGAGAAGTGTATGGTGTTTCCTGAAACACCTAAAAAACAAAGTAACGGTGCGTACGGCACTACCACTTATGGTCCTATACCTTAGGGAAATTAAAATCAAAAACACACAGCCACCCCAAAGTTTTGGACGGCACTGTTTACAAGAACCTCGTCTACGGTACAAGTTAAATATCCCAGAATGCAAAAATGGATAAAGAAGTTGTGGTACGTACGTACAATGTAATATCACTCAGCAATGAAATCTATGTCATCAGGCCCATAGCGGCATAATGAGTGGATTCAGGTAGGAGGATTCTAAGTGAAATAAGTCACACAGAAAAAGAAACATCATAAGGTATCACTAATACACGGAATGTAAACTTGGCTACACATGAACTGAATTACAAAACAGAACAGGGTCTCAAATTTAGAAAACCAACTTATGCTTGCTTATGGGGAAAGGTGAGTTGGGGTGCTGCATAAAACCAGAGATTGAAATTAACACAGATACCGTTCCATAGGCCAAATATATAATAGAGAAGACCTACTCCTTGCTCAACGAAATGGACTCAACACCCCATATTCAACGCCTGGGAATATACCTGACAAGTAAGAATCTTAAAACCCATGGATTTATATGTCTCCATAAGGAAATCAAGCGTGTGTACAGCGGCCTAAACGCAGCAGTGAAAATCCGATAAATCCCATTACCAAAATAAATTTCAAAAACAAAACACAATGACAGTGAAATAGAGAGCAATTCTTACATAATTCATTCAGGGCTTGTGATGCAACCTTGATTTCCACATCTACACCCAGAGCTGGGTGAGACATAAGGCTGGACACTTCGGGCTGATAGCATTGGTGAGGTTCGGTGAGCAAACGCAGGCCCTTTGGAGTCATACTACATGGTACCCATTCCATGGGTCCCAACTCTCCAGGTTTAAGGGATTCTTCCTTCAGCTAAAACATGCATGGGAAACCCAGAGTATGGTCCACCGTGTGATTGGGAAACGTTTTCAAAAGCATCTTAGTTTTCGTCCCCTGGTACTCGGGGTCACCGTTCCTGACGCCTTACTAACACTCTCCCCACTTGGAGAGTCAGTGCCTTTAACCTCCTGTTTGGCACAGTTTGCAATTTCTGCGCAAGATGATCAGGAATAAGGAGAACCAATGAGAGACTAGCTGTAGGTGTCTGCACGGGCAAATGGAACGCTCATTTCCCACCAGGAAGAGGAATTAACCAAAGGCTCAGCGTGCCTGCTGGAAAAAGATTAGGGCCTGAAGCAATCCTGCGGTTTTGCGGCCAGCTCACAAGAAAGCGAGTTGAAGAAAGGAGCTCTGGGGCACTGTAATTCACAAACCTGCAGAGTTATGAATGAGAGCTATTGTCCAAAAATATATTGAAGTTAGTCGTCGAAGAGGACTTGAAAGCGGGGCAGAATTTCAGGAAAGCGATTTCAGGGGGTAGACTGGAATTGCACTTAAAGCATAGGAAAAGAGGCAGAATGTCGACAATGATGCACTTGGCCAAAAAGGTCGTATGCGTTCTTTTCCTGAGTATATTCAGGAAAAAACGCATACGCACTTTTTGGCCAACCAAGCAAGCGTGTAAAGGAAATCTGCACTACAATGAAGTCTCACTGCCCCCCGGTGAAAAGGGCCATCTGAAAAATGTGTAAAATCCAGAAAGGCAGGACAGGGCATGGAGAACAGGGAGCCTTGTTATGCTGATGGGCGGGATGTAAATTGCCAACAGCCACTCTGGAGAAGTGTATGGTGTTTCCTGAAACACGTAGGAAACAAAGAAACACAGCCTATGGCACTTCCACTTATGGTCGTATAGCTTAGGGAAATTAAAATCAAACACACACAGCCACCCCAAATTTTGGGACGGCTCTGTTTACAAGAACCTCATCTACGATGCAAGTTAAATATCCGAGAAAGCAAAAAATGAATAAAGAAGTTGTTGTACGTACGTACAATGGAATATCACTCAGCAATGAAATCTACGTCATCAGGCCCGTAGCGGAATAATGAGTGGATTCAGGTACGATGATTCTACGAGAAATAAGTCACACAGAAAAACAAACATCATAAGATATCACTAATACACGGAATGTAAACTTGGCTACACATGAACTGAATTACAAAACAGAACAGGGTCTCAAATTTAGAAAACCAACTTATGCTTGCTTATGGGGAAAGGTGTGTTGGGGTTCTGCATAAAACCAGAGATTGAAATTAGCACAGATACCGTTCCATAAGCCAAATATATAATAGAAAAGACCTACGCCTTGCTCAACGAAATGGACTCAACACCCCATATTCAACGCCTTGGAATATACCTGAGAAGTAAGAATCTTAAAACCCATGGATTTATATGTCTCCATAAGGAAATCAAGCGTGTGTACAGCGGCCTAAACGCAGCAGTGAAAATCCGATAAATCCCATTATCAAAATAAATTTCATAAAAAAACACAATGACAGTGAAATAGAGAGCAATTCTTAAATAATTCATTCAGGGCTTGTGATGCAATCTGGATTTACCACATCTACAACCAGACCTGGGTGAGACATAAGGCTGGACACTTCGGGCTCATAGCATTGGTGAGGTTCGGTGAGCAAATGCAGACCCTTTGAAATCATACTCTATGGTACCCATTCCATGGGTCCCAACTCTGCAGGTTTAAGGGATTCTTCCTTCAACTAAACCATGCATGGCAAACCCAGAGTAAGGTCCACCGTGTGATTGGGAAACGTTTTGAAATGCATCTCAGTTTTCGTCCCCTGGTACTCGGGTTCACCATTCCAGACGCTTTACTAACACTCTCCCCACTTGGAGAGTCAGTGCCTTTAACCTCCTCTTTGGCACAGTTTGCAATTTCTGCGCAAGATGAACAGGAATAGGGAGAACCAATGAGAGACTAGCTGTAAGTGTCTGCACGGGCAAATGGAACGCTCATTTCCCACCAGGAAGAGGAATTAACCAAAGGCTCAGCGTGCCCTGCCTGAAACAGATTAGGGCCTGAAGCAATCCTGCAGTTTTGTGGCCAGCTCACAAGAAAGCGAGTTGAAGAAAGGAGCTCAGGGGCACTGTAATTCACAAACCTGCAGAGTTATGAATGACAGCTATCGTCCAAAAATGTACTGAAGTAAGTCTTCGAAGAGGACTTGAAAGCGGGGCAGAATTGCAGGAAAACGATTTCAGGGGGTAGACAGGAAATCCACCTAAAGCTTAGGAAAATAGCAGAATGTCGACAATGATGCACTTGGCCAAAAAGGGCGTATGCGTTTTTTCCTGAATATATTCAGGAATAAACGCATACGCACTTTTTGGCCAACCAAGCAAGCGTGTAAAGAAATCTGCACTACAATGAAGTCTCATTGACCCCTGGTCAAAAGGGCGATCTGAAAAAAGTATAAAAATCAGAAAAGCAGGACAGGCCATGGAGAAAAGGGAGCCTTGTTATGCAGATGGGCGGGACGTAAATTGCCAACAGCCAAACTGGAGAAGTGTATGGCGTTTCCTGAAACACATAGGAAACAAAGCAACGCAGCCTATGGCACTTCCACTTATGGTCCTGTAGCTTAGGGAAAGTAAAATCAAAAACACACAGCCAACCCAAAATTTCAGACGACTCTGTAGACAAGAACCTCGTCTATGGTACAAGTTAAATATCCCAGAAAGCGAAAAATGGATAAAGAAGTTGTGGTACGTACGTACAATGTAATATCACACAGCAATGAAATCTACGTCATCAGGCCCATAGCGGCATAATGAGTGGATTCAGGTAGGACGATTCTACGAGAAATAAGTCACACAGAAAAAGAAACATCATAAGATATCACTAATACACGGAATGTAAACTTGGCTACACATGAACTGAATTACAAAACAGAACAGGGTCTCAAATTTAGAAAACCAACTTATGCTTGCTTAAGGGGAAAGGTGAGTTGGGGTGCTGCATAAAACCAGAGATAGAAATTAGCACAAATACCTTTCCATAAGCCAAATACGTAATAGTCAAGACCTACCCCTTGCTCAACGAAATGGACTAAACACCCCATATTCAACGCCTAGGAATACACCTGACTAGTAAGAATCTTCAAACCCATGGATTTATATGTCTCCATAAGAGAATGAAGCGTGTGTACAGTGTCATGAATGCAGCAGAGAATATCTGATAAATCCCATTATCAAAATGAATTACAAAAACAAAACACTAGGACAGTGAAATAGAGAGCAATTCTTAAATAATTCATTCACGGCTTGTGATGCAACCTGGATTTACCACATCTACACCCAGAGCTGAATGAGACATAATGTTGGGCACTTCGGGCTGATAGCATTGGTGTGGTTCGATGAGCAAATGCAGACCCTTTGAAGTCATACTCTATGGTACCCTTTCCATGGGTCCCAAATCTCCAGGGTTAAGGGATTCTTCCTTCAGCTAAAACATGCATGGGAAACCCACAGTATGGTGCACCGTGTGACCGGGAAACGTTTTCAAATGCATCTCAGATTTCGTCCCCTTTTACTCGGGTTCACCATTCCAGAACCTTTACTAACACTCTCCCCACTTGCAGAGTCAGTGCCTTTAAACTCCTGTTTGGCACAGTTTGCAATTTCTGCGCAAGATGAACAGGAATAGGGAGAAGCAATGAGAGACTAGCTGTAGGTGTCTGCACGGGCAAAGGGAACGCTCATTTCCCACCAGGAAGAGGAATTAACGAAAGGCTCAGCATGCCATGCCGGAACCAGATTAGGGCCTGAAGCAATCCTGCGGGTTTGCGGCCAGCTCACAAGAAAGCGAGTTGAAGAAAGGAGCTCAGGGACACTGTAATTCACAAACCTGCAGAGTTATAAATGACAGCTACCGTCCAAAAATATATTGAAGTAAGTCTTGGAACAGGACTTGAAAGCGGGGCAGAATTGCAGGAAAACGATTTCAGGGGGTAGACTGGAATTGCATTTAAAGCATAGGAAAAGAGGCAGAACCTTGACAACGATGCACTTGGCCAAAATGGGCATATGCGTTTCTCCTGAATATATTCAGGAAAAAATGCATACGCACTTTTTGGCCAACCTAGCATGCACGTTAAAGAAATCTGCACTACAATGAAGTCTCACTGCCCCCCAGTCAAAAGGGCCATCTGAAAAAAGTGTAAAATCCAAAAAGTCAGCACAGGCCATGGAGAACATGGAGCCTTGTTATGCTGATGGGCGGGATGTAAATTGCCAACAGCCACTCTGGAGAAGTGTATGGTGTTTCCTGAAACACCTAAAAAACAAAGTAACGGTGCGTACGGCACTACCACTTATGGTCCTATACCTTAGGGAAATTAAAATCAAAAACACACAGCCACCCCAAAGTTTTGGACGGCACTGTTTACAAGAACCTCGTCTACGGTACAAGTTAAATATCCCAGAATGCAAAAATGGATAAAGAAGTTGTGGTACGTACGTACAATGTAATATCACTCAGCAATGAAATCTATGTCATCAGGCCCATAGCGGCATAATGAGTGGATTCAGGTAGGAGGATTCTAAGTGAAATAAGTCACACAGAAAAAGAAACATCATAAGGTATCACTAATACACGGAATGTAAACTTGGCTACACATGAACTGAATTACAAAACAGAACAGGGTCTCAAATTTAGAAAACCAACTTATGCTTGCTTATGGGGAAAGGTGAGTTGGGGTGCTGCATAAAACCAGAGATTGAAATTAACACAGATACCGTTCCATAGGCCAAATATATAATAGAGAAGACCTACTCCTTGCTCAACGAAATGGACTCAACACCCCATATTCAACGCCTGGGAATATACCTGACAAGTAAGAATCTTAAAACCCATGGATTTATATGTCTCCATAAGGAAATCAAGCGTGTGTACAGCGGCCTAAACGCAGCAGTGAAAATCCGATAAATCCCATTACCAAAATAAATTTCAAAAACAAAACACAATGACAGTGAAATAGAGAGCAATTCTTACATAATTCATTCAGGGCTTGTGATGCAACCTTGATTTCCACATCTACACCCAGAGCTGGGTGAGACATAAGGCTGGACACTTCGGGCTGATAGCATTGGTGAGGTTCGGTGAGCAAACGCAGGCCCTTTGGAGTCATACTACATGGTACCCATTCCATGGGTCCCAACTCTCCAGGTTTAAGGGATTCTTCCTTCAGCTAAAACATGCATGGGAAACCCAGAGTATGGTCCACCGTGTGATTGGGAAACGTTTTCAAAAGCATCTTAGTTTTCGTCCCCTGGTACTCGGGGTCACCGTTCCTGACGCCTTACTAACACTCTCCCCACTTGGAGAGTCAGTGCCTTTAACCTCCTGTTTGGCACAGTTTGCAATTTCTGCGCAAGATGATCAGGAATAAGGAGAACCAATGAGAGACTAGCTGTAGGTGTCTGCACGGGCAAATGGAACGCTCATTTCCCACCAGGAAGAGGAATTAACCAAAGGCTCAGCGTGCCTGCTGGAAAAAGATTAGGGCCTGAAGCAATCCTGCGGTTTTGCGGCCAGCTCACAAGAAAGCGAGTTGAAGAAAGGAGCTCTGGGGCACTGTAATTCACAAACCTGCAGAGTTATGAATGAGAGCTATTGTCCAAAAATATATTGAAGTTAGTCGTCGAAGAGGACTTGAAAGCGGGGCAGAATTTCAGGAAAGCGATTTCAGGGGGTAGACTGGAATTGCACTTAAAGCATAGGAAAAGAGGCAGAATGTCGACAATGATGCACTTGGCCAAAAAGGTCGTATGCGTTCTTTTCCTGAGTATATTCAGGAAAAAACGCATACGCACTTTTTGGCCAACCAAGCAAGCGTGTAAAGGAAATCTGCACTACAATGAAGTCTCACTGCCCCCCGGTGAAAAGGGCCATCTGAAAAATGTGTAAAATCCAGAAAGGCAGGACAGGGCATGGAGAACAGGGAGCCTTGTTATGCTGATGGGCGGGATGTAAATTGCCAACAGCCACTCTGGAGAAGTGTATGGTGTTTCCTGAAACACGTAGGAAACAAAGAAACACAGCCTATGGCACTTCCACTTATGGTCGTATAGCTTAGGGAAATTAAAATCAAACACACACAGCCACCCCAAATTTTGGGACGGCTCTGTTTACAAGAACCTCATCTACGATGCAAGTTAAATATCCGAGAAAGCAAAAAATGAATAAAGAAGTTGTTGTACGTACGTACAATGGAATATCACTCAGCAATGAAATCTACGTCATCAGGCCCGTAGCGGAATAATGAGTGGATTCAGGTACGATGATTCTACGAGAAATAAGTCACACAGAAAAACAAACATCATAAGATATCACTAATACACGGAATGTAAACTTGGCTACACATGAACTGAATTACAAAACAGAACAGGGTCTCAAATTTAGAAAACCAACTTATGCTTGCTTATGGGGAAAGGTGTGTTGGGGTTCTGCATAAAACCAGAGATTGAAATTAGCACAGATACCGTTCCATAAGCCAAATATATAATAGAAAAGACCTACGCCTTGCTCAACGAAATGGACTCAACACCCCATATTCAACGCCTTGGAATATACCTGAGAAGTAAGAATCTTAAAACCCATGGATTTATATGTCTCCATAAGGAAATCAAGCGTGTGTACAGCGGCCTAAACGCAGCAGTGAAAATCCGATAAATCCCATTATCAAAATAAATTTCATAAAAAAACACAATGACAGTGAAATAGAGAGCAATTCTTAAATAATTCATTCAGGGCTTGTGATGCAATCTGGATTTACCACATCTACAACCAGACCTGGGTGAGACATAAGGCTGGACACTTCGGGCTCATAGCATTGGTGAGGTTCGGTGAGCAAATGCAGACCCTTTGAAATCATACTCTATGGTACCCATTCCATGGGTCCCAACTCTGCAGGTTTAAGGGATTCTTCCTTCAACTAAACCATGCATGGCAAACCCAGAGTAAGGTCCACCGTGTGATTGGGAAACGTTTTGAAATGCATCTCAGTTTTCGTCCCCTGGTACTCGGGTTCACCATTCCAGACGCTTTACTAACACTCTCCCCACTTGGAGAGTCAGTGCCTTTAACCTCCTCTTTGGCACAGTTTGCAATTTCTGCGCAAGATGAACAGGAATAGGGAGAACCAATGAGAGACTAGCTGTAAGTGTCTGCACGGGCAAATGGAACGCTCATTTCCCACCAGGAAGAGGAATTAACCAAAGGCTCAGCGTGCCCTGCCTGAAACAGATTAGGGCCTGAAGCAATCCTGCAGTTTTGTGGCCAGCTCACAAGAAAGCGAGTTGAAGAAAGGAGCTCAGGGGCACTGTAATTCACAAACCTGCAGAGTTATGAATGACAGCTATCGTCCAAAAATGTACTGAAGTAAGTCTTCGAAGAGGACTTGAAAGCGGGGCAGAATTGCAGGAAAACGATTTCAGGGGGTAGACAGGAAATCCACCTAAAGCTTAGGAAAATAGCAGAATGTCGACAATGATGCACTTGGCCAAAAAGGGCGTATGCGTTTTTTCCTGAATATATTCAGGAATAAACGCATACGCACTTTTTGGCCAACCAAGCAAGCGTGTAAAGAAATCTGCACTACAATGAAGTCTCATTGACCCCTGGTCAAAAGGGCGATCTGAAAAAAGTATAAAAATCAGAAAAGCAGGACAGGCCATGGAGAAAAGGGAGCCTTGTTATGCAGATGGGCGGGACGTAAATTGCCAACAGCCAAACTGGAGAAGTGTATGGCGTTTCCTGAAACACATAGGAAACAAAGCAACGCAGCCTATGGCACTTCCACTTATGGTCCTGTAGCTTAGGGAAAGTAAAATCAAAAACACACAGCCAACCCAAAATTTCAGACGACTCTGTAGACAAGAACCTCGTCTATGGTACAAGTTAAATATCCCAGAAAGCGAAAAATGGATAAAGAAGTTGTGGTACGTACGTACAATGTAATATCACACAGCAATGAAATCTACGTCATCAGGCCCATAGCGGCATAATGAGTGGATTCAGGTAGGACGATTCTACGAGAAATAAGTCACACAGAAAAAGAAACATCATAAGATATCACTAATACACGGAATGTAAACTTGGCTACACATGAACTGAATTACAAAACAGAACAGGGTCTCAAATTTAGAAAACCAACTTATGCTTGCTTAAGGGGAAAGGTGAGTTGGGGTGCTGCATAAAACCAGAGATAGAAATTAGCACAAATACCTTTCCATAAGCCAAATACGTAATAGTCAAGACCTACCCCTTGCTCAACGAAATGGACTAAACACCCCATATTCAACGCCTAGGAATACACCTGACTAGTAAGAATCTTCAAACCCATGGATTTATATGTCTCCATAAGAGAATGAAGCGTGTGTACAGTGTCATGAATGCAGCAGAGAATATCTGATAAATCCCATTATCAAAATGAATTACAAAAACAAAACACTAGGACAGTGAAATAGAGAGCAATTCTTAAATAATTCATTCACGGCTTGTGATGCAACCTGGATTTACCACATCTACACCCAGAGCTGAATGAGACATAATGTTGGGCACTTCGGGCTGATAGCATTGGTGTGGTTCGATGAGCAAATGCAGACCCTTTGAAGTCATACTCTATGGTACCCTTTCCATGGGTCCCAAATCTCCAGGGTTAAGGGATTCTTCCTTCAGCTAAAACATGCATGGGAAACCCACAGTATGGTGCACCGTGTGACCGGGAAACGTTTTCAAATGCATCTCAGATTTCGTCCCCTTTTACTCGGGTTCACCATTCCAGAACCTTTACTAACACTCTCCCCACTTGCAGAGTCAGTGCCTTTAAACTCCTGTTTGGCACAGTTTGCAATTTCTGCGCAAGATGAACAGGAATAGGGAGAAGCAATGAGAGACTAGCTGTAGGTGTCTGCACGGGCAAAGGGAACGCTCATTTCCCACCAGGAAGAGGAATTAACGAAAGGCTCAGCATGCCATGCCGGAACCAGATTAGGGCCTGAAGCAATCCTGCGGGTTTGCGGCCAGCTCACAAGAAAGCGAGTTGAAGAAAGGAGCTCAGGGACACTGTAATTCACAAACCTGCAGAGTTATAAATGACAGCTACCGTCCAAAAATATATTGAAGTAAGTCTTGGAACAGGACTTGAAAGCGGGGCAGAATTGCAGGAAAACGATTTCAGGGGGTAGACTGGAATTGCATTTAAAGCATAGGAAAAGAGGCAGAACCTTGACAACGATGCACTTGGCCAAAATGGGCATATGCGTTTCTCCTGAATATATTCAGGAAAAAATGCATACGCACTTTTTGGCCAACCTAGCATGCACGTTAAAGAAATCTGCACTACAATGAAGTCTCACTGCCCCCCAGTCAAAAGGGCCATCTGAAAAAAGTGTAAAATCCAAAAAGTCAGCACAGGCCATGGAGAACATGGAGCCTTGTTATGCTGATGGGCGGGATGTAAATTGCCAACAGCCACTCTGGAGAAGTGTATGGTGTTTCCTGAAACACCTAAAAAACAAAGTAACGGTGCGTACGGCACTACCACTTATGGTCCTATACCTTAGGGAAATTAAAATCAAAAACACACAGCCACCCCAAAGTTTTGGACGGCACTGTTTACAAGAACCTCGTCTACGGTACAAGTTAAATATCCCAGAATGCAAAAATGGATAAAGAAGTTGTGGTACGTACGTACAATGTAATATCACTCAGCAATGAAATCTATGTCATCAGGCCCATAGCGGCATAATGAGTGGATTCAGGTAGGAGGATTCTAAGTGAAATAAGTCACACAGAAAAAGAAACATCATAAGGTATCACTAATACACGGAATGTAAACTTGGCTACACATGAACTGAATTACAAAACAGAACAGGGTCTCAAATTTAGAAAACCAACTTATGCTTGCTTATGGGGAAAGGTGAGTTGGGGTGCTGCATAAAACCAGAGATTGAAATTAACACAGATACCGTTCCATAGGCCAAATATATAATAGAGAAGACCTACTCCTTGCTCAACGAAATGGACTCAACACCCCATATTCAACGCCTGGGAATATACCTGACAAGTAAGAATCTTAAAACCCATGGATTTATATGTCTCCATAAGGAAATCAAGCGTGTGTACAGCGGCCTAAACGCAGCAGTGAAAATCCGATAAATCCCATTACCAAAATAAATTTCAAAAACAAAACACAATGACAGTGAAATAGAGAGCAATTCTTACATAATTCATTCAGGGCTTGTGATGCAACCTTGATTTCCACATCTACACCCAGAGCTGGGTGAGACATAAGGCTGGACACTTCGGGCTGATAGCATTGGTGAGGTTCGGTGAGCAAACGCAGGCCCTTTGGAGTCATACTACATGGTACCCATTCCATGGGTCCCAACTCTCCAGGTTTAAGGGATTCTTCCTTCAGCTAAAACATGCATGGGAAACCCAGAGTATGGTCCACCGTGTGATTGGGAAACGTTTTCAAAAGCATCTTAGTTTTCGTCCCCTGGTACTCGGGGTCACCGTTCCTGACGCCTTACTAACACTCTCCCCACTTGGAGAGTCAGTGCCTTTAACCTCCTCTTTGGCACAGTTTGCAATTTCTGTGCAAGATGATCAGGAATAAGGAGAACCAATGAGAGACTAGCTGTAGGTGTCTGCACGGGCAAATGGAACGCTCATTTCCCACCAGGAAGAGGAATTAACCAAAGGCTCAGCGTGCCTGCTGGAAAAAGATTAGGGCCTGAAGCAATCCTGCGGTTTTGCGGCCAGCTCACAAGAAAGCGAGTTGAAGAAAGGAGCTCAGGGGCACTGTAATTCACAAACCTGCAGAGTTATAAATGACAGCTATCATCCAAAAATATATTGAAGGAAGGCTGCGAAGAGGACTTGAAAGCGGGGCAGAATTGCAGGAAAACGATTTCAGGGGTAGACTGGAATTGCATTTAAAGCATAGGAAAAGAGGCAGAACGTCGACAATGATGCACTTGGCCAAAAAGGGCGTATGCGTTTACGCCCTTTTTGGCCAACCAAGCAAGCATGTTAAAGAAATCTGCACTACAATGAAGTCTCACTGTCCACCGGTCAAAAGGGCCATCTGAAAAAAGTGTAAAATCCAGGAATACAGCACAGGCCATGGAGAACAGGGAGCCTTGTTATGCTGATGGGTGGGATGTAAATTGCCAACCGCCACTCTGGAGAATTGTATGGTGTTTCCTGAAACACCTAAAAAACAAAGCAACGGAGCCTATGGCACTTCCACTTATGGTCCTATAGCTTAGGGAAATTAAAATCAAAAACACACAGCCACCCCAAAGTTTCAGACGGCTCTGTTTACAAGAACCTCGTCTACGGTACAAGTTAAATATCCCAGAAAGCGAGAAATGGATAAAGAAGTTGTGGTACGTACGTACAATGGAATATCACTCACCAATGAAATCTATGTCATCTGGCCCGTCGTGGCATAATGAGTGGATTCAGGTACGATGATTCTAAGTGAAATAAGTCACACAGAAAATGAAACATCATAAGATATCACTAATACACCGAATGAAATCTTGGTTACACATGAACTGAATTACAAAACAGAACAGGGTCTCAAATTTAGAAAACCAACTTATGTTTGCTTAAGGGGAAAGGTCAGTTGGGGTGCTGCATAAAACCAGAGTTAGAAATTAGCACAGGTACCATTCCATATGTCAAATACATAATAGTCAAGACCTACCCCTTGCTCAACGAAATGGGCTAAACACCCTATATTCAACGCCTAGGAATACACCTGACTAGTAAGAATCTTCAAACCCATGGATTTATATGTCTCCATAAGAGAATCAAGCGTGTGTACAGTTGCATGAAGGCAGCAGAGAAAATCCGATAAATCCTATTATCAAAATGAATTACAAAAACAAAACACAATGACAGTGAAATAGAGAACAATTCTTAAATAATTCATTCAGGGCTTGTGATGCAACCTGGATTTACCTCATCTAAACCCAGAGCTGAGAGAGACATAAGGTTGGACACTTCGGGCTGATAGCATTGGTGAGGTTTGATGAGCAAATGCAGACCATTTGAAGTCATACTGCATGGTACCCATTCCATGGGTCCCAACTCTCCAGGTTTAAGTGATTCTTCCTTCAGCTAAAGCATGCATGGGAAACACACAGTATGGTGCACCGTGTGACCGGAAAACGTTTTCAAATGCATCTCAGTTTTCGTCCCCTTTTACTCGGGTTCACAATTCCAGACCCTTTACTAACACTCTCCCCGCTTGTAGAGTCAGTGACTTTAACCTCCTGTTTGGCACAGTTTGCAATTTCTGCGCAAGATGA
Organism: Delphinapterus leucas; assembly: GCF_059928025.1. NCBI lineage: Eukaryota > Metazoa > Chordata > Mammalia > Artiodactyla > Monodontidae > Delphinapterus > Delphinapterus leucas. Next base: position 4,706,141 of record NW_028322247.1, on the reverse strand, counting down.
ACAGGAATAGGGAGAACGAATGAGAGACTAGCTGTAGGTGTCTGCACGGGCAAATTTAATGCTCATTTCCCACCAGGAAGCCGAATTAACCAAACGCACAGCATGCCTTGCCTGAACCAGATTAGGGCCTGAAGCAATCCTGCGGGTTTGCGGCCAGCTCACAAGAAAGCGATTTGAAGAAAGGAGCTCAGGGGCACTGTAATACTCAAACCTGCAAAGTTATAAATGACAGCTATTGTCCAAAAATATATTGAAGGAGGGCTGCGAAGAGGACTTGAAATCGGGGCAGAATTGCAGGAAAGCGGTTTCAGGGAGTAGAGTGGAATTGCATTTAAAGCATAGGAAAAGAGGCAGAATGTCGACAATGATGCACGTGGCCAAAAAGTGCGTATGCGTTTTTTCCTGAATATATTCAGGAAAAAACGGATACGCCCTTTTTGGCCAACCAAGCAAGCATGTTAGAGAAATCTGCACTACAATGAAGTCTCACTGCCCCCTGGTCAAAAGGGCCATCTGAAAAATGTGTAAAATCCAGAAAAGCAGCACAGGCCATGGAGAACAGGGAGCCTTGTTATGCTGATGGGTGGGATGTAAATTGCCAAGAGCCACTCTGGAGAAGTGTATGGTGTTTCCTGAAACACCTAAAAAACAAAGCAACGGAGCCTACGGCACTTCCACTTATGGTCCTATAGCTTAGGGAAATTAAAATCAAAACCACACAGCCGCCCCAAAGTTTCAGACGGCTCTGTTTACAAGAACATCTTCTACGGTACAAGTTAAATATCCCAGAAAGCGAAAAATGGATAAAGAAGTTTTGGTACGTACGTACAATGGAATATCACTCACCAATGAAATCTATATCATCAGGCCCGTCGTGGCAGAATGATTGAATTCAGGTACAATGATTCTAAGTGAAATAAGTCACACAGAAAATGAAATATCATAAGATATCAATAATACACGGAATGTAATCTTGGCTACACATGAACTGAATTACAAAACAGAACAGGGTCTCAAATTTAGAAAACCAACATTTGTTTGCTTAAGGGGAAAGGTGAGTTGGGTGCTGCATAAAACCAGAGACAGAAATTAGCACAGATTCCATTCCATAAGTCAAATACGTAATAGTCAAGACATACCACTTGCTCAACGAAATGGGCTAAACACCCTATATTCGACGCCTAGGAATACACCTGACTAGTAAGAATCTTCAAACCCATGGATTTATATGTCTCCATAAGAGAATCAAGCGTGTGTACAGCTGCATGAAGGCAGCAGAGAAAATCCGATAAATCCTATTATCAAAATGAATTACAAAAACAAAACACAATGACAGTGAAATAGAGAGCAATTCTTAAATAATTCATTCAGGGCTTGTGATGCAACCTGGATTTACCTCATCTAAACCCAGAGCTGAGAGAGACATAAGGTTGGACACTTCGGGCTGATAGCATTGGTGAGGTTCGATGAGCAAATGCAGACCATTTGAAGTCATACTGCATGGTACCCATTCCATGGGTCCCAACTCTCCAGGTTTAAGTGATTCTTCCTTCAGCTAAAGCATGCATGGGAAACCCACAGTATGGTGCACCGTGTGACCGGGAAACGTTTTCAAATGCATCTCAGTTTTGTCCCCTTTTACTCGGGTTCACAATTCCAGACCCTTTACTAACACTCTCCCCACTTGGAGAGTCAGTACCTTTAACCTCCTGTTTGGCACAGTTTGCAATTTCTGCGCAAGATGAACAGGAATAGGGAGAACCAATGAGAGACTAGCTGTAGGTGTCTGCACGGGCAAATTTAATGCTCATTTCCCACCAGGAAGAGGAGTTACCCAAAGGCTCATCATGCCGTGCCGGAACCAGATTAGGGCCTGAAGCAATCCTGCGGGTTTGCGGCCAGCTCACAAGAAAGAGATTTGAAGAAAGGAGCTCATGGGCACTGTAATTCACAAACCTGCAGAGTAATAAATGACAGCTATCGTCCAAAAATATATTGAAGGAAGGCTACGAAGAGGACTTGAAAGCGGGGCAGAATTGCAGGAAAACGATTTCAGGGGGTAGACTGGAATTGCATTTAAAGCATAGGAAAAGAGGCAGAACGTCGACAATGATGCACTTGGCCAAAAAGGGCGTATGCGTTTTTTCCTGAATATATTCAGGAAAAAACGCATACGCTCTTTTTGGCCAACCAAGCAAGCATGTTAAAGAAATCTGCACTACAATGAAGTCTCACTGCCCCCAGGTCAATAGGGCCATCTGAAAAAAGTGTAAAATCCAGAAATGCAGCACAGGCCATGGAGAACAGGGAGCCTTGTTATGCTGATGGGTGAGATGTAAATTGCCAACAGCCACTCTGGAGAAGTGTATGGTGTTTCCTGAAACACCTAAAAAACAAAGCAACGGAGCCTATGGCACTTCCACTTATGGTCCTATAGCTTAGGGAAATTAAAATCAAAAACACACAGCCAACCCAAAGTTTCAGACGGCTCTGTTTACAAGAACCTCGTCTACGGTACAGGTTAAATATCCCAGAAAGCAAAAAATGGATAAAGAAATTGTGGTACGTACGTACAATGGAATATCACACACCAATGAAATCTATGTCATCTGGCCCGTCGTGGCATAATGAGTGGATTCAGGTACGATGATTCTAAGTGAAATAAGTCACACAGAAAATGAAACATCATAAGGTGTCACTAATACACGGAATGTAATCTTGGCTACACATGAACTGAATTACAAAACAGAACAGGGTCTCAAATTTAGAAAACCAACTTATGTTTGCATAAGGGGAAAGGTGAGTTGGGGTGCTGCATAACACCAGAGATAGAAAGTAGCACAGATACCATTCCATATGTCAAATACGTAATAGTCAAGACATACCCCTTGCTCAACGAAATGGGCTAAACACCCTATATTCAACACCTAGGAATACACCTGACTAGAAAGAATCTTCAAACCCATGGATTTATATGTCTCCATAAGAGAATCAAGCGTGTGTACAGCTGCATGAAGGCAGCAGAGAAAATCCGATAAATCCTAGTATCAAAATGAATTACAAAAACAAAACACAATGACAGTGAAATAGAGAGCAATTCTTAAATAATTCATTCAGGGCTTGTGATGCAACCTGGATTTACCTCAACTACACCCAGAGCTGAGTGAGACATAAGGTTGGACACATCGGGCTGATAGCATTGGTGAGGTTCGATGAGCAAATGCAGACCATTTGAAGTCATAATACATGGTACACATTCCATGGGTCCCAACTCTCCAGTTTTAAGCGATTCTTCCTTCAGCTAAAGCATGCATGGGAAACCCACAGTATGGTGCACCGTGTGACCGGGAAACGTTTTCAAATGCATCTCAGTTTTCGTCACCTTTTACTCGGGTTCATAATTCCAGACCCTTTACTAACACTCTCCCCACTTGGAGAGTCAGTGCCTTTAACCTCCTGTTTGGCACAGTTTGCAAATTCTGCGCAAGATGAACAGGAATAGGGAGAACCAATGAGAGACTAGCTGTAGGTGTCTGCACGGGCAAATTTAACGCTCATTACCAACCAGGAACAGGAATTAACCAAAGGCTCAGCATGCCGTGCCGGAACCAGTTTAGGGCCTGAAGCAATCCTGCGGGTTTGCGGCCAGCTCACAAGAAAGCGATTTGAAGAAAGGAGCTCAGGGGCACTGTAATTCTCAAACCTGCAAAGTTATAAATGACAGCTATCGTCCAAAAATATATTGAAGGGAGGCTGCGGAGAGGACTTGAAATCGGGGCAGAATTGCAGGAAAGCGGTTTCAGGGAGTAGAGTGGAATTGCATTTAAAGCATAGGAAAAGAGGCAGAACGTCGACAATGATGCACTTGGCCACAAAGGGCGTATGCGTTTTTTCCTGAATATATTCAGGAAAAAACGCATATGCACTTTTTGAACAACCAAGCAAGCATGTTAGAGAAATTGCACTACAATGAAGTCTCACTGGCCCCCAATCAAAAGGGCCATCTGAAAAAAGTGTAAAATCCAAAAAGGCAGCACAGGCCATGGAGAACAGGGAGCCATGTTATGCTGATGGGTGGGATGTAAATTGCCAACAGCCACCCTGGAGAAGTGTATGGTGTTTCCTGAAACAGCTAAAAAACAAAGCAACGGAGCCTACGGTACTTCCACTTATGGTCCTATAGCTTAGGGAAATTAAAATCAAAAACACACAGCTGCCCCAATGTTTCAGACGGCTCTGTTTACAAGAACATCTTCTACAGTACAAGTTAAATATCCCAGAAAGCGAAAAATGGATAAAGAAGTTGTGGTACGTACGTACAATGGAATATCACTCACCAATGAAATCTATATCATCAGGCCCGTCGTGGCATAATGATTGAATTCAGGTACAATGATTCTAAGTGAAATAAGTCACACAGAAAATGAAACATCATAAGATATCACTAATACACGGAATGTAATCTTGGCTACACATGAACTGAATTACAAAACAGAACAGGGTCTCAAATTTAGAAAACCAACTTATGTTTGCTTAAGGGGAAAGGTGAGTTGGGTGCTGCATAAAACCAGAGATAGAAATTAGCACAGATACCATTCCATAAGTCAAATATGTAATAGTCAAGTCCCACCACTTGCTCAACGAAATGGGCTAAACACCCTATATTCAACACCTAGGAATACACCTGACTAGTAAAATCTTCAAACCCATGGATTTATATGTCTCCATAAGAGAATCAAGCGTGTGTACAGTTGCATGAAGGCAGCAGAGAAAATCCGATAAATCCTATTATCAAAATGAATTACAAAAACAAAACACAATGACAGTGAAATAGAGAACAATTCTTAAATAATTCATTCAGGGCTTGTGATGCAACCTGGATTTACCTCATCTAAACCCAGAGCTGAGAGAGACATATGGTTGGACACTTCGGGCTGATAGCATTGGTGAGGTTCGATGAGCAAATGCAGACCATTTGAAGTCATACTGCATGGTACCCTTTCCATGGGTCCCAACTCTCCAGGTTTAAGTGATTCTTCCTTCAGCTAAAGCATGCATGGGAAACCCACAGTATGGTGCACCGTGTGACCGGGAAACGTTTTCAAATGCATCTCAGTTTTGTCCCCTTTTACTCGGGTTCACAATTCCAGACCCTTTACTAACACTCTCCCCACTTGGAGAGTCAGTGCCTTTAACTTCCTGTTTGGCACAGTTTGCAATTTCTGCGCAAGATGAACAGGAATAGGGAGAACCAATGAGAGACTAGCTGTAGGTGTCTGCACGGGCAAATTTAATTCTCATTTCCCACCAGGAAGAGGAATTAACCAAAGGCTCAGCATGAGGTGCCGGAACCAGATTAGGGCCTGAAGCAATCCTGCGGGTTTGCGGCCAGCTCACAAGAAACCGATTTGAAGAAAGGAGCTCAGGGGCACTGTAATTCACAAACCTGCAGAGTTATAAATGACAGCTATCATCCAAAAATATATTGAAGGAAGGCTGCGAAGAGGACTTGAAAGCGGGGCAGAATTGCAGGAAAACGATTTCAGGGGTAGACTGGAATTGCATTTAAAGCATAGGAAAAGAGGCAGAACGTCGACAATGATGCACTTGGCCAAAAAGGGCGTATGCGTTTACGCCCTTTTTGGCCAACCAAGCAAGCATGTTAAAGAAATCTGCACTACAATGAAGTCTCACTGTCCACCGGTCAAAAGGGCCATCTGAAAAAAGTGTAAAATCCAGGAATACAGCACAGGCCATGGAGAACAGGGAGCCTTGTTATGCTGATGGGTGGGATGTAAATTGCCAACCGCCACTCTGGAGAATTGTATGGTGTTTCCTGAAACACCTAAAAAACAAAGCAACGGAGCCTATGGCACTTCCACTTATGGTCCTATAGCTTAGGGAAATTAAAATCAAAAACACACAGCCACCCCAAAGTTTCAGACGGCTCTGTTTACAAGAACCTCGTCTACGGTACAAGTTAAATATCCCAGAAAGCGAGAAATGGATAAAGAAGTTGTGGTACGTACGTACAATGGAATATCACTCACCAATGAAATCTATGTCATCTGGCCCGTCGTGGCATAATGAGTGGATTCAGGTACGATGATTCTAAGTGAAATAAGTCACACAGAAAATGAAACATCATAAGATATCACTAATACACCGAATGAAATCTTGGTTACACATGAACTGAATTACAAAACAGAACAGGGTCTCAAATTTAGAAAACCAACTTATGTTTGCTTAAGGGGAAAGGTCAGTTGGGGTGCTGCATAAAACCAGAGTTAGAAATTAGCACAGGTACCATTCCATATGTCAAATACATAATAGTCAAGACCTACCCCTTGCTCAACGAAATGGGCTAAACACCCTATATTCAACGCCTAGGAATACACCTGACTAGTAAGAATCTTCAAACCCATGGATTTATATGTCTCCATAAGAGAATCAAGCGTGTGTACAGCTGCATGAAGGCAGCAGAGAAAATCCGATAAATCCTATTATCAAAATGAATTACAAAAACAAAACACAATGACAGTGAAATAGAGAGCAATTCTTAAATAATTCATTCAGGGCTTGTGATGCAACCTGGATTTACCTCATCTAAACCCAGAGCTGAGAGAGACATAAGGTTCGACACTTCGGGCTGATAGCATTGGTGAGGTTCGATGAGCAAATGCAGACCATTTGAAGTCATACTGCATGGTACCCATTCCATGGGTCCCAACTCTCCAGGTTTAAGTGATTCTTCCTTCAGCTAAAGCATGCATGGGAAACCCACAGTATGGTGCACCGTGTGACCGGGAAACGTTTTCAAATGCATCTCAGTTTTGTCCCCTTTTACTCGGGTTCACAATTCCAGACCCTTTACTAACACTCTCCCCACTTGGAGAGTCAGTGCCTTTAACCTCCTGTTTGGCACAGTTTGCAATTTCTGCGCAAGATGAACAGGAATAGGGAGAACCAATGAGAGACTAGCTGTAGGTGTCTGCACGGGCAAATTTAATGCTCATTTCCGACCAGGAAGAGGAATTAACCAAAGGCTCAGCATGCCGTGCCGGAACCAGATTAGGGCCTGAAGCAATCCTGCGGGTTTGTGGCCAGCTCACAAGAAAGCGATTTGAAGAAAGGAGCTCAGGGGCACTGTAATTCACAAACCTGCAGAGTTATAAATGACAGCTATCGTCCAAAAATATATTGAAGGAAGGCTGCGAAGAGGACTTGAAATCGGGGCAGAATTGCAGGAAAGCGGTTTCAGGGAGTAGAGTGGAATTGCATTTAAAGCATAGGAAAAGAGGCAGAATGTCGACAATGATGCACTTGGCCAAAAAGGGCGTATGCGTTTTTTCCTGAATATATTCAGGAAAAAACGCATATGCACTTTTTGAACAACCAAGCAAGCATGTTAGAGAAATCTGCACTACAATGAAGTCTCACTGGCCCCCAATCAAAAGGGCCATCTGAAAAAAGTGTAAAATCCAAAAAGGCAGCACAGGCCATGGAGAACAGGGAGCCATGTTATGCTGATGGGTGGGATGTAAATTGCCAACAGCCACCCTGGAGAAGTGTATGGTGTTTCCTGAAACAGCTAAAAAACAAAGCAACGGAGCCTACGGTACTTCCACTTATGGTCCTATAGCTTAGGGAAATTAAAATCAAAAACACACAGCTGCCCCAATGTTTCAGACGGCTCTGTTTACAAGAACATCTTCTACGGTACAAGTTAAATATCCCAGAAAGCGAAAAATGGATAAAGAAGTTGTGGTACGTACGTACAATGGAATATCACTCACCAATGAAATCTATATCATCAGGCCCGTCGTGGGATAATGACTGAATTCAGGTACAATGATTCTAAGTGAAATAAGTCACACAGAAAATGAAACATCATAAGATATCACTAATACACGGAATGTAATCTTGGCTACACATGAACTGAATTACGAAACAGAACAGGGTCTCAAATTTAGAAAACCAACTTATGTTTGCTTAAGGGGAAAGGTCAGTTGGGTGCTGCATAAAACCAGAGATAGAAATTAGCACAGATACCATTCCATAAGTCAAATATGTAATAGTCAAGTCCTACCACTTGCTCAACGAAATGGGCTAAACACCCTATATTCAACACCTAGGAATACACCTGACTAGTAAAATCTTCAAACCCATGGATTTATATGTCTCCATAAGAGAATCAAGCGTGTGTACAGTTGCATGAAGGCAGCAGAGAAAATCCGATAAATCCTATTATCAAAATGAATTACAAAAACAAAACACAATGACAGTGAAATAGAGAACAATTCTTAAATAATTCATTCAGGGCTTGTGATGCAACCTGGATTTACCTCATCTAAACCCAGAGCTGAGAGAGACATAAGTTTGGACACTTCGGGCTGATAGCATTGGTGAGGTTCGATGAGCAAATGCAGACCATTTGAAGTCATACTGCATGGTACCCATTCCATGGGTCCCAACTCTCCAGGTTTAAGTGATTCTTCCTTCAGCTAAAGCATGCATGGGAAACCCACAGTATGGTGCACCGTGTGACTGGGAAGCATTTTCAAATGCATCTCAGTTTTCGTCCCCTTTTACTCGGGTTCACCATTCCAAACCCTTTACTAACACTCTCCCCACTTGGAGAGTCAGTGCCTTTAACCTCCTGTTTGGCACAGTTTGCAATTTCTGCGCAAGATGAACAGGAATAGGGAGAACCAATGAGAGAGTAGCTGTAGGTTTCTGCACGGGCAAATTTAATTCTCATTTCCCACCAGGAAGAGGAATTAACCAAAGGCTCAGCATGAGGTGCCGGAAACAGATTAGGGCCTGAAGCAATCATGCGGGTTTGCGGCCAGCTCACAAGAAAGCGATTTGAAGAAAGGAGCTCAGGGGCACTGTAATTCACAAACCTGCAGAGTTATAAATGACAGCTATCGTCCAAAAATATATTGAAGGAAGGCTGCGAAGAGGACTTGAAAGCGGGGCAGAATTGCAGGAAAACGATTTCAGGGGGTAGACTGGAATTGCATTTAAAGCATAGGTAAAGAGGCAGAAGGTCGACAATGATGCACTTGGCCAAAAAGGGCGTATGCGTTTACGCCCTTTTTGGCCAACCAAGCAAGCATGTTAAAGAAATCTGCACTACAATGAAGTCTCACTGCCCCCAGGTCAATAGGGCCATCTGAAAAAAGTGTAAAATCCAGAAATGCAGCACAGGCCATGGAGAACAGGGAGCCTTGTTATGCTGATGGGTGGGATGTAAATTGCCAACAGCCACTCTGGAGAAGTGTATGGTGTTTCCTGAAACACCTAAAAAACAAAGCAACGGAGCCTATGGCACTTCCACTTATGGTCCTATAGCTTAGGGAAATTAAAATCAAAAACACACAGCCAACCCAAAGTTTCAGACGGCTCTGTTTACAAAAACCTCGTCTACGGTACAGGTTAAATATCCCAGAAAGCAAAAAATGGATAAAGAAATTGTGGTACGTACGTACAATGGAATATCACTCACCAATGAAATCTATGTCATCTGGCCCGTCGTGGCATAATGAGTGGATTCAGGTACGATGATTCTAAGTGAAATAAGTCACACAGAAAATGAAACATCATAAGGTGTCACTAATACACGGAATGTAATCTTGGCTACACATGAACTGAATTACAAAACAGAACAGGGTCTCAAATTTAGAAAACCAACTTATGTTTGCCTAAGGGGAAAGGTGAGTTGGGGTGCTGCATAACACCAGAGATAGAAATTAGCACAGATACCATTCCATATGTCAAATACGTAATAGTCAAGACATACCCCTTGTTCAACGAAATGGGCTAAACACCCTATATTCAACACCTAGGAATACACCTGTCTAGAAAGAACTTCAAACCCATGGATTTATATGTCTCCATAAGAGAATCAAGCGTGTGTACAGCTGCATGAAGGCAGCAGAGAAAATCCGATAAATCCTATTATCAAAATGAATTACAAAAACAAAACACAATGACAGTGAAATAGAGAGCAATTCTTAAATAATTCATTCAGGGCTTGTGATGCAACCTGGATTTACCTCAACTACACCCAGAGCTGAGTGAGACATAAGGTTGGACACATCGGGCTGATAGCATTGGTGAGGTTCGATGAGCAAATGCAGACCATTTGAAGTCATAATACATGGTACACATTCCATGGGTCCCAACTCTCCAGTTTTAAGCGATTCTTCCTTCAGCTAAAGCATGCATGGGAAACCCACAGTATGGTGCACCGTGTGACCGGGAAACGTTTTCAAATGCATCTCAGTTTTCGTCCCCTTTTACTCGGGTTCATAATTCCAGACCCTTTACTAACACTCTCCCCACTTGGAGAGTCAGTGCCTTTAACCTCCTGTTTGGCACAGTTTGCAATTTCTGCGCAAGATGAACAGGAATAGGGAGAACCAATGAGAGACTAGCTGTAGGTGTCTGCACGGGCAAATTTAACGCTCATTTCCAACCAGGAACAGGAATTAACCAAAGGCTCAGCATGCCGTGCTGGAACCAGATTAGGGCCTGAAGCAATCCTGCGTGTTTGCGGCCAGCTCACAAGAAAGCGATTTGAAGAAAGGAGCTCAGGGGCACTGTAATTCTCAAACCTGCAAAGTTATAAATGACAGCTATCGTCCAAAAATATATTGAAGGAAGGCTGCGAAGAGGACTTGAAAGCGGGGCAGAATTGCAGGAAAGCGGTTTCAGGGAGTAGAGTGGAATTGCATTTAAAGCATAGGAAAAGAGGCAGAATGTCGACAATGATGCACTTGGCCAAAAAGGGCGTATGCGTTTTTTCCTGAATATATTCAGGAAAAAACGCATATGCACTTTTTGAACAACCAAGCAAGCATGTTAGAGAAATTTGCACTACAATGAAGTCTCACTGCCCCCCAATCAAAAGGGCCATCTGAAAAAAGTGTAAAATCCAAAAAGGCAGCACAGGCCATGGAGAACAGGGAGCCATGTTATGCTGATGGGTGGGATGTAAATTGCCAACAGCCACCCTGGAGAAGTGTATGGTGTTTCCTGAAACACCTAAAAAACAAAGCAACGGAGCCTACGGTACTTCCACTTATGGTCCTATAGCTTAGGGAAATTAAAATCAAAAACACACAGCCGCCCCAATGTTTCAGACGGCTCTGTTTACAAGAACATCTTCTACGGTACAAGTTAAATATCCCAGAAAGCGAAAAATGGATAAAGAAGTTGTGGTACGTACGTACAATGGAATATCACTCACCAATGAAATCTATATCATCAGGCCCGTCGTGGTATAATGATTGAATTCAGGTACAATGATTCTAAGTGAAATAAGTCACACAGAAAATGAAACATCATAAGATATCACTAATACACGGAATGTTATCTTGGCTACACATGAACTGAATTACAAAACAGAACAGGGTCTCAAATTTAGAAAACCAACTTATGTTTGCTTAAGGGGAAAGGTCAGTTGGGTGCTGCATAAAACCAGAGATAGAAATTAGCACAGATACCATTCCATAAGTCAAATATGTAATAGTCAAGTCCTACCACTTGCTCAACGAAATGGGCTAAACACCCTATATTCAACACCTAGGAATACACCTGACTAGTAAAATCTTCAAACCCATGGATTTATATGTCTCCATAAGAGAATCAAGCGTGTGTACAGTTGCATGAAGGCAGCAGAGAAAATCCGATAAATCCTATTATCAAAATGAATTACAAAAACAAAACACAATGACAGTGAAATAGAGAACAATTCTTAAATAATTCATTCAGGGCTTGTGATGCAACCTGGATTTACCTCATCTAAACCCAGAGCTGAGAGAGACATAAGGTTGGACACTTCGGGCTGATAGCATTGGTGAGGTTCGATGAGCAAATGCAGACCATTTGAAGTCATACTGCATGGTACCCATTCCATGGGTCCCAACTCTCCAGGTTTAAGTGATTCTTCCTTCAGCTAAAGCATGCATGGGAAACCCACAGTATGGTGCACCGTGTGACCGGGAAACGTTTTCAAATGCATCTCAGTTTTGTCCCCTTTTACTCGGGTTCACAATTCCAGACCCTTTACTAACACTCTCCCCACTTGGAGAGTCAGTGCCTTTAACCTCCTGTTTGGCACAGTTTGCAATTTCTGCGCAAGATGAACAGGAATAGGGAGAAGCAATGAGAGACTAGCTGTAGGTGTCTGCACGGGCAAATTTAATGCTCATTTCCGACCAGGAAGAGGAATTAACCAAAGGCTCAGCATGCCGTGCCGGAACCAGATTAGGGCCTGAAGCAATCCTGCGGGTTTGCGGCCAGCTCACAAGAAAGCGATTTGAAGAAAGGAGCTCAGGGGCACTGTAATTCACAAACCTGCAGAGTTATAAATGACAGCTATCGTCCAAAAATATATTGAAGGAAGGCTGCGAAGAGGACTTGAAAGCGGGGCAGAATTGCAGGAAAGCGGTTTCAGGGAGTAGAGTGGAATTGCATTTAAAGCATAGGAAAAGAGGCAGAACGTCCACAATGTTGCACGTGGCCAAAAAGGGCGTATGCGTTTTTTCCTGAATATATTCAGGAAAAAACGCATATGCACTTTTTGAACAACCAAGCAAGCATGTTAGAGAAATCGGCACTACAATGAAGTCTCACTGGCCCCCAATCAAAAGGGCCATCTGAAAAAAGTGTAAAATCCAAAAAGGCAGCACAGGCCATGGAGAACAGGGAGCCATGTTATGCTGATGGGTGGGATGTAAATTGCCAACAGCCACCCTGGAGAAGTGTATGGTGTTTCCTGAAACACCTAAAACACAAAGCAACGGAGCCTACGGTACTTCCACTTATGGTCCTATAGCTTAGGGAAATTAAAATCAAAAACACACAGCTGCCCCAATGTTTCAGACGGCTCTGTTTACAAGAACATCTTCTACGGTACAAGTTAAATATCCCAGAAAGCGAAAAATGGATAAAGAAGTTGTGGTACGTACGTACAATGGAATATCACTCACCAATGAAATCTATATCATCAGGCCCATCGTGGTATAATGACTGAATTCAGGTACAATGATTCTAAGTGAAATAAGTCACACAGAAAATGAAACATCATAAGATATCACTAATACACGGAATGTAATCTTGGCTACACATGAACTGAATTACGAAACAGAACAGGGTCTCAAATTTAGAAAACCAACTTATGTTTGCTTAAGGGGAAAGGTCAGTTGGGTGCTGCATAAAACCAGAGATAGAAATTAGCACAGATACCATTCCATAAGTCAAATATGTAATAGTCAAGTCCTACCACTTGCTCAACGAAATGGGCTAAACACCCTATATTCAACACCTAGGAATACACCTGACTAGTAAAATCTTCAAACCCATGGATTTATATGTCTCCATAAGAGAATCAAGCGTGTGTACAGTTGCATGAAGGCAGCAGAGAAAATCCGATAAATCCTATTATCAAAATGAATTACAAAAACAAAACACAATGACAGTGAAATAGAGAACAATTCTTAAATAATTCATTCAGGGCTTGTGATGCAACCTGGATTTACCTCATCTAAACCCAGAGCTGAGAGAGACATAAGTTTGGACACTTCGGGCTGATAGCATTGGTGAGGTTCGATGAGCAAATGCAGACCATTTGAAGTCATACTGCATGGTACCCATTCCATGGGTCCCAACTCTCCAGGTTTAAGTGATTCTTCCTTCAGCTAAAGCATGCATGGGAAACCCACAGTATGGTGCACCGTGTGACTGGGAAGCATTTTCAAATGCATCTCAGTTTTCGTCCCCTTTTACTCGGGTTCACCATTCCAAACCCTTTACTAACACTCTCCCCACTTGGAGAGTCAGTGCCTTTAACCTCCTGTTTGGCACAGTTTGCAATTTCTGCGCAAGATGAACAGGAATAGGGAGAACCAATGAGAGAGTAGCTGTAGGTTTCTGCACGGGCAAATTTAATTCTCATTTCCCACCAGGAAGAGGAATTAACCAAAGGCTCAGCATGAGGTGCCGGAAACAGATTAGGGCCTGAAGCAATCCTGCGGGTTTGCGGCCAGCTCACAAGAAAGCGATTTGAAGAAAGGAGCTCAGGGGCACTGTAATTCACAAACCTGCAGAGTTATAAATGACAGCTATCGTCCAAAAATATATTGAAGGAAGGCTGCGAAGAGGACTTGAAAGCGGGGCAGAATTGCAGGAAAACGATTTCAGGGGGTAGACTGGAATTGCATTTAAAGCATAGGTAAAGAGGCAGAAGGTCGACAATGATGCACTTGGCCAAAAAGGGCGTATGCGTTTACGCCCTTTTTGGCCAACCAAGCAAGCATGTTAAAGAAATCTGCACTACAGTGAAGTCTCACTGCCCCCAGGTCAATAGGGCCATCTGAAAAAAGTGTAAAATCCAGAAATGCAGCACAGGCCATGGAGAACAGGGAGCCTTGTTATGCTGATGGGTGGGATGTAAATTGCCAACAGCCACTCTGGAGAAGTGTATGGTGTTTCCTGAAACACCTAAAAAACAAAGCAACGGAGCCTATGGCACTTCCACTTATGGTCCTATAGCTTAGGGAAATTAAAATCAAAAACACACAGCCAACCCAAAGTTTCAGACGGCTCTGTTTACAAGAACCTCGTCTACGGTACAGGTTAAATATCCCAGAAAGCAAAAAATGGATAAAGAAATTGTGGTACGTACGTACAATGGAATATCACTCACCAATGAAATCTATGTCATCTGGCCCGTCGTGGCATAATGAGTGGATTCAGGTACGATGATTCTAAGTGAAATAAGTCACACAGAAAATGAAACATCATAAGGTGTCACTAATACACGGAATGTAATCTTGGCTACACATGAACTGAATTACAAAACAGAACAGGGTCTCAAATTTAGAAAACCAACTTATGTTTGCCTAAGGGGAAAGGTGAGTTGGGGTGCTGCATAACACCAGAGATAGAAATTAGCACAGATACCATTCCATATGTCAAATACGTAATAGTCAAGACATACCCCTTGTTCAACGAAATGGGCTAAACACCCTATATTCAACACCTAGGAATACACCTGTCTAGAAAGAACTTCAAACCCATGGATTTATATGTCTCCATAAGAGAATCAAGCATGTGTACAGTTGCATGAAGGCAGCAGAGAAAATCCGATAAATCCTATTATCAAAATGAATTACAAAAACAAAACACAATGACAGTGAAATAGAGAGCAATTCTTAAATAATTCATTCAGGGCTTGTGATGCAACCTGGATTTACCTCAACTACACCCAGAGCTGAGTGAGACATAAGGTTGGACACATCGGGCTGATAGCATTGGTGAGGTTCGATGAGCAAATGCAGACCATTTGAAGTCATAATACATGGTACACATTCCATGGGTCCCAACTCTCCAGTTTTAAGCGATTCTTCCTTCAGCTAAAGCATGCATGGGAAACCCACAGTATGGTGCACCGTGTGACCGGGAAACGTTTTCAAATGCATCTCAGTTTTCGTCCCCTTTTACTCGGGTTCATAATTCCAGACCCTTTACTAACACTCTCCCCACTTGGAGAGTCAGTGCCTTTAACCTCCTGTTTGGCACAGTTTGCAATTTCTGCGCAAGATGAACAGGAATAGGGAGAACCAATGAGAGACTAGCTGTAGGTGTCTGCACGGGCAAATTTAACGCTCATTTCCAACCAGGAACAGGAATTAACCAAAGGCTCAGCATGCCGTGCTGGAACCAGATTAGGGCCTGAAGCAATCCTGCGTGTTTGCGGCCAGCTCACAAGAAAGCGATTTGAAGAAAGGAGCTCAGGGGCACTGTAATTCTCAAACCTGCAAAGTTATAAATGACAGCTATCGTCCAAAAATATATTGAAGGAAGGCTGCGAAGAGGACTTGAAATCGGGGCAGAATTGCAGGAAAGCGGTTTCAGGGAGTAGAGTGGAATTGCATTTAAAGCATAGGAAAAGAGGCAGAATGTCGACAATGATGCACTTGGCCAAAAAGGGCGTATGCGTTTTTTCCTGAATATATTCAGGAAAAAACGCATATGCACTTTTTGAACAACCAAGCAAGCATGTTAGAGAAATCTGCACTACAATGAAGTCTCACTGCCCCCCAATCAAAAGGGCCATCTGAAAAAAGTGTAAAATCCAAAAAGGCAGCACAGGCCATGGAGAACAGGGAGCCATGTTATGCTGATGGGTGGGATGTAAATTGCCAACAGCCACCCTGGAGAAGTGTATGGTGTTTCCTGAAACACCTAAAAAACAAAGCAACGGAGCCTACGGTACTTCCACTTATGGTCCTATAGCTTAGGGAAATTAAAATCAAAAACACACAGCCGCCCCAATGTTTCAGACGGCTCTGTTTACAAGAACATCTTCTACGGTACAAGTTAAATATCCCAGAAAGCGAAAAATGGATAAAGAAGTTGTGGTACGTACGTACAATGGAATATCACTCACCAATGAAATCTATATCATCAGGCCCGTCGTGGTATAATGATTGAATTCAGGTACAATGATTCTAAGTGAAATAAGTCACACAGAAAATGAAACATCATAAGATATCACTAATACACGGAATGTAATCTTGGCTACACATGAACTGAATTACAAAACAGAACAGGGTCTCAAATTTAGAAAACCAACTTATGTTTGCTTAAGGGGAAAGGTCAGTTGGGTGCTGCATAAAACCAGAGATAGAAATTAGCACAGATACCATTCCATAAGTCAAATATGTAATAGTCAAGTCCTACCACTTGCTCAACGAAATGGGCTAAACACCCTATATTCAACGCCTAGGAATACATCTGACTAGTAAAATCTTCAAACCCATGGATTTATATGTCTCCATAAGAGAATCAAGCGTGTGTACAGTTGCATGTAGGCAGCAGAGAAAATCCGATAAATCCTATTATCAAAATGAATTACAAAAACAAAACACAATGACAGTGAAATAGAGAACAATTCTTAAATAATTCATTCAGGGCTTGTGATGCAACCTGGATTTACCTCATCTAAACCCAGAGCTGAGAGAGACATAAGGTTGGACACTTCGGGCTGATAGCATTGGTGAGGTTCGATGAGCAAATGCAGACCATTTGAAGTCATACTGCATGGTACCCATTCCATGGGTCCCAACTCTCCAGGTTTAAGTGATTCTTCCTTCAGCTAAATCATGCATGGGTAACCCACAGTATGGTGCACCGTGTGACCGGGAAACGTTTTCAAATGCATCTCAGTTTTGTCCCCGTTTACTCGGGTTCACAATTCCAGACCCTTTACTAACACTCTCCCCACTTGGAGAGTCAGTGCCTTTAACCTCCTGTTTGGCACAGTTTGCAATTTCTGCGCAAGATGAACAGGAATAGGGAGAAGCAATGAGAGACTAGCTGTAGGTGTCTGCACGGGCAAATTTAATGCTCATTTCCGACCAGGAAGAGGAATTAACCAAAGGCTCAGCATGCCGTGCCGGAACCAGATTAGGGCCTGAAGCAATCCTGCGGGTTTGCGGCCAGCTCACAAGAAAGCGATTTGAAGAAAGGAGCTCAGGGGCACTGTAATTCACAAACCTGCAGAGTTATAAATGACAGCTATCGTCCAAAAATATATTGAAGGAAGGCTGCGAAGAGGACTTGAAAGCGGGGCAGAATTGCAGGAAAGCGGTTTCAGGGAGTAGAGTGGAATTGCATTTAAAGCATAGGAAAAGAGGCAGAACGTCCACAATGTTGCACGTGGCCAAAAAGGGCGTATGCGTTTTTTCCTGAATATATTCAGGAAAAAACGCATATGCACTTTTTGAACAACCAAGCAAGCATGTTAGAGAAATCGGCACTACAATGAAGTCTCACTGGCCCCCAATCAAAAGGGCCATCTGAAAAAAGTGTAAAATCCAAAAAGGCAGCACAGGCCATGGAGAACAGGGAGCCATGTTATGCTGATGGGTGGGATGTAAATTGCCAACAGCCACCCTGGAGAAGTGTATGGTGTTTCCTGAAACACCTAAAACACAAAGCAACGGAGCCTACGGTACTTCCACTTATGGTCCTATAGCTTAGGGAAATTAAAATCAAAAACACACAGCTGCCCCAATGTTTCAGACGGCTCTGTTTACAAGAACATCTTCTACGGTACAAGTTAAATATCCCAGAAAGCGAAAAATGGATAAAGAAGTTGTGGTACGTACGTACAATGGAATATCACTCACCAATGAAATCTATATCATCAGGCCCGTCATTGTATAATGACTGAATTCAGGTACAATGATTCTAAGTGAAATAAGTCACACAGAAAATGAAACATCATAAGATATCACTAATACACGGAATGTAATCTTGGCTACACATGAACTGAATTACGAAACAGAACAGGGTCTCAAATTTAGAAAACCAACTTATGTTTGCTTAAGGGAAAAGGTGAGTTGGGTGCTGCATAAAACCAGAGATAGAAATTAGCACAGATACCATTCCATAAGTCAAATATGTAATAGTCAAGTCCTACCACTTGCTCAACGAAATGGGCTAAACACCCTATATTCAACACCTAGGAATACACCTGACTAGTAAAATCTTCAAACCCATGGATTTATATGTCTCCATAAGAGAATCAAGCGTGTGTACAGCTGCATGAAGGCAGCAGAGAAAATCCGATAAATCCTATTATCAAAATGAATTACAAAAACAAAACACAATGACAGTGAAATAGAGAACAATTCTTAAATAATTCATTCAGGGCTTGTGATGCAACCTGGATTTACCTCATCTAAACCCAGAGCTGAGAGAGACATAAGTTTGGACACTTCGGGCTGATAGCATTGGTGAGGTTCGATGAGCAAATGCAGACCATTTGAAGTCATACTGCATGGTACCCATTCCATGGGTCCCAACTCTCCAGGTTTAAGTGATTCTTCCTTCAGCTAAAGCATGCATGGGAAACCCACAGTATGGTGCACCGTGTGACTGGGAAGCATTTTCAAATGCATCTCAGTTTTCGTCCCCTTTTACTCGGGTTCACCATTCCAAACCCTTTACTAACACTCTCCCCACTTGGAGAGTCAGTGCCTTTAACCTCCTGTTTGGCACAGTTTGCAATTTCTGCGCAAGATGAACAGGAATAGGGAGAACCAATGAGAGAGTAGCTGTAGGTTTCTGCACGGGCAAATTTAATTCTCATTTCCCACCAGGAAGAGGAATTAATCAAAGGCTCAGCATGAGGTGCCGGAAACAGATTAGGGCCTGAAGCAATCCTGCGGGTTTGCGGCCAGCTCACAAGAAAGCGATTTGAAGAAAGGAGCTCAGGGGCACTGTAATTCACAAACCTGCAGAGTTATAAATGACAGCTATCGTCCAAAAATATATTGAAGGAAGGCTGCGAAGAGGACTTGAAAGCGGGGCAGAATTGCAGGAAAACGATTTCAGGGGGTAGACTGGAATTGCATTTAAAGCATAGGTAAAGAGGCAGAAGGTCGACAATGATGCACTTGGCCAAAAAGGGCATATGCGTTTACGCCCTTTTTGGCCAACCAAGCAAGCATGTTAAAGAAATCTGCACTACAATGAAGTCTCACTGCCCCCAGGTCAATAGGGCCATCTGAAAAAAGTGTAAAATCCAGAAATGCAGCACAGGCCATGGAGAACAGGGAGCCTTGTTATGCTGATGGGTGGGATGTAAATTGCCAACAGCCACTCTGGAGAAGTGTATGGTGTTTCCTGAAACACCTAAAAAACAAAGCAACGGAGCCTATGGCACTTCCACTTATGGTCCTATAGCTTAGGGAAATTAAAATCAAAAACACACAGCCAACCCAAAGTTTCAGACGGCTCTGTTTACAAGAACCTCGTCTACGGTACAGGTTAAATATCCCAGAAAGCAAAAAATGGATAAAGAAATTGTGGTACGTACGTACAATGGAATATCACTCACCAATGAAATCTATGTCATCTGGCCCGTCGTGGCATAATGAGTGGATTCAGGTACGATGATTCTAAGTGAAATAAGTCACACAGAAAATGAAACATCATAAGGTGTCACTAATACACGGAATGTAATCTTGGCTACACATGAACTGAATTACAAAACAGAACAGGGTCTCAAATTTAGAAAACCAACTTATGTTTGCCTAAGGGGAAAGGTGAGTTGGGGTGCTGCCTAACACCAGAGATAGAAATTAGCACAGATACCATTCCATATGTCAAATACGTAATAGTCAAGACATACCCCTTGTTCAACGAAATGGGCTAAACACCCTATATTCAACACCTAGGAATACACCTATCTAGAAAGAACTTCAAACCCATGGATTTATATGTCTCCATAAGAGAATCAAGCATGTGTACAGCTGCATGAAGGCAGCAGAGAAAATCCGATAAATCCTATTATCAAAATGAATTACAAAAACAAAACACAATGACAGTGAAATAGAGAGCAATTCTTAAATAATTCATTCAGGGCTTGTGATGCAACCTGGATTTACCTCAACTACACCCAGAGCTGAGTGAGACATAAGGTTGGACACATCGGGCTGATAGCATTGGTGAGGTTCGATGAGCAAATGCAGACCATTTGAAGTCATAATACATGGTACACATTCCATGGGTCCCAACTCTCCAGGTTTAAGCGATTCTTCCTTCAGCTAAAGCATGCATGGGAAACCCACAGTATGGTGCACCGTGTGACCGGGAAACGTTTTCAAATGCATCTCAGTTTTCGTCCCCTTTTACTCGGGTTCATAATTCCAGACCCTTTACTAACACTCTCCCCACTTGGAGAGTCAGTGCCTTTAACCTCCTGTTTGGCACAGTTTGCAATTTCTGCGCAAGATGAACAGGAATAGGGAGAACCAATGAGAGACTAGCTGTAGGTGTCTGCACGGGCAAATTTAACGCTCATTTCCAACCAGGAACAGGAATTAACCAAAGGCTCAGCATGCCGTGCTGGAACCAGATTAGGGCCTGAAGCAATCCTGCGTGTTTGCGGCCAGCTCACAAGAAAGCGATTTGAAGAAAGGAGCTCAGGGGCACTGTAATTCTCAAACCTGCAAAGTTATAAATGACAGCTATCGTCCAAAAATATATTGAAGGAAGGCTGCGAAGAGGACTTGAAATCGGGGCAGAATTGCAGGAAAGCGGTTTCAGGGAGTAGAGTGGAATTGCATTTAAAGCATAGGAAAAGAGGCAGAATGTCGACAATGATGCACTTGGCCAAAAAGGGCGTATACGTTTTTTCCTGAATATATTCAGGAAAAAACGCATATGCACTTTTTGAACAACCAAGCAAGCATGTTAGAGAAATCTGCACTACAATGAAGTCTCACTGCCCCCCAATCAAAAGGGCCATCTGAAAAAAGTGTAAAATCCAGAAAGGCAGCACAGGCCATGGAGAACAGGGAGCCTTGTTATGCTGATGGGTGGGATGTAAATTGCCAACAGCCACTCTGGAGAAGTGTATGGTGTTTCCTGAAACACCTAAAAAACAAAGCAACGGAGCCTACGGCACTTCAACTTATGGTCCTATAGCTTAGGGAAATTAAAATCAAAAACACACAGCCACCCCAAAGTTTCAGACGGCTCTGTTTACAAGAACCACCTCTACGGTACAAGTTAAATATCCCAGAAAGCGAAAAATGGATAAAGAAGTTGTGGTACGTACGTACAACGGAATATCACTCACCAATGAAATCTATATCATCTGGCCCGTCGTGGCATAATGAGTGGATTCAGGTACAATGATTCTAAGTGAAATAAGTCACACAGAAAATGAAACATCATAAGATATCACTAATACACGGAATGTAATCTTGGATACACATGAACTGAATTACAAAACAGAACAGGGTCTCAAATTTAGAAAACCAACTTATGTTTGCTTAAGGGGAAAGGTGAGTTGGGGTGCTGCATAAAACCAGAGATAGAAATTAGCACAGACACCATTCCATACGTCAAATATGTAATAGTCAAGATCTACAACTTGCTCAACGAAATGGGCTAAACACGCTATATTCAACGCCTAGGAATACACCTGACTATAAAGAATCTTCAAACCCATGGATTTATATGTCTCCATAAGAGAATCAAGCGTGTGTACAGCTGCATGAAGGCAGCAGAGAAAATCCGATAAATCCAATTATCAAAATTAATTACAAAAACAAAACACAATGACAGTGAAATAGAGAGCAATTCTTAAATAATTCATTCAGGGCTTGTGATGCAACCTGGATTTACCTCATCTACATCCAGAGCTGAGTGATACATAAGGTTGGACACTTCGGGCTGATAGCATTGGTGAGGTTCGATGAGCAAATGCAGACCATTTGAAGTCATACTGCATGGTACCCATTCCATGGGTCCCAACTCTCCAGGTTTAAGCGATTCTTCCTTCAGCTATAACATGCATGGGAACCCACAGTATGGTGCACCGTGTGACCGGGAAACGTTTTCAAATGCATCTCAGTTTTTGTCCCCTTTTACTCGGGTTCACAATTCCAGAACCTTTACAAACACTCTCCCCACTTGGAGAGTCAGTGCCTTTAACCTGCTGTTTGACACAGTTTGCAGTTTCTGCGCAAGATGAACAGGAATAGGGAGAACCAATGAGAGACTAGTTGTAGGTGTCTGCACGGGCAAATTTAACGCTCATTTCCAACCAGGAAGAGGAATTAACCAAACGCTCAGCATGCCGTTTCGGAACCAGATTAGGGCCTGAAGCAATCCTGCGAGTTTGCGGCCAGCTCACAAGAAAGCGATTTGAAGAAAGGAGCTCAGTGGCACTGTAATTCACAAACCTGCAGAGTTATAAATGACAGCTATCGCCCAAAAATATATTGAAGGAATGCTGCGAAGAGGACTTGAAAGCGGGGCAGAATTCCAGGAAATCGATTTCAGGGGGTAGACTGGAATTGCATTTTAAGTATAGGAAAAGAGGGAGAACGTCGACAATGATGCACTTGGCCAAAAAGGGCGTATGCGTTTTTTCCTGAATATATTCAGGAAAAAACGCATACGCCCTTTTTGGCCAAACAAGCAAGCATGTTAAAGAAATCTGCACTACAATGAAGTCTCACTGTCCACCGGTCAAAAGGGCCATCTGAAAAAAGTGTAAAATCCAGAAATGCAGCCCAGGCCATGGAGAACAGGGAGCCTTGTTATGCTGATGGGTGGGATGTAAATTGCCAACAGCCACTCTGGAGAAGTGTATGGTGTTTCCTGAAACACCTAAAAAACAAAGCAACGGAGCCTAAGGCACTTCCACTTATGGTCCTATAGCTTAGGGACATTAAAATCAAAAACACACAGCCACCCCAAAGTTTCAGACGGCTCTGTTTACAAGAACCTCGTCTACGGTACAAGTTAAATATCCCAGAAAGCGAAAAATGGATAAAGAAGTTGTGGTACGTACGTACAATGGAATATCACTCACCAAAGAAATCTATATCATCTGGCCCGTCGTGGCATAATTAGTGGATTCAGGTACAATGATTCTAAGTGAAATAAGTCACACAGAAAATGAAACATCATAAGATATCACTAATACACGGAATGTAACCTTGGCTACACATGAACTGAATTACAAAACAGAACAGGGTCTCAAATTTAGAAAAGCAACTTATGTTTGCTTAAGGGGAAAGGTGAGTTGGGGTGCTGCATAAAACCAGAGATAGAAATTAGCACAGATACCATTCCATACGTCAAATATGTAACAGGCAAGACCTACACCTTGCTCAACGAAATGGGCTAAACACCCTATATTCAACGCCTAGGAATACACCTGAGTAGAAAGAATATTCAAACCCATGGATTTATATGTCTCCATAAGAAAATCAAGCGTGTGTACAGCTGCATGAATGCAGCAGAGAAAATCCGATAAATCCCATTATCAAAATGAATTTCAAAAACAAAACACAATGACAGTGAAATAGAGAGCAATTCTTAAATAATTCATTCAGGGCTTGTGATGCAACCTGGATTTACCTCATCTACACCGAGCTGAGTGAGACATAAGGTTGGACACTTCGGGCTGATAGCATTGTTGAGGTTCGATGAGCAAATGCAGACCATTTGAAGTCATAATACATGGTACACATTCGATGGGTCCCAACTCTCCAGGTTTAAGCGATTCTACCTTCAGCTAAAGCATGCATGGGAATCCCACAGTATGGTGCACCGTGTGACCGGGAAACATTTGCAAATGCATCTCAGATTTTGTCCCCTTTTACTCGGGTTCACAATTCCAGACCCTTTACTAACACTCTCCCCACTTGGAGAGTCACTGCCTTTAACCTCCTGTTTGGCACAGTTTGCAATTTCTGCGCAAGATGAACAGCAATAGGGAGAACCAATGAGAGAGTAGCTGTAGGTGTCTGCACGGGCAAATTTAACGCTCATTTCCCACCAGGAAGAGGAATTAACCAAAGGCTCAGCATGCCATGCCAGAACAAGATTAGGGCCTGAAGCAATCCTTCGGGTTTGCGGCCAGCTCACAAGAAAGCGATTTGAAGAAAGGAGCTCAGGTGCACTGTAATTCACAAACATGCAGAGTTATAAATGACAGCTATCGTCCAAAAATATATTGAAGGAAGGCTGTGAAGAGGACTTGAAAGCGGGGCAGAATTGCAGGAAAACGATTTCAGGGGGTAGACTGGAATTGCATTTAAAGCATAGGAAAAGAGGCAGAATGTCGACAATGATGCACTTGGCCAAAAAGTGCGTATGCGTTTTTTCCTGAATATATTCAGGAAAAAACGCATATGCAGTTTTTGGCCAACCAAGCAAGCATGTTAAAGAAATCTGCACTACAATGAAGTCTCACTGCCCCCCAGTCAAAAGGGCCATCTGAAAAAAGTGTAAAATACAGAAATGCAGCACAGGCCATGGAGAACAGGGAGCCTTGTTATGCTGATGGGTGGGATGTGAATTGCCAAGAGCCACTCTGGACAAGTGTATGGTGTTTCCTGAAACACCTAAAAAACAAAGCAACGGAGCCTCCGGCACTTCCACTTATGGTCCTATAGCTTAGGGAATTTAAATTCAAAAACACACAGCCACCCCAATGTTTCAGACGGCTCTGTTTACAAGAAGCTCGTCTACGGTACAAGTTAAATATCCCAGAAAGCGAAAAATGGATAAAGAAGTTGTGGTACGTACGTACAATGGAATATCACTCACCAATGAAATCTATGTCATCTGGCCCATCGTGGCATAATGAGTGGATTCAGGTACGATGATTCTAAGTGAAATAAGTCACACAGAAAATGAAACATCATAAGATATCAATAATACACGGAATGTAATCTTGGCTACACATGAACTGAATTACAAAACAGAACAGGGTGTAAATTTAGAAAACCAACTTATGTTTGCTTAAGGGAAAAGGTGAGTTGGGGTGTTGCATAAAACCAGAGATGGAAATTAGCACAGATACCATTCCATACGTCAAATATGTAATAGTCAAGACCTACCCCTTGCTCAACGAAATGAGCTAGACACCCTATATTCAACGCCTAGGAATACAACTTACTAGAAAGAATTTTCAAACCCATGGATTTATATGTCTCCAAAAGAGAATCAACCGTGTTTACAGCTACATGAAGGCAGCAGAGACAATCCGATAAATCCCATTATCAAAACGAATTACAAAAACAAAACACAATGACAGTGAAATAGAGAGCAATTCTTAATAATTCATTCAGGGCTTGTGATGCAACCTGGATTTAGCTCATCTACACCCAGAGCTGAGTGAGACATAAGGTTGGACACTTCGGGCTGATAGCATTGGTGAGGTTCGATGAGCAAATGCAGACCATTTGAAGTCATACTGCATGGTACCCATTCCATGGGTCCCAACTCTCCAGGTTTAAGCGATTCTTCCTTCAGCTAAAGCATGCATGGGAAACCCACAGTATGCTGCACAGTGTGACCGGGAAACGTTTTCAAATGCATCTCAGTTTTGTCCTCTTTTACTCGGGTTCACAATTCCAGACCCTTTATTAACACTCTCCCCACTTGTAGAATAAGTGCCTTTAACCTCCTGTTTGTCACAGTTTGCAATTTCTGCGCAAGATGAACAGGAATAGGGAGAACCAATGAGAGACTAGCTGTAGGTGTCTGCACGGGCAAATTTAACACTCATTTCCCACCAGGAAGAGGAATTAACCAAAGGCTCAGCATGCCGTGCCGGAACCAGATTAGGGCCTGAAGCAATCCTGCGGGTTTGGGGCCAGCTCACAAGAAAGCGATTTGAAGAAAGGAGCTCAGGGGCACTGTAATTCACAAACCTGCAGAGTTATAAATGACAGCTATCGTCCAAAAATATATTGAAGGTAGTCTGCGAAGAGGGCTTGAATGCGGGGCAGAATTGCAGGAAAACGATTTCAGGGGGTAGACTGGAATTGCATTTTAAGTATAGGAAAAGAGGCAGAACGTCGACAATGATGCACTTGGCCAAAAAGGGCGTATGCGTTTTTTCCTGAATATATTCAGGAAAAAACGCATACGCACTTTTTCGCCAACCAAGCAAGCATGTTAAAGAAATCTGCACTACAATGAAGTCTCACTGCCCCCCGGTCAAAAGGGCCATCTGAAAAAAGTGTAAAATCCAGAAATGCAGCACAGGCCATGGAGAACAGGGAGCCTTGTTATGCTGATGGGTGGGATGAAAATTGCCAAGAGCCACTCTGGAGAAGTGTATGGTGTTTCCTGAAACACCTAAAAAACAAAGCAACGGAGCCTATGGCACTTCCACTTATGGTCCTATAGCTTAGGGAAATTAAAATCAAAAACACACAGCCACCCCAAAGTTTCAGACGGCTCTGTTTACGAGAACCTCGTCTACGGTACAAGTTAAATATCCCAGAAAGCGAAAAATGGATAAAGAAGTTGTGGTACGTACGTACAATGTAATATCACTCACCAATGAAATCTATGTCATCTGGCCCGTCGTGGCATAATGAGTGGATTCAGGTACGATGATTCTAAGTGAAATAAGTCACAAAGAAAATGAAATATCATAAGATATCACTAATACACCGAATGTAATCTTGGCTACACATGAACTTAATTACAAAACAGAACAGGGTCTCAAATTTAGAAAACCAACTTATGTTTGCGTAAGGGGAAAGGTGAGTTGGGGTGCTGCATAAAACCAGAGTTAGAAATTAGCACAGATACCATTCCATATGTCAAATACGTAATAGTCAAGACATACCCCTTGCTCAACGAAATGGGCTAAACACCCTATATTCAACGCCTAGGAATACACCTGACTAGTAAGAATCTTCAAACCCATGGATTTATATGTCTCCATAAGAGAATCATGCGTGTGTACAGCTGCATGAAGGCAGCAGAGAAAATCTGATAAATCCCAATATCGAAATGAATTAAAAAACCAAACACAATGACAGTGAAATAGAGAGCAATTCTTAAATAATTCATTCAGGGCTTGTGATGCAACCTGGATTTACCTCATCTAAACCCAGAGCTGAGTGAGACATAAGGTTGGACACTTCGGGCTGATAGCATTGGTGAGGTTCGATGAGCAAATGCAGACCTTTTGAAGTCATACTGCATGGTACCCATTCCATGGGTCCCAACTCTCCAGGTTTAAGTGATTCTTCCTTCAGCTAAAGCATGCATGGGAAACCCACAGTATGGTGCACCATGTGACCGGGAAACGTTTTCAAATGCATTTCAGTTTTTGTCCCCTTTTACTCGGGTTCACAATTCCAGACCCTTTACTAACACTCTCCCCGCTTGGAGAGTCAGTGCCTTTAACCTCCTGTTTGGCACAGTTTGCAATTTCTGCGCAAGATGAACAGGAATAGGGAGAACCAATGAGAGACTAGCTGTAGGTGTCTGCACGGGCAAATTTAACGCTCATTTCCAACCAGGAAGAGGAATTAACCAAAGGCTCAGCATGCCGTGCAGGAACCAGATTAGGGCCTGAAGCAATCCTGCGGGTTTGCGGCCAGCTCACAAGAAAGCGATTTGAAGAAAGGAGCTCAGGGGCACTGTAATTCACAAACCTGCAGAGTTATAAATAACAGCTATCGTCCGAAAATATATTGAAGGAAGGCTGCGAAGAGGACTTGAAAGCGGGGCAGAATTGCAGGAAAACGATTTCAGGGGGTAGACTGGGATTGCATTTAAAGCATAGGAAAAGAGGCAGAACGTCGACAATGATGCACTTGGCCAAAAAGGGCGTATGCGTTTTTTCCTGAATATATTCAGGAAAAAACGCATACGCCCTTTTTGGCCAACCAAGCAAGCATGTTAAAGAAATCTGCACTACAATGAAGTCTCACTGCCCCCCTGTCAAAAGGGCCATCTGAAAAAAGTGTAAAATCCAGAAATGCAGCACAGGCCATGGAGAACAGGGAGCCTTGTTATGCTGATGGGTGGGATGTAAATTGCCAACAGCCACTCTGGAGAAGTGTATGGTGTTTCCTGAAACACCTAAAAAACAAAGCAACGGAGCCTACGGCACTTCCACTTATGGTCCTATAGCTCAGGGAAATTAAAATCAAAAACACACAGCCACCCCAAAGTTTCAGACGGCTCTGTTTACAAGAACCTCGTCTACGGTACAAGTTAAATATCCCAGAAAGCGAAAAATGGATAAAGAAGTTGTGGTACGTACGTACAATGGAATATCACTCACCAATGAAATCTATGTCATCTGGCCCGTCGTGGCATAATGAGTGGATTCAGGTACGATGATTCTAAGTGAAATAACTCACACAGAAAATGAAACATCATAAGATGTCACTGATACACGGAATGTAATCTTGGCTACACATGAACTGAATTACAAAACAGAACAGGGTCTCAAATTTAGAAAACCAACTTATGTTTGCTTAAGGGGAAAGGTGAGTTGGGGTGCTGCATAAAACCAGAGATAGAAATTAGCACAGATACCATTCCATACGTCAAATATGTAATAGTCAAGACCTACCCCTTGCTCAACCAAATGGGTTAAACACCCTATATTCAACGTCTAGGAATACACCTGACTAGAAAGAATATTCAAACCCATGGATTTATATGTCTCCATAAGAGAATCAAGCGTGTGTACAGCTGCATGAAGGCAGCAGAGAAAATCCGATAAATCCCATTATCAAAATGAATTACAAAAACAAAACAGAATGACAGTGAAATAGAGAGCAATTCTTAAATAATTCATTCAGGGCTTGTGATGCAACCTGGATTTACCTCATCTACACCCAGAGCTGAGAGAGACATAAGGTTGGACACTTCGGGCTGATAGCATTGGTGAGGTTCGATGAGCAAATGCAGACCATTTGAAGTCATACTGCATGGTACCCATTCCATGGGTCCCAACTCTCCAGGTTTAAGCGATTCTTCCTTCAGCTAAAACATGCATGGGAAATCCACAGTATGGTGCACCGTGTGACCGGGAAACGTTTTCAAATGCATCTCAGTTTTCGTCCCCTTTTACTCGGGTTCACAATTCCAGACCCTTTACTAACACTCTCCCCACTTGGAGAGTCAGTGCCTTTAACCTGCTGTTTGGCACAGTTTGCAATTTCTGCGCAAGATGAACAGGAATAGGGAGAACCAATGAGAGACTAGCTGTAGGTGTATGCACGGGCTAATTTAATGCTCATTTACCACCAGGAAGAGGAATTAACCAAAGGCTCAGCATGCCGAGCCGGAAAGAGATTAGGGCCTGAAGCAATCCTGCGGGTTTGCGGCCAGCTCACAAGAAAGCGATTTGAAGAAAGGAGCTCAGGGGCACTGTAATTCACAAACCTGCAGAGTTATAAATGACAGCTATCGTCCGAAAATATATTGAAGGAAGGCTGCGAAGAGGACTGGAAAGCAGGGCAGAATTGCAGGAAAACGATTTCAGGGGGTAGACTGGAATTGCATTTAAAGCATAGGAAAAGAGGCAGAACGTCGACAATGATGCACTTGGCCAAAAAGGGCGTATGCGTTTACGCCCTTTTTGGCCAACCAAGCAAGCATGTTAAAGAAATCTGCACTACAATGAAGTCTCACAGCCCCCCGGTCAAAAGGGCCATCTGAAAAAAGTGTAAAATACAGAAATGCAGCACAGGCCATGGAGAACAGGGAGCCTTGTTATGCTGATGGGTGGGATGTAAATTGCCAACAGCCACTCTGGAGAAGTGTATGGTGTTTCCTGAAACACCTAAAAAACAAAGCAACGGAGCCTACGGCACTTCCACTTATGGTCCTATAGCTTAGGGAAATTAAAATCAAAAACACACAGCCACCCCAAAGCTTCAGACGGCTCTGTTTACAAGAACCTCGTCTACGGTACAAGTTATATATCCCAGAAAGCGAAAAATGGATAAAGAAGTTGTGGTACGTACGTACAATGGAATATCACTCACCAATGAATTCTATGTCATCTGGCCCGTCGTGGAATAATGAGTGGAATCAGGTACGATGATTCTAATTGAAATAAATCACACAGAAAATGAAACATCATAAGATATCACTAATACACCGAATATAAACTTGGCTACACATGAACTGAATTACAAAACAGAACAGGGTCTCAAATTTTGAAAACCAACTTATGTTTGCGTAAGGGGAAATGTGAGTTTGGGTGCTGCATAAAACCAGAGTTAGAAATTAGCACAGATACCATTCCATATGTCAAATATGTAATAGTCAAGACCTACCCCTTGCTCAACCAAATGGGCTAAACACCCTATATTCAATGCCTAGGAGTACACCTGACTAGTAAGAATCTTCAAACGCATGGATTTATATGTCTCCATAAGAGAATCAAGCATGTGTACAGCTGCATGAAGGCAGCAGAGAAAATCTGATAAATCCCATTATCAAAATGAAGTAAAAAACCAAACACAATGGCAGTGAAATAGAGAGCAATTCTTAAATAATTCATTCAGGGCTTGTGATGCAACCTGGATTTACCTCATCTAAACCCAGAGCTGAGTGAGACATAAGGTTGGACACTTCGGGCTGATAGCATTGGTGAGGTTCGATGAGCAAATGCAGACCATTTGAAATCATACTGCATGGTACCCATTCCATGGGTCCCAACTCTCCAGGTTTAAGTGATTTTCCCTTCAGCTAAAGCATGCATGGGAAACCCACAGTATGGTGCAACATGTGACCGGGAAACGTTTTCAAATGCATCTCAGTTTTGTCCCCTTTTACTCGGGTTCACAATTCCAGACCCTTTACTAACACTCTCCCCACTTGGAGAGTCAGTGCCTTTAACCTCCTGTTTGGCACAGTTTGCAATTTCTGCGCAAGATGAACAGGAATAGGGAGAACCAATGAGAGACTAGCTGTAGGTGTCTGCACGGGCAAATTTAACGCTCATTTCCAACCAGGAAGGGGAATAAACCAAAGGCTCAGCATGCCGTGCAGGAACCAGATTAGGGCCTGAAGCAATCCTGCGGGTTTGCGGCCAGCTCACAAGAAAGCGATTTGAAGAAAGGAGCTCAGGGACACTGTAATTCACAAACCTGCAGAGTAATAAATGACAGCTATCGTCCAAAAATATATTGAAGGAAGGCTGCGAAGAGGACTGGAAAGCGGGGCAGAATTGCAGGAAAACGATTTAAGGGGTAGACTGGAATTGCATTTAAAGCATAGGGAAAGAGGCAGAACGTCGACAATGATGCACTTGGCCAAAAAGTGCGTATGCGTTTTTTCCTGAATATATTCAGGAAAAAACGCATACGCCCTTTTTGGCCAACCAAGCAAGCATGTTAAAGAAATCTGCACTACAATGAAGTCTCACTGCCCCCCGGTCAAAAGGGCCATCTGAAAAAAGTGTAAAATCCAGAAATGCAGCACAGGCCATGGAGAACAGGGAGCCTTGTTATGCTGATGGGTGGGATGTAAATTGCAAACAGCCACTCTGGAGAAGTGTATGGTGTTTCCTGAAACACCTAAAAAACAAAGCAACGGAGCCTACGGCACTTCCACTTATGGTCCTATAGCTTAGGGAAATTAAAATCAAAAACACACAGCCACCCCAAAGTTTCAGACGGCTCTGTTTACAAGAACCTCGTCTACGGTACAAGTTAAATATCCCAGAAAGTGAAAAATGGATAAAGAAGTTGTGGTACGTACGTACAAAGGAATATCACTCACCAATGAAATCTATGTCATCTGGCCCATCGTGGAATAATGAGTGGATTCAGGTACGATGATTCTAAGTGAAATAAGTCACACAGAAAATGAAACATCATAAGATGTCACTAATACACGGAATGTAATCTTGGCTACACATGAACTGAATTACAAAACAGAACAGGGTCTCAAATTTTGAAAACCAACTTATGTTTGCTTAAGGGGAAAGGTGAGTTGGGGTGCTGCAATAAACCAGAGATAGAAATTAGCACAGATACCATTCCATACGTCAAATATGTAGTAGTCAAGACCTACCCCTTGCTCAAACAAATGGGCTAAACACCCTATTTTCAACGTCTAGGAATACACCTGACTAGAAAGAATATTCAATCCCATGGATTTATATGTCTCCATAAGAGAACCAAGCGTGTGTACAGCTGCATGAAGGCAGCAGAGAAAATCCGATAAATCCCATTATCAAAATGAATTACAAAAACAAAACAGAATGAAAGTGAAATAGAGAGCAATTCTTAAATAATTCACTCAGGGCTTGTGATGCAACCTGGATTTACCTCATCTACACCCAGAGCTGAGAGAGTCATAAGGTTGGACACTTCAGGCTGATAGCATTTGTGAGGTTCGATGAGCAAATGCAGACCATTTGAAGTCATACTGCATGGTACCCATTCCATGGGTCCCAACTCTCCAGGTTTAAGCGATTCTTCTTTCAGCTAAAACAAGCATGGGAAACCCACAGTATGGTGCACCGTGTGACCGGGAAAGGTTTTCAAATGCATCTCAGTTTTCTTCCCCTTTTCCTCGGGTTCACAATTCCAGAACCTTTACTAACACTCTCCCCACTTGGAGAGTCAGTGCCTTTAACCTGCTGTTTGGCACAGTTTGCAATTTCTGCGCAAGATGAACAGGAATAGGGAGAACCAATGAGAGACTAGCTGTAGGTGTCTGCACGGGCTAATTTAACGCTCATTTCCCACCAGGAAGAGGAATTAACCAAAGGCTCAGCATGCCGAGCCGGAAAGAGATTAGGGCCTGAAGCAATCCTGCGGGTTTGCGGCCAGCTCACAAGAAAGCGATTTGAAGAAAGGAGCTCAGGGACACTGTAATTCACAAACCTGCAGAGTTATAAATGACAGCTATCGTCCGAAAATATATTGAAGGAAGGCTGCGAAGAGGACTAGAAAGCGGGGCAGAATTGCAGGAAAACGATTTCAGGGGGTAGACTGGAATTGCATTTAAAGCATAGGAAAAGTGGCAGAACGTCGACAATGATGCACTTGGCCAAAAAGGGCGTATACGTTTTTTCTTGAATATATTCAGGAAAAAACGCATACGCCCTTTTTGGCCAACCAAGCAAGCATGTTAAAGAAATCTGCACTACAATGAAGTCTCACTGCCCCCCGGTCAAAAGGGCCATCTGAAAAAAGTGTAAAATCCAGAAATGCAGCACAGGCCATGGAGAACAGGGAGCCTTGTTATGCTGATGGGTGGGATGTAAATTGCCAACAGCCACTCTGGAGAAGTGTATGGTGTTTCCTGAAACACCTAAAAAACAAAGCAACGGAGCCTACGGCACTTCCACTTATGGTCCTATAGCTTAGGGAAATTAAAATCAAAAACACACAGCCACCCCAAAGTTTCAGACGTCTCTGTTTACAAGAACCTCGTCTACGGTACAAGTTAAATATCCCAGAAAGCGAGAAATGGATAAAGAAGTTGTGGTACGTACGTACAATGGAATATCACTCACCAATGAAATCAATGTCATCTGGCGCGTCGTGGCATAATGAGTGGATTCAGGTACGATGATTCTAAGTGAAATAAGTCACACAGAAAATGAAATATCATAAGATATCACTAATACACAGAATGTAATCTTGGCTACACATGAACTGAATTACAAAACAGAACAGGGTCTCAAATTTAGAAAACCAACTTATGTTTGCGTAAGGGGAAAGGTGAGTTGGGGTGCTGCATAAAACCAGAGATAGAAATTAGCACAGATACGATTCCATACGTCAAATATGTAATAGTCAAGACCTACCCCTTGCTCAACGAAATGGACTAAACACCTTATATTCAACACCTAGGAATACACCTGACTAGTAAGAATCTTCAAACCCATGGATTTATATGTCTCCATAAGAGAATCAAGCGTGTGTACAGCTGCATGAAGGCAGCAGAGAAAATCCGATAAATCTTATTATCAAAATGAATTACAAAAACAAAACACAATGACAGTGAAATAGCGAGCAATTCTTAAATAATTCATTCAGGGCTTGTGATGCAACCTGGATTTAGCTCATCTAAACCCAGAGCTGAGTGAGACATAAGGTTGGACACTTCGGGCTGATAGCATTGGTGAGGTTCGATGAGCAAATGCAGACCATTTGAAGTCATACTGCATGGTACCCATTCCATGGGTCCCAACTCTCCAGGTTTAAGTGATTCTTCCTTCAGCTAAAGCATGCATGGGAAACCCACAGCATGGTGCACCATGTGACCGGGAAACGTTTTCAAATGCATCTCAGTTTTTGTCCCCTTTTACTCGGGTTCACAATTCCAGACCCTTTACTAACACTCTCCCCACTTGGAGAGTCAGTGCCTTTAACCTCCTGTTTGGCACAGTTTGCAATTTCTGCGCAAGATGAACAGGAATAGGGAGAACCAATGAGAGACTAGCTTTAGGTGTCTGCATGGGCAAATTTAACGCTCATTTCCAATCAGGAAAAGGAATTAACCAAAGGCTCAGCATGCCGTGCAGGAACCAGATTAGGGCCTGAAGCAATCCTGCGGGTTTGCGGCCAGCTCACAAGAAAGCGATTTGTAGAAAGGAGCTCAGGGGCACTGTAATTCACAAACCTGCAGAGTTATAAATGACAGCTTTCGTCCGAAAATATATTGAAGGAAGGCTGCGAAGAGGACTGGAAAGCGGGGCAGAATTGCAGGAAAACGATTTCACGGGGTAGACTGGAATTGCATTTAAAGCATAGGAAAAGAGGCAGAACGTCGACAATGATGCACTTGGCCAAAAAGAGTGTATACGTTTTTTCCTGAATATATTCAAGAAAAAACGCATACGCCCTTTTTGGCCAACCAAGCAAGCATGTTAAAGAAATCTGCACTACAATGAAGTCTCACTGCCCCCCGGTCAAAAGGGCCATCTGAAAAAGTGTAAAATCCAGAAATTCAGCACAGTCCATGGAGAACAGGGAGCCTTGTTATGCTGATGGGTGGGATGTAAATTGCCAACAGCCACTCTGGAGAATTGTATGGTGTTTCCTGAAACACCTAAAAAACAAAGGAACGGAGCCTCCGGCACTTCCACTTATGGTCCTATAGCTTAGGGAAATTAAAATCAAAAACACACAGCCACCCCAAAGTTTCAGACGGCTCTGTTTACAAGAACCTCGTCTACGGTACAAGTTAAATGTCCCAGGAAGCGAAAAATGGATAAAGAAGTTGTGGTACGTACGTACAATGGAATATCACTCACCAATGAAAACTATGTCATCTGGCCCGTCGTGGCATAATGAGTGGATTCAGGTACGATGATTCTAAGTGAAATAACTCACACAGAAAATGAAACATCATAAGATGTCACTAATACACCGAATGTAATCTTGGCTACACATGAACTGAATTACAAAACAGAACAGTGTCTCAAATTTAGAAAACCAACTTATGTTTGCTTAAGGGGAAAGGTGAGTTGGGGTGCTGCATAAAACCAGAGATAGAAATTAGCACAGATACCATTCCATACGTCAAATATGTAATAGTCAAGACCTACACCTTGCTCAACGAAATGGGCTAAACACCCTATATTCAACGCCTAGGAATACACCTGACTAGTAGTTATCTTCAAACCCATGGATTTATATGTCTCCATAAGAGAATCAAGCGTGTGTACAGCTGCATGAAGGCAGCAGAGAAAATCCGATAAATCCCATTATCAAACTGAATTACAAAAACAAAACAGAATGACAGTGAAATAGAGAGCAATTCTTAAATAATTCATTCAGGGCTTGTGATGCAACCTGGATTTACCTCATCTACACCCAGGGCTGAGAGAGACATAAGGTTGGACACTTCAGGCTGATAGCATTGGTGAGGTTCGATGAGCAAATGCAGACCATTTGAAGTCATACTGCATGGTACCCATTCCATGGGTCCCAACTCTCCAGGTTTAAGCGATTCTTCCTTCAGCTAAAACATGCATGGGAAATCCACAGTATGGTGCACCGTGTGACCGGGAAACGTTTTCAAATGCATCTCAGTTTTCGTCCCCTTTTACTCGGGTTCACAATTCCAGACCCTTTACTAACACTCTCCCCACTTGGAGAGTCAGTGCCTTTAACCTGCTGTTTGGCACAGTTTGCAATTTCTGCGCAAGATGAACAGGAATAGGGAGAACCAATGAGAGACTAGCTGTAGGTGTCTGCACGGGCTAATTTAACGCTCATTTCCCACCAGGAAGAGGAATTAACCAAAGGCTCAGCATGCCGAGCCGGAAAGAGATTAGGGCCTGAAGCAATCCTGCGGGTTTGCGGCCAGCTCACAAGAAAGCGATTTGAAGAAAGGAGCTCAGGGACACTGTAATTCACAAACCTGCAGAGTTATAAATGACAGCTATCGTCCGAAAATATATTGAAGGAAGGCTGCGAAGAGGACTGGAAAGCGGGGCAGAATTGCAGGAAAACGATTTCAGGGGGTAGACTGGAATTGCATTTAAAGCATAGGAAAAGAGGCAGAACGTCGACAATGATGCACTTGGCCAAAAAGGGCGTATACGTTTTTTCCTGAATATATTCAGGAAAAAACGCATACGCCCTTTTTGGCCAACCAAGCAAGCATGTTAAAGGAATCTGCACTACAATGAAGTCTCACTGCCCCCCGGTCAAAAGGGCCATCTGAAAAAAGTGTAAAATCCAGAAATGCAGCACAGGCCATGGAGAACAGGGAGCCTTGTTATGCTGATGGGTGGGATGTAAATTGCCAACAGCCACTCTGGAGAATTGTATGGTGTTTCCTGAAACACCTAAAAAACAAAGCAACGGAGCCTACGGCACTTCCACTTATGGTCCTATAGCTTAGGGAAATTAAAATCAAAAACACACAGCCACCCCAAAGTTTCAGACGGCTCTGTATACAAGAACCTCGTCTACGGTACAAGTTAAATATCCCAGAAAGCGAAAAATGGATAAAGAAGTTGTGGTACGTACGTACAATGGAATATCACTCACCAATGAATTCTATGTCATCTGGCCCGTCGTGGCATAATGAGTGGATTCAGGTACGATGATTCTAAGTGAAATAAGTCACACAGGAAATGAAATATCATAAGATATCACTAATACACCGAATGTAATCTTGGCTACACATGAACTGAATTACAAAACAGAACAGGGTCTCAAATTTAGAAAACCAACTTATGTTTGCATAAGGGGAAAGGTGAGTTGGGGTGCTGCATAAAACCAGAGATAGAAATTAGCACAGATACCATTCCATACGTCAAATATGTAATAGTCAAGACCTACCCCTTGCTCAACGAAATGGGCTAAACACCTTATATTCAACACCTAGGAATACACCTGACTAGTAAGAATCTTCAAACCCATGGATTTATATGTCTCCATAAGAGAATCAAGCGTTTGTACAGCTGCATGAAGGCAGCAGAGAAAATCCGATAAATCCTATTATCAAAATGAATTACAAAAACAAAACACAATGACAGTGAAATAGAGAGCAATTCTTATATAATTCATTCAGGTCTTGTGATGCAACCTGGATTTACCTCATCTACACCCAGAGCTGTGTCAGACATAAGGTTGTACACTTCGGGCTGATAACATTGGTGAGGTTCGATGAGCAAATGCAGACCATTTGAAGTCATACTGCATGGTACCCATTCCATGGGTCCCAACTCTCCAGGTTTAAGCGATTCTTCCTTCAGATAAAGCATGCATGGGAAACCCACAGTATGGTGCACCATGTGACTGGGAAACGTTTTCAAATGCATCTGAGTTTTCGTCCCCTTTTACTCGGGTTCACAATTCCAGACCCTTTACTAACACTCTCCCCACTTGGAGAGTCAGTGCCTTTAACCTCCTGTTTGGCACAGTTTGCAATTTCTGCGCAAGATGAACAGGAATAGGGAGAACCAATGAGAGACTAGCTGTAGGTGTCTGCACGGGCAAATTTAATGCTCATTTCCAACCAGGAAGAGGAATTAACCAAAGGCTCAGCATGCCGTGCAGGAACCAGATTAGGGCCTGAAGCAATCCTGCGGTTTTGCGGCCAGTTCACAAGAAAGCGATTTGTAGAATGGAGCTCAGGGGCACTGTAATTCACAAACTTGCAGAGTTATAAATGACAGCTATCGTCCGAAAATATATTGAAGGAAGGCTGCAAAGAGGACTGGAAAGCGGGGCAGAATTGCAGGAAAACGATTTCAGGGGGTAGACTGGAATTGCATTTAAAGCATAGGAAAAGAGGCAGAACGTCGACAATGATGCACTTGGCCAAAAAGGGCGTACGCGTTTTTTCCTGAATATATTCAGGAAAAAACGCATATGCACTTTTTGGCCAACCAAGCAAGCATGTTAAAGAAATCTGCACTACAATGAAGTCTCACTGCCCCCCGGTCAAAATGGCCATCTGAAAAACGTGTAAAATCCAGAAATGCAGCACAGGCCATGGAGAACAGGGAGCCTTGTTATGCTGATGGGTGGGATGTAAATTGCCAACTGCCACTCTAGAGAAGTGTATGGTGTTTCCTGAAACACCAAAAAACAAAGCAACGGAGCCTACGGCACTTCCACTTATGGTCCTATAGCTTAGGGAAATTAAAATCAAAAACACACAGCCACCCCAATGTTTCAGACGGCTCTGTTTACAAGAACCTCGTCTACGTACAAGTTAAATATCCCAGAAAGCGAAAAATGGATAAAGAAGTTGTGGTACGTACGTACAATGGAATATCACTCACCAATGAATTCTATGTCATCTGGCCCGTCGTGGCATAATGAGTGGATTCAGGTACGATGATTCTAAGTGAAGTAAGTCTCACAGAAAATGAAACATCATAAGATATCACTAATACACCGAATGTAAACTTGGCTACACATGAACTGAATTACAAAACAGAACAGGGTCTCAAATTTTGAAAACCAACTTATGTTTGCGTAAGGGGAAATGTGAGTTGGGGTGCTGCATAAAACCAGAGTTAGAAATTAGCACAGATACCATTCCATATGTCAAATATGTAATAGTCAAGACCTACACCTTGCTCAACGAAATGGGCTAAACACCATATATTCAATGCCTAGGAGTACACCTGACTAGTAAGAATATTCAAACCCATGGATTTATATGTCTCCATAAGAGAATCAAGCGTGTGTACAGCTGCATGAAGGCAGCAGAGAAAATCCGATAAATCCTATTATCAAAATGAATTACAAAAACAAAACACAATGACAGTGAAATAGCGAGCAATTCTTAAATAATTCATTCAGGGCTTGTGATGCAACCTGGATTTACCTCATCAAAACCCAGAGCTGAGTGAGACATAAGGTTGGACACTTCGGGCTGATAGCATTGGTGAGCTTCGATGAGCAAATGCAGACCATTTGAAGTCATACTGCATGGTACCCATTCCATGGGTCCCAACTCTCCAGGTTTAAGTGATTCTTCCTTCAGCTAAAGCATGCATGGGAAACCCACAGCATGGTGCACCATGTGACCGGGAAACGTTTTCAAATGCATCTCAGTTTTTGTCCCCTTTTACTCGGGTTCACAATTCCAGACCCTTTACTAACACTCTCCCCACTTGGAGAGTCAGTGCCTTTAACCTCCTGTTTGGCACAGTTTGCAATTTCTGCGCAAGATGAACAGGAATAGGGAGAACCAATGAGAGACTAGCTGTAGGTGTCTGCACGGGCAAATTTAACGCTCATTTCCAACCAGGAAGAGGAATTAACCAAAGGCTCAGCATGCCGTGCAGGAACCAGATTAGGGCCTGAAGCAATCCTGCGGGTTTGCGGCCAGTTCACAAGAAAGCGATTTGTAGAATGGAGCTCAGGGGCACTGTAATTCACAAACCTGCAGAGTTATAAATGACAGCTATCGTCCGAAAATATATTGAAGGAAGGCTGCAAAGAGGACTGGAAAGCGGGGCAGAATTGCAGGAAAACGATTTCAGGGGGTAGACTGGAAATGCATTTAAAGCATAGGAAAAGAGGCAGAAAGTCGACAATGATGCACTTGGCCAAAAAGGGCGTATGCGTTTTTTCCTGAATATATTCAGGAAAAAACGCATACGCACTTTTTGGCCAACCAAGCAAGCATGTTAAAGAAATCTGCACTACAATGAAGTCTCACTGCCCCCCGGTCAAAAGGGCCATCTGAAAAACGTGTAAAATCCAGAAATGCAGCACAGGCCATGGAGAACAGGGAGCCTTGTTATGCTGATGGGTGGGATGTAAATTGCCAACAGCCACTCTGGAGAAGTGTATGGTGTTTCCTGAAACACCAAAAAACAAAGCAACGTAGCCTACGGCACTTCCACTTATGGTCCTATAGCTTAGGGAAATTAAAATCAAAAACACACAGCCACCCCAAAGTTTCAGACGGCTCTGTTTACAAGAACCTCGTCTACGTACAAGTTAAATATCCCAGAAAGCGAAAAATGGATAAAGAAGTTGTGGTACGTACGTACAATGGAATATCACTCACCAATGAATTCTATGTCATCTGGCCCGTCGTGGCATAATGAGTGGATTCAGGTACGATGATTCTAAGTGAAATAAGTCCCACAGAAAATGAAACATCATAAGATATCACTAATACACCGAATGTAATCTTGGCTACACATGAACTGAATTACAAAACAGAACAGGGTCTCAAATTTTGAAAACCAACTTATGTTTGCGTAAGGGAAAAGGTGAGTTGGTGTGCTGCATAAAACCATAGATAGATATTAGCACAGATACCATTCCATAAGTCAAATATGTAATAGTCAAGACCTACCCCTTGCTCAACGAAATGGGCTAAACACCATATTTTCAACGCCTAGGAATACATCTGACTAGTAAGAATCTTCAAACCCATAGATTTATATGTCTCCATAAGAGAATAAATCGTGTGTACAGCTGCATGAAGGCAGCAGAGAAAATCCGATAAATCCTATTATCAAAATGAATTACAAAAACAAAACACAATGACAGTGAAATAGAGAGCAATTCTTAAATAATTCATTCAGGGCTTGTGATGCAACCTGGATTTACCTCATCTACACCCATAGCTGAGTGAGACATAAGGTTGGACACATCGGGCTGATAGCATTGGTGAGGTTCGATGAGCAAATGCAGACCATTTGAAGTCATAATACATAGTACACATTCCATGGGTCCCAACTCTCCAGGTTTAAGCGATTCTTCCTTCAGCTAAAGCATGCATGGGAAACCCACAGTATGGTGCACCGTGTGACCGGGAAACGTTTTAAAATGCATCTCAGTTTTCGTCCCCTTTTACTCGGGTTCATATTTCCAGACCCTTTACTAACACTCTCCCCACTTGGAGAGTCAGTGCCTTTAACCTGCTGTTTGGCACAGTTTGCAATTTCTGCGCAAGATGAACAGGAATAGGGAGAACCAATGAGAGACTAGCTGTAGGTGTCTTCACGGGCAAATTTAACGCTCATTTGCCACGAGGAAGAGGAATTAACCAAACGCTCACCATGCCGTGCCAGGAACAGATTAGGGCCTGAAGCAAACCTGCGGGTTTGCGGCCAGCTCTCAAGAAAGCGATTTGAAGAAAGGAGCTCAGGGGCACTGTAATTCACAAACCTACAGAGTTATAAATGACAGCTATCGTCCAAAAATATATTGAAGGAAGGCTGCGAAGAGGACTTGAAAGCGGGGCAGAATTGCAGGAAAACGATTTCAGGGGGTAGACTGGAATTGCATTTAAAGCATAGGAAAAGAGGCAGAACGTCGACAATGATGCACTTGGCCAAAAAGGGCGTATACGTTTTTTCCTGAATATATTCAAGAAAAAACGCATACGCCCTTTTTGGCCAACCAAGCAAGCATGTTAAAGAAATCTGCACTACAATGAAGTCTCACTGCCCCCTGGTCAAAAGGGCCATCTGAAAAAAGTGTAAAATCCAGAAATTCAGCACAGGCCATGGAGAACAGGGAGCCTTGTTATGCTGATGGGTGGGATGTAAATTGCCAACAGCCACTCTGGAGAATTGTATGGTGTTTCCTGAAACACCTAAAAAACAAAGCAACGGAGCCTACGGCACTTCCACTTATGGTCCTATAGCTTAGGGAAATTAAAATCAAAAACACACAGCCACCCCAAAGTTTCAGACGGCTCTGTTTACAAGAACCTCGTCTACGGTACAAGTTAAATATCCCAAAAAGCGAAAAATGGATAAAGAAGTTGTGGAACGTACGTACAATGGAATATCACTCACCAATGAATTCTATGTCATCTGGCCCGTCGTGGCATAATGAGTGGATTCAGGTACGATGATTCTAAGTGAAATAAGTCACACAGAAAATGAAACATCATAAGATATCACTAATACACCGAATGTAATCTTGGCTACACATGAACTGAATTACAAAACAGAACAGGGTCTCAAATTTTGAAAACCAACTTATGTTTGCATAAGGGGAATGGTGAGTTGGGGTGCTGCATAAAACCAGAGATAAAAATTAGCACAGATA
Organism: Delphinapterus leucas; assembly: GCF_059928025.1. NCBI lineage: Eukaryota > Metazoa > Chordata > Mammalia > Artiodactyla > Monodontidae > Delphinapterus > Delphinapterus leucas. The sequence continues at coordinate 4,663,299 of NW_028322247.1, read as the reverse complement.
CCATTCCATACGTCAAATATGTAATAGTCAAGACCTACACCTTGCTCAACGAAATGGGCTAAACACCTTATATTCAACACCTAGGAATACACCTGACTAGTAAGAATCTTCAAACCCATGGATTTATATGTCTCCATAAGAGAATCAAGCGTTTGTACAGCTGCATGAAGGCAGCAGAGAAAATCCGATAAATCCTATTATCAAAATGAATTACAAAAACAAAAAACAATGACAGTGAAATAGAGAGCAATTCTTAAATAATTCATTCAGGTCTTGTGATGCAACCTGGATTTACCTCATCTACACCCAGAGCTGAGTGAGACATAAGGTTGTACACTTCGGGATGATAACATTGGTGAGGTTCGATGAGCAAATGCAGACCATTTGAAGTCATACTGCATGGTATCCATTCCATGGGTCCCAACTCTCCAGGTTTAAGCGATTCTTCCTTCAGATAAAGCATGCATGGGAAACCCACAGTATGGTGCACCATGTAACTGGGAAACGTTTTCAAATGCATCTGAGTTTTCGTCCCCTTTTACTCGGGTTCACAATTCCAGACCCTTTACTAACACTCTCCCCACTTGGAGAGTCAGTGCCTTTAACCTCCTGTTTGGCACAGTTTGCAATTTCTGCGCAAGATGAACAGGAATAGGGAGAACCAATGAGAGACTAGCTGTAGGTGTCTGCACGGGCAAATTTAACGCTCATTTCCAACCAGGAAGAGGAATTAACCAAAGGCTCAGCATGCCGTGCAGGAACCAGATTAGGGCCTGAAGCAATCCTGCGGGTTTGCGGCCAGTTCACAAGAAAGCGATTTGTAGAATGGAGCTCAGGGGCACTGTAATTCACAAACCTGCAGAGTTATAAATGACAGCTATCGTCCGAAAATATATTGAAGGAAGGCTGCAAAGAGGACTGGAAAGCGGGGCAGAATTGCAGAAAAACGATTTCAGGGGGTAGACTGGAATTGCATTTAAAGCATAGGAAAAGAGGCAGAACGTCGACAATGATGCACCTGGCCAAAAAGGGCGTATGCGTTTTTTCCTGAATATATTCAGGAAAAAACGCATACGCACTTTTTGGCCAACCAAGCAACCATGTTAAAGAAATCTGCACTACAATGAAGTCTCACTGCCCCCCGGTCAAAAGGGCCATCTGAAAAACGTGTAAAATCCAGAAATGCAGCACAGGCCATGGAGAACAGGGAGCCTTGTTATGCTGATGGGTGGGATGTAAATTGCCAACAGCCACTCTGGAGAAGTGTATGGTGTTTCCTGAAACACCAAAAAACAAAGCAACGGAGCCTACGGCACTTCCACTTATGGTCCTATAGCTTAGGGAAATTAAAATCAAAAACACACAGCCACCCCAAAGTTTCAGACGGCTCTGTTTACAAGAACCTCGTCTACGTACAAGTTAAATATCCCAGAAAGCGAAAAATGGATAAAGAAGTTGTGGTACGTACGTACAATGGAATATCACTCACCAATGAATTCTATGTCATCTGGCCCGTCGTGGCATAATGAGTGGATTCAGGTACGATGATTCTAAGTGAAATAAGTCACACAGAAAATGAAACATCATAAGATATCACTAATACACGGAATGTAATCTTGGCTACACATGAACTGAATTACAAAACAGAACAGGGTCTCAAATTTTGAAAACCAACTTATGTTTGCGTAAGGGAAAAGGTGAGTTGGTGTGCTGCATAAAACCATAGATAGATATTAGCACAGATACCATTCCATAAGTCAAATATGTAATAGTCAAGACCTACCCCTTGCTCAAGGAAATGGGCTAAACACCATATTTTCAACGCTAGGAATACATCTGACTAGTAAGAATCTTCAAACCCATAGATTTATATGTCTCCATAAGAGAATAAAGCGTGTGTACAGCTGCATGAAGGCAGCAGAGAAAATCCGATAAATCCTATTATCAAAATGAATTACAAAAACAAAACACAATGACAGTGAAATAGAGAGCAATTCTTAAATAATTCATTCAGGGCTTGTGATGCAACCTGGATTTACCTCATCTACACCCATAGCTGAGTGAGACATAAGGTTGGACACATCGGGCTGATAGCATTGGTGAGGTTCGATGAGCAAATGCAGACCATTTGAAGTCATAATACATAGTACACATTCCATGGGTCCCAACTCTCCAGGTTTAAGCGATTCTTCCTTCAGCTAAAGCATGCATGGGAAACCCAAAGTATGGTGCACCGTGTGACCGGGAAACGTTTTCAAATGCATCTCAGTTTTCGTACCCTTTTACTCGGGTTCATATTTCCAGACCCTTTACTAACACTCTCCCCACTTGGAGAGTCAGTGCCTTTAACCTGCTGTTTGGCACAGTTTGCAATTTCTGCGCAAGATGAACAGGAATAGGGAGAACCAATGAGAGACTAGCTGTAGGTGTCTTCACGGGCAAATTTAACGCTCATTTGCCACGAGGAAGAGGAATTAACCAAACGCTCACCATGCCGTGCCAGAAACAGATTAGGGCCTGAAGCAAACCTGCGGGTTTGCGGCCAGCTCTCAAGAAAGCGATTTGAAGAAAGGAGCTCAGGGGCACTGTAATTCACAAACCTACAGAGTTATAAATGACAGCTATCGTCCAAAAATATATTGAAGGAAGGCTGCGAAGAGGACTTGAAAGCGCGGCAGAATTGCAGGAAAACGATTTCAGGGGGTAGACTGGAATTGCATTTAAAGCATAGGAAAAGAGGCAGAACGTCGACAATGATGCACTTGGCCAAAAAGGGCGTATACGTTTTTTCCTGAATATATTCAAGAAAAAACGCATACGCCCTTTTTGGCCAACCAAGCAAGCATGTTAAAGAAATCTGCACTACAATGAAGTCTCACTGCCCCCTGGTCAAAAGGGCCATCTGAAAAAAGTGTAAAATCCAGAAATTCAGCACAGGCCATGGAGAACAGGGAGCCTTGTTATGCTGATGGGTGGGATGTAAATTGCCAACAGCCACTCTGGAGAATTGTATGGTGTTTCCTGAAACACCTAAAAAACAAAGCAACGGAGCCTACGGCACTTCCACTTATGGTCCTATAGCTTAGGGAAATTAAAATCAAAAACACACAGCCACCCCAAAGTTTCAGACGGCTCTGTTTACAAGAACCTCGTCTACGGTACAAGTTAAATATCCCAAAAAGCGAAAAATGGATAAAGAAGTTGTGGAACGTACGTACAATGGAATATCACTCACCAATGAATTCTATGTCATCTGGCCCGTCGTGGCATAATGAGTGGATTCAGGTACGATGATTCTAAGTGAAATAAGTCACACAGAAAATGAAACATCATAAGATATCACTAATACACCGAATGTAATCTTGGCTACACATGAACTGAATTACAAAACAGAACAGGGTCTCAAATTTTGAAAACCAACTTATGTTTGCATAAGGGGAATGGTGAGTTGGGGTGCTGCATAAAACCAGAGATAAAAATTAGCACAGATACCATTCCATACGTCAAATATGTAATAGTCAAGACCTACACCTTGCTCAACGAAATGGGCTAAACACCTTATATTCAACACCTAGGAATACACCTGACTAGTAAGAATCTTCAAACCCATGGATTTATATGTCTCCATAAGAGAATCAAGCGTTTGTACAGCTGCATGAAGGCAGCAGAGAAAATCCGATAAATCCTATTATCAAAATGAATTACAAAAACAAAACACAATGACAGTGAAATAGAGAGCAATTCTTAAATAATTCATTCAGGTCTTGTGATGCAACCTGGATTTACCTCATCTACACCCAGAGCTGAGTGAGACATAAGGTTGTACACTTCGGGATGATAACATTGGTGAGGTTCGATGAGCAAATGCAGACCATTTGAAGTCATACTGCATGGTATCCATTCCATGGGTCCCAACTCTCCAGGTTTAAGCGATTCTTCCTTCAGATAAAGCATGCATGGGAAACCCACAGTATGGTGCACCATGTAACTGGGAAACGTTTTCAAATGCATCTGAGTTTTCGTCCCCTTTTACTCGGGTTCACAATTCCAGACCCTTTACTAACACTCTCCCCACTTGGAGAGTCAGTGCCTTTAACCTCCTGTTTGGCACAGTTTGCAATTTCTGCGCAAGATGAACAGGAATAGGGAGAACCAATGAGAGACTAGCTGTAGGTGTCTGCACGGGCAAATTTAACGCTCATTTCCAACCAGGAAGAGGAATTAACCAAAGGCTCAGCATGCCGTGCAGGAACCAGATTAGGGCCTGAAGCAATCCTGCGGGTTTGCGGCCAGTTCACAAGAAAGCGATTTGTAGAATGGAGCTCAGGGGCACTGTAATTCACAAACCTGCAGAGTTATAAATGACAGCTATCGTCCGAAAATATATTGAAGGAAGGCTGCAAAGAGGACTGGATATCGGGGCAGAATTGCAGGAAAACGATTTCAGGGGGTAGACTGGAATTGCATTTAAAGCATAGGAAAAGAGGCAGAACGTCGACAATGATGCACCTGGCCAAAAAGGGCGTATGCGTTTTTTCCTGAATATATTCAGGAAAAAACGCATACGCCCTTTTTGGCCAACCAAGCAACCATGTTAAAGAAATCTGCACTACAATGAAGTCTCACTGCCCCCCGGTCAAAAGGGCCATCTGAAAAACGTGTAAAATCCAGAAATGCAGCACAGGCCATGGAGAACAGGGAGCCTTGTTATGCTGATGGGTGGGATGTAAATTGCCAACAGCCACTCTGGAGAAGTGTATGGTGTTTCCTGAAACACCAAAAAACAAAGCAACGGAGCCTACGGCACTTCCACTTATGGTCCTATAGCTTAGGGAAATTAAAATCAAAAACACACAGCCACCCCAAAGTTTCAGACGGCTCTGTTTACAAGAACCTCGTCTACGTACAAGTTAAATATCCCAGAAAGCGAAAAATGGATAAAGAAGTTGTGGTACGTACGTACAATGGAATATCACTCACCAATGAATTCTATGTCATCTGGCCCGTCGTGGCATAATGAGTGGATTCAGGTACGATGATTCTAAGTGAAATAAGTCACACAGAAAATGAAACATCATAAGATATCACTAATACACGGAATGTAATCTTGGCTACACATGAACTGAATTACAAAACAGAACAGGGTCTCAAATTTTGAAAACCAACTTATGTTTGCGTAAGGGAAAAGGTGAGTTGGTGTGCTGCATAAAACCATAGATAGATATTAGCACAGATACCATTCCATAAGTCAAATATGTAATAGTCAAGTCCTACCACTTGCTCAACGAAATGGGCTAAACACCCTATATTCAACACCTAGGAATACACCTGACTAGTAAAATCTTCAAACCCATGGATTTATATGTCTCCATAAGAGAATCAAGCGTGTGTACAGTTGCATGAAGGCAGCAGAGAAAATCCGATAAATCCTATTATCAAAATGAATTACAAAAACAAAACACAATGACAGTGAAATAGAGAACAATTCTTAAATAATTCATTCAGGGCTTGTGATGCAACCTGGATTTACCTCATCTAAACCCAGAGCTGAGAGAGACATAAGTTTGGACACTTCGGGCTGATAGCATTGGTGAGGTTCGATGAGCAAATGCAGACCATTTGAAGTCATACTGCATGGTACCCATTCCATGGGTCCCAACTCTCCAGGTTTAAGTGATTCTTCCTTCAGCTAAAGCATGCATGGGAAACCCACAGTATGGTGCACCGTGTGACTGGGAAGCATTTTCAAATGCATCTCAGTTTTCGTCCCCTTTTACTCGGGTTCACCATTCCAAACCCTTTACTAACACTCTCCCCACTTGGAGAGTCAGTGCCTTTAACCTCCTGTTTGGCACAGTTTGCAATTTCTGCGCAAGATGAACAGGAATAGGGAGAACCAATGAGAGAGTAGCTGTAGGTTTCTGCACGGGCAAATTTAATTCTCATTTCCCACCAGGAAGAGGAATTAACCAAAGGCTCAGCATGAGGTGCCGGAAACAGATTAGGGCCTGAAGCAATCATGCGGGTTTGCGGCCAGCTCACAAGAAAGCGATTTGAAGAAAGGAGCTCAGGGGCACTGTAATTCACAAACCTGCAGAGTTATAAATGACAGCTATCGTCCAAAAATATATTGAAGGAAGGCTGCGAAGAGGACTTGAAAGCGGGGCAGAATTGCAGGAAAACGATTTCAGGGGGTAGACTGGAATTGCATTTAAAGCATAGGTAAAGAGGCAGAAGGTCGACAATGATGCACTTGGCCAAAAAGGGCGTATGCGTTTACGCCCTTTTTGGCCAACCAAGCAAGCATGTTAAAGAAATCTGCACTACAATGAAGTCTCACTGCCCCCAGGTCAATAGGGCCATCTGAAAAAAGTGTAAAATCCAGAAATGCAGCACAGGCCATGGAGAACAGGGAGCCTTGTTATGCTGATGGGTGGGATGTAAATTGCCAACAGCCACTCTGGAGAAGTGTATGGTGTTTCCTGAAACACCTAAAAAACAAAGCAACGGAGCCTATGGCACTTCCACTTATGGTCCTATAGCTTAGGGAAATTAAAATCAAAAACACACAGCCAACCCAAAGTTTCAGACGGCTCTGTTTACAAGAACCTCGTCTACGGTACAGGTTAAATATCCCAGAAAGCAAAAAATGGATAAAGAAATTGTGGTACGTACGTACAATGGAATATCACTCACCAATGAAATCTATGTCATCTGGCCCGTCGTGGCATAATGAGTGGATTCAGGTACGATGATTCTAAGTGAAATAAGTCACACAGAAAATGAAACATCATAAGGTGTCACTAATACACGGAATGTAATCTTGGCTACACATGAACTGAATTACAAAACAGAACAGGGTCTCAAATTTAGAAAACCAACTTATGTTTGCCTAAGGGGAAAGGTGAGTTGGGGTGCTGCATAACACCAGAGATAGAAATTAGCACAGATACCATTCCATATGTCAAATACGTAATAGTCAAGACATACCCCTTGTTCAACGAAATGGGCTAAACACCCTATATTCAACACCTAGGAATACACCTGTCTAGAAAGAACTTCAAACCCATGGATTTATATGTCTCCATAAGAGAATCAAGCGTGTGTACAGCTGCATGAAGGCAGCAGAGAAAATCCGATAAATCCTATTATCAAAATGAATTACAAAAACAAAACACAATGACAGTGAAATAGAGAGCAATTCTTAAATAATTCATTCAGGGCTTGTGATGCAACCTGGATTTACCTCAACTACACCCAGAGCTGAGTGAGACATAAGGTTGGACACATCGGGCTGATAGCATTGGTGAGGTTCGATGAGCAAATGCAGACCATTTGAAGTCATAATACATGGTACACATTCCATGGGTCCCAACTCTCCAGTTTTAAGCGATTCTTCCTTCAGCTAAAGCATGCATGGGAAACCCACAGTATGGTGCACCGTGTGACCGGGAAACGTTTTCAAATGCATCTCAGTTTTCGTCCCCTTTTACTCGGGTTCATAATTCCAGACCCTTTACTAACACTCTCCCCACTTGGAGAGTCAGTGCCTTTAACCTCCTGTTTGGCACAGTTTGCAATTTCTGCGCAAGATGAACAGGAATAGGGAGAACCAATGAGAGACTAGCTGTAGGTGTCTGCACGGGCAAATTTAACGCTCATTTCCAACCAGGAACAGGAATTAACCAAAGGCTCAGCATGCCGTGCTGGAACCAGATTAGGGCCTGAAGCAATCCTGCGTGTTTGCGGCCAGCTCACAAGAAAGCGATTTGAAGAAAGGAGCTCAGGGGCACTGTAATTCTCAAACCTGCAAAGTTATAAATGACAGCTATCGTCCAAAAATATATTGAAGGAAGGCTGCGAAGAGGACTTGAAAGCGGGGCAGAATTGCAGGAAAGCGGTTTCAGGGAGTAGAGTGGAATTGCATTTAAAGCATAGGAAAAGAGGCAGAATGTCGACAATGATGCACTTGGCCAAAAAGGGCGTATGCGTTTTTTCCTGAATATATTCAGGAAAAAACGCATATGCACTTTTTGAACAACCAAGCAAGCATGTTAGAGAAATTTGCACTACAATGAAGTCTCACTGCCCCCCAATCAAAAGGGCCATCTGAAAAAAGTGTAAAATCCAAAAAGGCAGCACAGGCCATGGAGAACAGGGAGCCATGTTATGCTGATGGGTGGGATGTAAATTGCCAACAGCCACCCTGGAGAAGTGTATGGTGTTTCCTGAAACACCTAAAAAACAAAGCAACGGAGCCTACGGTACTTCCACTTATGGTCCTATAGCTTAGGGAAATTAAAATCAAAAACACACAGCCGCCCCAATGTTTCAGACGGCTCTGTTTACAAGAACATCTTCTACGGTACAAGTTAAATATCCCAGAAAGCGAAAAATGGATAAAGAAGTTGTGGTACGTACGTACAATGGAATATCACTCACCAATGAAATCTATATCATCAGGCCCGTCGTGGTATAATGATTGAATTCAGGTACAATGATTCTAAGTGAAATAAGTCACACAGAAAATGAAACATCATAAGATATCACTAATACACGGAATGTTATCTTGGCTACACATGAACTGAATTACAAAACAGAACAGGGTCTCAAATTTAGAAAACCAACTTATGTTTGCTTAAGGGGAAAGGTCAGTTGGGTGCTGCATAAAACCAGAGATAGAAATTAGCACAGATACCATTCCATAAGTCAAATATGTAATAGTCAAGTCCTACCACTTGCTCAACGAAATGGGCTAAACACCCTATATTCAACACCTAGGAATACACCTGACTAGTAAAATCTTCAAACCCATGGATTTATATGTCTCCATAAGAGAATCAAGCGTGTGTACAGTTGCATGAAGGCAGCAGAGAAAATCCGATAAATCCTATTATCAAAATGAATTACAAAAACAAAACACAATGACAGTGAAATAGAGAACAATTCTTAAATAATTCATTCAGGGCTTGTGATGCAACCTGGATTTACCTCATCTAAACCCAGAGCTGAGAGAGACATAAGGTTGGACACTTCGGGCTGATAGCATTGGTGAGGTTCGATGAGCAAATGCAGACCATTTGAAGTCATACTGCATGGTACCCATTCCATGGGTCCCAACTCTCCAGGTTTAAGTGATTCTTCCTTCAGCTAAAGCATGCATGGGAAACCCACAGTATGGTGCACCGTGTGACCGGGAAACGTTTTCAAATGCATCTCAGTTTTGTCCCCTTTTACTCGGGTTCACAATTCCAGACCCTTTACTAACACTCTCCCCACTTGGAGAGTCAGTGCCTTTAACCTCCTGTTTGGCACAGTTTGCAATTTCTGCGCAAGATGAACAGGAATAGGGAGAAGCAATGAGAGACTAGCTGTAGGTGTCTGCACGGGCAAATTTAATGCTCATTTCCGACCAGGAAGAGGAATTAACCAAAGGCTCAGCATGCCGTGCCGGAACCAGATTAGGGCCTGAAGCAATCCTGCGGGTTTGCGGCCAGCTCACAAGAAAGCGATTTGAAGAAAGGAGCTCAGGGGCACTGTAATTCACAAACCTGCAGAGTTATAAATGACAGCTATCGTCCAAAAATATATTGAAGGAAGGCTGCGAAGAGGACTTGAAAGCGGGGCAGAATTGCAGGAAAGCGGTTTCAGGGAGTAGAGTGGAATTGCATTTAAAGCATAGGAAAAGAGGCAGAACGTCCACAATGTTGCACGTGGCCAAAAAGGGCGTATGCGTTTTTTCCTGAATATATTCAGGAAAAAACGCATATGCACTTTTTGAACAACCAAGCAAGCATGTTAGAGAAATCGGCACTACAATGAAGTCTCACTGGCCCCCAATCAAAAGGGCCATCTGAAAAAAGTGTAAAATCCAAAAAGGCAGCACAGGCCATGGAGAACAGGGAGCCATGTTATGCTGATGGGTGGGATGTAAATTGCCAAGAGCCACCCTGGAGAAGTGTATGGTGTTTCCTGAAACACCTAAAACACAAAGCAACGGAGCCTACGGTACTTCCACTTATGGTCCTATAGCTTAGGGAAATTAAAATCAAAAACACACAGCTGCCCCAATGTTTCAGACGGCTCTGTTTACAAGAACATCTTCTACGGTACAAGTTAAATATCCCAGAAAGCGAAAAATGGATAAAGAAGTTGTGGTACGTACGTACAATGGAATATCACTCACCAATGAAATCTATATCATCAGGCCCGTCGTGGTATAATGACTGAATTCAGGTACAATGATTCTAAGTGAAATAAGTCACACAGAAAATGAAACATCATAAGATATCACTAATACACGGAATGTAATCTTGGCTACACATGAACTGAATTACGAAACAGAACAGGGTCTCAAATTTAGAAAACCAACTTATGTTTGCTTAAGGGGAAAGGTCAGTTGGGTGCTGCATAAAACCAGAGATAGAAATTAGCACAGATACCATTCCATAAGTCAAATATGTAATAGTCAAGTCCTACCACTTGCTCAACGAAATGGGCTAAACACCCTATATTCAACACCTAGGAATACACCTGACTAGTAAAATCTTCAAACCCATGGATTTATATGTCTCCATAAGAGAATCAAGCGTGTGTACAGTTGCATGAAGGCAGCAGAGAAAATCCGATAAATCCTATTATCAAAATGAATTACAAAAACAAAACACAATGACAGTGAAATAGAGAACAATTCTTAAATAATTCATTCAGGGCTTGTGATGCAACCTGGATTTACCTCATCTAAACCCAGAGCTGAGAGAGACATAAGTTTGGACACTTCGGGCTGATAGCATTGGTGAGGTTCGATGAGCAAATGCAGACCATTTGAAGTCATACTGCATGGTACCCATTCCATGGGTCCCAACTCTCCAGGTTTAAGTGATTCTTCCTTCAGCTAAAGCATGCATGGGAAACCCACAGTATGGTGCACCGTGTGACTGGGAAGCATTTTCAAATGCATCTCAGTTTTCGTCCCCTTTTACTCGGGTTCACCATTCCAAACCCTTTACTAACACTCTCCCCACTTGGAGAGTCAGTGCCTTTAACCTCCTGTTTGGCACAGTTTGCAATTTCTGCGCAAGATGAACAGGAATAGGGAGAACCAATGAGAGAGTAGCTGTAGGTTTCTGCACGGGCAAATTTAATTCTCATTTCCCACCAGGAAGAGGAATTAACCAAAGGCTCAGCATGAGGTGCCGGAAACAGATTAGGGCCTGAAGCAATCCTGCGGGTTTGCGGCCAGCTCACAAGAAAGCGATTTGAAGAAAGGAGCTCAGGGGCACTGTAATTCACAAACCTGCAGAGTTATAAATGACAGCTATCGTCCAAAAATATATTGAAGGAAGGCTGCGAAGAGGACTTGAAAGCGGGGCAGAATTGCAGGAAAACGATTTCAGGGGGTAGACTGGAATTGCATTTAAAGCATAGGTAAAGAGGCAGAAGGTCGACAATGATGCACTTGGCCAAAAAGGGCGTATGCGTTTACGCCCTTTTTGGCCAACCAAGCAAGCATGTTAAAGAAATCTGCACTACAGTGAAGTCTCACTGCCCCCAGGTCAATAGGGCCATCTGAAAAAAGTGTAAAATCCAGAAATGCAGCACAGGCCATGGAGAACAGGGAGCCTTGTTATGCTGATGGGTGGGATGTAAATTGCCAACAGCCACTCTGGAGAAGTGTATGGTGTTTCCTGAAACACCTAAAAAACAAAGCAACGGAGCCTATGGCACTTCCACTTATGGTCCTATAGCTTAGGGAAATTAAAATCAAAAACACACAGCCAACCCAAAGTTTCAGACGGCTCTGTTTACAAGAACCTCGTCTACGGTACAGGTTAAATATCCCAGAAAGCAAAAAATGGATAAAGAAATTGTGGTACGTACGTACAATGGAATATCACTCACCAATGAAATCTATGTCATCTGGCCCGTCGTGGCATAATGAGTGGATTCAGGTACGATGATTCTTAGTGAAATAAGTCACACAGAAAATGAAACATCATAAGGTGTCACTAATACACGGAATGTAATCTTGGCTACACATGAACTGAATTACAAAACAGAACAGGGTCTCAAATTTAGAAAACCAACTTATGTTTGCCTAAGGGGAAAGGTGAGTTGGGGTGCTGCATAACACCAGAGATAGAAATTAGCACAGATACCATTCCATATGTCAAATACGTAATAGTCAAGACATACCCCTTGTTCAACGAAATGGGCTAAACACCCTATATTCAACACCTAGGAATACACCTGTCTAGAAAGAACTTCAAACCCATGGATTTATATGTCTCCATAAGAGAATCAAGCATGTGTACAGTTGCATGAAGGCAGCAGAGAAAATCCGATAAATCCTATTATCAAAATGAATTACAAAAACAAAACACAATGACAGTGAAATAGAGAGCAATTCTTAAATAATTCATTCAGGGCTTGTGATGCAACCTGGATTTACCTCAACTACACCCAGAGCTGAGTGAGACATAAGGTTGGACACATCGGGCTGATAGCATTGGTGAGGTTCGATGAGCAAATGCAGACCATTTGAAGTCATAATACATGGTACACATTCCATGGGTCCCAACTCTCCAGTTTTAAGCGATTCTTCCTTCAGCTAAAGCATGCATGGGAAACACACAGTATGGTGCACCGTGTGACCGGGAAACGTTTTCAAATGCATCTCAGTTTTCGTCCCCTTTTACTCGGGTTCATAATTCCAGACCCTTTACTAACACTCTCCCCACTTGGAGAGTCAGTGCCTTTAACCTCCTGTTTGGCACAGTTTGCAATTTCTGCGCAAGATGAACAGGAATAGGGAGAACCAATGAGAGACTAGCTGTAGGTGTCTGCACGGGCAAATTTAACGCTCATTTCCAACCAGGAACAGGAATTAACCAAAGGCTCAGCATGCCGTGCTGGAACCAGATTAGGGCCTGAAGCAATCCTGCGTGTTTGCGGCCAGCTCACAAGAAAGCGATTTGAAGAAAGGAGCTCAGGGGCACTGTAATTCTCAAACCTGCAAAGTTATAAATGACAGCTATCGTCCAAAAATATATTGAAGGAAGGCTGCGAAGAGGACTTGAAATCGGGGCAGAATTGCAGGAAAGCGGTTTCAGGGAGTAGAGTGGAATTGCATTTAAAGCATAGGAAAAGAGGCAGAATGTCGACAATGATGCACTTGGCCAAAAAGGGCGTATGCGTTTTTTCCTGAATATATTCAGGAAAAAACGCATATGCACTTTTTGAACAACCAAGCAAGCATGTTAGAGAAATCTGCACTACAATGAAGTCTCACTGCCCCCCAATCAAAAGGGCCATCTGAAAAAAGTGTAAAATCCAAAAAGGCAGCACAGGCCATGGAGAACAGGGAGCCATGTTATGCTGATGGGTGGGATGTAAATTGCCAACAGCCACCCTGGAGAAGTGTATGGTGTTTCCTGAAACACCTAAAAAACAAAGCAACGGAGCCTACGGTACTTCCACTTATGGTCCTATAGCTTAGGGAAATTAAAATCAAAAACACACAGCCGCCCCAATGTTTCAGACGGCTCTGTTTACAAGAACATCTTCTACGGTACAAGTTAAATATCCCAGAAAGCGAAAAATGGATAAAGAAGTTGTGGTACGTACGTACAATGGAATATCACTCACCAATGAAATCTATATCATCAGGCCCGTCGTGGTATAATGATTGAATTCAGGTACAATGATTCTAAGTGAAATAAGTCACACAGAAAATGAAACATCATAAGATATCACTAATACACGGAATGTAATCTTGGCTACACATGAACTGAATTACAAAACAGAACAGGGTCTCAAATTTAGAAAACCAACTTATGTTTGCTTAAGGGGAAAGGTCAGTTGGGTGCTGCATAAAACCAGAGATAGAAATTAGCACAGATACCATTCCATAAGTCAAATATGTAATAGTCAAGTCCTACCACTTGCTCAACGAAATGGGCTAAACACCCTATATTCAACGCCTAGGAATACACCTGACTAGTAAAATCTTCAAACCCATGGATTTATATGTCTCCATAAGAGAATCAAGCGTGTGTACAGTTGCATGTAGGCAGCAGAGAAAATCCGATAAATCCTATTATCAAAATGAATTACAAAAACAAAACACAATGACAGTGAAATAGAGAACAATTCTTAAATAATTCATTCAGGGCTTGTGATGCAACCTGGATTTACCTCATCTAAACCCAGAGCTGAGAGAGACATAAGGTTGGACACTTCGGGCTGATAGCATTGGTGAGGTTCGATGAGCAAATGCAGACCATTTGAAGTCATACTGCATGGTACCCATTCCATGGGTCCCAACTCTCCAGGTTTAAGTGATTCTTCCTTCAGCTAAATCATGCATGGGTAACCCACAGTATGGTGCACCGTGTGACCGGGAAACGTTTTCAAATGCATCTCAGTTTTGTCCCCGTTTACTCGGGTTCACAATTCCAGACCCTTTACTAACACTCTCCCCACTTGGAGAGTCAGTGCCTTTAACCTCCTGTTTGGCACAGTTTGCAATTTCTGCGCAAGATGAACAGGAATAGGGAGAAGCAATGAGAGACTAGCTGTATGTGTCTGCACGGGCAAATTTAATGCTCATTTCCGACCAGGAAGAGGAATTAACCAAAGGCTCAGCATGCCGTGCCGGAACCAGATTAGGGCCTGAAGCAATCCTGCGGGTTTGCGGCCAGCTCACAAGAAAGCGATTTGAAGAAAGGAGCTCAGGGGCACTGTAATTCACAAACCTGCAGAGTTATAAATGACAGCTATCGTCCAAAAATATATTGAAGGAAGGCTGCGAAGAGGACTTGAAAGCGGGGCAGAATTGCAGGAAAGCGGTTTCAGGGAGTAGAGTGGAATTGCATTTAAAGCATAGGAAAAGAGGCAGAACGTCCACAATGTTGCACGTGGCCAAAAAGGGCGTATGCGTTTTTTCCTGAATATATTCAGGAAAAAACGCATATGCACTTTTTGAACAACCAAGCAAGCATGTTAGAGAAATCGGCACTACAATGAAGTCTCACTGGCCCCCAATCAAAAGGGCCATCTGAAAAAAGTGTAAAATCCAAAAAGGCAGCACAGGCCATGGAGAACAGGGAGCCATGTTATGCTGATGGGTGGGATGTAAATTGCCAACAGCCACCCTGGAGAAGTGTATGGTGTTTCCTGAAACACCTAAAACACAAAGCAAGGGAGCCTACGGTACTTCCACTTATGGTCCTATAGCTTAGGGAAATTAAAATCAAAAACACACAGCTGCCCCAATGTTTCAGACGGCTCTGTTTACAAGAACATCTTCTACGGTACAAGTTAAATATCCCAGAAAGCGAAAAATGGATAAAGAAGTTGTGGTACGTACGTACAATGGAATATCACTCACCAATGAAATCTATATCATCTGGCCCGTCGTGGCATAATGAGTGGATTCAGGTACAATGATTCTAAGTGAAATAAGTCACACAGAAAATGAAACATCATAAGATATCACTAATACACGGAATGTAATCTTGGATACACATGAACTGAATTACAAAACAGAACAGGGTCTCAAATTTAGAAAACCAACTTATGTTTGTTTAAGGGGAAAGGTGAGTTGGGGTGCTGCATAAAACCAGAGATAGAAATTAGCACAGACACCATTCCATACGTCAAATATGTAATAGTCAAGATCTACAACTTGCTCAACGAAATGGGCTAAACACGCTATATTCAACGCCTAGGAATACACCTGACTATAAAGAATCTTCAAACCCATGGATTTATATGTCTCCATAAGAGAATCAAGCGTGTGTACAGCTGCATGAAGGCAGCAGAGAAAATCCGATAAATCCAATTATCAAAATTAATTACAAAAACAAAACACAATGACAGTGAAATAGAGAGCAATTCTTAAATAATTCATTCAGGGCTTGTGATGCAACCTGGATTTACCTCATCTACATCCAGAGCTGAGTGATACATAAGGTTGGACACTTCGGGCTGATAGCATTGGTGAGGTTCGATGAGCAAATGCAGACCATTTGAAGTCATACTGCATGGTACCCATTCCATGGGTCCCAACTCTCCAGGTTTAAGCGATTCTTCCTTCAGCTATAACATGCATGGGAACCCACAGTATGGTGCACCGTGTGACCGGGAAACGTTTTCAAATGCATCTCAGTTTTTGTCCCCTTTTACTCGGGTTCACAATTCCAGAACCTTTACAAACACTCTCCCCACTTGGAGAGTCAGTGCCTTTAACCTGCTGTTTGACACAGTTTGCAGTTTCTGCGCAAGATGAACAGGAATAGGGAGAACCAATGAGAGACTAGTTGTAGGTGTCTGCACGGGCAAATTTAACGCTCATTTCCAACCAGGAAGAGGAATTAACCAAACGCTCAGCATGCCGTTTCGGAACCAGATTAGGGCCTGAAGCAATCCTGCGAGTTTGCGGCCAGCTCACAAGAAAGCGATTTGAAGAAAGGAGCTCAGTGGCACTGTAATTCACAAACCTGCAGAGTTATAAATGACAGCTATCGCCCAAAAATATATTGAAGGAATGCTGCGAAGAGGACTTGAAAGCGGGGCAGAATTCCAGGAAATCGATTTCAGGGGGTAGACTGGAATTGCATTTTAAGTATAGGAAAAGAGGGAGAACGTCGACAATGATGCACTTGGCCAAAAAGGGCGTATGCGTTTTTTCCTGAATATATTCAGGAAAAAACGCATACGCCCTTTTTGGCCAAACAAGCAAGCATGTTAAAGAAATCTGCACTACAATGAAGTCTCACTGTCCACCGGTCAAAAGGGCCATCTGAAAAAAGTGTAAAATCCAGAAATGCAGCCCAGGCCATGGAGAACAGGGAGCCTTGTTATGCTGATGGGTGGGATGTAAATTGCCAACAGCCACTCTGGAGAAGTGTATGGTGTTTCCTGAAACACCTAAAAAACAAAGCAACGGAGCCTAAGGCACTTCCACTTATGGTCCTATAGCTTAGGGACATTAAAATCAAAAACACACAGCCACCCCAAAGTTTCAGACGGCTCTGTTTACAAGAACCTCGTCTACGGTACAAGTTAAATATCCCAGAAAGCGAAAAATGGATAAAGAAGTTGTGGTACGTACGTACAATGGAATATCACTCACCAAAGAAATCTATATCATCTGGCCCGTCGTGGCATAATTAGTGGATTCAGGTACAATGATTCTAAGTGAAATAAGTCACACAGAAAATGAAACATCATAAGATATCACTAATACACCGAATGTAACCTTGGCTACACATGAACTGAATTACAAAACAGAACAGGGTCTCAAATTTAGAAAAGCAACTTATGTTTGCTTAAGGGGAAAGGTGAGTTGGGGTGCTGCATAAAACCAGAGATAGAAATTAGCACAGATACCATTCCATACGTCAAATATGTAACAGGCAAGACCTACACCTTGCTCAACGAAATGGGCTAAACACCCTATATTCAACGCCTAGGAATACACCTGAGTAGAAAGAATATTCAAACCCATGGATTTATATGTCTCCATAAGAAAATCAAGCGTGTGTACAGCTGCATGAATGCAGCAGAGAAAATCCGATAAATCCCATTATCAAAATGAATTTCAAAAACAAAACACAATGACAGTGAAATAGAGAGCAATTCTTAAATAATTCATTCAGGGCTTGTGATGCAACCTGGATTTACCTCATCTACACCGAGCTGAGTGAGACATAAGGTTGGACACTTCGGGCTGATAGCATTGTTGAGGTTCGATGAGCAAATGCAGACCATTTGAAGTCATAATACATGGTACACATTCGATGGGTCCCAACTCTCCAGGTTTAAGCGATTCTACCTTCAGCTAAAGCATGCATGGGAATCCCACAGTATGGTGCACCGTGTGACCGGGAAACATTTGCAAATGCATCTCAGATTTTGTCCCCTTTTACTCGGGTTCACAATTCCAGACCCTTTACTAACACTCTCCCCACTTGGAGAGTCACTGCCTTTAACCTCCTGTTTGGCACAGTTTGCAATTTCTGCGCAAGATGAACAGCAATAGGGAGAACCAATGAGAGAGTAGCTGTAGGTGTCTGCACGGGCAAATTTAACGCTCATTTCCCACCAGGAAGAGGAATTAACCAAAGGCTCAGCATGCCATGCCAGAACAAGATTAGGGCCTGAAGCAATCCTTCGGGTTTGCGGCCAGCTCACAAGAAAGCGATTTGAAGAAAGGAGCTCAGGTGCACTGTAATTCACAAACATGCAGAGTTATAAATGACAGCTATCGTCCAAAAATATATTGAAGGAAGGCTGTGAAGAGGACTTGAAAGCGGGGCAGAATTGCAGGAAAACGATTTCAGGGGGTAGACTGGAATTGCATTTAAAGCATAGGAAAAGAGGCAGAATGTCGACAATGATGCACTTGGCCAAAAAGTGCGTATGCGTTTTTTCCTGAATATATTCAGGAAAAAACGCATATGCAGTTTTTGGCCAACCAAGCAAGCATGTTAAAGAAATCTGCACTACAATGAAGTCTCACTGCCCCCCAGTCAAAAGGGCCATCTGAAAAAAGTGTAAAATACAGAAATGCAGCACAGGCCATGGAGAACAGGGAGCCTTGTTATGCTGATGGGTGGGATGTGAATTGCCAAGAGCCACTCTGGACAAGTGTATGGTGTTTCCTGAAACACCTAAAAAACAAAGCAACGGAGCCTCCGGCACTTCCACTTATGGTCCTATAGCTTAGGGAATTTAAATTCAAAAACACACAGCCACCCCAATGTTTCAGACGGCTCTGTTTACAAGAAGCTCGTCTACGGTACAAGTTAAATATCCCAGAAAGCGAAAAATGGATAAAGAAGTTGTGGTACGTACGTACAATGGAATATCACTCACCAATGAAATCTATGTCATCTGGCCCATCGTGGCATAATGAGTGGATTCAGGTACGATGATTCTAAGTGAAATAAGTCACACAGAAAATGAAACATCATAAGATATCAATAATACACGGAATGTAATCTTGGCTACACATGAACTGAATTACAAAACAGAACAGGGTCTAAATTTAGAAAACCAACTTATGTTTGCTTAAGGGAAAAGGTGAGTTGGGGTGCTGCATAAAACCAGAGATGGAAATTAGCACAGATACCATTCCATACGTCAAATATGTAATAGTCAAGACCTACCCCTTGCTCAACGAAATGAGCTAGACACCCTATATTCAACGCCTAGGAATACAACTTACTAGAAAGAATTTTCAAACCCATGGATTTATATGTCTCCAAAAGAGAATCAACCGTGTTTACAGCTACATGAAGGCAGCAGAGACAATCCGATAAATCCCATTATCAAAACGAATTACAAAAACAAAACACAATGACAGTGAAATAGAGAGCAATTCTTAATAATTCATTCAGGGCTTGTGATGCAACCTGGATTTACCTCATCTACACCCAGAGCTGAGTGAGACATAAGGTTGGACACTTCGGGCTGATAGCATTGGTGAGGTTCGATGAGCAAATGCAGACCATTTGAAGTCATACTGCATGGTACCCATTCCATGGGTCCCAACTCTCCAGGTTTAAGCGATTCTTCCTTCAGCTAAAGCATGCATGGGAAACCCACAGTATGCTGCACAGTGTGACCGGGAAACGTTTTCAAATGCATCTCAGTTTTGTCCTCTTTTACTCGGGTTCACAATTCCAGACCCTTTATTAACACTCTCCCCACTTGTAGAATCAGTGCCTTTAACCTCCTGTTTGTCACAGTTTGCAATTTCTGCGCAAGATGAACAGGAATAGGGAGAACCAATGAGAGACTAGCTGTAGGTGTCTGCACGGGCAAATTTAACACTCATTTCCCACCAGGAAGAGGAATTAACCAAAGGCTCAGCATGCCGTGCCGGAACCAGATTAGGGCCTGAAGCAATCCTGCGGGTTTGGGGCCAGCTCACAAGAAAGCGATTTGAAGAAAGGAGCTCAGGTGCACTGTAATTCACAAACCTGCAGAGTTATAAATGACAGCTATCGTCCAAAAATATATTGAAGGTAGTCTGCGAAGAGGGCTTGAATGCGGGGCAGAATTGCAGGAAAACGATTTCAGGGGGTAGACTGGAATTGCATTTTAAGTATAGGAAAAGAGGCAGAACGTCGACAATGATGCACTTGGCCAAAAAGGGCGTATGCGTTTTTTCCTGAATATATTCAGGAAAAAACGCATACGCACTTTTTCGCCAACCAAGCAAGCATGTTAAAGAAATCTGCACTACAATGAAGTCTCACTGCCCCCCGGTCAAAAGGGCCATCTGAAAAAAGTGTAAAATCCAGAAATGCAGCACAGGCCATGGAGAACAGGGAGCCTTGTTATGCTGATGGGTGGGATGAAAATTGCCAAGAGCCACTCTGGAGAAGTGTATGGTGTTTCCTGAAACACCTAAAAAACAAAGCAACGGAGCCTATGGCACTTCCACTTATGGTCCTATAGCTTAGGGAAATTAAAATCAAAAACACACAGCCACCCCAAAGTTTCAGACGGCTCTGTTTACGAGAACCTCGTCTACGGTACAAGTTAAATATCCCAGAAAGCGAAAAATGGATAAAGAAGTTGTGGTACGTACGTACAATGTAATATCACTCACCAATGAAATCTATGTCATCTGGCCCGTCGTGGCATAATGAGTGGATTCAGGTACGATGATTCTAAGTGAAATAAGTCACAAAGAAAATGAAATATCATAAGATATCACTAATACACCGAATGTAATCTTGGCTACACATGAACTTAATTACAAAACAGAACAGGGTCTCAAATTTAGAAAACCAACTTATGTTTGCGTAAGGGGAAAGGTGAGTTGGGGTGCTGCATAAAACCAGAGTTAGAAATTAGCACAGATACCATTCCATATGTCAAATACGTAATAGTCAAGACATACCCCTTGCTCAACGAAATGGGCTAAACACCCTATATTCAACGCCTAGGAATACACCTGACTAGTAAGAATCTTCAAACCCATGGATTTATATGTCTCCATAAGAGAATCATGCGTGTGTACAGCTGCATGAAGGCAGCAGAGAAAATCTGATAAATCCCAATATCGAAATGAATTAAAAAACCAAACACAATGACAGTGAAATAGAGAGCAATTCTTAAATAATTCATTCAGGGCTTGTGATGCAACCTGGATTTACCTCATCTAAACCCAGAGCTGAGTGAGACATAAGGTTGGACACTTCGGGCTGATAGCATTGGTGAGGTTCGATGAGCAAATGCAGACCTTTTGAAGTCATACTGCATGGTACCCATTCCATGGGTCCCAACTCTCCAGGTTTAAGTGATTCTTCCTTCAGCTAAAGCATGCATGGGAAACCCACAGTATGGTGCACCATGTGACCGGGAAACGTTTTCAAATGCATTTCAGTTTTTGTCCCCTTTTACTCGGGTTCACAATTCCAGACCCTTTACTAACACTCTCCCCGCTTGGAGAGTCAGTGCCTTTAACCTCCTGTTTGGCACAGTTTGCAATTTCTGCGCAAGATGAACAGGAATAGGGAGAACCAATGAGAGACTAGCTGTAGGTGTCTGCACGGGCAAATTTAACGCTCATTTCCAACCAGGAAGAGGAATTAACCAAAGGCTCAGCATGCCGTGCAGGAACCAGATTAGGGCCTGAAGCAATCCTGCGGGTTTGCGGCCAGCTCACAAGAAAGCGATTTGAAGAAAGGAGCTCAGGGGCACTGTAATTCACAAACCTGCAGAGTTATAAATAACAGCTATGGTCCGAAAATATATTGAAGGAAGGCTGCGAAGAGGACTTGAAAGCGGGGCAGAATTGCAGGAAAACGATTTCAGGGGGTAGACTGGGATTGCATTTAAAGCATAGGAAAAGAGGCAGAACGTCGACAATGATGCACTTGGCCAAAAAGGGCGTATGCGTTTTTTCCTGAATATATTCAGGAAAAAACGCATACGCCCTTTTTGGCCAACCAAGCAAGCATGTTAAAGAAATCTGCACTACAATGAAGTCTCACTGCCCCCCTGTCAAAAGGGCCATCTGAAAAAAGTGTAAAATCCAGAAATGCAGCACAGGCCATGGAGAACAGGGAGCCTTGTTATGCTGATGGGTGGGATGTAAATTGCCAACAGCCACTCTGGAGAAGTGTATGGTGTTTCCTGAAACACCTAAAAAACAAAGCAACGGAGCCTACGGCACTTCCACTTATGGTCCTATAGCTCAGGGAAATTAAAATCAAAAACACACAGCCACCCCAAAGTTTCAGACGGCTCTGTTTACAAGAACCTCGTCTACGGTACAAGTTAAATATCCCAGAAAGCGAAAAATGGATAAAGAAGTTGTGGTACGTACGTACAATGGAATATCACTCACCAATGAAATCTATATCATCAGGCCCGTCGTGGTATAATGATTGAATTCAGGTACAATGATTCTAAGTGAAATAAGTCACACAGAAAATGAAACATCATAAGATATCACTAATACACGGAATGTAATCTTGGCTACACATGAACTGAATTACAAAACAGAACAGGGTCTCAAATTTAGAAAACCAACTTATGTTTGCTTAAGGGGAAAGGTCAGTTGGGTGCTGCATAAAACCAGAGATAGAAATTAGCACAGATACCATTCCATAAGTCAAATATGTAATAGTCAAGTCCTACCACTTGCTCAACGAAATGGGCTAAACACCCTATATTCAACGCCTAGGAATACACCTGACTAGTAAAATCTTCAAACCCATGGATTTATATGTCTCCATAAGAGAATCAAGCGTGTGTACAGTTGCATGTAGGCAGCAGAGAAAATCCGATAAATCCTATTATCAAAATGAATTACAAAAACAAAACACAATGACAGTGAAATAGAGAACAATTCTTAAATAATTCATTCAGGGCTTGTGATGCAACCTGGATTTACCTCATCTAAACCCAGAGCTGAGAGAGACATAAGGTTGGACACTTCGGGCTGATAGCATTGGTGAGGTTCGATGAGCAAATGCAGACCATTTGAAGTCATACTGCATGGTACCCATTCCATGGGTCCCAACTCTCCAGGTTTAAGTGATTCTTCCTTCAGCTAAATCATGCATGGGTAACCCACAGTATGGTGCACCGTGTGACCGGGAAACGTTTTCAAATGCATCTCAGTTTTGTCCCCGTTTACTCGGGTTCACAATTCCAGACCCTTTACTAACACTCTCCCCACTTGGAGAGTCAGTGCCTTTAACCTCCTGTTTGGCACAGTTTGCAATTTCTGCGCAAGATGAACAGGAATAGGGAGAAGCAATGAGAGACTAGCTGTATGTGTCTGCACGGGCAAATTTAATGCTCATTTCCGACCAGGAAGAGGAATTAACCAAAGGCTCAGCATGCCGTGCCGGAACCAGATTAGGGCCTGAAGCAATCCTGCGGGTTTGCGGCCAGCTCACAAGAAAGCGATTTGAAGAAAGGAGCTCAGGGGCACTGTAATTCACAAACCTGCAGAGTTATAAATGACAGCTATCGTCCAAAAATATATTGAAGGAAGGCTGCGAAGAGGACTTGAAAGCGGGGCAGAATTGCAGGAAAGCGGTTTCAGGGAGTAGAGTGGAATTGCATTTAAAGCATAGGAAAAGAGGCAGAACGTCCACAATGTTGCACGTGGCCAAAAAGGGCGTATGCGTTTTTTCCTGAATATATTCAGGAAAAAACGCATATGCACTTTTTGAACAACCAAGCAAGCATGTTAGAGAAATCGGCACTACAATGAAGTCTCACTGGCCCCCAATCAAAAGGGCCATCTGAAAAAAGTGTAAAATCCAAAAAGGCAGCACAGGCCATGGAGAACAGGGAGCCATGTTATGCTGATGGGTGGGATGTAAATTGCCAACAGCCACCCTGGAGAAGTGTATGGTGTTTCCTGAAACACCTAAAACACAAAGCAACGGAGCCTACGGTACTTCCACTTATGGTCCTATAGCTTAGGGAAATTAAAATCAAAAACACACAGCTGCCCCAATGTTTCAGACGGCTCTGTTTACAAGAACATCTTCTACGGTACAAGTTAAATATCCCAGAAAGCGAAAAATGGATAAAGAAGTTGTGGTACGTACGTACAATGGAATATCACTCACCAATGAAATCTATATCATCTGGCCCGTCGTGGCATAATGAGTGGATTCAGGTACAATGATTCTAAGTGAAATAAGTCACACAGAAAATGAAACATCATAAGATATCACTAATACACGGAATGTAATCTTGGATACACATGAACTGAATTACAAAACAGAACAGGGTCTCAAATTTAGAAAACCAACTTATGTTTGTTTAAGGGGAAAGGTGAGTTGGGGTGCTGCATAAAACCAGAGATAGAAATTAGCACAGACACCATTCCATACGTCAAATATGTAATAGTCAAGATCTACAACTTGCTCAACGAAATGGGCTAAACACGCTATATTCAACGCCTAGGAATACACCTGACTATAAAGAATCTTCAAACCCATGGATTTATATGTCTCCATAAGAGAATCAAGCGTGTGTACAGCTGCATGAAGGCAGCAGAGAAAATCCGATAAATCCAATTATCAAAATTAATTACAAAAACAAAACACAATGACAGTGAAATAGAGAGCAATTCTTAAATAATTCATTCAGGGCTTGTGATGCAACCTGGATTTACCTCATCTACATCCAGAGCTGAGTGATACATAAGGTTGGACACTTCGGGCTGATAGCATTGGTGAGGTTCGATGAGCAAATGCAGACCATTTGAAGTCATACTGCATGGTACCCATTCCATGGGTCCCAACTCTCCAGGTTTAAGCGATTCTTCCTTCAGCTATAACATGCATGGGAACCCACAGTATGGTGCACCGTGTGACCGGGAAACGTTTTCAAATACATCTCAGTTTTTGTCCCCTTTTACTCGGGTTCACAATTCCAGAACCTTTACAAACACTCTCCCCACTTGGAGAGTCAGTGCCTTTAACCTGCTGTTTGACACAGTTTGCAGTTTCTGCGCAAGATGAACAGGAATAGGGAGAACCAATGAGAGACTAGTTGTAGGTGTCTGCACGGGCAAATTTAACGCTCATTTCCAACCAGGAAGAGGAATTAACCAAACGCTCAGCATGCCGTTTCGGAACCAGATTAGGGCCTGAAGCAATCCTGCGAGTTTGCGGCCAGCTCACAAGAAAGCGATTTGAAGAAAGGAGCTCAGTGGCACTGTAATTCACAAACCTGCAGAGTTATAAATGACAGCTATCGCCCAAAAATATATTGAAGGAATGCTGCGAAGAGGACTTGAAAGCGGGGCAGAATTCCAGGAAATCGATTTCAGGGGGTAGACTGGAATTGCATTTTAAGTATAGGAAAAGAGGGAGAACGTCGACAATGATGCACTTGGCCAAAAAGGGCGTATGCGTTTTTTCCTGAATATATTCAGGAAAAAACGCATACGCCCTTTTTGGCCAAACAAGCAAGCATGTTAAAGAAATCTGCACTACAATGAAGTCTCACTGTCCACCGGTCAAAAGGGCCATCTGAAAAAAGTGTAAAATCCAGAAATGCAGCCCAGGCCATGGAGAACAGGGAGCCTTGTTATGCTGATGGGTGGGATGTAAATTGCCAACAGCCACTCTGGAGAAGTGTATGGTGTTTCCTGAAACACCTAAAAAACAAAGCAACGGAGCCTAAGGCACTTCCACTTATGGTCCTATAGCTTAGGGACATTAAAATCAAAAACACACAGCCACCCCAAAGTTTCAGACGGCTCTGTTTACAAGAACCTCGTCTACGGTACAAGTTAAATATCCCAGAAAGCGAAAAATGGATAAAGAAGTTGTGGTACGTACGTACAATGGAATATCACTCACCAAAGAAATCTATATCATCTGGCCCGTCGTGGCATAATTAGTGGATTCAGGTACAATGATTCTAAGTGAAATAAGTCACACAGAAAATGAAACATCATAAGATATCACTAATACACCGAATGTAACCTTGGCTACACATGAACTGAATTACAAAACAGAACAGGGTCTCAAATTTAGAAAAGCAACTTATGTTTGCTTAAGGGGAAAGGTGAGTTGGGGTGCTGCATAAAACCAGAGATAGAAATTAGCACAGATACCATTCCATACGTCAAATATGTAACAGGCAAGACCTACACCTTGCTCAACGAAATGGGCTAAACACCCTATATTCAACGCCTAGGAATACACCTGAGTAGAAAGAATATTCAAACCCATGGATTTATATGTCTCCATAAGAAAATCAAGCGTGTGTACAGCTGCATGAATGCAGCAGAGAAAATCCGATAAATCCCATTATCAAAATGAATTTCAAAAACAAAACACAATGACAGTGAAATAGAGAGCAATTCTTAAATAATTCATTCAGGGCTTGTGATGCAACCTGGATTTACCTCATCTACACCGAGCTGAGTGAGACATAAGGTTGGACACTTCGGGCTGATAGCATTGTTGAGGTTCGATGAGCAAATGCAGACCATTTGAAGTCATAATACATGGTACACATTCGATGGGTCCCAACTCTCCAGGTTTAAGCGATTCTACCTTCAGCTAAAGCATGCATGGGAATCCCACAGTATGGTGCACCGTGTGACCGGGAAACATTTGCAAATGCATCTCAGATTTTGTCCCCTTTTACTCGGGTTCACAATTCCAGACCCTTTACTAACACTCTCCCCACTTGGAGAGTCACTGCCTTTAACCTCCTGTTTGGCACAGTTTGCAATTTCTGCGCAAGATGAACAGCAATAGGGAGAACCAATGAGAGAGTAGCTGTAGGTGTCTGCACGGGCAAATTTAACGCTCATTTCCCACCAGGAAGAGGAATTAACCAAAGGCTCAGCATGCCATGCCAGAACAAGATTAGGGCCTGAAGCAATCCTTCGGGTTTGCGGCCAGCTCACAAGAAAGCGATTTGAAGAAAGGAGCTCAGGTGCACTGTAATTCACAAACATGCAGAGTTATAAATGACAGCTATCGTCCAAAAATATATTGAAGGAAGGCTGTGAAGAGGACTTGAAAGCGGGGCAGAATTGCAGGAAAACGATTTCAGGGGGTAGACTGGAATTGCATTTAAAGCATAGGAAAAGAGGCAGAATGTCGACAATGATGCACTTGGCCAAAAAGTGCGTATGCGTTTTTTCCTGAATATATTCAGGAAAAAACGCATATGCAGTTTTTGGCCAACCAAGCAAGCATGTTAAAGAAATCTGCACTACAATGAAGTCTCACTGCCCCCCAGTCAAAAGGGCCATCTGAAAAAAGTGTAAAATACAGAAATGCAGCACAGGCCATGGAGAACAGGGAGCCTTGTTATGCTGATGGGTGGGATGTGAATTGCCAAGAGCCACTCTGGACAAGTGTATGGTGTTTCCTGAAACACCTAAAAAACAAAGCAACGGAGCCTCCGGCACTTCCACTTATGGTCCTATAGCTTAGGGAATTTAAATTCAAAAACACACAGCCACCCCAATGTTTCAGACGGCTCTGTTTACAAGAAGCTCGTCTACGGTACAAGTTAAATATCCCAGAAAGCGAAAAATGGATAAAGAAGTTGTGGTACGTACGTACAATGGAATATCACTCACCAATGAAATCTATGTCATCTGGCCCATCGTGGCATAATGAGTGGATTCAGGTACGATGATTCTAAGTGAAATAAGTCACACAGAAAATGAAACATCATAAGATATCAATAATACACGGAATGTAATCTTGGCTACACATGAACTGAATTACAAAACAGAACAGGGTCTAAATTTAGAAAACCAACTTATGTTTGCTTAAGGGAAAAGGTGAGTTGGGGTGCTGCATAAAACCAGAGATGGAAATTAGCACAGATACCATTCCATACGTCAAATATGTAATAGTCAAGACCTACCCCTTGCTCAACGAAATGAGCTAGACACCCTATATTCAACGCCTAGGAATACAACTTACTAGAAAGAATTTTCAAACCCATGGATTTATATGTCTCCAAAAGAGAATCAACCGTGTTTACAGCTACATGAAGGCAGCAGAGACAATCCGATAAATCCCATTATCAAAACGAATTACAAAAACAAAACACAATGACAGTGAAATAGAGAGCAATTCTTAATAATTCATTCAGGGCTTGTGATGCAACCTGGATTTACCTCATCTACACCCAGAGCTGAGTGAGACATAAGGTTGGACACTTCGGGCTGATAGCATTGGTGAGGTTCGATGAGCAAATGCAGACCATTTGAAGTCATACTGCATGGTACCCATTCCATGGGTCCCAACTCTCCAGGTTTAAGCGATTCTTCCTTCAGCTAAAGCATGCATGGGAAACCCACAGTATGCTGCACAGTGTGACCGGGAAACGTTTTCAAATGCATCTCAGTTTTGTCCTCTTTTACTCGGGTTCACAATTCCAGACCCTTTATTAACACTCTCCCCACTTGTAGAATCAGTGCCTTTAACCTCCTGTTTGTCACAGTTTGCAATTTCTGCGCAAGATGAACAGGAATAGGGAGAACCAATGAGAGACTAGCTGTAGGTGTCTGCACGGGCAAATTTAACACTCATTTCCCACCAGGAAGAGGAATTAACCAAAGGCTCAGCATGCCGTGCCGGAACCAGATTAGGGCCTGAAGCAATCCTGCGGGTTTGGGGCCAGCTCACAAGAAAGCGATTTGAAGAAAGGAGCTCAGGTGCACTGTAATTCACAAACCTGCAGAGTTATAAATGACAGCTATCGTCCAAAAATATATTGAAGGTAGTCTGCGAAGAGGGCTTGAATGCGGGGCAGAATTGCAGGAAAACGATTTCAGGGGGTAGACTGGAATTGCATTTTAAGTATAGGAAAAGAGGCAGAACGTCGACAATGATGCACTTGGCCAAAAAGGGCGTATGCGTTTTTTCCTGAATATATTCAGGAAAAAACGCATACGCACTTTTTCGCCAACCAAGCAAGCATGTTAAAGAAATCTGCACTACAATGAAGTCTCACTGCCCCCCGGTCAAAAGGGCCATCTGAAAAAAGTGTAAAATCCAGAAATGCAGCACAGGCCATGGAGAACAGGGAGCCTTGTTATGCTGATGGGTGGGATGAAAATTGCCAAGAGCCACTCTGGAGAAGTGTATGGTGTTTCCTGAAACACCTAAAAAACAAAGCAACGGAGCCTATGGCACTTCCACTTATGGTCCTATAGCTTAGGGAAATTAAAATCAAAAACACACAGCCACCCCAAAGTTTCAGACGGCTCTGTTTACGAGAACCTCGTCTACGGTACAAGTTAAATATCCCAGAAAGCGAAAAATGGATAAAGAAGTTGTGGTACGTACGTACAATGTAATATCACTCACCAATGAAATCTATGTCATCTGGCCCGTCGTGGCATAATGAGTGGATTCAGGTACGATGATTCTAAGTGAAATAAGTCACAAAGAAAATGAAATATCATAAGATATCACTAATACACCGAATGTAATCTTGGCTACACATGAACTTAATTACAAAACAGAACAGGGTCTCAAATTTAGAAAACCAACTTATGTTTGCGTAAGGGGAAAGGTGAGTTGGGGTGCTGCATAAAACCAGAGTTAGAAATTAGCACAGATACCATTCCATATGTCAAATACGTAATAGTCAAGACATACCCCTTGCTCAACGAAATGGGCTAAACACCCTATATTCAACGCCTAGGAATACACCTGACTAGTAAGAATCTTCAAACCCATGGATTTATATGTCTCCATAAGAGAATCATGCGTGTGTACAGCTGCATGAAGGCAGCAGAGAAAATCTGATAAATCCCAATATCGAAATGAATTAAAAAACCAAACACAATGACAGTGAAATAGAGAGCAATTCTTAAATAATTCATTCAGGGCTTGTGATGCAACCTGGATTTACCTCATCTAAACCCAGAGCTGAGTGAGACATAAGGTTGGACACTTCGGGCTGATAGCATTGGTGAGGTTCGATGAGCAAATGCAGACCTTTTGAAGTCATACTGCATGGTACCCATTCCATGGGTCCCAACTCTCCAGGTTTAAGTGATTCTTCCTTCAGCTAAAGCATGCATGGGAAACCCACAGTATGGTGCACCATGTGACCGGGAAACGTTTTCAAATGCATTTCAGTTTTTGTCCCCTTTTACTCGGGTTCACAATTCCAGACCCTTTACTAACACTCTCCCCGCTTGGAGAGTCAGTGCCTTTAACCTCCTGTTTGGCACAGTTTGCAATTTCTGCGCAAGATGAACAGGAATAGGGAGAACCAATGAGAGACTAGCTGTAGGTGTCTGCACGGGCAAATTTAACGCTCATTTCCAACCAGGAAGAGGAATTAACCAAAGGCTCAGCATGCCGTGCAGGAACCAGATTAGGGCCTGAAGCAATCCTGCGGGTTTGCGGCCAGCTCACAAGAAAGCGATTTGAAGAAAGGAGCTCAGGGGCACTGTAATTCACAAACCTGCAGAGTTATAAATAACAGCTATGGTCCGAAAATATATTGAAGGAAGGCTGCGAAGAGGACTTGAAAGCGGGGCAGAATTGCAGGAAAACGATTTCAGGGGGTAGACTGGGATTGCATTTAAAGCATAGGAAAAGAGGCAGAACGTCGACAATGATGCACTTGGCCAAAAAGGGCGTATGCGTTTTTTCCTGAATATATTCAGGAAAAAACGCATACGCCCTTTTTGGCCAACCAAGCAAGCATGTTAAAGAAATCTGCACTACAATGAAGTCTCACTGCCCCCCTGTCAAAAGGGCCATCTGAAAAAAGTGTAAAATCCAGAAATGCAGCACAGGCCATGGAGAACAGGGAGCCTTGTTATGCTGATGGGTGGGATGTAAATTGCCAACAGCCACTCTGGAGAAGTGTATGGTGTTTCCTGAAACACCTAAAAAACAAAGCAACGGAGCCTACGGCACTTCCACTTATGGTCCTATAGCTCAGGGAAATTAAAATCAAAAACACACAGCCACCCCAAAGTTTCAGACGGCTCTGTTTACAAGAACCTCGTCTACGGTACAAGTTAAATATCCCAGAAAGCGAAAAATGGATAAAGAAGTTGTGGTACGTACGTACAATGGAATATCACTCACCAATGAAATCTATATCATCAGGCCCGTCGTGGTATAATGATTGAATTCAGGTACAATGATTCTAAGTGAAATAAGTCACACAGAAAATGAAACATCATAAGATATCACTAATACACGGAATGTAATCTTGGCTACACATGAACTGAATTACAAAACAGAACAGGGTCTCAAATTTAGAAAACCAACTTATGTTTGCTTAAGGGGAAAGGTCAGTTGGGTGCTGCATAAAACCAGAGATAGAAATTAGCACAGATACCATTCCATAAGTCAAATATGTAATAGTCAAGTCCTACCACTTGCTCAACGAAATGGGCTAAACACCCTATATTCAACGCCTAGGAATACACCTGACTAGTAAAATCTTCAAACCCATGGATTTATATGTCTCCATAAGAGAATCAAGCGTGTGTACAGTTGCATGTAGGCAGCAGAGAAAATCCGATAAATCCTATTATCAAAATGAATTACAAAAACAAAACACAATGACAGTGAAATAGAGAACAATTCTTAAATAATTCATTCAGGGCTTGTGATGCAACCTGGATTTACCTCATCTAAACCCAGAGCTGAGAGAGACATAAGGTTGGACACTTCGGGCTGATAGCATTGGTGAGGTTCGATGAGCAAATGCAGACCATTTGAAGTCATACTGCATGGTACCCATTCCATGGGTCCCAACTCTCCAGGTTTAAGTGATTCTTCCTTCAGCTAAATCATGCATGGGTAACCCACAGTATGGTGCACCGTGTGACCGGGAAACGTTTTCAAATGCATCTCAGTTTTGTCCCCGTTTACTCGGGTTCACAATTCCAGACCCTTTACTAACACTCTCCCCACTTGGAGAGTCAGTGCCTTTAACCTCCTGTTTGGCACAGTTTGCAATTTCTGCGCAAGATGAACAGGAATAGGGAGAAGCAATGAGAGACTAGCTGTATGTGTCTGCACGGGCAAATTTAATGCTCATTTCCGACCAGGAAGAGGAATTAACCAAAGGCTCAGCATGCCGTGCCGGAACCAGATTAGGGCCTGAAGCAATCCTGCGGGTTTGCGGCCAGCTCACAAGAAAGCGATTTGAAGAAAGGAGCTCAGGGGCACTGTAATTCACAAACCTGCAGAGTTATAAATGACAGCTATCGTCCAAAAATATATTGAAGGAAGGCTGCGAAGAGGACTTGAAAGCGGGGCAGAATTGCAGGAAAGCGGTTTCAGGGAGTAGAGTGGAATTGCATTTAAAGCATAGGAAAAGAGGCAGAACGTCCACAATGTTGCACGTGGCCAAAAAGGGCGTATGCGTTTTTTCCTGAATATATTCAGGAAAAAACGCATATGCACTTTTTGAACAACCAAGCAAGCATGTTAGAGAAATCGGCACTACAATGAAGTCTCACTGGCCCCCAATCAAAAGGGCCATCTGAAAAAAGTGTAAAATCCAAAAAGGCAGCACAGGCCATGGAGAACAGGGAGCCATGTTATGCTGATGGGTGGGATGTAAATTGCCAACAGCCACCCTGGAGAAGTGTATGGTGTTTCC
Organism: Delphinapterus leucas; assembly: GCF_059928025.1. Taxonomy (NCBI): domain Eukaryota; kingdom Metazoa; phylum Chordata; class Mammalia; order Artiodactyla; family Monodontidae; genus Delphinapterus; species Delphinapterus leucas. The sequence goes on along the minus strand of NW_028322247.1, from coordinate 4,630,671 downwards.
TGAAACACCTAAAACACAAAGCAACGGAGCCTACGGTACTTCCACTTATGGTCCTATAGCTTAGGGAAATTAAAATCAAAAACACACAGCTGCCCCAATGTTTCAGACGGCTCTGTTTACAAGAACATCTTCTACGGTACAAGTTAAATATCCCAGAAAGCGAAAAATGGATAAAGAAGTTGTGGTACGTACGTACAATGGAATATCACTCACCAATGAAATCTATATCATCTGGCCCGTCGTGGCATAATGAGTGGATTCAGGTACAATGATTCTAAGTGAAATAAGTCACACAGAAAATGAAACATCATAAGATATCACTAATACACGGAATGTAATCTTGGATACACATGAACTGAATTACAAAACAGAACAGGGTCTCAAATTTAGAAAACCAACTTATGTTTGTTTAAGGGGAAAGGTGAGTTGGGGTGCTGCATAAAACCAGAGATAGAAATTAGCACAGACACCATTCCATACGTCAAATATGTAATAGTCAAGATCTACAACTTGCTCAACGAAATGGGCTAAACACGCTATATTCAACGCCTAGGAATACACCTGACTATAAAGAATCTTCAAACCCATGGATTTATATGTCTCCATAAGAGAATCAAGCGTGTGTACAGCTGCATGAAGGCAGCAGAGAAAATCCGATAAATCCAATTATCAAAATTAATTACAAAAACAAAACACAATGACAGTGAAATAGAGAGCAATTCTTAAATAATTCATTCAGGGCTTGTGATGCAACCTGGATTTACCTCATCTACATCCAGAGCTGAGTGATACATAAGGTTGGACACTTCGGGCTGATAGCATTGGTGAGGTTCGATGAGCAAATGCAGACCATTTGAAGTCATACTGCATGGTACCCATTCCATGGGTCCCAACTCTCCAGGTTTAAGCGATTCTTCCTTCAGCTATAACATGCATGGGAACCCACAGTATGGTGCACCGTGTGACCGGGAAACGTTTTCAAATACATCTCAGTTTTTGTCCCCTTTTACTCGGGTTCACAATTCCAGAACCTTTACAAACACTCTCCCCACTTGGAGAGTCAGTGCCTTTAACCTGCTGTTTGACACAGTTTGCAGTTTCTGCGCAAGATGAACAGGAATAGGGAGAACCAATGAGAGACTAGTTGTAGGTGTCTGCACGGGCAAATTTAACGCTCATTTCCAACCAGGAAGAGGAATTAACCAAACGCTCAGCATGCCGTTTCGGAACCAGATTAGGGCCTGAAGCAATCCTGCGAGTTTGCGGCCAGCTCACAAGAAAGCGATTTGAAGAAAGGAGCTCAGTGGCACTGTAATTCACAAACCTGCAGAGTTATAAATGACAGCTATCGCCCAAAAATATATTGAAGGAATGCTGCGAAGAGGACTTGAAAGCGGGGCAGAATTCCAGGAAATCGATTTCAGGGGGTAGACTGGAATTGCATTTTAAGTATAGGAAAAGAGGGAGAACGTCGACAATGATGCACTTGGCCAAAAAGGGCGTATGCGTTTTTTCCTGAATATATTCAGGAAAAAACGCATACGCCCTTTTTGGCCAAACAAGCAAGCATGTTAAAGAAATCTGCACTACAATGAAGTCTCACTGTCCACCGGTCAAAAGGGCCATCTGAAAAAAGTGTAAAATCCAGAAATGCAGCCCAGGCCATGGAGAACAGGGAGCCTTGTTATGCTGATGGGTGGGATGTAAATTGCCAACAGCCACTCTGGAGAAGTGTATGGTGTTTCCTGAAACACCTAAAAAACAAAGCAACGGAGCCTAAGGCACTTCCACTTATGGTCCTATAGCTTAGGGACATTAAAATCAAAAACACACAGCCACCCCAAAGTTTCAGACGGCTCTGTTTACAAGAACCTCGTCTACGGTACAAGTTAAATATCCCAGAAAGCGAAAAATGGATAAAGAAGTTGTGGTACGTACGTACAATGGAATATCACTCACCAAAGAAATCTATATCATCTGGCCCGTCGTGGCATAATTAGTGGATTCAGGTACAATGATTCTAAGTGAAATAAGTCACACAGAAAATGAAACATCATAAGATATCACTAATACACCGAATGTAACCTTGGCTACACATGAACTGAATTACAAAACAGAACAGGGTCTCAAATTTAGAAAAGCAACTTATGTTTGCTTAAGGGGAAAGGTGAGTTGGGGTGCTGCATAAAACCAGAGATAGAAATTAGCACAGATACCATTCCATACGTCAAATATGTAACAGGCAAGACCTACACCTTGCTCAACGAAATGGGCTAAACACCCTATATTCAACGCCTAGGAATACACCTGAGTAGAAAGAATATTCAAACCCATGGATTTATATGTCTCCATAAGAAAATCAAGCGTGTGTACAGCTGCATGAATGCAGCAGAGAAAATCCGATAAATCCCATTATCAAAATGAATTTCAAAAACAAAACACAATGACAGTGAAATAGAGAGCAATTCTTAAATAATTCATTCAGGGCTTGTGATGCAACCTGGATTTACCTCATCTACACCGAGCTGAGTGAGACATAAGGTTGGACACTTCGGGCTGATAGCATTGTTGAGGTTCGATGAGCAAATGCAGACCATTTGAAGTCATAATACATGGTACACATTCGATGGGTCCCAACTCTCCAGGTTTAAGCGATTCTACCTTCAGCTAAAGCATGCATGGGAATCCCACAGTATGGTGCACCGTGTGACCGGGAAACATTTGCAAATGCATCTCAGATTTTGTCCCCTTTTACTCGGGTTCACAATTCCAGACCCTTTACTAACACTCTCCCCACTTGGAGAGTCACTGCCTTTAACCTCCTGTTTGGCACAGTTTGCAATTTCTGCGCAAGATGAACAGCAATAGGGAGAACCAATGAGAGAGTAGCTGTAGGTGTCTGCACGGGCAAATTTAACGCTCATTTCCCACCAGGAAGAGGAATTAACCAAAGGCTCAGCATGCCATGCCAGAACAAGATTAGGGCCTGAAGCAATCCTTCGGGTTTGCGGCCAGCTCACAAGAAAGCGATTTGAAGAAAGGAGCTCAGGTGCACTGTAATTCACAAACATGCAGAGTTATAAATGACAGCTATCGTCCAAAAATATATTGAAGGAAGGCTGTGAAGAGGACTTGAAAGCGGGGCAGAATTGCAGGAAAACGATTTCAGGGGGTAGACTGGAATTGCATTTAAAGCATAGGAAAAGAGGCAGAATGTCGACAATGATGCACTTGGCCAAAAAGTGCGTATGCGTTTTTTCCTGAATATATTCAGGAAAAAACGCATATGCAGTTTTTGGCCAACCAAGCAAGCATGTTAAAGAAATCTGCACTACAATGAAGTCTCACTGCCCCCCAGTCAAAAGGGCCATCTGAAAAAAGTGTAAAATACAGAAATGCAGCACAGGCCATGGAGAACAGGGAGCCTTGTTATGCTGATGGGTGGGATGTGAATTGCCAAGAGCCACTCTGGACAAGTGTATGGTGTTTCCTGAAACACCTAAAAAACAAAGCAACGGAGCCTCCGGCACTTCCACTTATGGTCCTATAGCTTAGGGAATTTAAATTCAAAAACACACAGCCACCCCAATGTTTCAGACGGCTCTGTTTACAAGAAGCTCGTCTACGGTACAAGTTAAATATCCCAGAAAGCGAAAAATGGATAAAGAAGTTGTGGTACGTACGTACAATGGAATATCACTCACCAATGAAATCTATGTCATCTGGCCCATCGTGGCATAATGAGTGGATTCAGGTACGATGATTCTAAGTGAAATAAGTCACACAGAAAATGAAACATCATAAGATATCAATAATACACGGAATGTAATCTTGGCTACACATGAACTGAATTACAAAACAGAACAGGGTCTAAATTTAGAAAACCAACTTATGTTTGCTTAAGGGAAAAGGTGAGTTGGGGTGCTGCATAAAACCAGAGATGGAAATTAGCACAGATACCATTCCATACGTCAAATATGTAATAGTCAAGACCTACCCCTTGCTCAACGAAATGAGCTAGACACCCTATATTCAACGCCTAGGAATACAACTTACTAGAAAGAATTTTCAAACCCATGGATTTATATGTCTCCAAAAGAGAATCAACCGTGTTTACAGCTACATGAAGGCAGCAGAGACAATCCGATAAATCCCATTATCAAAACGAATTACAAAAACAAAACACAATGACAGTGAAATAGAGAGCAATTCTTAATAATTCATTCAGGGCTTGTGATGCAACCTGGATTTACCTCATCTACACCCAGAGCTGAGTGAGACATAAGGTTGGACACTTCGGGCTGATAGCATTGGTGAGGTTCGATGAGCAAATGCAGACCATTTGAAGTCATACTGCATGGTACCCATTCCATGGGTCCCAACTCTCCAGGTTTAAGCGATTCTTCCTTCAGCTAAAGCATGCATGGGAAACCCACAGTATGCTGCACAGTGTGACCGGGAAACGTTTTCAAATGCATCTCAGTTTTGTCCTCTTTTACTCGGGTTCACAATTCCAGACCCTTTATTAACACTCTCCCCACTTGTAGAATCAGTGCCTTTAACCTCCTGTTTGTCACAGTTTGCAATTTCTGCGCAAGATGAACAGGAATAGGGAGAACCAATGAGAGACTAGCTGTAGGTGTCTGCACGGGCAAATTTAACACTCATTTCCCACCAGGAAGAGGAATTAACCAAAGGCTCAGCATGCCGTGCCGGAACCAGATTAGGGCCTGAAGCAATCCTGCGGGTTTGGGGCCAGCTCACAAGAAAGCGATTTGAAGAAAGGAGCTCAGGTGCACTGTAATTCACAAACCTGCAGAGTTATAAATGACAGCTATCGTCCAAAAATATATTGAAGGTAGTCTGCGAAGAGGGCTTGAATGCGGGGCAGAATTGCAGGAAAACGATTTCAGGGGGTAGACTGGAATTGCATTTTAAGTATAGGAAAAGAGGCAGAACGTCGACAATGATGCACTTGGCCAAAAAGGGCGTATGCGTTTTTTCCTGAATATATTCAGGAAAAAACGCATACGCACTTTTTCGCCAACCAAGCAAGCATGTTAAAGAAATCTGCACTACAATGAAGTCTCACTGCCCCCCGGTCAAAAGGGCCATCTGAAAAAAGTGTAAAATCCAGAAATGCAGCACAGGCCATGGAGAACAGGGAGCCTTGTTATGCTGATGGGTGGGATGAAAATTGCCAAGAGCCACTCTGGAGAAGTGTATGGTGTTTCCTGAAACACCTAAAAAACAAAGCAACGGAGCCTATGGCACTTCCACTTATGGTCCTATAGCTTAGGGAAATTAAAATCAAAAACACACAGCCACCCCAAAGTTTCAGACGGCTCTGTTTACGAGAACCTCGTCTACGGTACAAGTTAAATATCCCAGAAAGCGAAAAATGGATAAAGAAGTTGTGGTACGTACGTACAATGTAATATCACTCACCAATGAAATCTATGTCATCTGGCCCGTCGTGGCATAATGAGTGGATTCAGGTACGATGATTCTAAGTGAAATAAGTCACAAAGAAAATGAAATATCATAAGATATCACTAATACACCGAATGTAATCTTGGCTACACATGAACTTAATTACAAAACAGAACAGGGTCTCAAATTTAGAAAACCAACTTATGTTTGCGTAAGGGGAAAGGTGAGTTGGGGTGCTGCATAAAACCAGAGTTAGAAATTAGCACAGATACCATTCCATATGTCAAATACGTAATAGTCAAGACATACCCCTTGCTCAACGAAATGGGCTAAACACCCTATATTCAACGCCTAGGAATACACCTGACTAGTAAGAATCTTCAAACCCATGGATTTATATGTCTCCATAAGAGAATCATGCGTGTGTACAGCTGCATGAAGGCAGCAGAGAAAATCTGATAAATCCCAATATCGAAATGAATTAAAAAACCAAACACAATGACAGTGAAATAGAGAGCAATTCTTAAATAATTCATTCAGGGCTTGTGATGCAACCTGGATTTACCTCATCTAAACCCAGAGCTGAGTGAGACATAAGGTTGGACACTTCGGGCTGATAGCATTGGTGAGGTTCGATGAGCAAATGCAGACCTTTTGAAGTCATACTGCATGGTACCCATTCCATGGGTCCCAACTCTCCAGGTTTAAGTGATTCTTCCTTCAGCTAAAGCATGCATGGGAAACCCACAGTATGGTGCACCATGTGACCGGGAAACGTTTTCAAATGCATTTCAGTTTTTGTCCCCTTTTACTCGGGTTCACAATTCCAGACCCTTTACTAACACTCTCCCCGCTTGGAGAGTCAGTGCCTTTAACCTCCTGTTTGGCACAGTTTGCAATTTCTGCGCAAGATGAACAGGAATAGGGAGAACCAATGAGAGACTAGCTGTAGGTGTCTGCACGGGCAAATTTAACGCTCATTTCCAACCAGGAAGAGGAATTAACCAAAGGCTCAGCATGCCGTGCAGGAACCAGATTAGGGCCTGAAGCAATCCTGCGGGTTTGCGGCCAGCTCACAAGAAAGCGATTTGAAGAAAGGAGCTCAGGGGCACTGTAATTCACAAACCTGCAGAGTTATAAATAACAGCTATGGTCCGAAAATATATTGAAGGAAGGCTGCGAAGAGGACTTGAAAGCGGGGCAGAATTGCAGGAAAACGATTTCAGGGGGTAGACTGGGATTGCATTTAAAGCATAGGAAAAGAGGCAGAACGTCGACAATGATGCACTTGGCCAAAAAGGGCGTATGCGTTTTTTCCTGAATATATTCAGGAAAAAACGCATACGCCCTTTTTGGCCAACCAAGCAAGCATGTTAAAGAAATCTGCACTACAATGAAGTCTCACTGCCCCCCTGTCAAAAGGGCCATCTGAAAAAAGTGTAAAATCCAGAAATGCAGCACAGGCCATGGAGAACAGGGAGCCTTGTTATGCTGATGGGTGGGATGTAAATTGCCAACAGCCACTCTGGAGAAGTGTATGGTGTTTCCTGAAACACCTAAAAAACAAAGCAACGGAGCCTACGGCACTTCCACTTATGGTCCTATAGCTCAGGGAAATTAAAATCAAAAACACACAGCCACCCCAAAGTTTCAGACGGCTCTGTTTACAAGAACCTCGTCTACGGTACAAGTTAAATATCCCAGAAAGCGAAAAATGGATAAAGAAGTTGTGGTACGTACGTACAATGGAATATCACTCACCAATGAAATCTATGTCATCTGGCCCGTCGTGGCATAATGAGTGGATTCAGGTACGATGATTCTAAGTGAAATAACTCACACAGAAAATGAAACATCATAAGATGTCACTGATACACGGAATGTAATCTTGGCTACACATGAACTGAATTACAAAACAGAACAGGGTCTCAAATTTAGAAAACCAACTTATGTTTGCTTAAGGGGAAAGGTGAGTTGGGGTGCTGCATAAAACCAGAGATAGAAATTAGCACAGATACCATTCCATACGTCAAATATGTAATAGTCAAGACCTACCCCTTGCTCAACCAAATGGGTTAAACACCCTATATTCAACGTCTAGGAATACACCTGACTAGAAAGAATATTCAAACCCATGGATTTATATGTCTCCATAAGAGAATCAAGCGTGTGTACAGCTGCATGAAGGCAGCAGAGAAAATCCGATAAATCCCATTATCAAAATGAATTACAAAAACAAAACAGAATGACAGTGAAATAGAGAGCAATTCTTAAATAATTCATTCAGGGCTTGTGATGCAACCTGGATTTACCTCATCTACACCCAGAGCTGAGAGAGACATAAGGTTGGACACTTCGGGCTGATAGCATTGGTGAGGTTCGATGAGCAAATGCAGACCATTTGAAGTCATACTGCATGGTACCCATTCCATGGGTCCCAACTCTCCAGGTTTAAGCGATTCTTCCTTCAGCTAAAACATGCATGGGAAATCCACAGTATGGTGCACCGTGTGACCGGGAAACGTTTTCAAATGCATCTCAGTTTTCGTCCCCTTTTACTCGGGTTCACAATTCCAGACCCTTTACTAACACTCTCCCCACTTGGAGAGTCAGTGCCTTTAACCTGCTGTTTGGCACAGTTTGCAATTTCTGCGCAAGATGAACAGGAATAGGGAGAACCAATGAGAGACTAGCTGTAGGTGTATGCACGGGCTAATTTAATGCTCATTTACCACCAGGAAGAGGAATTAACCAAAGGCTCAGCATGCCGAGCCGGAAAGAGATTAGGGCCTGAAGCAATCCTGCGGGTTTGCGGCCAGCTCACAAGAAAGCGATTTGAAGAAAGGAGCTCAGGGGCACTGTAATTCACAAACCTGCAGAGTTATAAATGACAGCTATCGTCCGAAAATATATTGAAGGAAGGCTGCGAAGAGGACTGGAAAGCAGGGCAGAATTGCAGGAAAACGATTTCAGGGGGTAGACTGGAATTGCATTTAAAGCATAGGAAAAGAGGCAGAACGTCGACAATGATGCACTTGGCCAAAAAGGGCGTATGCGTTTACGCCCTTTTTGGCCAACCAAGCAAGCATGTTAAAGAAATCTGCACTACAATGAAGTCTCACAGCCCCCCGGTCAAAAGGGCCATCTGAAAAAAGTGTAAAATACAGAAATGCAGCACAGGCCATGGAGAACAGGGAGCCTTGTTATGCTGATGGGTGGGATGTAAATTGCCAACAGCCACTCTGGAGAAGTGTATGGTGTTTCCTGAAACACCTAAAAAACAAAGCAACGGAGCCTACGGCACTTCCACTTATGGTCCTATAGCTTAGGGAAATTAAAATCAAAAACACACAGCCACCCCAAAGCTTCAGACGGCTCTGTTTACAAGAACCTCGTCTACGGTACAAGTTATATATCCCAGAAAGCGAAAAATGGATAAAGAAGTTGTGGTACGTACGTACAATGGAATATCACTCACCAATGAATTCTATGTCATCTGGCCCGTCGTGGAATAATGAGTGGAATCAGGTACGATGATTCTAATTGAAATAAATCACACAGAAAATGAAACATCATAAGATATCACTAATACACCGAATATAAACTTGGCTACACATGAACTGAATTACAAAACAGAACAGGGTCTCAAATTTTGAAAACCAACTTATGTTTGCGTAAGGGGAAATGTGAGTTTGGGTGCTGCATAAAACCAGAGTTAGAAATTAGCACAGATACCATTCCATATGTCAAATATGTAATAGTCAAGACCTACCCCTTGCTCAACCAAATGGGCTAAACACCCTATATTCAATGCCTAGGAGTACACCTGACTAGTAAGAATCTTCAAACGCATGGATTTATATGTCTCCATAAGAGAATCAAGCATGTGTACAGCTGCATGAAGGCAGCAGAGAAAATCTGATAAATCCCATTATCAAAATGAAGTAAAAAACCAAACACAATGGCAGTGAAATAGAGAGCAATTCTTAAATAATTCATTCAGGGCTTGTGATGCAACCTGGATTTACCTCATCTAAACCCAGAGCTGAGTGAGACATAAGGTTGGACACTTCGGGCTGATAGCATTGGTGAGGTTCGATGAGCAAATGCAGACCATTTGAAATCATACTGCATGGTACCCATTCCATGGGTCCCAACTCTCCAGGTTTAAGTGATTTTCCCTTCAGCTAAAGCATGCATGGGAAACCCACAGTATGGTGCAACATGTGACCGGGAAACGTTTTCAAATGCATCTCAGTTTTGTCCCCTTTTACTCGGGTTCACAATTCCAGACCCTTTACTAACACTCTCCCCGCTTGGAGAGTCAGTGCCTTTAACCTCCTGTTTGGCACAGTTTGCAATTTCTGCGCAAGATGAACAGGAATAGGGAGAACCAATGAGAGACTAGCTGTAGGTGTCTGCACGGGCAAATTTAACGCTCATTTCCAACCAGGAAGGGGAATAAACCAAAGGCTCAGCATGCCGTGCAGGAACCAGATTAGGGCCTGAAGCAATCCTGCGGGTTTGCGGCCAGCTCACAAGAAAGCGATTTGAAGAAAGGAGCTCAGGGACACTGTAATTCACAAACCTGCAGAGTTATAAATGACAGCTATCGTCCAAAAATATATTGAAGGAAGGCTGCGAAGAGGACTGGAAAGCGGGGCAGAATTGCAGGAAAACGATTTAAGGGGTAGACTGGAATTGCATTTAAAGCATAGGGAAAGAGGCAGAACGTCGACAATGATGCACTTGGCCAAAAAGGGCGTATGCGTTTTTTCCTGAATATATTCAGGAAAAAACGCATACGCCCTTTTTGGCCAACCAAGCAAGCATGTTAAAGAAATCTGCACTACAATGAAGTCTCACTGCCCCCCGGTCAAAAGGGCCATCTGAAAAAAGTGTAAAATCCAGAAATGCAGCACAGGCCATGGAGAACAGGGAGCCTTGTTATGCTGATGGGTGGGATGTAAATTGCAAACAGCCACTCTGGAGAAGTGTATGGTGTTTCCTGAAACACCTAAAAAACAAAGCAACGGAGCCTACGGCACTTCCACTTATGGTCCTATAGCTTAGGGAAATTAAAATCAAAAACACACAGCCACCCCAAAGTTTCAGACGGCTCTGTTTACAAGAACCTCGTCTACGGTACAAGTTAAATATCCCAGAAAGTGAAAAATGGATAAAGAAGTTGTGGTACGTACGTACAAAGGAATATCACTCACCAATGAAATCTATGTCATCTGGCCCATCGTGGAATAATGAGTGGATTCAGGTACGATGATTCTAAGTGAAATAAGTCACACAGACAATGAAACATCATAAGATGTCACTAATACACGGAATGTAATCTTGGCTACACATGAACTGAATTACAAAACAGAACAGGGTCTCAAATTTTGAAAACCAACTTATGTTTGCTTAAGGGGAAAGGTGAGTTGGGGTGCTGCAATAAACCAGAGATAGAAATTAGCACAGATACCATTCCATACGTCAAATATGTAGTAGTCAAGACCTACCCCTTGCTCAAACAAATGGGCTAAACACCCTATTTTCAACGTCTAGGAATACACCTGACTAGAAAGAATATTCAATCCCATGGATTTATATGTCTCCATAAGAGAACCAAGCGTGTGTACAGCTGCATGAAGGCAGCAGAGAAAATCCGATAAATCCCATTATCAAAATGAATTACAAAAACAAAACAGAATGAAAGTGAAATAGAGAGCAATTCTTAAATAATTCACTCAGGGCTTGTGATGCAACCTGGATTTACCTCATCTACACCCAGAGCTGAGAGAGTCATAAGGTTGGACACTTCAGGCTGATAGCATTTGTGAGGTTCGATGAGCAAATGCAGACCATTTGAAGTCATACTGCATGGTACCCATTCCATGGGTCCCAACTCTCCAGGTTTAAGCGATTCTTCTTTCAGCTAAAACAAGCATGGGAAACCCACAGTATGGTGCACCGTGTGACCGGGAAAGGTTTTCAAATGCATCTCAGTTTTCTTCCCCTTTTCCTCGGGTTCACAATTCCAGAACCTTTACTAACACTCTCCCCACTTGGAGAGTCAGTGCCTTTAACCTGCTGTTTGGCACAGTTTGCAATTTCTGCGCAAGATGAACAGGAATAGGGAGAACCAATGAGAGACTAGCTGTAGGTGTCTGCATGGGCAAATTTAACGCTCATTTCCAATCAGGAAAAGGAATTAACCAAAGGCTCAGCATGCCGTGCAGGAACCAGATTACGGCCTGAAGCAATCCTGCGGGTTTGCGGCCAGCTCACAAGAAAGCGATTTGTAGAAAGGAGCTCAGGGGCACTGTAATTCACAAACCTGCAGAGTTATAAATGACAGCTTTCGTCCGAAAATATATTGAAGGAAGGCTGCGAAGAGGACTGGAAAGCGGGGCAGAATTGCAGGAAAACGATTTCAGGGGGTAGACTGGAATTGCATTTAAAGCATAGGAAAAGAGGCAGAACGTCGACAATGATGCACTTGGCCAAAAAGTGTGTATACGTTTTTTCCTGAATATATTCAAGAAAAAACGCATACGCCCTTTTTGGCCAACCAAGCAAGCATGTTAAAGAAATCTGCACTACAATGAAGTCTCACTGCCCCCCGGTCAAAAGGGCCATCTGAAAAAGTGTAAAATCCAGAAATTCAGCACAGTCCATGGAGAACAGGGAGCCTTGTTATGCTGATGGGTGGGATGTAAATTGCCAACAGCCACTCTGGAGAATTGTATGGTGTTTCCTGAAACACCTAAAAAACAAAGGAACGGAGCCTCCGGCACTTCCACTTATGGTCCTATAGCTTAGGGAAATTAAAATCAAAAACACACAGCCACCCCAAAGTTTCAGACGGCTCTGTTTACAAGAACCTCGTCTACGGTACAAGTTAAATGTCCCAGGAAGCGAAAAATGGATAAAGAAGTTGTGGTACGTACGTACAATGGAATATCACTCACCAATGAAAACTATGTCATCTGGCCCGTCGTGGCATAATGAGTGGATTCAGGTACGATGATTCTAAGTGAAATAACTCACACAGAAAATGAAAAATCATAAGATGTCACTAATACACGGAATGTAATCTTGGCTACACATGAACTGAATTACAAAACAGAACAGTGTCTCAAATTTAGAAAACCAACTTATGTTTGCTTAAGGGGAAAGGTGAGTTGGGGTGCTGCATAAAACCAGAGATAGAAATTAGCACAGATACCATTCCATACGTCAAATATGTAATAGTCAAGACCTACACCTTGCTCAACGAAATGGGCTAAACACCCTATATTCAACGCCTAGGAATACACCTGACTAGTAGTTATCTTCAAACCCATGGATTTATATGTCTCCATAAGAGAATCAAGCGTGTGTACAGCTGCATGAAGGCAGCAGAGAAAATCCGATAAATCCCATTATCAAACTGAATTACAAAAACAAAACAGAATGACAGTGAAATAGAGAGCAATTCTTAAATAATTCATTCAGGGCTTGTGATGCAACCTGGATTTACCTCATCTACACCCAGGGCTGAGAGAGACATAAGGTTGGACACTTCAGGCTGATAGCATTGGTGAGGTTCGATGAGCAAATGCAGACCATTTGAAGTCATACTGCATGGTACCCATTCCATGGGTCCCAACTCTCCAGGTTTAAGCGATTCTTCCTTCAGCTAAAACATGCATGGGAAATCCACAGTATGGTGCACCGTGTGACCGGGAAACGTTTTCAAATGCATCTCAGTTTTCGTCCCCTTTTACTCGGGTTCACAATTCCAGACCCTTTACTAACACTCTCCCCACTTGGAGAGTCAGTGCCTTTAACCTGCTGTTTGGCACAGTTTGCAATTTCTGCGCAAGATGAACAGGAATAGGGAGAACCAATGAGAGACTAGCTGTAGGTGTATGCACGGGCTAATTTAACGCTCATTTCCCACCAGGAAGAGGAATTAACCAAAGGCTCAGCATGCCGAGCCGGAAAGAGATTAGGGCCTGAAGCAATCCTGCGGGTTTGCGGCCAGCTCACAAGAAAGCGATTTGAAGAAAGGAGCTCAGGGACACTGTAATTCACAAACCTGCAGAGTTATAAATGACAGCTATCGTCCGAAAATATATTGAAGGAAGGCTGCGAAGAGGACTGGAAAGCGGGGCAGAATTGCAGGAAAACGATTTCAGGGGGTAGACTGGAATTGCATTTAAAGCATAGGAAAAGAGGCAGAACGTCGACAATGATGCACTTAGCCAAAAAGGGCGTATACGTTTTTTCCTGAATATATTCAGGAAAAAACGCATACGCCCTTTTTGGCCAACCAAGCAAGCATGTTAAAGGAATCTGCACTACAATGAAGTCTCACTGCCCCCCGGTCAAAAGGGCCATCTGAAAAAAGTGTAAAATCCAGAAATGCAGCACAGGCCATGGAGAACAGGGAGCCTTGTTATGCTGATGGGTGGGATGTAAATTGCCAACAGCCACTCTGGAGAAGTGTATGGTGTTTCCTGAAACACCTAAAAAACAAAGCAACGGAGCCTACGGCACTTCCACTTATGGTCCTATAGCTTAGGGAAATTAAAATCAAAAACACACAGCCACCCCAAAGTTTCAGACGGCTCTGTTTACAAGAACCTCGTCTACGGTACAAGTTAAATATCCCAGAAAGTGAAAAATGGATAAAGAAGTTGTGGTACGTACGTACAAAGGAATATCACTCACCAATGAAATCTATGTCATCTGGCCCATCGTGGAATAATGAGTGGATTCAGGTACGATGATTCTAAGTGAAATAAGTCACACAGACAATGAAACATCATAAGATGTCACTAATACACGGAATGTAATCTTGGCTACACATGAACTGAATTACAAAACAGAACAGGGTCTCAAATTTTGAAAACCAACTTATGTTTGCTTAAGGGGAAAGGTGAGTTGGGGTGCTGCAATAAACCAGAGATAGAAATTAGCACAGATACCATTCCATACGTCAAATATGTAGTAGTCAAGACCTACCCCTTGCTCAAACAAATGGGCTAAACACCCTATTTTCAACGTCTAGGAATACACCTGACTAGAAAGAATATTCAATCCCATGGATTTATATGTCTCCATAAGAGAACCAAGCGTGTGTACAGCTGCATGAAGGCAGCAGAGAAAATCCGATAAATCCCATTATCAAAATGAATTACAAAAACAAAACAGAATGAAAGTGAAATAGAGAGCAATTCTTAAATAATTCACTCAGGGCTTGTGATGCAACCTGGATTTACCTCATCTACACCCAGAGCTGAGAGAGTCATAAGGTTGGACACTTCAGGCTGATAGCATTTGTGAGGTTCGATGAGCAAATGCAGACCATTTGAAGTCATACTGCATGGTACCCATTCCATGGGTCCCAACTCTCCAGGTTTAAGCGATTCTTCTTTCAGCTAAAACAAGCATGGGAAACCCACAGTATGGTGCACCGTGTGACCGGGAAAGGTTTTCAAATGCATCTCAGTTTTCTTCCCCTTTTCCTCGGGTTCACAATTCCAGAACCTTTACTAACACTCTCCCCACTTGGAGAGTCAGTGCCTTTAACCTGCTGTTTGGCACAGTTTGCAATTTCTGCGCAAGATGAACAGGAATAGGGAGAACCAATGAGAGACTAGCTGTAGGTGTCTGCATGGGCAAATTTAACGCTCATTTCCAATCAGGAAAAGGAATTAACCAAAGGCTCAGCATGCCGTGCAGGAACCAGATTACGGCCTGAAGCAATCCTGCGGGTTTGCGGCCAGCTCACAAGAAAGCGATTTGTAGAAAGGAGCTCAGGGGCACTGTAATTCACAAACCTGCAGAGTTATAAATGACAGCTTTCGTCCGAAAATATATTGAAGGAAGGCTGCGAAGAGGACTGGAAAGCGGGGCAGAATTGCAGGAAAACGATTTCAGGGGGTAGACTGGAATTGCATTTAAAGCATAGGAAAAGAGGCAGAACGTCGACAATGATGCACTTGGCCAAAAAGTGTGTATACGTTTTTTCCTGAATATATTCAAGAAAAAACGCATACGCCCTTTTTGGCCAACCAAGCAAGCATGTTAAAGAAATCTGCACTACAATGAAGTCTCACTGCCCCCCGGTCAAAAGGGCCATCTGAAAAAGTGTAAAATCCAGAAATTCAGCACAGTCCATGGAGAACAGGGAGCCTTGTTATGCTGATGGGTGGGATGTAAATTGCCAACAGCCACTCTGGAGAATTGTATGGTGTTTCCTGAAACACCTAAAAAACAAAGGAACGGAGCCTCCGGCACTTCCACTTATGGTCCTATAGCTTAGGGAAATTAAAATCAAAAACACACAGCCACCCCAAAGTTTCAGACGGCTCTGTTTACAAGAACCTCGTCTACGGTACAAGTTAAATGTCCCAGGAAGCGAAAAATGGATAAAGAAGTTGTGGTACGTACGTACAATGGAATATCACTCACCAATGAAAACTATGTCATCTGGCCCGTCGTGGCATAATGAGTGGATTCAGGTACGATGATTCTAAGTGAAATAACTCACACAGAAAATGAAAAATCATAAGATGTCACTAATACACGGAATGTAATCTTGGCTACACATGAACTGAATTACAAAACAGAACAGTGTCTCAAATTTAGAAAACCAACTTATGTTTGCTTAAGGGGAAAGGTGAGTTGGGGTGCTGCATAAAACCAGAGATAGAAATTAGCACAGATACCATTCCATACGTCAAATATGTAATAGTCAAGACCTACACCTTGCTCAACGAAATGGGCTAAACACCCTATATTCAACGCCTAGGAATACACCTGACTAGTAGTTATCTTCAAACCCATGGATTTATATGTCTCCATAAGAGAATCAAGCGTGTGTACAGCTGCATGAAGGCAGCAGAGAAAATCCGATAAATCCCATTATCAAACTGAATTACAAAAACAAAACAGAATGACAGTGAAATAGAGAGCAATTCTTAAATAATTCATTCAGGGCTTGTGATGCAACCTGGATTTACCTCATCTACACCCAGGGCTGAGAGAGACATAAGGTTGGACACTTCAGGCTGATAGCATTGGTGAGGTTCGATGAGCAAATGCAGACCATTTGAAGTCATACTGCATGGTACCCATTCCATGGGTCCCAACTCTCCAGGTTTAAGCGATTCTTCCTTCAGCTAAAACATGCATGGGAAATCCACAGTATGGTGCACCGTGTGACCGGGAAACGTTTTCAAATGCATCTCAGTTTTCGTCCCCTTTTACTCGGGTTCACAATTCCAGACCCTTTACTAACACTCTCCCCACTTGGAGAGTCAGTGCCTTTAACCTGCTGTTTGGCACAGTTTGCAATTTCTGCGCAAGATGAACAGGAATAGGGAGAACCAATGAGAGACTAGCTGTAGGTGTATGCACGGGCTAATTTAACGCTCATTTCCCACCAGGAAGAGGAATTAACCAAAGGCTCAGCATGCCGAGCCGGAAAGAGATTAGGGCCTGAAGCAATCCTGCGGGTTTGCGGCCAGCTCACAAGAAAGCGATTTGAAGAAAGGAGCTCAGGGACACTGTAATTCACAAACCTGCAGAGTTATAAATGACAGCTATCGTCCGAAAATATATTGAAGGAAGGCTGCGAAGAGGACTGGAAAGCGGGGCAGAATTGCAGGAAAACGATTTCAGGGGGTAGACTGGAATTGCATTTAAAGCATAGGAAAAGAGGCAGAACGTCGACAATGATGCACTTAGCCAAAAAGGGCGTATACGTTTTTTCCTGAATATATTCAGGAAAAAACGCATACGCCCTTTTTGGCCAACCAAGCAAGCATGTTAAAGGAATCTGCACTACAATGAAGTCTCACTGCCCCCCGGTCAAAAGGGCCATCTGAAAAAAGTGTAAAATCCAGAAATGCAGCACAGGCCATGGAGAACAGGGAGCCTTGTTATGCTGATGGGTGGGATGTAAATTGCCAACAGCCACTCTGGAGAATTGTATGGTGTTTCCTGAAACACCTAAAAAACAAAGCAACGGAGCCTACGGCACTTCCACTTATGGTCCTATAGCTTAGGGAAATTAAAATCAAAAACACACAGCCACCCCAAAGTTTCAGACGGCTCTGTATACAAGAACCTCGTCTACGGTACAAGTTAAATATCCCAGAAAGCGAAAAATGGATAAAGAAGTTGTGGTATGTACGTACAATGGAATATCACTCACCAATGAATTCTATGTCATCTGGCCCGTCGTGGCATAATGAGTGGATTCAGGTACGATGATTCTAAGTGAAATAAGTCACACAGGAAATGAAATATCATAAGATATCACTAATACACCGAATGTAATCTTGGCTACACATGAACTGAATTACAAAACAGAACAGGGTCTCAAATTTAGAAAACCAACTTATGTTTGCATAAGGGGAAAGGTGAGTTGGGGTGCTGCATAAAACCAGAGATAGAAATTAGCACAGATACCATTCCATACGTCAAATATGTAATAGTCAAGACCTACCCCTTGCTCAACGAAATGGGCTAAACACCTTATATTCAACACCTAGGAATACACCTGACTAGTAAGAATCTTCAAACCCATGGATTTATATGTCTCCATAAGAGAATCAAGCGTTTGTACAGCTGCATGAAGGCAGCAGAGAAAATCCGATAAATCCTATTATCAAAATGAATTACAAAAACAAAACACAATGACAGTGAAATAGAGAGCAATTCTTATATAATTCATTCAGGTCTTGTGATGCAACCTGGATTTACCTCATCTACACCCAGAGCTGTGTCAGACATAAGGTTGTACACTTCGGGCTGATAACATTGGTGAGGTTCGATGAGCAA
This sequence comes from Delphinapterus leucas, assembly GCF_059928025.1. Lineage (NCBI taxonomy): Eukaryota > Metazoa > Chordata > Mammalia > Artiodactyla > Monodontidae > Delphinapterus > Delphinapterus leucas. The sequence continues at coordinate 4,612,401 of NW_028322247.1, read as the reverse complement.
ATGCAGACCATTTGAAGTCATACTGCATGGTACCCATTCCATGGGTCCCAACTCTCCAGGTTTAAGCGATTCTTCCTTCAGATAAAGCATGCATGGGAAACCCACAGTATGGTGCACCATGTGACTGGGAAACGTTTTCAAATGCATCTGAGTTTTCGTCCCCTTTTACTCGGGTTCACAATTCCAGACCCTTTACTAACACTCTCCCCACTTGGAGAGTCAGTACCTTTAACCTCCTGTTTGGCACAGTTTGCAATTTCTGCGCAAGATGAACAGGAATAGGGAGAACCAATGAGAGACTAGCTGTAGGTGTCTGCACGGGCAAATTTAATGCTCATTTCCAACCAGGAAGAGGAATTAACCAAAGGCTCAGCATGCCGTGCAGGAACCAGATTAGGGCCTGAAGCAATCCTGCGGTTTTGCGGCCAGTTCACAAGAAAGCGATTTGTAGAATGGAGCTCAGGGGCACTGTAATTCACAAACTTGCAGAGTTATAAATGACAGCTATCGTCCGAAAATATATTGAAGGAAGGCTGCAAAGAGGACTGGAAAGCGGGGCAGAATTGCAGGAAAACGATTTCAGGGGGTAGACTGGAATTGCATTTAAAGCATAGGAAAAGAGGCAGAACGTCGACAATGATGCACTTGGCCAAAAAGGGCGTACGCGTTTTTTCCTGAATATATTCAGGAAAAAACGCATATGCACTTTTTGGCCAACCAAGCAAGCATGTTAAAGAAATCTGCACTACAATGAAGTCTCACTGCCCCCCGGTCAAAATGGCCATCTGAAAAACGTGTAAAATCCAGAAATGCAGCACAGGCCATGGAGAACAGGGAGCCTTGTTATGCTGATGGGTGGGATGTAAATTGCCAACTGCCACTCTAGAGAAGTGTATGGTGTTTCCTGAAACACCAAAAAACAAAGCAACGGAGCCTACGGCACTTCCACTTATGGTCCTATAGCTTAGGGAAATTAAAATCAAAAACACACAGCCACCCCAATGTTTCAGACGGCTCTGTTTACAGGAACCTCGTCTACGTACAAGTTAAATATCCCAGAAAGCGAAAAATGGATAAAGAAGTTGTGGTACGTACGTACAATGGAATATCACTCACCAATGAATTCTATGTCATCTGGCCCGTCGTGGCATAATGAGTGGATTCAGGTACGATGATTCTAAGTGAAGTAAGTCTCACAGAAAATGAAACATCATAAGATATCACTAATACACCGAATGTAAACTTGGCTACACATGAACTGAATTACAAAACAGAACAGGGTCTCAAATTTTGAAAACCAACTTATGTTTGCGTAAGGGGAAATGTGAGTTGGGGTGCTGCATAAAACCAGAGTTAGAAATTAGCACAGATACCATTCCATATGTCAAATATGTAATAGTCAAGACCTACACCTTGCTCAACGAAATGGGCTAAACACCATATATTCAATGCCTAGGAGTACACCTGACTAGTAAGAATATTCAAACCCATGGATTTATATGTCTCCATAAGAGAATCAAGCGTGTGTACAGCTGCATGAAGGCAGCAGAGAAAATCCGATAAATCCTATTATCAAAATGAATTACAAAAACAAAACACAATGACAGTGAAATAGCGAGCAATTCTTAAATAATTCATTCAGGGCTTGTGATGCAACCTGGATTTACCTCATCAAAACCCAGAGCTGAGTGAGACATAAGGTTGGACACTTCGGGCTGATAGCATTGGTGAGCTTCGATGAGCAAATGCAGACCATTTGAAGTCATACTGCATGGTACCCATTCCATGGGTCCCAACTCTCCAGGTTTAAGTGATTCTTCCTTCAGCTAAAGCATGCATGGGAAACCCACAGCATGGTGCACCATGTGACCGGGAAACGTTTTCAAATGCATCTCAGTTTTTGTCCCCTTTTACTCGGGTTCACAATTCCAGACCCTTTACTAACACTCTCCCCACTTGGAGAGTCAGTGCCTTTAGCCTCCTGTTTGGCACAGTTTGCAATTTCTGCGCAAGATGAACAGGAATAGGGAGAACCAATGAGAGACTAGCTGTAGGTGTCTGCACGGGCAAATTTAACGCTCATTTCCAACCAGGAAGAGGAATTAACCAAAGGCTCAGCATGCCGTGCAGGAACCAGATTAGGGCCTGAAGCAATCCTGCGGGTTTGCGGCCAGCTCACAAGAAAGCGATTTGTAGAAAGGAGCTCAGGGGCACTGTAATTCACAAACTTGCAGAGTTAAAAATGACAGCTATCGTCCGAAAATATATTGAAGGAAGGCTGCGAAGAGGACTGGAAAGCGGGGCAGAATTGCAGGAAAACGATTTCAGGGGGTAGACTGGAATTGCATTTAAAGCATAGGAAAAGAGGCAGAACGTCGACAATGATGCACTTGGCCAAAAAGGGCGTATACGTTTTTTCCTGAATATATTCAAGAAAAAACGCATACGCCCTTTTTGGCCAACCAAGCAAGCATGTTAAAGAAATCTGCACTACAATGAAGTCTCACTGCCCCCCGGTCAAAAGGGCCATCTGAAAAAAGTGTAAAATCCAGAAATTCAGCACAGGCCATGGAGAACAGGGAGCCTTGTTATGCTGATGGGTGGGATGTGAATTGCCAACAGCCACTCTGGAGAATTGTATGGTGTTTCCTGAAACACCTAAAAAACAAAGCAACGGAGCCTACGGCACTTCCACTTATGGTCCTATAGCTTAGGGAAATTAAAATCAAAAACACACAGCCACCCCAAAGTTTCAGACGGCTCTGTTTACAAGAACCTCGTCTACGGTACAAGTTAAATATCCCAAAAAGCGAAAAATGGATAAAGAAGTTGTGGAACGTACGTACAATGGAATATCACTCACCAATGAATTCTATGTCATCTGGCCCGTCGTGGCATAATGAGTGGATTCAGGTACGATGATTCTAAGTGAAATAAGTCACACAGAAAATGAAACATCATAAGATATCACTAATACACCGAATGTAAACTTGGCTACACATGAACTGAATTACAAAACAGAACAGGGTCTCAAATTTTGAAAACCAACTTATGTTTGCATAAGGGGAATGGTGAGTTGGGGTGCTGCATAAAACCAGAGATAGAAATTAGCACAGATACCATTCCATACGTCAAATATGTAATAGTCAAGACTTACACCTTGCTCAACGAAATGGGCTAAACACCTTATATTCAACACCTAGGAATACACCTGACTAGTAAGAATCTTCAAACCCATGGATTTATATGTCTCCATAAGAGAATCAAGCGTTTGTACAGCTGCATGAAGGCAGCAGAGAAAATCCGATAAATCCTATTATCAAAATGAATTACAAAAACAAAACACAATGACAGTGAAATAGAGAGCAATTCTTATATAATTCATTCAGGTCTTGTGATGCAACCTGGATTTACCTCATCTACACCCAGAGCTGAGTGAGACATAAGGTTGTACACTTCCGGCTGATAACATTGGTGAGGTTCGATGAGCAAATGCAGACCATTTGAAGTCATACTGCATGGTATCCATTCCATGGGTCCCAACTCTCCAGGTTTAAGCGATTCTTCCTTCAGATAAAGCATGCATGAGAAACCCACAGTATGGTGCACCATGTGACTGGGAAACGTTTTCAAATGCATCTGAGTTTTCGTCCCCTTTTACTCGGGTTCACAATTCCAGACCCTTTACTAACACTCTCCCCACTTGGAGAGTCAGTGCCTTTAACCTCCTGTTTGGCACAGTTTGCAATTTCTGCGCAAGATGAACAGGAATAGGGAGAACCAATGAGAGACTAGCTGTAGGTGTCTGCACGGGCAAATTTAACGTTCATTTCCAACCAGGAAGAGGAATTAACCAAAGGCTCAGCATGCCGTGCAGGAACCAGATTAGGGCCTGAAGCAATCCTGCGGGTTTGCGGCCAGTTCACAAGAAAGCGATTTGTAGAATGGAGCTCAGGGGCACTGTAATTCACAAACCTGCAGAGTTATAAATGACAGCTATCGTCCGAAAATATATTGAAGGAAGGCTGCAAAGAGGACTGGAAAGCGGGGCAGAATTGCAGGAAAACGATTTCAGGGGGTAGACTGGAAATGCATTTAAAGCATAGGAAAAGAGGCAGAAAGTCGACAATGATGCACTTGGCCAAAAAGGGCGTATGCGTTTTTTCCTGAATATATTCAGGAAAAAACGCATACGCACTTTTTGGCCAACCAAGCAAGCATGTTAAAGAAATCTGCACTACAATGAAGTCTCACTGCCCCCCGGTCAAAAGGGCCATCTGAAAAACGTGTAAAATCCAGAAATGCAGCACAGGCCATGGAGAACAGGGAGCCTTGTTATGCTGATGGGTGGGATGTAAATTGCCAACAGCCACTCTGGAGAAGTGTATGGTGTTTCCTGAAACACCAAAAAACAAAGCAACGTAGCCTACGGCACTTCCACTTATGGTCCTATAGCTTAGGGAAATTAAAATCAAAAACACACAGCCACCCCAAAGTTTCAGACGGCTCTGTTTACAAGAACCTCGTCTACGTACAAGTTAAATATCCCAGAAAGCGAAAAATGGATAAAGAAGTTGTGGTACGTACGTACAATGGAATATCACTCACCAATGAATTCTATGTCATCTGGCCCGTCGTGGCATAATGAGTGGATTCAGGTACGATGATTCTAAGTGAAATAAGTCCCACAGAAAATGAAACATCATAAGATATCACTAATACACCGAATGTAATCTTGGCTACACATGAACTGAATTACAAAACAGAACAGGGTCTCAAATTTTGAAAACCAACTTATGTTTGCGTAAGGGAAAAGGTGAGTTGGTGTGCTGCATAAAACCATAGATAGATATTAGCACAGATACCATTCCATAAGTCAAATATGTAATAGTCAAGACCTACCCCTTGCTCAACGAAATGGGCTAAACACCATATTTTCAACGCCTAGGAATACATCTGACTAGTAAGAATCTTCAAACCCATAGATTTATATGTCTCCATAAGAGAATAAATCGTGTGTACAGCTGCATGAAGGCAGCAGAGAAAATCCGATAAATCCTATTATCAAAATGAATTTCAAAAACAAAACACAATGACAGTGAAATAGAGAGCAATTCTTAAATAATTCATTCAGGGCTTGTGATGCAACCTGGATTTACCTCATCTACACCCATAGCTGAGTGAGACATAAGGTTGGACACATCGGGCTGATAGCATTGGTGAGGTTCGATGAGCAAATGCAGACCATTTGAAGTCATAATACATAGTACACATTCCATGGGTCCCAACTCTCCAGGTTTAAGCGATTCTTCCTTCAGCTAAAGCATGCATGGGAAACCCACAGTATGGTGCACCATGTGACCGGGAAACGTTTTAAAATGCATCTCAGTTTTCGTCCCCTTTTACTCGGGTTCATATTTCCAGACCCTTTACTAACACTCTCCCCACTTGGAGAGTCAGTGCCTTTAACCTGCTGTTTGGCACAGTTTGCAATTTCTGCGCAAGATGAACAGGAATAGGGAGAACCAATGAGAGACTAGCTGTAGGTGTCTTCACGGGCAAATTTAACGCTCATTTGCCACGAGGAAGAGGAATTAACCAAACGCTCACCATGCCGTGCCAGGAACAGATTAGGGCCTGAAGCAAACCTGCGGGTTTGCGGCCAGCTCTCAAGAAAGCGATTTGAAGAAAGGAGCTCAGGGGCACTGTAATTCACAAACCTACAGAGTTATAAATGACAGCTATCGTCCAAAAATATATTGAAGGAAGGCTGCGAAGAGGACTTGAAAGCGGGGCAGAATTGCAGGAAAACGATTTCAGGGGGTAGACTGGAATTGCATTTAAAGCATAGGAAAAGAGGCAGAACGTCGACAATGATGCACTTGGCCAAAAAGGGCGTATACGTTTTTTCCTGAATATATTCAAGAAAAAACGCATACGCCCTTTTTGGCCAACCAAGCAAGCATGTTAAAGAAATCTGCACTACAATGAAGTCTCACTGCCCCCCGGTCAAAAGGGCCATCTGAAAAAAGTGTAAAATCCAGAAATTCAGCACAGGCCATGGAGAACAGGGAGCCTTGTTATGCTGATGGGTGGGATGTAAATTGCCAACAGCCACTCTGGAGAATTGTATGGTGTTTCCTGAAACACCTAAAAAACAAAGCAACGGAGCCTACGGCACTTCCACTTATGGTCCTATAGCTTAGGGAAATTAAAATCAAAAACACACAGCCACCCCAAAGTTTCAGACGGCTCTGTTTACAAGAACCTCGTCTACGGTACAAGTTAAATATCCCAAAAAGCGAAAAATGGATAAAGAAGTTGTGGAACGTACGTACAATGGAATATCACTCACCAATGAATTCTATGTCATCTGGCCCGTCGTGGCATAATGAGTGGATTCAGGTACGATGATTCTAAGTGAAATAAGTCACACAGAAAATGAAACATCATAAGATATCACTAATACACCGAATGTAATCTTGGCTACACATGAACTGAATTACAAAACAGAACAGGGTCTCAAATTTTGAAAACCAACTTATGTTTGCATAAGGGGAATGGTGAGTTGGGGTGCTGCATAAAACCAGAGATAAAAATTAGCACAGATACCATTCCATACGTCAAATATGTAATAGTCAAGACCTACACCTTGCTCAACGAAATGGGCTAAACACCTTATATTCAACACCTAGGAATACACCTGACTAGTAAGAATCTTCAAACCCATGGATTTATATGTCTCCATAAGAGAATCAAGCGTTTGTACAGCTGCATGAAGGCAGCAGAGAAAATCCGATAAATCCTATTATCAAAATGAATTACAAAAACAAAACACAATGACAGTGAAATAGAGAGCAATTCTTAAATAATTCATTCAGGTCTTGTGATGCAACCTGGATTTACCTCATCTACACCCAGAGCTGAGTGAGACATAAGGTTGTACACTTCGGGATGATAACATTGGTGAGGTTCGATGAGCAAATGCAGACCATTTGAAGTCATACTGCATGGTATCCATTCCATGGGTCCCAACTCTCCTGGTTTAAGCGATTCTTCCTTCAGATAAAGCATGCATGGGAAACCCACAGTATGGTGCACCATGTAACTGGGAAACGTTTTCAAATGCATCTGAGTTTTCGTCCCCTTTTACTCGGGTTCACAATTCCAGACCCTTTACTAACACTCTCCCCACTTGGAGAGTCAGTGCCTTTAACCTCCTGTTTGGCACAGTTTGCAATTTCTGCGCAAGATGAACAGGAATAGGGAGAACCAATGAGAGACTAGCTGTAGGTGTCTGCACGGGCAAATTTAACGCTCATTTCCAACCAGGAAGAGGAATTAACCAAAGGCTCAGCATGCCGTGCAGGAACCAGATTAGGGCCTGAAGCAATCCTGCGGGTTTGCGGCCAGTTCACAATAAAGCGATTTGTAGAATGGAGCTCAGGGGCACTGTAATTCACAAACCTGCAGAGTTATAAATGACAGCTATCGTCCGAAAATATATTGAAGGAAGGCTGCAAAGAGGACTGGATATCGGGGCAGAATTGCAGGAAAACGATTTCAGGGGGTAGACTGGAATTGCATTTAAAGCATAGGAAAAGAGGCAGAACGTCGACAATGATGCACCTGGCCAAAAAGGGCGTATGCGTTTTTTCCTGAATATATTCAGGAAAAAACGCATACGCACTTTTTGGCCAACCAAGCAACCATGTTAAAGAAATCTGCACTACAATGAAGTCTCACTGCCCCCCGGTCAAAAGGGCCATCTGAAAAACGTGTAAAATCCAGAAATGCAGCACAGGCCATGGAGAACAGGGAGCCTTGTTATGCTGATGGGTGGGATGTAAATTGCCAACAGCCACTCTGGAGAAGTGTATGGTGTTTCCTGAAACACCAAAAAACAAAGCAACGGAGCCTACGGCACTTCCACTTATGGTCCTATAGCTTAGGGAAATTAAAATCAAAAACACACAGCCACCCCAAAGTTTCAGACGGCTCTGTTTACAAGAACCTCGTCTACGTACAAGTTAAATATCCCAGAAAGCGAAAAATGGATAAAGAAGTTGTGGTACGTACGTACAATGGAATATCACTCACCAATGAATTCTATGTCATCTGGCCCGTCGTGGCATAATGAGTGGATTCAGGTACGATGATTCTAAGTGAAATAAGTCACACAGAAAATGAAACATCATAAGATATCACTAATACACGGAATGTAATCTTGGCTACACATGAACTGAATTACAAAACAGAACAGGGTCTCAAATTTTGAAAACCAACTTATGTTTGCGTAAGGGAAAAGGTGAGTTGGTGTGCTGCATAAAACCATAGATAGATATTAGCACAGATACCATTCCATAAGTCAAATATGTAATAGTCAAGACCTACCCCTTGCTCAACGAAATGGGCTAAACACCATATTTTCAACGCCTAGGAATACATCTGACTAGTAAGAATCTTCAAACCCATAGATTTATATGTCTCCATAAGAGAATAAAGCGTGTGTACAGCTGCATGAAGGCAGCAGAGAAAATCCGATAAATCCTATTATCAAAATGAATTACAAAAACAAAACACAATGACAGTGAAATAGAGAGCAATTCTTAAATAATTCATTCAGGGCTTGTGATGCAACCTGGATTTACCTCATCTACACCCATAGCTGAGTGAGACATAAGGTTGGACACATCGGGCTGATAGCATTGGTGAGGTTCGATGAGCAAATGCAGACCATTTGAAGTCATAATACATAGTACACATTCCATGGGTCCCAACTCTCCAGGTTTAAGCGATTCTTCCTTCAGCTAAAGCATGCATGGGAAACCCAAAGTATGGTGCACCGTGTGACCGGGAAACGTTTTCAAATGCATCTCAGTTTTCGTACCCTTTTACTCGGGTTCATATTTCCAGACCCTTTACTAACACTCTCCCCACTTGGAGAGTCAGTGCCTTTAACCTGCTGTTTGGCACAGTTTGCAATTTCTGCGCAAGATGAACAGGAATAGGGAGAACCAATGAGAGACTAGCTGTAGGTGTCTTCACGGGCAAATTTAATGCTCATTTGCCACGAGGAAGAGGAATTAACCAAACGCTCACCATGCCGTGCCAGAAACAGATTAGGGCCTGAAGCAAACCTGCGGGTTTGCGGCCAGCTCTCAAGAAAGCGATTTGAAGAAAGGAGCTCAGGGGCACTGTAATTCACAAACCTACAGAGTTATAAATGACAGCTATCGTCCAAAAATATATTGAAGGAAGGCTGCGAAGAGGACTTGAAAGCGCGGCAGAATTGCAGGAAAACGATTTCAGGGGGTAGACTGGAATTGCATTTAAAGCATAGGAAAAGAGGCAGAACGTCGACAATGATGCACTTGGCCAAAAAGGGCGTATACGTTTTTTCCTGAATATATTCAAGAAAAAACGCATACGCCCTTTTTGGCCAACCAAGCAAGCATGTTAAAGAAATCTGCACTACAATGAAGTCTCACTGCCCCCTGGTCAAAAGGGCCATCTGAAAAAAGTGTAAAATCCAGAAATTCAGCACAGGCCATGGAGAACAGGGAGCCTTGTTATGCTGATGGGTGGGATGTAAATTGCCAACAGCCACTCTGGAGAATTGTATGGTGTTTCCTGAAACACCTAAAAAACAAAGCAACGGAGCCTACGGCACTTCCACTTATGGTCCTATAGCTTAGGGAAATTAAAATCAAAAACACACAGCCACCCCAAAGTTTCAGACGGCTCTGTTTACAAGAACCTCGTCTACGGTACAAGTTAAATATCCCAAAAAGCGAAAAATGGATAAAGAAGTTGTGGAACGTACGTACAATGGAATATCACTCACCAATGAATTCTATGTCATCTGGCCCGTCGTGGCATAATGAGTGGATTCAGGTACGATGATTCTAAGTGAAATAAGTCACACAGAAAATGAAACATCATAAGATATCACTAATACACCGAATGTAATCTTGGCTACACATGAACTGAATTACAAAACAGAACAGGGTCTCAAATTTTGAAAACCAACTTATGTTTGCATAAGGGGAATGGTGAGTTGGGGTGCTGCATAAAACCAGAGATAAAAATTAGCACAGATACCATTCCATACGTCAAATATGTAATAGTCAAGACCTACACCTTGCTCAACGAAATGGGCTAAACACCTTATATTCAACACCTAGGAATACACCTGACTAGTAAGAATCTTCAAACCCATGGATTTATATGTCTCCATAAGAGAATCAAGCGTTTGTACAGCTGCATGAAGGCAGCAGAGAAAATCCGATAAATCCTATTATCAAAATGAATTACAAAAACAAAACACAATGACAGTGAAATAGAGAGCAATTCTTAAATAATTCATTCAGGTCTTGTGATGCAACCTGGATTTACCTCATCTACACCCAGAGCTGAGTGAGACATAAGGTTGTACACTTCGGGATGATAACATTGGTGAGGTTCGATGAGCAAATGCAGACCATTTGAAGTCATACTGCATGGTATCCATTCCATGGGTCCCAACTCTCCAGGTTTAAGCGATTCTTCCTTCAGATAAAGCATGCATGGGAAACCCACAGTATGGTGCACCATGTAACTGGGAAACGTTTTCAAATGCATCTGAGTTTTCGTCCCCTTTTACTAGGGTTCACAATTCCAGACCCTTTACTAACACTCTCCCCACTTGGAGAGTCAGTGCCTTTAACCTCCTGTTTGGCACAGTTTGCAATTTCTGCGCAAGATGAACAGGAATAGGGAGAACCAATGAGAGACTAGCTGTAGGTGTCTGCACGGGCAAATTTAACGCTCATTTCCAACCAGGAAGAGGAATTAAGCAAAGGCTCAGCATGCCGTGCAGGAACCAGATTAGGGCCTGAAGCAATCCTGCGGGTTTGCGGCCAGTTCACAAGAAAGCGATTTGTAGAATGGAGCTCAGGGGCACTGTAATTCACAAACCTGCAGAGTTATAAATGACAGCTATCGTCCGAAAATATATTGAAGGAAGGCTGCAAAGAGGACTGGATATCGGGGCAGAATTGCAGGAAAACGATTTCAGGGGGTAGACTGGAATTGCATTTAAAGCATAGGAAAAGAGGCAGAACGTCGACAATGATGCACCTGGCCAAAAAGGGCGTATGCGTTTTTTCCTGAATATATTCAGGAAAAAACGCATACGCACTTTTTGGCCAACCAAGCAACCATGTTAAAGAAATCTGCACTACAATGAAGTCTCACTGCCCCCCGGTCAAAAGGGCCATCTGAAAAACGTGTAAAATCCAGAAATGCAGCACAGGCCATGGAGAACAGGGAGCCTTGTTATGCTGATGGGTGGGATGTAAATTGCCAACAGCCACTCTGGAGAAGTGTATGGTGTTTCCTGAAACACCAAAAAACAAAGCAACGGAGCCTACGGCACTTCCACTTATGGTCCTATAGCTTAGGGAAATTAAAATCAAAAACACACAGCCACCCCAAAGTTTCAGACGGCTCTGTTTACAAGAACCTCGTCTATGTACAAGTTAAATATCCCAGAAAGCGAAAAATGGATAAAGAAGTTGTGGTACGTACGTACAATGGAATATCACTCACCAATGAATTCTATGTCATCTGGCCCGTCGTGGCATAATGAGTGGATTCAGGTACGATGATTCTAAGTGAAATAAGTCACACAGAAAATGAAACATCATAAGATATCACTAATACACGGAATGTAATCTTGGCTACACATGAACTGAATTACAAAACAGAACAGGGTCTCAAATTTTGAAAACCAACTTATGTTTGCGTAAGGGAAAAGGTGAGTTGGTGTGCTGCATAAAACCATAGATAGATATTAGCACAGATACCATTCCATAAGTCAAATATGTAATAGTCAAGACCTACCCCTTGCTCAACGAAATGGGCTAAACACCATATTTTCAACGCCTAGGAATACATCTGACTAGTAAGAATCTTCAAACCCATAGATTTATATGTCTCCATAAGAGAATAAAGCGTGTGTACAGCTGCATGAAGGCAGCAGAGAAAATCCGATAAATCCTATTATCAAAATGAATTACAAAAACAAAACACAATGACAGTGAAATAGAGAGCAATTCTTAAATAATTCATTCAGGGCTTGTGATGCAACCTGGATTTACCTCATCTACACCCATAGCTGAGTGAGACATAAGGTTGGACACATCGGGCTGATAGCATTGGTGAGGTTCGATGAGCAAATGCAGACCATTTGAAGTCATAATACATAGTACACATTCCATGGGTCCCAACTCTCCAGGTTTAAGCGATTCTTCCTTCAGCTAAAGCATGCATGGGAAACCCAAAGTATGGTGCACCGTGTGACCGGGAAACGTTTTCAAATGCATCTCAGTTTTCGTACCCTTTTACTCGGGTTCATATTTCCAGACCCTTTACTAACACTCTCCCCACTTGGAGAGTCAGTGCCTTTAACCTGCTGTTTGGCACAGTTTGCAATTTCTGCGCAAGATGAACAGGAATAGGGAGAACCAATGAGAGACTAGCTGTAGGTGTCTTCACGGGCAAATTTAACGCTCATTTGCCACGAGGAAGAGGAATTAACCAAACGCTCACCATGCCGTGCCAGAAACAGATTAGGGCCTGAAGCAAACCTGCGGGTTTGCGGCCAGCTCTCAAGAAAGCGATTTGAAGAAAGGAGCTCAGGGGCACTGTAATTCACAAACCTACAGAGTTATAAATGACAGCTATCGTCCAAAAATATATTGAAGGAAGGCTGCGAAGAGGACTTGAAAGCGCGGCAGAATTGCAGGAAAACGATTTCAGGGGGTAGACTGGAATTGCATTTAAAACATAGGAAAAGAGGCAGAACGTCGACAATGATGCACTTGGCCAAAAAGGGCGTATGCGTTTTTTCCTGAATATATTCAGGAAAAAACGCATACGCCCTTTTTGGCCAACCAAGCAAGCACGTTAAAGAAATCTGCACTACAGTGAAGTCTCACTGCCCCCCAGTCAAAAGGGCCATCTGAAAAAAGTGTAAAATCCAGAAATGCAGCACAGGCCATAGAGAACAGGGAGCCTTGTTATGCTGATGGGTGGGATGTACATTGCCAACAGCCACTCTGGAGAAGTGTATGGTGTTTCCTGAAACACCTTAAAAACAAAGCAACGGAGCCTACGGCACTTCCACTTATGGTCCTATAGCTTAGGGAAATTAAAATCAAAAACACACAGCCACCCCAAAATTTCAGACGGCTCTGTTTACAAGAACCTCATCTACGGTACAAGTTAAATATCCCAGAAAGCGAAAAATGGATAAAGAAGTTGTGGTACATACGTACAATGGAATATCACTCACCAATGAAATCTATGTCATCTGGCCCGTCGCGGCATAATGAGTGGATTCAGGTACGATGATTCTAAGTGAAATAAGTCACACAGAAAACGAAACATCATAAGATATCACTAATACACGGAATGTAAACTTGGCTACACATGAACTGAATTACAAAACAGAACAGGGTCTCAAATTTAGAAAACCAACTTATGCTTGCTTAAGGGGAAAGGTGAGTTGGGGTGCTGCATAAAACCAGAGATAGAAATTAGCACAGATACCATTCCATTCGTCAAATATGTAATAGTCAAGACCTACCCCTTGCTAAACGAAATGGACAAAACACGCCATATTCAACGCCTAGGAATACACCTGACTAGTAAGAATCTTCAAACCCATGGATTTATATGTCTCCATAAGAGAATGAAGCGTGTGTACAGCGGCATGAACGCAGCAGAGAAAATCCGATAAATCACATTATCAAAATGAATTACAAAAACAAAACACAAGGACAGTGAAATAGAGAGCAATTCTTAAATAATTCATTCAGGGCTTGTGATGCAACCTGGATTTACCTCATCTAAACCCAGAGCTGAGAGAGACATAAGGTTGGACACTTCGGGCTGATAGCATTGGTGAGGTTCGATGAGCAAATGCAGACCATTTGAAGTCATACTGCATGGTACCCATTCCATGGGTCCCAACTCTCCAGGTTTAAGTGATTCTTCCTTCAGCTAAAGCATGCATGGGAAACCCACACTATGGTGCACCGTGTGACCGGGAAACGTTTTCAAATGCATCTCAGTTTTGTCCCCTTTAACTCGGGTTCACAATTCCAGACCCTTTACTAACACTCTCCCCACTTGGAGAGTCAGTGCCTTTAACCTCCTGTTTGGCACAGTTTGCAATTTCTGCGCAAGATGAACAGGAATAGGGAGAACCAATGAGAGACTACCTGTAGGTGTCTGCACGGGCAAATTTAATGCTCATTTCCCACCAGGAAGAGGAATTAACCAAAGGCTCAGCATGCCTTGCCGGAAACAGATTAGGGCCTGAAGCAATCCTGCGGGTTTGCGGCCAGCTCACAAGAAAGCGATTTGAAGAAAGGAGCTCAGGGGCACTGTAATTCACAAACCTGCAGAGTTATAAATGACAGCTATCGTCCAAAAATATATTGACGGAAGGCTGCGAAGAGAACTTGTAAGCGGGGCAGAATTGCAGGAAAACGATTTCAGGGGGTAGACGGGAATTGCATTTAAAGCATAGGAAAAGAGGCAGAACGTCGACAATGATGCACTTGGCCAAAAAGGGCGTATGCGTTTTTTCCTGAATATATTCAGGAAAAAACGCATACGCACTTTTTGGCCACCCAAGCAAGCATGTTAAAGAAATCTGCACTACAATGCAGTCTCACTGCCCACCGGTCAAAAGGGCCATCTGAAAAAAGTGTAAAATCCAGAAATGCAGCACAGGCCATGGAGAACAGGAAGCCTTGTTATGCTGATGGGTGGGATGTAAATTGCCAACAGCCACTCTGGACAAGTGTATGGTGTTTCCTGAAACACCTGAAAAACAAAGCAACGGAGCCTACGGCACTTCCACTTATGGTCCTATAGCTTAGGGAAATTAAAATCAAAAACACACAGCCACCCCAAAGTTTCAGACGGCTCTGTTTACAAGAACCTCGTCTACGGTACAAGTTAAATATCCCAGAAAGCGAAAAATGGATAAAGAAGTTGTGGTACGTACGTACAATGGAATTTCACTCACCAATGAAATCTATGTCACCTGGCCCGTCGTGGCATAATGAGTGGATTCAGGTACGATGATTCTAAGTGAAATAAGTCACACAGAAAATGAAACATCATAAGATGTCACTAATACACGGAATGTAATCTTGGCTACACATGAACTGAATTACAAAACAGAACAGGGTCTCAAATTTAGAAAACCAACTTATGTTTGCTTAAGGGGAAAGGTGAGTTGGGGTGCTGCATAAAACCAGAGATAGAAATTAGCACAGATACCATTCCATACGTCAAATACGTAATAGTCAAGACCTACCCCTTGCTCAACCAAATGGGCTAAACACCCTATATTCAACGCCTAGGAATACACCTGACTAGAAAGAATATTCAAACCCATGGATTTATATGTCTCCATAAGAGAATCAAGCGTGTGTACAGCTGCATGAAGAGCAGCAGAGAAAATCCGATAAATCCCATTATCAAAATGAATTACAAAAACAAAACACAATGACAGTGAAAGAGAGAGCAATTCTTAAATAATTCATTCAGGGCTTGTGATGCAACCTGGATTTACCTCATCAAAACCCAGAACTGAGTGAGACATAAGGTTGGACACTTCGGGCTGATAGCATTGGTGAGGTTCGATGAGCAAATGCAGATCATTTGAAGTCATACTGCATGGTACCCATTCCATGGGTCCCAACTCTCCAGGTTTAAGTGATTCTTCCTTCAGCTAAAACATGCATGGGAAACCCACAGTATGGTGCACTGTGTGACCAGCAAACGTTTTCAAATGCATCTCAGTTTTCATCCCCTTTTACTCGGGTTCACCATTCCAGACCCTATACGAACACTCTCCCCACTTGGAGAGTCAGTGCTTTAACCTCCTGTTTGGCACAGTTTGCAATTTCTGCGCAAGATGAACAGGAATAGGGAGAACCAATGAGAGACTAGCTGTAGGTGTCTGCACGGGCAAATTTAACGCTCATTTCCCGCCAGGAAGAGGAATTAACCTAAGGCTCAACATGCCGTGCTGGAACCAGATTAGGGCCTGAAGCAATCCAGCGGGTTTGCGGCCAGCTCACAAGATAGCGAGTTGAAGAAAGGAGCTCAGGGTCACTGTAACTCACAAACCTGCAGAGTTATAAATGACAGCTATCGTCCAAAAATATATTGAAGGAAGGCTGCGAAGAGAATTTGTAAGCGGGGCAGAATTGCAGGAAAACGATTTCAGGGGGTAGACGGGAATTGCATTTAAAGCATAGGAAAAGAGGCAGAACGTTGACAATGATGTTCTTGGCCAAAAAGGGCGTATGCGTTTTTCCTGAATATATTCAGGAAAAAATGCATACCCGCTTTTTGGCCAACCAAGCAAGCATGTTAAAGAAATCTCCACTAAAATGAAGTCTCACTGCCCCACGGTCAAAAGGGCCATCTTAAAAAAGTGTAAAATCCAAAAAGGCAGCACAGGCCATAGAGAAGAGGGAGCCTTGTTATGCTGATGGGCGGGATGTAAATTGCCAACAGCCGCTCTGGAGAAGTGTATGGTGTTTCCTGGAACACCTAAAAAACAAAGCAACGGAGCCTACGGCACTTCCACTTCTGGTCCTATAGCTTAGGGAAATTAAAATCGAAAACACACAGCCACCCCAAAGTGTCGGACGGCTCTTTTTACAAGAACCCCGTCTACGGTACAAGTTAAATATCCCAGAATGTGAAAAATGGATAAAGAAGTTGTGGTACGTACGTACAATGGAATATCACTCAGCAATGAAATCTACGTCATCAGGCCCGTAGCGGAATAATGAGTGGATTCAGGTACGATGATTCTACGAGAAATAAGTCACACAGAAAAACAAACATCATAAGATATCACTAATACACGGAATGTAAACTTGGCTACACATGAACTGAATTACAAAACAGAACAGGGTCTCAAATTTAGAAAACCAACTTATGCTTGCTTATGGGGAAAGGTGTGTTGGGGTTCTGCATAAAACCAGAGATTGAAATTAGCACAGATACCGTTCCATAAGCCAAATATATAATAGAAAAGACCTACGCCTTGCTCAACGAAATGGACTCAACACCCCATATTCAACGCCTTGGAATATACCTGAGAAGTAAGAATCTTAAAACCCATGGATTCATATGTCTCCATAAGGAAATCAAGCGTGTGTACAGCGGCCTAAACGCAGCAGTGAAAATCCGATAAATCCCATTATCAAAATAAATTTCAAAAAAAAACACAATGACAGTGAAATAGAGAGCAATTCTTAAATAATTCATTCAGGGCTTGTGATGCAATCTGGATTTACCACATCTACAACCAGACCTGGGTGAGACATAAGGCTGGACACTTCGGGCTCATAGCATTGGTGAGGTTCGGTGAGCAAATGCAGACCCTTTGAAGTCATACTGTATGGTACCCATTCCATGGGTCCCAACTCTGCAGGTTTAAGGGATTCTTCCTTCAACTAAACCATGCATGGCAAACCCAGAGTAAGGTCCACCGTGTGATTGGGAAACGTTTTGAAATGCATCTCAGTTTTCGTCCCCTGGTACTCGGGTTCACCATTCCAGACGCTTTACTAACACTCTCCCCACTTGGAGAGTCAGTGCCTTTAACCTCCTCTTTGGCACAGTTTGCAATTTCTGCGCAAGATGAACAGGAATAGGGAGAACCAATGAGAGACTAGCTGTAAGTGTCTGCACGGGCAAATGGAACGCTCATTTCCCACCAGGAAGAGGAATTAACCAAAGGCTCAGCGTGCCCTGCCTGAAACAGATTAGGGCCTGAAGCAATCCTGCAGTTTTGTGGCCAGCTCACAAGAAAGCGAGTTGAAGAAAGGAGCTCAGGGGCACTGTAATTCACAAACCTGCAGAGTTATGAATGACAGCTATCGTCCAAAAATGTACTGAAGTAAGTCTTCGAAGAGGACTTGAAAGCGGGGCAGAATTGCAGGAAAACGATTTCAGGGGGTAGACAGGAAATCCACCTAAAGCTTAGGAAAATAGCAGAATGTCGACAATGATGCACTTGGCCAAAAAGGGCGTATGCGTTTTTTCCTGAATATATTCAGGAATAAACGCATACGCACTTTTTGGCCAACCAAGCAAGCGTGTAAAGAAATCTGCACTACAATGAAGTCTCATTGACCCCTGGTCAAAAGGGCGATCTGAAAAAAGTATAAAAATCAGAAAAGCAGGACAGGCCATGGAGAAAAGGGAGCCTTGTTATGCAGATGAGCGGGATGTAAATTGCCAACAGCCAAACTGGAGAAGTGTATGGCGTTTCCTGAAACACATAGGAAACAAAGCAACGCAGCCTATGGCACTTCCACTTATGGTCCTGTAGCTTAGGGAAAGTAAAATCAAAAACACACAGCCAACCCAAAATTTCAGACGACTCTGTAGACAAGAACCTCGTCTATGGTACAAGTTAAATATCCCAGAAAGCGAAAAATGGATAAAGAAGTTGTGGTACGTACGTACAATGTAATATCACACAGCAATGAAATCTACGTCATCAGGCCCATAGCGGCATAATGAGTGGATTCAGGTAGGACGATTCTACGAGAAATAAGTCACACAGAAAAAGAAACATCATAAGATATCACTAATACACGGAATGTAAACTTGGCTACACATGAACTGAATTACAAAACAGAACAGGGTCTCAAATTTAGAAAACCAACTTATGCTTGCTTAAGGGGAAAGGTGAGTTGGGGTGCTGCATAAAACCAGAGATAGAAATTAGCACAGATACCTTTCCATAAGCCAAATATGTAATAGTCAAGACCTACCCCTTGCTCAACGAAATGGACTAAACACCCCATATTCAACGCCTAGGAATACACCTGACTAGTAAGAATCTTCAAACCCATGGATTTATATGTCTCCATAAGAGAATGAAGCGTGTGTACAGTGTCATGAATGCAGCAGAGAATATCTGATAAATCCCATTATCAAAATGAATTACAAAAACAAAACACTAGGACAGTGAAATAGAGAGCAATTCTTAAATAATTCATTCACGGCTTGTGATGCAACCTGGATTTACCACATCTACACCCAGAGCTGAATGAGACATAATGTTGGGCACTTCGGGCTGATAGCATTGGTGAGGTTCGATGAGCAAATGCAGACCCTTTGAAGTCATACTGCATGGTACCCGTTCCATGGGTCCCAACTCTCCAGGTTTAAGGGATTCTTCCTTCAGCTAAAACATGCATGGGAAACCCACAGTATGGTGCACCGTGTGACCGGGAAACGTTTTAAATGCATCTCAGTTTTCGTTCCCTTTTACTCGTGTTCACCATTCCAGACCCTTTACTCACACTCTCCCCACTTGGAGAGTCAGTGCCTTTAACCTCCTGTTTGGCACAGTTTGCAATTTCTGCGCAAGATGAACAGGAATAGGGGGAACCAATGAGAGACTAGCTGTAGGTGTCTTCACGGGCAAATTTAACGCTCATTTCCCACCAGGAAGAGGAATTAACCTAAGGCTCATCATGCTGTGCTGGAACCAGATTAGGGCCTGAAGCAATCCGGCGGGTTTGCGGCCAGCTCACAAGAGAGCGAGTTGAAGAAAGGAGCTCAGGGGCACTGTAACTCACAAACCTGCAGAGTTATAAATGACAGCTATCGTCCAAAAATATATTGAAGGAAGCATGCGAAGAGAACTTGTAAGCGGGGCAGAATTGCAGGAAAATGATTTCAGGGGGTAGACGGGAATTGCATTTAAAGCATAGGAAAAGAGGCAGAACGTCGACAATGATGCTCTTGGCCAAAAAGGGCGTATGCGTTTTTTCCTGAATATATTCAGGAAAAAACGCATACGCCCTTTTTGGCCAACCAAGCAAGCATTTTAAAGAAATCTGCACTACAATGAAGTCTCACTGCCCCCCGGTCAAAACTGCCATCTGAAAAAAGTGTAAAATCCAGAAAGGAGGCACAGGCCATGGAGAACAGGGAGCCTTGTTATGCTGATGGGCGGGATGTAAATTACTAACAGCCACTCTGGAGAAGTGTATGGTATTTCCTGGAACAACTAAAAAACAAAGCAACGGAGCCTACGGCACTTCCACTTATGGTCCTATAGCTTAGGGAAATTAAAATCAAAAACACACAGCCACCCCAAAATTTCGGACGGCTCTGTTTACAAGAACCTCGTCTACGGTACACGTTAAATATCCCAGAATGTGAAAAATGGATAAAGAAGTTGTGGTATGTACGTACAATGGAATACAACTCAGCAATGAAATCTATGTCATCAGGCCCGTCGCGGCATAATGAGTGGATTCAGGTACCATGATTCTAACTGAAATAAGTCACACAGAAAATGAAACATCATAAGATATCACTAATATACGGAATGTAAACTTGGCTACACATGAACTGAATTACAAAACAGAACAGGGTCTCAAATTTAGAAAACCAACTTATGCTTGCTTAAGGGGAAAGGTGAGTTGGGGTGCTGCATCAAACCAGAGATAGAAATTAGCACAGATACCATTCCATAAGTCAAATATGTAATAGTCAAGACCTACCCCTTGCTCAATGAAATGGACAAAACACGCCATATTCAACACCTAGGAATACAAATGACTAGTAAGAATCTTCAAACCCATGGATTTATATGTCTCCATAAGAGAATGAAGCGTGTGTATAGCGGCATGAACGCAGCAGAGAAAATCCGATAAATCCCATTATCAAAATGAATTACAAAAACAAAACACAAGGACAGTGAAATAGAGAGCAATTCTTAAATAATTCATTCAGGGATTGTGATGCAACCTGGATTTACCACATCTACATCCAGAGCTGAGTGAGACATAAGGTTGGGGACTTCGGGCTAATAGCATTGGTGAGGTTCGATCAACAAATGCAGACCCTTTGAAGGCATACTGCATGGTACCCATTCCATGGGTCCCTAACTCTCCAGGTTTAAGGGATTCTTCCTTCAGCTAATACATGCATGGGAAACCCACAGTATGGTGCAGCGTGTGACCGGGAAACGTTTTCAAATGCATCTCAGATTTTGTCCCCTTTTACTCGGGTTCACCATTCCAGACCCCTTACTAACACTCTCCCCACTTGGAGAGTCAGTGCCTTTAACCTCCTCTTTGGCACAGTTTGCAATTTCTGCGCAAGATGATCAGGAATAAGGAGAACCAATGAGAGACTAGCTGTAGGTGTCTGCACGGGCAAATGGAACGCTCATTTCCCACCAGGAAGAGGAATTAACCAAAGGCTCAGCGTGCCTGCTGGCAAAAGATTAGGGCCTGAAGCAATCCTGCGGTTTTGCGGCCAGCTCACAAGAAAACGAGATGAAGAAAGGAGCTCAGGGGCACTGTAATTCACAAACCTGCAGAGTTATGAATGAGAGCTATCGTCCAAAAATATATTGAAGTTAGTCTTCGAAGAGGACTTGAAAGCGGGGCAGAATTTCAGGAAAACGATTTCAGGGGGTAGACTGGAATTGCACTTAAAGCATAGGAAAAGAGGCAGAATGTCGACAAGGATGCACTTGGCCAAAAAGGTCGTATGCGTTCTTTTCCTGAATATATTCAGGAAAAAACGCATACGCACTTTTTGGCCAACCAAGCAAGCGTGTAAAGGAAATCTGCACTACAATGAAGTCTCACTGCCCCCCGGTGAAAAGGGCCATCTGAAAAATGTGTAAAATCCAGAAAGGCAGGACAGGCCATGGAGAACAGGGAGCCTTGTTATGCTGATGGGCGGGATGTAAATTGCCAACAGCCACTCTGGAGAAGTGTATGGTGTTTCCTGAAACACCTAAAAAACAAAGTAACGGTGCGTACGGCACTACCACTTATGGTCCTATACCTTAGGGAAATTAAAATCAGAAACACACAGCCACCCCAAAGTTTTGGACGGCACTGTTTACAAGAACCTCGTCTACGGTACAAGTTAAATATCCGAGAAAGCAAAAAATGGATAAAGAAGTTGTGGTACGTACGTACAATGGAATATCACTCACCAATGAAATCTATGTCATCAGGCCCATAGCGGCATAATGAGTGGATTCAGGTAGGAGGATTCTAAGTGAAATAAGTCACACAGAAAAAGAAACATCATAAGGTATCACTAATACACGGAATGTAAACTTGGCTACACATGAACTGAATTACAAAACAGAACAGGGTCTCAAATTTAGAAAACCAACTTATGCTTGCTTATGGGGAAAGGTGAGTTGGGGTGCTGCATAAAACCAGAGATTGAAATTAACACAGATACCGTTCCATAGGCCAAATATATAATAGACAAGACCTACTCCTTGCTCAACGAAATGGACTCAACACCCCATATTCAACGCCTGGGAATATACCTGACAAGTAAGAATCTTAAAACCCATGGATTTATATGTCTCCATAAGGAAATCAAGCGTGTGTACAGCGGCCTAAACGCAGCAGTGAAAATCCGATAAATCCCATTACCAAAATAAATTTCAAAAACAAAACACAATGACAGTGAAATAGAGAGCAATTCTTACATAATTCATTCAGGGCTTGTGATGCAACCTTGATTTCCACATCTACACCCAGAGCTGGGTGAGACATAAGGCTGGACACTTCGGGCTGATAGCATTGGTGAGGTTCGGTGAGCAAACGCAGGCCCTTTGGAGTCATACTGCATGGTACCCATTCCATGGGTCCCAACTCTCCAGGTTTAAGGGATTCTTCCTTCAGCTAAAACATGCATGGGAAACCCAGAGTATGGTCCACCGTGTGATTGGGAAACGTTTTCAAAAGCATCTTAGTTTTCGTCCCCTGGTACTCGGGGTCACCGTTCCTGACGCCTTACTAACACTCTCCCCACTTGGAGAGTCAGTGCCTTTAACCTCCTGTTTGGCACAGTTTGCAATTTCTGTGCAAGATGATCAGGAATAAGGAGAACCAATGAGAGACTAGCTGTAGGTGTCTGCACGGGCAAATGGAACGCTCATTTCCCACCAGGAAGAGGAATTAACCAAAGGCTCAGCGTGCCTGCTGGAAAAAGATTAGGGCCTGAAGCAATCCTGCGGTTTTGCGGCCAGCTCACAAGAAAGCGAGTTGAAGAAAGGAGCTCAGGGGCACTGTAATTCACAAACCTGCAGAGTTATGAATGAGAGCTATCGTCCAAAAATATATTGAAGTTAGTCGTCGAAGAGGACTTGAAAGCGGGGCAGAATTTCAGGAAAACGATTTCAGGGGGTAGACTGGAATTGCACTTAAAGCATAGGAAAAGAGGCAGAATGTCGACAATGATGCACTTGGCCAAAAAGGTCGTATGCGTTCTTTTCCTGAATATATTCAGGAAAAAACGCATACGCCCTTTTTGGCCAACCAAGCAAGCGTGTAAAGGAAATCTGCACTACAATGAAGTCTCACTGCCCCCCGGTGAAAAGGGCCATCTGAAAAATGTGTAAAATCCAGAAAGGCAGGACAGGGCATGGAGAACAGGGAGCCTTGTTATGCTGATGGGCGGGATGTAAATTGCCAACAGCCACTCTGGAGAAGTGTATGGTGTTTCCTGAAACACGTAGGAAACAAAGAAACACAGCCTATGGCACTTCCACTTATGGTCGTATAGCTTAGGGAAATTAAAATCAAACACACACAGCCACCCCAAATTTTGGGACGGCTCTGTTTACAAGAACCTCGTCTACGATGCAAGTTAAATATCCGAGAAAGCAAAAAATGAATAAAGAAGTTGTTGTACGTACGTACAATGGAATATCACTCAGCAATGAAATCTACGTCATCAGGCCCGTAGCGGAATAATGAGTGGATTCAGGTACGATGATTCTACGAGAAATAAGTCACACAGAAAAACAAACATCATAAGATATCACTAATACACGGAATGTAAACTTGGCTACACATGAACTGAATTACAAAACAGAACAGGGTCTCAAATTTAGAAAACCAACTTATGCTTGCTTATGGGGAAAGGTGTGTTGGGGTTCTGCATAAAACCAGAGATTGAAATTAGCACAGATACCGTTCCATAAGCCAAATATATAATAGAAAAGACCTACGCCTTGCTCAACGAAATGGACTCAACACCCCATATTCAACGCCTTGGAATATACCTGAGAAGTAAGAATCTTAAAACCCATGGATTTATATGTCTCCATAAGGAAATCAAGCGTGTGTACAGCGGCCTAAACGCAGCAGTGAAAATCCGATAAATCCCATTATCAAAATAAATTTCAAAAAAAAACACAATGACAGTGAAATAGAGAGCAATTCTTAAATAATTCATTCAGGGCTTGTGATGCAATCTGGATTTACCACATCTACAACCAGACCTGGGTGAGACATAAGGCTGGACACTTCGGGCTCATAGCATTGGTGAGGTTCGGTGAGCAAATGCAGACCCTTTGAAGTCATACTGTATGGTACCCATTCCATGGGTCCCAACTCTGCAGGTTTAAGGGATTCTTCCTTCAACTAAACCATGCATGGCAAACCCAGAGTAAGGTCCACCGTGTGATTGGGAAACGTTTTGAAATGCATCTCAGTTTTCGTCCCCTGGTACTCGGGTTCACCATTCCAGACGCTTTACTAACACTCTCCCCACTTGGAGAGTCAGTGCCTTTAACCTCCTCTTTGGCACAGTTTGCAATTTCTGCGCAAGATGAACAGGAATAGGGAGAACCAATGAGAGACTAGCTGTAAGTGTCTGCACGGGCAAATGGAACGCTCATTTCCCACCAGGAAGAGGAATTAACCAAAGGCTCAGCGTGCCCTGCCTGAAACAGATTAGGGCCTGAAGCAATCCTGCAGTTTTGTGGCCAGCTCACAAGAAAGCGAGTTGAAGAAAGGAGCTCAGGGGCACTGTAATTCACAAACCTGCAGAGTTATGAATGACAGCTATCGTCCAAAAATGTACTGAAGTAAGTCTTCGAAGAGGACTTGAAAGCGGGGCAGAATTGCAGGAAAACGATTTCAGGGGGTAGACAGGAAATCCACCTAAAGCTTAGGAAAATAGCAGAATGTCGACAATGATGCACTTGGCCAAAAAGGGCGTATGCGTTTTTTCCTGAATATATTCAGGAATAAACGCATACGCACTTTTTGGCCAACCAAGCAAGCGTGTAAAGAAATCTGCACTACAATGAAGTCTCATTGACCCCTGGTCAAAAGGGCGATCTGAAAAAAGTATAAAAATCAGAAAAGCAGGACAGGCCATGGAGAAAAGGGAGCCTTGTTATGCAGATGGGCGGGACGTAAATTGCCAACAGCCAAACTGGAGAAGTGTATGGCGTTTCCTGAAACACATAGGAAACAAAGCAACGCAGCCTATGGCACTTCCACTTATGGTCCTGTAGCTTAGGGAAAGTAAAATCAAAAACACACAGCCAACCCAAAATTTCAGACGACTCTGTAGACAAGAACCTCGTCTATGGTACAAGTTAAATATCCCAGAAAGCGAAAAATGGATAAAGAAGTTGTGGTACGTACGTACAATGTAATATCACACAGCAATGAAATCTACGTCATCAGGCCCATAGCGGCATAATGAGTGGATTCAGGTAGGACGATTCTACGAGAAATAAGTCACACAGAAAAAGAAACATCATAAGATATCACTAATACACGGAATGTAAACTTGGCTACACATGAACTGAATTACAAAACAGAACAGGGTCTCAAATTTAGAAAACCAACTTATGCTTGCTTAAGGGGAAAGGTGAGTTGGGGTGCTGCATAAAACCAGAGATAGAAATTAGCACAGATACCTTTCCATAAGCCAAATATGTAATAGTCAAGACCTACCCCTTGCTCAACGAAATGGACTAAACACCCCATATTCAACGCCTAGGAATACACCTGACTAGTAAGAATCTTCAAACCCATGGATTTATATGTCTCCATAAGAGAATGAAGCGTGTGTACAGTGTCATGAACGCAGCAGAGAATATCCGATAAATCCCATTATCAAAATGAATTACAAAAACAAAACACTAGGACAGTGAAATAGAGAGCAATTCTTAAATAATTCATTCACGGCTTGTGATGCAACCTGGATTTACCACATCTACACCCAGAGCTGAATGAGACATAAGGTTGGGGACTTCGGGCTGATAGCATTGGTGAGGTTCGATCAACAAATGCAGACCCTTTGAAGGCATACTGCATGGTACCCATTCCATGGGTCCCTAACTCTCCAGGTTTAAGGGATTCTTCCTTCAGCTAATACATGCATGGGAAACCCACAGTATGGTGCAGCGTGTGACCGGGAAAGGTTTTCAAATGCATTGCAGTTTTCGTCCCCTTTTACTCGGGTTCACAATTCCAGACCCTTTACTAATACTCTCCCTACTTGGAGAGTCAGTGCCTTTAACCTCCTGTTGGGCACAGTTTGCAATTTCTGCTCAAGAAGAACAGGAAGAGGGAGAACCAATGAGAGATTAGATGTAGGTGTCTGCACGGGCAAATTTAACGCTCATTCCCCACCAGGAAGAGGAATTAACCACAGGCTCAGCCTGCCGTGCCAGAACCAGATTAGGGCCTGAAGCAATCCTGCGGGTTTGCGGCCAGCTCACAAGAAAGCGATTTGAAGAAAGGCGCTCAGGGGCACTGTAATTCACAAACCTGCAGAGTTATAAATGACAGCTATCGTCCAAAAATATATTGAAGGAAGGCTGCGAAGAGAACTTGTAAGCGGGGCAGAATTGCAGGAAAACGATTTCAGGGGGTAGACGGGAATTGCATTTAAAGCATAGGAAAAGAGGCAGAACGTCGACAATGATGCTCTTGGCCAAAAAGGGCGTATGCGTTTTTTCCTGAATATACAGGAAAAAACGCATACGCCCTTTTAGGCCAACCAAGCAAGCATGTTAAAGAAATCTGCACTACAATGAAGTCTCACTGCCCCACGGTCAAAAGGGCCATCTGAAAAAAGTGTAAAATCCAGAAAGGCAGCACAGGCCATGGAGAACAGGGAGCCTTGTTATGCTGATGGGTGGGATTTAAATTGCCAACAGCCACTCTGGAGAAGTGTATGGTGTTTCCTGGAACACCTAAAAAACAAAGCAACGGAGCCTACGGCACTTCCAATTATGGTCGTATAGCTTAGGGAAATTAAAATCAAAAACACACAGCCACCCCAAAATTTCGGACGGCTCTGTTTACAAGAACCTCGTCTACAGTACGCGTTAAATATCCCAGAATGTGAAAAATGGATAAAGAAGTTGTGGTACGTACGTACAATGGAATACAACTCAGCAATGAAATCTATGTCATCAGGCCCGTCGCGGCATAATGAGTGGATTCAGGTACCATGATTCTAACTGAAATAAGTCACACAGAAAATGAAACATCATAAGATATCACTAATACACGGAATGTAAACTTGGCTACACATGAACTGAATTACAAAACAGAACAGGGTCTCAAATTTAGAAAACCAACTTATGCTTGCTTAAGGGGAAAGGTGAGTTGGGGTGCTGCATAAAACCAGAGATAGAAATTAGCACAGATACCATTCCATTCGTCAAATATGTAATAGTCAAGACCTACCCCTTGCTCAATGAAATGGACAAAACACGACATATTCAACGCCTAGGAATACACCTGACTAGTAAGAATCTTCAAACCCATGGATTTATATGTCTCCATAAGAGAATGAAGCGTGTGTATAGCGGCATGAACGCAGCAGAGAAAATCCGATAAATCCCATTATCAAAATGAATTACAAAAACAAAACACAAGGACAGTGAAATAGAGAGCAATTCTTAAATAATTCATTCAGGGATTGTGATGCAACCTGGATTTACCACATCTACATCCAGAGCTGAGTGAGACATAAGGTTGGGGACTTCGGGCTAATAGCATTGGTGAGGTTCGATCAACAAATGCAGACCCTTTGAAGGCATACTGCATGGTACCCATTCCATGGGTCCCTAACTCTCCAGGTTTAAGGGATTCTTCCTTCAGCTAATACATGCATGGGAAACCCACAGTATGGTGCAGCGTGTGACCGGGAAACGTTTTCAAATGCATCTCAGATTTTGTCCCCTTTTACTCGGGTTCACCATTCCAGACCCCTTACTAACACTCTCCCCACTTGGAGAGTCAGTGCCTTTAACCTCCTGTTTGGCACAGTTTGCAATTTCTGCGCAAGATGATCAGGAATAAGGAGAACCAATGAGAGACTAGCTGTAGGTGTCTGCACGGGCAAATGGAACGCTCATTTCCCACCAGGAAGAGGAATTAACCAAAGGCTCAGCGTGCCTGCTGGAAAAAGATTAGGGCCTGAAGCAATCCTGCGGTTTTGCGGCCAGCTCACAAGAAAACGAGATGAAGAAAGGAGCTCAGGGGCACTGTAATTCACAAACCTGCAGAGTTATGAATGAGAGCTATCGTCCAAAAATATATTGAAGTTAGTCTTCGAAGAGGACTTGAAAGCGGGGCAGAATTTCAGGAAAACGATTTCAGGGGGTAGACTGGAATTGCACTTAAAGCATAGGAAAAGAGGCAGAATGTCGACAAGGATGCACTTGGCCAAAAAGGTCGTATGCGTTCTTTTCCTGAATATATTCAGGAAAAAACGCATACGCACTTTTTGGCCAACCAAGCAAGCGTGTAAAGGAAATCTGCACTACAATGAAGTCTCACTGCCCCCCGGTGAAAAGGGCCATCTGAAAAATGTGTAAAATCCAGAAAGGCAGGACAGGCCATGGAGAACAGGGAGCCTTGTTATGCTGATGGGCGGGATGTAAATTGCCAACAGCCACTCTGGAGAAGTGTATGGTGTTTCCTGAAACACCTAAAAAACAAAGTAACGGTGCGTACGGCACTACCACTTATGGTCCTATACCTTAGGGAAATTAAAATCAGAAACACACAGCCACCCCAAAGTTTTGGACGGCACTGTTTACAAGAACCTCGTCTACGGTACAAGTTAAATATCCGAGAAAGCAAAAAATGGATAAAGAAGTTGTGGTACGTACGTACAATGGAATATCACTCACCAATGAAATCTATGTCATCAGGCCCATAGCGGCATAATGAGTGGATTCAGGTAGGAGGATTCTAAGTGAAATAAGTCACACAGAAAAAGAAACATCATAAGGTATCACTAATACACGGAATGTAAACTTGGCTACACATGAACTGAATTACAAAACAGAACAGGGTCTCAAATTTAGAAAACCAACTTATGCTTGCTTATGGGGAAAGGTGAGTTGGGGTGCTGCATAAAACCAGAGATTGAAATTAACACAGATACCGTTCCATAGGCCAAATATATAATAGACAAGACCTACTCCTTGCTCAACGAAATGGACTCAACACCCCATATTCAACGCCTGGGAATATACCTGACAAGTAAGAATCTTAAAACCCATGGATTTATATGTCTCCATAAGGAAATCAAGCGTGTGTACAGCGGCCTAAACGCAGCAGTGAAAATCCGATAAATCCCATTACCAAAATAAATTTCAAAAACAAAACACAATGACAGTGAAATAGAGAGCAATTCTTACATAATTCATTCAGGGCTTGTGATGCAACCTTGATTTCCACATCTACACCCAGAGCTGGGTGAGACATAAGGCTGGACACTTCGGGCTGATAGCATTGATGAGGTTCGGTGAGCAAACACAGACCCTTTGGAGTCATACTGCATGTTACCCATTCCATGGGTCCCAACTCTCCAGGTTTAAGGGATTCTTCCTTCAGCTAAAACATGCATGGGAAACCCAGAGTATGGTCCACCGTGTGATTGGGAAACGTTTTCAAAAGCATCTTAGTTTTCGTCCCCTGGTACTCGGGGTCACCGTTCCTGACGCCTTACTAACACTCTCCCCACTTGGAGAGTCAGTGCCTTTAACCTCCTGTTTGGCACAGTTTGCAATTTCTGTGCAAGATGATCAGGAATAAGGAGAACCAATGAGAGACTAGCTGTAGGTGTCTGCACGGGCAAATGGAACGCTCATTTCCCACCAGGAAGAGGAATTAACCAAAGGCTCAGCGTGCCTGCTGGAAAAAGATTAGGGCCTGAAGCAATCCTGCGGTTTTGCGGCCAGCTCACAAGAAAGCGAGTTGAAGAAAGGAGCTCAGGGGCACTGTAATTCACAAACCTGCAGAGTTATGAATGAGAGCTATCGTCTAAAAATATATTGAAGTTAGTCGTCGAAGAGGACTTGAAAGCGGGGCAGAATTTCAGGAAAACGATTTCAGGGGGTAGACTGGAATTGCACTTAAAGCATAGGAAAAGAGGCAGAATGTCGACAATGATGCACTTGGCCAAAAAGGTCGTATGCGTTCTTTTCCTGAATATATTCAGGAAAAAACGCATACGCAGTTTTTGGCCAACCAAGCAAGCGTGTAAAGGAAATCTGCACTACAATGAAGTCTCACTGCCCCCCGGTGAAAAGGGCCATCTGAAAAATGTGTAAAATCCAGAAAGGCAGGACAGGGCATGGAGAACAGGGAGCCTTGTTATGCTGATGGGCGGGATGTAAATTGCCAACAGCCACTCTGGAGAAGTGTATGGTGTTTCCTGAAACACGTAGGAAACAAAGAAACACAGCCTATGGCACTTCCACTTATGGTCGTATAGCTTAGGGAAATTAAAATCAAACACACACAGCCACCCCAAATTTTGGGACGGCTCTGTTTACAAGAACCTCGTCTACGATGCAAGTTAAATATCTGAGAAAGCAAAAAATGAATAAAGAAGTTGTTGTACGTACGTACAATGGAATATCACTCAGCAATGAAATCTACGTCATCAGGCCCGTAGCGGAATAATGAGTGGATTCAGGTACGATGATTCTACGAGAAATAAGTCACACAGAAAAACAAACATCATAAGATATCACTAATACACGGAATGTAAACTTGGCTACACATGAACTGAATTACAAAACAGAACAGGGTCTCAAATTTAGAAAACCAACTTATGCTTGCTTATGGGGAAAGGTGTGTTGGGGTTCTGCATAAAACCAGAGATTGAAATTAGCACAGATACCGTTCCATAAGCCAAATATATAATAGAAAAGACCTACGCCTTGCTCAACGAAATGGACTCAACACCCCATATTCAACGCCTTGGAATATACCTGAGAAGTAAGAATCTTAAAACCCATGGATTTATATGTCTCCATAAGGAAATCAAGCGTGTGTACAGCGGCCTAAACGCAGCAGTGAAAATCCGATAAATCCCATTATCAAAATAAATTTCAAAAAAAAACACAATGACAGTGAAATAGAGAGCAATTCTTAAATAATTCATTCAGGGCTTGTGATGCAATCTGGATTTACCACATCTACAACCAGACCTGGGTGAGACATAAGGCTGGACACTTCGGGCTCATAGCATTGGTGAGGTTCGGTGAGCAAATGCAGACCCTTTGAAGTCATACTGTATGGTACCCATTCCATGGGTCCCAACTCTGCAGGTTTAAGGGATTCTTCCTTCAACTAAACCATGCATGGCAAACCCAGAGTAAGGTCCACCATGTGATTGGGAAACGTTTTGAAATGCATCTCAGTTTTCGTCCCCTGGTACTCGGGTTCACCATTCCAGACGCTTTACTAACACTCTCCCCACTTGGAGAGTCAGGGCCTTTAACCTCCTCTTTGGCACAGTTTGCAATTTCTGCGCAAGATGAACAGGAATAGGGAGAACCAATGAGAGACTAGCTGTAAGTGTCTGCACGGGCAAATTTAACGCTCATTTCCCACCAGGAAGAGGAATTAACCAAAGGCTCAGCGTGCCCTGCCTGAAACAGATTAGGGCCTGAAGCAATCCTGCAGTTTTGTGGCCAGCTCACAAGAAAGCGAGTTGAAGAAAGGAGCTCAGGGGCACTGTAATTCACAAACCTGCAGAGTTATGAATGACAGCTATCGTCCAAAAATATACTGAAGTAAGTCTTCGAAGAGGACTTGAAAGCGGGGCAGAATTGCAGGAAAACGATTTCAGGGGGTAGAAAGGAAATCCACCTAAAGCTTAGGAAAATAGCAGAATGTCGAAAATGATGCACTTGGCCAAAAAGGGCGTATGCGTTTTTTCCTGAATATATTCAGGAATAAACGCATACGCACTTTTTGGCCAACCAAGCAAGCGTGTAAAGAAATCTGCACTACAATGAAGTCTCATTGACCCCTGGTCAAAAGGGCGATCTGAAAAAAGTATAAAAATCAGAAAAGCAGGACAGGCCATGGAGAAAAGGGAGCCTTGTTATGCAGATGGGCGGGACGTAAATTGCCAACAGCCAAACTGGAGAAGTGTATGGCGTTTCCTGAAACACATAGGAAACAAAGCAACGCAGCCTATGGCACTTCCACTTATGGTCCTGTAGCTTAGGGAAAGTAAAATCAAAAACACACAGCCAACCCAAAATTTCAGACGACTCTGTAGACAAGAACCTCGTCTATGGTACAAGTTAAATATCCCAGAAAGCGAAAAATGGATAAAGAAGTTGTGGTACGTACGTACAATGTAATATCACACAGCAATGAAATCTACGTCATCAGGCCCATAGCGGCATAATGAGTGGATTCAGGTAGGACGATTCTACAAGAAATAAGTCACACAGAAAAAGAAACATCATAAGATATCACTAATACACGGAATGTAAACTTGGCTACACATGAACTGAATTACAAAACAGAACAGGGTCTCAAATTTAGAAAACCAACTTATGCTTGCTTAAGGGGAAAGGTGAGTTGGGGTGCTGCATAAAACCAGAGATAGAAATTAGCACAGATACCTTTCCATAAGCCAAATATGTAATAGTCAAGACCTACCCCTTGCTCAACGAAATGGACTAAACACCCCATATTCAACGCCTAGGAATACACCTGACTAGTAAGAATCTTCAAACCCATGGATTTATATGTCTCCATAAGAGAATGAAGCGTGTGTACAGTGTCATGAATGCAGCAGAGAATATCTGATAAATCCCATTATCAAAATGAATTACAAAAACAAAACACTAGGACAGTGAAATAGAGAGCAATTCTTAAATAATTCATTCACGGCTTGTGATGCAACCTGGATTTACCACATCTACACCCAGAGCTGAATGAGACATAATGTTGGGCACTTCGGGCTGATAGCATTGGTGAGGTTCGATGAGCAAATGCAGACCCTTTGAAGTCATACTGCATGGTACCCGTTCCATGGGTCCCAACTCTCCAGGTTTAAGGGATTCTTCCTTCAGCTAAAACATGCATGGGAAACCCACAGTATGGTGCACCGTGTGACCGGGAAACGTTTTAAATGCATCTCAGTTTTCGTTCCCTTTTACTCGTGTTCACCATTCCAGACCCTTTACTCACACTCTCCCCACTTGGAGAGTCAGTGCCTTTAACCTCCTGTTTGGCACAGTTTGCAATTTCTGCGCAAGATGAACAGGAATAGGGAGAACCAATGAGAGACTAGCTGTAGGTGTCTTCACGGGCAAATTTAATGCTCATTTCCCACCAGGAAGAGGAATTAACCTAAGGCTCATCATGCTGTGCTGGAACCAGATTAGGGCCTGAAGCAATCCTGCGGGTTTGCGGCCAGCTCACAAGAGAGCGAGTTGAAGAAAGGAGCTCAGGGGCACTGTAACTCACAAACCTGCAGAGTTATAAATGACAGCTATCGTCCAAAAATATATTGAAGGAAGCATGCGAAGAGAACTTGTAAGCGGGGCAGAATTGCAGGAAAATGATTTCAGGGGGTAGACGGGAATTGCATTTAAAGCATAGGAAAAGAGGCAGAACGTCGACAATGTTGCTCTTGGCCAAAAAGGGCGTATGCGTTTTTTCCTGAATATATTCAGGAAAAAACACATACGCACTTTTTGGCCAACCAAGCAAGCATTTTAAAGAAATCTGCACTACAATGAAGTCTCACTGCCCCCCGGTCAAAACTGCCATCTGAAAAATGTGTAAAATCCAGAAAGGAGGCACAGGCCATGGAGAACAGGGAGCCTTGTTATGCTGATGGGCGGGATGTAAATTACTAACAGCCACTCTGGAGAAGTGTATGGTATTTCCTGGAACACCTAAAAAACAAAGCAACGGAGCCTACGGCACTTCCACTTATGGTCCTATAGCTTAGGGAAATTAAAATCAAAAACACACAGCCACCCCAAATTTTCGGACGGCTCTGTTTACAAGAACCTCGTCTACGGTACACGTTAAATATCCCAGAATGTGAAAAATGGATAAAGAAGTTGTGGTATGTACGTACAATGGAATACAACTCAGCAATGAAATCTATGTCATCAGGCCCGTCGCGGCATAATGAGTGGATTCAGGTACCATGATTCTAACTGAAATAAGTCACACAGAAAATGAAACATCATAAGATATCACTAATACACGGAATGTAAACTTGGCTACACATGAACTGAATTACAAAACAGAACAGGGTCTCAAATTTAGAAAACCAACTTATGCTTGCTTAAGGGGAAAGGTGAGTTGGGGTGCTGCATAAAACCAGAGATAGAAATTAGCACAGATACCATTCCATAAGTCAAATATGTAATAGTCAAGACCTACCCCTTGCTCAATGAAATGGACAAAACACGCCATATTCAACACCTAGGAATACAAATGACTAGTAAGAATCTTCAAACCCATGGATTTATATGTCTCCATAAGAGAATGAAGCGTGTGTATAGCGGCATGAACGCAGCAGAGAAAATCCGATAAATCCCATTATCAAAATGAATTACAAAAACAAAACACAAGGACAGTGAAATAGAGAGCAATTCTTAAATAATTCATTCAGGGATTGTGATGCAACCTGGATTTACCACATCTACATCCAGAGCTGAGTGAGACATAAGGTTGGGGACTTCGGGCTAATAGCATTGGTGAGGTTCGATCAACAAATGCAGACCCTTTGAAGGCATACTGCATGGTACCCATTCCATGGGTCCCTAACTCTCCAGGTTTAAGGGATTCTTCCTTCAGCTAATACATGCATGGGAAACCCACAGTATGATGCACCGTGTGACCGGGAAACGTTTTCAAATGCATCTCAGATTTTGTCCCCTTTTACTCGGGTTCACCATTCCAGACCCCTTACTAACACTCTCCCCACTTGAGAGTCAGTGCCTTTAACCTCCTGTTTGGCACAGTTTGCAATTTCTGCGCAAGATGATCAGGAATAAGGAGAACCAATGAGAGACTAGCTGTAGGTGTCTGCACGGGCAAATGGAACGCTCATTTCCCACCAGGAAGAGGAATTAACCAAAGGCTCAGCGTGCCTGCTGGAAAAAGATTAGGGCCTGAAGCAATCCTGCGGTTTTGCGGCCAGCTCACAAGAAAACGAGATGAAGAAAGGAGCTCAGGGGCACTGTAATTCACAAACCTGCAGAGTTATGAATGAGAGCTATCGTCCAAAAATATATTGAAGTTAGTCTTCGAAGAGGACTTGAAAGCGGGGCAGAATTTCAGGAAAACGATTTCAGGGGGTAGACTGGAATTGCACTTAAAGCATAGGAAAAGAGGCAGAATGTCGACAAGGATGCACTTGGCCAAAAAGGTCGTATGCGTTCTTTTCCTGAATATATTCAGGAAAAAACGCATACGCACTTTTTGGCCAACCAAGCAAGCGTGTAAAGGAAATCTGCACTACAATGAAGTCTCACTGCCCCCCGGTGAAAAGGGCCATCTGAAAAATGTGTAAAATCCAGAAAGGCAGGACAGGCCATGGAGAACAGGGAGCCTTGTTATGCTGATGGGCGGGATGTAAATTGCCAACAGCCACTCTGGAGAAGTGTATGGTGTTTCCTGAAACACCTAAAAAACAAAGTAACGGTGCGTACGGCACTACCACTTATGGTCCTATACCTTAGGGAAATTAAAATCAGAAACACACAGCCACCCCAAAGTTTTGGACGGCACTGTTTACAAGAACCTCGTCTACGGTACAAGTTAAATATCCGAGAAAGCAAAAAATGGATAAAGAAGTTGTGGTACGTACGTACAATGGAATATCACTCACCAATGAAATCTATGTCATCAGGCCCATAGCGGCATAATGAGTGGATTCAGGTAGGAGGATTCTAAGTGAAATAAGTCACACAGAAAAAGAAACATCATAAGGTATCACTAATACACGGAATGTAAACTTGGCTACACATGAACTGAATTACAAAACAGAACAGGGTCTCAAATTTAGAAAACCAACTTATGCTTGCTTATGGGGAAAGGTGAGTTGGGGTGCTGCATAAAACCAGAGATTGAAATTAACACAGATACCGTTCCATAGGCCAAATATATAATAGAGAAGACCTACTCCTTGCTCAACGAAATGGACTCAACACCCCATATTCAACGCCTGGGAATATACCTGACAAGTAAGAATCTTAAAACCCATGGATTTATATGTCTCCATAAGGAAAT
This sequence comes from Delphinapterus leucas, assembly GCF_059928025.1. Taxonomy (NCBI): domain Eukaryota; kingdom Metazoa; phylum Chordata; class Mammalia; order Artiodactyla; family Monodontidae; genus Delphinapterus; species Delphinapterus leucas. The sequence goes on along the minus strand of NW_028322247.1, from coordinate 4,575,964 downwards.
CAAGCGTGTGTACAGCGGCCTAAACGCAGCAGTGAAAATCCGATAAATCCCATTACCAAAATAAATTTCAAAAACAAAACACAATGACAGTGAAATAGAGAGCAATTCTTACATAATTCATTCAGGGCTTGTGATGCAACCTTGATTTCCACATCTACACCCAGAGCTGGGTGAGACATAAGGCTGGACACTTCGGGCTGATAGCATTGGTGAGGTTCGGTGAGCAAACGCAGGCCCTTTGGAGTCATACTGCATGGTACCCATTCCATGGGTCCCAACTCTCCAGGTTTAAGGGATTCTTCCTTCAGCTAAAACATGCATGGGAAACCCAGAGTATGGTCCACCGTGTGATTGGGAAACGTTTTCAAAAGCATCTTAGTTTTCGTCCCCTGGTACTCGGGGTCACCGTTCCTGACGCCTTACTAACACTCTCCCCACTTGGAGAGTCAGTGCCTTTAACCTCCTGTTTGGCACAGTTTGCAATTTCTGTGCAAGATGATCAGGAATAAGGAGAACCAATGAGAGACTAGCTGTAGGTGTCTGCACGGGCAAATGGAACACTCATTTCCCACCAGGAAGAGGAATTAACCAAAGGCTCAGCGTGCCTGCTGGAAAAAGATTAGGGCCTGAAGCAATCCTGCGGTTTTGCGGCCAGCTCACAAGAAAGCGAGTTGAAGAAAGGAGCTCAGGGGCACTGTAATTCACAAACCTGCAGAGTTATGAATGAGAGCTATCGTCCAAAAATATATTGAAGTTAGTCGTCGAAGAGGACTTGAAAGCGGGGCAGAATTTCAGGAAAACGATTTCAGGGGGTAGACTGGAATTGCACTTAAAGCATAGGAAAAGAGGCAGAATGTCGACAATGATGCACTTGGCCAAAAAGGTCGTATGCGTTCTTTTCCTGAATATATTCAGGAAAAAACGCATACGCCCTTTTTGGCCAACCAAGCAAGCCTGTAAAGGAAATCTGCACTACAATGAAGTCTCACTGCCCCCCGGTGAAAAGGGCCATCTGAAAAATGTGTAAAATCCAGAAAGGCAGGACAGGGCATGGAGAACAGGGAGCCTTGTTATGCTGATGGGCGGGATGTAAATTGCCAACAGCCACTCTGGAGAAGTGTATGGTGTTTCCTGAAACACGTAGGAAACAAAGAAACACAGCCTATGGCACTTCCACTTATGGTCGTATAGCTTAGGGAAATTAAAATCAAACACACACAGCCACCCCAAATTTTGGGACGGCTCTGTTTACAAGAACCTCACCTACGATGCAAGTTAAATATCCGAGAAAGCAAAAAATGAATAAAGAAGTTGTTGTACGTACGTACAATGGAATATCACTCAGCAATGAAATCTACGTCATCAGGCCCGTAGCGGAATAATGAGTGGATTCAGGTACGATGATTCTACGAGAAATAAGTCACACAGAAAAACAAACATCATAAGATATCACTAATACACGGAATGTAAACTTGGCTACACATGAACTGAATTACAAAACAGAACAGGGTCTCAAATTTAGAAAACCAACTTATGCTTGCTTATGGGGAAAGGTGTGTTGGGGTTCTGCATAAAACCAGAGATTGAAATTAGCACAGATACCGTTCCATAAGCCAAATATATAATAGAAAAGACCTACGCCTTGCTCAACGAAATGGACTCAACACCCCATATTCAACGCCTTGGAATATACCTGAGAAGTAAGAATCTTAAAACCCATGGATTTATATGTCTCCATAAGGAAATCAAGCGTGTGTACAGCGGCCTAAACGCAGCAGTGAAAATCCGATAAATCCCATTATCAAAATAAATTTCAAAAAAAAACACAATGACAGTGAAATAGAGAGCAATTCTTAAATAATTCATTCAGGGCTTGTGATGCAATCTGGATTTACCACATCTACAACCAGACCTGGGTGAGACATAAGGCTGGACACTTCGGGCTCATAGCATTGGTGAGGTTCGGTGAGCAAATGCAGACCCTTTGAAGTCATACTGTATGGTACCCATTCCATGGGTCCCAACTCTGCAGGTTTAAGGGATTCTTCCTTCAACTAAACCATGCATGGCAAACCCAGAGTAAGGTCCACCGTGTGATTGGGAAACGTTTTGAAATGCATCTCAGTTTTCGTCCCCTGGTACTCGGGTTCACCATTCCAGACGCTTTACTAACACTCTCCCCACTTGGAGAGTCAGTGCCTTTAACCTCCTCTTTGGCACAGTTTGCAATTTCTGCGCAAGATGAACAGGAATAGGGAGAACCAATGAGAGACTAGCTGTAAGTGTCTGCACGGGCAAATGGAACGCTCATTTCCCACCAGGAAGAGGAATTAACCAAAGGCTCAGCGTGCCCTGCCTGAAACAGATTAGGGCCTGAAGCAATCCTGCAGTTTTGTGGCCAGCTCACAAGAAAGCGAGTTGAAGAAAGGAGCTCAGGGGCACTGTAATTCACAAACCTGCAGAGTTATGAATGACAGCTATCGTCCAAAAATGTACTGAAGTAAGTCTTCGAAGAGGACTTGAAAGCGGGGCAGAATTGCAGGAAAACGATTTCAGGGGGTAGACAGGAAATCCACCTAAAGCTTAGGAAAATAGCAGAATGTCGAAAATGATGCACTTGGCCAAAAAGGGCGTATGCGTTTTTTCCTGAATATATTCAGGAATAAACGCATACGCACTTTTTGGCCAACCAAGCAAGCCTGTAAAGAAATCTGCACTACAATGAAGTCTCATTGACCCCTGGTCAAAAGGGCGATCTGAAAAAAGTATAAAAATCAGAAAAGCAGGACAGGCCATGGAGAAAAGGGAGCCTTGTTATGCAGATGGGCGGGACGTAAATTGCCAACAGCCAAACTGGAGAAGTGTATGGCGTTTCCTGAAACACATAGGAAACAAAGCAACGCAGCCTATGGCACTTCCACTTATGGTCCTGTAGCTTAGGGAAAGTAAAATCAAAAACACACAGCCAACCCAAAATTTCAGACGACTCTGTAGACAAGAACCTCGTCTATGGTACAAGTTAAATATCCCAGAAAGCGAAAAATGGATAAAGAAGTTGTGGTACGTACGTACAATGTAATATCACACAGCAATGAAATCTACGTCATCAGGCCCATAGCGGCATAATGAGTGGATTCAGGTAGGACGATTCTACGAGAAATAAGTCACACAGAAAAAGAAACATCATAAGATATCACTAATACATGGAATGTAAACTTGGCTACACATGAACTGAATTACAAAACAGAACAGGGTCTCAAATTTAGAAAACCAACTTATGCTTGCTTAAGGGGAAAGGTGAGTTGGGGTGCTGCATAAAACCAGAGATAGAAATTAGCACAGATACCTTTCCATAAGCCAAATATGTAATAGTCAAGACCTACCCCTTGCTCAACGAAATGGACTAAACACCCCATATTAAACGCCTAGGAATACACCTGACTAGTAAGAATCTTCAAACCCATGGATTTATATGTCTCCATAAGAGAATGAAGCGTGTGTACAGTGTCATGAATGCAGCAGAGAATATCTGATAAATCCCATTATCAAAATGAATTACAAAAACAAAACACTAGGACAGTGAAATAGAGAGCAATTCTTAAATAATTCATTCACGGCTTGTGATGCAACCTGGATTTACCACATCTACACCCAGAGCTGAAAGAGACATAATGTTGGGCACTTCGGGCTGATAGCATTGGTGAGGTTCGATGAGCAAATGCAGACCCTTTGAAGTCATACTGCATGGTACCCGTTCCTTGGGTCCCAACTCTCCAGGTTTAAGGGATTCTTCCTTCAGCTAAAACATGCATGGGAAACCCACAGTATGGTGCACCGTGTGACCGGGAAACGTTTTAAATGCATCTCAGTTTTCGTTCCCTTTTACTCGTGTTCACCATTCCAGACCCTTTACTCACACTCTCCCCACTTGGAGAGTCAGTGCCTTTAACCTCCTGTTTGGCACAGTTTGCAATTTCTGTGCAAGATGAACAGGAATAGGGAGAACCAATGAGAGACTAGCTGTAGGTGTCTTCACGGGCAAATTTAACGCTCATTTCCCACCAGGAAGAGGAATTAACCTAAGGCTCATCATGCTGTGCTGGAACCAGATTAGGGCCTGAAGCAATCCTGCGGGTTTGCGGCCAGCTCACAAGAGAGCGAGTTGAAGAAAGGAGCTCAGGGGCACTGTAACTCACAAACCTGCAGAGTTATAAATGACAGCTATCGTCCAAAAATATATTGAAGGAAGCATGCGAAGAGAACTTGTAAGCGGGGCAGAATTGCAGGAAAATGATTTCAGGGGGTAGACGGGAATTGCATTTAAAGCATAGGAAAAGAGGCAGAACGTCGACAATGTTGCTCTTGGCCAAAAAGGGCGTATGCGTTTTTTCCTGAATATATTCAGGAAAAAACGCATACGCCCTTTTTGGCCAACCAAGCAAGCATTTTAAAGAAATCTGCACTACAATGAAGTCTCACTGCCCCCCGGTCAAAACTGCCATCTGAAAAAAGTGTAAAATCCAGAAAGGAGGCACAGGCCATGGAGAACAGGGAGCCTTGTTATGCTGATGGGCGGGATGTAAATTACTAACAGCCACTCGGGAGAAGTGTATGGTATTTCCTGGAACACCTAAAAAACAAAGCAACGGAGCCTACGGCACTTCCACTTATGGTCCTATAGCTTAGGGAAATTAAAATCAAAAACACACAGCCACCCCAAAGTTTCAGACGGCTCTGTTTACAAGAACCTCGTCTACGGTACAAGTTAAATATCCCAGAATGTGAAAAATTGATAAAGAAGTTGTGGTACGTACGTACAATGGAATATCACTCAGCAATGAAATCTATGTCATCAGGCCCGTCGAGGCATAATGAGTGGATTCAGGTACCATGATTCTAACTGAAATAAGTCACACAGAAAATGAAACATCATAAGATATCACTAATACACGGAATGTAAACTTGGCTACACATGAACTGAATTACAAAACAGAACAGGGTCTCAAATTTAGAAAACCAACTTATGCTTGCTTAAGGGGAAAGGTGAGTTGGGGTGCTGCATAAAACCAGAGATAGAAATTAGCACAGATACCATTCCATTCGTCAAATATGTAATAGTCAAGACCTACCCCTTGCTCAACGAAATGGACAAAACACGCCATATTCAACGCCTAGGAATACACCTGACTAGTAAGAATCTTCAAACCCATGGATTTATATGTCTCCAGAAGAGAATGAAGCGTGTGTACAGCGGCATGAACGCAGCAGAGAAAATCCGATAAATCCCATTATCAAAATGAATTACAAAAACAAAACACAAGGACAGTGAAATAGAGAGCAATTCTTAAATAATTCATTCAGGGATTGTGATGCAACCTGGATTTACCACATCTACATCCAGAGCTGAGTGAGACATAAGGTTGGGGACTTCGGGCTGATAGCATTGGTGAGGTTCGATCAACAAATGCAGACCCTTTGAAGGCATACTGCATGGTACCCATTCCATGGGTCCCTAACTCTCCAGGTTTAAGGGATTCTTCCTTCAGCTAATACATGCATGGGAAACCCACAGTATGGTGCAGCGTGTGACCGGGAAAGGTTTTCAAATGCATTGCAGTTTTCGTCCCCTTTTACTCGGGTTCACAATTCCAGACCCTTTACTAACACTCTCCCTACTTGGAGAGTCAGTGCCTTTAACCTCCTGTTGGGCACAGTTTGCAATTTCTTCTCAAGAAGAACAGGAAGAGGGAGAACCAATGAGAGATTAGATGTAGGTGTCTGCACGGGCAAATTTAACGCTCATTCCCCACCAGGAAGAGGAATTAACCACAGGCTCAGCCTGCCGTGCCAGAACCAGATTAGGGCCTGAAGCAATCCTGCGGGTTTGCGGCCAGCTCACAAGATAGCGAGTTGAAGAAAGGAGCTCAGGGGCACTGTAACTCACAAACCTGCAGAGTTATAAATGACAGCTATCGTCCAAAAATATATTGAAGGAAGGCTGCGAAGAGAACTTGTAAGCGGGGCAGAATTGCAGGAAAACGATTTCAGGGGGTAGACGGGAATTGCATTTAAAGCATAGGAAAAGAGGCAGAACGTCGACAATGATGCTCTTGGCCAAAAAGGGCGTATGCGTTTTTTCCTGAATATACAGGAAAAAACGCATACGCCCTTTTAGGCCAACCAAGCAAGCATGTTAAAGAAATCTGCACTACAATGAAGTCTCACTGCCCCACGGTCAAAAGGGCCATCTGAAAAAAGTGTAAAATCCAGAAAGGCAGCACAGGCCATGGAGAACAGGGAGCCTTGTTATGCTGATGGGTGGGATTTAAATTGCCAACAGCCACTCTGGAGAAGTGTATGGTGTTTCCTGGAGCACCTAAAAAACAAAGCAACGGAGCCTACGGCACTTCCAATTATGGTCGTATAGCTTAGGGAAATTAAAATCAAAAACACACAGCCACCCCAAAATTTCGGACGGCTCTGTTTACAAGAACCTCGTCTACAGTACGCGTTAAATATCCCAGAATGTGAAAAATGGATAAAGAAGTTGTGGTACGTACGTACAATGGAATACAACTCAGCAATGAAATCTATGTCATCAGGCCCGTCGCGGCATAATGAGTGGATTCAGGTACCATGATTCTAACTGAAATAAGTCACACAGAAAATGAAACATCATAAGATATCACTAATACACGGAATGTAAACTTGGCTACACATGAACTGAATTACAAAACAGAACAGGGTCTCAAATTTAGAAAACCAACTTATGCTTGCTTAAGGGGAAAGGTGAGTTGGGGTGCTGCATAAAACCAGAGATAGAAATTAGCACAGATACCATTCGATTCGTCAAATATGTAATAGTCAAGACCTACCCCTTGCTCAATGAAATGGACAAAACACGCCATATTCAACGCCTAGGAATACACCTGACTAGTAAGAATCTTCAAACCCATGGATTTATATGTCTCCATAAGAGAATGAAGCGTGTGTATAGCGGCATGAACGCAGCAGAGAAAATCCGATAAATCCCATTATCAAAATGAATTACAAAAACAAAACACAAGGACAGTGAAATAGAGAGCAATTCTTAAATAATTCATTCAGGGATTGTGATGCAACCTGGATTTACCACATCTACATCCAGAGCTGAGTGAGACATAAGGTTGGGGACTTCGGGCTAATAGCATTGGTGAGGTTCGATCAACAAATGCAGACCCTTTGAAGGCATACTGCATGGTACCCATTCCATGGGTCCCTAACTCTCCAGGTTTAAGGGATTCTTCCTTCAGCTAATACATGCATGGGAAACCCACAGTATGGTGCAGCGTGTGACCGGGAAACGTTTTCAAATGCATCTCAGATTTTGTCCCCTTTTACTCGGGTTCACCATTCCAGACCCCTTACTAACACTCTCCCCACTTGGAGAGTCAGTGCCTTTAACCTCCTCTTTGGCACAGTTTGCAATTTCTGCGCAAGATGATCAGGAATAAGGAGAACCAATGAGAGACTAGCTGTAGGTGTCTGCACGGGCAAATGGAACGCTCATTTCCCACCAGGAAGAGGAATTAACCAAAGGCTCAGCGTGCCTGCTGGCAAAAGATTAGGGCCTGAAGCAATCCTGCGGTTTTGCGGCCAGCTCACAAGAAAACGAGATGAAGAAAGGAGCTCAGGGGCACTGTAATTCACAAACCTGCAGAGTTATGAATGAGAGCTATCGTCCAAAAATATATTGAAGTTAGTCTTCGAAGAGGACTTGAAAGCGGGGCAGAATTTCAGGAAAACGATTTCAGGGGGTAGACTGGAATTGCACTTAAAGCATAGGAAAAGAGGCAGAATTTCGACAAGGATGCACTTGGCCAAAAAGGTCGTATGCGTTCTTTTCCTGAATATATTCAGGAAAAAACGCATACGCACTTTTTGGCCAACCAAGCAAGCGTGTAAAGGAAATCTGCACTACAATGAAGTCTCACTGCCCCCCGGTGAAAAGGGCCATCTGAAAAATGTGTAAAATCCAGAAAGGCAGGACAGGCCATGGAGAACAGGGAGCCTTGTTATGCTGATGGGCGGGATGTAAATTGCCAACAGCCACTCTGGAGAAGTGTATGGTGTTTCCTGAAACACCTAAAAAACAAAGTAACGGTGCGTACGGCACTACCACTTATGGTCCTATACCTTAGGGAAATTAAAATCAGAAACACACAGCCACCCCAAAGTTTTGGACGGCACTGTTTACAAGAACCTCGTCTACGGTACAAGTTAAATATCCGAGAAAGCAAAAAATGGATAAAGAAGTTGTGGTACGTACGTACAATGGAATATCACTCACCAATGAAATCTATGTCATCAGGCCCATAGCGGCATAATGAGTGGATTCAGGTAGGAGGATTCTAAGTGAAATAAGTCACACAGAAAAAGAAACATCATAAGGTATCACTAATACACGGAATGTAAACTTGGCTACACATGAACTGAATTACAAAACAGAACAGGGTCTCAAATTTAGAAAACCAACTTATGCTTGCTTATGGGGAAAGGTGAGTTGGGGTGCTGCATAAAACCAGAGATTGAAATTAACACAGATACCGTTCCATAGGCCAAATATATAATAGACAAGACCTACTCCTTGCTCAACGAAATGGACTCAACACCCCATATTCAACGCCTGGGAATATACCTGACAAGTAAGAATCTTAAAACCCATGGATTTATATGTCTCCATAAGGAAATCAAGCGTGTGTACAGCGGCCTAAACGCAGCAGTGAAAATCCGATAAATCCCATTACCAAAATAAATTTCAAAAACAAAACACAATGACAGTGAAATAGAGAGCAATTCTTACATAATTCATTCAGGGCTTGTGATGCAACCTTGATTTCCACATCTACACCCAGAGCTGGGTGAGACATAAGGCTGGACACTTCGGGCTGATAGCATTGATGAGGTTCGGTGAGCAAACGCAGACCCTTTGGAGTCATACTGCATGTTACCCATTCCATGGGTCCCAACTCTCCAGGTTTAAGGGATTCTTCCTTCAGCTAAAACATGCATGGGAAACCCAGAGTATGGTCCACCGTGTGATTGGGAAACGTTTTCAAAAGCATCTTAGTTTTCGTCCCCTGGTACTCGGGGTCACCGTTCCTGACGCCTTACTAACACTCTCCCCACTTGGAGAGTCAGTGCCTTTAACCTCCTGTTTGGCACAGTTTGCAATTTCTGTGCAAGATGATCAGGAATAAGGAGAACCAATGAGAGACTAGCTGTAGGTGTCTGCACGGGCAAATGGAACGCTCATTTCCCACCAGGAAGAGGAATTAACCAAAGGCTCAGCGTGCCTGCTGGAAAAAGATTAGGGCCTGAAGCAATCCTGCGGTTTTGCGGCCAGCTCACAAGAAAGCGAGTTGAAGAAAGGAGCTCAGGGGCACTGTAATTCACAAACCTGCAGAGTTATGAATGAGAGCTATCGTCTAAAAATATATTGAAGTTAGTCGTCGAAGAGGACTTGAAAGCGGGGCAGAATTTCAGGAAAACGATTTCAGGGGGTAGACTGGAATTGCACTTAAAGCATAGGAAAAGAGGCAGAATGTCGACAATGATGCACTTGGCCAAAAAGGTCGTATGCGTTCTTTTCCTGAATATATTCAGGAAAAAACGCATACGCAGTTTTTGGCCAACCAAGCAAGCGTGTAAAGGAAATCTGCACTACAATGAAGTCTCACTGCCCCCCGGTGAAAAGGGCCATCTGAAAAATGTGTAAAATCCAGAAAGGCAGGACAGGGCATGGAGAACAGGGAGCCTTGTTATGCTGATGGGCGGGATGTAAATTGCCAACAGCCACTCTGGAGAAGTGTATGGTGTTTCCTGAAACACGTAGGAAACAAAGAAACACAGCCTATGGCACTTCCACTTATGGTCGTATAGCTTAGGGAAATTAAAATCAAACACACACAGCCACCCCAAATTTTGGGACGGCTCTGTTTACAAGAACCTCGTCTACGATGCAAGTTAAATATCTGAGAAAGCAAAAAATGAATAAAGAAGTTGTTGTACGTACGTACAATGGAATATCACTCAGCAATGAAATCTACGTCATCAGGCCCGTAGCGGAATAATGAGTGGATTCAGGTACGATGATTCTACGAGAAATAAGTCACACAGAAAAACAAACATCATAAGATATCACTAATACACGGAATGTAAACTTGGCTACACATGAACTGAATTACAAAACAGAACAGGGTCTCAAATTTAGAAAACCAACTTATGCTTGCTTATGGGGAAAGGTGTGTTGGGGTTCTGCATAAAACCAGAGATTGAAATTAGCACAGATACCGTTCCATAAGCCAAATATATAATAGAAAAGACCTACGCCTTGCTCAACGAAATGGACTCAACACCCCATATTCAACGCCTTGGAATATACCTGAGAAGTAAGAATCTTAAAACCCATGGATTTATATGTCTCCATAAGGAAATCAAGCGTGTGTACAGCGGCCTAAACGCAGCAGTGAAAATCCGATAAATCCCATTATCAAAATAAATTTCAAAAAAAAACACAATGACAGTGAAATAGAGAGCAATTCTTAAATAATTCATTCAGGGCTTGTGATGCAATCTGGATTTACCACATCTACAACCAGACCTGGGTGAGACATAAGGCTGGACACTTCGGGCTCATAGCATTGGTGAGGTTCGGTGAGCAAATGCAGACCCTTTGAAGTCATACTGTATGGTACCCATTCCATGGGTCCCAACTCTGCAGGTTTAAGGGATTCTTCCTTCAACTAAACCATGCATGGCAAACCCAGAGTAAGGTCCACCATGTGATTGGGAAACGTTTTGAAATGCATCTCAGTTTTCGTCCCCTGGTACTCGGGTTCACCATTCCAGACGCTTTACTAACACTCTCCCCACTTGGAGAGTCAGTGCCTTTAACCTCCTCTTTGGCACAGTTTGCAATTTCTGCGCAAGATGAACAGGAATAGGGAGAACCAATGAGAGACTAGCTGTAAGTGTCTGCACGGGCAAATTTAACGCTCATTTCCCACCAGGAAGAGGAATTAACCAAAGGCTCAGCGTGCCCTGCCTGAAACAGATTAGGGCCTGAAGCAATCCTGCAGTTTTGTGGCCAGCTCACAAGAAAGCGAGTTGAAGAAAGGAGCAGAGGGCACTGTAATTCACAAACCTGCAGAGTTATGAATGACAGCTATCGTCCAAAAATATACTGAAGTAAGTCTTCGAAGAGGACTTGAAAGCGGGGCAGAATTGCAGGAAAACGATTTCAGGGGGTAGAAAGGAAATCCACCTAAAGCTTAGGAAAATAGCAGAATGTCGAAAATGATGCACTTGGCCAAAAAGGGCGTATGCGTTTTTTCCTGAATATATTCAGGAATAAACGCATACGCACTTTTTGGCCAACCAAGCAAGCGTGTAAAGAAATCTGCACTACAATGAAGTCTCATTGACCCCTGGTCAAAAGGGCGATCTGAAAAAAGTATAAAAATCAGAAAAGCAGGACAGGCCATGGAGAAAAGGGAGCCTTGTTATGCAGATGGGCGGGACGTAAATTGCCAACAGCCAAACTGGAGAAGTGTATGGCGTTTCCTGAAACACATAGGAAACAAAGCAACGCAGCCTATGGCACTTCCACTTATGGTCCTGTAGCTTAGGGAAAGTAAAATCAAAAACACACAGCCAACCCAAAATTTCAGACGACTCTGTAGACAAGAACCTCGTCTATGGTACAAGTTAAATATCCCAGAAAGCGAAAAATGGATAAAGAAGTTGTGGTACGTACGTACAATGTAATATCACACAGCAATGAAATCTACGTCATCAGGCCCATAGCGGCATAATGAGTGGATTCAGGTAGGACGATTCTACAAGAAATAAGTCACACAGAAAAAGAAACATCATAAGATATCACTAATACACGGAATGTAAACTTGGCTACACATGAACTGAATTACAAAACAGAACAGGGTCTCAAATTTAGAAAACCAACTTATGCTTGCTTAAGGGGAAAGGTGAGTTGGGGTGCTGCATAAAACCAGAGATAGAAATTAGCACAGATACCTTTCCATAAGCCAAATATGTAATAGTCAAGACCTACCCCTTGCTCAACGAAATGGACTAAACACCCCATATTCAACGCCTAGGAATACACCTGACTAGTAAGAATCTTCAAACCCATGGATTTATATGTCTCCATAAGAGAATGAAGCGTGTGTACAGTGTCATGAATGCAGCAGAGAATATCTGATAAATCCCATTATCAAAATGAATTACAAAAACAAAACACTAGGACAGTGAAATAGAGAGCAATTCTTAAATAATTCATTCACGGCTTGTGATGCAACCTGGATTTACCACATCTACACCCAGAGCTGAATGAGACATAATGTTGGGCACTTTGGGCTGATAGCATTGGTGTGGTTCGATGAGCAAATGCAGACCCTTTGAAGTCATACTCTATGGTACCCTTTCCATGGGTCCCAAATCTCCAGGGTTAAGGGATTCTTCCTTCAGCTAAAACATGCATGGGAAACCCACAGTATGGTGCACCGTGTGACCGGGAAACGTTTTCAAATGCATCTCAGATTTCGTCCCCTTTTACTCGGGTTCACCATTCCAGACCCTTTACTAACACTCTCCCCACTTGGAGAGACAGTGCCTTTAAACTCCTGTTTGGCACAGTTTGCAATTTCTGCGCAAGATGAACAGGAATAGGGAGAAGCAATGAGAGACTAGCTGTAGGTGTCTGCACGGGCAAAGGGAACGCTCATTTCCCACCAGGAAGAGGAATTAACGAAAGGCTCAGCATGCCATGCCGGAACCAGATTAGGGCCTGAAGCAATCCTGCGGGTTTGCGGCCAGCTCACAAGAAAGCGAGTTGAAGAAAGGAGCTCAGGGACACTGTAATTCACAAACCTGCAGAGTTATAAATGACAGCTACCGTCCAAAAATATATTGAAGTAAGTCTTGGAACAGGACTTGAAAGCGGGGCAGAATTGCAGGAAAACGATTTCAGGGGGTAGACTGGAATTGCATTTAAAGCATAGGAAAAGAGGCAGAACCTTGACAACGATGCACTTGGCCAAAATGGGCATATGCGTTTCTCCTGAATATATTCAGGAAAAAATGCATACGCACTTTTTGGCCAACCTAGCATGCATGTTAAAGAAATCTGCACTACAATGAAGTCTCACTGTCCCCCAGTCAAAAGGGCCATCTGAAAAAAGTGTAAAATCCAAAAAGTCAGCACAGGCCATGGAGAACATGGAGCCTTGTTATGCTGATGGGCGGGATGTAAATTGCCAACAGCCACTCTGGAGAAGTGTATGGTGTTTCCTGAAACACCTAAAAAACAAAGTAACGGTGCGTACGGCACTACCACTTATGGTCCTATACCTTAGGGAAATTAAAATCAGAAACACACAGCCACCCCAAAGTTTTGGACGGCACTGTTTACAAGAACCTCGTCTACGGTACAAGTTAAATATCCGAGAAAGCAAAAAATGGATAAAGAAGTTGTGGTACGTACGTACAATGGAATATCACTCACCAATGAAATCTATGTCATCAGGCCCATAGCGGCATAATGAGTGGATTCAGGTAGGAGGATTCTAAGTGAAATAAGTCACACAGAAAAAGAAACATCATAAGGTATCACTAATACACGGAATGTAAACTTGGCTACACATGAACTGAATTACAAAACAGAACAGGGTCTCAAATTTAGAAAACCAACTTATGCTTGCTTATGGGGAAAGGTGAGTTGGGGTGCTGCATAAAACCAGAGATTGAAATTAACACAGATACCGTTCCATAGGCCAAATATATAATAGAGAAGACCTACTCCTTGCTCAACGAAATGGACTCAACACCCCATATTCAACGCCTGGGAATATACCTGACAAGTAAGAATCTTAAAACCCATGGATTTATATGTCTCCATAAGGAAATCAAGCGTGTGTACAGCGGCCTAAACGCAGCAGTGAAAATCCGATAAATCCCATTACCAAAATAAATTTCAAAAACAAAACACAATGACAGTGAAATAGAGAGCAATTCTTAAATAATTCATTCAGGGCTTGTGATGCAATCTGGATTTACCACATCTACAACCAGACCTGGGTGAGACATAAGGCTGGACACTTCGGGCTCATAGCATTGGTGAGGTTCGGTGAGCAAATGCAGACCCTTTGAAGTCATACTGTATGGTACCCATTCCATGGGTCCCAACTCTGCAGGTTTAAGGGATTCTTCCTTCAACTAAACCATGCATGGCAAACCCAGAGTAAGGTCCACCGTGTGATTGGGAAACGTTTTGAAATGCATCTCAGTTTTCGTCCCCTGGTACTCGGGTTCACCATTCCAGACGCTTTACTAACACTCTCCCCACTTGGAGAGTCAGTGCCTTTAACCTCCTCTTTGGCACAGTTTGCAATTTCTGCGCAAGATGAACAGGAATAGGGAGAACCAATGAGAGACTAGCTGTAAGTGTCTGCACGGGCAAATTTAACGCTCATTTCCCACCAGGAAGAGGAATTAACCAAAGGCTCAGCGTGCCCTGCCTGAAACAGATTAGGGCCTGAAGCAATCCTGCAGTTTTGTGGCCAGCTCACAAGAAAGCGAGTTGAAGAAAGGAGCTCAGGGGCACTGTAATTCACAAACCTGCAGAGTTATGAATGACAGCTATCGTCCAAAAATGTACTGAAGTAAGTCTTCGAAGAGGACTTGAAAGCGGGGCAGAATTGCAGGAAAACGATTTCAGGGGGTAGACAGGAAATCCACCTAAAGCTTAGGAAAATAGCAGAATGTCGACAATGATGCACTTGGCCAAAAAGGGCGTATGCGTTTTTTCCTGAATATATTCAGGAATAAACGCATACGCACTTTTTGGCCAACCAAGCAAGCGTGTAAAGAAATCTGCACTACAATGAAGTCTCATTGACCCCTGGTCAAAAGGGCGATCTGAAAAAAGTATAAAAATCAGAAAAGCAGGACAGGCCATGGAGAAAAGGGAGCCTTGTTATGCAGATGGGCGGGACGTAAATTGCCAACAGCCAAACTGGAGAAGTGTATGGCGTTTCCTGAAACACATAGGAAACAAAGCAACGCAGCCTATGGCACTTCCACTTATGGTCCTGTAGCTTAGGGAAAGTAAAATCAAAAACACACAGCCAACCCAAAATTTCAGACGACTCTGTATACAAGAACCTCGTCTATGGTACAAGTTAAATATCCCAGAAAGCGAAAAATGGATAAAGAAGTTGTGGTACGTACGTACAATGTAATATCACACAGCAATGAAATCTACGTCATCAGGCCCATAGCGGCATAATGAGTGGATTCAGGTAGGACGATTCTACGAGAAATAAGTCACACAGAAAAAGAAACATCATAAGATATCACTAATACACGGAATGTAAACTTGGCTACACATGAACTGAATTACAAAACAGAACAGGGTCTCAAATTTAGAAAACCAACTTATGCTTGCTTAAGGGGAAAGGTGAGTTGGGGTGCTGCATAAAACCAGAGATAGAAATTAGCACAGATACCTTTCCATAAGCCAAATATGTAATAGTCAAGACCTAACCCTTGCTCAACGAAATGGACTAAACACCCCATATTCAACGCCTAGGAATACACCTGACTAGTAAGAATCTTCAAACCCATGGATTTATATGTCTCCATAAGAGAATGAAGCGTGTGTACAGTGTCATGAATGCAGCAGAGAATATCTGATAAATCCCATTATCAAAATGAATTACAAAAACAAAACACTAGGACAGTGAAATAGAGAGCAATTCTTAAATAATTCATTCACGGCTTGTGATGCAACCTGGATTTACCACATCTACACCCAGAGCTGAATGAGACATAATGTTGGGCACTTTGGGCTGATAGCATTGGTGTGGTTCGATGAGCAAATGCAGACCCTTTGAAGTCATACTCTATGGTACCCTTTCCATGGGTCCCAAATCTCCAGGGTTAAGGGATTCTTCCTTCAGCTAAAACATGCATGGGAAACCCACAGTATGGTGCACCGTGTGACCGGGAAACGTTTTCAAATGCATCTCAGATTTCGTCCCCTTTTACTCGGGTTCACCATTCCAGACCCTTTACTAACACTCTCCCCACTTGGAGAGACAGTGCCTTTAAACTCCTGTTTGGCACAGTTTGCAATTTCTGCGCAAGATGAACAGGAATAGGGAGAAGCAATGAGAGACTAGCTGTAGGTGTCTGCACGGGCAAAGGGAACGCTCATTTCCCACCAGGAAGAGGAATTAACGAAAGGCTCAGCATGCCATGCCGGAACCAGATTAGGGCCTGAAGCAATCCTGCGGGTTTGCGGCCAGCTCACAAGAAAGCGAGTTGAAGAAAGGAGCTCAGGGACACTGTAATTCACAAACCTGCAGAGTTATAAATGACAGCTACCGTCCAAAAATATATTGAAGTAAGTCTTGGAACAGGACTTGAAAGCGGGGCAGAATTGCAGGAAAACGATTTCAGGGGGTAGACTGGAATTGCATTTAAAGCATAGGAAAAGAGGCAGAACCTTGACAACGATGCACTTGGCCAAAATGGGCATATGCGTTTCTCCTGAATATATTCAGGAAAAAATGCATACGCACTTTTTGGCCAACCTAGCATGCACGTTAAAGAAATCTGCACTACAATGAAGTCTCACTGTCCCCCAGTCAAAAGGGCCATCTGAAAAAAGTGTAAAATCCAAAAAGTCAGCACAGGCCATGGAGAACATGGAGCCTTGTTATGCTGATGGGCGGGATGTAAATTGCCAACAGCCACTCTGGAGAAGTGTATGGTGTTTCCTGAAACACCTAAAAAACAAAGTAACGGTGCGTACGGCACTACCACTTATGGTCCTATACCTTAGGGAAATTAAAATCAGAAACACACAGCCACCCCAAAGTTTTGGACGGCACTGTTTACAAGAACCTCGTCTACGGTACAAGTTAAATATCCGAGAAAGCAAAAAATGGATAAAGAAGTTGTGGTACGTACGTACAATGGAATATCACTCACCAATGAAATCTATGTCATCAGGCCCATAGCGGCATAATGAGTGGATTCAGGTAGGAGGATTCTAAGTGAAATAAGTCACACAGAAAAAGAAACATCATAAGGTATCACTAATACACGGAATGTAAACTTGGCTACACATGAACTGAATTACAAAACAGAACAGGGTCTCAAATTTAGAAAACCAACTTATGCTTGCTTATGGGGAAAGGTGAGTTGGGGTGCTGCATAAAACCAGAGATTGAAATTAACACAGATACCGTTCCATAGGCCAAATATATAATAGAGAAGACCTACTCCTTGCTCAACGAAATGGACTCAACACCCCATATTCAACGCCTGGGAATATACCTGACAAGTAAGAATCTTAAAACCCATGGATTTATATGTCTCCATAAGGAAATCAAGCGTGTGTACAGCGGCCTAAACGCAGCAGTGAAAATCCGATAAATCCCATTACCAAAATAAATTTCAAAAACAAAACACAATGACAGTGAAATAGAGAGCAATTCTTATATAATTCATTCAGGGCTTGTGATGCAACCTTGATTTCCACATCTACACCCAGAGCTGGGTGAGACATAAGGCTGGACACTTCGGGCTGATAGCATTGGTGAGGTTCGGTGAGCAAACGCAGGCCCTTTGGAGTCATACTACATGGTACCCATTCCATGGGTCCCAACTCTCCAGGTTTAAGGGATTCTTCCTTCAGCTAAAACATGCATGGGAAACCCAGAGTATGGTCCACCGTGTGATTGGGAAACGTTTTCAAAAGCATCTTAGTTTTCGTCCCCTGGTACTCGGGGTCACCGTTCCTGACGCCTTACTAACACTCTCCCCACTTGGAGAGTCAGTGCCTTTAACCTCCTGTTTGGCACAGTTTGCAATTTCTGCGCAAGATGATCAGGAATAAGGAGAACCAATGAGAGACTAGCTGTAGGTGTCTGCACGGGCAAATGGAATGCTCATTTCCCACCAGGAAGAGGAATTAACCAAAGGCTCAGCGTGCCTGCTGGAAAAAGATTAGGGCCTGAAGCAATCCTGCGGTTTTGCGGCCAGCTCACAAGAAAGCGAGTTGAAGAAAGGAGCTCAGGGGCACTGTAATTCACAAACCTGCAGAGTTATGAATGAGAGCTATCGTCCAAAAATATATTGAAGTTAGTTGTCGAAGAGGACTTGAAAGCGGGGCAGAATTTCAGGAAAGCGATTTCAGGGGGTAGACTGGAATTGCACTTAAAGCATAGGAAAAGAGGCAGAATGTCGACAATGATGCACTTGGCCAAAAAGGTCGTATGCGTTCTTTTCCTGAATATATTCAGGAAAAAACGCATACGCACTTTTTGGCCAACCAAGCAAGCGTGTAAAGGAAATCTGCACTACAATGAAGTCTCACTGCCCCCCGGTGAAAAGGGCCATCTGAAAAATGTGTAAAATCCAGAAAGGCAGGACAGGGCATGGAGAACAGGGAGCCTTGTTATGCTGATGGGCGGGATGTAAATTGCCAACAGCCACTCTGGAGAAGTGTATGGTGTTTCCTGAAACACGTAGGAAACAAAGAAACACAGCCTATGGCACTTCCACTTATGGTCGTATAGCTTAGGGAAATTAAAATCAAACACACACAGCCACCCCAAATTTTGGGACGGCTCTGTTTACAAGAACCTCGTCTACGATGCAAGTTAAATATCCGAGAAAGCAAAAAATGAATAAAGAAGTTGTTGTACGTACGTACAATGGAATATCACTCAGCAATGAAATCTACGTCATCAGGCCCGTAGCGGAATAATGAGTGGATTCAGGTACGATGATTCTACGAGAAATAAGTCACACAGAAAAACAAACATCATAAGATATCACTAATACACGGAATGTAAACTTGGCTACACATGAACTGAATTACAAAACAGAACAGGGTCTCAAATTTAGAAAACCAACTTATGCTTGCTTATGGGGAAAGGTGTGTTGGGGTTCTGCATAAAACCAGAGATTGAAATTAGCACAGATACCGTTCCATAAGCCAAATATATAATAGAAAAGACCTACGCCTTGCTCAACGAAATGGACTCAACACCCCATATTCAACGCCTTGGAATATACCTGAGAAGTAAGAATCTTAAAACCCATGGATTTATATGTCTCCATAAGGAAATCAAGCGTGTGTACAGCGGCCTAAACGCAGCAGTGAAAATCCGATAAATCCCATTATCAAAATAAATTTCAAAAAAAAACACAATGACAGTGAAATAGAGAGCAATTCTTAAATAATTCATTCAGGGCTTGTGATGCAATCTGGATTTACCACATCTACAACCAGACCTGGGTGAGACATAAGGCTGGACACTTCGGGCTCATAGCATTGGTGAGGTTCGGTGAGCAAATGCAGACCCTTTGAAGTCATACTGTATGGTACCCATTCCATGGGTCCCAACTCTGCAGGTTTAAGGGATTCTTCCTTCAACTAAACCATGCATGGCAAACCCAGAGTAAGGTCCACCGTGTGATTGGGAAACGTTTTGAAATGCATCTCAGTTTTCGTCCCCTGGTACTCGGGTTCACCATTCCAGACGCTTTACTAACACTCTCCCCACTTGGAGAGTCAGTGCCTTTAACCTCCTCTTTGGCACAGTTTGCAATTTCTGCGCAAGATGAACAGGAATAGGGAGAACCAATGAGAGACTAGCTGTAAGTGTCTGCACGGGCAAATTTAACGCTCATTTCCCACCAGGAAGAGGAATTAACCAAAGGCTCAGCGTGCCCTGCCTGAAACAGATTAGGGCCTGAAGCAATCCTGCAGTTTTGTGGCCAGCTCACAAGAAAGCGAGTTGAAGAAAGGAGCTCAGGGGCACTGTAATTCACAAACCTGCAGAGTTATGAATGACAGCTATCGTCCAAAAATGTACTGAAGTAAGTCTTCGAAGAGGACTTGAAAGCGGGGCAGAATTGCAGGAAAACGATTTCAGGGGGTAGACAGGAAATCCACCTAAAGCTTAGGAAAATAGCAGAATGTCGAAAATGATGCACTTGGCCAAAAAGGGCGTATGCGTTTTTTCCTGAATATATTCAGGAATAAACGCATACGCACTTTTTGGCCAACCAAGCAAGCGTGTAAAGAAATCTGCACTACAATGAAGTCTCATTGACCCCTGGTCAAAAGGGCGATCTGAAAAAAGTATAAAAATCAGAAAAGCAGGACAGGCCATGGAGAAAAGGGAGCCTTGTTATGCAGATGGGCGGGACGTAAATTGCCAACAGCCAAACTGGAGAAGTGTATGGCGTTTCCTGAAACACATAGGAAACAAAGCAACGCAGCCTATGGCACTTCCACTTATGGTCCTGTAGCTTAGGGAAAGTAAAATCAAAAACACACAGCCAACCCAAAATTTCAGACGACTCTGTAGACAAGAACCTCGTCTATGGTACAAGTTAAATATCCCAGAAAGCGAAAAATGGATAAAGAAGTTGTGGTACGTACGTACAATGTAATATCACACAGCAATGAAATCTACGTCATCAGGCCCATAGCGGCATAATGAGTGGATTCAGGTAGGACGATTCTACGAGAAATAAGTCACACAGAAAAAGAAACATCATAAGATATCACTAATACACGGAATGTAAACTTGGCTACACATGAACTGAATTACAAAACAGAACAGGGTCTCAAATTTAGAAAACCAACTTATGCTTGCTTAAGGGGAAAGGTGAGTTGGGGTGCTGCATAAAACCAGAGATAGAAATTAGCACAGATACCTTTCCATAAGCCAAATATGTAATAGTCAAGACCTAACCCTTGCTCAACGAAATGGACTAAACACCCCATATTCAACGCCTAGGAATACACCTGACTAGTAAGAATCTTCAAACCCATGGATTTATATGTCTCCATAAGAGAATGAAGCGTGTGTACAGTGTCATGAATGCAGCAGAGAATATCTGATAAATCCCATTATCAAAATGAATTACAAAAACAAAACACTAGGACAGTGAAATAGAGAGCAATTCTTAAATAATTCATTCACGGCTTGTGATGCAACCTGGATTTACCACATCTACACCCAGAGCTGAATGAGACATAATGTTGGGCACTTTGGGCTGATAGCATTGGTGTGGTTCGATGAGCAAATGCAGACCCTTTGAAGTCATACTCTATGGTACCCTTTCCATGGGTCCCAAATCTCCAGGGTTAAGGGATTCTTCCTTCAGCTAAAACATGCATGGGAAACCCACAGTATGGTGCACCGTGTGACCGGGAAACGTTTTCAAATGCATCTCAGATTTCGTCCCCTTTTACTCGGGTTCACCATTCCAGACCCTTTACTAACACTCTCCCCACTTGGAGAGACAGTGCCTTTAAACTCCTGTTTGGCACAGTTTGCAATTTCTGCGCAAGATGAACAGGAATAGGGAGAAGCAATGAGAGACTAGCTGTAGGTGTCTGCACGGGCAAAGGGAACGCTCATTTCCCACCAGGAAGAGGAATTAACGAAAGGCTCAGCATGCCATGCCGGAACCAGATTAGGGCCTGAAGCAATCCTGCGGGTTTGCAGCCAGCTCACAAGAAAGCGAGTTGAAGAAAGGAGCTCAGGGACACTGTAATTCACAAACCTGCAGAGTTATAAATGACAGCTACCGTCCAAAAATATATTGAAGTAAGTCTTGGAACAGGACTTGAAAGCGGGGCAGAATTGCAGGAAAACGATTTCAGGGGGTAGTCTGGAATTGCATTTAAAGCATAGGAAAAGAGGCAGAACCTTGACAACGATGCACTTGGCCAAAATGGGCATATGCGTTTCTCCTGAATATATTCAGGAAAAAATGCATACGCACTTTTTGGCCAACCTAGCATGCACGTTAAAGAAATCTGCACTACAATGAAGTCTCACTGTCCCCCAGTCAAAAGGGCCATCTGAAAAAAGTGTAAAATCCAAAAAGTCAGCACAGGCCATGGAGAACATGGAGCCTTGTTATGCTGATGGGCGGGATGTAAATTGCCAACAGCCACTCTGGAGAAGTGTATGGTGTTTCCTGAAACACCTAAAAAACAAAGTAACGGTGCGTACGGCACTACCACTTATGGTCCTATACCTTAGGGAAATTAAAATCAGAAACACACAGCCACCCCAAAGTTTTGGACGGCACTGTTTACAAGAACCTCGTCTACGGTACAAGTTAAATATCCGAGAAAGCAAAAAATGGATAAAGAAGTTGTGGTACGTACGTACAATGGAATATCACTCACCAATGAAATCTATGTCATCAGGCCCATAGCGGCATAATGAGTGGATTCAGGTAGGAGGATTCTAAGTGAAATAAGTCACACAGAAAAAGAAACATCATAAGGTATCACTAATACACGGAATGTAAACTTGGCTACACATGAACTGAATTACAAAACAGAACAGGGTCTCAAATTTAGAAAACCAACTTATGCTTGCTTATGGGGAAAGGTGAGTTGGGGTGCTGCATAAAACCAGAGATTGAAATTAACACAGATACCGTTCCATAGGCCAAATATATAATAGAGAAGACCTACTCCTTG
This sequence comes from Delphinapterus leucas, assembly GCF_059928025.1. Lineage (NCBI taxonomy): Eukaryota > Metazoa > Chordata > Mammalia > Artiodactyla > Monodontidae > Delphinapterus > Delphinapterus leucas. The sequence continues at coordinate 4,553,373 of NW_028322247.1, read as the reverse complement.
CTCAACGAAATGGACTCAACACCCCATATTCAACGCCTGGGAATATACCTGACAAGTAAGAATCTTAAAACCCATGGATTTATATGTCTCCATAAGGAAATCAAGCGTGTGTACAGCGGCCTAAACGCAGCAGTGAAAATCCGATAAATCCCATTACCAAAATAAATTTCAAAAACAAAACACAATGACAGTGAAATAGAGAGCAATTCTTATATAATTCATTCAGGGCTTGTGATGCAACCTTGATTTCCACATCTACACCCAGAGCTGGGTGAGACATAAGGCTGGACACTTCGGGCTGATAGCATTGGTGAGGTTCGGTGAGCAAACGCAGGCCCTTTGGAGTCATACTACATGGTACCCATTCCATGGGTCCCAACTCTCCAGGTTTAAGGGATTCTTCCTTCAGCTAAAACATGCATGGGAAACCCAGAGTATGGTCCACCGTGTGATTGGGAAACGTTTTCAAAAGCATCTTAGTTTTCGTCCCCTGGTACTCGGGGTCACCGTTCCTGACGCCTTACTAACACTCTCCCCACTTGGAGAGTCAGTGCCTTTAACCTCCTGTTTGGCACAGTTTGCAATTTCTGCGCAAGATGATCAGGAATAAGGAGAACCAATGAGAGACTAGCTGTAGGTGTCTGCACGGGCAAATGGAATGCTCATTTCCCACCAGGAAGAGGAATTAACCAAAGGCTCAGCGTGCCTGCTGGAAAAAGATTAGGGCCTGAAGCAATCCTGCGGTTTTGCGGCCAGCTCACAAGAAAGCGAGTTGAAGAAAGGAGCTCAGGGGCACTGTAATTCACAAACCTGCAGAGTTATGAATGAGAGCTATCGTCCAAAAATATATTGAAGTTAGTTGTCGAAGAGGACTTGAAAGCGGGGCAGAATTTCAGGAAAGCGATTTCAGGGGGTAGACTGGAATTGCACTTAAAGCATAGGAAAAGAGGCAGAATGTCGACAATGATGCACTTGGCCAAAAAGGTCGTATGCGTTCTTTTCCTGAATATATTCAGGAAAAAACGCATACGCACTTTTTGGCCAACCAAGCAAGCGTGTAAAGGAAATCTGCACTACAATGAAGTCTCACTGCCCCCCGGTGAAAAGGGCCATCTGAAAAATGTGTAAAATCCAGAAAGGCAGGACAGGGCATGGAGAACAGGGAGCCTTGTTATGCTGATGGGCGGGATGTAAATTGCCAACAGCCACTCTGGAGAAGTGTATGGTGTTTCCTGAAACACGTAGGAAACAAAGAAACACAGCCTATGGCACTTCCACTTATGGTCGTATAGCTTAGGGAAATTAAAATCAAACACACACAGCCACCCCAAATTTTGGGACGGCTCTGTTTACAAGAACCTCGTCTACGATGCAAGTTAAATATCCGAGAAAGCAAAAAATGAATAAAGAAGTTGTTGTACGTACGTACAATGGAATATCACTCAGCAATGAAATCTACGTCATCAGGCCCGTAGCGGAATAATGAGTGGATTCAGGTACGATGATTCTACGAGAAATAAGTCACACAGAAAAACAAACATCATAAGATATCACTAATACACGGAATGTAAACTTGGCTACACATGAACTGAATTACAAAACAGAACAGGGTCTCAAATTTAGAAAACCAACTTATGCTTGCTTATGGGGAAAGGTGTGTTGGGGTTCTGCATAAAACCAGAGATTGAAATTAGCACAGATACCGTTCCATAAGCCAAATATATAATAGAAAAGACCTACGCCTTGCTCAACGAAATGGACTCAACACCCCATATTCAACGCCTTGGAATATACCTGAGAAGTAAGAATCTTAAAACCCATGGATTTATATGTCTCCATAAGGAAATCAAGCGTGTGTACAGCAGCCTAAACGCAGCAGTGAAAATCCGATAAATCCCATTATCAAAATAAATTTCAAAAAAAAACACAATGACAGTGAAATAGAGAGCAATTCTTAAATAATTCATTCAGGGCTTGTGATGCAATCTGGATTTACCACATCTACAACCAGACCTGGGTGAGACATAAGGCTGGACACTTCGGGCTCATAGCATTGGTGAGGTTCGGTGAGCAAATGCAGACCCTTTGAAGTCATACTGTATGGTACCCATTCCATGGGTCCCAACTCTGCAGGTTTAAGGGATTCTTCCTTCAACTAAACCATGCATGGCAAACCCAGAGTAAGGTCCACCGTGTGATTGGGAAACGTTTTGAAATGCATCTCAGTTTTCGTCCCCTGGTACTCGGGTTCACCATTCCAGACGCTTTACTAACACTCTCCCCACTTGGAGAGTCAGTGCCTTTAACCTCCTCTTTGGCACAGTTTGCAATTTCTGCGCAAGATGAACAGGAATAGGGAGAACCAATGAGAGACTAGCTGTAAGTGTCTGCACGGGCAAATGGAACGCTCATTTCCCACCAGGAAGAGGAATTAACCAAAGGCTCAGCGTGCCCTGCCTGAAACAGATTAGGGCCTGAAGCAATCCTGCAGTTTTGTGGCCAGCTCACAAGAAAGCGAGTTGAAGAAAGGAGCTCAGGGGCACTGTAATTCACAAACCTGCAGAGTTATGAATGACAGCTATCGTCCAAAAATGTACTGAAGTAAGTCTTCGAAGAGGACTTGAAAGCGGGGCAGAATTGCAGGAAAACGATTTCAGGGGGTAGACAGGAAATCCACCTAAAGCTTAGGAAAATAGCAGAATGTCGACAATGATGCACTTGGCCAAAAAGGGCGTATGCGTTTTTTCCTGAATATATTCAGGAATAAACGCATACGCACTTTTTGGCCAACCAAGCAAGCGTGTAAAGAAATCTGCACTACAATGAAGTCTCATTGACCCCTGGTCAAAAGGGCGATCTGAAAAAAGTATAAAAATCAGAAAAGCAGGACAGGCCATGGAGAAAAGGGAGCCTTGTTATGCAGATGGGCGGGACGTAAATTGCCAACAGCCAAACTGGAGAAGTGTATGGCGTTTCCTGAAACACATAGGAAACAAAGCAACGCAGCCTATGGCACTTCCACTTATGGCCCTGTAGCTTAGGGAAAGTAAAATCAAAAACACACAGCCAACCCAAAATTTCAGACGACTCTGTAGACAAGAACCTCGTCTATGGTACAAGTTAAATATCCCAGAAAGCGAAAAATGGATAAAGAAGTTGTGGTACGTACGTACAATGTAATATCACACAGCAATGAAATCTACGTCATCAGGCCCATAGCGGCATAATGAGTGGATTCAGGTAGGACGATTCTACGAGAAATAAGTCACACAGAAAAAGAAACATCATAAGATATCACTAATACACGGAATGTAAACTTGGCTACACATGAACTGAATTACAAAACAGAACAGGGTCTCAAATTTAGAAAACCAACTTATGCTTGCTTAAGGGGAAAGGTGAGTTGGGGTGCTGCATAAAACCAGAGATAGAAATTAGCACAGATACCTTTCCATAAGCCAAATATGTAATAGTCAAGACCTAACCCTTGCTCAACGAAATGGACTAAACACCCCATATTCAACGCCTAGGAATACACCTGACTAGTAAGAATCTTCAAACCCATGGATTTATATGTCTCCATAAGAGAATGAAGCGTGTGTACAGTGTCATGAATGCAGCAGAGAATATCTGATAAATCCCATTATCAAAATGAATTACAAAAACAAAACACTAGGACAGTGAAATAGAGAGCAATTCTTAAATAATTCATTCACGGCTTGTGATGCAACCTGGATTTACCACATCTACACCCAGAGCTGAATGAGACATAATGTTGGGCACTTCGGGCTGATAGCATTGGTGTGGTTCGATGAGCAAATGCAGACCCTTTGAAGTCATACTCTATGGTACCCTTTCCATGGGTCCCAAATCTCCAGGGTTAAGGGATTCTTCCTTCAGCTAAAACATGCATGGGAAACCCACAGTATGGTGCACCGTGTGACCGGGAAACGTTTTCAAATGCATCTCAGATTTCGTCCCCTTTTACTCGGGTTCACCATTCCAGAACCTTTACTAACACTCTCCCCACTTGGAGAGTCAGTGCCTTTAAACTCCTGTTTGGCACAGTTTGCAATTTCTGCGCAAGATGAACAGGAATAGGGAGAAGCAATGAGAGACTAGCTGTAGGTGTCTGCACGGGCAAAGGGAACGCTCATTTCCCACCAGGAAGAGGAATTAACGAAAGGCTCAGCATGCCATGCCGGAACCAGATTAGGGCCTGAAGCAATCCTGCGGGTTTGCGGCCAGCTCACAAGAAAGCGAGTTGAAGAAAGGAGCTCAGGGACACTGTAATTCACAAACCTGCAGAGTTATAAATGACAGCTACCGTCCAAAAATATATTGAAGTAAGTCTTGGAACAGGACTTGAAAGCGGGGCAGAATTGCAGGAAAACGATTTCAGGGGGTAGACTGGAATTGCATTTAAAGCATAGGAAAAGAGGCAGAACCTTGACAACGATGCACTTGGCCAAAATGGGCATATGCGTTTCTCCTGAATATATTCAGGAAAAAATGCATACGCACTTTTTGGCCAACCTAGCATGCACGTTAAAGAAATCTGCACTACAATGAAGTCTCACTGTCCCCCAGTCAAAAGGGCCATCTGAAAAAAGTGTAAAATCCAAAAAGTCAGCACAGGCCATGGAGAACATGGAGCCTTGTTATGCTGATGGGCGGGATGTAAATTGCCAACAGCCACTCTGGAGAAGTGTATGGTGTTTCCTGAAACACCTAAAAAACAAAGTAACGGTGCGTACGGCACTACCACTTATGGTCCTATACCTTAGGGAAATTAAAATCAGAAACACACAGCCACCCCAAAGTTTTGGACGGCACTGTTTACAAGAACCTCGTCTACGGTACAAGTTAAATATCCGAGAAAGCAAAAAATGGATAAAGAAGTTGTGGTACGTACGTACAATGGAATATCACTCACCAATGAAATCTATGTCATCAGGCCCATAGCGGCATAATGAGTGGATTCAGGTAGGAGGATTCTAAGTGAAATAAGTCACACAGAAAAAGAAACATCATAAGGTATCACTAATACACGGAATGTAAACTTGGCTACACATGAACTGAATTACAAAACAGAACAGGGTCTCAAATTTAGAAAACCAACTTATGCTTGCTTATGGGGAAAGGTGAGTTGGGGTGCTGCATAAAACCAGAGATTGAAATTAACACAGATACCGTTCCATAGGCCAAATATATAATAGAGAAGACCTACTCCTTGCTCAACGAAATGGACTCAACACCCCATATTCAACGCCTGGGAATATACCTGACAAGTAAGAATCTTAAAACCCATGGATTTATATGTCTCCATAAGGAAATCAAGCGTGTGTACAGCGGCCTAAACGCAGCAGTGAAAATCCGATAAATCCCATTACCAAAATAAATTTCAAAAACAAAACACAATGACAGTGAAATAGAGAGCAATTCTTATATAATTCATTCAGGGCTTGTGATGCAACCTTGATTTCCACATCTACACCCAGAGCTGGGTGAGACATAAGGCTGGACACTTCGGGCTGATAGCATTGGTGAGGTTCGGTGAGCAAACGCAGGCCCTTTGGAGTCATACTACATGGTACCCATTCCATGGGTCCCAACTCTCCAGGTTTAAGGGATTCTTCCTTCAGCTAAAACATGCATGGGAAACCCAGAGTATGGTCCACCGTGTGATTGGGAAACGTTTTCAAAAGCATCTTAGTTTTCGTCCCCTGGTACTCGGGGTCACCGTTCCTGACGCCTTACTAACACTCTCCCCACTTGGAGAGTCAGTGCCTTTAACCTCCTGTTTGGCACAGTTTGCAATTTCTGCGCAAGATGATCAGGAATAAGGAGAACCAATGAGAGACTAGCTGTAGGTGTCTGCACGGGCAAATGGAATGCTCATTTCCCACCAGGAAGAGGAATTAACCAAAGGCTCAGCGTGCCTGCTGGAAAAAGATTAGGGCCTGAAGCAATCCTGCGGTTTTGCGGCCAGCTCACAAGAAAGCGAGTTGAAGAAAGGAGCTCAGGGGCACTGTAATTCACAAACCTGCAGAGTTATGAATGAGAGCTATCGTCCAAAAATATATTGAAGTTAGTTGTCGAAGAGGACTTGAAAGCGGGGCAGAATTTCAGGAAAGCGATTTCAGGGGGTAGACTGGAATTGCACTTAAAGCATAGGAAAAGAGGCAGAATGTCGACAATGATGCACTTGGCCAAAAAGGTCGTATGCGTTCTTTTCCTGAATATATTCAGGAAAAAACGCATACGCACTTTTTGGCCAACCAAGCAAGCGTGTAAAGGAAATCTGCACTACAATGAAGTCTCACTGCCCCCCGGTGAAAAGGGCCATCTGAAAAATGTGTAAAATCCAGAAAGGCAGGACAGGGCATGGAGAACAGGGAGCCTTGTTATGCTGATGGGCGGGATGTAAATTGCCAACAGCCACTCTGGAGAAGTGTATGGTGTTTCCTGAAACACGTAGGAAACAAAGAAACACAGCCTATGGCACTTCCACTTATGGTCGTATAGCTTAGGGAAATTAAAATCAAACACACACAGCCACCCCAAATTTTGGGACGGCTCTGTTTACAAGAACCTCGTCTACGATGCAAGTTAAATATCCGAGAAAGCAAAAAATGAATAAAGAAGTTGTTGTACGTACGTACAATGGAATATCACTCAGCAATGAAATCTACGTCATCAGGCCCGTAGCGGAATAATGAGTGGATTCAGGTACGATGATTCTACGAGAAATAAGTCACACAGAAAAACAAACATCATAAGATATCACTAATACACGGAATGTAAACTTGGCTACACATGAACTGAATTACAAAACAGAACAGGGTCTCAAATTTAGAAAACCAACTTATGCTTGCTTATGGGGAAAGGTGTGTTGGGGTTCTGCATAAAACCAGAGATTGAAATTAGCACAGATACCGTTCCATAAGCCAAATATATAATAGAAAAGACCTACGCCTTGCTCAACGAAATGGACTCAACACCCCATATTCAACGCCTTGGAATATACCTGAGAAGTAAGAATCTTAAAACCCATGGATTTATATGTCTCCATAAGGAAATCAAGCGTGTGTACAGCGGCCTAAACGCAGCAGTGAAAATCCGATAAATCCCATTATCAAAATAAATTTCAAAAAAAAACACAATGACAGTGAAATAGAGAGCAATTCTTAAATAATTCATTCAGGGCTTGTGATGCAATCTGGATTTACCACATCTACAACCAGACCTGGGTGAGACATAAGGCTGGACACTTCGGGCTCATAGCATTGGTGAGGTTCGGTGAGCAAATGCAGACCCTTTGAAGTCATACTGTATGGTACCCATTCCATGGGTCCCAACTCTGCAGGTTTAAGGGATTCTTCCTTCAACTAAACCATGCATGGCAAACCCAGAGTAAGGTCCACCGTGTGATTGGGAAACGTTTTGAAATGCATCTCAGTTTTCGTCCCCTGGTACTCGGGTTCACCATTCCAGACGCTTTACTAACACTCTCCCCACTTGGAGAGTCAGTGCCTTTAACCTCCTCTTTGGCACAGTTTGCAATTTCTGCGCAAGATGAACAGGAATAGGGAGAACCAATGAGAGACTAGCTGTAAGTGTCTGCACGGGCAAATGGAACGCTCATTTCCCACCAGGAAGAGGAATTAACCAAAGGCTCAGCGTGCCCTGCCTGAAACAGATTAGGGCCTGAAGCAATCCTGCAGTTTTGTGGCCAGCTCACAAGAAAGCGAGTTGAAGAAAGGAGCTCAGGGACACTGTAATTCACAAACCTGCAGAGTTATGAATGACAGCTATCGTCCAAAAATGTACTGAAGTAAGTCTTCGAAGAGGACTTGAAAGCGGGGCAGAATTGCAGGAAAACGATTTCAGGGGGTAGACAGGAAATCCACCTAAAGCTTAGGAAAATAGCAGAATGTCGAAAATGATGCACTTGGCCAAAAAGGGCGTATGCGTTTTTTCCTGAATATATTCAGGAATAAACGCATACGCACTTTTTGGCCAACCAAGCAAGCGTGTAAAGAAATCTGCACTACAATGAAGTCTCATTGACCCCTGGTCAAAAGGGCGATCTGAAAAAAGTATAAAAATCAGAAAAGCAGGACAGGCCATGGAGAAAAGGGAGCCTTGTTATGCAGATGGGCGGGACGTAAATTGCCAACAGCCAAACTGGAGAAGTGTATGGCGTTTCCTGAAACACATAGGAAACAAAGCAACGCAGCCTATGGCACTTCCACTTATGGTCCTGTAGCTTAGGGAAAGTAAAATCAAAAACACACAGCCAACCCAAAATTTCAGACGACTCTGTAGACAAGAACCTCGTCTATGGTACAAGTTAAATATCCCAGAAAGCGAAAAATGGATAAAGAAGTTGTGGTACGTACGTACAATGTAATATCACACAGCAATGAAATCTACGTCATCAGGCCCATAGCGGCATAATGAGTGGATTCAGGTAGGACGATTCTACGAGAAATAAGTCACACAGAAAAAGAAACATCATAAGATATCACTAATACACGGAATGTAAACTTGGCTACACATGAACTGAATTACAAAACAGAACAGGGTCTCAAATTTAGAAAACCAACTTATGCTTGCTTAAGGGGAAAGGTGAGTTGGGGTGCTGCATAAAACCAGAGATAGAAATTAGCACAGATACCTTTCCATAAGCCAAATATGTAATAGTCAAGACCTAACCCTTGCTCAACGAAATGGACTAAACACCCCATATTCAACGCCTAGGAATACACCTGACTAGTAAGAATCTTCAAACCCATGGATTTATATGTCTCCATAAGAGAATGAAGCGTGTGTACAGTGTCATGAATGCAGCAGAGAATATCTGATAAATCCCATTATCAAAATGAATTACAAAAACAAAACACTAGGACAGTGAAATAGAGAGCAATTCTTAAATAATTCATTCACGGCTTGTGATGCAACCTGGATTTACCACATCTACACCCAGAGCTGAATGAGACATAATGTTGGGCACTTTGGGCTGATAGCATTGGTGTGGTTCGATGAGCAAATGCAGACCCTTTGAAGTCATACTCTATGGTACCCTTTCCATGGGTCCCAAATCTCCAGGGTTAAGGGATTCTTCCTTCAGCTAAAACATGCATGGGAAACCCACAGTATGGTGCACCGTGTGACCGGGAAACGTTTTCAAATGCATCTCAGATTTCGTCCCCTTTTACTCGGGTTCACCATTCCAGACCCTTTACTAACACTCTCCCCACTTGGAGAGACAGTGCCTTTAAACTCCTGTTTGGCACAGTTTGCAATTTCTGCGCAAGATGAACAGGAATAGGGAGAAGCAATGAGAGACTAGCTGTAGGTGTCTGCACGGGCAAAGGGAACGCTCATTTCCCACCAGGAAGAGGAATTAACGAAAGGCTCAGCATGCCATGCCGGAACCAGATTAGGGCCTGAAGCAATCCTGCGGGTTTGCGGCCAGCTCACAAGAAAGCGAGTTGAAGAAAGGAGCTCAGGGACACTGTAATTCACAAACCTGCAGAGTTATAAATGACAGCTACCGTCCAAAAATATATTGAAGTAAGTCTTGGAACAGGACTTGAAAGCGGGGCAGAATTGCAGGAAAACGATTTCAGGGGGTAGTCTGGAATTGCATTTAAAGCATAGGAAAAGAGGCAGAACCTTGACAACGATGCACTTGGCCAAAATGGGCATATGCGTTTCTCCTGAATATATTCAGGAAAAAATGCATACGCACTTTTTGGCCAACCTAGCATGCACGTTAAAGAAATCTGCACTACAATGAAGTCTCACTGTCCCCCAGTCAAAAGGGCCATCTGAAAAAAGTGTAAAATCCAAAAAGTCAGCACAGGCCATGGAGAACATGGAGCCTTGTTATGCTGATGGGCGGGATGTAAATTGCCAACAGCCACTCTGGAGAAGTGTATGGTGTTTCCTGAAACACCTAAAAAACAAAGTAACGGTGCGTACGGCACTACCACTTATGGTCCTATACCTTAGGGAAATTAAAATCAGAAACACACAGCCACCCCAAAGTTTTGGACGGCACTGTTTACAAGAACCTCGTCTACGGTACAAGTTAAATATCCGAGAAAGCAAAAAATGGATAAAGAAGTTGTGGTACGTACGTACAATGGAATATCACTCACCAATGAAATCTATGTCATCAGGCCCATAGCGGCATAATGAGTGGATTCAGGTAGGAGGATTCTAAGTGAAATAAGTCACACAGAAAAAGAAACATCATAAGGTATCACTAATACACGGAATGTAAACTTGGCTACACATGAACTGAATTACAAAACAGAACAGGGTCTCAAATTTAGAAAACCAACTTATGCTTGCTTATGGGGAAAGGTGAGTTGGGGTGCTGCATAAAACCAGAGATTGAAATTAACACAGATACCGTTCCATAGGCCAAATATATAATAGAGAAGACCTACTCCTTGCTCAACGAAATGGACTCAACACCCCATATTCAACGCCTGGGAATATACCTGACAAGTAAGAATCTTAAAACCCATGGATTTATATGTCTCCATAAGGAAATCAAGCGTGTGTACAGCGGCCTAAACGCAGCAGTGAAAATCCGATAAATCCCATTACCAAAATAAATTTCAAAAACAAAACACAATGACAGTGAAATAGAGAGCAATTCTTATATAATTCATTCAGGGCTTGTGATGCAACCTTGATTTCCACATCTACACCCAGAGCTGGGTGAGACATAAGGCTGGACACTTCGGGCTGATAGCATTGGTGAGGTTCGGTGAGCAAACGCAGGCCCTTTGGAGTCATACTACATGGTACCCATTCCATGGGTCCCAACTCTCCAGGTTTAAGGGATTCTTCCTTCAGCTAAAACATGCATGGGAAACCCAGAGTATGGTCCACCGTGTGATTGGGAAACGTTTTCAAAAGCATCTTAGTTTTCGTCCCCTGGTACTCGGGGTCACCGTTCCTGACGCCTTACTAACACTCTCCCCACTTGGAGAGTCAGTGCCTTTAACCTCCTGTTTGGCACAGTTTGCAATTTCTGCGCAAGATGATCAGGAATAAGGAGAACCAATGAGAGACTAGCTGTAGGTGTCTGCACGGGCAAATGGAATGCTCATTTCCCACCAGGAAGAGGAATTAACCAAAGGCTCAGCGTGCCTGCTGGAAAAAGATTAGGGCCTGAAGCAATCCTGCGGTTTTGCGGCCAGCTCACAAGAAAGCGAGTTGAAGAAAGGAGCTCAGGGGCACTGTAATTCACAAACCTGCAGAGTTATGAATGAGAGCTATCGTCCAAAAATATATTGAAGTTAGTTGTCGAAGAGGACTTGAAAGCGGGGCAGAATTTCAGGAAAGCGATTTCAGGGGGTAGACTGGAATTGCACTTAAAGCATAGGAAAAGAGGCAGAATGTCGACAATGATGCACTTGGCCAAAAAGGTCGTATGCGTTCTTTTCCTGAATATATTCAGGAAAAAACGCATACGCACTTTTTGGCCAACCAAGCAAGCGTGTAAAGGAAATCTGCACTACAATGAAGTCTCACTGCCCCCCGGTGAAAAGGGCCATCTGAAAAATGTGTAAAATCCAGAAAGGCAGGACAGGGCATGGAGAACAGGGAGCCTTGTTATGCTGATGGGCGGGATGTAAATTGCCAACAGCCACTCTGGAGAAGTGTATGGTGTTTCCTGAAACACGTAGGAAACAAAGAAACACAGCCTATGGCACTTCCACTTATGGTCGTATAGCTTAGGGAAATTAAAATCAAACACACACAGCCACCCCAAATTTTGGGACGGCTCTGTTTACAAGAACCTCGTCTACGATGCAAGTTAAATATCCGAGAAAGCAAAAAATGAATAAAGAAGTTGTTGTACGTACGTACAATGGAATATCACTCAGCAATGAAATCTACGTCATCAGGCCCGTAGCGGAATAATGAGTGGATTCAGGTACGATGATTCTACGAGAAATAAGTCACACAGAAAAACAAACATCATAAGATATCACTAATACACGGAATGTAAACTTGGCTACACATGAACTGAATTACAAAACAGAACAGGGTCTCAAATTTAGAAAACCAACTTATGCTTGCTTATGGGGAAAGGTGTGTTGGGGTTCTGCATAAAACCAGAGATTGAAATTAGCACAGATACCGTTCCATAAGCCAAATATATAATAGAAAAGACCTACGCCTTGCTCAACGAAATGGACTCAACACCCCATATTCAACGCCTTGGAATATACCTGAGAAGTAAGAATCTAAAAACCCATGGATTTATATGTCTCCATAAGGAAATCAAGCGTGTGTACAGCAGCCTAAACGCAGCAGTGAAAATCCGATAAATCCCATTATCAAAATAAATTTCAAAAAAAAACACAATGACAGTGAAATAGAGAGCAATTCTTAAATAATTCATTCAGGGCTTGTGATGCAATCTGGATTTACCACATCTACAACCAGACCTGGGTGAGACATAAGGCTGGACACTTCGGGCTCATAGCATTGGTGAGGTTCGGTGAGCAAATGCAGACCCTTTGAAGTCATACTGTATGGTACCCATTCCATGGGTCCCAACTCTGCAGGTTTAAGGGATTCTTCCTTCAACTAAACCATGCATGGCAAACCCAGAGTAAGGTCCACCGTGTGATTGGGAAACGTTTTGAAATGCATCTCAGTTTTCGTCCCCTGGTACTCGGGTTCACCATTCCAGACGCTTTACTAACACTCTCCCCACTTGGAGAGTCAGTGCCTTTAACCTCCTCTTTGGCACAGTTTGCAATTTCTGCGCAAGATGAACAGGAATAGGGAGAACCAATGAGAGACTAGCTGTAAGTGTCTGCACGGGCAAATGGAACGCTCATTTCCCACCAGGAAGAGGAATTAACCAAAGGCTCAGTGTGCCCTGCCTGAAACAGATTAGGGCCTGAAGCAATCCTGCAGTTTTGTGGCCAGCTCACAAGAAAGCGAGTTGAAGAAAGGAGCTCAGGGGCACTGTAATTCACAAACCTGCAGAGTTATGAATGACAGCTATCGTCCAAAAATGTACTGAAGTAAGTCTTCGAAGAGGACTTGAAAGCGGGGCAGAATTGCAGGAAAACGATTTCAGGGGGTAGACAGGAAATCCACCTAAAGCTTAGGAAAATAGCAGAATGTCGACAATGATGCACTTGGCCAAAAAGGGCGTATGCGTTTTTTCCTGAATATATTCAGGAATAAACGCATACGCACTTTTTGGCCAACCAAGCAAGCGTGTAAAGAAATCTGCACTACAATGAAGTCTCATTGACCCCTGGTCAAAAGGGCGATCTGAAAAAAGTATAAAAATCAGAAAAGCAGGACAGGCCATGGAGAAAAGGGAGCCTTGTTATGCAGATGGGCGGGACGTAAATTGCCAACAGCCAAACTGGAGAAGTGTATGGCGTTTCCTGAAACACATAGGAAACAAAGCAACGCAGCCTATGGCACTTCCACTTATGGCCCTGTAGCTTAGGGAAAGTAAAATCAAAAACACACAGCCAACCCAAAATTTCAGACGACTCTGTAGACAAGAACCTCGTCTATGGTACAAGTTAAATATCCCAGAAAGCGAAAAATGGATAAAGAAGTTGTGGTACGTACGTACAATGTAATATCACACAGCAATGAAATCTACGTCATCAGGCCCATAGCGGCATAATGAGTGGATTCAGGTAGGACGATTCTACGAGAAATAAGTCACACAGAAAAAGAAACATCATAAGATATCACTAATACACGGAATGTAAACTTGGCTACACATGAACTGAATTACAAAACAGAACAGGGTCTCAAATTTAGAAAACCAACTTATGCTTGCTTAAGGGGAAAGGTGAGTTGGGGTGCTGCATAAAACCAGAGATAGAAATTAGCACAGATACCTTTCCATAAGCCAAATATGTAATAGTCAAGACCTAACCCTTGCTCAACGAAATGGACTAAACACCCCATATTCAACGCCTAGGAATACACCTGACTAGTAAGAATCTTCAAACCCATGGATTTATATGTCTCCATAAGAGAATGAAGCGTGTGTACAGTGTCATGAATGCAGCAGAGAATATCTGATAAATCCCATTATCAAAATGAATTACAAAAACAAAACACTAGGACAGTGAAATAGAGAGCAATTCTTAAATAATTCATTCACGGCTTGTGATGCAACCTGGATTTACCACATCTACACCCAGAGCTGAATGAGACATAATGTTGGGCACTTCGGGCTGATAGCATTGGTGTGGTTCGATGAGCAAATGCAGACCCTTTGAAGTCATACTCTATGGTACCCTTTCCATGGGTCCCAAATCTCCAGGGTTAAGGGATTCTTCCTTCAGCTAAAACATGCATGGGAAACCCACAGTATGGTGCACCGTGTGACCGGGAAACGTTTTCAAATGCATCTCAGATTTCGTCCCCTTTTACTCGGGTTCACCATTCCAGAACCTTTACTAACACTCTCCCCACTTGGAGAGTCAGTGCCTTTAAACTCCTGTTTGGCACAGTTTGCAATTTCTGCGCAAGATGAACAGGAATAGGGAGAAGCAATGAGAGACTAGCTGTAGGTGTCTGCACGGGCAAAGGGAACGCTCATTTCCCACCAGGAAGAGGAATTAACGAAAGGCTCAGCATGCCATGCCGGAACCAGATTAGGGCCTGAAGCAATCCTGCGGGTTTGCGGCCAGCTCACAAGAAAGCGAGTTGAAGAAAGGAGCTCAGGGACAAGTAAGTCTTGGAACAGGACTTGAAAGCGGGGCAGAATTGCAGGAAAACGATTTCAGGGGGTAGACTGGAATTGCATTTAAAGCATAGGAAAAGAGGCAGAACCTTGACAACGATGCACTTGGCCAAAATGGGCATATGCGTTTCTCCTGAATATATTCAGGAAAAAATGCATACGCACTTTTTGGCCAACCTAGCATGCACGTTAAAGAAATCTGCACTACAATGAAGTCTCACTGCCCCCCAGTCAAAAGGGCCATCTGAAAAAAGTGTAAAATCCAAAAAGTCAGCACAGGCCATGGAGAACATGGAGCCTTGTTATGCTGATGGGCGGGATGTAAATTGCCAACAGCCACTCTGGAGAAGTGTATGGTGTTTCCTGAAACACCTAAAAAACAAAGTAACGGTGCGTACGGCACTACCACTTATGGTCCTATACCTTAGGGAAATTAAAATCAGAAACACACAGCCACCCCAAAGTTTTGGACGGCACTGTTTACAAGAACCTCGTCTACGGTACAAGTTAAATATCCGAGAAAGCAAAAAATGGATAAAGAAGTTGTGGTACGTACGTACAATGGAATATCACTCACCAATGAAATCTATGTCATCAGGCCCATAGCGGCATAATGAGTGGATTCAGGTAGGAGGATTCTAAGTGAAATAAGTCACACAGAAAAAGAAACATCATAAGGTATCACTAATACACGGAATGTAAACTTGGCTACACATGAACTGAATTACAAAACAGAACAGGGTCTCAAATTTAGAAAACCAACTTATGCTTGCTTATGGGGAAAGGTGAGTTGGGGTGCTGCATAAAACCAGAGATTGAAATTAACACAGATACCGTTCCATAGGCCAAATATATAATAGAGAAGACCTACTCCTTGCTCAACGAAATGGACTCAACACCCCATATTCAACGCCTGGGAATATACCTGACAAGTAAGAATCTTAAAACCCATGGATTTATATGTCTCCATAAGGAAATCAAGCGTGTGTACAGCGGCCTAAACGCAGCAGTGAAAATCCGATAAATCCCATTACCAAAATAAATTTCAAAAACAAAACACAATGACAGTGAAATAGAGAGCAATTCTTACATAATTCATTCAGGGCTTGTGATGCAACCTTGATTTCCACATCTACACCCAGAGCTGGGTGAGACATAAGGCTGGACACTTCGGGCTGATAGCATTGGTGAGGTTCGGTGAGCAAACGCAGGCCCTTTGGAGTCATACTACATGGTACCCATTCCATGGGTCCCAACTCTCCAGGTTTAAGGGATTCTACCTTCAGCTAAAACATGCATGGGAAACCCAGAGTATGGTCCACCGTGTGATTGGGAAACGTTTTCAAAAGCATCTTAGTTTTCGTCCCCTGGTACTCGGGGTCACCGTTCCTGACGCCTTACTAACACTCTCCCCACTTGGAGAGTCAGTGCCTTTAACCTCCTGTTTGGCACAGTTTGCAATTTCTGCGCAAGATGATCAGGAATAAGGAGAACCAATGAGAGACTAGCTGTAGGTGTCTGCACGGGCAAATGGAATGCTCATTTCCCACCAGGAAGAGAAATTAACCAAAGGCTCAGCGTGCCTGCTGGAAAAAGTTTAGGGCCTGAAGCAATCCTGCGGTTTTGCGGCCAGCTCACAAGAAAGCGAGTTGAAGAAAGGAGCTCAGGGGCACTGTAATTCACAAACCTGCAGAGTTATGAATGAGAGCTATCGTCCAAAAATATATTGAAGTTAGTTGTCGAAGAGGACTTGAAAGCGGGGCAGAATTTCAGGAAAGCGATTTCAGGGGGTAGACTGGAATTGCACTTAAAGCATAGGAAAAGAGGCAGAATGTCGACAATGATGCACTTGGCCAAAAAGGTCGTATGCGTTCTTTTCCTGAATATATTCAGGAAAAAACGCATACGCACTTTTTGGCCAACCAAGCAAGCGTGTAAAGGAAATCTGCACTACAATGAAGTCTCACTGCCCCCCGGTGAAAAGGGCCATCTGAAAAATGTGTAAAATCCAGAAAGGCAGGACAGGGCATGGAGAACAGGGAGCCTTGTTATGCTGATGGGCGGGATGTAAATTGCCAACAGCCACTCTGGAGAAGTGTATGGTGTTTCCTGAAACACGTAGGAAACAAAGAAACACAGCCTATGGCACTTCCACTTATGGTCGTATAGCTTAGGGAAATTAAAATCAAACACACACAGCCACCCCAAATTTTGGGACGGCTCTGTTTACAAGAACCTCGTCTACGATGCAAGTTAAATATCCGAGAAAGCAAAAAATGAATAAAGAAGTTGTTGTACGTACGTACAATGGAATATCACTCAGCAATGAAATCTACGTCATCAGGCCCGTAGCGGAATAATGAGTGGATTCAGGTACGATGATTCTACGAGAAATAAGTCACACAGAAAAACAAACATCATAAGATATCACTAATACACGGAATGTAAACTTGGCTACACATGAACTGAATTACAAAACAGAACAGGGTCTCAAATTTAGAAAACCAACTTATGCTTGCTTATGGGGAAAGGTGTGTTGGGGTTCTGCATAAAACCAGAGATTGAAATTAGCACAGATACCGTTCCATAAGCCAAATATATAATAGAAAAGACCTACGCCTTGCTCAACGAAATGGACTCAACACCCCATATTCAACGCCTTGGAATATACCTGAGAAGTAAGAATCTTAAAACCCATGGATTTATATGTCTCCATAAGGAAATCAAGCGTGTGTACAGCGGCCTAAACGCAGCAGTGAAAATCCGATAAATCCCATTATCAAAATAAATTTCAAAAAAAAACACAATGACAGTGAAATAGAGAGCAATTCTTAAATAATTCATTCAGGGCTTGTGATGCAATCTGGATTTACCACATCTACAACCAGACCTGGGTGAGACATAAGGCTGGACACTTCGGGCTCATAGCATTGGTGAGGTTCGGTGAGCAAATGCAGACCCTTTGAAGTCATACTGTATGGTACCCATTCCATGGGTCCCAACTCTGCAGGTTTAAGGGATTCTTCCTTCAACTAAACCATGCATGGCAAACCCAGAGTAAGGTCCACCGTGTGATTGGGAAACGTTTTGAAATGCATCTCAGTTTTCGTCCCCTGGTACTCGGGTTCACCATTCCAGACGCTTTACTAACACTCTCCCCACTTGGAGAGTCAGTGCCTTTAACCTCCTCTTTGGCACAGTTTGCAATTTCTGCGCAAGATGAACAGGAATAGGGAGAACCAATGAGAGACTAGCTGTAAGTGTCTGCACGGGCAAATGGAACGCTCATTTCCCACCAGGAAGAGGAATTAACCAAAGGCTCAGCGTGCCCTGCCTGAAACAGATTAGGGCCTGAAGCAATCCTGCAGTTTTGTGGCCAGCTCACAAGAAAGCGAGTTGAAGAAAGGAGCTCAGGGACACTGTAATTCACAAACCTGCAGAGTTATGAATGACAGCTATCGTCCAAAAATGTACTGAAGTAAGTCTTCGAAGAGGACTTGAAAGCGGGGCAGAATTGCAGGAAAACGATTTCAGGGGGTAGACAGGAAATCCACCTAAAGCTTAGGAAAATAGCAGAATGTCGAAAATGATGCACTTGGCCAAAAAGGGCGTATGCGTTTTTTCCTGAATATATTCAGGAATAAACGCATACGCACTTTTTGGCCAACCAAGCAAGCGTGTAAAGAAATCTGCACTACAATGAAGTCTCATTGACCCCTGGTCAAAAGGGCGATCTGAAAAAAGTATAAAAATCAGAAAAGCAGGACAGGCCATGGAGAAAAGGGAGCCTTGTTATGCAGATGGGCGGGACGTAAATTGCCAACAGCCAAACTGGAGAAGTGTATGGCGTTTCCTGAAACACATAGGAAACAAAGCAACGCAGCCTATGGCACTTCCACTTATGGTCCTGTAGCTTAGGGAAAGTAAAATCAAAAACACACAGCCAACCCAAAATTTCAGACGACTCTGTATACAAGAACCTCGTCTATGGTACAAGTTAAATATCCCAGAAAGCGAAAAATGGATAAAGAAGTTGTGGTACGTACGTACAATGTAATATCACACAGCAATGAAATCTACGTCATCAGGCCCATAGCGGCATAATGAGTGGATTCAGGTAGGACGATTCTACGAGAAATAAGTCACACAGAAAAAGAAACATCATAAGATATCACTAATACACGGAATGTAAACTTGGCTACACATGAACTGAATTACAAAACAGAACAGGGTCTCAAATTTAGAAAACCAACTTATGCTTGCTTAAGGGGAAAGGTGAGTTGGGGTGCTGCATAAAACCAGAGATAGAAATTAGCACAGATACCTTTCCATAAGCCAAATACGTAATAGTCAAGACCTACCCCTTGCTCAATGAAATGGACTAAACACCCCATATTCAACGCCTAGGAATACACCTGACTAGTAAGAATCTTCAAACCCATGGATTTATATGTCTCCATAAGAGAATGAAGCGTGTGTACAGTGTCATGAATGCAGCAGAGAATATCTGATAAATCCCATTATCAAAATGAATTACAAAAACAAAACACTAGGACAGTGAAATAGAGAGCAATTCTTAAATAATTCATTCACGGCTTGTGATGCAACCTGGATTTACCACATCTACACCCAGAGCTGAATGAGACATAATGTTGGGCACTTCGGGCTGATAGCATTGGTGTGGTTCGATGAGCAAATGCAGACCCTTTGAAGTCATACTCTATGGTACCCTTTCCATGGGTCCCAAATCTCCAGGGTTAAGGGATTCTTCCTTCAGCTAAAACATGCATGGGAAACCCACAGTATGGTGCACCGTGTGACCGGGAAACGTTTTCAAATGCATCTCAGATTTCGTCCCCTTTTACTCGGGTTCACCATTCCAGAACCTTTACTAACACTCTCCCCACTTGGAGAGACAGTGCCTTTAAACTCCTGTTTGGCACAGTTTGCAATTTCTGCGCAAGATGAACAGGAATAGGGAGAAGCAATGAGAGACTAGCTGTAGGTGTCTGCACGGGCAAAGGGAACGCTCATTTCCCACCAGGAAGAGGAATTAACGAAAGGCTCAGCATGCCATGCCGGAACCAGATTAGGGTCTGAAGCAATCCTGCGGGTTTGCGGCCAGCTCACAAGAAAGCGAGTTGAAGAAAGGAGCTCAGGGACACTGTAATTCACAAACCTGCAGAGTTATAAATGACAGCTACCGTCCAAAAATATATTGAAGTAAGTCTTGGAACAGGACTTGAAAGCGGGGCAGAATTGCAGGAAAACGATTTCAGGGGGTAGACTGGAATTGCATTTAAAGCATAGGAAAAGAGGCAGAACCTTGACAACGATGCACTTGGCCAAAATGGGCATATGCGTTTCTCCTGAATATATTCAGGAAAAAATGCATACGCACTTTTTGGCCAACCTAGCATGCACGTTAAAGAAATCTGCACTACAATGAAGTCTCACTGCCCCCCAGTCAAAAGGGCCATCTGAAAAAAGTGTAAAATCCAAAAAGTCAGCACAGGCCATGGAGAACATGGAGCCTTGTTATGCTGATGGGCGGGATGTAAATTGCCAACAGCCACTCTGGAGAAGTGTATGGTGTTTCCTGAAACACCTAAAAAACAAAGTAACGGTGCGTACGGCACTACCACTTATGGTCCTATACCTTAGGGAAATTAAAATCAGAAACACACAGCCACCCCAAAGTTTTGGACGGCACTGTTTACAAGAACCTCGTCTACGGTACAAGTTAAATATCCGAGAAAGCAAAAAATGGATAAAGAAGTTGTGGTACGTACGTACAATGGAATATCACTCACCAATGAAATCTATGTCATCAGGCCCATAGCGGCATAATGAGTGGATTCAGGTAGGAGGATTCTAAGTGAAATAAGTCACACAGAAAAAGAAACATCATAAGGTATCACTAATACACGGAATGTAAACTTGGCTACACATGAACTGAATTACAAAACAGAACAGGGTCTCAAATTTAGAAAACCAACTTATGCTTGCTTATGGGGAAAGGTGAGTTGGGGTGCTGCATAAAACCAGAGATTGAAATTAACACAGATACCGTTCCATAGGCCAAATATATAATAGAGAAGACCTACTCCTTGCTCAACGAAATGGACTCAACACCCCATATTCAACGCCTGGGAATATACCTGACAAGTAAGAATCTTAAAACCCATGGATTTATATGTCTCCATAAGGAAATCAAGCGTGTGTACAGCGGCCTAAACGCAGCAGTGAAAATCCGATAAATCCCATTACCAAAATAAATTTCAAAAACAAAACACAATGACAGTGAAATAGAGAGCAATTCTTACATAATTCATTCAGGGCTTGTGATGCAACCTTGATTTCCACATCTACACCCAGAGCTGGGTGAGACATAAGGCTGGACACTTCGGGCTGATAGCATTGGTGAGGTTCGGTGAGCAAACGCAGGCCCTTTGGAGTCATACTACATGGTACCCATTCCATGGGTCCCAACTCTCCAGGTTTAAGGGATTCTTCCTTCAGCTAAAACATGCATGGGAAACCCAGAGTATGGTCCACCGTGTGATTGGGAAACGTTTTCAAAAGCATCTTAGTTTTCGTCCCCTGGTACTCGGGGTCACCGTTCCTGACGCCTTACTAACACTCTCCCCACTTGGAGAGTCAGTGCCTTTAACCTCCTGTTTGGCACAGTTTGCAATTTCTGCGCAAGATGATCAGGAATAAGGAGAACCAATGAGAGACTAGCTGTAGGTGTCTGCACGGGCAAATGGAACGCTCATTTCCCACCAGGAAGAGGAATTAACCAAAGGCTCAGCGTGCCTGCTGGAAAAAGATTAGGGCCTGAAGCAATCCTGCGGTTTTGCGGCCAGCTCACAAGAAAGCGAGTTGAAGAAAGGAGCTCAGGGGCACTGTAATTCACAAACCTGCAGAGTTATGAATGAGAGCTATCGTCCAAAAATATATTGAAGTTAGTCGTCGAAGAGGACTTGAAAGCGGGGCAGAATTTCAGGAAAGCGATTTCAGGGGGTAGACTGGAATTGCACTTAAAGCATAGGAAAAGAGGCAGAATGTCGACAATGATGCACTTGGCCAAAAAGGTCGTATGCGTTCTTTTCCTGAATATATTCAGGAAAAAACGCATACGCACTTTTTGGCCAACCAAGCAAGCGTGTAAAGGAAATCTGCACTACAATGAAGTCTCACTGCCCCCCGGTGAAAAGGGCCATCTGAAAAATGTGTAAAATCCAGAAAGGCAGGACAGGGCATGGAGAACAGGGAGCCTTGTTATGCTGATGGGCGGGATGTAAATTGCCAACAGCCACCCTGGAGAAGTGTATGGTGTTTCCTGAAACACGTAGGAAACAAAGAAACACAGCCTATGGCACTTCCACTTATGGTCGTATAGCTTAGGGAAATTAAAATCAAACACACACAGCCACCCCAAATTTTGGGACGGCTCTGTTTACAAGAACCTCGTCTACGATGCAAGTTAAATATCCGAGAAAGCAAAAAATGAATAAAGAAGTTGTTGTACGTACGTACAATGGAATATCACTCAGCAATGAAATCTACGTCATCAGGCCCGTAGCGGAATAATGAGTGGATTCAGGTACGATGATTCTACGAGAAATAAGTCACACAGAAAAACAAACATCATAAGATATCACTAATACACGGAATGTAAACTTGGCTACACATGAACTGAATTACAAAACAGAACAGGGTCTCAAATTTAGAAAACCAACTTATGCTTGCTTATGGGGAAAGGTGTGTTGGGGTTCTGCATAAAACCAGAGATTGAAATTAGCACAGATACCGTTCCATAAGCCAAATATATAATAGAAAAGACCTACGCCTTGCTCAACGAAATGGACTCAACACCCCATATTCAACGCCTTGGAATATACCTGAGAAGTAAGAATCTTAAAACCCATGGATTTATATGTCTCCATAAGGAAATCAAGCGTGTGTACAGCGGCCTAAACGCAGCAGTGAAAATCCGATAAATCCCATTATCAAAATAAATTTCAAAAAAAAACACAATGACAGTGAAATAGAGAGCAATTCTTAAATAATTCATTCAGGGCTTGTGATGCAATCTGGATTTACCACATCTACAACCAGACCTGGGTGAGACATAAGGCTGGACACTTCGGGCTCATAGCATTGGTGAGGTTCGGTGAGCAAATGCAGACCCTTTGAAGTCATACTGTATGGTACCCATTCCATGGGTCCCAACTCTGCAGGTTTAAGGGATTCTTCCTTCAACTAAACCATGCATGGCAAACCCAGAGTAAGGTCCACCGTGTGATTGGGAAACGTTTTGAAATGCATCTCAGTTTTCGTCCCCTGGTACTCGGGTTCACCATTCCAGACGCTTTACTAACACTCTCCCCACTTGGAGAGTCAGTGCCTTTAACCTCCTCTTTGGCACAGTTTGCAATTTCTGCGCAAGATGAACAGGAATAGGGAGAACCAATGAGAGACTAGCTGTAAGTGTCTGCACGGGCAAATGGAACGCTCATTTCCCACCAGGAAGAGGAATTAACCAAAGGCTCAGCGTGCCCTGCCTGAAACAGATTAGGGCCTGAAGCAATCCTGCAGTTTTGTGGCCAGCTCACAAGAAAGCGAGTTGAAGAAAGGAGCTCAGGGGCACTGTAATTCACAAACCTGCAGAGTTATGAATGACAGCTATCGTCCAAAAATGTACTGAAGTAAGTCTTCGAAGAGGACTTGAAAGCGGGGCAGAATTGCAGGAAAACGATTTCAGGGGGTAGACAGGAAATCCACCTAAAGCTTAGGAAAATAGCAGAATGTCGACAATGATGCACTTGGCCAAAAAGGGCGTATGCGTTTTTTCCTGAATATATTCAGGAATAAACGCATACGCACTTTTTGGCCAACCAAGCAAGCGTGTAAAGAAATCTGCACTACAATGAAGTCTCATTGACCCCTGGTCAAAAGGGCGATCTGAAAAAAGTATAAAAATCAGAAAAGCAGGACAGGCCATGGAGAAAAGGGAGCCTTGTTATGCAGATGGGCGGGACGTAAATTGCCAACAGCCAAACTGGAGAAGTGTATGGCGTTTCCTGAAACACATAGGAAACAAAGCAACGCAGCCTATGGCACTTCCACTTATGGTCCTGTAGCTTAGGGAAAGTAAAATCAAAAACACACAGCCAACCCAAAATTTCAGACGACTCTGTAGACAAGAACCTCGTCTATGGTACAAGTTAAATATCCCAGAAAGCGAAAAATGGATAAAGAAGTTGTGGTACGTACGTACAATGTAATATCACACAGCAATGAAATCTACGTCATCAGGCCCATAGCGGCATAATGAGTGGATTCAGGTAGGACGATTCTACGAGAAATAAGTCACACAGAAAAAGAAACATCATAAGATATCACTAATACACGGAATGTAAACTTGGCTACACATGAACTGAATTACAAAACAGAACAGGGTCTCAAATTTAGAAAACCAACTTATGCTTGCTTAAGGGGAAAGGTGAGTTGGGGTGCTGCATAAAACCAGAGATAGAAATTAGCACAGATACCTTTCCATAAGCCAAATACGTAATAGTCAAGACCTACCCCTTGCTCAATGAAATGGACTAAACACCCCATATTCAACGCCTAGGAATACACCTGACTAGTAAGAATCTTCAAACCCATGGATTTATATGTCTCCATAAGAGAATGAAGCGTGTGTACAGTGTCATGAATGCAGCAGAGAATATCTGATAAATCCCATTATCAAAATGAATTACAAAAACAAAACACTAGGACAGTGAAATAGAGAGCAATTCTTAAATAATTCATTCACGGCTTGTGATGCAACCTGGATTTACCACATCTACACCCAGAGCTGAATGAGACATAATGTTGGGCACTTCGGGCTGATAGCATTGGTGTGGTTCGATGAGCAAATGCAGACCCTTTGAAGTCATACTCTATGGTACCCTTTCCATGGGTCCCAAATCTCCAGGGTTAAGGGATTCTTCCTTCAGCTAAAACATGCATGGGAAACCCACAGTATGGTGCACCGTGTGACCGGGAAACGTTTTCAAATGCATCTCAGATTTCGTCCCCTTTTACTCGGGTTCACCATTCCAGAACCTTTACTAACACTCTCCCCACTTGGAGAGACAGTGCCTTTAAACTCCTGTTTGGCACAGTTTGCAATTTCTGCGCAAGATGAACAGGAATAGGGAGAAGCAATGAGAGACTAGCTGTAGGTGTCTGCACGGGCAAAGGGAACGCTCATTTCCCACCAGGAAGAGGAATTAACGAAAGGCTCAGCATGCCATGCCGGAACCAGATTAGGGCCTGAAGCAATCCTGTGGGTTTGCGGCCAGCTCACAAGAAAGCGAGTTGAAGAAAGGAGCTCAGGGACACTGTAATTCACAAACCTGCAGAGTTATAAATGACAGCTACCGTCCAAAAATATATTGAAGTAAGTCTTGGAACAGGACTTGAAAGCGGGGCAGAATTGCAGGAAAACGATTTCAGGGGGTAGACTGGAATTGCATTTAAAGCATAGGAAAAGAGGCAGAACCTTGACAACGATGCACTTGGCCAAAATGGGCATATGCGTTTCTCCTGAATATATTCAGGAAAAAATGCATACGCACTTTTTGGCCAACCTAGCATGCACGTTAAAGAAATCTGCACTACAATGAAGTCTCACTGCCCCCCAGTCAAAAGGGCCATCTGAAAAAAGTGTAAAATCCAAAAAGTCAGCACAGGCCATGGAGAACATGGAGCCTTGTTATGCTGATGGGCGGGATGTAAATTGCCAACAGCCACTCTGGAGAAGTGTATGGTGTTTCCTGAAACACCTAAAAAACAAAGTAACGGTGCGTACGGCACTACCACTTATGGTCCTATACCTTAGGGAAATTAAAATCAGAAACACACAGCCACCCCAAAGTTTTGGACGGCACTGTTTACAAGAACCTCGTCTACGGTACAAGTTAAATATCCGAGAAAGCAAAAAATGGATAAAGAAGTTGTGGTACGTACGTACAATGGAATATCACTCACCAATGAAATCTATGTCATCAGGCCCATAGCGGCATAATGAGTGGATTCAGGTAGGAGGATTCTAAGTGAAATAAGTCACACAGAAAAAGAAACATCATAAGGTATCACTAATACACGGAATGTAAACTTGGCTACACATGAACTGAATTACAAAACAGAACAGGGTCTCAAATTTAGAAAACCAACTTATGCTTGCTTATGGGGAAAGGTGAGTTGGGGTGCTGCATAAAACCAGAGATTGAAATTAACACAGATACCGTTCCATAGGCCAAATATATAATAGAGAAGACCTACTCCTTGCTCAACGAAATGGACTCAACACCCCATATTCAACGCCTGGGAATATACCTGACAAGTAAGAATCTTAAAACCCATGGATTTATATGTCTCCATAAGGAAATCAAGCGTGTGTACAGCGGCCTAAACGCAGCAGTGAAAATCCGATAAATCCCATTACCAAAATAAATTTCAAAAACAAAACACAATGACAGTGAAATAGAGAGCAATTCTTACATAATTCATTCAGGGCTTGTGATGCAACCTTGATTTCCACATCTACACCCAGAGCTGGGTGAGACATAAGGCTGGACACTTCGGGCTGATAGCATTGGTGAGGTTCGGTGAGCAAACGCAGGCCCTTTGGAGTCATACTACATGGTACCCATTCCATGGGTCCCAACTCTCCAGGTTTAAGGGATTCTTCCTTCAGCTAAAACATGCATGGGAAACCCAGAGTATGGTCCACCGTGTGATTGGGAAACGTTTTCAAAAGCATCTTAGTTTTCGTCCCCTGGTACTCGGGGTCACCGTTCCTGACGCCTTACTAACACTCTCCCCACTTGGAGAGTCAGTGCCTTTAACCTCCTCTTTGGCACAGTTTGCAATTTCTGCGCAAGATGATCAGGAATAAGGAGAACCAATGAGAGACTAGCTGTAGGTGTCTGCACGGGCAAATGGAACGCTCATTTCCCACCAGGAAGAGGAATTAACCAAAGGCTCAGCGTGCCTGCTGGAAAAAGATTAGGGCCTGAAGCAATCCTGCGGTTTTGCGGCCAGCTCACAAGAAAGCGAGTTGAAGAAAGGAGCTCAGGGGCACTGTAATTCACAAACCTGCAGAGTTATGAATGAGAGCTATCGTCCAAAAATATATTGAAGTTAGTCGTCGAAGAGGACTTGAAAGCGGGGCAGAATTTCAGGAAAGCGATTTCAGGGGGTAGACTGGAATTGCACTTAAAGCATAGGAAAAGAGGCAGAATGTCGACAATGATGCACTTGGCCAAAAAGGTCGTATGCGTTCTTTTCCTGAATATATTCAGGAAAAAACGCATACGCACTTTTTGGCCAACCAAGCAAGCGTGTAAAGGAAATCTGCACTACAATGAAGTCTCACTGCCCCCCGGTGAAAAGGGCCATCTGAAAAATGTGTAAAATCCAGAAAGGCAGGACAGGGCATGGAGAACAGGGAGCCTTGTTATGCTGATGGGCGGGATGTAAATTGCCAACAGCCACTCTGGAGAAGTGTATGGTGTTTCCTGAAACACGTAGGAAACAAAGAAACACAGCCTATGGCACTTCCACTTATGGTCGTATAGCTTAGGGAAATTAAAATCAAACACACACAGCCACCCCAAATTTTGGGACGGCTCTGTTTACAAGAACCTCGTCTACGATGCAAGTTAAATATCCGAGAAAGCAAAAAATGAATAAAGAAGTTGTTGTACGTACGTACAATGGAATATCACTCAGCAATGAAATCTACGTCATCAGGCCCGTAGCGGAATAATGAGTGGATTCAGGTACGATGATTCTACGAGAAATAAGTCACACAGAAAAACAAACATCATAAGATATCACTAATACACGGAATGTAAACTTGGCTACACATGAACTGAATTACAAAACAGAACAGGGTCTCAAATTTAGAAAACCAACTTATGCTTGCTTATGGGGAAAGGTGTGTTGGGGTTCTGCATAAAACCAGAGATTGAAATTAGCACAGATACCGTTCCATAAGCCAAATATATAATAGAAAAGACCTACGCCTTGCTCAACGAAATGGACTCAACACCCCATATTCAACGCCTTGGAATATACCTGAGAAGTAAGAATCTTAAAACCCATGGATTTATATGTCTCCATAAGGAAATCAAGCGTGTGTACAGCGGCCTAAACGCAGCAGTGAAAATCCGATAAATCCCATTATCAAAATAAATTTCAAAAAAAAACACAATGACAGTGAAATAGAGAGCAATTCTTAAATAATTCATTCAGGGCTTGTGATGCAATCTGGATTTACCACATCTACAACCAGACCTGGGTGAGACATAAGGCTGGACACTTCGGGCTCATAGCATTGGTGAGGTTCGGTGAGCAAATGCAGACCCTTTGAAGTCATACTGTATGGTACCCATTCCATGGGTCCCAACTCTGCAGGTTTAAGGGATTCTTCCTTCAACTAAACCATGCATGGCAAACCCAGAGTAAGGTCCACCGTGTGATTGGGAAACGTTTTGAAATGCATCTCAGTTTTCGTCCCCTGGTACTCGGGTTCACCATTCCAGACGCTTTACTAACACTCTCCCCACTTGGAGAGTCAGTGCCTTTAACCTCCTCTTTGGCACAGTTTGCAATTTCTGCGCAAGATGAACAGGAATAGGGAGAACCAATGAGAGACTAGCTGTAAGTGTCTGCACGGGCAAATGGAACGCTCATTTCCCACCAGGAAGAGGAATTAACCAAAGGCTCAGCGTGCCCTGCCTGAAACAGATTAGGGCCTGAAGCAATCCTGCAGTTTTGTGGCCAGCTCACAAGAAAGCGAGTTGAAGAAAGGAGCTCAGGGGCACTGTAATTCACAAACCTGCAGAGTTATGAATGACAGCTATCGTCCAAAAATGTACTGAAGTAAGTCTTCGAAGAGGACTTGAAAGCGGGGCAGAATTGCAGGAAAACGATTTCAGGGGGTAGACAGGAAATCCACCTAAAGCTTAGGAAAATAGCAGAATGTCGACAATGATGCACTTGGCCAAAAAGGGCGTATGCGTTTTTTCCTGAATATATTCAGGAATAAACGCATACGCACTTTTTGGCCAACCAAGCAAGCGTGTAAAGAAATCTGCACTACAATGAAGTCTCATTGACCCCTGGTCAAAAGGGCGATCTGAAAAAAGTATAAAAATCAGAAAAGCAGGACAGGCCATGGAGAAAAGGGAGCCTTGTTATGCAGATGGGCGGGACGTAAATTGCCAACAGCCAAACTGGAGAAGTGTATGGCGTTTCCTGAAACACATAGGAAACAAAGCAACGCAGCCTATGGCACTTCCACTTATGGTCCTGTAGCTTAGGGAAAGTAAAATCAAAAACACACAGCCAACCCAAAATTTCAGACGACTCTGTAGACAAGAACCTCGTCTATGGTACAAGTTAAATATCCCAGAAAGCGAAAAATGGATAAAGAAGTTGTGGTACGTACGTACAATGTAATATCACACAGCAATGAAATCTACGTCATCAGGCCCATAGCGGCATAATGAGTGGATTCAGGTAGGACGATTCTACGAGAAATAAGTCACACAGAAAAAGAAACATCATAAGATATCACTAATACACGGAATGTAAACTTGGCTACACATGAACTGAATTACAAAACAGAACAGGGTCTCAAATTTAGAAAACCAACTTATGCTTGCTTAAGGGGAAAGGTGAGTTGGGGTGCTGCATAAAACCAGAGATAGAAATTAGCACAGATACCTTTCCATAAGCCAAATATGTAATAGTCAAGACCTACCCCTTGCTCAACGAAATGGACTAAACACCCCATATTCAACGCCTAGGAATACACCTGACTAGTAAGAATCTTCAAACCCATGGATTTATATGTCTCCATAAGAGAATGAAGCGTGTGTACAGTGTCATGAATGCAGCAGAGAATATCTGATAAATCCCATTATCAAAATGAATTACAAAAACAAAACACTAGGACAGTGAAATAGAGAGCAATTCTTAAATAATTCATTCACGGCTTGTGATGCAACCTGGATTTACCACATCTACACCCAGAGCTGAATGAGACATAATGTTGGGCACTTCGGGCTGATAGCATTGGTGTGGTTCGATGAGCAAATGCAGACCCTTTGAAGTCATACTCTATGGTACCCTTTCCATGGGTCCCAAATCTCCAGGGTTAAGGGATTCTTCCTTCAGCTAAAACATGCATGGGAAACCCACAGTATGGTGCACCGTGTGACCGGGAAACGTTTTCAAATGCATCTCAGATTTCGTCCCCTTTTACTCGGGTTCACCATTCCAGAACCTTTACTAACACTCTCCCCACTTGGAGAGACAGTGCCTTTAAACTCCTGTTTGGCACAGTTTGCAATTTCTGCGCAAGATGAACAGGAATAGGGAGAAGCAATGAGAGACTAGCTGTAGGTGTCTGCACGGGCAAAGGGAACGCTCATTTCCCACCAGGAAGAGGAATTAACGAAAGGCTCAGCATGCCATGCCGGAACCAGATTAGGGCCTGAAGCAATCCTGCGGGTTTGCGGCCAGCTCACAAGAAAGCGAGTTGAAGAAAGGAGCTCAGGGACACTGTAATTCACAAACCTGCAGAGTTATAAATGACAGCTACCGTCCAAAAATATATTGAAGTAAGTCTTGGAACAGGACTTGAAAGCGGGGCAGAATTGCAGGAAAACGATTTCAGGGGGTAGACTGGAATTGCATTTAAAGCATAGGAAAAGAGGCAGAACCTTGACAACGATGCACTTGGCCAAAATGGGCATATGCGTTTCTCCTGAATATATTCAGGAAAAAATGCATACGCACTTTTTGGCCAACCTAGCATGCACGTTAAAGAAATCTGCACTACAATGAAGTCTCACTGCCCCCCAGTCAAAAGGGCCATCTGAAAAAAGTGTAAAATCCAAAAAGTCAGCACAGGCCATGGAGAACATGGAGCCTTGTTATGCTGATGGGCGGGATGTAAATTGCCAACAGCCACTCTGGAGAAGTGTATGGTGTTTCCTGAAACACCTAAAAAACAAAGTAACGGTGCGTACGGCACTACCACTTATGGTCCTATACCTTAGGGAAATTAAAATCAGAAACACACAGCCACCCCAAAGTTTTGGACGGCACTGTTTACAAGAACCTCGTCTACGGTACAAGTTAAATATCCGAGAAAGCAAAAAATGGATAAAGAAGTTGTGGTACGTACGTACAATGGAATATCACTCACCAATGAAATCTATGTCATCAGGCCCATAGCGGCATAATGAGTGGATTCAGGTAGGAGGATTCTAAGTGAAATAAGTCACACAGAAAAAGAAACATCATAAGGTATCACTAATACACGGAATGTAAACTTGGCTACACATGAACTGAATTACAAAACAGAACAGGGTCTCAAATTTAGAAAACCAACTTATGCTTGCTTATGGGGAAAGGTGAGTTGGGGTGCTGCATAAAACCAGAGATTGAAATTAACACAGATACCGTTCCATAGGCCAAATATATAATAGAGAAGACCTACTCC
Organism: Delphinapterus leucas; assembly: GCF_059928025.1. Lineage (NCBI taxonomy): Eukaryota > Metazoa > Chordata > Mammalia > Artiodactyla > Monodontidae > Delphinapterus > Delphinapterus leucas. Next base: position 4,522,018 of record NW_028322247.1, on the reverse strand, counting down.
TTGCTCAACGAAATGGACTCAACACCCCATATTCAACGCCTGGGAATATACCTGACAAGTAAGAATCTTAAAACCCATGGATTTATATGTCTCCATAAGGAAATCAAGCGTGTGTACAGCGGCCTAAACGCAGCAGTGAAAATCCGATAAATCCCATTACCAAAATAAATTTCAAAAACAAAACACAATGACAGTGAAATAGAGAGCAATTCTTACATAATTCATTCAGGGCTTGTGATGCAACCTTGATTTCCACATCTACACCCAGAGCTGGGTGAGACATAAGGCTGGACACTTCGGGCTGATAGCATTGGTGAGGTTCGGTGAGCAAACGCAGGCCCTTTGGAGTCATACTACATGGTACCCATTCCATGGGTCCCAACTCTCCAGGTTTAAGGGATTCTTCCTTCAGCTAAAACATGCATGGGAAACCCAGAGTATGGTCCACCGTGTGATTGGGAAACGTTTTCAAAAGCATCTTAGTTTTCGTCCCCTGGTACTCGGGGTCACCGTTCCTGACGCCTTACTAACACTCTCCCCACTTGGAGAGTCAGTGCCTTTAACCTCCTGTTTGGCACAGTTTGCAATTTCTGCGCAAGATGATCAGGAATAAGGAGAACCAATGAGAGACTAGCTGTAGGTGTCTGCACGGGCAAATGGAACGCTCATTTCCCACCAGGAAGAGGAATTAACCAAAGGCTCAGCGTGCCTGCTGGAAAAAGATTAGGGCCTGAAGCAATCCTGCGGTTTTGCGGCCAGCTCACAAGAAAGCGAGTTGAAGAAAGGAGCTCAGGGGCACTGTAATTCACAAACCTGCAGAGTTATGAATGAGAGCTATCGTCCAAAAATATATTGAAGTTAGTCGTCGAAGAGGACTTGAAAGCGGGGCAGAATTTCAGGAAAGCGATTTCAGGGGGTAGACTGGAATTGCACTTAAAGCATAGGAAAAGAGGCAGAATGTCGACAATGATGCACTTGGCCAAAAAGGTCGTATGCGTTCTTTTCCTGAATATATTCAGGAAAAAACGCATACGCACTTTTTGGCCAACCAAGCAAGCGTGTAAAGGAAATCTGCACTACAATGAAGTCTCACTGCCCCCCGGTGAAAAGGGCCATCTGAAAAATGTGTAAAATCCAGAAAGGCAGGACAGGGCATGGAGAACAGGGAGCCTTGTTATGCTGATGGGCGGGATGTAAATTGCCAACAGCCACTCTGGAGAAGTGTATGGTGTTTCCTGAAACACGTAGGAAACAAAGAAACACAGCCTATGGCACTTCCACTTATGGTCGTATAGCTTAGGGAAATTAAAATCAAACACACACAGCCACCCCAAATTTTGGGACGGCTCTGTTTACAAGAACCTCGTCTACGATGCAAGTTAAATATCCGAGAAAGCAAAAAATGAATAAAGAAGTTGTTGTACGTACGTACAATGGAATATCACTCAGCAATGAAATCTACGTCATCAGGCCCGTAGCGGAATAATGAGTGGATTCAGGTACGATGATTCTACGAGAAATAAGTCACACAGAAAAACAAACATCATAAGATATCACTAATACACGGAATGTAAACTTGGCTACACATGAACTGAATTACAAAACAGAACAGGGTCTCAAATTTAGAAAACCAACTTATGCTTGCTTATGGGGAAAGGTGTGTTGGGGTTCTGCATAAAACCAGAGATTGAAATTAGCACAGATACCGTTCCATAAGCCAAATATATAATAGAAAAGACCTACGCCTTGCTCAACGAAATGGACTCAACACCCCATATTCAACGCCTTGGAATATACCTGAGAAGTAAGAATCTTAAAACCCATGGATTTATATGTCTCCATAAGGAAATCAAGCGTGTGTACAGCGGCCTAAACGCAGCAGTGAAAATCCGATAAATCCCATTATCAAAATAAATTTCAAAAAAAAACACAATGACAGTGAAATAGAGAGCAATTCTTAAATAATTCATTCAGGGCTTGTGATGCAATCTGGATTTACCACATCTACAACCAGACCTGGGTGAGACATAAGGCTGGACACTTCGGGCTCATAGCATTGGTGAGGTTCGGTGAGCAAATGCAGACCCTTTGAAGTCATACTGTATGGTACCCATTCCATGGGTCCCAACTCTGCAGGTTTAAGGGATTCTTCCTTCAACTAAACCATGCATGGCAAACCCAGAGTAAGGTCCACCGTGTGATTGGGAAACGTTTTGAAATGCATCTCAGTTTTCGTCCCCTGGTACTCGGGTTCACCATTCCAGACGCTTTACTAACACTCTCCCCACTTGGAGAGTCAGTGCCTTTAACCTCCTCTTTGGCACAGTTTGCAATTTCTGCGCAAGATGAACAGGAATAGGGAGAACCAATGAGAGACTAGCTGTAAGTGTCTGCACGGGCAAATGGAACGCTCATTTCCCACCAGGAAGAGGAATTAACCAAAGGCTCAGCGTGCCCTGCCTGAAACAGATTAGGGCCTGAAGCAATCCTGCAGTTTTGTGGCCAGCTCACAAGAAAGCGAGTTGAAGAAAGGAGCTCAGGGGCACTGTAATTCACAAACCTGCAGAGTTATGAATGACAGCTATCGTCCAAAAATGTACTGAAGTAAGTCTTCGAAGAGGACTTGAAAGCGGGGCAGAATTGCAGGAAAACGATTTCAGGGGGTAGACAGGAAATCCACCTAAAGCTTAGGAAAATAGCAGAATGTCGACAATGATGCACTTGGCCAAAAAGGGCGTATGCGTTTTTTCCTGAATATATTCAGGAATAAACGCATACGCACTTTTTGGCCAACCAAGCAAGCGTGTAAAGAAATCTGCACTACAATGAAGTCTCATTGACCCCTGGTCAAAAGGGCGATCTGAAAAAAGTATAAAAATCAGAAAAGCAGGACAGGCCATGGAGAAAAGGGAGCCTTGTTATGCAGATGGGCGGGACGTAAATTGCCAACAGCCAAACTGGAGAAGTGTATGGCGTTTCCTGAAACACATAGGAAACAAAGCAACGCAGCCTATGGCACTTCCACTTATGGTCCTGTAGCTTAGGGAAAGTAAAATCAAAAACACACAGCCAACCCAAAATTTCAGACGACTCTGTAGACAAGAACCTCGTCTATGGTACAAGTTAAATATCCCAGAAAGCGAAAAATGGATAAAGAAGTTGTGGTACGTACGTACAATGTAATATCACACAGCAATGAAATCTACGTCATCAGGCCCATAGCGGCATAATGAGTGGATTCAGGTAGGACGATTCTACGAGAAATAAGTCACACAGAAAAAGAAACATCATAAGATATCACTAATACACGGAATGTAAACTTGGCTACACATGAACTGAATTACAAAACAGAACAGGGTCTCAAATTTAGAAAACCAACTTATGCTTGCTTAAGGGGAAAGGTGAGTTGGGGTGCTGCATAAAACCAGAGATAGAAATTAGCACAGATACCTTTCCATAAGCCAAATACGTAATAGTCAAGACCTACCCCTTGCTCAACGAAATGGACTAAACACCCCATATTCAACGCCTAGGAATACACCTGACTAGTAAGAATCTTCAAACCCATGGATTTATATGTCTCCATAAGAGAATGAAGCGTGTGTACAGTGTCATGAATGCAGCAGAGAATATCTGATAAATCCCATTATCAAAATGAATTACAAAAACAAAACACTAGGACAGTGAAATAGAGAGCAATTCTTAAATAATTCATTCACGGCTTGTGATGCAACCTGGATTTACCACATCTACACCCAGAGCTGAATGAGACATAATGTTGGGCACTTCGGGCTGATAGCATTGGTGTGGTTCGATGAGCAAATGCAGACCCTTTGAAGTCATACTCTATGGTACCCTTTCCATGGGTCCCAAATCTCCAGGGTTAAGGGATTCTTCCTTCAGCTAAAACATGCATGGGAAACCCACAGTATGGTGCACCGTGTGACCGGGAAACGTTTTCAAATGCATCTCAGATTTCGTCCCCTTTTACTCGGGTTCACCATTCCAGAACCTTTACTAACACTCTCCCCACTTGGAGAGACAGTGCCTTTAAACTCCTGTTTGGCACAGTTTGCAATTTCTGCGCAAGATGAACAGGAATAGGGAGAAGCAATGAGAGACTAGCTGTAGGTGTCTGCACGGGCAAAGGGAACGCTCATTTCCCACCAGGAAGAGGAATTAACGAAAGGCTCAGCATGCCATGCCGGAACCAGATTAGGGCCTGAAGCAATCCTGCGGGTTTGCGGCCAGCTCACAAGAAAGCGAGTTGAAGAAAGGAGCTCAGGGACACTGTAATTCACAAACCTGCAGAGTTATAAATGACAGCTACCGTCCAAAAATATATTGAAGTAAGTCTTGGAACAGGACTTGAAAGCGGGGCAGAATTGCAGGAAAACGATTTCAGGGGGTAGACTGGAATTGCATTTAAAGCATAGGAAAAGAGGCAGAACCTTGACAACGATGCACTTGGCCAAAATGGGCATATGCGTTTCTCCTGAATATATTCAGGAAAAAATGCATACGCACTTTTTGGCCAACCTAGCATGCACGTTAAAGAAATCTGCACTACAATGAAGTCTCACTGCCCCCCAGTCAAAAGGGCCATCTGAAAAAAGTGTAAAATCCAAAAAGTCAGCACAGGCCATGGAGAACATGGAGCCTTGTTATGCTGATGGGCGGGATGTAAATTGCCAACAGCCACTCTGGAGAAGTGTATGGTGTTTCCTGAAACACCTAAAAAACAAAGTAACGGTGCGTACGGCACTACCACTTATGGTCCTATACCTTAGGGAAATTAAAATCAGAAACACACAGCCACCCCAAAGTTTTGGACGGCACTGTTTACAAGAACCTCGTCTACGGTACAAGTTAAATATCCGAGAAAGCAAAAAATGGATAAAGAAGTTGTGGTACGTACGTACAATGGAATATCACTCACCAATGAAATCTATGTCATCAGGCCCATAGCGGCATAATGAGTGGATTCAGGTAGGAGGATTCTAAGTGAAATAAGTCACACAGAAAAAGAAACATCATAAGGTATCACTAATACACGGAATGTAAACTTGGCTACACATGAACTGAATTACAAAACAGAACAGGGTCTCAAATTTAGAAAACCAACTTATGCTTGCTTATGGGGAAAGGTGAGTTGGGGTGCTGCATAAAACCAGAGATTGAAATTAACACAGATACCGTTCCATAGGCCAAATATATAATAGAGAAGACCTACTCCTTGCTCAACGAAATGGACTCAACACCCCATATTCAACGCCTGGGAATATACCTGACAAGTAAGAATCTTAAAACCCATGGATTTATATGTCTCCATAAGGAAATCAAGCGTGTGTACAGCGGCCTAAACGCAGCAGTGAAAATCCGATAAATCCCATTACCAAAATAAATTTCAAAAACAAAACACAATGACAGTGAAATAGAGAGCAATTCTTACATAATTCATTCAGGGCTTGTGATGCAACCTTGATTTCCACATCTACACCCAGAGCTGGGTGAGACATAAGGCTGGACACTTCGGGCTGATAGCATTGGTGAGGTTCGGTGAGCAAACGCAGGCCCTTTGGAGTCATACTACATGGTACCCATTCCATGGGTCCCAACTCTCCAGGTTTAAGGGATTCTTCCTTCAGCTAAAACATGCATGGGAAACCCAGAGTATGGTCCACCGTGTGATTGGGAAACGTTTTCAAAAGCATCTTAGTTTTCGTCCCCTGGTACTCGGGGTCACCGTTCCTGACGCCTTACTAACACTCTCCCCACTTGGAGAGTCAGTGCCTTTAACCTCCTGTTTGGCACAGTTTGCAATTTCTGCGCAAGATGATCAGGAATAAGGAGAACCAATGAGAGACTAGCTGTAGGTGTCTGCACGGGCAAATGGAACGCTCATTTCCCACCAGGAAGAGGAATTAACCAAAGGCTCAGCGTGCCTGCTGGAAAAAGATTAGGGCCTGAAGCAATCCTGCGGTTTTGCGGCCAGCTCACAAGAAAGCGAGTTGAAGAAAGGAGCTCAGGGGCACTGTAATTCACAAACCTGCAGAGTTATGAATGAGAGCTATCGTCCAAAAATATATTGAAGTTAGTCGTCGAAGAGGACTTGAAAGCGGGGCAGAATTTCAGGAAAGCGATTTCAGGGGGTAGACTGGAATTGCACTTAAAGCATAGGAAAAGAGGCAGAATGTCGACAATGATGCACTTGGCCAAAAAGGTCGTATGCGTTCTTTTCCTGAATATATTCAGGAAAAAACGCATACGCACTTTTTGGCCAACCAAGCAAGCGTGTAAAGGAAATCTGCACTACAATGAAGTCTCACTGCCCCCCGGTGAAAAGGGCCATCTGAAAAATGTGTAAAATCCAGAAAGGCAGGACAGGGCATGGAGAACAGGGAGCCTTGTTATGCTGATGGGCGGGATGTAAATTGCCAACAGCCACTCTGGAGAAGTGTATGGTGTTTCCTGAAACACGTAGGAAACAAAGAAACACAGCCTATGGCACTTCCACTTATGGTCGTATAGCTTAGGGAAATTAAAATCAAACACACACAGCCACCCCAAATTTTGGGACGGCTCTGTTTACAAGAACCTCATCTACGATGCAAGTTAAATATCCGAGAAAGCAAAAAATGAATAAAGAAGTTGTTGTACGTACGTACAATGGAATATCACTCAGCAATGAAATCTACGTCATCAGGCCCGTAGCGGAATAATGAGTGGATTCAGGTACGATGATTCTACGAGAAATAAGTCACACAGAAAAACAAACATCATAAGATATCACTAATACACGGAATGTAAACTTGGCTACACATGAACTGAATTACAAAACAGAACAGGGTCTCAAATTTAGAAAACCAACTTATGCTTGCTTATGGGGAAAGGTGTGTTGGGGTTCTGCATAAAACCAGAGATTGAAATTAGCACAGATACCGTTCCATAAGCCAAATATATAATAGAAAAGACCTACGCCTTGCTCAACGAAATGGACTCAACACCCCATATTCAACGCCTTGGAATATACCTGAGAAGTAAGAATCTTAAAACCCATGGATTTATATGTCTCCATAAGGAAATCAAGCGTGTGTACAGCGGCCTAAACGCAGCAGTGAAAATCCGATAAATCCCATTATCAAAATAAATTTCAAAAAAAAACACAATGACAGTGAAATAGAGAGCAATTCTTAAATAATTCATTCAGGGCTTGTGATGCAATCTGGATTTACCACATCTACAACCAGACCTGGGTGAGACATAAGGCTGGACACTTCGGGCTCATAGCATTGGTGAGGTTCGGTGAGCAAATGCAGACCCTTTGAAGTCATACTGTATGGTACCCATTCCATGGGTCCCAACTCTGCAGGTTTAAGGGATTCTTCCTTCAACTAAACCATGCATGGCAAACCCAGAGTAAGGTCCACCGTGTGATTGGGAAACGTTTTGAAATGCATCTCAGTTTTCGTCCCCTGGTACTCGGGTTCACCATTCCAGACGCTTTACTAACACTCTCCCCACTTGGAGAGTCAGTGCCTTTAACCTCCTCTTTGGCACAGTTTGCAATTTCTGCGCAAGATGAACAGGAATAGGGAGAACCAATGAGAGACTAGCTGTAAGTGTCTGCACGGGCAAATGGAACGCTCATTTCCCACCAGGAAGAGGAATTAACCAAAGGCTCAGCGTGCCCTGCCTGAAACAGATTAGGGCCTGAAGCAATCCTGCAGTTTTGTGGCCAGCTCACAAGAAAGCGAGTTGAAGAAAGGAGCTCAGGGGCACTGTAATTCACAAACCTGCAGAGTTATGAATGACAGCTATCGTCCAAAAATGTACTGAAGTAAGTCTTCGAAGAGGACTTGAAAGCGGGGCAGAATTGCAGGAAAACGATTTCAGGGGGTAGACAGGAAATCCACCTAAAGCTTAGGAAAATAGCAGAATGTCGACAATGATGCACTTGGCCAAAAAGGGCGTATGCGTTTTTTCCTGAATATATTCAGGAATAAACGCATACGCACTTTTTGGCCAACCAAGCAAGCGTGTAAAGAAATCTGCACTACAATGAAGTCTCATTGACCCCTGGTCAAAAGGGCGATCTGAAAAAAGTATAAAAATCAGAAAAGCAGGACAGGCCATGGAGAAAAGGGAGCCTTGTTATGCAGATGGGCGGGACGTAAATTGCCAACAGCCAAACTGGAGAAGTGTATGGCGTTTCCTGAAACACATAGGAAACAAAGCAACGCAGCCTATGGCACTTCCACTTATGGTCCTGTAGCTTAGGGAAAGTAAAATCAAAAACACACAGCCAACCCAAAATTTCAGACGACTCTGTAGACAAGAACCTCGTCTATGGTACAAGTTAAATATCCCAGAAAGCGAAAAATGGATAAAGAAGTTGTGGTACGTACGTACAATGTAATATCACACAGCAATGAAATCTACGTCATCAGGCCCATAGCGGCATAATGAGTGGATTCAGGTAGGACGATTCTACGAGAAATAAGTCACACAGAAAAAGAAACATCATAAGATATCACTAATACACGGAATGTAAACTTGGCTACACATGAACTGAATTACAAAACAGAACAGGGTCTCAAATTTAGAAAACCAACTTATGCTTGCTTAAGGGGAAAGGTGAGTTGGGGTGCTGCATAAAACCAGAGATAGAAATTAGCACAGATACCTTTCCATAAGCCAAATACGTAATAGTCAAGACCTACCCCTTGCTCAACGAAATGGACTAAACACCCCATATTCAACGCCTAGGAATACACCTGACTAGTAAGAATCTTCAAACCCATGGATTTATATGTCTCCATAAGAGAATGAAGCGTGTGTACAGTGTCATGAATGCAGCAGAGAATATCTGATAAATCCCATTATCAAAATGAATTACAAAAACAAAACACTAGGACAGTGAAATAGAGAGCAATTCTTAAATAATTCATTCACGGCTTGTGATGCAACCTGGATTTACCACATCTACACCCAGAGCTGAATGAGACATAATGTTGGGCACTTCGGGCTGATAGCATTGGTGTGGTTCGATGAGCAAATGCAGACCCTTTGAAGTCATACTCTATGGTACCCTTTCCATGGGTCCCAAATCTCCAGGGTTAAGGGATTCTTCCTTCAGCTAAAACATGCATGGGAAACCCACAGTATGGTGCACCGTGTGACCGGGAAACGTTTTCAAATGCATCTCAGATTTCGTCCCCTTTTACTCGGGTTCACCATTCCAGAACCTTTACTAACACTCTCCCCACTTGCAGAGTCAGTGCCTTTAAACTCCTGTTTGGCACAGTTTGCAATTTCTGCGCAAGATGAACAGGAATAGGGAGAAGCAATGAGAGACTAGCTGTAGGTGTCTGCACGGGCAAAGGGAACGCTCATTTCCCACCAGGAAGAGGAATTAACGAAAGGCTCAGCATGCCATGCCGGAACCAGATTAGGGCCTGAAGCAATCCTGCGGGTTTGCGGCCAGCTCACAAGAAAGCGAGTTGAAGAAAGGAGCTCAGGGACACTGTAATTCACAAACCTGCAGAGTTATAAATGACAGCTACCGTCCAAAAATATATTGAAGTAAGTCTTGGAACAGGACTTGAAAGCGGGGCAGAATTGCAGGAAAACGATTTCAGGGGGTAGACTGGAATTGCATTTAAAGCATAGGAAAAGAGGCAGAACCTTGACAACGATGCACTTGGCCAAAATGGGCATATGCGTTTCTCCTGAATATATTCAGGAAAAAATGCATACGCACTTTTTGGCCAACCTAGCATGCACGTTAAAGAAATCTGCACTACAATGAAGTCTCACTGCCCCCCAGTCAAAAGGGCCATCTGAAAAAAGTGTAAAATCCAAAAAGTCAGCACAGGCCATGGAGAACATGGAGCCTTGTTATGCTGATGGGCGGGATGTAAATTGCCAACAGCCACTCTGGAGAAGTGTATGGTGTTTCCTGAAACACCTAAAAAACAAAGTAACGGTGCGTACGGCACTACCACTTATGGTCCTATACCTTAGGGAAATTAAAATCAAAAACACACAGCCACCCCAAAGTTTTGGACGGCACTGTTTACAAGAACCTCGTCTACGGTACAAGTTAAATATCCCAGAATGCAAAAATGGATAAAGAAGTTGTGGTACGTACGTACAATGTAATATCACTCAGCAATGAAATCTATGTCATCAGGCCCATAGCGGCATAATGAGTGGATTCAGGTAGGAGGATTCTAAGTGAAATAAGTCACACAGAAAAAGAAACATCATAAGGTATCACTAATACACGGAATGTAAACTTGGCTACACATGAACTGAATTACAAAACAGAACAGGGTCTCAAATTTAGAAAACCAACTTATGCTTGCTTATGGGGAAAGGTGAGTTGGGGTGCTGCATAAAACCAGAGATTGAAATTAACACAGATACCGTTCCATAGGCCAAATATATAATAGAGAAGACCTACTCCTTGCTCAACGAAATGGACTCAACACCCCATATTCAACGCCTGGGAATATACCTGACAAGTAAGAATCTTAAAACCCATGGATTTATATGTCTCCATAAGGAAATCAAGCGTGTGTACAGCGGCCTAAACGCAGCAGTGAAAATCCGATAAATCCCATTACCAAAATAAATTTCAAAAACAAAACACAATGACAGTGAAATAGAGAGCAATTCTTACATAATTCATTCAGGGCTTGTGATGCAACCTTGATTTCCACATCTACACCCAGAGCTGGGTGAGACATAAGGCTGGACACTTCGGGCTGATAGCATTGGTGAGGTTCGGTGAGCAAACGCAGGCCCTTTGGAGTCATACTACATGGTACCCATTCCATGGGTCCCAACTCTCCAGGTTTAAGGGATTCTTCCTTCAGCTAAAACATGCATGGGAAACCCAGAGTATGGTCCACCGTGTGATTGGGAAACGTTTTCAAAAGCATCTTAGTTTTCGTCCCCTGGTACTCGGGGTCACCGTTCCTGACGCCTTACTAACACTCTCCCCACTTGGAGAGTCAGTGCCTTTAACCTCCTGTTTGGCACAGTTTGCAATTTCTGCGCAAGATGATCAGGAATAAGGAGAACCAATGAGAGACTAGCTGTAGGTGTCTGCACGGGCAAATGGAACGCTCATTTCCCACCAGGAAGAGGAATTAACCAAAGGCTCAGCGTGCCTGCTGGAAAAAGATTAGGGCCTGAAGCAATCCTGCGGTTTTGCGGCCAGCTCACAAGAAAGCGAGTTGAAGAAAGGAGCTCTGGGGCACTGTAATTCACAAACCTGCAGAGTTATGAATGAGAGCTATTGTCCAAAAATATATTGAAGTTAGTCGTCGAAGAGGACTTGAAAGCGGGGCAGAATTTCAGGAAAGCGATTTCAGGGGGTAGACTGGAATTGCACTTAAAGCATAGGAAAAGAGGCAGAATGTCGACAATGATGCACTTGGCCAAAAAGGTCGTATGCGTTCTTTTCCTGAATATATTCAGGAAAAAACGCATACGCACTTTTTGGCCAACCAAGCAAGCGTGTAAAGGAAATCTGCACTACAATGAAGTCTCACTGCCCCCCGGTGAAAAGGGCCATCTGAAAAATGTGTAAAATCCAGAAAGGCAGGACAGGGCATGGAGAACAGGGAGCCTTGTTATGCTGATGGGCGGGATGTAAATTGCCAACAGCCACTCTGGAGAAGTGTATGGTGTTTCCTGAAACACGTAGGAAACAAAGAAACACAGCCTATGGCACTTCCACTTATGGTCGTATAGCTTAGGGAAATTAAAATCAAACACACACAGCCACCCCAAATTTTGGGACGGCTCTGTTTACAAGAACCTCATCTACGATGCAAGTTAAATATCCGAGAAAGCAAAAAATGAATAAAGAAGTTGTTGTACGTACGTACAATGGAATATCACGCAGCAATGAAATCTACGTCATCAGGCCCGTAGCGGAATAATGAGTGGATTCAGGTACGATGATTCTACGAGAAATAAGTCACACAGAAAAACAAACATCATAAGATATCACTAATACACGGAATGTAAACTTGGCTACACATGAACTGAATTACAAAACAGAACAGGGTCTCAAATTTAGAAAACCAACTTATGCTTGCTTATGGGGAAAGGTGTGTTGGGGTTCTGCATAAAACCAGAGATTGAAATTAGCACAGATACCGTTCCATAAGCCAAATATATAATAGAAAAGACCTACGCCTTGCTCAACGAAATGGACTCAACACCCCATATTCAACGCCTTGGAATATACCTGAGAAGTAAGAATCTTAAAACCCATGGATTTATATGTCTCCATAAGGAAATCAAGCGTGTGTACAGCGGCCTAAACGCAGCAGTGAAAATCCGATAAATCCCATTATCAAAATAAATTTCATAAAAAAACACAATGACAGTGAAATAGAGAGCAATTCTTAAATAATTCATTCAGGGCTTGTGATGCAATCTGGATTTACCACATCTACAACCAGACCTGGGTGAGACATAAGGCTGGACACTTCGGGCTCATAGCATTGGTGAGGTTCGGTGAGCAAATGCAGACCCTTTGAAATCATACTCTATGGTACCCATTCCATGGGTCCCAACTCTGCAGGTTTAAGGGATTCTTCCTTCAACTAAACCATGCATGGCAAACCCAGAGTAAGGTCCACCGTGTGATTGGGAAACGTTTTGAAATGCATCTCAGTTTTCGTCCCCTGGTACTCGGGTTCACCATTCCAGACGCTTTACTAACACTCTCCCCACTTGGAGAGTCAGTGCCTTTAACCTCCTCTTTGGCACAGTTTGCAATTTCTGCGCAAGATGAACAGGAATAGGGAGAACCAATGAGAGACTAGCTGTAAGTGTCTGCACGGGCAAATGGAACGCTCATTTCCCACCAGGAAGAGGAATTAACCAAAGGCTCAGCGTGCCCTGCCTGAAACAGATTAGGGCCTGAAGCAATCCTGCAGTTTTGTGGCCAGCTCACAAGAAAGCGAGTTGAAGAAAGGAGCTCAGGGGCACTGTAATTCACAAACCTGCAGAGTTATGAATGACAGCTATCGTCCAAAAATGTACTGAAGTAAGTCTTCGAAGAGGACTTGAAAGCGGGGCAGAATTGCAGGAAAACGATTTCAGGGGGTAGACAGGAAATCCACCTAAAGCTTAGGAAAATAGCAGAATGTCGACAATGATGCACTTGGCCAAAAAGGGCGTATGCGTTTTTTCCTGAATATATTCAGGAATAAACGCATACGCACTTTTTGGCCAACCAAGCAAGCGTGTAAAGAAATCTGCACTACAATGAAGTCTCATTGACCCCTGGTCAAAAGGGCGATCTGAAAAAAGTATAAAAATCAGAAAAGCAGGACAGGCCATGGAGAAAAGGGAGCCTTGTTATGCAGATGGGCGGGACGTAAATTGCCAACAGCCAAACTGGAGAAGTGTATGGCGTTTCCTGAAACACATAGGAAACAAAGCAACGCAGCCTATGGCACTTCCACTTATGGTCCTGTAGCTTAGGGAAAGTAAAATCAAAAACACACAGCCAACCCAAAATTTCAGACGACTCTGTAGACAAGAACCTCGTCTATGGTACAAGTTAAATATCCCAGAAAGCGAAAAATGGATAAAGAAGTTGTGGTACGTACGTACAATGTAATATCACACAGCAATGAAATCTACGTCATCAGGCCCATAGCGGCATAATGAGTGGATTCAGGTAGGACGATTCTACGAGAAATAAGTCACACAGAAAAAGAAACATCATAAGATATCACTAATACACGGAATGTAAACTTGGCTACACATGAACTGAATTACAAAACAGAACAGGGTCTCAAATTTAGAAAACCAACTTATGCTTGCTTAAGGGGAAAGGTGAGTTGGGGTGCTGCATAAAACCAGAGATAGAAATTAGCACAAATACCTTTCCATAAGCCAAATACGTAATAGTCAAGACCTACCCCTTGCTCAACGAAATGGACTAAACACCCCATATTCAACGCCTAGGAATACACCTGACTAGTAAGAATCTTCAAACCCATGGATTTATATGTCTCCATAAGAGAATGAAGCGTGTGTACAGTGTCATGAATGCAGCAGAGAATATCTGATAAATCCCATTATCAAAATGAATTACAAAAACAAAACACTAGGACAGTGAAATAGAGAGCAATTCTTAAATAATTCATTCACGGCTTGTGATGCAACCTGGATTTACCACATCTACACCCAGAGCTGAATGAGACATAATGTTGGGCACTTCGGGCTGATAGCATTGGTGTGGTTCGATGAGCAAATGCAGACCCTTTGAAGTCATACTCTATGGTACCCTTTCCATGGGTCCCAAATCTCCAGGGTTAAGGGATTCTTCCTTCAGCTAAAACATGCATGGGAAACCCACAGTATGGTGCACCGTGTGACCGGGAAACGTTTTCAAATGCATCTCAGATTTCGTCCCCTTTTACTCGGGTTCACCATTCCAGAACCTTTACTAACACTCTCCCCACTTGCAGAGTCAGTGCCTTTAAACTCCTGTTTGGCACAGTTTGCAATTTCTGCGCAAGATGAACAGGAATAGGGAGAAGCAATGAGAGACTAGCTGTAGGTGTCTGCACGGGCAAAGGGAACGCTCATTTCCCACCAGGAAGAGGAATTAACGAAAGGCTCAGCATGCCATGCCGGAACCAGATTAGGGCCTGAAGCAATCCTGCGGGTTTGCGGCCAGCTCACAAGAAAGCGAGTTGAAGAAAGGAGCTCAGGGACACTGTAATTCACAAACCTGCAGAGTTATAAATGACAGCTACCGTCCAAAAATATATTGAAGTAAGTCTTGGAACAGGACTTGAAAGCGGGGCAGAATTGCAGGAAAACGATTTCAGGGGGTAGACTGGAATTGCATTTAAAGCATAGGAAAAGAGGCAGAACCTTGACAACGATGCACTTGGCCAAAATGGGCATATGCGTTTCTCCTGAATATATTCAGGAAAAAATGCATACGCACTTTTTGGCCAACCTAGCATGCACGTTAAAGAAATCTGCACTACAATGAAGTCTCACTGCCCCCCAGTCAAAAGGGCCATCTGAAAAAAGTGTAAAATCCAAAAAGTCAGCACAGGCCATGGAGAACATGGAGCCTTGTTATGCTGATGGGCGGGATGTAAATTGCCAACAGCCACTCTGGAGAAGTGTATGGTGTTTCCTGAAACACCTAAAAAACAAAGTAACGGTGCGTACGGCACTACCACTTATGGTCCTATACCTTAGGGAAATTAAAATCAAAAACACACAGCCACCCCAAAGTTTTGGACGGCACTGTTTACAAGAACCTCGTCTACGGTACAAGTTAAATATCCCAGAATGCAAAAATGGATAAAGAAGTTGTGGTACGTACGTACAATGTAATATCACTCAGCAATGAAATCTATGTCATCAGGCCCATAGCGGCATAATGAGTGGATTCAGGTAGGAGGATTCTAAGTGAAATAAGTCACACAGAAAAAGAAACATCATAAGGTATCACTAATACACGGAATGTAAACTTGGCTACACATGAACTGAATTACAAAACAGAACAGGGTCTCAAATTTAGAAAACCAACTTATGCTTGCTTATGGGGAAAGGTGAGTTGGGGTGCTGCATAAAACCAGAGATTGAAATTAACACAGATACCGTTCCATAGGCCAAATATATAATAGAGAAGACCTACTCCTTGCTCAACGAAATGGACTCAACACCCCATATTCAACGCCTGGGAATATACCTGACAAGTAAGAATCTTAAAACCCATGGATTTATATGTCTCCATAAGGAAATCAAGCGTGTGTACAGCGGCCTAAACGCAGCAGTGAAAATCCGATAAATCCCATTACCAAAATAAATTTCAAAAACAAAACACAATGACAGTGAAATAGAGAGCAATTCTTACATAATTCATTCAGGGCTTGTGATGCAACCTTGATTTCCACATCTACACCCAGAGCTGGGTGAGACATAAGGCTGGACACTTCGGGCTGATAGCATTGGTGAGGTTCGGTGAGCAAACGCAGGCCCTTTGGAGTCATACTACATGGTACCCATTCCATGGGTCCCAACTCTCCAGGTTTAAGGGATTCTTCCTTCAGCTAAAACATGCATGGGAAACCCAGAGTATGGTCCACCGTGTGATTGGGAAACGTTTTCAAAAGCATCTTAGTTTTCGTCCCCTGGTACTCGGGGTCACCGTTCCTGACGCCTTACTAACACTCTCCCCACTTGGAGAGTCAGTGCCTTTAACCTCCTGTTTGGCACAGTTTGCAATTTCTGTGCAAGATGATCAGGAATAAGGAGAACCAATGAGAGACTAGCTGTAGGTGTCTGCACGGGCAAATGGAACGCTCATTTCCCACCAGGAAGAGGAATTAACCAAAGGCTCAGCGTGCCTGCTGGAAAAAGATTAGGGCCTGAAGCAATCCTGCGGTTTTGCGGCCAGCTCACAAGAAAGCGAGTTGAAGAAAGGAGCTCAGGGGCACTGTAATTCACAAACCTGCAGAGTTATGAATGAGAGCTATCGTCCAAAAATATATTGAAGTTAGTCGTCGAAGAGGACTTGAAAGCGGGGCAGAATTTCAGGAAAGCGATTTCAGGGGGTAGACTGGAATTGCACTTAAAGCATAGGAAAAGAGGCAGAATGTCGACAATGATGCACTTGGCCAAAAAGGTCGTATGCGTTCTTTTCCTGAATATATTCAGGAAAAAACGCATACGCACTTTTTGGCCAACCAAGCAAGCGTGTAAAGGAAATCTGCACTACAATGAAGTCTCACTGCCCCCCGGTGAAAAGGGCCATCTGAAAAATGTGTAAAATCCAGAAAGGCAGGACAGGGCATGGAGAACAGGGAGCCTTGTTATGCTGATGGGCGGGATGTAAATTGCCAACAGCCACTCTGGAGAAGTGTATGGTGTTTCCTGAAACACGTAGGAAACAAAGAAACACAGCCTATGGCACTTCCACTTATGGTCGTATAGCTTAGGGAAATTAAAATCAAACACACACAGCCACCCCAAATTTTGGGACGGCTCTGTTTACAAGAACCTCGTCTACGATGCAAGTTAAATATCCGAGAAAGCAAAAAATGAATAAAGAAGTTGTTGTACGTACGTACAATGGAATATCACTCAGCAATGAAATCTACGTCATCAGGCCCGTAGCGGAATAATGAGTGGATTCAGGTACGATGATTCTACGAGAAATAAGTCACACAGAAAAACAAACATCATAAGATATCACTAATACACGGAATGTAAACTTGGCTACACATGAACTGAATTACAAAACAGAACAGGGTCTCAAATTTAGAAAACCAACTTATGCTTGCTTATGGGGAAAGGTGTGTTGGGGTTCTGCATAAAACCAGAGATTGAAATTAGCACAGATACCGTTCCATAAGCCAAATATATAATAGAAAAGACCTACGCCTTGCTCAACGAAATGGACTCAACACCCCATATTCAACGCCTTGGAATATACCTGAGAAGTAAGAATCTTAAAACCCATGGATTTATATGTCTCCATAAGGAAATCAAGCGTGTGTACAGCGGCCTAAACGCAGCAGTGAAAATCCGATAAATCCCATTATCAAAATAAATTTCAAAAAAAAACACAATGACAGTGAAATAGAGAGCAATTCTTAAATAATTCATTCAGGGCTTGTGATGCAATCTGGATTTACCACATCTACAACCAGACCTGGGTGAGACATAAGGCTGGACACTTCGGGCTCATAGCATTGGTGAGGTTCGGTGAGCAAATGCAGACCCTTTGAAGTCATACTGTATGGTACCCATTCCATGGGTCCCAACTCTGCAGGTTTAAGGGATTCTTCCTTCAACTAAACCATGCATGGCAAACCCAGAGTAAGGTCCACCGTGTGATTGGGAAACGTTTTGAAATGCATCTCAGTTTTCGTCCCCTGGTACTCGGGTTCACCATTCCAGACGCTTTACTAACACTCTCCCCACTTGGAGAGTCAGTGCCTTTAACCTCCTCTTTGGCACAGTTTGCAATTTCTGCGCAAGATGAACAGGAATAGGGAGAACCAATGAGAGACTAGCTGTAAGTGTCTGCACGGGCAAATGGAACGCTCATTTCCCACCAGGAAGAGGAATTAACCAAAGGCTCAGCGTGCCCTGCCTGAAACAGATTAGGGCCTGAAGCAATCCTGCAGTTTTGTGGCCAGCTCACAAGAAAGCGAGTTGAAGAAAGGAGCTCAGGGGCACTGTAATTCACAAACCTGCAGAGTTATGAATGACAGCTATCGTCCAAAAATGTACTGAAGTAAGTCTTCGAAGAGGACTTGAAAGCGGGGCAGAATTGCAGGAAAACGATTTCAGGGGGTAGACAGGAAATCCACCTAAAGCTTAGGAAAATAGCAGAATGTCGACAATGATGCACTTGGCCAAAAAGGGCGTATGCGTTTTTTCCTGAATATATTCAGGAATAAACGCATACGCCCTTTTTGGCCAACCAAGCAAGCGTGTAAAGAAATCTGCACTACAATGAAGTCTCATTGACCCCTGGTCAAAAGGGCGATCTGAAAAAAGTATAAAAATCAGAAAAGCAGGACAGGCCATGGAGAAAAGGGAGCCTTGTTATGCAGATGGGCGGGACGTAAATTGCCAACAGCCAAACTGGAGAAGTGTATGGCGTTTCCTGAAACACATAGGAAACAAAGCAACGCAGCCTATGGCACTTCCACTTATGGTCCTGTAGCTTAGGGAAAGTAAAATCAAAAACACACAGCCAACCCAAAATTTCAGACGACTCTGTATACAAGAACCTCGTCTATGGTACAAGTTAAATATCCCAGAAAGCGAAAAATGGATAAAGAAGTTGTGGTACGTACGTACAATGTAATATCACACAGCAATGAAATCTACGTCATCAGGCCCATAGCGGCATAATGAGTGGATTCAGGTAGGACGATTCTACGAGAAATAAGTCACACAGAAAAAGAAACATCATAAGATATCACTAATACACGGAATGTAAACTTGGCTACACATGAACTGAATTACAAAACAGAACAGGGTCTCAAATTTAGAAAACCAACTTATGCTTGCTTAAGGGGAAAGGTGAGTTGGGGTGCTGCATAAAACCAGAGATAGAAATTAGCACAGATACCTTTCCATAAGCCAAATACGTAATAGTCAAGACCTACCCCTTGCTCAACGAAATGGACTAAACACCCCATATTCAACGCCTAGGAATACACCTGACTAGTAAGAATCTTCAAACCCATGGATTTATATGTCTCCATAAGAGAATGAAGCGTGTGTACAGTGTCATGAATGCAGCAGAGAATATCTGATAAATCCCATTATCAAAATGAATTACAAAAACAAAACACTAGGACAGTGAAATAGAGAGCAATTCTTAAATAATTCATTCACGGCTTGTGATGCAACCTGGATTTACCACATCTACACCCAGAGCTGAATGAGACATAATGTTGGGCACTTCGGGCTGATAGCATTGGTGTGGTTCGATGAGCAAATGCAGACCCTTTGAAGTCATACTCTATGGTACCCTTTCCATGGGTCCCAAATCTCCAGGGTTAAGGGATTCTTCCTTCAGCTAAAACATGCATGGGAAACCCACAGTATGGTGCACCGTGTGACCGGGAAACGTTTTCAAATGCATCTCAGATTTCGTCCCCTTTTACTCGGGTTCACCATTCCAGAACCTTTACTAACACTCTCCCCACTTGCAGAGTCAGTGCCTTTAAACTCCTGTTTGGCACAGTTTGCAATTTCTGCGCAAGATGAACAGGAATAGGGAGAAGCAATGAGAGACTAGCTGTAGGTGTCTGCACGGGCAAAGGGAATGCTCATTTCCCACCAGGAAGAGGAATTAACGAAAGGCTCAGCATGCCATGCCGGAACCAGATTAGGGCCTGAAGCAATCCTGCGGGTTTGCGGCCAGCTCACAAGAAAGCGAGTTGAAGAAAGGAGCTCAGGGACACTGTAATTCACAAACCTGCAGAGTTATAAATGACAGCTACCGTCCAAAAATATATTGAAGTAAGTCTTGGAACAGGACTTGAAAGCGGGGCAGAATTGCAGGAAAACGATTTCAGGGGGTAGACTGGAATTGCATTTAAAGCATAGGAAAAGAGGCAGAACCTTGACAACGATGCACTTGGCCAAAATGGGCATATGCGTTTCTCCTGAATATATTCAGGAAAAAATGCATACGCACTTTTTGGCCAACCTAGCATGCACGTTAAAGAAATCTGCACTACAATGAAGTCTCACTGCCCCCCAGTCAAAAGGGCCATCTGAAAAAAGTGTAAAATCCAAAAAGTCAGCACAGGCCATGGAGAACATGGAGCCTTGTTATGCTGATGGGCGGGATGTAAATTGCCAACAGCCACTCTGGAGAAGTGTATGGTGTTTCCTGAAACACCTAAAAAACAAAGTAACGGTGCGTACGGCACTACCACTTATGGTCCTATACCTTAGGGAAATTAAAATCAGAAACACACAGCCACCCCAAAGTTTTGGACGGCACTGTTTACAAGAACCTCGTCTACGGTACAAGTTAAATATCCCAGAATGCAAAAATGGATAAAGAAGTTGTGGTACGTACGTACAATGTAATATCACTCAGCAATGAAATCTATGTCATCAGGCCCATAGCGGCATAATGAGTGGATTCAGGTAGGAGGATTCTAAGTGAAATAAGTCACACAGAAAAAGAAACATCATAAGGTATCACTAATACACGGAATGTAAACTTGGCTACACATGAACTGAATTACAAAACAGAACAGGGTCTCAAATTTAGAAAACCAACTTATGCTTGCTTATGGGGAAAGGTGAGTTGGGGTGCTGCATAAAACCAGAGATTGAAATTAACACAGATACCGTTCCATAGGCCAAATATATAATAGAGAAGACCTACTCCTTGCTCAACGAAATGGACTCAACACCCCATATTCAACGCCTGGGAATATACCTGACAAGTAAGAATCTTAAAACCCATGGATTTATATGTCTCCATAAGGAAATCAAGCGTGTGTACAGCGGCCTAAACGCAGCAGTGAAAATCCGATAAATCCCATTACCAAAATAAATTTCAAAAACAAAACACAATGACAGTGAAATAGAGAGCAATTCTTACATAATTCATTCAGGGCTTGTGATGCAACCTTGATTTCCACATCTACACCCAGAGCTGGGTGAGACATAAGGCTGGACACTTCGGGCTGATAGCATTGGTGAGGTTCGGTGAGCAAACGCAGGCCCTTTGGAGTCATACTACATGGTACCCATTCCATGGGTCCCAACTCTCCAGGTTTAAGGGATTCTTCCTTCAGCTAAAACATGCATGGGAAACCCAGAGTATGGTCCACCGTGTGATTGGGAAACGTTTTCAAAAGCATCTTAGTTTTCGTCCCCTGGTACTCGGGGTCACCGTTCCTGACGCCTTACTAACACTCTCCCCACTTGGAGAGTCAGTGCCTTTAACCTCCTGTTTGGCACAGTTTGCAATTTCTGTGCAAGATGATCAGGAATAAGGAGAACCAATGAGAGACTAGCTGTAGGTGTCTGCACGGGCAAATGGAACGCTCATTTCCCACCAGGAAGAGGAATTAACCAAAGGCTCAGCGTGCCTGCTGGAAAAAGATTAGGGCCTGAAGCAATCCTGCGGTTTTGCGGCCAGCTCACAAGAAAGCGAGTTGAAGAAAGGAGCTCAGGGGCACTGTAATTCACAAACCTGCAGAGTTATGAATGAGAGCTATCGTCCAAAAATATATTGAAGTTAGTCGTCGAAGAGGACTTGAAAGCGGGGCAGAATTTCAGGAAAGCGATTTCAGGGGGTAGACTGGAATTGCACTTAAAGCATAGGAAAAGAGGCAGAATGTCGACAATGATGCACTTGGCCAAAAAGGTCGTATGCGTTCTTTTCCTGAATATATTCAGGAAAAAACGCATACGCACTTTTTGGCCAACCAAGCAAGCGTGTAAAGGAAATCTGCACTACAATGAAGTCTCACTGCCCCCCGGTGAAAAGGGCCATCTGAAAAATGTGTAAAATCCAGAAAGGCAGGACAGGGCATGGAGAACAGGGAGCCTTGTTATGCTGATGGGCGGGATGTAAATTGCCAACAGCCACTCTGGAGAAGTGTATGGTGTTTCCTGAAACACGTAGGAAACAAAGAAACACAGCCTATGGCACTTCCACTTATGGTCGTATAGCTTAGGGAAATTAAAATCAAACACACACAGCCACCCCAAATTTTGGGACGGCTCTGTTTACAAGAACCTCGTCTACGATGCAAGTTAAATATCCGAGAAAGCAAAAAATGAATAAAGAAGTTGTTGTACGTACGTACAATGGAATATCACTCAGCAATGAAATCTACGTCATCAGGCCCGTAGCAGAATAATGAGTGGATTCAGGTACGATGATTCTACGAGAAATAAGTCACACAGAAAAACAAACATCATAAGATATCACTAATACACGGAATGTAAACTTGGCTACACATGAACTGAATTACAAAACAGAACAGGGTCTCAAATTTAGAAAACCAACTTATGCTTGCTTATGGGGAAAGGTGTGTTGGGGTTCTGCATAAAACCAGAGATTGAAATTAGCACAGATACCGTTCCATAAGCCAAATATATAATAGAAAAGACCTACGCCTTGCTCAACGAAATGGACTCAACACCCCATATTCAACGCCTTGGAATATACCTGAGAAGTAAGAATCTTAAAACCCATGGATTTATATGTCTCCATAAGGAAATCAAGCGTGTGTACAGCGGCCTAAACGCAGCAGTGAAAATCCGATAAATCCCATTATCAAAATAAATTTCAAAAAAAAACACAATGACAGTGAAATAGAGAGCAATTCTTAAATAATTCATTCAGGGCTTGTGATGCAATCTGGATTTACCACATCTACAACCAGACCTGGGTGAGACATAAGGCTGGACACTTCGGGCTCATAGCATTGGTGAGGTTCGGTGAGCAAATGCAGACCCTTTGAAGTCATACTCTATGGTACCCATTCCATGGGTCCCAACTCTGCAGGTTTAAGGGATTCTTCCTTCAACTAAACCATGCATGGCAAACCCAGAGTAAGGTCCACCGTGTGATTGGGAAACGTTTTGAAATGCATCTCAGTTTTCGTCCCCTGGTACTCGGGTTCACCATTCCAGACGCTTTACTAACACTCTCCCCACTTGGAGAGTCAGTGCCTTTAACCTCCTCTTTGGCACAGTTTGCAATTTCTGCGCAAGATGAACAGGAATAGGGAGAACCAATGAGAGACTAGCTGTAAGTGTCTGCACGGGCAAATGGAACGCTCATTTCCCACCAGGAAGAGGAATTAACCAAAGGCTCAGCGTGCCCTGCCTGAAACAGATTAGGGCCTGAAGCAATCCTGCAGTTTTGTGGCCAGCTCACAAGAAAGCGAGTTGAAGAAAGGAGCTCAGGGGCACTGTAATTCACAAACCTGCAGAGTTATGAATGACAGCTATCGTCCAAAAATGTACTGAAGTAAGTCTTCGAAGAGGACTTGTAAGCGGGGCAGAATTGCAGGAAAACGATTTCAGGGGGTAGACAGGAAATCCACCTAAAGCTTAGGAAAATAGCAGAATGTCGACAATGATGCACTTGGCCAAAAAGGGCGTATGCGTTTTTTCCTGAATATATTCAGGAATAAACGCATACGCACTTTTTGGCCAACCAAGCAAGCGTGTAAAGAAATCTGCACTACAATGAAGTCTCATTGACCCCCGGTCAAAAGGGCGATCTGAAAAAAGTATAAAAATCAGAAAAGCAGGACAGGCCATGGAGAACAGGGAGCCTTGTTATGCTGATGGGCGGGATGTAAATTACCAAGAGCCGCTCTGGAGAAGTGTATGGTGTTTCCTGGAACACCTAAAAAAAAAAGCAACGAAGCCTACGGCATTTCCACTTATGGTCCTATAGCTTAGGGAAATTAAAATCAAAAACACACAGCCACCCCAAAGTGTCGGACGGCTCTGTTTACAAGAACCTCGTCTACTGTACAAGTTAAATATCCCAGAATGTGAAAAATGGATAAAGAAGTTGTGGTACGTACGTACAATGGAATATCACTCAGCAATGAAATCTATGTCATCAGGCCCGTCGCGGCATAATGAGTGGATTCAGGTACGATGATTCTAAGTGAAATAAGTCACACAGAAAATGAAACATCATAAGATATCATTAATACAAGGAACGTAAACTTGGCTACACATGACCTGAATTGCAAAACAGAACAGGGTCTCAAATTTAGAACACCAACTTATGCTTACTTAAGGGGAAAGGTGAGTTGGGGTTCTGCATAAAACCAGAGATCGAAATTAGCACATATACCTTTCCATAAGCCAAATATGTAATAGTCAAGACCTACCCCTTGCTCAACGAAATGGACTAAACACCCCATATTCAACGCCTAGGAATACATCTGACTAGTAAAAATCATCAAACACATGGATTTATATGTCTCCGTAAGAGAATGAAGCGTGTGTACAGCGGCATGAATGCAGCAGAGAAAATCCGATAAATCCCATTATCAAAATGAATTACAAAAACAAAACTCAAGAACAGTGAAATAGAGAGCAATTCTTAAATAATTCATTCAGGGCTTGTGATGCAACCTGGATTTACCACATCTACACCCAGAGCTGAGTGAGACATAAGGTTGGGCACTTCGGGCTGATAGCATTGGTGAGGTTCGATGAGCAAATGCAGACCCTTTGAAGTCATACTGCATGGTACCCGTTTCATGGGTCCCAACTCTCCAGGTTTAAGGGATTCTTCCTTCAGCTAAAACATGCATGGGAAACCCACAGTATGGTGCACCGTGTGACCGGAAAACGTTTTAAATGCATCTCAGTTTTCGTTCCCTTTTACTCGTGTTCACCATTCCAGACCCTTTACTCACACTCTCCCCACTTGGAGAGTCAGTGCCTTTAACCTCCTGTTTGGCACAGTTTGCAATTTCTGCGCAAGATGAACAGGAATAGGGAGAACCAATGAGAGACTAGCTGTAGGTGTCTGCACGGGCAAATTTAACGCTCATTTCCCACCAGGAAGAGGAATTAACCACAGGCTCAGCATGCCTTGCTGGAACCAGATTAGGGCCTGAAGTAATCCTGCGGGTTTGTGGACAGCTCACAGGATAGCGAGTTGAAGAAAGGAGCTCAGGGGCACTGTATCTCACAAACATGCAGAGTTATAAATGACAGCTATCGTCCAAAAAAATATTGAAGGAAGGCTGCGAAGACGACTTGTAAGTGGGGCAGAATTGCAGGAAAACGATTTCAGGTGGTAGACGGGAACTGCCTTTAAAACATAGGAAAAGAGGCAGAACGTCGACAGTGATGCTCTTGGCCAAAAAGGGCGTATGCGTTTTTTCCTGAATATATTCAGGAAAAAACGCATACGCCCTTTTTGGCCAACCAAGCAAGCATGTTAAAGAAATCTGCACTACAATTAAGTCTCACTGCCCCCAGGTGAAAAGGGCCATCTGTAAAAAGTGTAAAATCCAGAAAGGCAGCACAGGCCATGGAGAACAGGGAGCCTTGTTATGCTGATGGGCGGGATGTAAATTGCCAACAGCCACACTGGAGAAATGTATGGTGTTTCCCGGAACACCATAAAAACAAAACAACGGAGCCTACGGCACTTCCACTTATGGTCCTATAGCTTAGGGAAATTAAAATCAAAAACACACAGCCACCCCAAAGTGTCGGACGGCTCTGTTTACAAGAACCTCATCTACGGTACAAGTTAAATATCCCAGAATGTGAAAAATGGATAAAGAAGTTGTGGTACGTACGTACAATGGAATATCACTCAGCAATGAAATCTAAGTCATCAAGCCCATCGCGGCACAATGCATGGATTCAGGTACGATGATTCTAAGTGAAATAAGTCATACAGAAAATGAAACATCATAAGATATCACTAATACACGGAATGTAAACGTGGCTACACATGAACTGAATTACAAAACAGAACAGGGTCTCAAATTTAGAAAACCAACTTATGCTTGCTTAAGGGGAAAGGTGAGTTGGGGTGCTGCATAAAACCAGAGATAGAAATTAGCACAGATACCTTTCCATAAGCCAAATATGTAATAGTCAAGACCTACCCCTTGCTCAACGAAATGGACTAAACACCCCATATTCAACGCCTAGGAATACACCTGACTAGTAAGAATCTTCAAACCCATGGATTTATATGTCTCCATAAGAGAATGAAGCGTGTGTACAGTGTCATGAATGCAGCAGAGAATATCTGATAAATCCCATTATCAAAATGAATTACAAAAACAAAACACTAGGACAGTGAAATAGAGAGCAATTCTTAAATAATTCATTCACGGCTTGTGATGCAACCTGGATTTACCACATCTACACCCAGAGCTGAATGAGACATAATGTTGGGCACTTCGGGCTGATAGCATTGGTGTGGTTCGATGAGCAAATGTAGACCCTTTGAAGTCATACTCTATGGTACCCTTTCCATGGGTCCCAAATCTCCAGGGTTAAGGGATTCTTCCTTCAGCTAAAACATGCATGGGAAACCCACAGTATGGTGCACCGTGTGACCGGGAAACGTTTTCAAATGCATCTCAGATTTCGTCCCCTTTTACTCGGGTTCACCATTCCAGAAACTTTACTAACACTTTCCCCACTTGGAGAGTCAGTGCCTTTAAACTCCTGTTTGGCACAGTTTGCAATTTCTGCGCAAGATGAACAGGAATAGGGAGAACCAATGAGAGACTAGCTGTAGGTGTCTGCACGGGCAAAGGGAACGCTCATTTCCCACCAGGAAGAGGAATTAACGAAAGGCTCAGCATGCCATGCCGGAACCAGATTAGGGCCTGAAGCAATCCTGCGGGTTTGCGGCCAGCTCACAAGAAAGCGAGTTGAAGAAAGGAGCTCAGGGACACTGTAATTCACAAACCTGCAGAGTTATAAATGACAGCTACCGTCCAAAAATATATTGAAGTAAGTCTTGGAACAGGACTTGAAAGCGGGGCAGAATTCCAGGAAAACGATTTCAGGAGGTAGACGGAAAGTGCACTGAAAGCATAGGAGAAGAGGCAGAACCTCGACAATGATGCACTTGTTCAAAAAGTGCATATGCGTTTTTTCCAAGGCCCTCCTTAAAGAGGGTAGGGGGCTCCCAGTATGCTTCAGTGGCCAACAGAGGGTCCACATCGCCAAGGTGACGTGAGCCAGCTAGGCAGGAGTGACCTCACATCAGAGGGCCCACATCACAGAAGGGTAAGGGACCCAGCCATTATCAGACTCTCAACAGAGGGCCCACATCAGCAATGGGCTGGGAACCAGGCAGGAGTGTCTTCACACCCGTGGGGCCACATCATCGCAAGATGAGGTACCCAGCACATGTGGCCTCAAACCAGAGGACCCACATCTCCATGGGTCTCAGAGCGAGGCAGGCAGGATGAACCTCAAAACACGTGGCCCATTGTATAAAAAAGGTGAGGAATCCAGCAGTTGGAACATCCCAGCAGGCGGCCCAGAGCACCGAGGCTATGGGATCCAGGCGATGATGAACTCACAACAGAGGGCCCTCATCATGAAACTGTGAGCAACCTAGCCATTGTGACCTCAGAGCACAAGGCCCACATCCCCATGGGGAAGCGAACCAAGCAGGAGTGTCATCGTACCAGTGGGCACACATCAGAAAATGTGGGGAGCCCAGCAGTTAGGGCCTGACGCCAGAGGGCCCTCATCACCGAGGAGAAGAGGCTCCCAGCAGGCTCCAACTGCTACAAGAGGGCCAACGTCGCCAATGCGGGGTGTGCCAGCCAGGCAGGAGTGACCTCAGAGCAGAGGGCCAACCTCAAAAAAGTGTGAGGAACCCAAAGAGGATTAGACTCTCACCAGAGGGCCCACATCACCAAGAGGATCAGAACCAGGCAGGACTGTCTGCACACCAGCGTGACCACATCATAGAAAGGTGAGGAACCCAGCACATGTGGCCAAAACCAGAAGACCCACATCTCCAAGGGGCTCGGAGTGAGGCATGCAGGAGTAACCTCACAACACAGGACCCATAGAATAAAAAAGCTGAGGAATCCTGCAGTGGGAACCTCCCAGCAGGCGGCCCAGAGCACCGAGTCTATGCGATCCAGGCTGCAGTGAACTCACAGCAGAGGGCCCATATCATGAAACTGTGAGCAACCCAGCCATTGGGACCTCACAGCAGAAGGCCCACATCCCCATGGGGTTGGGAACATGGCAAGAGTGTCCTCGCACCACTTAGCACGTATCAGAAAAAGTGGGTACCCAGAAGTTACGGCCTGACGCTAGAGAGCCCTCATCACCGAGGGGAGGTGGCTCCCAGCAGGCTCCAACTGCCACAAGAGGGCCGATGTCACCAAGGCGGGGTGTGCCAGCCAGTCAGTAGTGACCTCACAGCAGAGGGCCCACCTCACAGAAGGGTGAGGAACCCAGCCAGGATCAGACTCTCACCAGAGGGCCCACATCAACAAGGGGATAGAAACCAGGCAGGAGTGTCCTCACACCAGTGGGGCCACATCATCGAAAGGTGAGGGACCCAGCACACGTGGCCTCAAACCAGAGGACACACATCACCAAGGGGCTGGGAGTGAGTCAGGCAGGAGGAGTCTCCAAACAGAGGGCCCATAGAAGAAAAAAGGTGAGGAATCCCGCAGTTGGAACCTCCCCGCAGGCGGCCAGGAGCAGCGAGGCTATGGGATCCAGGCCGGAGTGAACTCACACCAGAGGGCCCTCATCATGAAACTGAGCCACCCAAGGTTGGGACCTCAGAGCAGAAGGCCCATATTCCCATGGGGTTGGAAACCTGGCAGGAGTGTACTCACACCACAGGGCGCACATCAGTAAATTTTGGGAGCCCAGGAGTTAGAGCCTGACGCCAGAGGGCCCTCATTACCGAGGGGAGGAGACTCCCAGCAGGCACCAACTCCCAACTGAGGGCCCACGTCGCCAAGGTGACGTGTGCCAGTCAGGCAGGAGTGACCTCACAGCAGAGGGCCTTCCTCACAGAAGGGTGAGGAAACCAGCCAGGATAAGACTCTCACCAGAGAGCCCACATCACCAAGGGGACCGGAACAAGGCAGGAGTGTCCTCACACCAGTGTGGCCACATTATAGAAAGGTGAGGAACCCAGCACATGTGGCCTAAACCAGAGGACCCACATTTCCAAGGTGCTCCGAGTGAGGCAGGCAGGAGTAGCCTAACAACACAGGGCCCACAGAATAAAAAATGTGAGGAATCCAGCAGTTGGAACCCCCCAGCAGGTGGCCCAGAGTACGGAGTCTATGGGATCCAGGCCACAGTGAACTCACAGCAGAGGGCTCACATCATGACACTGTGAGCAACCCAGCTGGTGGGACCTCAGAGCAGAAGGCCCACATCCCCATGGGGATGGGAACGTGGCAGGAGTGTACTCGCACGACAGGGCACATATCAGAAAATTTTGGGAGCCCATGAGTTAGGGCCTGACGCCAGAGGGCCCTCATTACCGAGGGGAGGAGACTCCCAGCAGGCACCAACTCCCAACTGAGGTCGCACATCGCCAAGGTGATGTGTGCCAGCCAGGCAGGAGTGACCTCACAGCAGAGGGCCCACCTCCCAGAAGGGTGAGGAATCCAGCCAGGATCAGACTCTCACCAGAGGGCCCCCATCACCAAGGGGATGGGAACCAGGCAGGAGTGTCCTCACACCAGTGGGGCCACATCAATAAAGGTGAGGAAACCGGCACATGTGGCCTCAAACCAGAGGACCTACATCACAAAAGGGCTGGGAGTGAGTCAGGAAGGAGGAGCATGAAAACACAGGACCCAAAGAATAAAAATGGTAAGGAATCCAGCAGTAGGAACCTCCCAGCCGGCGGCTCAGAGCACAGAGTCTATGGGATCTAGGTCTGAGTGAACTAACACCAGAGAGCCAACATCCTGAAACTGTGAACAACACAGGTGTTGGGACCATAGAGCAGAAGGCACATGGGGATGGGAACCTGGCAGGAGTGCCCTCACACCACTTAGCACGTATCAGAAAATGTGGGTAACCAGCAGTTAGGGCCTGATGCCAGAGGGCCTCATCACTGAGGGGAGGAGGCTCCCAGCGGGCTCCAACTGCCACCAGAGGGCCGACGTCGCCAAGGCGGGGTGTGTCAGCCAGGCAGGAGTGACCTCAGAGAAGAGGGCCCACCTCACAGAAGTGTGAGGAGCCCAACCAGGATCAGACTCTCACTGGAGGGCTCACATCACCAAGGGGATGGGAACCAGGCAGGAGTGTCCGCACACCAGTGGGGCCACATCTGCGAAAGGTGAGGAACCCAGCACATGTGGCCTCAAACCAGAGGACACACATCACCAAGGGGCTGGGAGTGAGGCAGGTGTCTGGAGGGGCACATTTAACTCTAATTTCCCACCAGGAAGAGGAATTAACCAAAGGCTCAGAGTGCCGTGCGGGACCCTGATTACGGCCTGAAGCAAACCTGCGGTTCTGTGGCCAGCTTTCAAGGAAACGAGTTAAGAAAGGAAATCACAGGCACTGTAATTCACAAACCTGCAGAGTTATAAATGACAGCTATTGGCAAAAATATATTGAAGTAAGTCTGCACAGAGGACTTGAAAACGAGGCAGAATTGCAGGAATCATATTTCAGGAGGTAGATTGGAATTGCATTTAAAGCATGTGAAAAGCGGCAGATCTTTGACAGTGATGCACTTGGACAAAAAGTGCGTATACATTTTTTCCTGAATATATTCAGGAAAAAACGCATATGCCCTTTGTGGCCAACCAAGAATTCGAGCAATGGAAATCCGCACTACAATGAACTCTCATTTCCCATTCGTCAAAAGAGCCATCTGAAAAAAGTGTAAAACCCAGAAACACAGGACAGGCCATGGAGAACAGGGAGCCTTGTTATGCTGATGGACGGGATGTAAATTGCCAACAGACACTCTGGTGATGTTTATGGTGTATGCTGAAACATCTAAAAAACAAAGCTACAGAGCCTAGGGCACTTCCACTTTTGGCCCTATAGCTTAGGAAAATTAAAATCAACAAGACACAGCCAACACAATATCCAGGGCTGCTGTGTTTACAAGAACCTCGAGTCCAGTACAAATTAAATATCCCAGAAAAAAAAAATGGATAAGGGAGTTGTCCTACTTACGTACAACGGAATATCACTCAGCAATGAAATCAATGTCATCAGGCCTGTAGCAGCAAATTGAGTGGATTTAAGTATGATGATTCTAAGAGAAATATGTCACACAGTGAAACATAATTATCATAAGATATCACAAATAGAGGGAGTGTAAACTTGGCTACACATAAACTGAATTACAAAACCGAACAGAGTCTCACATTTAGATAAAAACTTATGCTTGCTTAAGGGGAAAGTTGAGTTGGGGTGCTGTATAAAACCAGAGATTGAAATGAGCACACATACCGTTCCATAAGCCAAATATGTAATAGACAAGACCTACTCTTTGCTCAACGAAATAGACTAATCCATGGTGTATCACCTCACACCTGTTAGAATGGGCATCATCAGAAAATCTACAAACAACAAATGCTGGAAAGGGTACGGAGATAAGGAAACCTCTTCCACAATTGTTGGGAATGTAAATTGATGCAGTCACTGTGGAGAACATTATGGAGTTTCTTATAAAACTAAGAATAGAATTACCATATAATACAGCAATCCCACTACTGGGCATATACCCAGACAAAACCATAAAACGAAAAGAGACATTCACCGCAATGTTCATTGCATCACTATTTACAATATCCAGGTAATGGAAGCAACCTAAATGCCCACAGACAGACGAATGCATAAAGATGAGGTACATATATAAAATGGAATATTACTAAGCCATAAAAAGGAATGAAAT
Source organism: Delphinapterus leucas (assembly GCF_059928025.1). Taxonomy (NCBI): domain Eukaryota; kingdom Metazoa; phylum Chordata; class Mammalia; order Artiodactyla; family Monodontidae; genus Delphinapterus; species Delphinapterus leucas. The sequence continues at coordinate 4,490,070 of NW_028322247.1, read as the reverse complement.
TGGGTCATTTGTAGAGACGTTGATGGATCTAGAGACTGTCATACAGAGTGAAGTAAGTCAGAAAGAGAAAAACAAATCCTGTATATAAATGCATATATGTGGAACCTAGAAAAATTGTACAGATGAACCGTTTTGCAAGGCAGAAATAGAGCAACAGATGTAGACAACAAACGTATGGACACCAAGGGGGGAAAGCTGTTAGGGGGGTGGTGGTGGGAGGAGTTGAGAGATTGGGATTGGCATGTATACATTTCTATTTATAAAATAGGTAACCAAAAAGAACCTGCTGTATAAAAAAATAAAATAAAATTCAAAATTACAAAAAGTAAAACAGAAAAAATATTCTTCCCTTCACATACATGTATTTATATGAATAAATTATTTCCATGCTTATATCTGTAAATACAAAAAAGAGGAATAAAATCTACCTTGAACCAAAAACGAAAAAAAGAAAAAAAAACAGAACCCACCAGTTACACAGAGGAAAACCGTATCAGGGCACTTGCTCCAGTTGTAAACAATTCTGAAGTTGGTCAGTGGTGGGGAATCATCTCCCATTCAGCCAGCAGGCCCCACGCAACAAGCGTCCTCATTGCAAAGCTGGGGGCCCGTGCCGAGGCATCTGTGAGTAAACGTGGGCCGAGCCCCAGGCCAGCTGCTGCTGCAATGTTCCCACCCTTCCCAGGTAAAACACCTGAATATGTACAAGGACTTGAAAGCCTAGAGGAAGGGCCATGGAGCCACATGAGCGACAGCATGCCAGCCGACTTGGTGCCTGCAGGCCAGACAGGATGGTCCTGGCCCTGGGTGCTCTTCTGGAAGCTTTCCATTTCCCTGCCTGAGATACCCCTCCTGTCCCGGCCCCCACTGCTTTCTTCCTTACTCACCTCTGCCCAGGGAGAAATTCCAGCAGCAGGTATGGGTGACACATCCTCTTCTTTAGCAGGTGGCATCTTGGCAACTGCTGCAGAAAGTCCAGCAGAGCCCCACTCACACTGGGCCACCCACAAAGCCGTGGCCTCTCACTCCCTCCCACCAGCCCAGCCCCGAGACTGCTGACTGGGCAGAGAAAATGGCGTCAGGCACAACTGCAGGGGCTCTTGCTGCCTGGAGCGGTGTTTATATTGATCTCAACCCAGGCACACCTGGGGAGGAGTGGCCGGCATGGTCAGGCTTCCAGGGCCAGCCAATAATCACCACTCAGGGGCTCACAGTTGCAGAAAATGGAACTTTCTGAATCGGCCAGGTCCAAGGAACAGGTGTGGGCTCCTGAGAGTCAGGATAGACAAGGGGCTGCAGCTCTGGCTTGTTTTCTAATTATATTATCTGGCCCATGAGTGGGAGACAACTTCAAGAAAACCCTCTCCTAATGAGAGGAACCCAGGAGTCAGGGAGAGGAGGGGTGGGTGGTGGGTGGAGACAGAGGCCTGGTGCCCCGGGTGCAGTGGAAGTCTCTGGAAGACCAGGTGGAGGGAGGCCACACAGAGTGATGCCCAGGGTCACAGACCTGTCGGAGCTGCTGTTTGTTAGTTCAAGTCCTGCTCTGAGGTGCTCTGTGTCAGATCTGAGTGACAGGTGAGCTGGGAGTGCTCTGCAATGAGGGCGATGTGCACGGTTCCTGTGTGCCCAGCCCTGCCACCGTAACTGCAAGGGTAGCTCTGTATCCTGAGAGGGGCCTGACCATAAGAGCCCCGTGTTCTGGGGTGGGGGTAGGGTACCTGCACAGGTGATTTAAATATCCTGGGATTGGCCTGATCTCGAGAGCCCCATGGGCTGCTGGAGCCCTGGTAAAGGATGTCAGGACAGTCAGTGAAGCCACCGAGGATATACCTCCAGTAGTTCCTAAATCCTACACCCTGCTGGTCATTCTACCAACCTCCAGGACATGGTATTCTGTATTAGTCTTCAATGATGCCTTCTTTTGTATTCCATTAGTGTCAGAGTCACAAGAAATTTTGGCTTGTGAGTGGCAGGACTCAACATACAACTAAAACAATACTTCTGGGCCGTCTTGCCCCAAGGGTTCAAAAATTCCCACACCATCTTTGGGGAAAGCTCAGCTAAAGACCTAAAAGTTCTACCACTGGAAAAGGAAACACTCCTTCAATATGCAGACGAGATTCTGATCACCAGCCCTACTAAGGGGACCTCTGAACTACCAAGCCAATAAAGGATACAAGTTGTCCAAGAAAAAGCTCAAATATCACAGACTACGGCGACCTGCCTGGGCTTCATTCTCACAGAAGGTCGGAGAAGCCCAACCCAGGAAAGGGAAGAAACAATTTACAGCCTTACCCATATCTAAAACTAGAAGACAGCTTAGGGGTTCCTGGGGAGGCCAGGGTTTGCTGCTTCTGGATCCCTAACTACAGTCTACTAACTGGGCCTCTATATGAAACACTGAAAGGAAAAGATGATGATCCTTTTGAATAGAATCCAGAAGTGGCCTTTCAAGAATGGAAAGAGCAGTCAATTCAGACCCTTGCCCTGGAACTCCCTAATTTAGCTAAACCCTTTGATCTTTACATTCCTGGTGAAAAGTGAATCGCCATTGGAGGATTAGTGCAAAAACTGGGACCACTTGAAATGGAACAATGCAAAAATGCCATCCAGGTAGGATAAATTACAGTCACCAAGGGGCTTGGCCCACTGCCACATCTGGCCAAGATACTGGCAGTATCTAAAAACCTGGAAATCAGCAGCCCAAAAGGCCACCTCCCTCCTAAGGGAAAAGGGTCCCACGTGGTGATCCTAACCCCCAACCATGCCCTGAAGTTGCAGGGTTTGCTCCGTGGGCACACTGACCTCGAGTGAGGAGGCCCTCCAACTCCAACCTCCAGAGAGATAACCGGGGGCAACGGGGCACCATGACGACTCATGTGACCATCACTTGACCTGGAGTTTCTCTCCTAAAACAACAAGAGTGTGTCCCAAAAGAGTAGACTACTGCTTGCAGGACTTACTGCCCCCAGATCGGACCTAATAATCTTGGTGGGGGAACCGTATATCATGCTGTCACCATAGAAAAGCCTACAGACACTGTGATAATGGTGGCCAATAAGACCGGCTGGACTCCTGTTTACTTCAAAAGGCTGTTGACTCAGTGGCCATCATGGTCCTTCATCACCACTGACCCTGGACTGTCTGGGAGTTGAGCGGACAGGGTCCTGACACCTGGTGCTGTTTTTACGTTAATTCAGGGGCCTAATTGAAGAAAGCGCAGACTACTGGTCAGAGCATCTACGCTGGCAGAAACAGTCAGCCTAGGGTGGCCGAACAAATGAGGGGCGCGGTGAAACTGGACCTCACAGCGTCACTGCACATCTCCTTCCTGGACCCTTAAAGGTCATTAGAATCTATAACACTTCCAATACTGGTGCTCAGGCGGACGAGCAGGGAGGCAGGAGACCTGGGGACAATCAACGTCACCTGGAGGCTGCTGGGGAGAAGTTCTGACCCTCGCCCACGGGTATGAGGGCTCCTAACTCAGCACTCAGCAGTTACAGAAGAAGGGTCTGCACCCTCAGCACTCCAAGAATGAGGAAGGGGACAAAAGGCAGAAGAGGGGTTTGTCCGAGGCAAAGCCCCTTAAAAATCCCTGGGAGAGAAACATAGAATCTGGGCAATAAAATAAAGTCTAACCTTTTTTATCCTTTGTGCTTTGTCTAATTACACGTGCTCCTAGGGTCCCGCATACAGAGGTTCCACACCCGGCACTTCAGACCAGATTTCCTAGTGCAGAATGGCTGGGTCGACACCTCAGCTCCTGGGGCACAGTGCACACTCCGTGATATAGAGCCTGAGCTGCAGCCAGCCGGGCCCTCAAGAGCTCCGCCCCCTCCCTCTGACTGACTCTGACAGGATCTCTACACAGCAGCCCAGGCCACAGCCCACGGGGTAGCACATGCTCTCACCTCTCCATTCTCTGATCAAAATATAAAGTTTCCTTTCCTTCTGAACCAAACTCAGTCTCGATCTGTTGGCTCCAATGACCCTGGGCAGGGGGACACTTGTTGGGGTCCACTCTGGAGGATCAGTAACAGAAATTCAGAACATTGTAACTTCAATGAACAGATGTGTGAGCCAAACTGTAATTAACATAGAACAGTGTATAAGGCTCGGGTAAAATAAGATGTTTCTAACACTTCCATTTGGTATTTCCATCACTTTATTATAAGCAAGTTCAGTGAAAAGGTTTGTCTTATTTGTCAGGTCAATATTAGAGAAACGAAGTGTTTTCTTTCCAAGGATGTACATCTAATAATCTTGGTTAAAGCTTCAATCTTGTTTTAAATGCTTTTCCATTGACAATGATACCTCTCTTTCAGCTCCCCCATTTCTGAGAAGTATAAAGTCTTATAATTTATTATTACCAAAGGGGAAAGGTGAGAGGAGGGATAAATTAACAGTTTGGGATTAACACATACACACTGCTATGTATAAAATCGATCATCAACAAGGAACTGCTGTATAGCACAGGGAACTACACTCAATATTTTGCAATAACCTATAAGGGGAAATAATCTGAAAAAGAATAGATATTTTTATTGACATCATCTATTAATGACAGTTAAAATGGAACCTAAGGGAAGCCGGTGGTGAGTGCTTCTGACCCTGAAGACTTCAATCATCTAAAGTTTGGACTCTGCCTACTTCCCAAGGCCCTTAATGAACATATGTGTAGCCGTAGCTTAAAACATTCCCCACTTTGGGTTGTGGAGAGACACTGATTTTGAAAAAGCCCTGGTGTTCTCCTCACATGAATGGGACCCTTCCTACAGCTAAAGCTTGCCTGTCACACCCAGAGGATGGTATGCCGTCTGATCGGGAAGAGTTTGGAAAAGGCATCTCATCTCCTCATCTCCTGGTGCTCGGGTTCACCCCTCCAGCGTCTTTACGAACAGTCTCCCCACTTGGAGATGTCAGCACTGTCAACATCCTGTTGCATACAGTTTGGAATTTGTCCAGAGGATGAAGCAGAAGGAGGAGGAACAATGAGAGACAAGTCCTAGGTGTTCGGACAGGCACATGTCACTCTAATTTCCAATCAGGAAGACGAATTGACCAAAGGCTAGGGTTGCCCATGGAAACAGAATAGGGCTTGAGGAAATCCCGCTGCTTTGTGGCCAGTTCCCATAAACACAAGTTGAAAAATGGAGCTCAGTGGCACTAAAATTCACGAAACTGCAGAGTTGAAAATATCTATCACTGAAAAATGTCTTGAGGAAAGTCAGAGAAAAGGACATGTAAGCAACGGAGAATGGCAGGAAAGGGATTGGAAGAGGTAGAAAGAACTCGCCATTAAGCACAAGAAAAGGGGCTAAACATTGCCAACATTGCAGTTGGCCAAAAAGGGTGTATGCGTCATTTTCTGTATATATTCAAGAAAAGGGCATACACTTTTTTAGCCAACCAAACAGGTGGGCACTGGAAATCAATACTACAAAACATATCACTTCGCATCAGTCAGAAGAGCCATCCTCATAAAGTGTAAACACCAGAAATGCAGGACAGGGCAAGGAGAAAAGGGAGCCCTGTGAGGCTTATACTGGAAATGTATATTGCCAACGGTCACTCTGGAGAAGTGTACTGTGTTTACTAAAGCATCTAAAAAATGAGCTACAGAGCACAGGGCGCTTGCACTCATGGACGTATATCATGGCAAAACAAAAATCGAGAGGACACAGGCACCCCAATGTATACCGCCTCACTGTTTAAAAGATCCTCGACTAGGATATAACTTAAATGTCTCTGGAGGGAAAAAATGGATACAGATGTGGTGCTTATGTAGAGTGGAATATGACTCAGCCTGGAAATCAATGCAATATGGCCACGTGAAACAACTCCAGAGGAGTTACGTATGATCATTCAAAGTCACAGAATTCAAAAAGAAAAAGACATACTATATCACTAATACATGGAATGTAATCTTGGCTACACATGAACTGAATTACGAAACAGAACAGGGTCTCAAATATAGAAAACCAACTTATTCTTGCTTAAGCATTAGGTGAGTTGGGGTGCTGCATAAAACCAGAGATTGAAATTAGCACAGATACTGGTCCATAAGCCAAATATGTAATAGTCAAGACCTACTGCTTGCTCAACAAAATGGACTCAAAACCCCATATTCAACGCCTAGGAATATACCTGACTAGTAAGAATCTTCAAACCCATGGGTTTATATGTCTCCGTAAGAGAATCAAGCGTGTCTACAGAGGCATGAACACAGCAGTGAAAATACGATAAATCCCATTATCAAAATAAATTACAGAAACAAAAAACACAATGACAGTGAAATAGAGAGCAATTCTTAAATAATTCATTCAGGGCCTGTGATGCAACCTGGATTTACCACATCTACACCCAGAGCTGAGTGAGACATAAGGTTGGGCACTTCGGGCTTATAGCATTGGTGTGGTTCGATGAGCAAATGCAGACCCTTTGAAGTCATACTGCATGGTACCCATTCCATGGGTCCCAACTCTCCAGGTTTAAGGGATTCTTCCTTCAGCTAAAACATGCATGGGAAACCCACAGTATGGTGCACCGTGTGACCGGGAAACGTTTACAAATGCATCTCAGTTTTCGTCCCCTTTTACTCGGCTTCACCATTCCAGACCCTTTACTAACACTCTCCCCACTTGGAGAGTCAGTGCCTTTAACCTCCTGTTTGGCACAGTTTGCAATTTCTGCGCAAGATGAACAGGAATAGGGAGAACCAATGAGAGACTAGCTGTAGGTGTCTGCACGGGCAAATTTAATGCTCAGTTCCCACCAGGAAGAGGAATTAACCAAAGGCTCAGCATGCCGTTCAGGAACCAGATTAGGGCCTGAAGCAATCCTGCGGGTTTGCGGCCAGCTCACAAGATAGCGAGTTGAAGAAAGGAGCTCAGGGGCACTGTAACTCACAAACATGCAGAGTTATATATGACAGCTATCGTCCAAAAATATATTGAAGGAAGGCTGCGAAGACGATTGTAAGCGGGGCAGAATTGCAGGAAACGATTTCAGGGGGTAGACGGGAATTGCATTTAAAGCATAGGAAAAGAGGCAGAACGTCGACAATGTTGCTCTTGGCCAAAAAGTGCGTATGCGTTTTTTCCTGAATATATTCAGGAAAAAACGCATACGTCCTTTTTGGCCAACCAAGCAAGCATGTTAAAGAAATCTGCACTACAATGAAGTCTCACTGCCCCCCGGTCAAAAGGGCCATCTGAAAAAAGTGTAAAATGCAGAAAGGCAGCACAGGCCATGGAGAAGAGGGAGCCTTGTTATGCTGATGGGCGGGATGTAGATTGCCAACAGCCGCTCTGGAGAAGTGTATGGTGTTTCCTGGAACACCTATAAAACAAAGCAACAGAGCCTACGACACTTCCACTTATGGTCCTATAGCTTAGGGAATTTAAAATCGAAAACACACAGCCACCCCAAAGTGTCGGACGGCTCTGTTTACAAGAACCTCGTCTACGGTACAAGTTAAATATCCCAGAATGTGAAAAATGGATAAAGAAGTTGTGGTGCGTACGTACAATGGAATATCACTCAGCAATGAAATCTATGTCATCAGGCCCGTCGCGGCATAATGAGTGGATTCAGGTACGATGATTCTAAGTGTAATAAGTCACACAAAAAATGAAACATCATAAGATATCACTAATACAAGGATTGTATACTTGGCTACACATGACCTGAATTGCAAAACAGGACAGGGTCTCAAATTTAGGACACCAACTTATGCTTGCTTAAGGGGAAAGGTGAGTTGGGGTGCTGCATAAAACCAGAGATAGAAATTAGCACAGATACCTTTCCATAAGCCAAATATGTAATAGAAAAGACCTACTTTTTGGTCAACGAAATGACTCAACACCCCATATTCACCACCTAGGAATATACCTGACTAGTAAGAGTCTTAAAACGTATGGATTTATATGTCTCCATAAGAGAATCAAGCGTGTGTAGAGCGACATAAACGCAGCAGTGAAAATCAGCTAAATCACATTTTCAAAATAAATTTCAAAAACATAACAAAATGGCAGTGAAATAGAGAGCAATTCTTAAAAAATTCTTTCAGGGCTTGTGATGCAACCTGGATTTAACACATCTACACCCACAGCTGGATGAGACATAAGGCTGGACACTTCGAGCTGATAGCATTGGTGAGGTTCTGTGAGCAAATGCAGACCATTTGAAGTCATACAGCATTTTACCCATTCCATGGGTTTCAACTCTCCAGGTTTAAGGGATTCTTCCTTCAGCTAAAACGTGCATGGGAAACCCAGTGTATGGTCCACCGTGTGATTGGGAAACGTTTTTAAATGCATCTCAGTTTTCGTCCCCTGGTACTCGGGTTCACCATTCCAGACGCTTTACTAACACTCTCCCCACTTGGAGAGTCAGTGTCTTTAACCTCCTGTCTGGCTCAGTTTGCAATTTACGCAGAAGATGTACAGGAATAGGGAGAACCAATGAGAGATTAGCTGTAGGTGTCTGCATGGGCAAATGTAATGCTCATTTCCCACCAGGAAGGAGAATTAAACAAACGGTCAGCGTGCAATGCCGGATCAAGATTAGGGCCAGAAGCAATCCTATGGTTTTGCAGCCAGCTCAAAAGAAAACGAGTTGAAGAAACGAGCTCAGGGGCACTGTAATTCACAAACATGCAGAGTTATAAATGACAGCTATTGTCCAAAAATATATTGAAGTAAGGACGCGAAGAGGACTTGAAAGTGGGGCAGAATTGCAGGAAACCGATATCAGGAGTTAGACTGAAAATGCATTTAAAGCATAGGAAAAGAGGCAGGACGTTGACAATGATGCACTTGGCTAAAAAGGGCGTATTCGATTTTTCCTGAATATAGTCAGGAAAAAACGCATACACGCTTTTTGGCCAACCAAGCAAGCTTGCAAAGGAAATCTGCACTACAATGAAGTCTCACTTCTCCCTGGTCATAAGGGCCATCTGAAAAAACTGTAAAATCCAGAAAGACAGGACAGGCCATGGAGAAAACAGAGCATTGTTATGCTGATGGGTGGGATGTAAATTGCCAACAGCCACTCTGGAGAAGTGTATGGCGTTTCCTGAAACACCTAAAAAAGAAAGGAACTGAGCCCAGTGCACTTCCACATATGGTCTTTTAGCTTAGAGAAATTAAAATCAGAAAGACGCAGCCACCACAAACTTTGGGACAGCTCTGTTTAGAACCTTGTCTACCCTACAAGTTAAATATCCCAGAGAGCAAAAAAGGGATAAAGAAGTTGTAGTACTTACGTAAAATGGAATATCACTCAGCAAGGAAATCTATGTCATCAGGCCCAAAGCAGCATAAGGACTGGATTCAGGTACGATGTCTCTAAGTGAAATAAATCACACAGATAAAGAAACCTCATAAGATGTCACTAATACACGGAATGTACACTTGGCTACACATGAACTGAAATACAAAACAGAACAGGGTCTCAAATTTAGAAAACCAACTTATGCTTGCTTATGGGGAAAGGTGAGTTGGGGTGCTGCATAAAAACAGAGATTGAAATTAGCACAGATACAGTTCCATAAGGCAAATACGTAAGAGACAAGACCTACTCCTTGCTCAACGAAATGCACTAAACACCCTATATTCAACGCCTAGGAATACACCTGGCTAGTAAGAATCTTCAAACCCATGGATTTATATGTCTCCATAAGAGAATCAAGCGTGTGTACAGCTGCATGAAGGCAGCAGAGAAAATCCGATAAATCCTATTATCAAAATGAATTACAAAAACAAAACACAATGACAGTGAAATAGAGAGCAATTCTTAAAAAATTCATTCAGGGCTTGTGATGCAACCTGGATTTACCTCATCTACACCCAGAGCTGAGTGAGACATAAGGTTGGACACTTCGGGCTGATAGCATTGGTGAGGTTCGATGAGCAAATGCAGACCATTGGAAGTCATACTTCATGGTACCCATTCCATGGGTCCCAACTCTCCAGGTTTAAGCAATTCTTCCTTCAGCTATAACATGCGTGGGAAACCCACAGTATGGTGCACCGTGTGACTGGGAAACGTTTTCAAATGCATCTAAGTTTTCGTCCCCTTTTACTCGGGTTCACCATTCCAGACGCTTTTCTAACACTCTCCCCACATGGAGAGTCAGTTTCTTTAAACTCCTGTTTGGCAAAATTTGCAATTTCTGCTCAAGCTGAACAGGAATAGGGAGAACCAATGAGAGACTAGCTGTAGGTGTCTGCACGGGTAAATGGAACGCTCATTTCCCACCAGGAAGGGGAGTTAACCAAAGGATCAGCGTGCCTTGCCGGAACCAGATTAGGGCCTGAAGCAATCCTGCGGTTTTGCGGCCAGCTCAGAAGAAAGCGAGTTGAAGAAAGGTGCTCAGGGACACTGTAATTCACAAACCTGCAGAGTTATGAATGACAGCTATCGTCCAAAAATGTATTGAAGTAAGTCTTCGAAGAGGACTTGAAAGCGGGGCAGAAATTCAGGAAAACGATTTCAGGGGGTAGACGGGAATTTTACTTAAAGCATAGGAAAAGAGGCAGAATGTAGACAATGATGCACTTGGCCAAAAAGGGCGCATGCGTTTTTTCCTGAATATATTCAGGAAAAAACGCATACGTACTTTTTGCCAACCAAGCAAGCGTGTAAAGGAAATATGCACTACAATGAAGTCTCACTGTCCCCGCGTCAAAAGGGCCATCTGAAAAAAGTGTAAAATCGAAAAAGTCAGGAGAGGTCTTGGAAAACAGGGAGCCTTGTTATGCTGATGGGCGGTATGTAAATTGCCAACAGCCACTCTGGAGAAGTGTATGGTGTTTCCTGAAACAGCTAAAAAACAAAGCAACGGAGCCTACGGCACTTCAACTTATGGTCCTATAGCTTAGAGAAATGAAAATCAAAAGCACACAGCCACCCCAAAGTTTCGGACAGCTATGTTTAGAAGAACCTCGTCTACGGAGAAGTAAAATATCCCAGAAGGTGAAAAATGGATAAAGAAGAAGTTGTATAACGTACATACAATGGAATATCACTCAGCAAGGAAATCTATGTCATCAGGCCCGTCGTGGCATAATGAGTGGATTCAGGTACGATGATTCTAAATGAAATAAGTCACACAGAAAATGAAACATAACATATCACTAATCCACGGAATGTAAACTTGGCTACACATGAACTGAATTACAAAACAGAACAGGGTCTCAAATTTAGAAAACCAACTTATGCTTATTTATGGGGAAAGGTGAGTTGGGGTGCTGCATAAAACCACAGACAGAAATTAGCACAGATACCTTTCCATAAGCCAAATATGTAATAGTCAAGACATACCCCTTGCTCAACGAAACGGACTAAACACCCCATATTCAACGCCTAGGAATACACCTGACTAGTAAGAATCTTCAAACCCATGGATTTATATGTCTCTGTAAGAGAATGAAGAGTGTGTACAGCGGCATGAATGCCGCAGAGAAAATCCGATAAATACCATTATCAAAATGAAATACAAAAACAAAACACAAGGACAGTGAAATAGAGAGCAATTCTTAAATAATTCATTCAGGGCTTGTGATTCAACCTGGATTTCCCACATCTACACCCAGAGCTGAGTGAGACATAAGGTTGGGCACTTCGGGCTGATAGCATTGGTGAGGTTCGATGAGCAAATGCAGGCCCTTTGAAGTCATACTGCATGGTACCCATTCCATGGCTCCCAACTCTCCAGGTTTAAGGGATTCTTCCTTCAGCTAAAACATCCATGGGAAACCCACAGTATGGTGCACCGTGTGACCGGCAAACGTTTTCAAATGCATCTCAGTTTTCGTCCCCTTTTACTCGGGTTCAGCATTCCAGACCCTTTACTCACACTCTCCCCACTTGGAGAGTCAGTGCTTTAACCTCCTGTTTGGCACAGTTGGCAATTTCTGCGCAAGATGAACAGGAATAGGGAGAACCAATGAGAGACTAGCTTTAGGTGTCTGCACGGGCCAATTTAACTCTCATTTCCCACCAGGAAGAGGAATTAACCAAAGGCTCAGCATGCCGTGCCGGAACCAGATTAGGGCCTGAAGTAATCCTGCGGGTTTGCGACCAGCTCACAAGATAGCGAGTTGAAGAAAGGAGCTCAGGGGCAGTGTAACTCACAAACCTGCAGAGTTATAAATGACAGCTATCATCCATAAATATATTGAAGGAAGGCTGCCAAGAGAACTTGTAAGCATGGCAGAATTGCAGGAAAACGATTTCAGGGGGTAGACGGGAATTGCATTTAAAGCATAGGAAAAGAGGCAGAACGTCGACAATGATGCTCTTGGCCAAAAAGGGCGTATGCCTTTTTTCCTGAATATATTCAGGAAAAAACGCATACGCCCTTTTTGGCCAACCAAGCAAACATGTTAAAGAAATCTGTACTACCATGAAGTCTCACTGCCCCACGGTCAAAAGGGCCATCTGAAAAAGTGTAAAATCCAGAAAGGCAGCACAGGCCATGGAGAACAGGGAGCCTTTTTATGCTGATGGGCGGGATGTAAATTGCCAACAGCCACTCTGGAGAAGTGTATTGTGTTTCCTGGAACACCTAAAAAACAAAGCAACGGAGCCTACGGCACTTCCACTTATGGTCCTATAGCTTAGGGAAATTAAAATCAAAAACACACAGCCACCCCAAAGTTTCGGACGGCTCTGTTTACAAGAACCTCGTCTACGGTACAGGTTAAATATCCCAGAATGTGAAAAATGGATAAAGAAATTGTGGTACGTACGTACAATGGAATATCACTCACCAATGAAATCTATGTCATCAGGCCCGTCGCGGCATAATGTGTGGATTCAGGTACGATGATTCTAAGTGAAATAAGTCACACAGAAAAAGAAACATCATCAGATATCACTAATACACGGAATGTAAACTTGGCTACACATGAACTGAATTACAAAACAGAACAGGGTCTCAAATTTTGAAAACCAACTTATGTTTGCTTAAGGGGAAAGGTGAGTTGGGGTGCTGCATCAAACCAGAGATAGAAATTACCACAGATACCATTCCATACGTCAAATATGTAATAGTCAAGACCCACCCCTTGGTCAACGAAATGGACTAAACACCACATATACAAATCCTAGGAGTACACATGACTAGTAAGAATCTTCAAACCCATGGATTCATATGTCTCCGTAAGAGAATCAAGAGTGTGTACAACTGCATGAATGCAGCAGAGAAAATCCGATAAATCCCATTATTAAAATGAATTACAAAATCAAAACACAATGACACTGAAATAGAGAGCAATTCTTAAATAATTCATTCAGGGCTTGTAATGCAACCTGGATTTACCACATCTACACCCAGAGCTGAGTGAGACATAAGGTTGGACACTTCAGGCTGATAGCATTGGTGAGGTTCGATGAGCAAACGCAGACCCTTTGAAATCATACTGCATGGTACCCATTCCATGGGTCCCAACTCTCCAGGTTTACGGGATTCTTCCTTCACCTAAAACATGCATCTGAGTCCCAGAGTATGGTCCACCGTGTGACTGGGAAACGATTTTAAATGCCTCTCAGGTTTCGTCCCCTGGTACTCGGGTTCACCATTCCAGACGCTTTACTAACTCTCTACCCACTTGGAGAGTCAGTGCCTTTAACCTCCTGTTTGGCACAGTTTGCAATTTCTGCGCAAGATGAACAGGAATAGGGAGAACCAATGAGAGACTAGCTGTAGGTGTCTGCACGCGCAAATTGAATGCTCATTTCCCACCAGAGAAGGGAATTTACCAAAGGCTCAGCATGCTGTGCAGAAACCAGATTAGGGCCTGAAGCAAACCTGCGGGTTTGCGGCCAGCTCACAAGAAAGCGAGTTGAAGAAAGGAGCTCAGGGACACTGTATTTAACAAACCTGCAGAGTTATAAATGGCAGGTATCATACAAAAATATATTGAAATAAGGCTGCGAAGAGGACTTGAAAGCGGGGCAGAATTACAGGAATATGATTTCAAGAGGTAGACGGGAAGTGCTCTGAAAGCATAGGAGAAGAGGCAGATCCTCGACAATGATGCACTTGGTCAAAAAGTGCATATGCGTTTTATCAGGGCCCTAATTAAAGAGGGTAGGGGGCTCCCAGCATGCTTTCATGGACAACAGGAGGCCCACATCGCCAAGGCGATGTGAGCCAGCCAGGCAGGAGTGACCTCACATCAGAGGGCCCACCTCACAGAAGAGTAAGGAACCCAGCCAGGATCAGACTCTCACCAGAGTGCCCACATCAGCAAGGGGCTGTGAACCAGGCAGGAGTGTCATCACACCCGTGGGGCCACATCATCAAAAGTTGGGGTACCCAGGAAATGTGGTCTCAAACCAGAGGAACCACATCTCCATGGGTCTCAGAGCGAGGCAGGCAGGATTAACCTCACAACACATGGCCTATTGTATAAAAAGGTGAGGAATCCAGCAGTTGGAACATCCCAGCAGGCGTCGCAGAGCAGCAGGGCTATGGGATCCAGGCAGTGATGAACTCACAACAGAGGGCCCTCATCATGAAACTGTGAGCAAACCAGCCGTTGTGACCTCAGAGCACAAGGCCCACATCCCCATGGGGAAGGGAACCAAGCAGGAGTGTCATCGCACCAGTGGGCACACATCAGAAAATGTGGGGAGCCCAGCAGTTAGGGCCTGACGCCAGAGGGCTCTCATCAACGAGGAGAGGAGGCTCCCAGCAGGCTCCAACTGCTACCAGAGGGCCGCCATTGTCAATGCGGGATGTGCCAGCCAGGCAGGAGTGACCTCAGAGCAGAGGGCCCACCTCACAAAAGTGTGAGGAACCCAAAGAGAATCAGACTCTCACCACAGGGCCCACATCACCAAGGGAATGGGAACCAGGCTGGAGTGTCCTCACACCAGTGAGGCCTCATCACCGAAATGTGAGTGACCCAGCATATGTGGCTTCAAACCAGAGGACACATATCACCAAGGGGCTGGGAGTGAGGCAGGCAGGAGGAGCCTCAAAACATAGGGACCATAGAATAAAAATGGTGAGGAATCCCGCAGTTGGAACCTCCTAGCAGGCGGCCAGGAGCAGCGAGGCTATGGGATCCAGACCTGACTGAACTCAAAACAGAGGGCCCTCATCATGAAACTGTGAGCAACCCAGCCGTTGGGACCTCAGAGCAGAAGGCCCACATTCCCATGTGGTTGGGAACATGGCATAAGTGTACTCGCACCACAGGGCACACATCAGAGAATTTTGGAAGCCCAGAAGTTAGGGCCTGACGTCAGAGGGCCCTCATTACCAAGGGGAGGAGACTCCAAGCAGGCACCAACTCCCAACTGAGGGCCCATGTCGCCAAGGTGACATGTGACAGCCAGGCAGGAGTGACCTCACAGCAGAGGGCCTACCTCACAGAAGTGTGAGGAACCCAGCCAGGATAAGACTCTCACCAGAGGGCCCACATCACCAATGGGATCTGAAAAAGGCAGGACTGTCTTCACACCTGTGTGGCCACATGATAGAAAGGTGAGGAACCCATCACATGTGGCCTAAACCAGAGGACCCACATCTCCAAGGGGCTCGGAGTGAGGCAGGCAGGAGGAGCCTCACAACACAGGGCCCATAGAATAAAAAAGCTGAGGAATCTTGCAGTGGGAACCTCTCAGCAGGCGGCCCAGAGCACTGAGTCTATGCGATCCAGGCTGC
This sequence comes from Delphinapterus leucas, assembly GCF_059928025.1. NCBI lineage: Eukaryota > Metazoa > Chordata > Mammalia > Artiodactyla > Monodontidae > Delphinapterus > Delphinapterus leucas. The sequence continues at coordinate 4,474,382 of NW_028322247.1, read as the reverse complement.
AGTGAACTCACAGCAGAGGGCCCACATCATGAAACTGTGAGCAACCCAGACATTGGGACCTCAGAGCAGAAGGCCCACATCCCCATGGGGATGGGAACTTCGCAGGAGTGTCCTCGCACCACTTAGCAGGTATCAGAAAATGTGGGTACCCAGCAGTTAGTGCCTGACGCAAGAGGGCCCTCATCACTGAGGGGAGGAGGCTCCCAGCAGGCTCCAACTGCCACAAGAGGGCCGATGTTGCCCAGGTGGGGTGTGCCAGCCAGGCAGGAGTGACCTCACAGCAGAGGGCACACCTCACAGAAGGGTGAGGAACCCAAAGAGGATCAGACTCTCACCAGAGGGCCCACATCATCAAGGGGATAAGAACCAGGCAGGAGTGTCCTCACACCAGTGGGGCCACATCATCAAAAGGTGAGGGACGCAGCACACCTGGCCTCAAACCAGAGGACACACATCACCAAGGGGCTGGGAGTGAGGCAGGCAGGAGGAGTCTCAAAACAGAGGGCCCATAGAAGAAAAAAGGTGAGGAATCCCGCAGTTGTAACATCCCAGCAGGTGGCCAGGAGCAGCGTGGCTATGGGATCCAGGCTGGAGTGAACTCACACCAGAGGGCCCTCATCATGAAACTGAGCAACACACCGTTGGGACCGCAGAGCAGAAGGCCAACATTCCCATGGGGTTGGGAACTTGGCAGGAGTGTACTCGCACCACAGGTCGCACATCAGAAAATTTTGGGAGCCCAGGAGTTAGGGCCTGACGCCAGAGGGCCCTCATTACCGAGGGGAGGAGACTCCCAGCAGGCACCAACTCCCACCAGATGGCCGACGTCGCCAAGGCTGGGTGTGCCAGCCAGGCAGGAGTGACCTCAGAGAAGAGGGCACACCTCACAGAAGTGTGAGTAACCCAACCAGGATCAGACTCTCACCGGAGGGCCCACATCACCAAGGGGATGGGAACCAAACAGGAGTGTCCTCACACCAGTGGGGCCACATCAGCCAAAGGTGAGGAACCCAGCACATGTGGCCTCAAACCAGAGGACAGACATCACCAAGGGGCTGGGAGTGAGGCAGGTGTCTGGAGGGGCACATTTAACTCTAATTTCCCACCAGGAAGAGGAATTAACCAAAGGCTCAGAGTGCCGTGCGGGACCCAGATTATGGCCTGAAGCAAACCTGCGGGTCTGTGGCCAGCTTTCAAGGAAACGAGTTAAGAACGGAAATCACGGGCACTGTAATTCACAAACCTGCAGAGTTATAAATGACAGCTATTGGCAAAAATATATTGAAGTAAGTCTGCACAGAGGACTTGAAAACGAGGCAGAATTGCAGGAATCATATTTCAGGAGGTAGATTGGAATTGCATTTAAAGCATGTGAAAAGCGGCAGATCTTTGACAGTGATGCACTTGGACAAAAGTGCGTATACATTTTTCCTGAATATATTCAGGAAAAAACGCATATGCCCTTTTTGGCCAACCAAGCACTCGAGCAATGGAAATCCGCACTACAATGAAGTCTCATTTCCCATTCGTCAAAAGGGCCATCTGAAAAAAGTTTAAAAACCAGAAACACAGGACAGGCCATGGAGAAAAGGGAGCCTTGTTATGCTGATGGGCGGGATGTAAATTGCCAACAGACACTCTGGAGATGTTTATAGTGTATCCTGAAACATCTGACAAACAAAGCTACAGACCCTAGGGCACTTCCACTTTTGGCCCTATAGCTTAGGAAAATTAAAATCAAGAAGACACAGCCAACACAAAATTTAGGGCTGCTGTGTTTCCAAGAACCTCGAGTCCAGTACAAATTAAATATCCCAGAAAGAAAAAAATGGATAAAGGAGTTGTGCTACTTACGTACAACGGAATATCACTCAGCAATGAAATCAATGTCATCAGGCTTGTAGCAGCAAATTGAGTGGATTTAAGTATGATGATTCTAAGAGAAATAGGTCACACAGAGTAAGATAATTATCATAAGGTATCACTAATAGAGAGAGTGTAAACTTGGCTACACATAAACTGAATTACAAAACCGAACAGAGTCTCACATTTAGATAAAAACTTATGCTTGCTTAAGGGGAAAGTTGAGTTGGGGTGCTGTATAAAACCAGTGATTGAAATTAGCACACATACCGTTCCATAAGCCAAATATGTAATAGACAAGACCTACTCTTTGCTCAACGAAATAGACTCATCCATGGTGTATCACCTCACACCTGTTAGAATGGGCATCATCAGAAAATCTACAAACAACAGATGCTGGAAAGGGTGTGGAGATAAGGAACCCTCTTCCACTATTGTTGGGAATGTAAATTGATACAGTCACTGTGGAGATTATGGAGTTTCTTATAAAACTAAGAATAGAATTACCATATGATACAGCAATGTCACTACTGGGCCTATACCCAGACAAAACCATAAATCAAAAAGAGACATTCACCGCAATGTTCATTGCATCACTATTTACAATATCCAGGTAATGGAAGCAACCTAAATGCCCACAGACAGACGAATGCATAAAGATGAGGTACATATATAATATGGAATATTACTAAGCCATAAAAAGGAATGAAATTGGGTCATTTATAGAGACGTTGATGGATCTAGAGACTGTCATACAGAGTGAAGTAAGTCAGAAATAGAAAAACAAATCTTGTATATTAATGAATATATGTGGAACCTAGAAAAATTGTACAGATGAACCGTTTTGCAAGGCAGAAATAGAGCAACAGATGTAGACAACAAACGTATGGACACCAAGGGGGGAAAGCTGTTAGGGGGTGGTGGTGGGAGGAGTTGAGAGATTGGGATTGGCATGTATACATTTATATGTATAAAATCGATAACCAAAAATAACCTGCTGTATAAAAAAATAAAATAAATTCAAAATTACAAAAAGTAAAACAGAAAAAATATTCTTCCCTTCACATACATGTATTTATATGAATAAATTATTTCCATGCTTATATCTGTAAATACAAAAAAGAGGAATAAAATCTACCTTGAACCAAAAACGAAAAAAAGAAAAAAAAAACAGAACACACCAGTTACACAGAGGAAAACCGTATCAGGGCACTTGCTCCAGTTGTAAACAATTCTGAAGTTGGTCAGTGGTGGGGAATCATCTCCCATTCAGCCAGCAGGCCCCACGCAACAAGCGTCCTCTTTGCAAAGCTGGGGGCCCATGCCGAGGCATCTGTGAGTAAACGTGGGGCGAGCCCCAGGCCAGCTGCTGCTGAAATGTTCCCACCCTTCCCGGGTAAAACACCTGAATATGTACAAGGACTTGAAAGCCTAGAGGAAGGGCCATGGAGCCACATGAGCGACAGCATGCCAGCCGACTTGGTGCCTGCAGGCCAGCCAGGATGGTCCTGGCCCTGGGTGCTCTTCTGGAAGCTTTCCATTTCCCTGCCTGAGATACCCCTGCTGTCCCGGCCCCCACTGCTTTCTCCCTCACTCACCTCTGTCCAGGGAGAAATTCCAGCAGCAGGTATCGGTGACACATCCTCTTCTTTAGCAGGTGGCATCTTGGCAACTGCTGCAGAAAGTCCAGCAGAGCCCCACTCACACTGGGCCACCCACAAAGCCGTGGCCTCTCACTCCCTCCCACCAGTCCAGCCCCGAGACTGCTGACAGGGCAGAGAAAATGGCGTCAGGCACAGCTGCAGGGGCTCTTGCTGCCTGGAGCGGTGTTTATATTGATCTCAACCCAGGCACACCAGGGGAGGGCTGGCCGGCACGGTCAGGCTTCCCAGGCCAGCCAATAATCACCCATCAGGGGCTCACAGTTGCAGAAACTGGAACTTGCTGAATCGGCCAGGTCCAAGAAACAGGTGTGGGCTCCTGAGAGTCAGGATAGACAAGGGGCTGCAGCTCTGGCTTGTTTTCTAATTATATTATCTGGCCCATGAGTGGGAGACAACTTCAAGAAAACCCTCTCCTAATGAGAGGAACCCAGGAGTCAGGGAGAGGAGGGGTGGGTGTTGGGTGGAGACAGAGGACTGGTGCCCCGGGTGCAGTGGAAGTCTCTGGAAGACCAGGTGGGGGGAGGCCACACAGAGTGATGCCCAGGGTCACAGACCTGTCGGAGCTGCTGTTTGTTAGTTCAAGTCCTGCTCTGAGGTGCTCTGTGTCAGATCTGAGTGACAGGTGAGCTGGGAGTGCTCTGAAATGAGGGCGATGTGCACGGTTCCTGTGTGCCCAGCCCTGCCACGGTATCTGCAAGGGTAGCTCTGTATCCTGGGAGGGGCCTGACCACGAGAGCCCCATGGGCTGCAGGGGAACCTGCCCAGGGAACCCCATATCCTGGGAGGGGCCTGAACCGAGAGCCCCGTGGGCTGGGGTGGGGGTGGGGTACCTGTCCAGGTGAGCTCCATATCCTAGGATTGGCCTGACCTCGAGAGCCCCATGGGCTGCTGGAGTCCTGGTAAAGTATGTCAGGACAGTCAGTGAAGCCACCGAGGATATACCTCCAGTAGTTCCTAAATCCTACACCCTGCTGGTCATTCTACCAACCACCAGGACTTGGTATTCTGTATTAGTCTTCAATGATGCCTTCTTTTGTATTCTACTAGTCCCAGACTCACAAGAAATTTTGGCTTGTGAGTGGCAGGACTCAACATAAAACTAAAACAATACTTCCGGGCCGTGTTGCCCCAAGGGTTCAAAAATTCCCACACCATCTTTGGGGAAAGCTCAGCTAAAGACCTAAAAGTTCTACCTCTGGAAAAGGAAACACTCCTTCAATATGCAGACGACATTCTGATCGCCAGCCCTACTAAGGAGACCTCTGAACTACCAAGCCAATAAAGGATACAAGTTGTCCAAGAAAAAGCTCAAATATCACAGACTACGGTGACCTGCCTGGGCTTCATTCTCAGAGAAGGTCGGAGAAGCCCAACCCAGGAAAGGGAAGAAACAATTTACAGCCTTACCCATTTCTAAAACTAGAAGACAGCTTAGAGATTCCTGGCGAGGCCAGGGTTTGCTGCTTCTGGATCCCTAACTACAGTCTACTAGCTGGGCCTCTATATGAAACACTGAAAGGAAAAGATGATGATCCTTTTGAATAGAATCCAGAAGTGGCCTTTCAAGAATGGAAAGAGCAGTCAATTCAGACCCTTGCCCTGGAACTCCCTAATTTAGTTAAACCCTTTGACCTTTACTTTCCTGGTGAACGGTGAATCACCTTTGGAGTATTAGTGCAAAACCTGGGACCACTTGAAATGGAACAATGCAAGAATGCCATCCAGGTAGGATAAACTACGGTCACCAAGGGGCTTGGCCCACCGCCACATCTGGCCAAGAAACTGGCAGTATCTGAAAACCTGGAAATCAGCAGCCCAAAAGGCCACCTCCCTCCTAAGGGAAAAGGACCCCACGTGGTGATCCTAACACCCAACGATGCCCTGAATTTGCAGGGTTTGCTCCGTGGGCACACTGACCTTGAGTGAGGAAGTCCTCCAACTCCAACCTCCAGAGAGATAACTGGGGCAAAGGGGCACCATGACGACTCGTGTGACCATCACTTGACCTGGAGTTTCTCTCATAAAACAACAAGAGTGTGTCCCAAAAGAGTAGACTACTGCTTGCAGGACTTACTGCGCCCAGAGGGGAGGTAATAATCTTGGCGGGGGAACCGTATATCACGCTGTCACCATAGAAAATCCTACAGACACTGTGATCATGGTGGCCAATAAGACCGGCTGGACTCCTGTTTACTTCAAATGGCTGTTGACCCAGTGGCCATCATGGTCCTTCATCACCACTGACCCTGGACTGTCTTGGAGTTGAGCAGGCAGGGTCCTGACACCTGGTGCTGTTTTTACGTTAATTCAGGGGCCTAACTGAAGAAAACACAGACTACTGGTCAGAGCATCTAGGCTGGCAGAAACGGTCAGCCTAATGTGGCCGAACAAATGTGGGGCGGGGTGAAACTGGACCTCACAGCGTCACTGCACATCTCCTTCCTGGACCCTTAAAGGTCATTAGAATCTATAACACTACCAATACTTGTGCTCAGGCGGACGAGCAGGGAGGCAGGAGGCCTGCGGACAATCAACGTCACCTGGAGGCTGCTGGGGAGAATTTCAGACCCTTGCCCACGGGTATGAGGGCTCCTAACTCAGCACTCAGCAGTTACAGATGAAGGGTCTGCACCCTCAGCACTCTAAGAATGAGGAAGGGGACAAAATGCAGAAGAGGGGTTTGTCCCAGGCAAAGCCCCTTAAAAATCCCTGGGAGATAAAAATAGAATCTGGGCAATAAAATAAAGTCTAACCTTTTTTATCCTTTGTGCTTTGTCTAATTTCACGTGCTCCTAGGGTCCCGCATACAGAGGTTCAACAGCCGGCACTTCAGACCAGATTTCCTAGTGCAGAATGGCTGGGTCGACACCTCAGCTCCTGGGGCACAGTGCAGACTCCATGATATAGAGCCTGAGCTGCAGCCAACCGGGCCCTCGAGAGCTCCGCCCCCTCCCTCCCACTGACTCTGACAGGATCTCTACACAGCAGCCCAGCCCACAGCCCACGGGGTAGCACATGCTCTCACCTCTCCATTCTCTGATCAAAATATAAAGTTTCCTTTGCTTCTGAACAAAACTCAGTCTCAATCTGTTGGCTCCAATGACACTGGGCAGGGGGACACTTGTTGGGGTCCACTCTGGAGGATCAGTAACAGAAATTGAGAACCTTGTAACTTCAATGAACAGATGTGTGAGCCAAACTGTAATTAACATAGAACAGTGTATAAGGCTCGGGTAAAATAAGATGTTTCTAACACTTCCATTTGATATTTCCATCACTTTATTATAAGCAAGTTCAGTGAAACGGTTTGTCTTATTTGTCAGGTCAATACTAGAGAAACGAAGTGGTTTTTTTCCAAGGATGTACATCTAATAATCTTGGTTAAAGCTTCAATCTTGTTTTAAATGCTTTTCCATTGAAAATGATACCTCTCTTTCAGCTCCCCCATTTCTGAGAAGTATAAAATCTTATAATTTATTATTACCAAAGGGGAAAGGTGGGAGGAGGGATAAATTAACAGTTTGGGATTAACACATACACACTGCTATGTATAAAATCGATCATCAACAAGGAACTACTGTATAGCACAGGGAACTACACTCAATATTTTGCAATAACTTATAAGGGGAAATAATCTGAAAAAAGAATAGATATTTTTATTGACATCATCTATTAATGACAGTTAAAATGGAACATAAGGGAAGACGGTGGTGAGTGCTTCTGACCCTGAAGACTTCAATCATCTAAAGTTTGGACTCTGCCTACTTCCCAAGGCCCTTAATGATCATATGTGTAGCCGTAGCTTAAAAAATTCCCCAGTTTGGGTTGTGGAGAGACAGTGATTTTGAAAAAGCCCTGGTGTTCTCCTCACATGAATGGGACACTTCCTACGCTAAAACATGCCTGTCACACCCAGAAGATGGTATACCGTCTGATCGGGAAGAGTTTGGAAAAGGCATCTCATCTCCTCATCTCCTGGTGCTCGGGTTCACCCCTCCAGCGTCTTTACGAACAGTCTCCCCACTTGGAGATGTCAGCACTGTCAACATCCTGTTGCATACAGTTTGGAATTTGTCCAGAGGATGAAGCAGAAGGAGGAGGAACAATGAGAGACAAGTCCTAGGTGTTCGGACAGGCACATGTCACTCTAATTTCCAATCAGGAAGACGAATTGACCAAAGGCTAGTGTTGCCCATGGAAACAGAATAGGGCTTGAGGAAAGCCCGCTGCTTTGTGGCCAGTTCCCATAAACCCAAGTTGAAAAATGGAACTCAGGGCCGCTAAAATTCACGAAACTGCAGAGTTGAAAATATCTCTCACTGAAAAATGTCTTGAGGAAAGTCAGAGAAAAGGACTTGTAAGCAACGGAGAATGGCAGGAAAGGGATTGGAAGAGGTAGAAAGGACTCGCCATTAAGCACAAGAAAAGGGGCTGAACATTGCCAACATTGCAGTTGGCCAAAAAGGGTGTATGCGTCTTTTTCTGTATATATTCAAGAAAAAGGCCTACACTTTTTTAGCCAACCAAACAGGTGGGCACTGGAAATCAGTACTACAAAACATATCACTTCGCATCAGTCAGAAGAGCCTTCCTCATAAAGTGTAAACACCAGAAATGCAGGACAGGGCAAGGAGAATAGGGAGCCCTGTGAGGCTTATAGTGGAAATGTATATTGCCAATGGTCACTCTTGAGAAGTGTATTGTGTTTACTAAAGCATCTAAAAAATGAGCTACAGAGCACACGGCACTTGCACTCATGGACGTATATCTTGGGAAAGACAAAAATCGAGAGGACACAGGCACCCCAATGTTTACCGCCTCTCTGTTTAAAAGATCTTCGACTAGGATATAATTTATATGTCTCTGGAGGGAAAAAATGGATAGCGATGTGGCACTTATGTAGAGTGGAATATTACTCAGCCTGAAAATCAGTGGAATATGGCCAGTTGTAACAACCCCAGAGGAGTTACGTATGATCATTCGAAGTCACATAATTCAAAAAGAAAAAGACATACGATATTACAAATACATGGAATGTAAACGTGGCTACAAATGACCTGAATTACAAAACAGAACGGGGTCTCAAATTTAGAAAACCACCTTATGCTTGCTTAAGGGGAAAGCTAAGTTGGGGTGCTGCATAAAACCACAGATTGAAATTAGCACAGATACCGTTCCATAAGCCAAATATGTAATAGACAAGACCTACTCCTTGCTCAACGAAATGGACACAACACCCCATATTCAACGCCTGGGAATATACCTGACATGTAAGAATCTAAAAACCCATGGATTTATATGTCTCCGTAAGAGTATCAAGCGTGTGTACAGTGGCATAAAGGCAGCAGTGAAAATCCGATAAATCCCACTATCAAAATAATTTTCAAATACAAAACACAATGAGAGTGAAATAGAGAGCAATTCTTAAATAATTCATTCAGGGCTTGTGATGCAACCTGGATTTACCACATCTACACCCAGAGCTGAGTGAGACATAAGGCTGGATACTTCGGGCTGATAGCATTGGTGAGGTTCGGTAAGCAAATGCAGACCCTTTGAAGTCATACTGCATGGTACCCTTTCCATGGGTCCCAACTCTACAGGTTTAAGGGATTCTTCCTTCAGCTAAAGCATGCATGGGAAACCCAGAGTATGGTCCACCGTGTGATTGGGAAATGTTTTCAAATCCATCTCAGTTTTCGTCCCCTGGTACCCGGGTTCACCATTCCAGATGCTTTACTAACACTCTCCCCACCTGCAGAGTCAGTGCCTTTAACCTCCTGTTTGGCACAGTTTGCAAAATCTGCGCAAGGTGAACAGGAAAAGGGAGAACCAATGAGGGACCAGCTGTATGTGTCTGCACGGGCAAATGTAATGCTCATTTCCCACCAGGAAGAGGAATTAACCAAAGGCTCAGCATGCCCTGCTGGAAACAGATTAGGGCCTAAAGCAATCCTGCGGTTTTGCTACCAGCTCACAAGGAAACGAGTTGAAGAATGTAGCTCAAGTGCACTCTAATTCACAAACCTGCAGAGTTATGAATGACAGCTATCGTCCAAAAATATATTGAAGGAAGGCTGCGAAGAGAACTTGAAAGACGTCAGAATTTCAGGAAAGCGATTTCAGGGGATAGACTGGAATTGCACTTAAAGCATAGGAAAAGAGGCAGAATGTCGACAATGATGCACTTGGCCAAAAACGGCGTATGCGTTTTTTCCTGAATATATTCAGGAGAAAACGCATACGCCCTTTTTGGTCAACCAAGCAAGCATGTTAAGGAAATCTGCACTACAATGAAGTCTCACTGCCCCCTGGTCAAAAGGGCCATCTGAAAAAAGTGTAAAATCCAGAAAGGCAGTACAGGCCATGGAGAACAGGGAGCCTTGTTATGCTGATGGGCGGGATGTAAATTACTAACAGCCACTCTGGAGAAGTGTATGGTATTTCCTGGAACACCTAAAAAACAAAGCAACGGAGCCTACGGCACTTCCACTTATGGTCCTATAGCTTAGGGAAATTAAAATCAAAAACACACAGCCACCCCAAAGTTTCGCTCGGCTCTGTTTACAAGAACCTCGTCTACGGTACAAGTTAAATATCCCAGAATGTGAAAAATGGATAAAGAAGTTGTGGTACGTACGTACAATGGAATATCACTGAGCAATGAAATCTATGTCATCAGGCCCGTCGCGGCATAATGAGTGGATTCAGGTACGATGATTCTAAGTGAAATAAGTCACACAGAAAATGAAACATCATAAGATATCACTAATACACGGAATGTAAACTTGGCTACACATGAACTGAATTACAAAACAGAACAGGGTCTCAAATTTAGAAAACCAACTCATGCTTGCTTATGGGGAATGGTGATTTGGGGTGCTGTATAAAACCAGAGATAGAAATTAGCACAGATACCTTTCCATAAGCCAAATATGTAATAGTCAAGACCTACTGCTTGCTCAACGAAATGGACTAAACACCCCATATTCAACTCCTAGGAATACACCTGACTAGTAAGAATCTTCAAACCCATGGATTTATATGTCTCCGTAAGAGAATGAAGCGTGTGTACAGCGGCATGAATGCAGCAGAGAAAATCCGATAAATCCCATTATCAAAATGAATTACAAAAACAAAACACAAGGACAGTGAAATAGAGAGCAATTCTTAAATAATTCATTCAGGGCTTCTGATGCAACCTGGATTTACCACATCTACATCCAGAGCTGAGTGAGACATAAGGTTGGGCACTTCGGGCTGATAGCATTGGTGAGGTTCGATGAACAAATGCAGACCCTTTGAAGGCATACTGCATGGTACCCATTCCATGGGTCCCAACTCTCCAGGTTTAAGGGATTCTTCCTTCAGCTAATACATGCATGGGAAACCCACAGTATGGTGCACCGTGTTACCGGGAAACGTTTTCAAATGCATCGCAGTTTTCGTCCCCTTTTTCTCGGGTTCACCATTCCAGACCCTTTACGAACACTCTCCCCACTTGCAGAGTCAGTGCTTTAACCTCCTGTTTGGCACAGTTTGCAATTTCTGTGCAAGATGAACAGGAATAGGGAGAACCAATGAGAGATTAGCTGTAGGTGTCTGCACGGGCAAATTTAACGCTCATTTCCCACCAGGAAGAGGAATTAACCTAAGGCTCATCATGCCGTGCTGGAACCAGATTAGGGCCTGAAGCAATCCTGCGGGTTTGCGGCCAGCTCACAAGAGAGCGAGTTGAAGAAAGGAGCTCAGGGGCCCTGTAACTCACAAACCTGCAGAGTTATAAATGACAGCTATCGTCCAAAAATATATTGAAGGAAGGCTGCGATGAGAACTTGTAAGCGGGGCAGAATTGCAGGAAAATGATTTCAGGGGGTAGACGGGAATTGCATTTAAAGCATAGGAAAAGAGGCAGAACGTCGACAATGATGCTCTTGGCCAAAAAGGGCGTATGCGTTTTTTCCTGAATATATTCAGGAAAAAACGCATACGCCCTTTTTGGCCAACCAAGCAAGGATTTTAAAGAAATCTGCACTACAATGAAGTCTCACTGCCCCCCGGTCAAAACGGCCATCTGAAAAAAGTGTAAAATCCAGAAAGGCAGCACAGGCCATGGAGAACAGGGAGGCTTGTTATGCTGATGGGCGGGATGTAAATTACTAACAGCCACTCTGGAGAAGTGTATGGTATTTCCTGGAACACCTAAAAAACAAAGCAACGGAGCCTACGGCAATTCCACTTATGGTCCTATAGCTTAGGGAAATTAAAATCAAAAACTCACAGCCACCCCAAAGTTTCGGACGGCTCTGTTTACAATAACCTCGTCTACGGTACAAGTTAAATATCCCAGAATGTGAAAAATTGATAAAGAAGTTGTGGTACGTACGTACAATGGAATATCACTCAGCAATGAAATCTATGTCATCAGGCCCATCGCGGCATAATGAGTGGATTCAGGTACCATGATTCTAACTGAAATAAGTCACACAGAAAATGAAACATCATAAGATATCACTAATACACGGAATGTAAACTTGGCTACACATGAACTGAATTACAAAACAGAACAGGGCCTCAAATTTAGAAAACCAACTTATGCTTGCTTAAGGGGAAAGGTGAGTTGGGGTGCTGCATAAAACCAGAGATAGAAATTAGCACAGATACCATTCCATTCGTCAAATATGTAATAGTCAAGACCTACCCCTTGCTCAACGAAATGGACAAAACACGCCATATTCAATGCCTAGGAATACACCTGACTAGTAAGAATCTTCAAACCCATGGATTTATATGTCTCCATAAGAGAATGAAGCGTGTGTACAGCGGCATGAATGCAGCAGAGAAAATCCAATAAATCCCATTATCAAAATGAATTACAAAAACAAAACACAAGGACAGTGAAATAGGGAGCAATTCTTATATAATTCATTCAGGGATTGTGATGCAACCTGGATTTACCACATCTACATCCAGAGCTGAGTGAGACATAAGGTTGCGGACCTCGGGCTGATAGCATTGGTGATGTTCGATTAACAAATGCAGACCCTTTGAAGGCATACTGCATGGTACGCATTCCATGGGTCCCAACTCTCCAGGTTTAAGGGATTCTTCCTTCAGCTAATACATGCATGGGAAACCCACAGTATGGTGCAGCGTGTGACCGGGAAACGTTTTCAAATGCATTGCAGTTTTCGTCCCCTTTTACTCGGGTTCACAATTCCAGACCCTTTACTAACACTCTCCCTACTTGGAGAGTCAGTGCCTTTAACCTCCTGTTGAGCACAGTTTGCAATTTCTGCTCAAGAAGAACAGGAAGAGGGTGAACCAATGAGAGATTAGCTGTAGGTGTCTGCACGGGCAAATTTAACGCTCATTCCCCACCAGGAAGAGGAATTAACCAAAGGCTCAGCATGCCCTGCCAGAAACAGGTTAGGGCCTGAAGCAATCCAGCGGGTTTGCGGCCAGCTCACAAGATAGCGAGTTGAAGAAAGGAGCTCAGGGGCACTGTAACTCACAAACCTGCAGAGTTATAAATGACAGCTATCGTCCAAAAATATATTGAAGGAAGGCTGCGAAGAGAACTTGTAAGCGGGGCAGAATTGCAGGAAAACGATTTCAGGGGGTAGACGGTAATTGCATTTAAAGCATAGGAAAAGAGCCAGAACGTCGACAATGATGCTCTTGTCCAAAAAGGGCGTATGCGTTTTTTCTGAATATATTCAGGAAAAAACCCATATGCACTTTTTGGCCAACCAAGCAAGCATGTTAAAGAAATCTGCACTACAATGAAGTCTCACTGCCCCCCGGTCAAAAGGGCCATCTGAAAAAAGTGTAAAATCCAGAAAGGCAGCACAGGGCATGGAGAACCGGAGGCCTTGTTATGCTGATGGGCGGGATGTAAATTGCCAACAGCCACTCTGGAGAAGTGTATGGTGTTTCCTGGAACACCTAAAAAACAAAGCAACGGAGCCTACGGCACTTCCACTTATGGTCCTATAGCTTAGGGAAATTAAAATCAAAAACACACAGCCACCCCAAAGTTTCGGTCGGCTCTGTTTACAAGAACCTCGTCTACGGTACACGTTAAATATCCCAGAATGTGAAAAATGGATAAAGAAGTTGTGGTACGTACGTACAATGGAATATCACTGAGCAATGAAATCTATGTCATCAGGCCCGTCGCGGCATAATGAGTGGATTCAGGTACGATGATTCTAAGAGAAATGAGTCACAAAGAAAATGAAACATCATAAGATATCACTAATACACGGAATGTAAACTTGGCTACACATGAACTGAATTACAAAACAGAACAGGGTCTCAAATTTAGAAAACCAACTTATGCTTGCTTAAGGGGAAAGGTGAGTTGGGGTGCTGCATAAAACCAGAGATAGAAATTAGCACAGATACCTTTCCATAAGTCAAATATGTAATAGTCAAGACCTACCCCTTGCTCAACGAAATGGGCTAAACATGCCATATTCAACGCCTTGGAATACACCTGACTAGTAAGAATCTTGAAACCCATGGATTTATATGTCTCCGTAAGAGAATGAAGCGTGTGTACAGCTGCATGAATGCAGCAGAGAAAATCCGATAAATCCCATTATCAAAATGAATTACAAAAAAAACACACAAGGACAGTGAAATAGAGAGCAATTCTTAAATAATTCATTCAGGGCTTGTGATGCAACCTGAATTTACCACATCTACATCCAGAGCTGAGTGAGAAATAAGGTTGGGCACTTCAGGCTGGTAGCATTGGTGAGGTTCGATGAACAAATGCAGACCCTTTGAAGGCATACTGCATGGTACCCATTCCATGGGTCCCAACTCACCAGGTTTAAGGGATTCTTCCTTCAGCTAATACATGCATGGGAAACCCACAGTATGGTGCACCGTGTGACCGGGAAACGTTTTCAAATGCATCGCAGTTTTTGTCCCCTTTTACTCGGGTTCAGCATTCCAGACCCTTTACTAACACTCTCCCTACTTGTAGAGTCAGTGCTTTAACCTCCTGTTTGGCACAGTTTGCAATTTCTGCGCAAGATGAACAGGAATAGGGAGAACGAATGAGAGACTAGCTGTAGGTGTCTGCACGGGCAAATTTAACGCTCATTTCCTTCCAGGAAGAGGAATTAACCTAATGCTCAGCATGCCGTGCCGGAAACAGATTAGGGCCTGAAGCAATCCTGCGGGTTTGCGGCCAGCTCACAAGAAAGCGATTTGAAGAAAGGAGCTCAGGGGCCAAGTAATTCACAAACCTGCAGAGTTATAAATGACAGCTATCGTCCAAAAATATATTGAAGGAAGGCTGCGAAGAGGACTTGAAAGCGGGGCAGAATTGCAGGAAAACGATTTCAGGGGGTAGACAGGAATTGCATTTAAAGCATAGGAAAAGAGGCAGAACGTCCACAATGATGCACTTGGCCAAAAAGGGCGTATGCGTTTTTTCCTGAATATATTCAGGAAAAAACGCATACGCCCTTTTTGGCCAACCAAGCAAGCATGTTAAAGAAATCTGCACTACAATGAAGTCTCACTGCCCACCGGTCAAAAGGGCCATCTGAAAAAAGTGTAAAATCCAGAAATGCAGCACAGGCCATGGAGAACAGGGAGCCTTGTTATGCTGATGGGTGGGATGTAAATTGCCAACAGCCACTCTGGAGAAGTGTATGGTGTTTCCTGAAACACCTAAAAAACAAAGCAACGGAGCCTACGGCACTTCCACTTACGGTCCTATAGCTTAGGGAAATTAAAATCAAAAACACACAGCCACCCCAAAGTTTCAGACGGCTCTGTTTACAAGAACCTCGTCTACGGTACAAGTTAAATATCCCAGAAAGCGAAAAATGGATAAAGAAGTTGTGGTACGTACGTACAATGGAATATCACTCACCAATGAAGTCTATGTCATCTGGCCCGTCCTGGCATAATGAGTGGATTCAGGTACGATGATTCTAAGTGAAATAAGTCACACAGAAAATGAAACATCATAAGATATCACTAATACACGGAATGTAATCTTGGCTACACATGAAGTGAATTCCAAAACAGAACAGGGTCTCAAATTTAGAAAACCAACTTATGTTTACTTAAGGGGAAAGGTGAGTTGGGGTGCTGCATAAACCAGAGATATAAATTAGCACAGATACCATTCCATACGTCAAATATGTAATAGTCAAGACCTACCTCTTGCTCAACGAAATGAGGTAAACACCCTATATTCAACGCCTAGGAATACACCTGACTAGTAAGAATCTTCAAACCCATGGATTTATATGTCTCCATAAGAGAATCAAGCGTGTGTACAGCTGCATGAAGGCAGCAGAGAAAATCCGATAAATCCTATTATCAAAATGAATTACAAAAACAAAACACAATGACAGTGAAATAGAGAGCAATTCTTAAATAATTCATTCAGGGCTTGTGATGCAACCTGGATTTCCTCATCTAAACCCAGAGCTGAGAGAGACATAAGGTTGGACACTTACAGGCTGATAGCATTGGTGAGGTTCGATGAGCAAATGCAGACCATTTGAAGTCACACTGCATGGTACCCATTCCATGGGTCCCAACTCTCCACGTTTAAGTGATTCTTCCTTCAGCTAAAACACGCATGGGAAACCCAGACTATGGTACACTGGGTGATTGGGAAATGTTTTCAAATGCATCTCAGTTTTTGTCCCCTGGTACTCGGGTTCACTATTCCAGAAACTTCACTAACACTCTCCCCACTCGGAGAGTCAGTGCCTTTAACCTCCTGTTTGGCACAGTTTGCAATTTCTGCGCAAGATGAACAGGAATAGGGAGAACCAATGAGAGACTAGCTGTAGGAGAATGTACGGGCAAATGTATCGCTCGCTGCCCACCAAGAAGAGGAATTAATCAAAGGCTCAGCGTGCCCTGCCGGAAACAGATTAGGGACTGAAGCAATCCTGCGGTTTTGCAGCCAGCTCAGAAGAATGCGAGTTGAAGAAAGGAGCTCAGGGGCACTGTAATTCACAAACCTGCAGAGTTATGAATGACAGCTATCGTCCAAAAATATATTGAAGTAAGTCTGCGAAGAGGACTAGAAAGCAGGGCAGAATTCCAGGAAAACGATTTCAGGGGGTAGACTGGAATTGCACTTAAAGCACAGGAAAAGTGACAGAATGTTGACAATGATGCACTTGGCCAAAATGGGCGTAAGCGTTTTTTCCTTAATATATTCAGGAAAAAACGCATACGCACTTTTTGGCCAACCAAGCAAGCGTGTACAGGAAATCTGCACTACAATGAAGTCTCACTGCGCCCCAGTCAAAAGGGTCATCTGAAAAAAGTGTAAAATCCAGAAAGACAGGACAGGCCATGGAGAACAGGGAGCCTTATAATATTGATTTACGGGATGTAAATTGCCAACAGCCACTCTGGAGAAGTGTATGGTGTTTCCTGAAACACGTAGGAAACAAAGCAACACAGCCTATGGCACTTCCACTTATGGTCCTATAGCTTTGGGAAATTAAAATCAAAAACACACAGCCACCCCAATGTTTGGGACGGCTCTGTTTACAAGAACCTCATCTACGGTACGAGTTAAATATCCCAGAAAGTGAAAAATGGATAAAGAAGTTCTGGTACATACGTACAATGGAATATCACTCAGCAATTATATCTATGTCATCAGGCCCATAGCGGCATAATGAGAGTATTCAGCTACGATGATTCTACGTGAAATAAGTCACACAGAAAAAGAAACATCATAAGATATCACTAATACACGGAATGTAAACTTGGTTACACATGAACTGAATTACAAAACAGAACAGGGTCTCAAATTTAGAAAACCAACTTATGCTTGCTTATGGGGAAAGGTGAGTTGGGGTGCTGCATAAAACCAGAGATTGAAATTAGCACAGATACCGTTCCATAAGCCAAATAAGTAATAGACCAGACCTACTCCTTGCTCAACGAAATGGACTCAACACCCCATATTCAGGGCCTAGGAATATACCTGACTAGTAAGAATCTTAAAACCCACGGATTTATATGTCTCCGTAAGAGAAACATGCGTGTGTACAGCGGCATAAAGGTAGCAGTGAAAACAAGATAAATCCCATTATCAAAATAATTTTCAAATACAAAACACAATGACAGTGAAATAGAGAGCAATTTTTAAATAATCCATTCAGGGTTGTGATGCAACCTGGGTTTACCACATCTACACCCAGAGCTGGGTGAGACATAAGGCTGGACACTTCGGGCTGATAGCATTGGTGATGTTCGGTGAGCAAATGCAGACCCTTTGAAGTCATACTGCATGGTACCCATTCCATGGGTCCTAACTCTCCAGGTTTAAGGGATTCTTCCTTCAGCTAAAACATGCATGGGAAACCCAGAGTATGGTCCACCGTGTGATTGGGAAACGTTTTCAAATGCATCTCAGTTTGCGACCCCTGGTACTCGGGTTCACCATTCCAGACGCTTTACTAACCCTCTCCCCACTTGGAGAGTCAGTGCCTTTAAGCTCCTGTTTGGCACAGTTTGCAATTTCTGCGCAAGGTGAACAGGAATAGGGAGAACCAATGAGAGACTAGCTGTAGGTGTCTGCACGGGCTAATGTAACGCTCATTTCCCACCAGGAAGAGGAATTAACCAAAGGCTCAGCATGCCGAGCCGGAAACAGATTAGGGCCTGAAGCAATCCTGCGGGTTTGCGGCCAGCTCACAAGAAAGCGATTTGAAGAAAGGAGCTCAGGGACACTGTAATTCACAAACCTGCAGAGTTATAAATGTCAGCTATCGTCCAAAAATATACTGAAGGAAGGCTGCGAAGAGGACTTGAAAGCGGGGCAGAATTGCAGGAAAACGATTTCACGGGGTAGTCTAGAATTGCATTTAAAACATAGGAAAAGAGGCAGAACATCGACAATGATGCACTTGGCCAAAAAGGGCGTATGCGTTTTTTCCTGAATATATTCAGGTAAAAACGCATACGCCCTTTTTGGCCAACCAAGCAAGCATGTTAAAGAAATCTGCACTGCAATGAAGTCTCACTGCCCACCGGTCAAAAGGGCCATCTGAAAGAAGTGTAAAATCCAGAAATGCAGCACAGGCCATGGAGAACAGGGAGCCTTGTTATGCTGATGGGTGGGTTGTAAATTGCCAACAGCCACTCTGGAGAATTGTATGGTGTTTCCTGAAACACCTAAAAAACAAAGCAACGGAGCCTACGGCACTTCCACTTATGGTCCTATAGCTTAGGGAAATTAAAATCAAAAACACACAGCCACCCCAAAGTTTCAGACGGCTCTGTTTACAAAAACCTCGTCTACAGTACAAGTTAAATATCCCAGAAAGCAAAAAATGGATAAAGAATTTGTGGTACGTACGTACAATGGAATATCACTCACCAATGAATTCTATGACATCTGGCCCGTCGTGGCATAATGAGTGGATTCAGGTACGATGATTCTAAGTGAAATAAGTCACACAGAAAATGAAACATCATAAGATATCACTAATACACCGAATGTAAACTTGGCAACACATGAACTGAATTACAAAACAGAATAGGGTCTCAAATTTTGAAAACCAACTTATGTTTGCGTAAGGGGAAATGTGAGTTGGGGTGCTGCATAAAACCAGAGTTAGAAATTAGCACAGATACCATTCCATATGTCAGATATGTAATAGTCAAGACCTACCACTTGCTGAACGAAATGGGCTAAACACCCTATATTCAATGCCTAGGACTACACCTGACTAGTAAGAATCTTCAAACCCATGGATTTATATGTCTCCATAAGAGAATCAAGCGTTTGTACAGCTGCATGAAGGCAGCAGAGAAAATCCGATAAATCCTATTATCAAAATGAATTACAAAAATAAAACACAATGACAGTGAAATAGCGAGCAATTCTTAAATAATTCTTTCAGGGCTTGTGATGCAACCTGGATTTACCTCATCAAAACCCAGAGCTGAGTGAGACATAAGGTTGGACACTTCGGGCTGATAGCATTGGTGAGGTTCGATGAGCAAATGCAGACCATTTGAAGTCATACTGCATGGTACCCATTCCATGGGTCCCAACTCTCCAGGTTTAAGTGATTTTTCCTTCAGCTAAAGCATGCATGGGCAACCCACAGTATGGTGCACCATGTGACCGGGAAACGTTTTCAAATGCATCTCAGTTTTTGTCCCCTTTTACTCGGGTTCACAATTCCAGACCCTTTACTAAAACTCTCCCCACTTGGAGAGTCAGTGCCTTTAACCTCCTGTTTGGCACAGTTTGCAATTTCTGCGCAAGATGAACAGGAATAGGGAGAACCAATGAGAGACTAGCTGTAGGTGTCTGCACGGGCAAATTTAACGCTCATTTCCAACCAGGAAGAGGAATTAACCAAAGGGTCAGCATGCCGTGCAGGAACCAGATTAGGGCCTGAAGCAATCCTGCGGGTTTGCGGCCAGCTCACAAGAAAGCGATTTGAAGAAAGGAGCTCAGGGGCACTGTAATTCACAAACTTGCAGAGTTATAAATGACAGCTATCGTCCGAAAATATATTGAAGGAAGGCTGCGAAGAGGACTTGAAAGCGGGGCAGAATTGCAGGAAAACGATTTCAGGGGGTAGACTAGAATTGCATTTAAAGCATAGGAAAAGAGGCAGAACGTCGACAATGATGCACTTGGCCAAAAAGGGCGTATACGTCTTTTCCTGAATATATTCAGGAAAAAACGCATACGCCCTTTTTGGCCAACCAAGCAAGCATGTTAAAGAAATCTGCACTACAATGAAGTCTCACTGCCCCCCGGTCAAAAGGGCCATCTGAAAAAGTGTAAAATCCAGAAATGCAGCACAGGCCATGGAGAACAGGGAGCCTTGTTATGCTGATGGGTGGGATGTAAATTGCCAACAGCCACTCTGGAGAAGTGTATGGTGTTTCCTGAAACACCTAAAAAAGAAAGCAACGGAGACTACGGCTCTTCCACTTATGGTCCTATAGCTTAGGGAAATTAAAATCAAAAACACACAGCCACCCCAAAGTTTCAGACGGATCTGTTTACAAGAACCTCGTCTACGGTACAAGTTAAATATCCCAGAAAGCGAAAAATGGATAAAGAAGTTGTGGTACGTACGTACAATGGAATATCACTCACCAATGAAATCTATGTCATCTGGCCCGTCGTGGCATAATAAGTGGATTCAGGTACGATGTTTCTAAGTGAAATAAGTCACACAGAAAATGAAACATCATAAGATGGCATTAATACACGGAATGTAATCTCGGCTACACATGAACTGAATTACAAAACAGAAAAGGGTCTCAAATTTAGAAAACCAACTTATGTTTGCATAAGGGGAAAGGTGAGTTGGGGTGCTGCATAACACCAGAGATAGAAATTAGCACAGATACCATTCCATATGTCAAATACGTAATAGTCAAGACATACCCCTTGCTCAACGAAATGGGCTAAACACCCTATATTCAACGCCTAGGAATACACCTGACTAGAAAGAATCTTCAAACCCATGGTTTTATATGTCTCCATAAGAGAATCAAGCGTGTGTACAGCTGCATGAAGGCAGCAGGGAAAATCCGATAAATCCAATTATCAAAATGAATTACAATAACAAAACACAATGACAGTGAAATAGAGAGCAATTCTTAAATAATTCATTCAGGGCTTGTGATGCAACCTGGATTTACCTCATCTAAACCCAGAGCTGAGTGAGACATAAGGTTGGACACTTCGGGCTGATAGCATTGGTGAGGTTCGATGAGCAAATGCAGACCATTTGAAGTCATACTGCATGGTACCCATTCCATGGGTCCCAACTCTCCAGGTTTAAGCGATTCTTCCTTCAGCTAAAGCATGCATGGGAAACCCACAGTATGGTGCACCGTGTGACCGGGAAACGTTTTCAAATGCATCTCAGTTTCTGTCCCCTTTTACTCGGGTTCACAATTCCAGACCCTTTACTAAAACTCTCCCCACTTGGAGAGTCAGTGCCTTTAACCTCCTGTTTGGCACAGTTTGCAATTTCTGCGCAAGATGAACAGGAATAGGGAGAACCAATGAGAGACTAGCTGTAGGTGTCTGCACGGGCAAATTTAACGCTCATTTCCAACCAGGAAGAGGAATTAACCAAAGGCTCAGCATGCCGTGCTGGAACCAGATTAGGGCCTGAAGCAATCCTGCGGGTTTGCGGCCAGCTCACAAGAAAGCGATTTGAAGAAAGGAGCTCAGGGGCACTGTAATTCACAAACCTGCAGAGTTATAAATGACAGCTATCGTCCAAAAATATATTGAAGGAAGGCTGCGAAGAGGACTTGAAAGCGGGGCAGAATTGCAGGAAAACGATTTCAGGGGGTAGACTGGAATTGCATTTAAAGCATAGGAAAAGAGGCAGAACGTCGACAATGATGCACTTGGCCAAAAAGGGCGTATGCGTTTTTTCCTGAATATATTCAGGGAAAAACGCATACGCCCTTTTTGGCCAACCAAGCAAGCATGTTAAAGAAATCTGCACTACAATGAAGTCTCACTGCCCCCGGTCAAAAGGGCCATCTGAAAAAAGTGTAAAATCCAGAAAGGCAGCACAGGCCATGGAGAACAGGGAGCCTTGTTATGCTGATGGGTGGGATGTAAATTGCCAACAGCCACTCTGGAGAAGTGTATGGTGTTTCCTGAAACACCTAAAAAACAAAGCAACGGAGCCTACGGCACTTCCACTTATGGTCCTATAGCTTAGGGAAATTAAAATCAAAAACACACAGCCACCCCAAAGTTTCAGACGGCTCTGTTTACAAGAACCTCGTCTACGGTACAAGTTAAATATCCCAGAAAGCGAAAAATGGATAAAGAAGTTGTGGTACGTACGTACAATGGAATATCACTCACCAATGAAATCTATGTCATCTGGCCCGTCGTGGCATAATGAGTGGATTCAGGTACGATGATTCTAAGTGAAATAAGTCACACAGAAAATGAAACATCATAAGATGTCACTAATACACGGAATGTAATCTTGGCTACACATGAACTGAATTACAAAACAGAACAGGGTCTCAAATTTAGAAAACCAACTTATGTTTGCTTAAGGGGAAAGGTGAGTTGGGGTGCTGCATAACACCAGAGATAGAAATTAGCACAGATACCATTCCATACGTCAAATATGTAATAGTCAAGACCTACCCCTTGCTCAACCAAATGGGCTAAACACCCTATATTCAACGCCTAGGAATACACCTGACTAGTAAGAATCTTCAAACCCATGGATTTATATGTCTCCATAAGAGAATCAAGCGTGTGTACAGCTGCATGAAGGCAGCAGAGAAAATCCGATAAATCCCATTATCAAAATGAATTACAAAAACAAAACACAATGACAGTGAAATAGAGAGCAATTCTTAAATAATTCATTCAGGGCTTGTGATGCAACCTGGATTTACCTCATCTACACCCAGAGCTGAGTGAGACATAAGGTTGGACACTTCGGGCTGATAGCATTGGTGAGGTTCGATGAGCAAATGCAGACCATTTGAAGTCATACTGCATGGTACCCATTCCATGGGTCCCAACTCTCCAGGTTTAAGTGATTCTTCCTTCAGCTAAAGCATGCATGGGAAACCCACAGTATGGTGCACCATGTGACCGGGAAACGTTTTAAAATGCATCTCAGTTTTTGTCCCCTTTTACTCGGGTTCACAATTCCAGACCCTTTACTAACACTCTCCCCACTTGGAGAGTCAGTGCCTTTAACCTCCTGTTTGGCACAGTTTGCAATTTCTGCGCAAGGTGAACAGGAATAGGGAGAACCAATGAGAGACTAGCTGTAGGTGTCTGCACGGGCAAATTTAACGCTCATTTCCAACCAGGAAGAGGAATTAACCAAAGGCTCAGCATGCCGTGCAGGAACCAGATTAGGGCCTGAAGCAATCCTGCGGGTTTGCGGCCAGCTCACAAGAAAGCGATTTGAAGAAAGGAGCTCAGGGGCACTGTAATTCACAAACCTGCAGAGTTATAAATGACAGCTATCGTCCGAAAATATATTGAAGGAAGGCTGCGAAGAGGACTTGAAAGCGGGGCAGAATTGCAGGAAAACGATTTCAGGGGGTAGACTGGAATTGCATTTAAAGCATAGGAAAAGAGGCAGAACGTCGACAATGATGCACTTGGCCAAAAAGGGCGTATGCGTTTTTTCCTGAATATATTCAGGAAAAAACGCATACGCCCTTTTTGGCCAACCAAGCAAGCATGTTAAAGAAATCTGCACTACAATGAAGTCTCACTGCCCCCCGGTCAAAAGGGCCATCTGAAAAAGTGTAAAATCCAGAAATGCAGCACAGGCCATGGAGAACAGGGAGCCTTGTTATGCTGATGGGTGGGATGTAAATTGCCAACAGCCACTCTGGAGAAGTGTATGGTGTTTCCTGAAACACCAAAAAACAAAGCAACGGAGCCTACGGCACTTCCACTTATGGTCCTATAGCTTAGGGAAATTAAAATCAAAAACACACAGCCACCCCAAAGTTTCAGACGGCTCTGTTTACAAGAACCTCGTCTACGGTACAAGTTAAATATCCCAGAAAGCGAAAAATGGATAAAGAAGTTGTGGTACGTACGTACAATGGAATATCACTCACCAATGAAATCTATGTCATCTGGCCCGTCGTGGCATAATGAGTGGATTCAGGTACGATGATTCTAAGTGAAATAAGTCACACAGAAAATGAAACATCATAAGATATCACTAATACACCGAATGTAATCTTGGCTACACATGAACTGAATTACAAAACAGAACAGGGTCTCAAATTTAGAAAACCAACTTATGTTTGCTTAAGGGGAAAGGTGAGTTGGGGTGCTGCATAAAACCAGAGATAGAAATTAGCACAGATACCATTCCATACGTCAAATATGTAATAGTCAAGACCTACCCCTTGCTCAACCAAATGGGCTAAACACCCTATATTCAACGCCTAGGAATACACCTGACTACTAAGAATCTTCAAACCCATGGATTTATATGTCTCCATAAGAGAATCAAGCGTGTGTACAGCTGCATGAAGGCAGCAGAGAAAATCCGATAAATCCCATTATCAAAATGAATTACAAAAACAAAACAGAATGACAGTGAAATAGAGAACAATTCTTAAATAATTCATTCAGGGCTTGTGATGCAACCTGGATTTACCTCATCAAAACCCAGAGCAGAGTGAGACATAAGGTTGGACACTTCGGGCTGATAGCATTGGTGAGGTTCGATGAGCAAATGCAGACCATTTGAAGTCATACTGCATGGTACCCATTCCATGGGTCCCAACTCTCCAGGTTTAAGTGATTCTTCCTTCAGCTAAAGCATGCATGGGAAACCCACAGTATGGTGCACCATGTGACCGGGAAACGTTTTCAAATGCATCTCAGTTTTTGTCCCCTTTTACTCGGGTTCACAATTCCAGACCCTTTACTAACACTCTCCCCACATGGAGAGTCAGTGCCTTTAACCTCCTGTTTGGCACAGTTTGCAATTTCTGCGCAAGATGAACAGGAATAGGGAGAACCAATGAGAGACTAGCTGTAGGTCTCTGCACGGGCAAATTTAACGCTCATTTCCAACCAGGAAGAGGAATTAACCAAAGGCTCAGCATGCCGTGCAGGAACCAGATTAGGGCCTGAAGCAATCCTGCGGGTTTGCGGCCAGCTCACAAGAAAGCGATTTGTAGAAAGGAGCTCAGGGGCACTGTAATTCACAAACCTGCAGAGTTATAAATGACAGCTATCGTCCGAAAATATATTGAAGGAAGGCTGCGAAGAGGACTGGAAAGCGGGGCAGAATTGCAGGAAAACGATTTCAGGGGGTAGACTGGAATTGCATTTAAAGCATAGGAAAAGAGGCAGAACGTCGACAATGATGCACTTGGCCAAAAAGGGCGTATGCGTTTTTTCCTGAATATATTCAGGAAAAAACGCATACGCCCTTTTTGGCCAAACAAGCAAGCATGTTATAGAAATCTGCACTACAATGAAGTCTCACTGCCCCCCGGTCAAAAGGGCCATCTGAAAAAGTGTAAAATCCAGAAATGCAGCACAGGCCATGGAGAACAGGGAGCCTTGTTATGCTGATGGGTGGGATGTAAATTGCCAACAGCCACTCTGGAGAAGTGTATGGTGTTTCCTGAAACACCAAAAAACAAAGCAACGGAGCTTACGGCACTTCCACTTATGGTCCTATAGCTTAGGGAAATTAAAATCAAAAACACACAGCCACCCCAAAGTTTCAGACGGCTCTGTTTACAAGAACCTCGTCTACGGTACAAGTTAAATATCCCAGAAAGCGAAAAATGGATAAAGAAGTTGTGGTACGTACGTACAATGGAATATCACTCACCAATGAAATCTATGTCATCTGGCCCGTCGTGGCATAATGAGTGGATTCAGGTACGATGATTCTAAGTGAAATAAGTCACACAAAAAATGAAACATCATAAGATATCACTAATACAACGAATGTAATCTTGGCTACACATGAACTGAATTACAAAACAGAACAGGGTCTCAAATTTAGAAAACCAACTTATGTTTGCGTAAGGGGAAAGGTGAGTTGGGGTGCTGCATAAAACCAGAGTTAGAAATTAGCACAGATACCATTCCATATGTCAAATACGTAATAGTCAAGACATACCCCTTGCTCAACGAAATGGGCTAAACACCCTATATTCAACGCCTAGGAATACACCTGACTACTAAGAATCTTCAAACCCATGGATTTATATGTCTCCATAAGAGAATCAAGCGTTTGTACAGCTTCATGAAGGCAGCAGAGAAAATCTGATAAATCCCATTATCAAAATGAATTAAAAAACCAAACACAATGACAGTGAAATAGAGAGCAATTCTTAAATAATTCATTCAGGGCTTGTGATGCAACCTGGATGTACCTCATCTAAACCCAGAGCTGAGTGAGACATAAGGTTGGACACTTTGGGCTGATAGCATTGGTGAGGTTCGATGAGCAAATGCAGACCATTTGAAGTCATACTTCATGGAACCCATTCCATGGGTCCCAACTCTCCAGGTTTAAGCGATTCTTCCTTCAGCTAAAGCATGCATGGGAAACCCACAGTATGGTGCACCGTGTGACCGGGAAACGTTTTCAAATGCATCTCAGTTTTTGTCCCCTTTTACTCGGTTTCAGAATTCCAGACCCTTTATTAACACTCTCCCGACTTGGAGAGTCAGTGCCTTTAACCTCCTGTTTGGCACAGTTTGCAATTTCTGCGCAAGATGAACAGGAATAGGGAGAACCAATGAGAGACTAGCTGTAGGTGTCTGCATGGGCAAATTTAACGCTCATTTCCAACCAGGAAGAGGAATTAACCAAAGGCTCAGCATGCCGTCCCGGAACCAGATTAGGGCCTGAAGCAATCCTGCGGGTTTGCGGCCAGCTCACAAGAAAGCGATTTGAAGAAAGGAGCTCAGGGGAACTGTAATTCACAAACCTGCAAAGTTATAAATGACAGCTATAGTCCAAAAATATATTAAAGGAAGGCTTCGAAGAGGACTTGAAAGCGGGGCAGAATTGCAGGAAAACGATTTCAGGGGGTAGACTGGAATTGCATTTAAAGCATAGGAAAAGAGGCAGAACGTCGACAATGATGCACTTGGCCAAAAAGGGCGTATGCGTTTTTTCCTGAATATATTCAGGAAAAAACGCATACGCCCTTTTTGGCCAACCAAGCAAGCATGTTAAAGAAATCTGCACTACAATGAAGTCTCACTGCCCCCCGGTCAAAAGGGCCATCTGAAAAAAGTGTAAAATCCAGAAATGCAGCACAGGCCATGGAGAACAGGGAGCCGTGTTATGCTGATGGGTGGGATGTAAATTGCCAACAGCCACTCTGGAGAAGTGTATGGTGTTTCCTGAAACACCTAAAAAACAAAGCAACGGAGCCTACGGCACTTCCACTTATGGTCCTATAGCTTAGGGAAATTAAAATCAAAAACACACAGCCACCCCAAAGTTTCAGACGGCTCTGTTTACAAGAACCTCGTCTACGGTACAAGTTAAATATCCCAGAAAGCGAAAAATTGATAAAGAAGTTGTGGTACGTACGTACAATGGAATATCACTCACCAATGAAATCTATGTCATCTGGCCCGTCGTGGCATAATGAGTGGATTCAGGTACGATGATTCTAAGTGAAATAAGTCACACAGAAAATGAAACATCATAAGATATCACTAATACACCGAATGTAATCTTGGCTACACATGAACTGAATTACAAAACAGAACAGGGTCTCAAATTTAGAAAACCAACTTATGTTTGCTTAAGGGGAAAGGTGAGTTGGGGTGCTGCATAAAACCAGAGATAGAAATTAGCACAGATACCATTCCATACGTCAATTATGTAATAGTCAAGACCTACCCCTTGCTCAACGAAATGGGCTAAACACCCTATATTCAACGCCTAGGAATACACCTGACTAGTAAGAATCTTCAAACCCATGGATTTATATGTCTCCATAAGAGAATCAAGCGTGTGTACAGCTGCATGAAAGCAGCAGAGAAAATCCGATAAATCCTATTATCAAAATGAATTACAAAAACAAAACACAATGTCAGTGAAATAGAGAGCAATTCTTAAATAATTCATTCAGGGCTTGTGATGCAACCAGGATTTACCTCATCTAAACCCAGAGCTGAGTGAAACATAAGGTTGGACACTTCGGGCTGATAGCATTGGTGAGGTTCGATGAGCAAATGCAGACCATTTTAAGTCATACTGCATGGTACCCTTTCCATGGTTCCCAACTCTCCAGGTTTAAGCGATTCTTCCTTCAGCTAAAGCATGCATGGGAAACCCACAGTATGGTGCACCGTGTGACCGGGAAACGTTTTCAAATGCATCTCAGTTTTCATCCCCTTTTACTCGGGTACACAATTCCAGACCCTTTACTAACACTCTCCCCACTTGGAGAGTCAGTTCCTATAACCTGCTGTTTGGCACAGTTTGCAATTTCTGCCCAAATAAACAGGAATAGGGAGAACCAATGAGAGACTAGCTGTAGGTGTCTGCACGGGCAAATTTAATGCTCATTTCCCACCACAAGAGGAATTAACCAAAGGCTCAGCATGCCGTGTCGGAACCAGATTAGGGCCTGAAGCAATCATGCGGGTTTGCGGCCAGCTCACAAGAAAGCGATTTGAAGAAAGGAGCTCAGGGGCACTGTAATTCACAAACCTGCAGAGTTATAAATGACAGCTATCGTCCAAAAATATATTGAAGGAAGGCTGCGAAGAGGACTTGAACGCGGGGTAGAATTGCAGGAAAACGATTTCAGGGGGTAGACTGGAATTGCATTTAAAACATAGGAAAAGAGGCAGAACGTCGACAATGATGCACTTGGCCAAAAAGTGCGTATGCGTTTTTTCCTGAATATATTCAGGAAAAAATGCATACGCCCTTTTTGGCCAACCAAGCAAGCATGTTAAAGAAATCTGCACTACAATGAAGTCTCACTGCCCCCCGGTCAAAAGGGCCATCTGAAAAAAGTGTAAAATCCAGAAATACAGCACAGGCCATGGAGAACAGGGAGCCTTGTTATGCTGATGGGTGGGATGTAAATTGCCAAGAGCCACTCTGGAGAAGTGTATGGTGTTTCCTGAAACACCTAAAAAACAAAGCAACGGAGCCTACGGCACTTCCACTTATGGTCCTATAGCTTAGGGAAATTAAAATCAAAAACACACAGCCACCCCAAAGTTTCAGACGGCTCTGTTTGCAAGAACCTCGTCTACGGTACAAGTAAAATATCCCAGAAAGCGAAAAATGGATAAAGAAGTTGTGGTACGTACGTACAATGGAATATCACTCACCAATGAAATCTATGTCATCTGGCCCATCGTGGCATAATGAGTGGATTCAGGTACGATGATTCTAAGTGAAATAAGTCACACAGAAAATGAAACATCATAAGATATCACTAATACACGGAATGTAATCTTGGCTACACATGAACTGATTTACAAAACAGAACAGGGTCTCAAATTTAGAAAACCAACTTATGATTGCGTAAGGGGAAAGGTGAGTTGGGGTGCTGCATAAAACCAGAGATAGAAGTTAGCACAGATACCATTCCATACGTCAAATACGTAATAGTAAAGACCTACCCCTTGCTCAACGAAATGGGCTAAACACCCTCTATTCAACGCCTAGGAATACACCTGACTAGTAAGAATCTTCAAACCCATGGATTTATATGTCTCCATAAGAGAATCAAGCGTGTGTACAGCTGCATGAAGGCAGCAGAGAAAATCCGATAAATCCTATTATCAAAATGAATTACAAAAACAAAACACAATGACAGTGAAATAGAGAGCAATTCTTAAATAATTCATTCAGGGCTTGTGATGCAACCTGGATTTACCTCATCTGAACCCAGAGCTGAGTGAGACATAAGGTTGGACACTTCGGGCTGATAGCATTGGTGAGGTTCGATGAGCAAATGCAGACTATTTGAAGTCATACTGCATGGTACCCATTCCATGGGTCCCAACTCTCCAGGTTTAAGCGATTCTTCCTTCAGCTAAAGCATGCATGGGAAACCCACAGTATGGTGCACCGTGTGACTGGGAAACGTTTTCAAATGCATCTCAGATTTCATCCCCTTTTACTCGGGTTCACAATTCCAGACACTTTACTAACACTCTCCCCACTTGGAGAGTCAGTGCCTTTAACCTCCTGTTTGGCACAGTTTGCAAATTCTGACCAAATAAACAGGAATAGGGAGAACCAATGAGAGACTAGCTGTAGGTGTCTGCACGGGCAAATTTAATGCTCATTTCCAACCAGGAAGAGGAATTAACCAAAGGCTCAGCATGCCGTGCCGGAAACAGATTAGGGCCTGAAGCAATCCTGCGGGTTTGCGGCCAGCTCACAAGAAAGCGATTTGAAGAAAGGAGCTCAGGGGCCAAGTAATTCACAAACCTGCAGAGTTATAAATGACAGCTATCGTCCAAAAATATATTGAAGGAAGGCTGCGAAGAGGACTTGAAAGCGGGGCAGAATTGCAGGAAAACGATTTCAGGGGGTAGACTGGAATTGCATTTAAAGCATAGGAAAAGAGGCAGAACGTCGACAATGATGCACTTGGCCAAAAAGGGCGTATGCGTTTTTTCCTGAATATATTCAGGAAAAAACGCATACGCACTTTTTGGCCAACCAAGCAAGCATGTTAAAGAAATCTGCACTACAATGAAGTCTCACTGCCCCCCGGTCAAAAGGGTCATCTGAAAAAAGTGTAAAATCCAGAAAGGCAGCACAGGCCATGGAGAACAGGGAGCCTTGTTATGCTGATGGGTGGGATGTAAATTGCCAACAGCCGCTCTGGAGAAGTGTATGGTGTTTCCTGAAACACCTAAAAAACAAAGCAACGGAGCCTACGGCACTTTCACTTATGGTCCTATAGCATAGGGAAATTAAAATCAAAAACACACAGCCACCCCAAAGTTTCAGACGGCTCTGTTTACAAGAACCTCGTCTACGGTACAAGTAAAATATCCCAGAAAGCGAAAAATGGATAAAGAAGTTGTGGTACGTACGTACAATGGAATATCACTCACCAATGAAATCTATGTCATCTGGCCCGTCGTGCCATAATGAGTGGATTCAGGTACGATGATTCTAAGTGTAATAAGTCACACAGAAATAGAAACATCATAAGATATCACTAATACACGGAATGTAAACTTGGCTACACATGAACTGAATTACAAAACAGAACAGGGCCTCAAATTTAGAAAACCAACTTATGCTTGCTTAAGGGGAAAGGTGAGTTGGGGTGCTGCATAAAACCAGAGATAGAAATTAGCACAGATACCATTCCATTCGTCAAATATGTAATAGTCAAGACCTACCCCTTGCTCAACGAAATGGGCTAAACACCCTATATTCAACGCCTAGGAATACACCTGACTAGTAAGAATCTTCATACCCATGGATTTATATGTCTCCATAAGAGAATCAAGCGTGTGTACAGCTGCATGAAGGCAGCAGAGAAAATCCGATAAATCCTATTATCAAAATGAATTACAAAAACAAAACACAATGACAGTGAAATAGAGAGCAATTCTTAAATAATTCATTCAGGGCTTGTGATGCAACCTGGATTAACCTCATCTAAACCCAGAGCTGAGTGGGACATAGGTTGGACACTTCGGGCTGATAGCATTGGTGAGGTTCGATGAGCAAATGCAGACCATTTGAAGTCATACTGCATGGTGCCCATTCCATGGGTCCCAACTCTCCAGGTTTAAGCGATTCTTCCTTCAGCTAAAACATGCATGGGAAACCCACAGTATGGTGCACCGTGTGACCGGGAAACGTTTTCAAATGCATCTCAGTTTTTGCCCCTTTTACTCGGGTTCACAATTCCAGACCCTTTACTAACACTCTCCCCACTTGGAGAGTCAATGCCTTTAACCTCCTGTTTGGGACAGTTTGCAATTTCTGCGCAACATGAACAGGAATAGGGAGAACCAATGAGAAACTAGCTGTAGTTGTCTGCACGGGCAAATTTAATGCTCATTTCCACCAGGAAGAGGAATTAACCAAAGGCTCACCATGCCGTGCCGGAACAAGATTAGGGCCTGAAGCAATCCTGCGGGTTTGCGGCCAGCTCACAAGAAAGCGATTTGAAGAAAGGAGCTCAGGGACACTGTAATTCACAAACCTGCAGAGTTATAAATGACAGCTATCGTCCAAAAATATATTGAAGGAAGGCTGCGAAGAGGACTTGAACGCACGGCAGAATTGCAGGAAAACGATTTCAGGGGGTAGACTGGAATTGCATTTAAAGCATAGGAAAAGAGGCAGAACGTCGACAATGATGCACTTGGCCAAAAAGGGCGTATGCGTTTTTTCCTGAATATATTCAGGAAAAAACGCATACGCCCTTTTTGGCCAACCAAGCAAGCATGTTAAAGAAATCTGCACTATAATGAAGTCTCACTGCCCCCCGGTCAAAAGGGCTATCTGAAAAAAGTGTAAAATCCAGAAATGCAGCACAGGCCATGGAGAACAGGGAGCCTTGTTATGCTGATGGGTGGGATGTAAATTGCCAACAGCCACTCTGGAGAAGTGTATGGTGTTTCCTGAAACACCTAAAAAACAAAGCAACGGAGCCTACGGCATTTCCACTTATGGTCCTATAGCTTAGGGAAATTAAAATCAAAAACACACAGCCACCCCAAAGTTTCAGACGGCTCTGTTTACAAGAACCTCGTTTACGGTACAAGTTAAATATCCCAGAAAGCGAAAAACGGATAAAGAAATTGTGGTACGCACGTACAATGGAATATCACTCACCAATGAAATCTATGTCATCTGGCCCATCGTGGCATAATGAGTGGATTCAGGTACGATGATTCTAAGTGAAATAAGTCACACAGAAAATGTAACATCATATGATATCACTAATACACGAAATGTAATCTTGGCTACACATGAAGTGAATTACAAAAGAGAACAGGGTCTCAAATTTAGAAAACCAACTTATGTTTGCTTAATGGGAAAGGTGAGTTGGGGTGCTGCATAAAACCAGAGATAGATATTAGCACAGATACCATTCCATAAGTTAAATATGTAATAGTCCAGACCTACCCCTTGCTCAACGAAATGGGATAAACACCCTATATTCAACGCCTAGGAATACACCTGACTAGTAAGAATCTTCAAACCCATGGATTTATATGTCTCCATAAGAGAATCAAGCATGTGTATAGCTGCATGAATGCAGCAGAAAAAATCCGATAAATCCCATTATCAAAATGAATTACAAAAACAAAACACAATGACAGTGAAATAGAGAGCAATTATTAAATAATTCATTCAGGGCTTGTGATGCAACCTGGATTTACCTCATCTACACCCAGAGCTGAGTGAGACATAAGGGTGGACACTTCGGGCTGATAGCATTGGTGAGGTTCAATGAGCAAATGCAGACCATTTGAAGTCATACTGCATGGTACCCATTCCATGGGTCCGAACTCTCCAGGTTTAAGCGATTCTTCCTTCAGCTAAAACATGCATGGGAAACCGACAGTATGGTGCACCGTGTCACAGGGAAACGTTTTCAAATGCATCTCAGTTTTCGTCCCCTTTTACTCGGGTTCACAATTCCAGACCCTTTACTAACACTCTCCCCACTTGGAGAGTCAGTGCCTTTAACCTCCTGTTTGGCACAGTTTGCAATTTCTGCGCAAGATGAACAGGAATAGGGAGAACCAATGAGAGACTACCTGTAGGTGTCTGCACGGGCAAATTTAATGCTCATTTCCCACCAGGAAGTGGAATTAACCAAACGCTCAGCATGCCTTGCCAGAACCAGATTAGGGCCTGAAGCAATCCTGCGGGTTTGCGGCCAGCTCATCAGAAAGCGATTTGAAGAAAGGAGCTCAGGGGCACTGTAATTCTCAAACCTGCAAAGTTATAAATGACAGCTATTGTCCAAAAATATATTGAAGGAAGGCTGCGAAGAGGACTTGAAATCGGGGCAGAATTGCAGGAAAGTGGTTTCGGGGAGTAGAGTAGAATTGCATTTAAAGCATAGGAAAAGAGGCAGAACGTCGACAATGATGCACGTGGCCAAAAACGGCGTATGCGTTTTTTCCTGAATATATTCAGGAAAAAACGCATACGCCCTTTTTGGCCAACCAAGCAAGCATGTTAGACAAATCTGCACTACAATGAAGTCTCACTGCCCCCCAATCAAAAGGGCCATCTGAAAATAGTGTAAAATCCAGAAAGGCAGCACAGGCCATGGAGAACAAGGAGCCATGTTATGCTGTTGGGTGGGATGTAAATTGCCAACAGCCACTCTGGAGAAGTGTATGGTGTTTCCTGAAACACCTAAAAAACAAAGCAACGGAGCCTACGGCACTTCCACTTATGGTCCTATAGCTTAGGGAAATTAAAATCAAAAACACACAGCCGCTCCAAAGTTTCAGACGGCTCTGTTTACAAGAACATCTTCTACGGTACAAGTTAAATATCCCAGAAAGCGAAAAATGGATAAAGAAGTTGTGGTACGTAAGTACAATGGAATATCACTCACCAATGAAATCTATATCATCAGGCCCGTCATGGCATAATGATTGAATTCAGGTACAATGATTCTAAGTGAAATAAGTCACACAGAAAATGAAATATCATAAGATATCACTAATACACGGAATGTAATCTTGGCTACACATGAACTGAATTACAAAACAGAACAGGGTCTCAAATTTAGAAAACCAACATATGTTTGCTTGAGGAGAAATGTGAGTTGGGTGCTGCATAAAACCAGAGATAGAAATTAGCGCAGATACCATTCCATAAGTCAAATATGTAATAGTCAAGACCTACCACTTGCTCAACGAAATGGGCTAAACACCCTATATTCAACGCCTAGGAATACACCTGACTAGTAAGAATCTTCAAACCCATGGATTTATATGTCTCCATAAGAGAATCAAGTGTGTGTACAGCTACATGAAGGCAGCATAGAAAATCCGATAAATCCTATTATCAAAATGAATTACAAAAACAAAACACAATGACAGTGAAATAGAGAGCAATTCTTAAATAATTCATTCAGGGCTTGTGATGCAACGTGGATTTACCTCATCTATACCCAGAGCTGAGTGAGACATAAGGTTGGACACTTCGGGCTGATAGGATTAGTGAGGTTCAATGAGCAAATGCAGACCATTTGAAGTCATACTGCATGGTACCCAGTCCATGGGTCCCAACTCTCCAGGTTTAAGCGATTCTTTCTTCAGCTAAAGCATGCAAGGGAAACCCACAGTATGGTGCACCGTGTGACCGGGAAACGTTTTCAAATGCATCTCAGTCTCTGTCCCCTTTTACTCGGGTTCACAATTCCAGACCCTTTACTAAAACTCTCCCCACTTGGAGAGTCAGTGCCTTTAACCTCCTGTTTGGCACAGTTTGCAATTTCTGCGCAAGATGAACAGGAATAGGGAGAACCAATGAGAGACTAGCTGTAGGTGTCTGCACGGGAAAATTTAACGCTCATTTCCAACCAGGAAGAGGAATTAACCAAAGGCTCAGCATGCCATGCTGGAACCAGATTAGGGCCTGAAGCAATGCTGCGGGTTTGCGGCCAGCTCACAAGAAAGCGATTTGAAGAAAGGAGGTCAGGGGCCAAATAATTCACAAAACTGCAGAGTTATAAATGACAGCTATCGTCCAAAAATATATTGAAGGAAGGCTGTGAAGAGGACTTGAAAGCAGGGCAGAATTTCTGGAAAACGATTTCAGGGGGTAGACTGGAATTGCATTTAAAGCATAGGAAAAGAGGCAGAACGTCGACAATGATGCACTTGGCTAAAAAGTGCGTATGCGGTTTTTCCTCAATATATTCAGGAAAAAACGCATAGGCCCTTTTTGGCCAACCAAGCAAGCATATTAAAGAAATCTGCACTACAATGAAGTCTCACTGCCCCCCGGTCAAAAGGGCCATCTGAAAAAAGTGTAAAATCCAGAAAGGCAGCACAGGCCATGGAGAACAGGGAGCCTTGTTATGCTGATGGGTGGGATGTAAATTGCCAACAGCCGCTCTGGAGAAGTGTATGGTGTTTCCTGAAACACCTAAAAAACAAAGCAACGGAGCCTACGGCACTTCCACTTATGGTCCTATAGCTTAGGGAAATTAAAATCAAAAACACACAGCCACCCCAAAGTTTCAGACGGCTCTGTTTACAAGAACCTCGTCTACGGTACAAGTAAAATATCCCAGAAAGCGAAAAATCGATAAAGAAGTTGTGGTACGTACGTACAATGGAATATCACTCACCAATGAAATCTATGTCATCTGGCCCGTCGTGCCATAATGAGTGGATTCAGGTACGATGATTCTAAGTGTAATAAGTCACACAGAAAATGAAACATCATAAGATATCACTAATACACGGAATGTAATCTTGGCTACACATGAACTGAATTACAAAACAGAACAGGGTCTCAAATTTAGAAAACCAACTTATGTTTGCTTAAGGGGAAAGGTGAGTTGGGGTGCTGCATAAAACCAGAGATAGAAGTTAGCACAGATACCATTCCATAAGTCAAATATTTAATAGTCAAGACCTACCACTTGCTCAACGAAATGGGCTAAACACCCTCTATTCAACGCCTAGGAATACACCTGACTAGTAAGAATCTTCAAACCCATGGATTTATATGTCTCCATAAGAGAATCAAGCGTGTGTACAGCTGCATGAAGGCAGCAGAGAAAATCCGATAAATCCTATTATCAAAATGAATTACAAAAACAAAACACAATGACAGTGAAATAGAGAGCAATTCTTAAATAATTCATTCAGGGCTTGTGATGCAACCTGGATTTACCTCATCTGAACCCAGAGCTGAGTGAGACATAAGGTTGGACACTTCGGGCTGATAGCATTGGTGAGGTTCGATGACCAAATGCAGACCATTTGAAGTCATACTGCATGGTACCCATTCCATGGGTCCCAACTCTCCAGGTTTAAGCGATTCTTCCTTCAGCTAAAGCATGCATGGGAAACCCACAGTATGGTGCACCGTGTGACTGGGAAACGTTTTCAAATGCACCTCAGTTTTCATCCCCTTTTACTCGGGTTCACAACTCCAGACACTTTACTAACACTCTCCCCACTTGGAGAGTCAGTGCCTTTAACCTCCTGTTTGGCACAGTTTGCAAATTCTGACCAAATAAACAGGAATAGGGAGAACCAATGAGAGACTAGCTGTAGGTGTCTGCACGGGCAAATTTAATGCTCATTTCCAACCAGGAAGAGGAATTAACCAAAGGCTCAGCATGCCGTGCCGGAAACAGATTAGGGCCTGAAGCAATCCTGCGGGTTTGCGGCCAGCTCACAAGAAAGCGATTTGAAGAAAGGAGCTCAGGGGCACTGTAATTCACAAACCTGCAGAGTTATAAATGACAGCTATCGTCCAAAAATATATTGAAGGAAGGCTGCGAAGAGGACTTGTAAGCGGGGCAGAATTGCAGGAAAACGATTTCAGGGGGTAGACTGGAATTGCATTTAAAGCATAGGAAAAGAGGCAGAACGTCGACAATGATGCACTTGGCCAAAAAGGGCGTATGCGTTTTTTCCTGAATATATTCAGGAAAAAACGCATACGCCCTTTATGGCCAACCAAGCAAGCATGTTAAAGAAATCTGCACTACAATGAAGTCTCACTGCCCCCCGGTCAAAAGGGTCATCTGAAAAAAGTGTAAAATCCAGAAAGGCAGCACAGGCCATGGAGAACAGGGAGCCTTGTTATGCTGATGGGTGGGATGTAAATTGCCAACAGCCTCTCTGGAGAATTGTATGGTGTTTCCTGAAACACCTAAAAAACAAAGCAACGGAGCCTACGGCACTTCCACTTATGGTCCTATAGCTTAGGGAAATTAAAATCAAAAACCACAGCCACCCCAAAGTTTCAGACGGCTCTGTTTACAAGAACCTCGTCTACGGTACAAGTAAAATATCCCAGAAAGCGAAAAATCGATAAAGAAGTTGTGGTACGTACGTACAATGGAATATCACTCACCAATGAAATCTATGTCATCTGGCCCGTCGTGCCATAATGAGTGGATTCAGGTACGATGATTCTAAGTGTAATAAGTCACACAGAAAATGAAACATCATAAGATATCACTAATACACGGAATGTAATCTTGGCTACACATGAACTGAATTACAAAACAGAACAGGGTTTCAAATTTAGAAAACCAACTTATGTTTGCTTAAGGGGAAAGGTGAGTTGGGGTGCTGCATAAAACCAGAGATAGAAGTTAGCACAGATACCATTCCATAAGTCAAATATTTAATAGTCAAGACCTACCACTTGCTCAACGAAATGGGCTAAACACCCTCTATTCAACGCCTAGGAATACACCTGACTAGTAAGAATCTTCAAACCCATGGATTTATATGTCTCCATAAGAGAATCAAGCGTGTGTACAGCTGCATGAAGGCAGCAGAGAAAATCCGATAAATCCTATTATCAAAATGAATTACAAAAACAAAACACGATGACAGTGAAATAGAGAGCAATTCTTAAATAATTCATTCAGGGCTTGTGATGCAACCTGGATTTACCTCATCTGAACCCAGAGCTGAGTGAGACATAAGGTTGGACACTTCGGGCTGATAGCATTGGTGAGGTTCGATGAGCAAATGCAGACCATTTGAAGTCATACTGCATGGTACCCATTCCATGGGTCCGAACTCTCCAGGTTTAAGCGATTCTTCCTTCAGCTAAAACATGCATGGGAAACCGACAGTATGGTGCACCGTGTCAAAGGGAAACGTTTTCAAATGCATCTCAGTTTTCGTCCCCTTTTACTCGGGTTCACAATTCCAGACCCTTTACTAACACTCTCCCCACTTGGAGAGTCAGTGCCTTTAACCTCCTGTTTGGCACAGTTTGCAATTTCTGCGCAAGATGAACAGGAATAGGGAGAACGAATGAGAGACTACCTGTAGGTGTCTGCACGGGCAAATTTAATGCTCATTTCCCACCAGGAAGTGGAATTAACCAAACGCTCAGCATGCCTTGCCAGAACCAGATTAGGGCCTGAAGCAATCCTGCGGGTTTGCGGCCAGCTCATCAGAAAGCGATTTGAAGAAAGGAGCTCGGGGGCACTGTAATTCTCAAACCTGCAAACTTATAAATGACACCTATTGTCCAAAAATATATTGAAGGAAGGCTGCGAAGAGGACTTGAAATCGGGGCAGAATTGCAGGAAAGTGGTTTCGGGGAGTAGAGTAGAATTGCATTTAAAGCATAGGAAAAGAGGCAGAACGTCGACAATGATGCACGTGGCCAAAAACGGCGTATGCGTTTTTTCCTGAATATATTCAGGAAAAAACGCATACGCCCTTTTTGGCCAACCAAGCAAGCATGTTAGACAAATCTGCACTACAATGAAGTCTCACTGCCCCCCAATCAAAAGGGCCATCTGAAAATAGTGTAAAATCCAGAAAGGCAGCACAGGCCATGGAGAACAGGGAGCCATGTTATGCTGTTGGGTGGGATGTAAATTGCCAACAGCCACTCTGGAGAAGTGTATGGTGTTTCCTGAAACACCTAAAAAACAAAGCAACGGAGCCTACGGCACTTCCACTTATGGTCCTATAGCTTAGGGAAATTAAAATCAAAAACACACAGCCGCCCCAAAGTTTCAGACGGCTCTGTTTACAAGAACATCTTCTACGGTGCAAGTTAAATATCCCAGAAAGCGAAAAATGGATAAAGAAGTTGTGGTACGTAAGTACAATGGAATATCACTCACCAATGAAATCTATATCATCAGGCCCGTCATGGCATAATGATTGAATTCAGGTACAATGATTCTAAGTGAAATAAGTCACACAGAAAATGAAATATCATAAGATATCACTAATACACGGAATGTAATCTTGGCTACACATGAACTGAATTACAAAACAGAACAGGGTCTCAAATTTAGAAAACCAACTTATGTTTGCTTAAGGAGAAAGGTGAGTTGGGTGCTGCATAAAACCAGAGATAGAAATTAGCGCAGATACCATTCCATAAGTCAAATATGTAATAGTCAAGACCTACCACTTGCTCAACGAAATGGGCTAAACACACTATATTCAATGCCTAGGAATACACCTGACTAGTAAGAATCTTCAAACCCATGGATTTATATGTCTCCATAAGAGAATCAAGTGTGTGTACAGCTACATGAAGGCAGCATAGAAAATCCGATAAATCCTATTATCAAAATGAATTACAAAAACAAAACACAATGACAGTGAAATAGAGAGCAATTCTTAAATAATTCATTCAGGGCTTGTGATGCAACGTGGATTTACCTCATCTATACCCAGAGCTGAGTGAGACATAAGGTTGGACACTTCGGGCTGATAGCATTGGTGAGGTTCAATGAGCAAATGCAGACCATTTGAAGTCATACTGCATGGTACCCAGTCCATGGGTCCCAACTCTCCAGGTTTAAGCGATTCTTTCTTCAGCTAAAGCATGCAAGGGAAACCCACAGTATGGTGCACCGTGTGACCGGGAAACGTTTTCAAATGCATCTCAGTCTCTGTCCCCTTTTACTCGGGTTCACAATTCCAGACCCTTTACTAAAACTCTCCCCACTTGGAGAGTCAGTGCCTTTAACCTCCTGTTTGGCACAGTTTGCAATTTCTGCGCAAGATGAACAGGAATAGGGAGAACCAATGAGAGACAAGCTGTAGGTGTCTGCACGGGAAAATTTAACGCTCATTTCCAACCAGGAAGAGGAATTAACCAAAGGCTCAGCATGCCATGCTGGAACCAGATTAGGGCCTGAAGCAATGCTGCGGGTTTGCGGCCAGCTCACAAGAAAGCGATTTGAAGAAAGGAGGTCAGGGGCCAAATAATTCACAAAACTGCAGAGTTATAAATGACAGCTATCGTCCAAAAATATATTGAAGGAAGGCTGTGAAGAGGACTTGAAAGCAGGGCAGAATTTCTGGAAAACGATTTCAGGGGGTAGACGGGAATTGCATTTAAAGCATAGGAAAAGAGGCAGAACGTCGACAATGATGCACTTGGCTAAAAAGTGCGTATGCGGTTTTTCCTCAATATATTCAGGAAAAAACGCATAGGCCCTTTTTGGCCAACCAAGCAAGCATATTAAAGAAATCTGCACTACAATGAAGTCTCACTGCCCCCCGGTCAAAAGGGCCATCTGAAAAAAGTGTAAAATCCAGAAAGGCAGCACAGGCCATGGAGAACAGGGAGCCTTGTTATGCTGATGGGTGGGATGTAAATTGCCAACAGCCGCTCTGGAGAAGTGTATGGTGTTTCCTGAAACACCTAAAAAACAAAGCAACGGAGCCTACGGCAGTTTCACTTATGGTCCTATAGCTTAGGGAAATTAAAATCAAAAACACACAGCCACCCCAAAGTTTCAGACGGCTCTGTTTACAAGAACCTCGTCTACGGTACAAGTAAAATATCCCAGAAAGCGAAAAATGGATAAAGAAGTTGTGGTACGTACGTACAATGGAATATCACTCACCAATGAAATCTATGTCATCTGGCCCGTCGTGCCATAATGAGTGGATTCAGGTACGATGATTCTAAGTGTAATAAGTCACACAGAAAATGAAACATCATAAGATATCACTAATACACGGAATGTAATCTTGGCTACACATGAACTGAATTACAAAACAGAACAGGGTCTCAAATTTAGAAAACCAACTTATGTTTGCTTAAGGGGAAAGGTGAGTTGGGGTGCTGCATAAAACCAGAGATAGAAGTTAGCACAGATACCATTCCATAAGTCAAATATTTAATAGTCAAGACCTACCACTTGCTCAACGAAATGGGCTAAACACCCTCTATTCAACGCCTAGTAATACACCTGACTAGTAACAATCTTCAAACCCATGGATTTATATGTCTCCATAAGAGAATCAAGCGTGTGTACAGCTGCATGAAGGCAGCAGAGAAAATC
Source organism: Delphinapterus leucas (assembly GCF_059928025.1). NCBI lineage: Eukaryota > Metazoa > Chordata > Mammalia > Artiodactyla > Monodontidae > Delphinapterus > Delphinapterus leucas. The sequence goes on along the minus strand of NW_028322247.1, from coordinate 4,432,329 downwards.
CGATAAATCCTATTATCAAAATGAATTACAAAAACAAAACACAATGACAGTGAAATAGAGAGCAATTCTTAAATAATTCATTCAGGGCTTGTGATGCAACCTGGATTTACCTCATCTGAACCCAGAGCTGAGTGAGACATAAGGTTGGACACTTCGGGCTGATAGCATTGGTGAGGTTCGATGAGCAAATTCAGACCATTTGAAGTCATACTGCATGGTACCCATTCCATGGGTCCCAACTCTCCAGGTTTAAGCGATTCTTCCTTCAGCTAAAGCATGCATGGGAAACCCACAGTATGGTGCACCGTGTGACTGGGAAACGTTTTCAAATGCATCTCAGTTTTCATCCCCTTTTACTCGGGTTCACAATTCCAGACACTTTACTAACACTCTCCCCACTTGGAGAGTCAGTGCCTTTAACCTCCTGTTTGGCACAGTTTGCAAATTCTGACCAAATAAACAGGAATAGGGAGAACCAATGAGAGACTAGCTGTAGGTGTCTGCACGGGCAAATTTAATGCTCATTTCCCACCACAAGAGGGATTAAGCAAAGGCTCAACATGCCGTGTCGGAAACAGATTAGGGCCTGAAGCAATCATGCGGGTTTGCGGCCAGCTCACAAGAAAGCGATTTGAAGAAAGGAGCTCAGGGGCACTGTAATTCACAAACCTGCAGAGTTATAAATGACAGCTATCGTCCAAAAATATATTGAAGGAAGGCTGCGAAGAGGACTTGAACGCGGGGTAGAATTGCAGGAAAACGATTTCAGGGTGTAGACTGGAATTGCATTTAAAACATAGGAAAAGAGGCAGAACGTCGACAATGATGCACTTGGCCAAAAAGGGCGTATGCGTTTTTTCCTGAATATATTCAGGAAAAAATGCATACGCCCTTTTTGGCCAACCAAGCAAGCATGTTAAAGAAATCTGCACTACAATGAAGTCTCACTGCCCCCCGGTCAAAAGTGTCATCTGAAAAAAGTGTAAAATCCAGAAAGGCAGCACAGGCCATGGAGAACAGGGAGCCTTGTTATGCTGATGGGTGGGATGTAAATTGCCAAGAGCCACTCTGGAGAAGTGTATGGTGTTTCCTGAAACACCTAAAAAACAAAGCAACGGAGCCTACGGCACTTCCACTTATGGTCCTATAGCTTAGGGAAATTAAAATCAAAAACACACAGCCACCCCAAAGTTTCAGACGGCTCTGTTTACAAGAACCTCATCTACGGTACAAGTAAAATATCCCAGAAAGCGAAAAATGGATAAAGAAGTTGTGGTACGTACGTACAATGGAATATCACTCACCAATGAAATCTATGTCATCTGGCCCGTCGTGGCATAATGAGTGGATTCAGGTACGATGATTCTAAGTGTAATAAGTCACACAGAAAATGAAACATCATAAGATATCACTAATACACGGAATGTAATCTTGGCTACACATGAACTGATTTACAAAACAGAACAGGGTCTCAAATTTAGAAAACCAACTTATGTTTGCTTAAGGGGAAAGGTGAGTTAGGGTGCTGCATAAAACCAGAGATAGAAGTTAGCACAGATACCATTCCATAAGTCAAATATTTAATAGTAAAGACCTACCACTTGCTCAACGAAATGGGCTAAACCCCCTATATTCAACGCCTAGGAATACACCTGACTAGTAAGAATCTTCAAACCCATGGATTTATATGTCTCCATAAGAGAATCAAGCGTGTGTACAGCTGCATGAAGGCAGCAGAGAAAATCCGATAAATTCTATTATCAAAATGAATTACAAAAACAAAACACAATGACAGTGAAATAGAGAGCAATTCTTAAATAATTCATTCAGGGCTTGTGATGCAACCTGGATTTACCTCATCTGAACCCAGAGCTGAGTGAGACATAAGGTTGGACACTTCGGGCTGATAGCATTGGTGAGGTTCGATGAGCAAATTCAGACCATTTGAAGTCATACTGCATGGTACCCATTCCATGGGTCCCAACTCTCCAGGTTTAAGCGATTCTTCCTTCAGCTAAAGCATGCATGGGAAACCCACAGTATGGTGCACCGTGTGACTGGGAAACGTTTTCAAATGCACCTCAGTTTTCATCCCCTTTTACTCGGGTTCACAATTCCAGACACTTTACTAACACTCTCCCCACTTGGAGAGTCAGTGCCTTTAACCTCCTGTTTGGCACAGTTTGCAAATTCTGACCAAATAAACAGGAATAGGGAGAACCAATGAGAGACTAGCTGTAGGTGTCTGCACGGGCAAATTTAATGCTCATTTCCAACCAGGAAGAGGAATTAACCAAAGGCTCAGCATGCCGTGCCGGAAACAGATTAGGGCCTGAAGCAATCCTGCGGGTTTGCGGCCAGCTCACAAGAAAGCGATTTGAAGAAAGGAGCTCAGGGGCCAAGTAATTCACAAACCTGCAGAGTTATAAATGACAGCTATCGTCCAAAAATATATTGAAGGAAGGCTGCGAAGAGGACTTGAAAGCGGGGCAGAATTGCAGGAAAACGATTTCAGGGGGTAGACTGGAATTGCATTTAAAGCATAGGAAAAGAGGCAGAACGTCGACAATGATGCACTTGGCCAAAAAGGGCGTATGCGTTTTTTCCTGAATATATTCAGGAAAAAACGCATACGCCCTTTTTGGCCAACCAAGCAAGCATGTTAAAGAAATCTGCACTACAATGAAGTCTCACTGCCCCCTGGTCAAAAGGGTCATCTGAAAAAAGTGTAAAATCCAGAAAGGCAGCACAGGCCATGGAGAACAGGGAGCCTTGTTATGCTGATGGGTGGGATGTAAATTGCCAACAGCCACTCTGGAGAATTGTATGGTGTTTCCTGAAACACCTAAAAAACAAAGCAACGGAGACTACGGCACTTCCACTTATGGTCCTATAGCTTAGGGAAATTAAAATCAAAAACACACAGCCACCCCAAAGTTTCAGACGGCTCTGTTTACAAGAACCTCGTCTACGGTACAAGTAAAATATCCCAGAAAGCGAAAAATCGATAAAGAAGTTGTGGTACGTACGTACAATGGAATATCACTCACCAATGAAATCTATGTCATCTGGCCCGTCGTGCCATAATGAGTGGATTCAGGTACGATGATTCTAAGTGTAATAAGTCACACAGAAAATGAAACATCATAAGATATCACTAATACACGGAATGTAATCTTGGCTACACATGAACTGAATTACAAAACAGAACAGGGTCTCAAATTTAGAAAACCAAATTATGTTTGCTTAAGGGGAAAGGTGAGTTGGGGTGCTGCATAAAACCAGAGATAGAAGTTAGCACAGATACCATTCCATAAGTCAAATATTTAATAGTCAAGACCTACCACTTGCTCAACGAAATGGGCTAAACACCCTCTATTCAACGCCTAGGAATACACCTGACTAGTAAGAATCTTCAAACCCATGGATTTATATGTCTCCATAAGAGAATCAAGCGTGTGTACAGCTGCATGAAGGCAGCAGAGAAAATCCGATAAATCCTATTATCAAAATGAATTACAAAAACAAAACACAATGACAGTGAAATAGAGAGCAATTCTTAAATAATTCATTCAGGGCTTGTGATGCAACTTGGATTTACCTCATCTGAACCCAGAGCTGAGTGAGACATAAGGTTGGACACTTCGGGCTGATAGCATTGGTGAGGTTCGATGACCAAATGCAGACCATTTGAAGTTATACTGCATGGTACCCATTCCATGGGTCCCAACTCTCCAGGTTTAAGCGATTCTTCCTTCAGCTAAAGCATGCATGGGAAACCCACAGTATGGTGCACCGTGTGACCGGGAAACATTTTCAAATGCATCTCAGATTTTGTCCCCTTTTACTCGGGTTCACAATTCCAGACCCTTTACTAACACTGTCCCCACTTGGAGAGTCAGTGCCTTTAACCTCCTGTTTGTCACAGTTTGCAATTTCTGCGCAAGATGAACAGGAATAGGGAGAACCAATGAGAGACTAGCTGTAGGTGTCTGCACGGGCAAATTTAATGCTCATTTCCAACCAGGAAGAGGAAGTAACCAAAGGCTCAGCATGCCGTGCCGGAACCAGATTAGGGCCTGAAGCAATCCTGCTGGTTTGCGGTCAGCTCACAAGAAAGCGATTTGAAGAAAGGAGCTCAGGGGCACTGTAATTCACAAACCTGCAGAGTTATAAATGACAGCTATCGTCCAAAAATATATTGAAGGAAGGCTGCGAAGAGGACTTGAAAGCAGGGAAGAATTGCAGGAAAATGATTTCACGGGGTAGACTGGAATTGCATTTAAAGCATAGGAAAAGAGGCAGAACGTCGACAATGATGCACTTGGCCAAAAAGGGCGTATGCGTTTTTTCCTGAATATATTCCGGAAATAACGCATACGCACTTTTTGGCCAACCAAGCAAGCATGTTAAAGAAATCTTCACTACAATGAAGTCTCACTGCCTCCCGGTCAAAAGGGCCATCTGAAAAAAGTGTAAAATCCAGAAATGCAGCACAGGCCATGGAGAACAGGGAGCCTTGTTATGCTGATGGGTGGGATGTAAATTGCCAACAGCCACTCTGGAGAAGTGTATGGTGTTTACTGAAACACCTAAAAAACAAAGCAACGGAGCCTACGGCACTTCCACTTATGGTCCTATAGCTTAGGGAAATTAAAATCAAAAACACACAGCCACCCCAAAGTTTCAGATGGCTCTGTTTGCAAGAAACTCGTCTACGGTACAAGTTAAATATCCCAGAAAGCGAAAAATGGATAAAGAAGTTGTGGTACGTACGTACAATGGAATATCACTCACCAATGAAATCTATGTCATCTGGCCCGTCGTGGCATAATGAGTGGATTCAGGTACGATGATTCTAAGTGAAATAAGTCCCACAGAAAATGAAACATCATAAGATATCACTAATACACCGAATGTAATCTTGGCTACACATGAACTGAATTACAAAACAGAACAGGGTCTCAAATTTAGAAAACCAACTTATGTTTGCTTAAGGGGAAAGGTGAGTTGTGGTGCTGCATAAAACCAGAGATAGAAATTAGCACAGATACCATTCCATGCGTCAAATATGTAACAGTCAGGACCTACCCCTTGCTCAACGAAATGGGCTACACACCTTATATTCAACACCAAGGAATACACCTGACTAGAAAGAATTTTCAAACCCATGGATTTATATGTCTCCATAAGAGAATCAAGCGTGTGTACAGCTGCATGAATGCAGCAGAGAAAATCCGATAAATCCCATTATCAAAATGAATTACAAAAACAAAACACAAGGACAGTGAAATAGAGAGCAATTCTTAAATAATTCATTCAGGGCTTGTGATGCAACCTGGATTTACCACATCTACACCCAGAGCTGAGTGAGACATAAGGTTGGGCACATCGGGCTGATAGCATTGGTGAGGTTCGATGAGCAAATGCAGACCCTTTGAAGTCATACTGCATGGTACCCGTGCCATGGGTCCCAACTCTCCAGGTTTAAGGGATTCTTCCTTCAGCTAAAACATGCGTCGGAAACCCACAGTACGGTGCACCGTGTGACCGGGAAACGTTTTAAATGTATCTCAGTTTTCGTCCCCTTTTACTCGGGTTCACCATTCCAGACCCTTTACTCACACTCTCCCCACTTGGAGAGTCAGGGCCTTTAACCTCCTGTTTGGCACAGTTTGCAATTTCTGCGCAACATGAACAGGAATAGGGAGAACCAATGAGAGACTAGCTGTAGGTGTCTGCACGGGCAAATTTAACGCTCATTTCCCACCAGGAAGAGGAATTAACCACAGGCTCAGCATGCCATGCCGGAACCAGATTAGGGCCTGAAGTAATCTTGCGGGTTTGCGGCCAGCTCACAAGATAGCGAGTTGAAGAAAGGAGCTCAAGGGCACTGTAATTCACAAACCTGCAGAGTTATGAAAGTCAGCTATCGTCCAAAAACATATTGAAGTAAGTCTTCAAAGAGGACTTGAAAGCGGGGCAGAATTTCAGGAGAACGATTTCAGTCGGTATACTGGAATTGCACTTAAAGCCTAGGAAAAGACGGGGAACGGCGACAATGATGCACTTGGCCAAAACGGGCGTATGCGTTTTTTCCTGAATATAATCAGGAAAAAACGCATACGCACTTTTTGCCCAACCAAGCCAGCGTGTAAAGGAAATCTGCACTACAATGAAGTCTCACTGCCCCCCGGTCAAAAGGGACATCTGAAAAAAGTGTAAAATCCAGAAAGGCAGGACAGGCCATGGAGAAGAGGGAGCATTGTTATCCTGATCGGCGGGATGAGAATTGCCAACAGCCACTCTGGAGAAGTGTATGGTGTTTCCTGAAACACGTAAGAAACAAAGCAACACAGCCTATGGCACTTCCACTTATGGTCCTATAGCATAGGGAAATTAAAATCAAAACCACACAGCAACCCCAAAATTTGGAACGGCTCTGTTTACAAGAACCTCATGTATGGTACAAGTTTAATATCCCAGAGGGCGGAAAATGGATAAAGAAGTTGTGGTTCTTACGTACAATGGAATATCACTCAGCAATGAAATCTATGTCATCAGGCCCGTAGCGGCATAATGAGTGGATTCAGGTACGATGATTCTACGTGCAATAGGTCACACAGAAAAAGAAACATCATAAGATATCACTAATACACGGAATGTAAACTTTGCTACTCATGAACTGAATTACAAAACAGAACAGTGTCTCAAATTTAGAAAACCAACATATGCTTGCTTTTTTGGAAAGGTGAGTTCGGGTGCTGCATAAAAACAGAGATTGAAATTCGCACAGATACCGTTCCATAAGCCAAATATGTAATAGACAAGACCTACTGCTTGCTCAACGAAATGGACTCAACACCCCATATTCAACGCCTAGGAATATACCTGCCTAGCAAGAATCTTAAAACCCATGGATTTATATGTGTCCGTAAGAGAATCAAGCATGTGTTCAGTGGCCTAAAGGCAACAGTGAAAATCCGATAAATCCCATTATCAAAATAAATTTCAAAAACAAAACACAATGACAGTGAAATAGAGAGCAATTCTTAAATAATTCACTCAGGGCTTCTGAGGCATACTGGATTTACCACATGTACTCCCAGAGCTGGGGAGACATAAGGCCGGACACTTCACCCTGATAGCATTGGTGAGGTTCGGTGACCAATTGCAGACCCTTTGTAGTCATACTGCATGGTACCCATTCCATGGGTCCCAACTCTCCAGGTTTAAGGGATTCTTCCTTCCGCTAAATCATGTATGGGAAACCCAGAGTATTGTCCACCATGTGATTGGGAAACGTTTTCAAATGCATCTCAGTTTTCGACCCTTTATACTGGGGTTCACCATTCCAGACGCTTAACTAACACTCTCCCCACTTGGAGAGTCAGTGCCTTTAACCTCCTGTTTTGCACAGTTTGCAATTTCTGCGCAAGATGAACAGGAATAGGGAGAACCAATGAGAGACTAGCTGTAGGTGTCTGCACGGGCAAATGCAACGCTCATTTCCCACCAGGAAGAGGAATTAACCGAAGGCTCAGCACGCACTGCCGGAACCAGATTAGGGCCTGAAGCAATCCTGCGGTTTTGCGGCCAGCTCACAAGAAAGCTAGTTGAAGAAAGGAGCTCAGGGGCACTGTAATTCACAAACCTGCAGAGTTATAAATGACAGCTATCGTCCAAAAATATATTGAAGTAAGTCTGCGAAGAGGACTTGAAAGCGGGGCAGAAATTCAGGAAAACGATTTCAGGGGGTAGGCTGGAATTGCACTTAAGGCATAGGAAAAGAGGCAGAACGGCGACAATGATGCACTTGGCCAAAAAGGGCGTATGCGTTTTTTCCTGAATATATTCAGGAAAAAACGCATACGCCCTTTTTGGCCAACCAAGCAAGCGTGTAAAGGAAATCTGCACTACAATGAAGTCTCACTGCCCCCCGGTCAAAAGGGTCATCTGAAAAAAGTGTAAAATCCAGAAAGGCAGGACAGGCCATGGAGAAGAGGGAGCATTATTATACTGATGGGCGGGAGGTGAATTGCCAACAACCACTCTGGAGAACTGTATGGTGTTTCCTGAAACATGTAAGAAACAAAGCAACACAGCCTATGGCAATTCCACTTATGGTCCTATAGTTTAGGGAAATTAAAATCAAAACCACGCAGCCACCCGAAAGTTTGGAACGGCTCTGTTTACAAGAACCTCATCTACGGTAGAAGTTAAATATCCCAGAGAGCGAAAAATGGATAAAGAAGTTGTGGTACGTACGTACAATGGAATATCACTCAGCAATGAAATCTATGTCATCAGGCCCGTAGCGGCATAATGAGTGGATTCAGTTACGATGATTCTACGTGCAATAGGTCACACAGAAAAAGAAACATCATAAGTTATCACTAATACACGGAATGTAAACTTGGCTACACATGAACTGAATTACAAAACAAAACAGGGTCTCAAATTTAGAAAACCAACTTATGCTTGCTTTTTGGGAAAGGTGAGTTGGGGTGCTGCATAAAAACAGAGATTGAAGTTTGCACAGATACCGTTCCATAAGCCAAATATATAATAGACAAGACCTACTCCTTGCTCAACGAAATGGACTCAACACCCCATATTCAACGCCTTGGAATATACCTGGCTAGCAAGAATATTAAAACCCATGGATTTATATGTCTCCGTAAGAGAATCAAGCGTGTGTTCAGTGGCCTAAACGCAGCAGTGAAAATCCGATAAATCCCATTATCAAAATAAATTTCAAAAACAAATCACAATGACAGTGAAATAGAGAGCAATTGTTAAATAATTCACTCAGGGCTTCTGATGCAACCTGGATTTACCACAACTACACCCAGAGCTGGGGAGACATAAGGCCAGACACTTCGGCCTGAGAGCATTGGTGAGGTTCGGTGAGCAAATGCAGACCCTTTGAAATCATACTGCATGGTACCCATTCCATAGGTCCCAACTCTCCAGGTTTAAGGGATTCTTCCTTCCGCTAAATCATGTATGGGAAACCCAGAGTATGGTCCACCATGTGATTGGGAAACATTTTCAAATGCATTTCAGTATTCGTCCCTTTATACTCGGCTTCACCATTCCAGACGCTTAACTAACACTGTCCCCACTTGGAGAGCCAGTGCCTTTAACCTCCTGTTTGGCACAGTTTGCAATTTCTGCGCAAGATGAACAGGAATAGGGAAAACCAATGAGAGACTAACTGTAGGTGTCTGCACTGGCAAATGGAACGCTCATTTCCCACCAGGAAGAGGAATTAACCAAAGGCTCAGCATGCCCTGCCGGAACCAGATTAGGGCCTGAAGCAATACTGTGGGTGTGCAGGCAGCTCACAAGATAGCGAGTTGAAGAAAGGAGCTCAGGGGCACTGTAATTCACAAACCTGAAGAGTTATGAATGACAACTATCGTCCAAAAATATATTGAAAAAAGGCTGCAAAGAGGACTTGAAAGCGGGGCAGAATTCCAGGAAAACGATTTCAGGAGGTAGACGGAAAGTGCACTGAAAGCATAGGAGAAGAGGCAGAACCTCGACAATGATGCACTTGTTCAAAAAGTGCATATGCGTTTTTTCCAAGGCCCTCCTTAAAGAGGGTAGGGGGCTCCCAGTATGCTTCAGTGGCCAACAGAGGGTCCACATCGCCAAGGTGACGTGAGCCAGCTAGGCAGGAGTGACCTCACATCAGAGGGCCCACATCACAGAAGGGTAAGGGACCCAGCCATTATCAGACTCTCAACAGAGGGCCCACATCAGCAATGGGCTGGGAACCAGGCAGGAGTGTCTTCACACCCGTGGGGCCACATCATCGCAAGATGAGGTACCCAGCACATGTGGCCTCAAACCAGAGGACCCACATCTCCATGGGTCTCAGAGCGAGGCAGGCAGGATGAACCTCAAAACACGTGGCCCATTGTATAAAAAAGGTGAGGAATCCAGCAGTTGGAACATCCCAGCAGGCGGCCCAGAGCACCGAGGCTATGGGATCCAGGCGATGATGAACTCACAACAGAGGGCCCTCATCATGAAACTGTGAGCAACCTAGCCATTGTGACCTCAGAGCACAAGGCCCACATCCCCATGGGGAAGCGAACCAAGCAGGAGTGTCATCGTACCAGTGGGCACACATCAGAAAATGTGGGGAGCCCAGCAGTTAGGGCCTGACGCCAGAGGGCCCTCATCACCGAGGAGAAGAGGCTCCCAGCAGGCTCCAACTGCTACAAGAGGGCCAACGTCGCCAATGCGGGGTGTGCCAGCCAGGCAGGAGTGACCTCAGAGCAGAGGGCCAACCTCAAAAAAGTGTGAGGAACCCAAAGAGGATTAGACTCTCACCAGAGGGCCCACATCACCAAGAGGATCAGAACCAGGCAGGACTGTCTGCACACCAGCGTGACCACATCATAGAAAGGTGAGGAACCCAGCACATGTGGCCAAAACCAGAAGACCCACATCTCCAAGGGGCTCGGAGTGAGGCATGCAGGAGTAACCTCACAACACAGGGCCCATAGAATAAAAAAGCTGAGGAATCCTGCAGTGGGAACCTCCCAGCAGGCGGCCCAGAGCACCGAGTCTATGCGATCCAGGCTGCAGTGAACTCACAGCAGAGGGCCCATATCATGAAACTGTGAGCAACCCAGCCATTGGGACCTCACAGCAGAAGGCCCACATCCCCATGGGGTTGGGAACATGGCAAGAGTGTCCTCGCACCACTTAGCACGTATCAGAAAAAGTGGGTACCCAGAAGTTACGGCCTGACGCTAGAGAGCCCTCATCACCGAGGGGAGGTGGCTCCCAGCAGGCTCCAACTGCCACAAGAGGGCCGATGTCACCAAGGCGGGGTGTGCCAGCCAGTCAGTAGTGACCTCACAGCAGAGGGCCCACCTCACAGAAGGGTGAGGAACCCAGCCAGGATCAGACTCTCACCAGAGGGCCCACATCAACAAGGGGATAGAAACCAGGCAGGAGTGTCCTCACACCAGTGGGGCCACATCATCGAAAGGTGAGGGACCCAGCACACGTGGCCTCAAACCAGAGGACACACATCACCAAGGGGCTGGGAGTGAGTCAGGCAGGAGGAGTCTCCAAACAGAGGGCCCATAGAAGAAAAAGGTGAGGAATCCTGCAGTTGGAACCTCCCCGCAGGTGGCCAGGAGCAGCGAGGCTATGGGATCCAGGCCGGAGTGAACTCACACCAGAGGGCCCTCATCATGAAACTGAGCCACCCACCGTTGGGACCTCAGAGCAGAAGGCCCATATTCCCATGGGGTTGGAAACCTGGCAGGAGTGTACTCACACCACAGGGCGCACATCAGAAAATTTTGGGAGCCCAGGAGTTAGAGCCTGACGCCAGAGGGCCCTCATTACTGAGGGGAGGAGACTCCCAGCAGGCACCAACTCCCAACTGAGGGCCCACGTCGCCAAGGTGACGTGTGCCAGTCAGGCAGGAGTGACCTCACAGCAGAGGGCCTACCTCACAGAAGGGTGAGGAAACCAGCCAGGATAAGACTCTCACCAGAGAGCCCACATCACCAAGGGGACCGGAACAAGGCAGGAGTGTCCTCACACCAGTGTGGCCACATTATAGAAAGGTGAGGAACCCAGCACATGTGGCCTAAACCAGAGGACCCACATTTCCAAGGTGCTCCGAGTGAGGCAGGCAGGAGTAGCCTAAAAACACAGGGCCCACAGAATAAAAAATGTGAGGAATCCAGCAGTTGGAACCCCCCAGCAGGTGGCCCAGAGTACGGAGTCTATGGGATCCAGGCCACAGTGAACTCACAGCAGAGGGCTCACATCATGACACTGTGAGCAACCCAGCTGGTGGGACCTCAGAGCAGAAGGCCCACATCCCCATGGGGATGGGAACGTGGCAGGAGTGTACTCGCACGACAGGGCACATATCAGAAAATTTTGGGAGCCCATGAGTTAGGGCCTGACGCCAGAGGGCCCTCATTACCGAGGGGAGGAGACTCCCAGCAGGCACCAACTCCCAACTGAGGTCGCACATCGCCAAGGTGATGTGTGCCAGCCAGGCAGGAGTGACCTCACAGCAGAGGGCCCACCTCCCAGAAGGGTGAGGAATCCAGCCAGGATCAGACTCTCACCAGAGGGCCCCCATCAACAAGGGGATGGGAACCAGGCAGGAGTGTCCTCACACCAGTGGGGCCACATCAATAAAGGTGAGGAAACCGGCACATGTGGCCTCAAACCAGAGGACCTACATCACAAAAGGGCTGGGAGTGAGTCAGGAAGGAGGAGCATGAAAACACAGGACCCAAAGAATAAAAATGGTAAGGAATCCAGCAGTAGGAACCTCCCAGCAGGCGGCTCAGAGCACAGAGTCTATGGGATCTAGGCCTGAGTGAACTAACACCAGAGAGCCAACATCCTGAAACTGTGAACAACACAGGTGTTGGGACCATAGAGCAGAAGGCACATGGGGATGGGAACCTGGCAGGAGTGCCCTCACACCACTTAGCACGTATCAGAAAATGTGGGTAACCAGCAGTTAGGGCCTGATGCCAGAGGGCCTCATCACTGAGGGGAGGAGGCTCCCAGCGGGCTCCAACTGCCACCAGAGGGCCGACGTCGCCAAGGCGGGGTGTGTCAGCCAGGCAGGAGTGACCTCAGAGAAGAGGGCCCACCTCACAGAAGTGTGAGGAGCCCAACCAGGATCAGACTCTCACTGGAGGGCTCACATCACCAAGGGGATGGGAACCAGGCAGGAGTGTCCGCACACCAGTGGGGCCACATCTGCGAAAGGTGAGGAACCCAGCACATGTGGCCTCAAACCAGAGGACACACATCATCAAGGGGCTGGGAGTGAGGCAGGTGTCTGAAGGGGCACATTTAACTCTAATTTCCCACCAGGAAGAGGAATTAACCAAAGGCTCAGAGTGCCGTGCGGGACCCTGATTACGGCCTGAAGCAAACCTGCGGTTCTGTGGCCAGCTTTCAAGGAAACGAGTTAAGAAAGGAAATCACAGGCACTGTAATTCACAAACCTGCAGAATTATAAATGACAGCTATTGGCAAAAATATATTGAAGTAAGTCTGCACAGAGGACTTGAAAACGAGGCAGAATTGCAGGAATCATATTTCAGGAGGTAGATTGGAATTGCATTTAAAGCATGTGAAAAGCGGCAGATCTTTGACAGTGATGCACTTGGACAAAAAGTGCGTATACATTTTTTCCTGAATATATTCAGGAAAAAACGCATATGCCCTTTGTGGCCAACCAAGAATTCGAGCAATGGAAATCCGCACTACAATGAACTCTCATTTCCCATTCGTCAAAAGAGCCATCTGAAAAAAGTGTAAAACCCAGAAACACAGGACAGGCCATGGAGAACAGGGAGCCTTGTTATGCTGATGGACGGGATGTAAATTGCCAACAGACACTCTGGTGATGTTTATGGTGTATGCTGAAACATCTAAAAAACAAAGCTACAGAGCCTAGGGCACTTCCACTTTTGGCCCTAAGCTTAGGAAAATTAAAATCAACAAGACACAGCCAACACAATATCCAGGGCTGCTGTGTTTACAAGAACCTCGAGTCCAGTACAAACTAAATATCCCAGAAAGAAAAAAATGGATAAAGGAGTTGTCCTACTTACGTACAACGGAATATCACTCAGCAATGAAATCAATGTCATCAGGCCTGTAGCAGCAAATTGAGTGGATTTAAGTATGATGATTCTAAGAGAAATATGTCACACAGAGAAACATAATTATCATAAGATATCACAAATAGAGGAAGTGTAAACTTGGCTACACATAAACTGAATTACAAAACCGAACAGAGTTTCACATTTAGATAAAAACTTATGCTTGCTTAAGGGGAAAGTTGAGTTGGGGTGCTGTATAAAACCAGAGATTGAAATGAGCACACATACCGTTCCATAAGCCAAATATGTAATAGACAAGACCTACTCTTTGCTCAACGAAATAGACTAATCCATGGTGTATCACCTCACACCTGTTAGAATGGGCATCATCAGAAAATCTACAAACAACAAATGCTGGAAAGGGTGCGGAGATAAGGAAACCTCTTCCACTATTGTTGGGAATGTAAATTGATGCCGTCACTGTGGAGAACATTATGGAGTTTCTTATAAAACTAAGAATAGAATTACCATATAATACAGCAATCCCACTACTGGGCATATACCCAGACAAAACCATAAAACGAAAAGAGACATTCACCGCAATGTTCATTGCATCACTATTTACAATATCCAGGTAATGGAAGCAACCTAAATGCCCACAGACAGACGAATGCATAAAGATGAGGTACATATATAAAATGGAATATTACTAAGCCATAAAAAGGAATGAAATTGGGTCATTTGTAGAGACGTTGATGGATCTAGAGACTGTCATACAGAGTGAAGTAAGTCAGAAAGAGAAAAACAAATCCTGTATATAAATGCATATATGTAGAACCTAGAAAAGTTGTACAGATGAACCGTTTTGCAAGGCAGAAATAGAGCAACAGATGTAGACAACAAACGTATGGACACCAAGGGGGGAAAGCTGTTAGGGGGGTGGTGGTGGGAGGAGTTGAGAGATTGGGATTGGCATGTATACATTTCTATGTATAAAATAGGTAACCAAAAAGAACCTGCTGTATAAAAAAATAAAATAAATTCAAAATTACAAAAAGTAAAACAGAAAAAATATTCTTCCCTTCACATACATGTATTTATATGAATAAATTATTTCCATGCTTATATCTGTAATTACAAAAAAGAGGAATAAAATCTACCTTGAACCAAAAACGAAAAAAAGAAAAAAAAACAGAACCCACCAGTTACACAGAGGAAAACCGTATCAGGGCCCTTGCTCCAGTTGTAAACAATTCTGAAGTGGGTCAGTGGTGGGGAATCATCTCCCATTCAGCCAGCAGGCCCCACGCAACAAGCGTCCTCATTGCAAAGCTGGGGGCCCGTGCCGAGGCATCTGTGAGTAAACGTGGGCCGAGCCCCAGACCAGCTGCTGCTGAAATGTTCCCACCCTTCCCAGGTAAAACACCTGAATATGTACAAGGACTTGAAAGCCTAGAGGAAGGGCCATGGAGCCACATGAGCGACAGCATGCCAGCCGACTTGGTGCCTGCAGGCCAGACAGGATGGTCCTGGCCCTGGGTGCTCTTCTGGAAGCTTTCCATTTCCCTGCCTGAGATACCCCTCCTGTCCTGGCCCCCAATGCTTTCTTCCTTACTCACCTCTGCCCAGGGAGAAATTCCAGCGGCAGGTATGGGTGACACATCCTCTTCTTTAGCAGGTGGCATCTTGGCAACTGCTGCAGAAAGTCCAGCAGAGCCCCACTCACACTGGGCCACCCACAAAGCCGTGGCCTCTCACTCCCTCCCACCAGCCCAGCCCCGAGACTGCTGACTGGGCAGAGAAAATGGCGTCAGGCACAGCTGCAGGGGCTCTTGCTGCCTGGAGTGGTGTTTATATTGATCTCAACCCAGGCACACCTGAGGAGGACTGGCCGGCATGGTCAGGCTTCCCAGGCCAGCCAATAATCACCCCTCAGGGGCTCACAGTTGCAGAAAATGGAACTTTCTGAATCGGCCAGGTCCAAGGAACAGGTGTGGGCTCCTGAGAGTCAGGATAGACAAGGGGCTGCAGCTCTGGCTTGTTTTCTAATTATATTATCTGGCCCATGAGTGGGAGACAACTTCAAGAAAACCCTCTCCTAATGAGAGGAACCCAGGAGTCAGGGAGAGGAGGGGTGGGTGGTGGGTAGAGACAGAGGCCTGGTGCCCCGGGTGCAGTGGAAGTCTCTGGAAGACCAGGTGGAGGGAGGCCACACAGAGTGATGCCCAGGGTCACAGACCTGTCGGAGCTGCTGTTTGTTAGTTCAAGTCCTGCTCTGAGGTGCTCTGTGTCAGATCTGAGTGACAGGTGAGCTGGGAGTGCTCTGCAATGAGGGCGATGTGCACGGTTCCTGTGTGCCCAGCCCTGCCACCGTAACTGCAAGGGTAGCTCTGTATCCTGAGAGGGGCCTGACCATGAGAGCCCCGTGTTCTGGGGTGGGGGTAGGGTACCTGCGCAGGTGATCTAAATATCCTGGGATTGGCCTGATCTCGAGAGCCCCATGGGCTGCTGGAGCCCTGGTAAAGGATGTCAGGACAGTCAGTGAAGCCACCGAGGATATACCTCCAGTAGTTCCTAAATCCTACACCCTGCTGGTCATTCTACCAACCACCAGGACATGGTATTCTGTATTAGTCTTCAATGATGCCTTCTTTTGTATTCCATTAGTGTCAGAGTCACAAGAAATTTTGGCTTGTGAGTGGCAGGACTCAACATACAACTAAAACAATACTTCTGGGCCGTCTTGCCCCAAGGGTTCAAAAATTCCCACACCATCTTTGGGGAAAGCTCAGCTAAAGACCTAAAAGTTCTACCACTGGAAAAGGAAACACTCCTTCAATATGCAGACGACATTCTGATCACCAGCCCTACTAAGGGGACCTCTGAACTACCAAGCCAATAAAGGATACAAGTTGTCCAAGAAAAAGCTCAAATATCACAGACTACGGCGACCTGCCTGGGCTTCATTCTCACAGAAGGTCGGAGAAGCCCATCCCAGGAAAGGGAAGAAACAATTTACAGCCTTACCCATATCTAAAACTAGAAGACAGCTTAGGGGTTCCTGGGGAGGCCAGGGTTTGCTGCTTCTGGATCCCTAACTACAGTCTACTAGCTGGGTCTCTATATGAAACACTGAAAGGAAAAGATGATGATCCTTTTGAATAGAATCCAGAAGTGGCCTTTCAAGAATGGAAAGAGCAGTCAATTCAGACCCTTGCCCTGGAACTCCCTAATTTAGCTAAACCCTTTGATCTTTACATTCCTGGTGAAAAGTGAATCGCCATTGGAGGATTAGTGCAAAAACTGGGACCACTTGAAATGGAACAATGCAAAAATGCCATCCAGGTAGGATAAACTACAGTCACCAAGGGGCTTGGCCCACTGCCACATCTGTCCAAGATACTGGCAGTATCTAAAAACCTGGAAATCAGCAGCCCAAAAGGCCACCTCCCTCCTAAGGGAAAAGGGTCCCACGTGGTGATCCTAACCCCCAACCATGCCCTGAAGTTGCAGGGTTTGCTCCGTGGGCACACTGACCTCGAGTGAGGAGGCCCTCCAACTCCAACCTCCAGAGAGATAACCGGGGGCAACGGGGCACCATGACGACTCATGTGACCATCACTTGACCTGGAGTTTCTCTCATAAAACAACAAGAGTGTGTCCCAAAAGAGTAGACTACTGTTTGCAGGACTTACTGCCTCCAGATCGGACCTAATAATCTTGGTGGGGGAACCGTATATCATGCTGTCACCATAGAAAAGCCTACAGACACTGTGATAATGGTGGCCAATAAGACCGGCTGGACTCCTGTTTACTTCAAAAGGCTGTTGACTCAGTGGCCATCATGGTCCTTCATCACCACTGACCCTGGACTGTCTGGGAGTTGAGCGGACAGGGTCCTGACACCTGGTGCTGTTTTTACGTTAATTCAGGGGCCTAATTGAAGAAAGCGCAGACTACTGGTCAGAGCATCTACGCTGGCAGAAACGGTCAGCCTAAGGTGGCCGAACAAATGAGGGGCGGGGTGAAACTGGACCTCACAGCGTCACTGCACATCTCCTTCCTGGACCCTTAAAGGTCATTAGAATCTATAAAACTTCCAATATTGGTGCTCAGGCGGACGAGCAGGGAGGCAGGAGGCCTGGGGACAATCAACGTCACCTGGAGGCTGCTGGGGAGAAGTTCTGACCCTCGCCCACGGGTATGAGGGCTCCTAACTCAGCACTCAGCAGTTACAGAAGAAGGGTCTGCACCCTCAGCACTCCAAGAATGAGGAAGGGGACAAAAGGCAGAAGAGGGGTTTGTCCGAGGCAAAGCCCCTTAAAAATCCCTGGGAGAGAAAAATAGAATCTGGGCAATAAAATAAAGTCTAACCTTTTTTATCCTTTGTGCTTTGTCTAATTACACGTGCTCCTAGGGTCCCGCATACAGAGGTTCCACACCCGGCACTTCAGACCTGATTTCCTAGTGCAGAATGGCTGGGTCGACAACTCAGCTCCTGGGGCACAGTGCACACTCCGTGATATAGAGCCTGAGCTGCAGCCAGCCGGGCCCTCAAGAGCTCCGCCCCCTCCCTCTGACTGACTCTGACAGGATCTCTACACAGCAGCCCAGCCCACAGCCCACCGGGTAGCACATGCTCTCACCTCTCCATTCTCTGATCAAAATATAAAGTTTCCTTTGCTTCTGAACCAAACTCAGTCTCGATCTGTTGGCTCCAATGACCCTGGGCAGGGGGACACTTGTTGGGGTCCACTCTGGAGGATCAGTAACAGAAATTCAGAACATTGTAACTTCAATGAACAGATGTGTGAGCCAAACTGTAATTAACATAGAACAGTGTATAAGGCTCGGGTAAAATAAGATGTTTCTAACACTTCCATTTGGTATTTCCATCACTTTATTATAAGCAAGTTCAGTGAAAAGGTTTGTCTTATTTGTCAGGTCAATATTAGAGAAACGAAGTGATTTCTTTCCAAGGATGTACATCTAATAATCTTGGTTAAAGCTTCAATCTTGTTTTAAATGCTTTTCCATTGACAATGATACCTCTCTTTCAGCTCCCCCATTTCTGAGAAGTATAAAGTCTTATAATTTATTATTACCAAAGGGGAAAGGTGAGAGGAGGGATAAATTAACAGTTTGGGATTAACACATACACACTGCTATGTATAAAATCGATCATCAACAAGGAACTGCTGTATAGCACAGGGAACTACACTCAATATTTTGCAATAACCTATAAGGGGAAATAATCTGAAAAAGAATAGATATTTTTATTGACATCATCTATTAATGACAGTTAAAATGGAACCTAAGGGAAGCCGGTGGTGAGTGCTTCTGACCCTGAAGACTTCAATCATCTAAAGTTTGGACTCTGCCTACTTCCTAAGGCCCTTAATGAACATATGTGTAGCCGTAGCTTAAAACATTCCCCACTTTGGGTTGCGGAGAGACACTGATTTTGAAAAAGCCCTGGTGTTCTCCTCACATGAATGGGACCCTTCCTACAGCTAAAGCATGCCTGTCACACCCAGAGGATGGTATACTGTCTGATCGGGAAGAGTTTGGAAAAGGCATCTCATCTCCTCTTCTCCTGGTGCTCGGGTTCACCCCTCCAGCGTCTTTACGAACAGTCTCCCCACTTGGAGATGTCAGCACTGTCAACATCCTGTTGCATACAGTTTGGAATTTGTCCAGAGGATGAAGCAGAAGGAGGAGGAACAATGAGAGACAAGTCCTAGGTGTTCGGACAGGCACATGTCACTCTAATTTCCAATCAGGAAGACGAATTGACCAAAGGCTAGGGTTGCCCATGGAAACAGAATAGGGCTTGAGGAAATCCCGCTGCTTTGTGGCCAGTTCCCATAAACACAAGTTGAAAAATGGAGCTCAGTGGCACTAAAATTCACGAAACTGCAGAGTTGAAAATATCTATCACTGAAAAATGTCTTGAGGAAAGTCAGAGAAAAGGACTTGTAAGCAACAGAGAATGGCAGGAAAGGGATTGGAAGAGGTAGAAAGGACTCGCCATTAAGCACAAGAAAAGGGGCTGAACATTGCCAACATTGCAGTTGGCCAAAAATGGTGTATGCGTCATTTTCTGTATATATTCAAGAAAAGGGCATACACTTTTTTAGCCAACCAAACAGGTGGGCACTGGAAATCAATACTACAAAACATATCACTTCGCATCAGTCAGAAGAGCCGTCCTCATAAAGTGTAAACACCAGAAATGCAGGACAGGGCAAGGAGAAAAGGGAGCCCTGTGAGGCTTATACTGGAAATGTATATTGCCAACGGTCACTCTGGAGAAGTGTACTGTGTTTACTAAAGCATCTAAGAAATGAGCTACAGAGCACAGAGCACTTGCACTCATGGACGTATATCATGGGAAAAACAAAAATCGAGAGGACACAGGCACCCCAATGTATACCGCCTCACTGTTTAAAAGATCCTCGACTAGGATATAACTTAAATGTCTCTGGAGGGAAAAAATGGATACAGATGTGGTGCTTATGTAGAGTGGAATATGACTCAGCCTGGAAATCAATGCAATACGGCCACTTGAAACAACTCCAGAGGAGTTACGTATGATCATTCAAAGTCACAGAATTCAAAAAGAAAAAGACATACTATATCACTAATACATGGAATGTAAACTTGGCTACACATGAACTGAATTACGAAACAGAACAGGGTCTCAAATATAGAAAACCAACTTATTCTTGCTTAAGGATAAAGGTGAGTTGGGGTGCTGCATAAAACCAGAGATTGAAATTAGCACAGATACTGGTCCATAAGCCAAATATGTAATCGTCAAGACCTACTGCTTGCTCAACAAAATGGACTCAACACCCCATATTCAACGCCTAGGAATATACCTGACTAGTAAGAATCTTCAAACCCATGGGTTTATATGTCTCCGTAAGAGAATCAAGCGTGTCTACAGAGGCATGAACACAGCAGTGAAAATACGATAAATCCCATTATCAAAATAAATTACAGAAACAAAAAACACAATGACAGTGAAATAGAGAGCAATTCTTAAATAATTCATTCAGGGCCTGTGATGCAAACTGGATTTACCACATCTACACCCAGAGCTGAGTGAGACATAAGGCTGGACACCAGGCTGATAGCATTGGTGAGGTTTCGTGAGCAAATGCAGACCCCTTGAAGTACCCATTCCAAGGGTCCCAACTCTCCAGGTTTAAGGGATTCTTCCTTCAGCTAAAACATGCCTGGGAAACCCACAGTATGGTGCACCGTGTGACCGAGAAACGTTTTCCAATGCATCTCAGGTTTCGTCCCCTTTTACACGGGTTCACCATTCCAGATGCTTTACTAACACTCTCCCCACTTGGAGAGTCAGTGCCTTTAAACTCCTGTTTGGCACAGTTTGCAATTTCTGCGCAAGATGAACAGGAATGGGGAGAACCAATGAGAGACTAGCTGTAGGTGTCTGCACGGGCAAATTTAACGGTCATTTCCAACCAGGAAGAGGAATTAACCAAAGGCTCAGCATGCCCTGCCCGAACAAGATTAGGGCCTGAAGCAATCTTGCGGGTTTGCGACCAGCTCACAAGATAGCGAGTTGAAGAAAGGAGCTCAGGGACACTGTAATTCACAAACCTGCAGAGTTACAAATGACAGCTATCGTCCAAAAATATATTGAAGTAAGTCTTGGAACAGGACTTGAAAGCGGGGCAGAATTGCAGGAAAACGATTTCAGGGGGTAGACTGGAATTGCATTTAAAGCATAGGAAAAGAGGCAGAACCTTGACAACGATGCACTTGGCCAAAATGGGCGTATGCGTTTCTCCTGAATATATTCAGGAAAAAATGCATATGCACTTTTTGGCCAACCTAACATGCACGTTAAAGAAATCTGCACTACAATGAAGTCTCACTGCCCCCCAGTCAAAAGGGCCATCTGAAAAAAGTGTAAAATCCTAAAAGTCAGCACAGGCCATGGAGAACATGAAGCCTTGTTATGCTGATGGGCGGGATGTAAATTGCCAACAGCCACTCTGGAGAAGTGTATGGTGTTTCCTGAAACACCTAAAAAACAAAGTAACGGTGCAAACGGCACTACCACTTATGGTCCTATACCTTAGGGAAATTAAAATCAAAAACACACAGCCACCCCAAAGTTTTGGACGGCACTGTTTACAAGAACCTCGTCTACGGTACAAGTTAAATATCCCAGAATGCAAAAATGGATAAAGAAGTTGTGGTACGTACGTACAATGTAATATCACTCAGCAATGAAATCTATGTCATCAGGCCCATAGCGGCATAATGAGTGGATTCAGGTAGGAGGATTCTAAGTGAAATAAGTCACACAGAAAAAGAAACATCATAAGGTATCACTAATACACGGAATGTAAACTTGGCTACACATGAACTGAATTACAAAACAGAACAGGGTCTCAAATTTAGAAAACCAACTTATGCTTGCTTATGGGGAAAGGTGAGTTGGGGTGCTGCATTAAACCAGAGATTGAAATTAACACAGATACCGTTCCATAGGCCAAATATATAATAGAGAAGACCTACTCCTTGCTCAACGAAATGGACTCAACACCCCATATTCAACGCCTGGGAATATACCTGACAAGTAAGAATCTTAAAACCCATGGATTTATATGTCTCCATAAGGAAATCAAGCGTGTGTACAGCGGCCTAAACGCAGCAGTGAAAATCCGATAAATCCCATTATCAAAATAAATTTCAAAAACAAAACACAATGACCGTGAAATAGAGAGCAATTCTTACATAATTCATTCAGGGCTTGTGATGCAACCTTGATTTCCACATCTACACCCAGAGCTGGGTGAGAAATAAGGCTGGACACTTCGGGCTGATAGCATTGGTGAGATTCGGTGAGCAAACGCAGGCCCTTTGGAGTCATACTGCATGGTACCCATTCCATGTGTCCCAACTCTCCAGGTTTAAGGGATTCTTCCTTCAGCTAAAACATGCATGGGAAACCCAGAGTATGGTCCACCGTGTGATTGGGAAACGTTTTCAAAAGCATCTTAGATTTCGTACCCTGGTACTTGGGGTCACCGTTCCTGACGCCTTACTAACACTCTCCCCACTTGGAGAGTCAGTGCCTTTAACCTCCTGTTTGGCACAGTTTGCAATTTCTGTGCAAGATGATCAGGAATAAGGAGAACCAATGAGAGACTAGCTGTAGGTGTGTGCACGGGCAAATGGAACGCTCATTTCCCACCAGGAAGAGGAATTAACCAAAGGCTCAGCGTGCCTGCTGGAAAAAGATTAGGGCCTGAAGCAATCCTGCGGTTTTGCGGCCAGCTCACAAGAAAGCGAGTTGAAGAAAGGAGCTCAGGGGCACTGTAATTCACAAACCTGCAGAGTTATGAATGAGAGCTATCGTCCAAAAATATATTGAAGTTAGTCTTCGAAGAGGACTTGAAAAAGGGGCAGAATTTCAGGAAAACGATTTCAGGGCGTAGACTGGAATTGCACTTAAAGCATAGGAAAAGAGGCAGAATGTCGACAATGATGCACTTGGCCAAAAAGGTCGTATGCGTTCTTTTCCTGAATATATTCAGGAAAAAACGCATACGCACTTTTTGGCCAACCAAGCAAGCGTGTAAAGGAAATCTGCACTACAATGAAGTCGCACGGCCCCCCGGTGAAAAGGGCCATCTGAAAAAGGTGTAAAATCCAGAAAGGCAGGACAGGGCATGGAGAACAGGGAGCCTTGTTATGCTGATGGGCGGGATGTAAATTGCCAACAGCCACTCTGGAGAAGTGTATGCTGTTTCCTGAAACACGTAGGAAACAAAGAAACACAGCCTATGGCACTTCCACTTATGGTCGTATAGCTTAGGGAAATTAAAATCAAACACACACAGCCACCCCAAATTTTGGGACGGCTCTGTTTACAAGAACCTCGTCTACGATGCAAGTTAAATATCCGAGAAAGCAAAAAATGAATAAAGAAGTTGTTGTACGTACGTACAATGGAATATCACTCAGCAATGAAATCTACGTCATCAGGCCCGTAGCGGAATAATGAGTGGATTCAGGTACGATGATTCTACGAGAAATAAGTCACACAGAAAAACAAACATCATAAGATATCACTAATACACGGAATGTAAACTTGGCTACACATGAACTGAATTACAAAACAGAACAGGGTCTCAAATTTAGAAAACCAACTTATGTTTGCTTATGGGGAAAGGTGTGTTGGGGTTCTGCATAAAACCAGAGATTGCAATTAGCACAGATACCGTTCCATAAGCCAAATATATAATAGAAAAGACTTACGCCTTGGTCAACGAAATGGACTCAACACCCCATATTCAACGCCTTGGAATATACCTGACAAGTAAGAATCTTAAAACCCATGGATTTATATGTCTCCATAAGGAAATCAAGCGTGTGTACAGCGGCCTAAACGCAGCAGTGAAAATCCGATAAATCCCATTATCAAAATAAATTTCAAAAAAAAACACAATGACAGTGAAATAGAGAGCAATTCTTAAATAATTCATTCAGGGCTTGTGATGCAATCTGATTTACCACATCTACAACCAGACCTGGGTGAGACATAAGGCTGGACACTTCGGGCTCATAGCATTGGTGAGGTTCGGTGAGCAAATGCAGACCCTTTGAAGTCATACTGTATGGTACCCATTCCATGGGTCCCAACTCTCCAGGTTTAAGGGATTCTTCCTTCAACTAAACCATGCATGGCAAACCCAGAGTAAGGTACACCGTGTGATTGGGAAACGTTTTGAAATGCATCTCAGTTTTCGTCCCCTGGTACTCGGGTTCACCATTCCAGACGCTTTACTAACACTCTCCCCACTTGGAGAGTCAGTGCCTTTAACCTCCTCTTTGGCACAGTTTGCAATTTCTGCGCAAGATGAACAGGAATAGGGAGAACCAATGAGAGACTAGCTGTAAGTGTCTGCACGGGCAAATGGAACGCTCATTTCCCACCAGGAAGAGGAATTAACCAAAGGCTCAGCGTGCCCTGCCTGAAACAGATTAGGGCCTGAAGCAATCCTGCAGTTTTGCGGCCACCTCACAAGAAAACGAGTTGAAGAAAGGAGCTCAGGGGCACTGTAATTCACAAACCTGCAGAGTTATGAATGACAGCTATCGTACAAAAATGTACTGAAGTAAGTCTTCGAAGAGGACTTGAAAGCGGGGCAGAATTGCAGGAAAACGATTTCAGGGTGTAGACAGGAAATCCACCTAAAGCTTAGGAAAATAGCAGAATGTCGAAAATGATGCACTTGGCCAAAAAGGGCGTATGGGTTTTTTCCTGAATATATTCAGGAATAAACGCATACGCACTTTTTGGCCAACCAAGCAAGCGTGTAAAGAAATCTGCACTACAATGAAGTCTCACTGCCCCCCGGTCAAAAGGGCCATCTGAAAAAAGTGTAACATCCAGAAATGCAGCACAGGCCATGGAGAACAGGGAGCCTTGTTATGCTGATGGGTGGGATGTAAATTGCCAACAGCCACTCTGGAGAAGTGTATGGTGTTTCCTGAAACACCTAAAAAACAAAGCAACAGAGCCTACGGCACTTCCACTTATTGTCCTATAGCTTATGGAAATTAAAATCAAAAACACACAGCCACCCCAAAGTTTCAGACGGCTCTGTTTACAAGAACCTCGTCAACGGTACAAGTTAAATATCCCAGAAAGCGAAAAATGGATAAAGAAGTTGTGGTACGTTCGTACAATGGAATATCACTCACCAATGAAATCTATGTCATCTGGCCCGTCGTGGCATAATGAGTGGATTCAGGTACGATGATTCTAAGTGAAATAAGTCACACAGAAAATGAAACATCATAAGATATCACTAATACACGGAATGTAATCTTGGCTACACATGAACTGAATTACAAAACAGAACAGGGTCTCAAATTTAGAAAACCAACTTATGTTTGCTTAAGGGGAAAGGTGAGTTGCGGTGCTGCATAAAACCAGAGATAGAAATTAGCACAGATACCATTCCACACGTCAAATATGTAATAGTCAAGACCTACCCCTTGCTCAACGAAATGGGCTAAACACCCTATATTCAACGCCTAGGAATACAACTGACTAGTTTGAATCTTCAAACCCATGGATTTATATGTCTCCATAAGAGAATCAAGCGTGTGTACAGCTGCATGAAGGCAGCAGAGAAAAGCCGATAAATCCCATTATCAAAATGCATTAAAAAAACAAAACACAATGACAGTGAAATAGAGAGCAATTCTTAAATAATTCATTCAGGGCTTGTGATGCAACCTGGATTTACCTCATCTACACCCAGAGCTGAGTGAGACATAAGGTTGGACACTTCGGGCTGATAGCATTGGTGAGGTTCGATGAGCAAATGCAGACCATTTGAAGTCATGCTTCATGGAACCCACTGCAAGGGTCCCAACTCTCCAGGTTTAAGCGATTCTTCTTTCAGCTAAAACATGCATGGGAAACCCACAGTATGGTGCACCGTGTGACCGGGAAACGTTTTCAAATGCATCTCAGTTTTCGTCCCCATTTAGTCGGGTTCACAATTCCAGACGCTTTACTAACACTCTCCCCACTTGGAGAGCCAGTGCCTTTAACCTGCTGTTTGGCCCAGTTTGCAATTTCTGCGCAAGATGAACAGGAATAGGGAAAACCAATGAGAGACCAGCTGTAGGTGTCTGAACGGGCAAATTTAATGCTCATTTCCCACCAGGAAGAGGAATTAACCAAAGGCTCAGCATGCCGTGCCGGAACCAGATTAGGGCCTGCAGCAATCCTGTGGGGTTGCGGCCAGCTCACAAGAAAGCGATTTGAAGAAAGGAGCTCAGGGGCACTGTAATTCACAAACCTGCAGAGTTATAAATGACAGCTATCGTCCAATAATATATTGAAGGAAGGCTGCGAAGAGGACTTGAAAGCGGGGCAGAATTGCAGGAAAACGATTTCAGGGTGTAGACTGGAATTGCATTTAAAGCATAGGAAAAGAGGCAGAACGTCGACAATGATGCACTTGGCCAAAAAGGGCGTATGCGTTTTTTCCGGAATATATTCAGGAAAAAACGCATACGCGCTTTCTGGCCAACCAAGTATGCATGTTAAAGAAATCTGCACTACAATGAAGTCTCACTGCCCCCCGGTCAAAAGGGCCATCTGAAAAAAGTGTAAAATCCAGAAAGGCAGTACAGGCCATGGAGAACAGGGAGCCTTGTTATGCTGATGGGTGGGATGTAAATTGCCCAGAGACACTCTGGAGAAGTGTATGGTGTTTCCTGAAACACCTAAAAAACAAAGCAAGAGAGCCTACGGCACTTCCACTTATGGTCCTATAGCTTAGGGAAATTAAAATCAAAAACACACAGCCACCCCAAAGTTTCAGACGGCTCTCTTCACAAGAACCTCGTCTACGGTACAAGTTAAATATCCCAGAAAGCGAAAAATGGATAAAGAAGTTGTGGTACGTACGTACAATGGAATATCACTCACCAATGAAATCTATATCATCAGGCCCGTCGTGGCATAATGAGTGGATTCAGGTACAATGATTCTAAGTGAAATAAGTCACAGAGAAAATGAAACATCATATCACTAATACACGGAATTTAATCTTGGCTACACATGAACTGAATTACAAAACAGAACAGGGTCTCAAATTTAGAAAACCAACTTATGTTTGCGTAAGGGGAAAGGTGAGTTGGGGTGCTGCATAAAACCAGAGTTAGAAATTAGCACAGATACCATTCCATATATCAAATACGTAATAGTCAAGACGTACCACTTGCTCAACGAAATGGGCTAAACACCCTATATTCAACGCCTAGGAATACACCTGACTAGTAAGAATCTTCAAACCCATGGATTTATATGTCTCCATAAGAGAATCAAGCGTGTGTACAGCTGCATGAAGGCAGCAGAGAAAATCCGATAAATCCTATTATCAAAATGAATTACAAAAACAAAACACAATGACAGTGAAATAGAGAGCAATTCTTAAATAATTCATTCAGGGCTTGTGATGCAACCTGGATTTACCTCATCAAAACCCAGAGCTGAGTGAGACATAAGGTTGGACACTTCGGGCTGATAGCATTGGTGAGGTTCGATGAGCAAATGCAGACCATTTGAAGTCATACTGCATGGTACCCATTCCATGGGTCCCAACTCTCCAGGTTTAAGCGATTCTTCCTTCAGCTAAAGCATGCATGGGAAACCCACAGTATGGTGCACCGTGTGACCGGGAAACGTTTTCAAATGCATCTCAGTTTTTGTCCCCTTTTACTCGGGTTCACAATTCCAGACCCTTTACTAACACTCTCCACACTTGGAGAGTCATTGCCTTTAACATCCTGTTTGGCACAGTTTGCAATTTTTGCGCAAGATGAACAGGAATAAGGAGAACCAATGAGAGAGTAGCTGTAGGTGTCTGCACGGGCAAATTTAACGCTCATTTCCAACCAGGAAGAGGAATTAACCAAAGGCTCAGCATGCCGTGCCGGAACCAGATTAGGGCCTGAAGCAATCCTGCGGGTTTGCGGCCAGCTCACAAGAAAGCGATTTGAAGAAAGGAGCTCAGGGGCACTGTAATTCACAAACCTGCAGAGTTATAAATGACAGCTATCGTCCAAAAATATATTGAAGGAAGGCTGCGAAGAGGACTTGAAAGCGGGGCAGAATTGCAGGAAAACGATTTTAGGGGGTAGACTGGAATTGCATTTAAAGCATAGGAAAAGAGGCAGAACGTCGACAATGATGCACTTGGCCAAAAAGGGCGTATGCGTTTTTTCCTGAATATATTCAGGAAAAAACGCATACGCCCTTTTTGGCCAACCAAGCAAGCATGTTAAAGAAATCTGCACTACAATGAAGTCTCACTGCCCCCCGGTCAAAAGGGCCATCTGAAAAAAGTGTAAAATCCAGAAATGTAGCATAGGCCATGGAGAACAGGGAGCCTTGTTATGCTGATGGGTGGGATGTAAATTGCCAACAGCCACTCTGGAGAAGTGTATGGTGTTTCCTGAAACACCTAAAAAACAAAGCAACGGAGCCTACGGCACTTCCACTTATGGTCCTATAGCTTAGGGAAATTAAAATCAAAAACACACAGCCACCCCAAAGTTTCAGACGGCTCTGTTTACAAGAACCTCGTCTACGGTACAAGTTAAATATCCCAGAAAGCGAAAAATGGATAAAGAAGTTGTGGTACGTACGTACAATGGAATATCACTCACCAATGAAATCTATGTCATCAGGCCCGTCGTGGCATAATGAGTGGATTCAGGTACGATGATTCTAAGTGAAATAAATCACACAGAAAATGAAACATCATAAGATGTCACCAATACACCGAATGTAATCTTGGCTACACATGAAGTGAATTACAAAACAGAACAGGGTCTCAAATTTAGAAAACCAACTTATGTTTGCTTAAGGGGAAAGGTGAGTTGGGGTGCTGCATAAAACCAGAGTTAGAAATTATCACAGATACCATTCCATACGTCACATACGTAATAGTCAAGACGTACCACTTGCTCAACGAAATGGGCTAAACACCCTATATTCAACGCCTAGGAATACACCTGACTAGTAAGAATCTTCAAACCCATGGATTTATATGTCTCCATAAGAGAATCAAGCGTCTGTACAGCTGCATGAAGGCAGCAGAGAAAATCCGATTAATCCTATTATCAAAATGAATTACAAAAACAAAACACAATGACAGTGAAATAGAGAGCAATTCTTAAATAATTCATTCAGGGCTTGTGATGCAACCTGGATTTACCTCATCAAAACCCAGAGCTGAGTGAGACATAAGGTTGGACACTTTGGGCTGATAGCATTGGTGAGGTTCGATGAGCAAATGCAGACCATTTGAAGTCATACTGCATGGTACCCATTCCATGGGTCCCAACTCTCCAGGTTTAAGCGATTCTTCCTTCAGCTAAAGCATGCATGGGAAACCCACAGTATGGTGCACCGTGTGACCGGGAAACGTTTTCAAATGCATCTCAGTTTTTGTCCCCTTTTACTAGGGTTCACAATTCCAGACCCTTTACTAACACTCTCCCCACTTGGAGAGACAGTGCCTTTAACCTCCTGTTTGGCACAGTTTGCAATTTTTGCGAAAGATGAACAGGAATAAGGAGAACCAATGAGAGACTAGCTGTAGGTGTCTGCACGGGCAAATTTAACGCTCATTTCCAACCAGGAAGAGGAATTAACCAAAGGCTCACCATGCCGTGCCGGAACCAGATTAGGGCCTGAAGCAATCCTGCGGGTTTGCGGCCAGCTCACAAGAAAGCGATTTGAAGAAAGGAGCTCAGGGGCACTGTAATTCACAAAACTGCAGAGTTATAAATGAAAGCTATCGTCCAAAAATATATTGAAGGAAGGCTGCGAAGAGGACTTGAAAGCGGGGCAGAATTGCAGGAAAACGATTTCAGGGGGTAGACTGGAATTGCATTTAAAGCATAGGAAAAGAGGCAGAACGTCGACAATGATGCACTTGGCCAAAAAGTGCGTATGCGTTTTTTCCTGAATATATTCAGGAAATAACGCATACGCACTTTTTGGCCAACCAAGCAAGCATGTTAAAGAAATCTGCACTACAATGAAGTCTCACTGCCCCCCGGTCAAAAGGGCCATCTGAAAAAAGTGTAAAATCCAGAAATGCAGCACAGGCCATGGAGAACAGGGAGCCTTGTTATGCTGATGGGTGGGATGTAAATTGCCAACAGCCACTCTGGAGAATTGTATGGTGTTTCCTGAAACACCTAAAAAACAAAGCAACGGAGCCTACGGCACTTCCACTTATGGTCCTATAGCTTAGGGAAATTAAAATCAAAAACACACAGCCACCCCAAAGTTTCAGACGGCTCTGTTTACAAGAACCTCCTCAACGGTACAAGTTAAATATCCCAGAAAGCGAAAAATGGATAAAGAAGTTGTGGTACGTACGTACAATGGAATATCACTCAACAATGAAATCTATGTCATCTGGCCCGTCGTGGCATAATGAGTGGATTCAGGTACGATGATTCTAAGTGAAATAAATCACACAGAAAATGAAACATCATAAGATGTCACTAATACACGGAATGTATTCTTGGCTACACATGAACTGAATTACAAAACAGAACAGAGTCTCAAATTAAGAAAACCAACTTATGTTTGCTTAAGGGGAAAGGTGAGTTGGGGTCCTGCATAAAACCAGAGATAGGAATTAGCACAGATACCATTCCATACGTCAAATATGTAATAGTCAAGACCTACCCCTTGCTCAACCAAATGGGCTAAACACCCTATATTCAACGCCTAGGAATACACCTGACTAGAAAGAATTTTCAAACCCATGTATTTATATGTCTCCATAAGAGAATCAAGCGTGTGTACAGCTGCATGAAGGCAGCAGAGAAAATCCGATAAATCCCATTATCAAAATGAATTACAAAAACAAAACACAATGACAGTGAAATAGAGAGCAATTCTTAAATAATTCATTCAGGGCTTGTGATGCAACCTGGATTTACCTCATCTAAACCCAGAGCTGAGTGAGACATAAGGTTGGACACTTCGGGCTGATAGCATTGGTGAGGTTCGATGAGCAAATGCAGACCATTTGAAGTCATACTGCATGGTACCCATTCCATGGGTCCCAACTCTCCAGGTTTAAGCGATTCTTCCTTCAGCTAAAACATGCATGGGAAACCCACATTATGGTGCACCGTGTGACCGGGAAACGTTTTCAAATGCATCTCAGTTTTTGCCCCTTTTACTCGGGTTCACAATTCCAGACCCTTTACTAACACTCTCCCCACTTGGAGAGTCAGTGCCTTTAACCTGCTGTTTGGCACAGTTTGCAAATTCTGCGCAAGATGAACAGGAATAGGGAGAACCAATGAGAGACTAGCTGTAGGTGTCTGCATGGGCAAATTTAACGCTCACTTCCCACCGGGAAGAGGAATTAACCACAGGCTAAGCATGCCATGCCGGAACCAGATTATGGCCTGAAGCAATCCTGCGGGTTTGCGGCCAGCTCACAAGAAAGCGATTTAAAGAAAGGAGCTCAGGGGCACTGTAATTCACAAACCTGCAGAGTTATAAATGACAGGTATCGTCCAAAACTATATTGAAGCAAGGCTGCGAAGAGGACTTGAAAGCGGGGCAGAATTGCAGGACAACGATTTCAGGGGGTAGACAGGAATTGCACTTAAAGCATAGGAAAAGAGGAAGAGGGTCAACAATGATGCACTTGGACAAAAAGGGCGTATGCGTTTTTTCCAGAATATGTTCAGGAAAAAACGCATACGCCCTTTTGGCAAACCAAGCAAACATGTTAAAGAAATCTGCACTACAATGAAGTCTCACTGCCCCCCGGTCAAAAGGGCCATCTGAAAAAAGTGTAAAATCCAGAAAGGCAGTACAGGCCATGGAGAACAGGAACCCTTGTTATGCTGATGGGTGGGATGTAAATTGCCAAGAGCCACTCTGGAGAAGTGTATGGTGTTTCCTGAAACACCTAAAATACAAAGCAAGAGAGCCTACGGCACTTCCACTTATGGTCCTATAGCTTAGGGAAATTAAAATCAAAAACACACAGCCACCCCAAAGTTTCAGACAGCTCTCTTCACAAGAACCTCGTCTACGGTACAAGTTAAATATCCCAGAAAGGGAAAAATGGATAAAGAAATTGTGGTACGTACGTACAATGGAATATCACTCACCAATGAAATCTATATCATCAGGCCCGTCATGGCATAATGAGTGGATTCAGGTACAATGATTCTAAGTGAAATAAGTCACACAGAAAATGAAACATCATATCACTAATACACGGAATGTAAACTTGGCTACACATGAACTGAATTACAAAACAGAACAAGGTCTCAAATTTAGAAAGCCAACTTATGTTTGCGTAAGGGGAAAGGTGAGTTGGGGTGCTGCATAAAACCAGAGTTAGAAATTAGCACAGATACCATTCCATATGTCAAATACGTAATAGTCAAGACGTACCACTTGCTCAACGAAATGGGCTAAACACCCTATATTCAACGCCTAGGAATACACCTTACTAGTAAGAATCTGCAAACCCATGGATTTATATGTCTCCATAAGAGAATCAAGCGTGTGTACAGCTGCATGAAGGCAGCAGAGAAAATCCGATAAATCCTATTATCAAAATGAATTACAAAAACAAAACACAATGACAGTGAAATAGAGCGCAATTCTTAAATAATTCATTCAGGGCTTGTGATGCAACCTGGATTTACCTCATCTAAACCCAGAGCTGAGTGAGACATAAGGTTGGACACTTCGGGCTGATAGCATTGGTGAGGTTCGATGAGCAAATGCAGACCATTTGAAGTCATACTGCATGGTACCCATTCCATGGGTCCCAACTCTCCAGGTTTAAGCGATTCTTCCTTCAGCTAAAGCATGCATGGGAAACCCACAGTATGGTGCACCGTGTGACCGGGAAACGTTTTAAATGCATCTCAGTTTTTGTCCCCTTTTACTCGGGTTCACAATTCCAGACCCTTTACTAACACTCTCCCCACTTGGAGAGTCAGTGCCTTTAACCTCCTGTTTGGCACATTTTGCAATTTTTGCGCAAGATGAACAGGAATAAGGAGAACCAATGAGAGACTAGGTGTAGGTGTCTGCACGGGCAAATTTAACGCTCATTTCCAACCAGGAAGAGGAATTAACAAAAGGCTCAGCATGCCGTGCCGGAACCAGATTAGGGCCTGAAGCAATCCTGCGGGTTTGCGGCCAGATCACAAGAAAGCGATTTGAAGAAAGGAGCTCAGGGGCACTGTAATTCACAAACCTGCAGAGTTATAAATGACAGCTATCGTCCAAAACTATATTGAAGGAAGGCTGCGAAGAGGACTTGAATGCGGGGCAGAATTGCAGGAAAACGATTTCAGGGGGTAGACTGGAATTGCATTTAAAGCATAGGAAAAGAGGCAGAACGTCGACAATGATGCACTTGGCCAAAAAGGGCGTATGCGTTTTTTCCGGAATATATTCAGGAAAAAACGCATACGCGCTTTCTGGCCAACCAAGCAAGCATGTTAACGAAATCTGCACTACAATGAAGTCTCACTGCCCCCCGGTCAAAAGGGCAATCTGAAAAAAGTGTAAAATCCAGAAATGCAGCACAGGCCATGGAGAACAGGGAGCCTTGTTATGCTGATGGGTGGGATGTAAATTGCCAACAGCCACTCTGGAGAAGTGTATGGTGTTTCCTGAAACACCTAAAAAACAAAGCAACGGAGCCTACGGCACTTCCACTTATGGTCCTATAGCTTAGGGAAATTAAAATCAAAAACACACAGCCACCCCAAAGTTTCAGACGGCTCTGTTTACAAGAACCTCGTCTACGGTACAAGTTAAATATCCCAGAATGGGAAAAATGGATAAAGAAGTTGTGGTACGTACGTACAATGGAATATCACTCACCAATGAAGTCTATGTCATCTGGCCCGTCCTGGCATAATGAGTGGATTCAGGTATGATGATTCTAAGTCAAATAAGTCACACAGAAAATGAAACATCATAAGATATCACTAATACACCAAATATAATCTTGGCTACACATGAACTGAATTACAAAACAGAACAGGGCCTCAAATTTAGAAAACCAACTTATGTTTGCTTAAGGGGAAAGGTGAGTTGGGGTGCTGCATAAAACCAGAGATAGAACTTAGCACAGATACCATTCCATACGTCAAATATGTAATAGTCAAGACCTACCCCTTGCTCAACGAAATGGGCTAAACACCCTATATTCAACGCCTAGGAATACACCTGACGAGTAAGAATCTTCAAACCCATGGATTTATATGTCTCCATAAGAGAATCAAGCGTGTGTACAGCTGCATGAAGGCAGCAGAGAAAATCCGATAAATCCTATTATCAAAATGAATTACAAAAACAAAACACAATGACAGTGAAATAGAGAGCAATTCTTAAATAATTCATTCAGGGCTTGTGATGCAACCTGGATTTACCTCATCTAAACCCAGAGCTGAGTGAGACATAAGGTTGGACACTTCGGGCTGATAGCATTGGTGAGGTTCGATGAGCAAATGCACACCATTTGAAGTCATACTGCATGGTACCCATTCCATGGGTCCCAACTCTCCAGGTTTAAGTGATTCTTCCTTCAGCTAAAGCATGCATGGGAAACCCACAGTATGGTGCACCGTGTGACCGGGAAACGTTTTCAAATGCATCTCAGTTTTTCTCCCATTTTACTGGGGTTCACAATTCCAGACCCTTTACTAACACTCTCCCCACTTGGAGAGTCAGTGCCTTTAACCTCCTTTTTGGGACAGTTTGCAATTTCTGCACAAGATGAACAGGAATAGGGAGAACCAATGAGAGACTAGCTGTAGGTGTCTGAATGGGCAAATTTAACGCTCATTTCCAACCAGGAATAGGAATTAACCAAAGGCTCAGCATGCCGTGCCGGAACCAGATTAGGGCCTGGATCAATCCTGAGGGTTTGCGACCAGCTCAAAAGAAAGCGATTTGAAGAAAGGAGCTCAGGGGCACTGTAATTCACAAACCTGCAGAGTTATAAATGACAGCTATCGTCCAAAAATATATTGAAGGAAGGCTGCGAAGAGGACTTGAAAGCGGGGCAGAATTGCACGAAAACGATTTCAGGGGGTAGACGGGAATTGCTTTTAAAGCATAGGAAAAGAGGCAGAACGTCGACAATGATGCACTTGGCCAAAAAGGGCGTATGTGTTTTTTCCTGAATATATTCAGGAAAAAACGCATACGCCCTTTTTGGCCAACCAAGCAAGCATGTTAAAGAAATCTGCACTACAATGAAGTCTCACTGCCCCCCGGTCAAAAGGGCCATCTGAAAAAAGTGTAAAATCCAGAAATGCAGCACAGGCCATGGAGAACAGGGAGACTTGTTATGCTGATGGGTGGGATGTAAAATGCCAAGAGCCACTCTGGAGAAGTGTATGGTGTTTCCTGAAACACCTAAAAAACAAAGCAACAGAGCCTACGGCACTTCCACTTATTGTCCTATAGCTTATGGAAATTAAAATCAAAAACACACAGCCACCCCAAAGTTTCAGACGGCTCTGTTTACAAGAAACTCGTCTACGGTACAAGTTAAATATCCCAGAAAGCGAAAAATGGATAAAGAAGTTGTGGTACGTTCGTACAATGGAATATCACTCACCAATGAAATCTATGTCATCTGGCCCGTCGTGGCATAATGAGTGGATTCAGGTACGATGATTCTAAGTGAAATAAGTCACACAGAAAATGAAACATCATAAGATGTCACTAATACACGGAATGTAATCTTGGCTACACATGAACTGAATTACAAAACAGAACAGGGTCTCAAATTTAGAAAACCAACTTATGTTTGCTTAAGGGGAAAGGTGAGTTGCGGTGCTGCATAAAACCAGAGATAGAAATTAGCACAGATACCATTCCACACGTCAAATATGTAATAGTCAAGACCTACCCCTTGCTCAACGAAATGGGCTAAACACCCTATATTCAACGCCTAGGAATACAACTGACTAGTTTGAATCTTCAAACCCATGGATTTATATGTCTCCATAAGAGAATCAAGCGTGTGTACAGCTGCATGAAGGCAGCAGAGAAAAGCCGATAAATCCCATTATCAAAATGAATTACAAAAACAAAACACAATGACAGTGAAATAGAGCGCAATTCTTAAATAATTCATTCAGGGCTTGTGATGCAACCTGGATTTACCTCATCTAAACCCAGAGCTGAGTGAGACATAAGGTTGGACACTTCGGGCTGATAGCATTGGTGAGGTTCGATGAGCAAATGCAGACCATTTGAAGTCATACTGCATGGTACCCATTCCATGGGTCCCAACTCTCCAGGTTTAAGCGATTCTTCCTTCAGCTAAAGCATGCATGGGAAACCCACAGTATGGTGCACCGTGTGACCGGGAAACGTTTTAAATGCATCTCAGTTTTTGTCCCCTTTTACTCGGGTTCACAATTCCAGACCCTTTACTAACACTCTCCCCACTTGGAGAGTCAGTGCCTTTAACCTCCTGTTTGGCACATTTTGCAATTTTTGCGCAAGATGAACAGGAATAAGGAGAACCAATGAGAGACTAGGTGTAGGTGTCTGCACGGGCAAATTTAACGCTCATTTCCAACCAGGAAGAGGAATTAACAAAAGGCTCAGCATGCCTTGCCGGAACCAGATTAGGGCCTGAAGCAATCCTGCGGGTTTGCGGCCAGCTCACAAGAAAGCGATTTGAAGAAAGGAGCTCAGGGGCACTGTAATTCACAAACCTGCAGAGTTATAAATGACAGCTATCGTCCAAAACTATATTGAAGGAAGGCTGCGAAGAGGACTTGAATGCGGGGCAGAATTGCAGGAAAACGATTTCAGGGGGTAGACTGGAATTGCATTTAAAGCATAGGAAAAGAGGCAGAAGGTCGACAATGATGCACTTGGCCAAAAAGGGCGTATGCGTTTTTTCCTGAATATATTCAGGAAAAAACGGATACGCACTTTTTGGCCAACCAAGCAAGTATGTTAACGAAATCTGCACTACAATGAAGTCTCACTGCCCCCCGGTCAAAAGGGCCATCTGAAAAAAGTGTAAAATCCAGAAAGGCAGCACAGGCCATGGAGAACAGGGAGCCTTGTTATGCTGATGGGTGGGATGTAAATTGCCAACAGCCACTCTGGAGAAGTGTATGGTGTTTCCTGAAACACCTAAAAAACAAAGCAACAGAGCCTACGGCACTTCCACTTATTGTCCTATAGCTTATGGAAATTAAAATCAAAAACACACAGCCACCCCAAAGTTTCAGACGGCTCTGTTTACAAGAAACTCGTCTACGGTACAAGTTAAATATCCCAGAAAGCGAAAAATGGATAAAGAAGTTGTGGTACGTTCGTACAATGGAATATCACTCACCAATGAAATCTATGTCATCTGGCCCGTCGTGGCATAATGAGTGGATTCAGGTACGATGATTCTAAGTGAAATAAGTCACACAGAAAATGAAACATCATAAGATGTCACTAATACACGGAATGTAATCTTGGCTACACATGAACTGAATTACAAAACAGAACAGGGTCTCAAATTTAGAAAACCAACTTATGTTTGCTTAAGGGGAAAGGTGAGTTGTGGTGCTGCATAAAACCAGAGATAGAAATTAGCACAGATACCATTCCACACGTCAAATATGTAATAGTCAAGACCTACCCCTTGCTCAACGAAATGGGCTAAACACCCTATATTCAACGCCTAGGAATACAACTGACTAGTTTGAATCTTCAAACCCATGGATTTATATGTCTCCATAAGAGAATCAAGCGTGTGTACAGCTGCATGAAGGCAGCAGAGAAAAGCCGATAAATCCCATTATCAAAATGCATTAAAAAAACAAAACACAATGACAGTGAAATAGAGAGCAATTCTTAAATAATTCATTCAGGGCTTGTGATGCAACCTGGATTTACCTCATCTACACCCAGAGCTGAGTGAGACATAAGGTTGGACACTTCGGGCTGATAGCATTGGTGAGGTTCGATGAGCAAATGCAGACCATTTGAAGTCATGCTTCATGGAACCCACTGCAAGGGTCCCCACTCTCCAGGTTTAAGCGATTCTTCTTTCAGCTAAAACATGCATGGGAAACCCACAGTATGGTGCACCGTGTGACCAGGAAACGTTTTCAAATGCATCTCAGTTTTCGTCCCCTTTTATTCGGGTTCACCATTCCAGACCCTTTTAACACTCTCCTCACTTGGAGAGCCAGTGCCTTTAACCTGCTGTTTGGCACAGTTTGCAATTTCTGCGCAAGATGAACAGGAATAGGGAGAACGAATGAGAGACCAGCTGTAGGTGTCTGCACGGGCAAATTTAATGCTCATTTCCAACCAGGAAGAGGAATTAACAAAAGGCTCAGCATGCCGTGCCGGAACCAGATTAGGGCCTGAAGCAATCCTGCGGGTTTGCGGCCAGCTCACAAGAAAGCGATTTGAAGAAAGGAGCTCAGGGGCACTGTAATTCACAAACCTGCAGAGTTATAAATGACAGCTATCGTCCAAAAATATATTGAAGGAAGGCTGCGAAGAGGACTTGAAAGCGGGGCAGAATTGCAGGAAAACGATTTCAGAGGTTAGGCTGGAATTGCATTTAAAGCATAGGAAAAAAGGCAGAACGTCGACAATGATGCACTTGGCCAAAAAGGGCGTATGCGTTTTTTCCTGAATATATTCAGGAAAAAACGCATACGCCCTTTTTGGCCAACCAAGCAAGCATGTTAAAGAAATCTGCACTACAATGAAGTCTCACTGCCCCCCGGTCAAAAGGGCCATCTGAACAAAGTGTAAAATCCAGAAATGCAGCACAGGCCATGGAGAACAGGGAGCCTTGTTATGCTGATGGGTGGGATGTAAATTGCCAAGAGCCACTCTGGAGAAGTTTATGGTGTTTCCTGAAACACCTAAAAAACAAAGCAACGGAGCCTACGGCACTTCCACTTATGGTCCTATAGCTTAGGGAAATTAAAATCAAAAACACACAGCCACCCCAAAGTTTCAGACGGCTCTGTTTACAAGAACCTCGTCTACGGTACAAGTTAAATATCCCAGAAAGCGAAAAATGGATAAAGAAGTTGTGGTACGTACGTACAATGGAATATCACTCACCAATGAAATCTATGTCATCTGGCCCGTCGTGGCATAATGAGTGGATTCAGGTACGATGATTCTAAGTGAAATAAGTCCCACAGAAAATGAAATATCATAAGATATCACTAATACACGGAATATAAACTAGGCTACACATGAACTGAATTACAAAACAGAACAGGGCCTCAAATTTAGAAAACCAACTTATGCTTGCTTAAGGGGAAAGGTGAGTTGGGGTGCCGCCTCAAAACAGAGATAGAAATTAGCACAGATACCTTTTCATAAGCCAAATATGTAATAGTCAAGACCTACCCCTTGCTCAACGAAATGGACTAAACACCCCATATTCAACGCCTAGGAATACACCTGACTAGTAAGAATCTTCAAACCCATGGAATCATATGTCTCCGTAAGAGAATGAAGCGTGTGTACAGCGGCATGAATGCAGCAGAGAAAATCCGATAAATCCCATTATCAAAATATATTACAAAAGCAAAACACAAGGACAGTGAAATAGAGAGCAATTCTTAAATAATTCATTCAGGGTTTGTGATGCAACCTGGATTTACCACATCTACACCCAGAGCTGAGTGAGACATAAGGTTGGGCACTTCGGGCTGATAGCATTGGTGAGGTTCAGTGAGCAAATGCAGACACTTTGAAGTCATGCTGCATGGTACCCATTCCAAGGGTCCCAACTCTCCAGGTTTAAGGGATTCTTCCTTCAGCTAAAACATGCATGGGAAACCCACAGTATGGTGCACCGTGTGACCTGCAAACGTTTTCAAATGCATCTCAGTTTTCCTCCCCTTTTACTCGGGTTCACCATTCCAGACCCTTTACTAACACTCTCTCTACTTGGAGAGTCAGTGCTTTAACCTCCTCTTTGGCACAGTTTGCAATTTCTGCTCAAGATGAACAGGAATAGGGAGAACCAATGAGAGACTAGCTGTAGGTGTCTGCACGGGCAAATTTAACGCTCATTTCCCGCCAGGAAGAGGAAATAACCTAAGGCTCAACATGCCGTGCTGGAAGCAGATTAGGGCCTGAAGCAATCCTGCGGGTTTGCGACCAGCTCACAAGATAGCGAGTTGAAGAAAGGAGCTCAGGGACACTGTAACTCACAAACCTGCAGAGTTATAAATGACAGCTATCGTCCAAAAATATACTGAAGGAAGGCTGGGAAGAGAACTTGTAAGCGGGGCAGAATTGCAGGAAAATGATTTCAGGGGGTAGACGGGAATTGCACTTAAAGTATAGGAAAAGAGGCAGAACGTCGACAATGATGCTCTTGGCCAAAAAGTGCGTATGCGTTTTTTCCTGAATATATTCAGGAAAAAACGCATACAACCTTTTTGGCCAACCAAGCAAGCATTTTAAAGAAATCTGCACTACAATGAAGTCTCACTGCCCCCTGGTCAAAACGGCCATCTGAAAAAAGTGTAAAATCCAGAAAGGCAGCACAGGCCATGGAGAACAGGGAGCCTTGTTATGCTGATGGGCGGGATGTAAATTACTAACAGCCACTCTGGAGAAGTGTATGGTATTTCCTGGAATACCTAAAAAACAAAGCAACGGAGCCTACGGCAATTCCACTTATGGTCCTATAGATTAGGGAAATTAAAATCAAAAATTCACAGCCACCCCAAAGTTTCGGACGGCTCTGTTTACAAGAACCTCGTCTACGGTAGAAGTTAAATATCCCAGAATGTGAAAAATTGATAAAGAAGATGTGGTACGTACGTACAATGGAATATCACTCAGCAATGAAATCTATGTCATCAGGCCCGTCGCGGCATAATGAGTGGATTCAGGTACCATGATTCTAACTGAAATAAGTCACACAGAAAATGAAACATCATAAGATATCACTAATACACGGAATGTAAAGTTCGCTACACATGAACTGAATTACAAAACAGAACAGGGTCTCAGATTTAGAAAACCAACTTATGCTTGCTTAAGGGGAAAGGTGGGTTGGGGTGCTGCATAAAACCAGAGATAGAAATTAGCACAGATACCATTCCATTCGTCAAATATGTAATAGTCAAGACCTACCCCTTGCTCAACGAAATGGACAAAACACGCCATATTCAACGCCTAGGAATACACCTGACTAGTAAGAATCTTCAAACCCATGGATTTATATGTCTCCATAAGAGAATGAAGCGTGTGTACAGCGGCATGAATGCAGCAGAGAAAATCCGATAAATCCCATTATCAAAATGAATTACAAAAACAAAACACAAGGACAGTGAAATAGGGAGCAATTCTTAAATAATTCATTCAGGGATTGTGATGCAACCTGGATTTACCACATCTACATCCAGAGATGAGTGAGACATAAGGTT
The DNA here is from genome assembly GCF_059928025.1 of Delphinapterus leucas. NCBI lineage: Eukaryota > Metazoa > Chordata > Mammalia > Artiodactyla > Monodontidae > Delphinapterus > Delphinapterus leucas. The sequence goes on along the minus strand of NW_028322247.1, from coordinate 4,390,657 downwards.
GGGGACTTCGGGCTGATAGCATTGGTGAGGTTCGATGAACAAATGCAGACCCTTTGAAGGCATACTGCATGGTACGCATTCCATGGGTCCCAACTCTCCAGGTTTAAGGGATTCTTCCTTCAGCTAATACATGCATGGGAAACCCACAGTATGGTGCAGCGTGTGACCGGGAAACGTTTTCAAATGCATTGCAGTTTTCGTCCCCTTTTACTCGGGTTCACAATTCCAGACCCTTTACTAACACTCTCCCTACTTGGAGAGTCAGTGCCTTTAACCTCCTGTTTGGCACAGTTTGCAATTTCTGCTCAAGAAGAACAGGAAGAGGGAGAACCAATGAGAGATTAGCTGTAGGTGTCTGCACGGGCAAATTTAACGCTCATTCCCCACCAGGAAGAGGAATTAACCAAAGGCTCAGCATTCCCTGCCGGAACCAGATTAGGGCCTGAAGCAATCCAGCGGGTTTGCGACCAGCTCACAAGATAGTGAGTTGAAGAAAGGAGCTCAGGGGCACTGTAACTCACAAACCTGCAGAGTTATAAATGACAGCTATCGTCCAAAAATATATTGAAGGAAGGCTGCGAAGAGAACTTGTAAGCGGGGCAGAATTGCAGGAAAACGATTTCAGGGGGTAGACGGTAATTGCATTTAAAGCATAGGAAAAGAGGCAGAACGTCGACAATGATGCTCTTGGCCAAAAAGGGCGTATGCGTTTTTTCTGAATATATTCAGGAAAAAACGCATACGCACTTTTTGGCCAACCAAGCAAGCATGTTAATGAAATCTGCACTACAATGAAGTCTCACTGCCCCCCGGTCAAAAGGGCCATCTGAAAAAAGTGTAAAATCTAGAAAGGCAGCACAGGGCATGGAGAACCGGGAGCCTTGTTATGATGATGGGCGGGATGTAAATTGCCAACAGCCACTCTGGAGAAGTGTATGGTGTTTCCTGGAACAACTAAAAAACAAAGCAACGGAGCCTACGGCACTTCCACTTATGTTCCTATAGCTTAGGGAAATTAAAATCAAAAACACACAGCCACCCCAAAGTTTCGGTCGGCTCTGTTTACAAGAACCTCGTCTATGGTACATGTTAAATATCCCAGAATGTGAAAAATGGATAAAGAAGTTGTGGTACGTACGTACAATGGAATATCACTGAGCAATGAAATCTATGTCATCAGGCCCGTCGCGGCATAATGAGTGGATTCAGGTACCATGATTCTAAGTGAAATAAGTCACACAGAAAATGAAACATCTTAAGATATCACTAATACACGGAATATAAACTAGGCTACACATGAACTGAATTACAAAACAAAACAGGGCCTCAAATTTAGAAAACCAACTTATGCTTGCTTAAGGGGAAAGGTGAGTTGCGGTGCCACATCAAAACAGAGATAGAAATTAGCACAGATACCTTTTCATAAGCCAAATATGTAATAGTCAAGACCTACCCCTTGCTCAACGAAATGGACTAAACACCCCATATTCAACGCCTAGGAATACACCTGACTAGTAAGAATCTTCAAACCCATGGATTCATATGTCTCCGTAAGAGAATGAAGCGTGTGTACAGCGGCATGAATGCAGCAGAGAAAATCCGATAAATCCCATTATCAAAATATATTACAAAAACAAAACACAAGGACAGTGAAATAGTGAGCAATTCTTTAATAATTCATTCAGGGTTTGTGATGCAACCTGGATTTACCACATCTACACCCAGAGGGGAGTGAGACATAAGGTTGGGCACTTCGGGCTGATAGCATTGGTGAGGTTCAGTGAGCAAATGCAGACGCATTGAAGTCATACTGCATGGTACCCATTCCAAGGGTCCCAACTCTCCAGGATTAAGGGATTCTTCCTTCAGCTAAAACATGCATGGGAAACCCACAGTATGGTGCACCGTGTGACCGGCAAACGTTTTCAAATGCATCTCAGTTTTCCTCCCCTTTTACTCGGGTTCACCATTCCAGACCCTTTACTAACACTCTCCCTACTTGGAGAGTCAGTGCTTTAACCTCCTCTTTGGCACAGTTTGCAATTTCTGCTCAAGATGAACAGGAATAGGGAGATCCAATGAGAGACTAGCTGTAGGTGTCTGCACGGGCAAATTTAACGCTCATTTCCCGCCAGGAAGAGGAAATAACCTAAGGCTCAACATGCCGTGCTGGAAGCAGATTAGGGCCTGAAGCAATCCTGCGGGTTTTCGGCCAGCTCACAAGATAGCGAGTTGAAGAAAGGAGCTCAGGGACACTGTAACTCACAAACCTGCAGAGTTATAAATGACAGCTATCGTCCAAAAATATATTGAAGGAAGGCTGCGAAGAGAACTTGTAAGCGGGGCAGAATTGCAGGAAAATGATTTCAGGGGGTAGACGGGAATTGCATTTAAAGCATAGGAAAAGAGGCAGAACGTCGACAATGATGCTCTTGGCCAAAAAGGGCGTATGCGTTTTTTCCTGAATATATTCAGGAAAAAACGCATACGCCCTTTTTGGCCAACCAAGCAAGCATTTTAAAGAAATCTGCACTACAATGAAGTCTCACTGCCCCCCGGTCAAAACGGCCATCTGAAAAAAGTGTAAAATCCAGAAAGGCAGCACAGGCCATGGAGAACAGGGAGCCTTGTTATGCTGATGGGCGAGATGTAAATTACTAACAGCCACTCTGGAGAAGTGTATGGTATTTCCTGGAACACCTAAAAAACAAAGCAACGGAGCCTACGGCAATTCCACTTATGGTCCTATAGATTAGGGAAATTAAAATCAAAAACTCACAGCCACCCCAAAGTTTCGGACGGCTCTGTTTACAAGAACCTCGTCTACGGTAGAAGTTAAATATCCCAGAATGTGAAAAATTGATAAAGAAGATGTGGTACGTACGTACAATGGAATATCACTCAGCAATGAAATCTATGTCATCAGGCCCATCGCGGCATAATGAGTGGATTCAGGTACCATGATTCTAACTGAAATAAGTCACACAGAAAATGAAACATCATAAGATATCACTAATACACGGAATGTATACTTGGCTACACATGAACTGAATTACAAAACAGAACAGGGCCTCAAATTTAGAAAACCAACTTATGCTTGCTTAAGGGGAAAGGTGAGTTGGGGTGCTGCATAAAACCAGAGATAGAAATTAGCACAGATACCATTCCATTCGTCAAATATGTAATAGTCAAGACCTACCCCTTGCTCAACGAAATGGACAAAACACGCCATATTCAACGCCTAGGAATATACCTGACTAGTAAGAATCTTCAAACCCATGGATTTATATGTCTCCATAAGAGAATGAAGCGTGTGTACAGTGGCAGGAATGCAGCAGAGAAAATCCGATAAATCCCATTATCAAAATGAATTACAAAAACAAAACACAAGGACAGTGAAATAGGGAGCAATTCTTAAATAATTCATTCAGGGATTGTGATGCAACCTGGATTTTCCACATCTACATCCAGAGCTGAGTGAGACATAAGGTTGGGGACTTCGGGCTGATAGCATTGGTGAGGTTCGATGAACAAATGCAGACCCTTTGAAGGCATACTGCATGGTACGCATTCCATGGGTCCCAACTCTCCAGGTTTAAGGGATTCTTCCTTCAGCTAATACATGCATGGGAAACCCACAGTATGGTGCAGCGTGTGACTGGGAAACGTTTTCAAATGCATTGCAGTTTTCGTCCCCTTTTACTCGGGTTCACAATTCCAGACCCTTTACAAACACTCTCCCTACTTGGAGAGTCAGTGCCTTTAACCTCCTGTTGGGCACAGTTTGCAATTTCTGCTCAAGAAGAACAGGAAGAGGGAGAACCAATGAGAGAGTAGCTGTAGGTGTCTGCACGGGCAAATTTAACGCTCATTCCCCACCAGGAAGAGGAATTAACCAAAGGCTCAGCATGCCCTGCCGGAACCAGATTAGGGCCTGAAGCAATCCAGCGGGTTTGCGGCCAGCTCACAAGATAGCGAGTTGAAGAAAGGAGCTCAGGGGCACTGTAACTCACAAACCTGCAGAGTTATAAATGACAGCTATCGTCCAAAAATATATTGAAGGAAGGCTGCGAAGAGAACTTGTAAGCGGGGCAGAATTGCAGGAAAACGATTTCAGGGGGTAGACGGTAATTGCATTTAAAGCATAGGAAAAGAGGCAGAACGTCGACAATGATGCTCTTGGCCAAAAAGGGCGTATGCGTTTTTTCTGAATATATTCAGGAAAAAACGCATACGCCCTTTTTGGCCAACCAAGCAAGCATGTTAAAGAAATCTGCAGTACAATGAAGTCTCACTACCCCCCGGTCAAAAGGGCCATCTGAAAAAAGTGCAAAATCCAGTAAGGCAGCACAGGGCATGGAGAACCGGGAGCCTTGTTATGCTGATGGGCGGGATGTAAATTGCCAACAGCCACTCTGGAGAAGTGTAGGGTGTTTCCAGGAATACCTAAAAAACAAAGCAACGGAGCCTACGGCACTTCCACTTATGGTCCTGTAGCTTAGGGAAATTAAAATCAAAAACACACAGCCACCCCAAAGTTTCGGTCGGCTCTGTTTACAAGAACCACGTCTACGGTACAAGTTAAATATCCCAGAATGTGAAAAATGGATAAAGAAGTTGTGGTACGTACGTACAATGGAATATCACTGAGCAATGAAATCTATGTCATCAGGCCCGTCGCGGCATAATGAGTGGATTCAGGTACCATGATTCTAAGTGAAATAAGTCACACAGAAAATGAAACATCATAAGATATCACTAATACACGGAATATAAACTAGGCTACACATGAACTGAATTACAAAACAGAACAGGGCCTCAAGTTTAGAAAACCAACTTATGCTTGCTTAAGGGGAAAGGTGAGTTGGGGTGCCGCATCAAAACAGAGATAGAAATTAGCACAGATACCTTTTCATAAGCCAAATATGTAATAGTCAAGACCTACCCCTTGCTCAACGAAATGGACTAAACACCCCATATTCAACGCCTAGGAATACACCTGACTAGTAAGAATCTTCAAACCCATGGATTCATATGTCTCCGTAAGAGAATGAAGTGTGTGTACAGCGGCATGAATGCAGCAGAGAAAATCCGATAAATCCCATTATCAAAATATATTACAAAAGCAAAACACAAGGACAGTGAAATAGACAGCAATTCTTAAATAATTCATTCAGGGTTTGTGATGCAACCTGGATTTACCACATCTACACCCAGAGCTGAGTGAGACATAAGGTTGGGCACTTCGGGCTGATAGCATTGGTGAGGTTCAGTGAGCAAATTCAGACACTTTGAAGTCAAACTGCATGGTACACATTCCAAGGGTCCCAACTCTCCAGGTTTAAGGGATTCTTCCTTCAGCTAAAACATGCATGGGAAACCCACAGTATGGTGCACCGTGTGACCGGCAAACGTTTTCAAATGCATCTCAGTTTTCCTCCCCTTTTACTCGGGTTCACCATTCCAGACCCTTTACTAACACTCTCCCTACTTGGAGAGTCAGTGCTTTAACCTCCTCTTTGGCACAGTTTGCAATTTCTGCTCAAGATGAACAGGAATAGGGAGAACCAATGAGAGACTAGCTGTAGGTGTCTGCACGGGCAAATTTAACGCTCATTTCCCGCCAGGAAGAGGAAATAACCTAAGGCTCAACATGCCGTGCTGGAAGCAGATTAGGGCCTGAAGCAATCCTGCGGGTTTGCGACCAGCTCACAAGATAGCGAGGTGAAGAAAGGAGCTCAGGGACACTGTAACTCACAAACCTTCAGAGTTATAAATGACAGCTATCGTCCAAAAATATATTGAAGGAAGGCTGCGAAGAGAACTTGTAAGCGGGGCAGAATTGCAGGAAAATGATTTCAGGGGGTAGACGGGAATTGCATTTAAAGCATAGGAAAAGAGGCAGAACGTCGACAATGATGTTCTTGGCCAAAAAGGGCGTATGCGTTTTTTCCTGAATATATTCAGGAAAAAACGCATACGCCCTTTTTGGCCAACCAAGCAAGCATTTTAAAGAAATCTGCACTACAATGAAGTCTCACTGCCCCCCGGTCAAAACGGCCATCTGAAAAAAGTGTAAAATCCAGAAAGGCAGCACAGGCCATGGAGAACAGGGAGCCTTGTTATGCTGATGGGCGAGATGTAAATTACTAACAGCCACTCTGGAGAAGTGTATGGTATTTCCTGGAACACCTAAAAAACAAAGCAACGGAGCCTACGGCAATTCCACTTATGGTCCTATAGATTAGGGAAATTAAAATCAAAAACTCACAGCCACCCCAAAGTTTCGGACGGCTCTGTTTACAAGAACCTCGTCTACGGTACAAGTTAAATATCCCAGAATGTGAAAAATTGATAAAGAAGATGTGGTACGTACGTACAATGGAATATCACTCAGCAATGAAATCTATGTCATCAGGCCCGTCGCGGCATAATGAGTGGATTCAGGTACCATGATTCTAACTGAAATAAGTCACACAGAAAATGAAACATCATAAGTTATCACTATAACACGGAATGTATACTTGGCTACACATGAACTGAATTACAAAACAGAACAGGGTCTCAAATTTAGAAAACCAACTTATGCTTGCTTAAGGGGAAAGGTGAGTTGGGGTGCTGCATAAAACCAGAGATAGAAATTAGCACAGATACCATTCCATTCGTCAAATATGTAATAGTCAAGACCTACCCCTTGCTCAACGAAATGGACAAAACACGCCATATTCAATGCCTAGGAATACACCTGACTAGTAAGAATCTTCAAACCCATGGATTTATATGTCTCCATAAGAGAATGAAGCGTGTGTACAGCGGCATGAATGCAGCAGAGAAAATCCGATAAATCCCATTATCAAAATGAATTACAAAAACAAAACACAAGGACAGTGAAATAGGGAGCAATTCTTAATTAATTCATTCAGGGATTGTGATGCAACCTGGATTTACCACATCTACATCCAGAGCTGAGTGAGACATAAGGTTGGGGACTTCGGGCTGATAGCATTGGTGAGGTTCGATGAACAAATGCAGACCCTTTGAAGGCATACTGCATGGTACGCATTCCATGGGTCCCAACTCTCCAGGTTTAAGGGATTCTTCCTTCAGCTAATACATGCATGTGACCCCACAGTATGGTGCAGCGTGTGACCGGGAATCGTTTTCAAATGTATTGCAGTTTTCGTCCCCTTTTACTCGGGTTCACAATTCCAGACCCTTTACTAACACTCTCCCTACTTGGAGAATCAGTGCCTTTAACCTCCTGTTGGGCACAGTTTGCAATTTCTGCTCAAGAAGAACAGGAAGAGGGAGAACCAATGAGAGATTAGCTGTAGGTGTCTGCACGGGCAAATTTAACGCTCATTCCCCACCAGGAAGAGGAATTAACCAAAGGCTCAGCATGCCCTGCCGGAACCAGATTAGGGCCTGAAGCAATCCAGCGGGTTTGCGGCCAGCTCACAAGATAGCGAGTTGAAGAAAGGAGCTCAGGGGCACTGTAACTCACAAACCTGCAGAGTTATAAATGACAGCTATCGTCCAAAAATATATTGAAGGAAGGCTGCGAAGACAATTTGTAAGCGGGGCAGAATTGCAGGAAAACGATTTCAGGGGGTAGACGGTAATTGCATTTAAAGCATAGGAAAAGAGGCAGAACATCGACAATGATGCTCTTGGCCAAAAAGGGCGTATGCGTTTTTTCTGAATATATTAAGGAAAAAACGCATACGCACTTTTTGGCCAACCAAGCAAGCATGTTAAAGAAATCTGCACTACAATGTAGTCTCACTGCGCCCCAGTCAAAAGGGCCATCTGAAAAAAGTGTAAAATCCAGAAAGGCAGCACAGGGCATGGAGAACCGGGAGCCTTGTTATGCTGATGGGCGGGATGTAAATTGCCAACAGCCACTCTGGAGAAGTGTATGTTGTTTCCTGGAACACCTAAAAAACAAAGCAACGGAGCCTACGGCACTTCCACTTATGGTCCTATAGCTTAGGGATATTAAAATCAAAAACACACAGCCACCCCAAAGTTTCGGTCGGCTCTGTTTACAAGAACCTCGTCTACGGTACAAGTGAAATATCCCAGAATGTGAAAAATGGATAAAGAAGTTGTGGTACGTACGTACAATGGAATATCACTGAGCAATGAAATCTATGTCATCAGGCCCGTCGCGGCATAATGAGTGGATTCAGGTACCATGATTCTAAGTGAAATAAGTCACACAGAAAATGAAACATCTTAAGATATCACTAATACACGGAATATAAACTAGGCTACACATGAACTGAATTACAAAACAGAACAGGGTCTCAGATTTAGAAAACCAACTTATGCTTGCTTAAGGGGAAAGGTGAGTTGGGGTGCCGCATCAAAACAGAGATAGAAATTAGCACAGATACCTTTTCATAAGCCAAATATGTAATAGTCAAGACCTACCCCTTGCTCAACGAAATGGACTAAACACCCCATATTCAACGCCTAGGAATACACCTGACTAGTAAGAATCTTCAAACCCATGGATTCATATGTCTCCGTAAGAGAATGAAGCGTGTGTACAGCGGCATGAATGCAGCAGAGAAAATCCGATAAATCCCATTATCAAAATATATTAAAAAAACAAAACACAAGGACAGTGAAATAGAGAGCAATTCTTACATAATTCATTCAGGATTTGTGATGCAACCTGGATTTACCACATCTACACCCAGAGCTGAGTGAGACATAAGGTTGGGCACTTCGGGCTGATAGCATTGGTGAGGTTCAGTGAGCAAATGCAGACACTTTGAAGTCATACTGCATGGTACCCATTCCAAGGGTCCCAACTCTCCCGGTTTAAGGGATTCTTCCTTCAGCTAAAACATGCATGGGAAACCCACAGTATGGTGCACCGTGTGACCGGCAAACGTTTTCAAATGCATCTCAGTTTTCCTCCCCTTTTACTCGGGTTCACCATTCCAGACCCTTTACTAACACTCTCCCTACTTGGAGAGTCAGTGCTTTAACCTCCTCTTTGGCACAGTTTGCAATTTCTGCTCAAGATGAACAGGAATAGGGAGAACCAATGAGAGACTAGCTGTAGGTGTCTGCACGGGCAAATTTAACGCTCATTTCCCGCCAGGAAGAGGAAATAACCTAAGGCTCAACATGCCGTGCTGGAAGCAGATTAGGGCCTGAAGCAATCCTGCGGGTTTGCGACCAGCTCACAAGATAGCGAGTTGAAGAAAGGAGCTCAGGGACACTGTAACTCACAAACCTGCAGAGTTATAAATGACAGCTATCGTCCAAAAATATACTGAAGGAAGACTGCGAAGAGAACTTGTAAGCGGGGCAGAATTGCAGGAAAATGATTTCAGGGGGTAGACGGGAATTGCATTTAAAGCATAGGAAAAGAGGCAGAACGTCGACAATGATGCTCTTGGCCAAAAAGGGCGTATGCGTTTTTTCCTGAATCCAGGAAAAAACGCATACGCCCTTTTTGGCCAACCAAGCAAGCATTTTAAAGAAATATGCACTACAATGAAGTCTCACTGCCCCCCGGTCAAAACGGCCATCTGAAAAAAGTGTAAAATCCAGAAAGGCAGCACAGGCCATGGAGAACAGGGAGTCTTGTTATGCTGATGGGCGGGATGTAAATGACTAACAGCCACTCTGGAGAAGTGTATGGTATTTCCTGGAACACCTAAAAAACAAAACAACGGAGCCTACGGCAATTCCACTTATGGTCCTATAGCTTAGGGAAATTAAAATCAAAAACTCACAGCCACCCCAAAATTTCGGACGGCTCTGTTTACAAAACCTCGTCTACGGTACAAGTTAAATATCCCAGAATGTGAAAAATTGATAAAGAAGTTGTGGTACGTACATACAATGGAATATCACTCAGCAATGAAATCTATGTCATCAGGCCCGTCGCGGCATAATGAGTGGATTCAGGTACCATGATTCTAACTGAAATAAGTCACACAGAAAATGAAACATCATAAGATATCACTAATACACGGAATGTAAAGTTCGCTACACATGAACTGAATTACAAAACAGAACAGGGTCTCAGATTTAGAAAACCAACTTATGCTTGCTTAAGGGGAAAGGTGAGTTGGGGTGCTGCATAAAACCAGAGATAGAAATTAGCACAGATACCATTCCATTCGTCAAATATATAATAGTCAAGACCTACCCCTTGCTCAACGAAATGGACAAAACACGCCATATTCAACGCCTAGGAATACACCTGACTAGTAAGAATCTTCAAACCCATGGATTTATATGTCTCCATAAGAGAATGAAGCGTGTGTACAGCGGCATGAATGCAGCAGAGAAAATCCGATAAATCCCATTATCAAAATGAATTACAAAAACAAAACACAAGGACAGTGAAATAGGGAGCAATTCTTAAATAATTCATTCAGGGATTGTGATGCAACCTGGATTTACCACATCTACATCCAGAGATGAGTGAGACATAAGGTTGGGGACTTCGGGCTGATAGCATTGGTGAGGTTCGATGAACAAATGCAGACCCTTTGAAGGCATACTGCATGGTACGCATTCCATGGGTCCCAACTCTCCAGGTTTAAGGGATTCTTCCTTCAGCTAATACATGCATGGGAAACCCACAGTATGGTGCAGCGTGTGACCGGGAAACGTTTTCAAATGCATTGCAGTTTTCGTCCCCTTTTACTCGGGTTCACAATTCCAGACACTTTACTAACACTCTCCCTACTTGGAGAGTCAGTGCCTTTAACCTCCTGTTGGGCACAGTTTGCAATTTCTGCTCAAGAAGAACAGGAAGAGGGAGAACCAATGAGAGATTAGCTGTAGGTGTCTGCACGGGCAAATTTAACGCTCATTCCCCACCAGGAAGAGGAATTAACCAAAGGCTCAGCATGCCCTGCCGGAACCAGATTAGGGCCTGAAGCAATCCAGCGGGTTTGCGGCCAGCTCACAAGATAGCGAGTTGAAGAAAGGAGCTCAGGGACACCTTAACTCACAAACCTGCAGAGTTATAAATGACAGCTATCGTCCAAAAATATATTGAAGGAAGGCTGCGAAGAGAACTTGTAAGCGGGGCAGAATTGCAGGAAAACGATTTCAGGGGGTAGACGGGAATTGCATTTAAAGCATAGGAAAAGAGGCAGAACGTCGACAATGATGCTCTTGGCCAAGAAGGGCGTATGCGTTTTTTCTGAATATATTCAGGAAAAAACGCATACGCACTTTTAGGCCAACCAAGCAAGCATGTTAAAGAAATCTGCACTACAATGAAGTCTCACTGCCCCCCGGTCAAAAGGGCCATCTGAAAAAAGTGTAAAATCCAGAAAGGCAGCACAGGGCATGGAGAACCGGGAGCCTTGTTATGCTGATGTGCGGGATGTAAATTGCCAACAGCCACTCTGGAGAAGTGTATGGTGTTTCCTGGAACACCTAAAAAACAAAGCAACGGAGCCTACGGCACTTCCACTTATGGTCCTATAGCTTAGGGAAATTAAAATCAAAAACACACAGCCACCCCAAAGTTTCGGTCGGCTCTGTTTACAAGAACCTCGTCTACGGTACAAGTGAAATATCCCAGAATGTGAAAAATGGATAAAGAAGTTGTGGTACGTACGTACAATGGAATATCACTCAGCAATGAAATCTATGTCATCAGGCCCGTCGCGGCATAATGAGTGGATTCAGGTACCATGATTCTAACTGAAATAAGTCACACAGAAAATGAAACATCATAAGATATCACTAATACACGGAATGTAAAGTTCGCTACACATGAACTGAATTACAAAACAGAACAGGGTCTCAAATTTAGAAAACCAACTTATGCTTGCTTAAGGGGAAAGGTGAGTTGGGGTGCTGCATAAAACCAGAGATAGAAATTAGCACAGATACCATTCCATTCGTCAAATATGTAATAGTCAAGACCTACCCCTTGCTCAACGAAATGGACAAAACACGCCATATTCAACGCCTAGGAATAAACCTGACTAGTAAGAATCTTCAAACCCATGGATTTATATGTCTCCATAAGAGAATGAAGCGTGTGTACAGCGGCATGAATGCAGCAGAGAAAATCCTATAAATCCCATTATCAAAATGAATTACAAAAACAAAACACAAGGACAGTGAAATAGGGAGCAATTCTTAAATAATTCATTCAGGGATTGTGATGCAACCTGGATTTACCACATCTACATCCAGAGCTGAGTGAGACATAAGGTTGGGGACTTCGGGCTGATAGCATTGGTGAGGTTCGATGAACAAATGCAGACCCTTTGAAGGCATACTGCATGGTACGCATTCCATGGGTCCCAACTCTCCAGGTTTAAGGGATTCTTCCTTCAGCTAATACATGCATGGGAAACCCACAGTATGGTGCAGCGTGTGACCGGGAAACGTTTTCAAATGCATTGCAGTTTTCGTCCCCTTTTACTCGGGTTCACAATTCCAGACCCTTTACTAACACTCTCCCTACTTGGAGAGTCAGTGCCTTTAACCTCCTGTTGGGCACAGTTTGCAATTTCTGCTCAAGAAGAACAGGAAGAGGGAGAACCAATGAGAGATTAGCTGTAGGTGTCTGCACGGGCAAATTTAACGCTCATTCCCCACCAGGAAGAGGAATTAACCAAAGGCTCAGCATGCCCTGCCGGAACCAGATTAGGGCCTGAAGCAATCCAGCGGTTTTGCGGCCAGCTCACAAGATAGCGAGTTGAAGAAAGGAGCTCAGGGGCACTGTAACTCACAAACCTGCAGAGTTATAAATGACAGCTATCGTCCAAAAATATATTGAAGGAAGGCTGCGAAGAGAACTTGTAAGCGGGGCAGAATTGCAGGAAAACGATTTCAGGGGGTAGACGGGAATTGCATTTAAAGCATAGGAAAAGAGGCAGAACGTCGACAATGATGCTCTTGGCCAAAAAGGGCGTATGCGTTTTTTCTGAATATATTCAGGAAAAAACGCATACGCCCTTTTTGGCCAACCAAGCAAGCATGTTAAAGAAATCTGCACTACAATGAAGTCTCACTGCCCCCCGGTCAAAAGGGCCATCTGAAAAAAGTGTAAAATCCAGAAAGGCAGCACAGGGCATGGAGAACCGGGAGCCTTGTTATGCTGATGGGCGGGATGTAAATTGCCAACAGCCACTCTGGAGAAGTGTATGGTGTTTCCTGGAACACCTAAAAAACAAAGCAACGGAGCCTACGGCACTTCCACTTATGGTCCTATAGCTTAGGGAAATTAAAATCAAAAACACACAGCCACCCCAAAGTTTCGGTCGGCTCTGTTTACAAGAACCTCGTCTACGGTACAAGTTAAATATCCCAGAATGTGAAAAATGGATAAAGAAGTTGTGGTACGTACGTACAATGGAATATCACTGAGCAATGAAATCTATGTCATCAGGCCCGTCGCGGCATAATGAGTGGATTCAGGTACCATGATTCTAAGTGAAAAAAGTCACACAGAAAATGAAACATCATAAGATATCACTAATACACGGAATATAAACTAGGCTACACATGAACTGAATTACAAAACAGAACAGGGCCTCAAATTTAGAAAACCAACTTATGCTTGCTTAAGGGGAAAGGTGAGTTGGGGTGCCGCATCAAAACAGAGATAGAAATTAGCACAGATACCTTTTCATAAGCCAAATATGTAATAGTCAAGACCTACCCCTTGCTCAACGAAATGGACTAAACACCCCATATTCAACGCCTAAGAATACACCTGACTAGTAAGAATCTTCAAACCCATGGATTCATATGTCTCCATAAGAGAATGAAGCGTGTGTACAGCGGCATCAATGCAGCAGAGAAAATCCGATAAATCCCATTATCAAAATATATTACAAAAACAAAACACAAGGGCAATGAAATAGAGAGCAATTCTTAAATAATTCATTCAGGGTTTGTGATGCAACCTGGATTTACCACATCTACACCCAGAGCTGAGTGAGACATAAGGTTGGGCACTTCGGGCTGATAGCATTGGTGAGGTTCAGTGAGCAAATGCAGACACTTTGAAGTCATACTGCATGGTACCCATTCCAAGGGTCCCAACTCTCCAGGTTTAAGGGATTCTTCCTTCAGCTAAAACATGCATGGGAAACCCACAGTATGGTGCACCGTGTGACCGGCAAACGTTTTCAAATGCATCTCAGTTTTCCTCCCCTTTTACTCGGGTTCACCATTCCAGACCCTTTACTAACACTCTCCCTACTTGGAGAGTCAGTGCTTTAACCTCCTCTTTGGCACAGTTTGCAATTTCTGCTCAAGATGAACAGGAATAGGGAGAACCAATGAGAGACTAGCTGTAGGTGTCTGCACGGGCAAATTTAACGCTCATTTCCCGCCAGGAAGAGGAAATAACCTAAGGCTCAACATGCCGTGCTGGAAGCAGATTAGGGCCTGAAGCAATCCTGCGGGTTTGCGACCAGCTCACAAGATAGCGAGTTGAAGAAAGGACCTCAGGGACACTGTAACTCACAAACCTGCAGAGTTATAAATGACAGCTATCGTCCAAAAATATATTGCAGGAAGGCTGCGAAGAGAACTTGTAAGCGGGGCAGAATTGCAGGAAAATGATTTCAGGGGGTAGACGGGAATTGCATTTAAAGCATAGGAAAAGAGGCAGAACGTCGACAATGATGCTCTTGGCCAAAAAGGGCGTATGCGTTTTTTCCTGAATATATTCAGGAAAAAACGCATACGCCCTTTTTGGCCAACCAAGCAAGCATTTTAAAGAAATCTGCACTACAATGAAGTCTCACTGCCCCCCGGTCAAAACGGCCATCTGAAAAAAGTGTAAAATCCAGAAAGGCAGCACAGGCCATGGAGAACAGGGAGCCTTGTTATGCTGAAGGGCGGGATGTAAATTACTAACAGCCACTCTGGAGAAGTGTATGGTATTTCCTGGAACACCTAAAAAACAAAGCAATGGAGCCTACGGCAAATCCACTTATGGTCCTATAGCTTAGGGAAATTAAAATCAAAATCTCACAGCCACCCCAAAGTTTCGGACGGCTCTGTTTACAAGAACCTCGTCTACGGTACAAGTTAAATATCCCAGAATGTGAAAAATTGATAAAGAAGATGTGGTACGTACGTACAATGGAATATCACTCAGCAATGAAATCTATGTCATCAGGCCCGTCGCGGCATAATGAGTGGATTCAGGTACCATGATTCTAACTGAAATAAGTCACACAGAAAATGAAACATCATAAGATATCACTAATACACGGAATGTAAAGTTCGCTACACATGAACTGAATTACAAAACAGAACAGGGTCTCAGATTTAGAAAACCAACTTATGCTTGCTTAAGGGGAAAGGTGAGTTGGGGTGCTGCATAAAACCAGAGATAGAAATTAGCACAGATACCATTCCATTCGTCAAATATATAATAGTCAAGACCTACCCCTTGCTCAACGAAATGGACAAAACACGCCATATTCAACGCCTAGGAATACACCTGACTAGTAAGAATCTTCAAACCCATGGATTTATATGTCTCCATAAGAGAATGAAGCGTGTGTACAGCGGCATGAATGCAGCAGAGAAAATCCGATAAATCCCATTATCAAAATGAATTACAAAAACAAAACACAAGGACAGTGAAATAGGGAGCAATTCTTAAATAATTCATTCAGGGATTGTGATGCAACCTGGATTTACCACATCTACATCCAGAGCTGAGTGAGACATAAGGTTGGGGACTTCGGGCTGATAGCATTGGTGAGGTTCGATGAACAAATGCAGACCCTTTGAAGGCATACTGCATGGTACGCATTCCATGGGTCCCAACTCTCCAGGTTTAAGGGATTCTTCCTTCAGCTAATACATGCATGGGAAACCCACAGTATGGTGCAGCGTGTGACCGGGAAACGTTTTCAAATGCATTGCAGTTTTCGTCCCCTTTTACTCGGGTTCACAATTCCAGACCCTTTACTAACACTCTCCCTACTTGGAGAGTCAGTGCCTTTAACCTCCTGTTGGGCACAGTTTGCAATTTCTGCTCAAGAAGAACAGGAAGAGGGAGAACCAATGAGAGATTAGCTGTAGGTGTCTGCACGGGCAAATTTAACGCTCATTCCCCACCAGGAAGAGGAATTAACCAAAGGCTCAGCATGCCCTGCCGGAACCAGATTAGGGCCTGAAGCAATCCAGCGGGTTTGCGGCCAGCTCACAAGATAGCGAGTTGAAGAAAGGAGCTCAGGGGCACTGTAACTCACAAACCTGCAGAGTTATAAATGACAGCTATCGTCCAAAAATATATTGAAGGAAGGCTGCGAAGAGAACTTGTAAGCGGGGCAGAATTGCAGGAAAACGATTTCAGGGGGTAGACGGGAATTGCATTTAAAGCATAGGAAAAGAGGCAGAACGTCGACAATGATGCTCTTGGCCAAAAAGGGCGTATGCGTTTTTTCTGAATATATTCAGGAAAAAACGCATACGCCCTTTTTGGCCAACCAAGCAAGCATGTTAAAGAAATCTGCACTACAATGAAGTCTCACTGCCCCCCGGTCAAAAGGGCCATCTGAAAAAAGTGTAAAATCCAGAAAGGCAGCACAGGGCATGGAGAACCGGGAGCCTTGTTATGCTGATGGGCGGGATGTAAATTGCCAACAGCCACTCTGGAGAAGAGTATGGTGTTTCCTGGAACACCTAAAAAACAAAGCAACGGAGCCTACGGCACTTCCACTTATGGTCCTATAGCTTAGGGAAATTAAAATCAAAAACACACAGCCACCCCAAAGTTTCGGTCGGCTCTGTTTACAAGAACCTCGTCTACGGTACAAGTGAAATATCCCAGAATGTGAAAAATGGATAAAGAAGTTGTGGTACGTACGTACAATGGAATATCACTGAGCAATGAAATCTATGTCATCAGGCCCGTCGCGGCATAATGAGTGGATTCAGGTACCATGATTCTAAGTGAAATAAGTCACACAGAAAATGAAACATCATAAGATATCACTAATACACGGAATATAAACTAGGCTACACATGAACTGAATTACAAAACAGAACAGGGCCTCAAATTTAGAAAACCAACTTATGCTTGCTTAAGGGGAAAGGTGAGTTGGGGTGCCGCATCAAAACAGAGATAGAAATTAGCACAGATACCTTTTCATAAGCCAAATATGTAATAGTCAAGACCTACCCCTTGCTCAACGAAATGGACTAAACACCCCATATTCAACGCCTAGGAATACACCTGACTAGTAAGAATCTTCAAACCCATGGATTCATATGTCTCCGTAAGAGAATGAAGCGTGTGTACAGCGGCATGAATGCAGCAGAGAAAATCCGATAAATCCCATTATCAAAATATATTACAAAAGCAAAACACAAGGACAGTGAAATAGAGAGCAATTCTTAAATAATTCATTCAGGGTTTGTGATGCAACCTGGATTTACCACATCTACACCCAGAGCTGAGTGAGACATAAGGTTGGGCACTTCGGGCTGATAGCATTGGTGAGGTTCAGTGAGCAAATGCAGACACTTTGAAGTCATACTGCATGGTACCCATTCCAAGGGTCCCAACTCTCCAGGTTTAAGGGATTCTTCCTTCAGCTTAAACATGCATGGGAAACCCACAGTATGGTGCACCGTGTGACCGGGAAACGTTTTCAAATGCATCTCAGTTTTCCTCCCCTTTTACTCGGGTTCACCATTCCAGACCCTTTACTAAAACTCTCCCTACTTGGAGAGTCAGTGCTATAACCTCCTCTTTGGCACAGTTTGCAATTTCTGCTCAAGATGTACAGGAATAGGGAGAACCAATGACAGACTAGCTGTAGGTGTCTGCACGGGCAAATTTAACGCTCATTTCCCACCAGGAAGAGGAAATAACCTAAGGCTCAACATGCCGTGCTGGAAGCAGATTAGGGCCTGAAGCAATCCTGCGGGTTTGCGACCAGCTCACAAGATAGCGAGTTGAAGAAAGGACCTCAGGGACACTGTAACTCACAAACCTGCAGAGTTATAAATGACAGCTATCGTCCAAAAATATATTGCAGGAAGGCTGCGAAGAGAAATTGTAAGCGGGGCAGAATTGCAGGAAAATGATTTCAGGGGGTAGACGGGAATTGCATTTAAAGCATAGGAAAAGAGGCAGAACGTCGACAATGATGCTCTTGGCCAAAAAGGGCGTATGCGTTTTTTCCTGAATATATTCAGGAAAAAACGCATACGCCCTTTTTGGCCAACCAAGCAAGCATTTTAAAGAAATCTTCATTACAATGAAGTCTCACTGCCCCCCGGTCAAAACGGCCATCTGAAAAAAGTGTAAAATCCAGAAAGGCAGCACAGGCCATGGAGAACAGGGAGCCTTGTTATGCTGATGGGCGGGATGTAAATTACTAACAGCCACTCTGGAGAAGTGTATGGTATTTCCTGGAACACCTAAAAAACAAAGCAACGGAGCCTACGGCAATTCCACTTATGGTCCTATAGCTTAGGGAAATTAAAATCAAAAACTCACAGCCACCCCAAAGTTTCGGACGGCTCTGTTTACAAGAACCTCGTTTACGGTACAAGTTAAATATTCCAGAATGTGAAAAATTGATAAAGAAGTTGTGGTACGTACGTACAATGGAATATCACTCAGCAATGAAATCTATGTCATCAGGCCCGTCGCGGCATAATGAGTGGATTCAGGTACCATGATTCTAACTGAAATAAGTCACACAGAAAATGAAACATTATAAGATATCACTAATACACGGAATGTAAACTTGGCTACACATGAACTGAATGACAAAACAGAACAGGGCCTCAAATTTAGAAAACCAACTTATGCTTGCTTAAGGGGAAAGGTGAGTTGGGGTGCTGCATAAAACCAGAGATAGAAATTAGCACAGATACCATTCCATTCGTCAAATATGTAATAGTCAAGACCTACCCCTTGCTCAACGAAATGGACAAAACACGCCATATTCAACGCCTAGGAATACACCTGACTAGTAAGAATCTTCAAACCCATGGATTTATATGTCTCCATAAGAGAATGAAGCGTGTGTACAGCGGCATGAATGCAGCAGAGAAAATCCGATAAATCCCATTATCAAAATGAATTACAAAAACAAAACACAAGGACAGGGAAATAGGGAGCAATTCTTAAATAATTCATTCAGGGATTGTGATGCAACCTGGATTTACCACATCTACATCCAGAGCTGAGTGAGACATAAGGTTGGGGACTTCGGGCTGATAGCATTGGTGAGGTTCGATGAACAAATGCAGACCCTTTGAAGGCATACTGCATGGTACGCATTCCATGGGTCCCAACTCTCCAGGTTTAAGGGATTCTTCCTTCAGCTAATACATGCATGGGAAACCCACAGTATGGTGCAGCGTGTGACCGGGAAACGTTTTCAAATGTATTGCAGTTTTCGTCCCCTTTTACTCGGGTTCACAATTCCAGACCCTTTACTGACACTCTCCCTACTTGGAGAGTCAGTGCCTTTAACCTGCTGTTTGGGAGAGTTTGCAATTTCTGCGCAAGATGAACAGGAATAGGGAGAACCAATGAGAGACTAGCTGTAGGTGTCTGCACGGGCAAATTTAACGCTCATTTCCAACCAGGAATAGGAATTAACCAATCGCTCAGCATGCCGTGCCGGAACCAGATTACGGCATGAATCAATCCTGCGGGTTTGCGGCCAGCTCACAAGAAAGCGATTTGAAGAAAGGAGCTCAGGGGCACTGTAATTCTCAATCCTGCAAAGTTATAAATGACAGCTATTGTCCAAAAATATATTGAAGGAAGGCTGCGAAGAGGACTTGAATTCAGGGCAGAATTGCAGGAAAGCGGTTTCAGGGAGTAGAGTGGAATTGCATTTAAAGCATAGGAAAAGAGGCAGAACGTCGACAATGATGCACGTGTCCAAAAAGGGCGTATGCGTTTTTTCCTGAATATATTCAGGAAAAAACGCATACGCCCTTTTTGGCCAACCAAGCAAGCATGTTAAAGAAATCTGCACTACAATGAAGTCTCACTGCCCCCCGGTCAAAAGGGTCATCTGAAAAAAGTGTAAAATCCAGAAAGGCAGCACAGGCCATGGAGAACAGGGAGCCTTGTTATGCTGATGGGTGGGATGTAAATTGCCAACAGCCACTCTGGAGAAGTGTATGGTGTTTCCTGAAACACCTAAAAAACAAAGCAACGGAGCCTACGGCACTTCCACTTATGGTCCTATAGCTTAGGGAAATTAAAATCAAAAACACACAGACACCCCAAAGTTTCAGACGGCTCTGTTTACAAGAACCTCGTGTATGGTACAAGTTAAATATCCCAGAAAGCGAAAAATGGATAAAGAAGTTGTGGTACGTACGTACAATGGAATATCACTCACCAATGAAATCTATGTCATCTGGCCCGTCGTGGCATAATAAGTGGTTCAGGTACGATGATTCTAAGTGAAATAAATCCCACAGAAAATGAAACATCATAAGATATCACTAATACACCGAATGTAATCTTGGCTACACATGAACTGAATTACAAAACAGAACAGGGTCTCAAATTTAGAAAACCAACTTATATTTGCTTAAGGGGAAAGGTGAGTTGGGGTGCTGCATAAAACCAGACATAGAAATTAGCACAGATACCATTCCTTACGTCAAATATGTAATAGTCAAGACCTACCCCTTGCTCAACGAAATGGGCTAAACACCCTCTATTCAACGCCTAGGAATACACCTGACTAGTAAGAATCTTCAAACCCATGGATTTATATGTCTCCATAAGAGAATCAAGCGTGTGTGCAGCTGCATGAAGGCAGCAGAGAAAATCCGATAAATCCCATTATCAAAATGTATTAAAAAACAAAACACAATGACAGTGAAATAGAGAGCAATTCTTAAATAATTCATTCAAGGCTTGTGATGCAACCTGGATTTACCTCATCTACACCCAGAGCTGAGTGAGACATAAGGTTGGACACTTCGGGCTGATAGCATTGGTGAGGTTCGATGAGCAAATGCAGACCATTTGAAGTCATACTGCATGGTACCTATTCCATGGGTCCGAACTCTCCAGGTTTAAGCGATTCTTCCTTCAGCTAAAACATGCATGGGAAACCGACAGTATGGTGCACCGTGTCACAGGGAAACGTTTTCAAATGCATCTCAGTTTTCGTCCCCTTTTACTCGGGTTCACAATTCCAGACCCTTTACTAACACTCTCCCCACTTGGAGAGTCACTGCCTTTAACCTCCTGTTTGGCACAGTTTGCAATTTCTGCGCAAGATGAACAGGAATAGGGAGAACGAATGAGAGACTACCTGTAGGTGTCTGCACGGGCAAATTTAATGCTCATTTCCCACCAGGAAGTGGAATTAACCAAAGGCTCAGCATGCCGTTGTGGAACCAGATTAGGGCCTGAAACAATGCTGCGGGTTTGCGGCCAGCTCACAAGAAAGCGATTTGAAGACAGGAGCTCAGGGGCAGTGTAATTCACAAACCTGCAGAGTTATAAATGACAGCTATCGTCCCAAAATATATTGAAGGAAGGCTGCGAAGAGGACTTGAAAGCGGGGCAGAATTGCAGGAAAACGATTTCAGGGGGTAGACTGGAATTGCATTTAAAGCATAGGAAAAGAGGCAGAACGTTGACAATGATGCACTTGGCCAAAAAGGGCGTATGCGTTTTTTCCTGAATATATTCAGGAAAAAACGCATACGCCCTTTTTGGCCAACCAAGCAAGCATGTTAAAGAAATCTGCACTACAATGAAGTCTCACTGCCCCCCGGTCAAAAGGGCTATCTGAAAAAAGTGTAAAATCCAGAAATGCAGCACAGGCCATGGAGAACAGGGAGCCTTGTTATGCTGATGGGTGGGATGTAAATTGCCAAGAGCCACTCTGGAGAAGTGTATGGTGTTTCCTGAAACACCTAAAAAACAAAGCAACGGAGCCTACGGCACTTCCACTTATGGTCCTATAGCTTAGGGAAATTAAAATCAAAAACACACAGCCACCCCAAAGTTTCAGACGGCTCTGTTTACAAGAACCTAGTCTACGGTACAAGTAAAATATCCCAGAAAGCGAAAAATGGATAAAGAAGTTGTGGTACGTACGCACAATGGAATATCACTCACCAATGAAATCTATGTCATCTGGCCCATCGTGGCATAATGAGTGGATTCAGGTACGATGATTCTAAGTGAAATAAGTCACACAGAAAATGAAACATCATAAGATATCACTAATACACGGAATGTAATCTTGGCTACACATGAACTGAATTACAAAACAGAACAGGGTCTCAAAATTAGAAAACCAACTTATGTTTGCTTAAGGGGAAAGGTGAGTTGGGGTGCTGCATAAAACCAGAGATAGAAGTTAGCACACATACCATTCCCTACGTCAAATACGTAATAGTAAAAACCTACCCCTTGCTCAACGAAATGGGCTAAACACCCTCTATTCAACGCCTAGGAATACACCTGACTAGTAAGAATCTTCAAACCCATGGATTTATATGTCTCCATAAGAGAATCAAGCGTGTGTACAGCTGCATGAAGGCAGCAGAGAAAATCCGATAAATCCTATTATCAAAATGAATTACAAAAACAAAACACAATGACAGTGAAATAGAGAGCAATTCTTAAATAATTCATTCAGGGCTTGTGATGCAACCTGGATTTACCTCATCTGAACCCAGAGCTGAGTGAGACATAAGGTTGGACACTTCGGGCTGATAGCATTGGTGAGGTTCGATGAGCAAATGCAGACCACTTGAAGTCATACTGCATGGTACCCATTCCATGGGTCCCAACTCTCCAGGTTTAAGCGATTCTTCCTTCAGCTAAAGCATGCATGGGAAACCCACAGTATGGTGCACCGTGTGACTGGGAAACATTTTCAAATGCATCTCAGATTTCATCCCCTTTTACTCGGGTTCACAATTCCAGACACTTTACTAACACTCTCCCCACTTGGAGAGTCAGTGCCTTTAACCTCCTGTTTGGCACAGTTTGCAATTTCTGAGCAAGATAAACAGGAATAGGGAGAACCAATGAGAGACTAGCTGTAGGTGTCTGCACGGGCAAATTTAACGCTCATTTCCAACCAGGAAGAGGAATTAACCAAAGGCTCAGCATGCCGTGCCGGAACCAGATTAGGGCCTGAAGCAATCCTGCGGGTGTGCGGCCAGCTCACAAGAAAGCGATTTGAAGACAGGAGCTCAGGGGCAGTGTAATTCACAAACCTGCAGAGTTATAAATGACAGCTATCGTCCAAAAATATATTGAAGGAAGGCTGCGAAGAGGACTTGAAAGCGGGGCAGAATTGCAGGAAAACGATTTCAGGGGGTAGACTGGAATTGCATTTAAAGCATAGGAAAAGAGGCAGAACTTTGACAATGATGCACTTGGCCAAAAAGGGCGTATGCGTTTTTTCCTGTATATATTCAGGAAAAAACGCATACGCCCTTTTTGGCCAACCAAGCAAGCATGTTAAAGAAATCTGCACTACAATGAAGTCTCACTGCCCCCCGGTCAAAAGGGCTATCTGAAAAAAGTGTAAAATCCAGAAATGCAGCACAGGCCATGGAGAACAGGGAGCCTTGTTATGCTGATGGGTGGGATGTAAATTGCCAAGAGCCACTCTGGAGAAGTGTATGGTGTTTCCTGAAACACCTAAAAAACAAAGCAACGGAGCCTACGGCACTTCCACTTATGGTCCTATAGCTTAGGGAAATTAAAATCAAAAACACACAGCCACCCCAAAGTTTCAGACGGCTCTGTTTACAAGAACCTCGTTTACGGTACAAGTTAAATATCTCAGAAAGCGAAAAATGGATAAAGAAATTGTGGTACGCACGTACAATGGAATATCACTCACCAATGAAATCTATGTCATCTGGCCCATCGTGGCATAATGAGTGGATTCAGGTACGATGATTCTAAGTGAAATAAGTCACACAGAAAATGTAACATCATATGATATCACTAATACACGGAATGTAATCTTGGCTACTCATGAAGTGAATTACAAAACAGAACAGGGTCTCAAATTTAGAAAACCAACTTATGTTTGCTTAAGGGGAAAGGTGAGTTGGGGTGCTGCATAAAACCAGAGATAGATATTAGCACAGACACCATTCCATAAGTTAAATATGTAATAGTCCAGACCTACCCCTTGCTCAACGAAATGGGATAAACACCCTATATTCAACGCCTAGGAATACACCTGACTAGTAAGAATCTTCAAACCCATGGATTTATATGTCTCCATAAGAGAATCAAGCATGTGTATAGCTGCATTAATGCAGCAGAAAAAATCCGATAAATCCCATTATCAAAATGAATTACAAAAACAAAACACAATGACAGTGAAATAGAGAGCAATTCTTAAATAATTCATTCAGGGCTTGTGATGCAACCTGGATTGACCTCATCTACACCCACAGCTGAGTGAGACATAAGGTTGGACACTTCGGGCTGATAGCATTGGTGAGGTTCGATGAGCAAATGCAGACCCTTTGAAGTCATACTGCATGGTACCCATTTCATGGATCCGAACTCTCCAGGTTTAAGCGATTCTTCCTTCAGCTAAAACATGCATGGGAAACCGACAGTATGGTGCACCGTGTCACAGGGAAACGTTTTCAAAAGCATCTCAGTTTTCGTCCCCTTTTACTCGGGTTCACAATTCCAGACCCTTTACTAACACTCTCCCCACTTGGAGAGTCAGTGCCTTTAACCTCCTGTTTGGCACAGTTTGCAATTTCTGCGCAAGATGAACAGGAATAGGGAGAACGAATGAGAGACTACCTGTAGGTGTCTGCACGGGCAAATTTAATGCTCATTTCCCACCAGTAAGTGGAATTAACCAAACGCTCAGCATGCCTTGCCAGAACCAGATTAATGCCTGAAGCAATCCTGCGGGTTTGCGGCCAGCTCATCAGAAAGCGATTTGAAGAAAGGAGCTCAGGGGCACTGTAATTCTCAAACCTGCAAAGTTATAAATGACAGCTATTGTCCAAAAATATATTTAAGGAAGGCTGCGAAGAGGACTTGAAATCGGGGCAGAATTGCAGGAAAGTGGTTTCGGGGAGTAGAGTAGAATTGCATTTAAAGCATAGGAAAAGAGGCAGAACGTCGACAATGATGCACGTGGCCAAAAACGGCGTATGCGTTTTTTCCTGAATATATTCAGGAAAAAACGCATACGCCCTTTTTGGCCAACCAAGCAAGCATATTAGACAAATCTGCACTACAATGAAGTCTCACTGCTCCCCAATCAAAAGGGCCATCTGAAAAAAGTGTAAAATCCAGAAAGGCAGCACAGGCCATGGAGAACAGGGAGCCATGTTATGCTGTTGGGTGGGATGTAAATTGCCAACAGCCACTCTGGAGAAGTGTATGGTGTTTCCTGAAACACCTAAAAAACAAAGCAACGGAGCCTACGGCACTTCCACTTTTGGTCCTATAGCTTAGGGAAATTAAAATCAAAAACACACAGCCGCCCCAAAGTTTCAGACGGCTCTGTTTACAAGAACATCTTCTACGGTACAAGTTAAATATCCCAGAAAGCGAAAAATGGATAAAGAAGTTGTGGTACGTAAGTACAATGGAATATCACTCACCAATGAAATCTATATCATCAAGCCCGTCGTGGCATAATGATTGAATTCAGGTACAATGTTTTTAAGTGAAATAAGTCACACAGAAAATGAAATATCATAAGATATCACTAATACACGGAATGTAATCTTGGCTACACATGAACTGAATTACAAAACAGAACAGGGTCTCAAATTTAGAAAACCAACTTATGTTTGCTTAAGGAGAAAGGTGAGTTGGGTGCTGCATAAAACCAGAGATAGAAATTAGCACAGATACCATTCCATAAGTCAAATATGTAATAGTCAAGACCTACCACTTGCTCAACGAAATGGGCTAAACACCCTATATTCAATGCCTAGGAATACACCTGACTAGTAAGAATCTTCAAACCCATGGATTTATATGTCTCCATAAGAGAATCAAGTGTGTGTACAGCTACATGAAGGCAGCATAGAAAATCCGATAAATCCTATTATCAAAATGAATTACAAAAACAAAACACAATGACAGTGAAATAGAGAGCAATTCTTAAATAATTCATTCAGGGCTTGTGATGCAACGTGGATTTACCTCATCTATACCCAGAGCTGAGTGAGACATAAGGTTGGACACTTCGGGCTGATAGCATTGGTGAGGTTCAATGAGCAAATGCAGACCATTTGAAGTCATACTGCATGGTACCCAGTCCATGGGTCCCAACTCTCCAGGTTTAAGTGATTCTTTCTTCAGCTAAAGCATGCATGGGAAACCCAGAGTATGGTGCACCGTGTGACCGGGAAACGTTTTCAAATGCATCTCAGTCTCTGTCCCCTTTTACTCGGGTTCACAATTCCATACCCTTTACTAAAACTCTCCCCACTTGGAGAGTCAGTGCCTTTAACCTCCTGTTTGGCACAGTTTGCAATTTCTGCGCAAGATGAACAGGAATAGGGAGAACCAATGAGAGACTAGCTGTAGGTGTCTGCACGGGAAAATTTAACGCTCATTTCCAACCAGGAAGAGGAATTAACCAAAGGCTCAGCATGCCATGCTGGAACCAGATTAAGGCCTGAAGCAATGCTGCGGGTTTGCGGCCAGCTCACAAGAAAGCGATTTGAAGAAAGGAGCTCAGGGGCCAAAAAATTCACAAACCTGCAGAGTTATAAATGACAGCTATCGTCCAAAAATGTATTGAAGGAAGGCTGTGAAGAGGACTTGAAAGCAGGGCAGAATTTCTGGAAAACGATTTCAGGGGGTAGACTGGAATTGCATTTAAAGCATAGGAAAAGAGGCAGAACGTCGACAATGATGCACTTGGCTAAAAAGTGCGTATGCGGTTTTTCCTCAATATATTCAGGAAAAAACGCATAGGACCTTTTTGGCCAACCAAGCAAGCATATTAAAGAAATCTGCACTACAATGAAGTCTCACTGCCCCCCGGTCAAAAGGGCCATCTGAAAAATGTGTAAAATCCAGAAATGCAGCACAGGCCATGGAGAACAGGGAGCCTTGTTATGCTGAAGGGCGGGATGTAAATTGCCAAGAGCCACTCTGGAGAAGTGTATGGTGTTTCCTGAAACACCTAAAAAACAAAGCAACGGAGCCTACGGCACTTCCACTTATGGTCCTATAGCTTAGGGAAATTAAAATCAAAAACACACAGCCACCCCAAAGTTTCAGACGGCTCTGTTTACAAGAACCTCGTCTACGGTACAAGTAAAATATCCCAGAAAGCGAAAAATGGATAAAGAAGTTGTGGTACGTACGTACAATGGAATATCACTCACCAATGAAATCTATGTCATCTGGCCCATCGTGGCATAATGAGTGGATTCAGGTATGATGATTCTAAGTGTAATAAGTCACACAGAAAATGAAACATCATAAGATATCACTAATACACGGAATGTAATCTTGGCTACACATGAACTGAATTACAAAACAGAACAGGGTCTCAAATTTAGAAAACCAACTTATGTTTGCGTAAGGGGAAAGGTGAGTTGGGGTGCTGCATAAAACCAGAGATAGAAGTTAGCACAGATACCATTCCATAAGTCAAATATTTAATAGTCAAGACCTACCACTTGCTCAACGAAATGGGCTAAACACCCTATATTCAACGCCTAGGAATACACCTGACTAGTGAGAATCTTCAAACCCATGGATTTATATGTCTCCATAAGAGAATCAAGCGTGTGTACAGCTGCATGAAGGCAGCAGAGAAAATCCGATAAATCCTATTATCAAAATGAATTACAAAAACAAAACACAATGACAGTGAAATAGAGAGCAATTCTTAAATAATTCATTCAGGGCTTGTGATGCAACCTGGATTTACCTCATCTGAACCCAGAGCTGAGTGAGACATAAGGTTGGACACTTCGGGCTGATAGCATTGGTGAGGTTCGATGAGCAAATGCAGACCATTTGAAGTCATACTGCATGGTACCCATTCCATGGGTCCCAACTCTCCAGGTTTAAGCGATTCTTCCTTCAGCTAAAGCATGCATGGGAAACCCACAGTATGGTGCACCGTGTGACTGGGAAACGTTTTCAAATGCATCTCAGTTTTCATCCCCTTTTACTCGGGTTCACAATTCCAGACACTTTACTAACACTCTCCCCACTTGGAGAGTCAGTGCCTTTAACCTCCTGTTTGGCAGTTTGCAAATTCTGACCAAATAAACAGGAATAGGGAGAACCAATGAGAGACTAGCTGTAGGTGTCTGCACGGGCAAATTTAATGCTCATTTCCCACCACAAGAGGGATTAACCAAAGGCTCAACATGCCGTGTCGGAAACAGATTAGGGCCTGAAGCAATCATGCGGGTTTGCGGCCAGCTCACAAGAAAGCGATTTGAAGAAAGGAGCTCAGGGGCCAAGTAATTCACAAACCTGCAGAGTTATAAATGACAGCTATCGTCCAAAAATATATTGAAGGAAGGCTGCGAAGAGGACTTGAACGCGGGGTAGAATTGCAGGAAAACGATTTCAGGGTGTAGACTGGAATTGCATTTAAAACATAGGAAAAGAGGCAGAACGTCGACAATGATGCACTTGGCCAAAAAGGGCGTATGCGTTTTTTCCTGAATATATTCAGGAAAAAACGCATACGCCCTTTTTGGCCAACCAAGCAAGCATGTTAAAGAAATCTGCACTACAATGAAGTCTCACTGCCCCCCGGTCAAAAGGGTCATCTGAAAAAAGTGTAAAATCCAGAAAGGCAGCACAGGCCATGGAGAACAGGGAGCCTTGTTATGCTGATGGGTGGGATGTAAATTGCCAACAGCCACTCTGGAGAAGTGTATGGTGTTTCCTGAAACACCTAAAAAACAAAGCAACGGAGCCTACGGCACTTCCACTTATGGTCCTATAGCTTAGGGAAATTAAAATCAAAAACACACAGACACCCCAAAGTTTCAGACGGCTCTGTTTACAAGAACCTCGTGTATGGTACAAGTTAAATATCCCAGAAAGCGAAAAATGGATAAAGAAGTTGTGGTACGTACGTACAATGGAATATCACTCACCAATGAAATCTATGTCATCTGGCCCGTCGTGGCATAATAAGTGGTTCAGGTACGATGATTCTAAGTGAAATAAATCCCACAGAAAATGAAACATCATAAGATATCACTAATACACCGAATGTAATCTTGGCTACACATGAACTGAATTACAAAACAGAACAGGGTCTCAAATTTAGAAAACCAACTTATATTTGCTTAAGGGGAAAGGTGAGTTGGGGTGCTGCATAAAACCAGACATAGAAATTAGCACAGATACCATTCCTTACGTCAAATATGTAATAGTCAAGACCTACCCCTTGCTCAACGAAATGGGCTAAACACCCTCTATTCAACGCCTAGGAATACACCTGACTAGTAAGAATCTTCAAACCCATGGATTTATATGTCTCCATAAGAGAATCAAGCGTGTGTGCAGCTGCATGAAGGCAGCAGAGAAAATCCGATAAATCCCATTATCAAAATGTATTAAAAAACAAAACACAATGACAGTGAAATAGAGAGCAATTCTTAAATAATTCATTCAAGGCTTGTGATGCAACCTGGATTTACCTCATCTACACCCAGAGCTGAGTGAGACATAAGGTTGGACACTTCGGGCTGATAGCATTGGTGAGGTTCGATGAGCAAATGCAGACCATTTGAAGTCATACTGCATGGTACCTATTCCATGGGTCCGAACTCTCCAGGTTTAAGCGATTCTTCCTTCAGCTAAAACATGCATGGGAAACCGACAGTATGGTGCACCGTGTCACAGGGAAACGTTTTCAAATGCATCTCAGTTTTCGTCCCCTTTTACTCGGGTTCACAATTCCAGACCCTTTACTAACACTCTCCCCACTTGGAGAGTCACTGCCTTTAACCTCCTGTTTGGCACAGTTTGCAATTTCTGCGCAAGATGAACAGGAATAGGGAGAACGAATGAGAGACTACCTGTAGGTGTCTGCACGGGCAAATTTAATGCTCATTTCCCACCAGGAAGTGGAATTAACCAAAGGCTCAGCATGCCGTTGTGGAACCAGATTAGGGCCTGAAACAATGCTGCGGGTTTGCGGCCAGCTCACAAGAAAGCGATTTGAAGACAGGAGCTCAGGGGCAGTGTAATTCACAAACCTGCAGAGTTATAAATGACAGCTATCGTCCCAAAATATATTGAAGGAAGGCTGCGAAGAGGACTTGAAAGCGGGGCAGAATTGCAGGAAAACGATTTCAGGGGGTAGACTGGAATTGCATTTAAAGCATAGGAAAAGAGGCAGAACGTTGACAATGATGCACTTGGCCAAAAAGGGCGTATGCGTTTTTTCCTGAATATATTCAGGAAAAAACGCATACGCCCTTTTTGGCCAACCAAGCAAGCATGTTAAAGAAATCTGCACTACAATGAAGTCTCACTGCCCCCCGGTCAAAAGGGCTATCTGAAAAAAGTGTAAAATCCAGAAATGCAGCACAGGCCATGGAGAACAGGGAGCCTTGTTATGCTGATGGGTGGGATGTAAATTGCCAAGAGCCACTCTGGAGAAGTGTATGGTGTTTCCTGAAACACCTAAAAAACAAAGCAACGGAGCCTACGGCACTTCCACTTATGGTCCTATAGCTTAGGGAAATTAAAATCAAAAACACACAGCCACCCCAAAGTTTCAGACGGCTCTGTTTACAAGAACCTAGTCTACGGTACAAGTAAAATATCCCAGAAAGCGAAAAATGGATAAAGAAGTTGTGGTACGTACGCACAATGGAATATCACTCACCAATGAAATCTATGTCATCTGGCCCATCGTGGCATAATGAGTGGATTCAGGTACGATGATTCTAAGTGAAATAAGTCACACAGAAAATGAAACATCATAAGATATCACTAATACACGGAATGTAATCTTGGCTACACATGAACTGAATTACAAAACAGAACAGGGTCTCAAAATTAGAAAACCAACTTATGTTTGCTTAAGGGGAAAGGTGAGTTGGGGTGCTGCATAAAACCAGAGATAGAAGTTAGCACACATACCATTCCCTACGTCAAATACGTAATAGTAAAAACCTACCCCTTGCTCAACGAAATGGGCTAAACACCCTCTATTCAACGCCTAGGAATACACCTGACTAGTAAGAATCTTCAAACCCATGGATTTATATGTCTCCATAAGAGAATCAAGCGTGTGTACAGCTGCATGAAGGCAGCAGAGAAAATCCGATAAATCCTATTATCAAAATGAATTACAAAAACAAAACACAATGACAGTGAAATAGAGAGCAATTCTTAAATAATTCATTCAGGGCTTGTGATGCAACCTGGATTTACCTCATCTGAACCCAGAGCTGAGTGAGACATAAGGTTGGACACTTCGGGCTGATAGCATTGGTGAGGTTCGATGAGCAAATGCAGACCACTTGAAGTCATACTGCATGGTACCCATTCCATGGGTCCCAACTCTCCAGGTTTAAGCGATTCTTCCTTCAGCTAAAGCATGCATGGGAAACCCACAGTATGGTGCACCGTGTGACTGGGAAACATTTTCAAATGCATCTCAGATTTCATCCCCTTTTACTCGGGTTCACAATTCCAGACACTTTACTAACACTCTCCCCACTTGGAGAGTCAGTGCCTTTAACCTCCTGTTTGGCACAGTTTGCAATTTCTGAGCAAGATAAACAGGAATAGGGAGAACCAATGAGAGACTAGCTGTAGTTGTCTGCACGGGCAAATTTAACGCTCATTTCCAACCAGGAAGAGGAATTAACCAAAGGCTCAGCATGCCGTGCCGGAACCAGATTAGGGCCTGAAGCAATCCTGCGGGTGTGCGGCCAGCTCACAAGAAAGCGATTTGAAGACAGGAGCTCAGGGGCAGTGTAATTCACAAACCTGCAGAGTTATAAATGACAGCTATCGTCCAAAAATATATTGAAGGAAGGCTGCGAAGAGGACTTGAAAGCGGGGCAGAATTGCAGGAAAACGATTTCAGGGGGTAGACTGGAATTGCATTTAAAGCATAGGAAAAGAGGCAGAACTTTGACAATGATGCACTTGGCCAAAAAGGGCGTATGCGTTTTTTCCTGTATATATTCAGGAAAAAACGCATACGCCCTTTTTGGCCAACCAAGCAAGCATGTTAAAGAAATCTGCACTACAATGAAGTCTCACTGCCCCCCGGTCAAAAGGGCTATCTGAAAAAAGTGTAAAATCCAGAAATGCAGCACAGGCCATGGAGAACAGGGAGCCTTGTTATGCTGATGGGTGGGATGTAAATTGCCAAGAGCCACTCTGGAGAAGTGTATGGTGTTTCCTGAAACACCTAAAAAACAAAGCAACGGAGCCTACGGCACTTCCACTTATGGTCCTATAGCTTAGGGAAATTAAAATCAAAAACACACAGCCACCCCAAAGTTTCAGACGGCTCTGTTTACAAGAACCTCGTTTACGGTACAAGTTAAATATCTCAGAAAGCGAAAAATGGATAAAGAAATTGTGGTACGCACGTACAATGGAATATCACTCACCAATGAAATCTATGTCATCTGGCCCATCGTGGCATAATGAGTGGATTCAGGTACGATGATTCTAAGTGAAATAAGTCACACAGAAAATGTAACATCATATGATATCACTAATACACGGAATGTAATCTTGGCTACTCATGAAGTGAATTACAAAACAGAACAGGGTCTCAAATTTAGAAAACCAACTTATGTTTGCTTAAGGGGAAAGGTGAGTTGGGGTGCTGCATAAAACCAGAGATAGATATTAGCACAGACACCATTCCATAAGTTAAATATGTAATAGTCCAGACCTACCCCTTGCTCAACGAAATGGGATAAACACCCTATATTCAACGCCTAGGAATACACCTGACTAGTAAGAATCTTCAAACCCATGGATTTATATGTCTCCATAAGAGAATCAAGCATGTGTATAGCTGCATTAATGCAGCAGAAAAAATCCGATAAATCCCATTATCAAAATGAATTACAAAAACAAAACACAATGACAGTGAAATAGAGAGCAATTCTTAAATAATTCATTCAGGGCTTGTGATGCAACCTGGATTGACCTCATCTACACCCACAGCTGAGTGAGACATAAGGTTGGACACTTCGGGCTGATAGCATTGGTGAGGTTCGATGAGCAAATGCAGACCCTTTGAAGTCATACTGCATGGTACCCATTTCATGGATCCGAACTCTCCAGGTTTAAGCGATTCTTCCTTCAGCTAAAACATGCATGGGAAACCGACAGTATGGTGCACCGTGTCACAGGGAAACGTTTTCAAAAGCATCTCAGTTTTCGTCCCCTTTTACTCGGGTTCACAATTCCAGACCCTTTACTAACACTCTCCCCACTTGGAGAGTCAGTGCCTTTAACCTCCTGTTTGGCACAGTTTGCAATTTCTGCGCAAGATGAACAGGAATAGGGAGAACGAATGAGAGACTACCTGTAGGTGTCTGCACGGGCAAATTTAATGCTCATTTCCCACCAGTAAGTGGAATTAACCAAACGCTCAGCATGCCTTGCCAGAACCAGATTAATGCCTGAAGCAATCCTGCGGGTTTGCGGCCAGCTCATCAGAAAGCGATTTGAAGAAAGGAGCTCAGGGGCACTGTAATTCTCAAACCTGCAAAGTTATAAATGACAGCTATTGTCCAAAAATATATTTAAGGAAGGCTGCGAAGAGGACTTGAAATCGGGGCAGAATTGCAGGAAAGTGGTTTCGGGGAGTAGAGTAGAATTGCATTTAAAGCATAGGAAAAGAGGCAGAACGTCGACAATGATGCACGTGGCCAAAAACGGCGTATGCGTTTTTTCCTGAATATATTCAGGAAAAAACGCATACGCCCTTTTTGGCCAACCAAGCAAGCATATTAGACAAATCTGCACTACAATGAAGTCTCACTGCTCCCCAATCAAAAGGGCCATCTGAAAAAAGTGTAAAATCCAGAAAGGCAGCACAGGCCATGGAGAACAGGGAGCCATGTTATGCTGTTGGGTGGGATGTAAATTGCCAACAGCCACTCTGGAGAAGTGTATGGTGTTTCCTGAAACACCTAAAAAACAAAGCAACGGAGCCTACGGCACTTCCACTTTTGGTCCTATAGCTTAGGGAAATTAAAATCAAAAACACACAGCCGCCCCAAAGTTTCAGACGGCTCTGTTTACAAGAACATCTTCTACGGTACAAGTTAAATATCCCAGAAAGCGAAAAATGGATAAAGAAGTTGTGGTACGTAAGTACAATGGAATATCACTCACCAATGAAATCTATATCATCAAGCCCATCGTGGCATAATGATTGAATTCAGGTACAATGTTTTTAAGTGAAATAAGTCACACAGAAAATGAAATATCATAAGATATCACTAATACACGGAATGTAATCTTGGCTACACATGAACTGAATTACAAAACAGAACAGGGTCTCAAATTTAGAAAACCAACTTATGTTTGCTTAAGGAGAAAGGTGAGTTGGGTGCTGCATAAAACCAGAGATAGAAATTAGCACAGATACCATTCCATAAGTCAAATATGTAATAGTCAAGACCTACCACTTGCTCAACGAAATGGGCTAAACACCCTATATTCAATGCCTAGGAATACACCTGACTAGTAAGAATCTTCAAACCCATGGATTTATATGTCTCCATAAGAGAATCAAGTGTGTGTACAGCTACATGAAGGCAGCATAGAAAATCCGATAAATCCTATTATCAAAATGAATTACAAAAACAAAACACAATGACAGTGAAATAGAGAGCAATTCTTAAATAATTCATTCAGGGCTTGTGATGCAACGTGGATTTACCTCATCTATACCCAGAGCTGAGTGAGACATAAGGTTGGACACTTCGGGCTGATAGCATTGGTGAGGTTCAATGAGCAAATGCAGACCATTTGAAGTCATACTGCATGGTACCCATTCCATGGGTCCCAACTCTCCAGGTTTAAGTGATTCTTTCTTCAGCTAAAGCATGCATGGGAAACCCAGAGTATGGTGCACCGTGTGACCGGGAAACGTTTTCAAATGCATCTCAGTCTCTGTCCCCTTTTACTCGGGTTCACAATTCCATACCCTTTACTAAAACTCTCCCCACTTGGAGAGTCAGTGCCTTTAACCTCCTGTTTGGCACAGTTTGCAATTTCTGCGCAAGATGAACAGGAATAGGGAGAACCAATGAGAGACTAGCTGTAGGTGTCTGCACGGGAAAATTTAACGCTCATTTCCAACCAGGAAGAGGAATTAACCAAAGGCTCAGCATGCCATGCTGGAACCAGATTAAGGCCTGAAGCAATGCTGCGGGTTTGCGGCCAGCTCACAAGAAAGCGATTTGAAGAAAGGAGCTCAGGGGCCAAAAAATTCACAAACCTGCAGAGTTATAAATGACAGCTATCGTCCAAAAATGTATTGAAGGAAGGCTGTGAAGAGGACTTGAAAGCAGGGCAGAATTTCTGGAAAACGATTTCAGGGGGTAGACTGGAATTGCATTTAAAGCATAGGAAAAGAGGCAGAACGTCGACAATGATGCACTTGGCTAAAAAGTGCGTATGCGGTTTTTCCTCAATATATTCAGGAAAAAACGCATAGGACCTTTTTGGCCAACCAAGCAAGCATATTAAAGAAATCTGCACTACAATGAAGTCTCACTGCCCCCCGGTCAAAAGGGCCATCTGAAAAATGTGTAAAATCCAGAAATGCAGCACAGGCCATGGAGAACAGGGAGCCTTGTTATGCTGAAGGGCGGGATGTAAATTGCCAAGAGCCACTCTGGAGAAGTGTATGGTGTTTCCTGAAACACCTAAAAAACAAAGCAACGGAGCCTACGGCACTTCCACTTATGGTCCTATAGCTTAGGGAAATTAAAATCAAAAACACACAGCCACCCCAAAGTTTCAGACGGCTCTGTTTACAAGAACCTCGTCTACGGTACAAGTAAAATATCCCAGAAAGCGAAAAATGGATAAAGAAGTTGTGGTACGTACGTACAATGGAATATCACTCACCAATGAAATCTATGTCATCTGGCCCATCGTGGCATAATGAGTGGATTCAGGTATGATGATTCTAAGTGTAATAAGTCACACAGAAAATGAAACATCATAAGATATCACTAATACACGGAATGTAATCTTGGCTACACATGAACTGAATTACAAAACAGAACAGGGTCTCAAATTTAGAAAACCAACTTATGTTTGCGTAAGGGGAAAGGTGAGTTGGGGTGCTGCATAAAACCAGAGATAGAAGTTAGCACAGATACCATTCCATAAGTCAAATATTTAATAGTCAAGACCTACCACTTGCTCAACGAAATGGGCTAAACACCCTATATTCAACGCCTAGGAATACACCTGACTAGTGAGAATCTTCAAACCCATGGATTTATATGTCTCCATAAGAGAATCAAGCGTGTGTACAGCTGCATGAAGGCAGCAGAGAAAATCCGATAAATCCTATTATCAAAATGAATTACAAAAACAAAACACAATGACAGTGAAATAGAGAGCAATTCTTAAATAATTCATTCAGGGCTTGTGATGCAACCTGGATTTACCTCATCTGAACCCAGAGCTGAGTGAGACATAAGGTTGGACACTTCGGGCTGATAGCATTGGTGAGGTTCGATGAGCAAATGCAGACCATTTGAAGTCATACTGCATGGTACCCATTCCATGGGTCCCAACTCTCCAGGTTTAAGCGATTCTTCCTTCAGCTAAAGCATGCATGGGAAACCCACAGTATGGTGCACCGTGTGACTGGGAAACGTTTTCAAATGCATCTCAGTTTTCATCCCCTTTTACTCGGGTTCACAATTCCAGACACTTTACTAACACTCTCCCCACTTGGAGAGTCAGTGCCTTTAACCTCCTGTTTGGCAGTTTGCAAATTCTGACCAAATAAACAGGAATAGGGAGAACCAATGAGAGACTAGCTGTAGGTGTCTGCACGGGCAAATTTAATGCTCATTTCCCACCACAAGAGGGATTAACCAAAGGCTCAACATGCCGTGTCGGAAACAGATTAGGGCCTGAAGCAATCATGCGGGTTTGCGGCCAGCTCACAAGAAAGCGATTTGAAGAAAGGAGCTCAGGGGCCAAGTAATTCACAAACCTGCAGAGTTATAAATGACAGCTATCGTCCAAAAATATATTGAAGGAAGGCTGCGAAGAGGACTTGAACGCGGGGTAGAATTGCAGGAAAACGATTTCAGGGTGTAGACTGGAATTGCATTTAAAACATAGGAAAAGAGGCAGAACGTCGACAATGATGCACTTGGCCAAAAAGGGCGTATGCGTTTTTTCCTGAATATATTCAGGAAAAAACGCATACGCCCTTTTTGGCCAACCAAGCAAGCATGTTAAAGAAATCTGCACTACAATGAAGTCTCACTGCCCCCCGGTCAAAAGTGTCATCTGAAAAAAGTGTAAAATCCAGAAAGGCAGCACAGACCATGGAGAACAGGGAGCCTTGTTATGCTGATGGGTGGGAT
This sequence comes from Delphinapterus leucas, assembly GCF_059928025.1. NCBI lineage: Eukaryota > Metazoa > Chordata > Mammalia > Artiodactyla > Monodontidae > Delphinapterus > Delphinapterus leucas. The sequence goes on along the minus strand of NW_028322247.1, from coordinate 4,353,097 downwards.
GTAAATTGCCAAGAGCCACTCTGGAGAAGTGTATGGTGTTTCCTGAAACACCTAAAAAACAAAGCAACGGAGCCTACGGCACTTCCACTTATGGTCCTATAGCTTAGGGAAATTAAAATCAAAAACACACAGCCACCCCAAAGTTTCAGACGGCTCTGTTTACAAGAACCTCGTCTACGGTACAAGTAAAATATCCCAGAAAGCGAAAAATCGATAAAGAAGTTGTGGTACGTACGTACAATGGAATATCACTCACCAATGAAATCTATGTCATCTGGCCCGTCGTGCCATAATGAGTGGATTCAGGTACGATGATTCTAAGTGTAATAAGTCACACAGAAAATGAAACATCATAAGATATCACTAATACACGGAATGTAATCTTGGCTACACATGAACTGAATTACAAAACAGAACAGGGTCTCAAATTTAGAAAATCAACTTATGTTTGCTTAAGGGGAAAGGTGAGTTGGGGTGCTGCATAAAACCAGAGATAGAAGTTAGCACAGATACCATTCCATAAGTCAAATATTTAATAGTCAAGACCTACCACTTGCTCAACGAAATGGGCTAAACACCCTCTATTCAACGCCTAGGAATACACCTGACTAGTAAGAATCTTCAAACCCATGGATTTATATGTCTCAATAAGAGAATCAAGCGTGTGTACAGCTGCATGAAGGCAGCAGAGAAAATCCGATAAATTCTATTATCAAAATGAATTACAAAAACAAAACACAATGACAGTGAAATAGAGAGCAATTCTTAAATAATTCATTCAGGGCTTGTGATGCAACCTGGATTTACCTCATCTGAACCCAGAGCTGAGTGAGACATAAGGTTGGACACTTCGGGCTGATAGCATTGGTGAGGTTCGATGAGCAAATGCAGACCATTTGAAGTCATACTGCATGGTACCCATTCCATGGGTCCCAACTCTCCAGGTTTAAGCGATTCTTCCTTCAGCTAAAGCATGCATGGGAAACCCACAGTATGGTGCACCATGTGACTGGGAAACGTTTTCAAATGCATCTCAGTTTTCATCCCCTTTTACTCGGGTTCACAATTCCAGACACTTTACTAACACTCTCCCCACTTGGAGAGTCAGTGCCTTTAACCTCCTGTTTGGCACAGTTTGCAAATTCTGACCAAATAAACAGGAATAGGGAGAACCAATGAGAGACTAGCTGTAGGTGTCTGCACGGGCAAATTTAATGCTCATTTCCAACCAGGAAGAGGAATTAACCAAAGGCTCAGCATGCCGTGCCGGAAACAGATTAGGGCCTGAAGCAATCCTGCGGGTTTGCGGCCAGCTCACAAGAAAGCGATTTGAAGAAAGGAGCTCAGGGGCACTGTAATTCACAAACCTGCAGAGTTATAAATGACAGCTATCGTCCAAAAATATATTGAAGGAAGGCTGCGAAGAGGACTTGAAAGCACGGAAGAATTGCAGGAGAACGATTTCAGGGGGTAGACTGGAATTGCATTTAAAGCATAGGAAAAGAGGCAGAACGTCAACAGTGATGCACTTGGCCAAAAAGGGCGTATGCGTTTTTTCCTGAATATATTCAGGAAAAAACGCATACGCCCTTTTTGGCCAACCAAGCAAGCATGTTAAATAAATCTGCACTAAAATGAAGTCTCACTGCCCCCCGGTCAAAAGGGCCGTCTGAAAAAAGTGTAAAATCCAGAAATGCAGCACAGGCCATGGAGAACAGGGAGCCTTGTTATCCTGATGTGTGGGATATAAACTGCCAAGAGCCACTCTGGAGAAGTGTATGGTGTTTCCTGAAACACCTAAAAAACAAAGCAACGGAGCCTCTGGCACTTCCACTTATGGTCCTATAGCTTAGGGAATTTAAAATCAAAAACACACAGCCACCCCAATGTTTCAGACGGCTCTGTTTACAAGAACCTCGTCTACGGTACAAGTTAAATATCCCAGAAAGCGAAAAATGGATAAAGAAGTTGTTGTACGTACGTACAATGGAATATCACTCACCAATGAAATCTATGTCATCTGGCCCATCGTGGCATAATGAGTGGATTCAGGTACGATGATTCTAAGTGAAATAAGTCACACAGAAAATGAAACATCATAAGATATCACTAATACACGGAATGTAATCTTGGCTACACATGAACTGAATTACAAAACAGAACAGGGACTCAAACTTAGAAAACCAACTTATGTTTGCTTAAGGGGAAAGGTGAGTTGGGGTGCTGCATAAAACCAGAGATAGAAATTAGCACAGATACCATTCCATGCGTCAAATATGTAACAGTCAGGACCTACCCCTTGCTCAACGAAATGGGCTACACACCTTATATTCAACACCAAGGAATACACCTGACTAGAAAGAATTTTCAAACCCATGGATTTATATGTCTCCATAAGAGAATGAAGCGTGTGTACAGCTGCATGAAGGCAGCAGAGACAATCCGATAAATCCCATTATCAAAATGAATTAAAAAAACAAAACACAAGGACAGTGAAATAGAGAGCAATTCTTAAATAATTCATTAAGGGTTGTGATGCAACCTGGATTTACCTCATCTACACCCAGAGCTGAGTGAGACATAAGGTTGGACACTTCGGGCTGATAGCATTGGTGCGGTTCGATGAGCAAATGCAGACCATTTGAAGTCATACTGCATGGTACCCATTCCGTGGGTCCCAACTCTCCAGGTTTAAGCGATTCTTCCTTCAGCTAAAACATGCATGGGAATCCCACAGTTTGGTGCACCGTGTGACCGGGTAACTTTTTCAAATGCATCTCAGTTTTTGTCCCCTTTTACTCGGGTACACAATTCCAGACCCTTTACTAAAACTCTCCCCACTGGGAGAGTCAGTGCCTTTAACATCCTGTTTGGCACAGTTTGCAATTTTTGCGCAAGATGAACAGGAATAAGGAGAACCAATGAGAGACTAGCTGTAGGTGTCTGCACAGGCAAATTTAACGCTCATTTCCAACCAGGAAGAGGAATTAACCAAAGGCTCAGCATGCCGTGCCAGAACCAGATTAGGGCCTGAAGCAATCGTGCGGGTTTGCGGCCAGCTCACAAGAAAGCGATTTGAAGAAAGGAGCTCAGGGGCACTGTAATTCACAAACCTGCAGAGTTATAAATGACAGCTATCGTCCAAAAATATATTCAAGGAAGGCTGCGAAGAGGACTTGAAAGAGGGGCAGAATTGCAAAACAACGATTTCAGGGTGCAGACTGGAATTGCAATTAAAGCATAGGAAAAGAGACAGAACGTCGACAATGATGCACTTGGCCAAAAAGGTCGTATGCGTTTTTTCCGGAATATATTCAGGAAAAAACGCATACGCATTTTCTGGCCAACCAAGCAAGCATGTTAAAGAAATCTGCACTACAATGAAGTCTCACTGCCCCCCGGTCAAAAGGGCCATCTGAAAAAAGTGTAAAATCCAGAAAGGCAGCACAGGCCATGGAGAACAGGGAGCCTTGTTATGCTGATGGGTGGGATGTAAATTGCCAAGAGCCACTCTGGAGAAGTGTATGGTGTTTCCTGAAACACCTAAAAAACAAAGCAACGGAGCCTACGGCACATCCACTTATGGTCCTATAACTTAGGGAAATTAAAATCAAAAACACACAGCCACCCCAATGTTTCAGACGGCTCTCTTCACAAGAACCTCGTTTACGGTACAAGTTAAATATCCCAGAAAGCGAAAAATGGATAAAGAAATTGTGGTACGTACGTACAATGGAATATCACTCACCAATGAAATCTATATCATCAGGCCCGTCGTGGCATAATGAGTGGATTCAGGTACAATGATTCTAAGTGAAATAAGTCACACAGAAAATGAAACATCATATCACTAATACACGGAATGTAATCTTGGCTACACATGAACTGAATTACAAAACAGAACAGGGTCTCAAATTTTGAAAACCAACTTATGTTTGCTTAAGGGGAAAGGTGAGTTGGGGTGCTGCATAAAACCAGAGATAGAAATTAGCACAGATACCATTCCATACGTCACATACGTAATAGTCAAGACCTACCCCTTGCTGAACGAAATGGGCTAAACACCCTCTATTCAATGCCTAGGAATACACCAGACTAGTAAGAATCTTCATACCCATGGATTTATATGTCTCCATAAGAGAATCAAGCGTGTGTACAGCTGCATGAAGGCAGCAGAGAAAATCCGATAAATCCTATTATCAAAATGAATTACAAAAACAAAACACAATGGCAGTGAAATAGAGAGCAATTCTTAAATAATTCATTCAGGGCTTGTGATGCAACCTGGATTTACCTCATCTGAACCCAGAGCTGAGTGAGACATAAGGTTGGACACTTCGGGCTGATAGCATTGGTGAGGTTCGATGAGCAAATGCAGACCATTTGAAGTCATACTGCATGGTACCCATTCCATGGGTCCCAACTCTCCAGGTTTAAGAGATTCTTCCTTCAGCTAAAACATGCATGGGAAACCCACAGTATGGTGCACCGTGTGACCGGGAAACGTTTTCAAATGCATCTCAGTTTTTGCCCCTTTTACTCGGGTTCACAATTCCAGACCCTTTACTAACACTCCCCCACTTTGAGAGTCAGTGCCTTTAACCTCCTGTTTGGGACAGTTTGCAATTTCTGCGCAAGATGAACAGGAATAGGGAGAACCAATGAGAAACTAGCTGTAGGTGTCTGCACGGGCAAATTTAATGCACATTTCCCACCAGGAAGAGGAATTAACCAAAGGCTCAGCATGCCGTGCCGGAACCAGATTAGGGCCTGAAGCAATCCTGCGGGTTTGCGGCCAGCTCACAAGAAAGCGATTTGAAGAAAGGAGCTCAGGGGCACTGTAATTCACAAACCTGCAGAGTTATAAATGACAGCTATCGTCCAAAAATATATTGAAGGAAGGCTGCGAAGAGGACTTGAACGTAGGGCAGAATTGCAGGAGAACGATTTCAGGGGGTAGACTGGAATTGCATTTAAAGCATAGGAAAAGAGGCAGAACGTCAACAATGATGCACTTGGCCAAAAAGGGCGTATGCCTTTTTTCCTGAATATATTCAGGAAAAAACGCATACGCCCTTTTTGGACAAACAAGCAAGCATGTTAAAGAAATCTGCACTAAAATGAAATCTCACTGCCCCCAGGTCAAAAGGGCCATCTGAAAAAAGTGTAAAATCCAGAAATGCAGCACAGGCCATGGAGAACAGGGAGCCTTGTTATGCTGATGTGTGGGATATAAACTGCCAAGAGCCACTCTGGAGAAGTGTATGGTGTTTCCTGAAACACCTAAAAAACAAAGCAACGGAGCCTACGGCACTTCCACTTATGGTCCTATAGCTTAGGGAAATTAAAATCAAAAACACACAGCCACCCCAAAGTTTCAGACGGCTCTGTTTACAAGAACCTCGTCTACGGTACAAGTAAAATATCCCAGAAAGCGAAAAATGGATAAAGAAGTTGTGGTACGTACGTACAATGGAATATCACTCACCAATGAAATCTATGTCATCTGGCCCGTCGTGGCATAATGAGTGGATTCAGGTACGATGATTCTAAGTGTAATAAGTCACACAGAAAATGAAACATCATAAGATATCACTAATACACGGAATGTAATCTTGGCTACACATGAACTGAATTACAAAACGGAACAGGGTCTCAAATTTAGAAAACCAACTTATGTTTGCTTAAGGGGAAAGGTGAGTTGGGGTGCTGCATAAAACCAGAGATAGAAGTTAGCACAGATACCATTCCATAAGTCAAATATTTAATAGTAAAGACCTACCACTTGCTCAACGAAATGGGCTAAACACCCTCTATTCAACGCCTAGGAATACACCTGACTAGTAAGAATCTTCAAACCCATGGATTTATATGTCTCCATAAGAGAATCAAGCGTGTGTACAGCTGCATGAAGGCAGCAGAGAAAATCCGATAAATCCTATTATCAAAATGAATTACAAAAACAAAACACAATGACAGTGAAATAGAGAGCAATTCTTAAATAATTCATTCAGGGCTTGTGATGCAACCTGGATTTACCTCATCTGAACCCAGAGCTGAGTGAGACATAAGGTTGGACACTTCGGGCTGATAGCATTGGTGAGGTTCGATGAGCAAATGCAGACCATTTGAAGTCATACTGCATGGTACCCATTCCATGGGTCCCAACTCTCCAGGTTTAAGCGATTCTTCCTTCAGCTAAAGCATGCATGGGAAACCCACAGTATGGTGCACCGTGTGACTGGGAAACGTTTTCAAATGCACCTCAGTTTTCATCCCCTTTTACTCGGGTTCACAATTCCAGACACTTTACTAACACTCTCCCCACTTGGAGAGTCAGTGCCTTTAACCTCCTGTTTGGCACAGTTTGCAAATTCTGACCAAATAAACAGGAATAGGGAGAACCAATGAGAGACTAGCTGTAGGTGTCTGCACGGGCAAATTTAATGCTCATTTCCCACCAGGAAGAGGGATTAACCAAAGGCTCAGCATGCCGTGTCGGAAACAGATTAGGGCCTGAAGCAATCATGCGGGGTTGCGGCCAGCTCACAAGAAAGCGATTTGAAGAAAGGAGCTCAGGGGCACTGTAATTCAAAAACCTGCAGAGTTATAAATGACAGCTATCGTCCAAAAATATATTGAAGGAAGGCTGCGAAGAGGACTTGAAAGTGGGGTAGAATTGCACGAAAACGATTTCAGGGGGTAGACTGTAATTGCATTTAAAACATAGGAAAAGAGGCAGAACGTCGACAATGATGCACTTGGCCAAAAAGGACGTATTCGTTTTTTCCTGAATATATTCAGGAAAAAACGCATACGCCCTTTTTGGCCAACCAAGCAAGCATGTTAAAGAAATCTGCACTACAATGAAGTCTCACTGCCCCCCGGTCAAAAGTGTCATCTGAAAAAAGTGTAAAATCCAGAAAGGCAGCACAGGCCATGGAGAACAGGGAGCCTTGTTATGCTGATGGGTGGGATGTAAATTGCCAAGAGCCACTCTGGAGAAGTGTATGGTGTTTCCTGAAACACCTAAAAAACAAAGCAACGGAGCCTACGGCACTTCCACTTATGGTCCTATAGCTTAGGGAAATTAAAATCAAAAACACACAGCCACCCCAAAGTTTCAGACGGCTCTGTTTACAAGAACCTCGTCTACGGTACAAGTAAAATATCCCAGAAAGCGAAAAATCGATAAAGAAGTTGTGGTACGTACGTACAATGGAATATCACTCACCAATGAAATCTATGTCATCTGGCCCGTCGTGGCATAATGAGTGGATTCAGGTACGATGATTCTAAGTGTAATAAGTCACACAGAAAATGAAACATCATAAGATATCACTAATACACGGAATGTAATCTTGGCTACACATGACCTGAATTACAAAACGGAACAGGGTCTCAAATTTAGAAAACCAACTTATGTTTGCTTAAGGGGAAAGGTGAGTTGGGGTGCTGCATAAAACCAGAGATAGAAGTTAGCACAGATACCATTCCATAAGTCAAATATTTAATAGTAAAGACCTACCACTTGCTCAACGAAATGGGCTAAACACCCTCTATTCAACGCCTAGGAATACACCTGACTAGTAAGAATCTTCAAACCCATGGATTTATATGTCTCCATAAGAGAATCAAGCGTGTGTACAGCTGCATGAAGGCAGCAGAGAAAATCCGATAAATCCTATTATCAAAATGAATTACAAAAACAAAACACAATGACAGTGAAATAGAGAGCAATTCTTAAATAATTCATTCAGGGCTTGTGATGCAACCTGGATTTACCTCATCTGAACCCAGAGCTGAGTGAGACATAAGGTTGGACACTTCGGGCTGATAGCATTGGTGAGGTTCGATGAGCAAATGCAGACCATTTGAAGTCATACTGCATGGTACCCATTCCATGGGCCCAACTCTCCAGGTTTAAGCGATTCTTCCTTCAGCTAAAGCATGCATGGGAAACCCACAGTATGGTGCACCGTGTGACTGGGAAACGTTTTCAAATGCACCTCAGTTTTCATCCCCTTTTACTCGGGTTCACAATTCCAGACACTTTACTAACACTCTCCCCACTTGGAGAGTCAGTGCCTTTAACCTCCTGTTTGGCACAGTTTGCAAATTCTGACCAAATAAACAGGAATAGGGAGAACCAATGAGAGACTAGCTGTAGGTGTCTGCACGGGCAAATTTAATGCTCATTTCCCACCAGGAAGAGGGATTAACCAAAGGCTCAGCATGCCGTGTCGGAAACAGATTAGGGCCTGAAGCAATCATGCGGGGTTGCGGCCAGCTCACAAGAAAGCGATTTGAAGAAAGGAGCTCAGGGGCACTGTAATTCAAAAACCTGCAGAGTTATAAATGACAGCTATCGTCCAAAAATATATTGAAGGAAGGCTGCGAAGAGGACTTGAAAGTGGGGTAGAATTGCACGAAAACGATTTCAGGGGGTAGACTGTAATTGCATTTAAAACATAGGAAAAGAGGCAGAACGTCGACAATGATGCACTTGGCCAAAAAGGACGTATTCGTTTTTTCCTGAATATATTCAGGAAAAAACGCATACGCCCTTTTTGGCCAACCAAGCAAGCATGTTAAAGAAATCTGCACTACAATGAAGTCTCACTGCCCCCCGGTCAAAAGTGTCATCTGAAAAAAGTGTAAAATCCAGAAAGGCAGCACAGGCCATGGAGAACAGGGAGCCTTGTTATGCTGATGGGTGGGATGTAAATTGCCAAGAGCCACTCTGGCGAAGTGTATGGTGTTTCCTGAAACACCTAAAAAACAAAGCAACGGAGCCTACGGCACTTCCACTTATGGTCCTATAGCTTAGGGAAATTAAAATCAAAAACACACAGCCACCCCAAAGTTTCAGACGGCTCTGTTTACAAGAACCTCGTCTACGGTACAAGTAAAATATCCCAGAAAGCGAAAAATCGATAAAGAAGTTGTGGTACGTACGTACAATGGAATATCACTCACCAATGAAATCTATGTCATCTGGCCCGTCGTGGCATAATGAGTGGATTCAGGTACGATGATTCTAAGTGTAATAAGTCACACAGAAAATGAAACATCATAAGATATCACTAATACACGGAATGTAATCTTGGCTACACATGACCTGAATTACAAAACGGAACAGGGTCTCAAATTTAGAAAACCAACTTATGTTTGCTTAAGGGGAAAGGTGAGTTGGGGTGCTGCATAAAACCAGAGATAGAAGTTAGCACAGATACCATTCCATAAGTCAAATATTTAATAGTAAAGACCTACCACTTGCTCAACGAAATGGGCTAAACACCCTCTATTCAACGCCTAGGAATACACCTGACTAGTAAGAATCTTCAAACCCATGGATTTATATGTCTCCATAAGAGAATCAAGCGTGTGTACAGCTGCATGAAGGCAGCAGAGAAAATCCGATAAATCCTATTATCAAAATGAATTACAAAAACAAAACACAATGACAGTGAAATAGAGAGCAATTCTTAAATAATTCATTCAGGGCTTGTGATGCAACCTGGATTTACCTCATCTGAACCCAGAGCTGAGTGAGACATAAGGTTGGACACTTCGGGCTGATAGCATTGGTGAGGTTCGATGAGCAAATGCAGACCATTTGAAGTCATACTGCATGGTACCCATTCCATGGGTCCCAAATCTCCAGATTTAAGCGATTCTTCCTTCAGCTAAAGCATGCATGGGAAACCCACAGTATGGTGCACCGTGTGACTGGGAAACGTTTTCAAATGCACCTCAGTTTTCATCCCCTTTTACTCGGGTTCACAATTCCAGACACTTTACTAACACTCTCCCCACTTGGAGAGTCAGTGCCTTTAACCACCTGTTTGGCACAGTTTGCAAATTCTGACCAAATAAACAGGAATAGGGAGAACCAATGAGAGACTAGCTGTAGGTGTCTGCACGGGCAAATTTAATGCTCATTTCCCACCACAAGAGGGATTAACCAAAGGCTCAACATGCCGTGTCGGAAACAGATTAGGGCCTGAAGCAATCATGCGGGTTTGCGGCCAGCTCACAAGAAAGCGATTTGAAGAAAGGAGCTCAGGGGCCAAGTAATTCACAAACCTGCAGAGTTATAAATGACAGCTATCGTCCAAAAATATATTGAAGGAAGGCTGCGAAGAGGACTTGAACGCGGGGTAGAATTGCAGGAAAACGATTTCAGGCTGTAGACTGGAATTGCATTTAAAACATAGGAAAAGAGGCAGAACGTCGACAATGATGCACTTGGCCAAAAAGGGCGTATGCGTTTTTTCCTGAATATATTCAGGAAAAAATGCATACGCCCTTTTTGGCCAACCAAGCAAGCATGTTAAAGAAATCTGCACTACAATGAAGTCTCACTGCCCCCCGGTCAAAAGTGTCATCTGAAAAAAGTGTAAAATCCAGAAAGGCAGCACAGACCATGGAGAACAGGGAGCCTTGTTATGCTGATGGGTGGGATGTAAATTGCCAAGAGCCACTCTGGAGAAGTGTATGGTGTTTCCTGAAACACCTAAAAAACAAAGCAACGGAGCCTACGGCACTTCCACTTATGGTCCTATAGCTTAGGGAAATTAAAATCAAAAACACACAGCCACCCCAAAGTTTCAGACGGCTCTGTTTACAAGAACCTCGTCTACGGTACAAGTAAAATATCCCAGAAAGCGAAAAATCGATAAAGAAGTTGTGGTACGTACGTACAATGGAATATCACTCACCAATGAAATCTATGTCATCTGGCCCGTCGTGCCATAATGAGTGGATTCAGGTACGATGATTCTAAGTGTAATAAGTCACACAGAAAATGAAACATCATAAGATATCACTAATACACGGAATGTAATCTTGGCTACACATGAACTGAATTACAAAACAGAACAGGGTCTCAAATTTAGAAAACCAACTTATGTTTGCTTAAGGGGAAAGGTGAGTTGGGGTGCTGCATAAAACCAGAGATAGAAGTTAGCACAGATACCATTCCATAAGTCAAATATTTAATAGTCAAGACCTACCACTTGCTCAACGAAATGGGCTAAACACCCTCTATTCAACGCCTAGGAATACACCTGACTAGTAAGAATCTTCAAACCCATGGATTTAGATGTCTCAATAAGAGAATCAAGCGTGTGTACAGCTGCATGAAGGCAGCAGAGAAAATCCGATAAATCCTATTATCAAAATGAATTACAAAAACAAAACACAATGACAGTGAAATAGAGAGCAATTCTTAAATAATTCATTCAGGGCTTGTGATGCAACCTGGATTTACCTCATCTGAACCCAGAGCTGAGTGAGACATAAGGTTGGACACTTCGGGCTGATAGCATTGGTGAGGTTCGATGAGCAAATGCAGACCATTTGAAGTCATACTGCATGGTACCCATTCCATGGGTCCCAACTCTCCAGGTTTAAGCGATTCTTCCTTCAGCTAAAGCATGCATGGGAAACCCACAGTATGGTGCACCATGTGACTGGGAAACGTTTTCAAATGCATCTCAGTTTTCATCCCCTTTTACTCGGATTCACAATTCCAGACACTTTACTAACACTCTCCCCACTTGGAGAGTCAGTGCCTTTAACCTCCTGTTTGGCACAGTTTGCAAATTCTGACCAAATAAACAGGAATAGGGAGAACCAATGAGAGACTAGCTGTAGGTGTCTGCACGGGCAAATTTAACGCTCATTTCCAACCAGGAAGAGGAATTAACCAAAGGCTCACCATGCCGTGCCGGAAACAGATTAGGGCCTGAAGCAATCCTGCGGGTTTGCGGCCAGCTCACAAGAAAGCGATTTGAAGAAAGGAGCTCAGGGGCACTGTAATTCACAAACCTGCAGAGTTATAAATGACAGCTATCGTCCAAAACTATATTGAAGGAAGGCTGCGAAGAGGACTTGAAAGCGGGGCAGAATTGCAGGAAAACGATTTCAGGGGGTAGACTGGAATTGCATTTAAAGCATAGGAAAAGAGGCAGAACGTCGACAATGATGCACTTGGCCAAAAAGGGCATATGCGTTTTTTCCTGAATATATTCAGGAAAAAACGCATACGCCCTTTTTGGCCAACCAAGCAAGCATGTTAAAGAAATCTGCACTACAATGAAGTCTCACTGCCCCCCGGTCAAAAGTGTCATCTGAAAAAAGTGTAAAATCCAGAAAGGCAGCACAGGCCATGGAGAACAGGGAGCCTTGTTATGCTGATGGGTGGGATGTAAATTGCCAACAGCCACTCTGGAGAATTGTATGGTGTTTCCTGAAACACCTAAAAAACAAAGCAACGGAGCCTACGGCACTTCCACTTATGGTCCTATAGCTTAGGGAAATTAAAATCAAAAACACACAGCCACCCCAAAGTTTCAGACGGCTCTGTTTACAAGAACCTCGTCTACGGTACAAGTAAAATATCCCAGAAAGCGAAAAATGGATAAAGAAATTGTGGTACGTACGTACAATGGAATATCACTCACCAATGAAATCTATGTCATCTGGCCCGTCGTGGCATAATGAGTGGATTCAGGTACGATGATTCTAAGTGTAATAAGTCACACAGAAAATGAAACATCATAAGATATCACTAATACACGGAATGTAATCTTGGCTACACATGAACTGAATTACAAAACAGAACAGGGTCTCAAATTTAGAAAACCAACTTATGTTTGCTTAAGGGGAAAGGTGAGTTGGGGTGCTGCATAAAACCAGAGATAGAAGTTAGCACAGATACCATTCCATAAGTCAAATATGTAATAGTCAAGACCTACCACTTGCTCAACGAAATGGGCTAAACACCCTCTATTCAACGCCTAGGAATACACCTGACTAGTAAGAATCTTCAAACCCATGGATTTATATGTCTCCATAAGAGAATCAAGCGTGTGTACAGCTGCATGAAGGCAGCAGAGAAAATCCGATAAATCCTATTATCAAAATGAATTACAAAAACAAAACACAATGACAGTGAAATAGAGAGCAATTCTTAAATAATTCATTCAGGGCTTGTGATGCAACCTGGATTTACCTCATCTGAACCCAGAGCTGAGTGAGACATAAGGTTGGACACTTCGGGCTGATAGCATTGGTGAGGTTCGATGAGCAAATGCAGACCATTTGAAGTCATACTGCATGGTACCCATTCCATGGGTCCCAACTCTCCAGGTTTAAGCGATTCTTCCTTCAGCTAAAGCATGCATGGGAAACCCACAGTATGGTGCACCGTGTGACTGGGAAACGTTTTCAAATGCACCTCAGTTTTCATCCCCTTTTACTCGGGTTCACAATTCCAGACACTTTACTAACACTCTCCCCACTTGGAGAGTCAGTGCCTTTAACCTCCTGTTTGGCACAGTTTGCAAATTCTGACCAAATAAACAGGAATAGGGAGAACCAATGAGAGACTAGCTGTAGGTGTCTGCACGGGCAAATTTAATGCTCATTTCCAACCAGGAAGAGGAATTAACCAAAGGCTCAGCATGCCGTGCCGGAAACAGATTAGGGCCTGAAGCAATCCTGCGGGTTTGCGGCCAGCTCACAAGAAAGCGATTTGAAGAAAGGAGCTCAGGGGCACTGTAATTCACAAACCTGCAGAGTTATAAATGACAGCTATCGTCCAAAAATATATTGAAGGAAGGCTGCGAAGAGGACTTGAAAGCGGGGCAGAATTGCAGGAAAACGATTTCAGGGGGTAGACTGGAATTGCATTTAAAGCATAGGAAAAGAGGCAGAACGTCGACAATGATGCACTTGGCCAAAAAGGGCATATGCGTTTTTTACTGAATATATTCAGGAAAAAACGCATACGCCCTTTTTGGCCAACCAAGCAAGCATGTTAAAGAAATCTGCACTACAATGAAGTCTCACTGCCCCCCGGTCAAAAGGGTCATCTGAAAAAAGTGTAAAATCCAGAAAGGCAGCACAGGCCATGGAGAACAGGGAGCCTTGTTATGCTGATGGGTGGGATGTAAATTGCCAACAGCCACTCTGGAGAATTGTATGGTGTTTCCTGAAACACCTAAAAAACAAAGCAACGGAGCCTACGGCACTTCCACTTATGGTCCTATAGCTTAGGGAAATTAAAATCAAAAACACACAGCCACCCCAAAGTTTCAGACGGCTCTGTTTACAAGAACCTCGTCTACGGTACAAGTAAAATATCCCAGAAAGCGAAAAATCGATAAAGAAGTTGTGGTACGTACGTACAATGGAATATCACTCACCAATGAAATCTATGTCATCTGGCCCGTCGTGGCATAATGAGTGGATTCAGGTACGATGATTCTAAGTGTAATAAGTCACACAGAAAATGAAACATCATAAGATATCACTAATACACGGAATGTAATCTTGGCTACACATGAACTGAATTACAAAACAGAACAGGGTCTCAAATTTAGAAAACCAACTTATGTTTGCTTAAGGGGAAAGGTGAGTTGGGGTGCTGCATAAAACCAGAGATAGAAGTTAGCACAGATACCATTCCATAAGTCAAATATTTAATAGTCAAGACCTACCACTTGCTCAACGAAATGGGCTAAACACCCTCTATTCAACGCCTAGGAATACACCTGACTAGTAAGAATCTTCAAACCCATGGATTTATATGTCTCCATAAGAGAATCAAGCGTGTGTACAGCTGCATGAAGGCAGCAGAGAAAATCCGATAAATCCTATTATCAAAATGAATTACAAAAACAAAACACAATGACAGTGAAATAGAGAGCAATTCTTAAATAATTCATTCAGGGCTTGTGATGCAACCTGGATTTACCTCATCTGAACCCAGAGCTGAGTGAGACATAAGGTTGGACACTTCGGGCTGATAGCATTGGTGAGGTTCGATGAGCAAATGCAGACCATTTGAAGTCATACTGCATGGTACCCATTCCATGGGTCCCAACTCTCCAGGTTTAAGCGATTCTTCCTTCAGCTAAAGCATGCATGGGAAACCCACAGTATGGTGCACCGTGTGACCGGGAAACATTTTCAAATGCATCTCAGATTTTGTCCCCTTTTACTCGGGTTCACAATTCCAGACCCTTTACTAACACTCTCCCCACTTGGAGAGTCAGTGCCTTTAACCTCCTGTTTGGCACAGTTTGCAATTTCTGCGCCAGATGAACAGGAATAGGGAGAACCAATGAGAGACTAGCTGTAGGTGTCTGCACGGGCAAATTTAATGCTCATTTCCAACCAGGAAGAGGAAGTAACCAAAGGCTCAGCATGCCGTGCCGGAACCAGATTAGGGCCTGAAGCAATCCTGCTGGTTTGCGGTCAGCTCACAAGAAAGCGATTTGAAGAAAGGAGCTCAGGGGCACTGTAATTCACAAACCTGCAGAGTTATAAATGACAGCTATCGTCCAAAAATATATTGAAGGAAGTCTGCGAAGAGGACTTGAAAGGGGGGCAGAATTGCAGGAAAACGATTTCAGGGGGTAGACTGGAATTGCATTTAAATCATAGGAAACGAGGCAGAACGTCGACAATGATGCACTTGGCCAAATAGGGCGTATGCGTTTTTTCCTGAATATATTCAGGAAAAAACGCATACGCCCTTTTTGGCCAACCAAGCAAGCATGTTAAAGAAATCTGCACTACAATGAAGTCTCACTGCCCCCAGGTCAAAGGGCCATCTGAAAAAAGTGTAAAATCCAGAAATGCAGCACAGGCCATGGAGAACAGGGAGCCTTGTTATGCTGATGGGTGGGATGTAAATTGCCAAGAGCCACTCTGGAAAAGTGTATGGTGTTTCCTGAAACACCTAAAAAACAAAGCAACGGAGCCTACGGCACTTCCACTTATGGTGCTATAGCTTAGGGAAATTAAAATCAAAAACACACAGACACCCCAAAATTTCAGACGGCTCTGTTTACAAGAACCGAGTCTACGGTACAAGTTAAATATCCCAGAAAGCGAAAAATGGATAAAGAAGTTGTGGTACGTACGTACAATAAAATATCACTCACCAATGAAATCTATGTCATCTGGCCCATCGTGGCATAATGAGTGGATTCAGGTACGATGATTCTAAGTGAAATAAGTCACACAGAAAATGAAACATCATAAGATATCACTAATACACCGAATGTAATCTTGGCTACACATGAACTGAATTACAAAACAGAACAGGGTCTCAAATTTAGAAAACCAACTTATGTTTGCTTAAGGGGAAAGGTGAGTTGGGGTGCTGCATAAAACCAGAGATAGATATTAGCACAGATACCATTCCATAAGTTAAATATGTAATAGTCCAGACGTACCCCTTGCTCAACGAAATGGGATAAACACTCTATATTCAACGCCTAGGAATACACCTGACTAGTAAGAATCTTCAAACCCATGGATTTATATGTCTCCATGAGAGAATCAAGCGTGTGTACAGCTGCATGAATGCAGCAGAGAAAATCCGATAAATCCCATTATCAAAATGAATTACAAAAACAAAACACAATGACAGTGAAATAGAGAGCAATTTTTAAATAATTCATTCAGGGCTTGTGATGCAACCTGGATTTACCTCATCTACACCCAGAGCTGAGTGAGACATAAGGCTGGACACTTCGGGCTGATAGCATTGGTGAGGTTCAGTGAGCAAATGCAGACACTTTGAAGTCATGCTGCATGGTACCCATTCCAAGGGTCCCAACTCTCCAGGTTTAAGGGATTCTTCCTTCAGCTAAAACATGCATGGGAAACCCACAGTATGGTGCACCGTGTGACCGGCAAACGTTTTCAAATGCATCTCAGTTTTCCTCCCCTTTTACTCGGGTTCACCATTCCAGACCCTTTACTAACACTCTCTCTACTTGGAGAGTCAGTGCTTTAACCTCCTCTTTGGCACAGTTTGCAATTTCTGCTCAAGATGAACAGGAATAGGGAGAACCAATGAGAGACTAGCTGTAGGTGTCTGCACGGGCAAATTTAACGCTCATTTCCCGCCAGGAAGAGGAAATAACCTAAGGCTCAACATGCCGTGCTGGAAGCAGATTAGGGCCTGAAGCAATCATGCGAGTTTGCGACCAGCTCACAAGATAGCGAGTTGAAGAAAGGAGCTCAGGGACACTGTAACTCACAAACCTGCAGAGTTATAAATGACAGCTATCGTCCAAAAATATACTGAAGGAAGGCTGCGAAGAGAACTTGTAAGCGGGGCAGAATTGCAGGAAAATGATTTCAGGGGGTAGACGGGAATTGCACTTAAAGCATAGGAAAAGAGGCAGAACGTCGACAATGATGCTCTTGGCCAAAAAGTGCGTATGCGTTTTTTCCTGAATATATTCAGGAAAAAACGCATACGACCTTTTTGGCCAACCAAGCAAGCATTTTAAAGAAATCTGCACTACAAGGAAGTCTCACTGCCCCCCGGTCAAAACGGCCATCTGAAAAAAGTGTAAAATCCAGAAAGGCAGCACAGGCCATGGAGAACAGGGAGCCTTGTTATGCCGATGGGCGGGATGTAAATTACTAACAGCCACTCTGGAGAAGTGTATGGTGTTTCCTGGAACACCTAAAAAACAAAGCAACGGAGCCTACGGCAATTCCACTTATGGTCCTATAGATTAGGGAAATTAAAATCAAAAATTCACAGCCACCCCAAAGTTTCGGACGGCGCTGTTTACAAGAACCTCGTCTACGATGGAAGTTAAATATCCCAGAATGTGAAAAATTGATAAAGAAGATGTGGTACGTACGTACAATGGAATATCACTCAGCAATGAAATCTATGTCATCAGGCCCGTCGCGGCATAATGAGTGGATTCAGGTACCATGATTCTAACTGAAATAAGTCACACAGAAAATGAAACATCATAAGATATCACTAATACACGAAATGTATACTTGGCTACACATGAACTGAATTACAAAACAGAACAGGGCCTCAAATTTAGAAAACCAACTTATGCTTGCTTAAGGGGAAAGGTGAGTTGGGGTGCTGCATAAAACCAGAGATAGAAATTAGCACAGATACCATTCCATTCGTCAAATATGTAATAGTCAAGACCTACCCCTTGCTCAACGAAATGGACAAAACACGCCATATTCAACGCCTAGGAATATACCTGACTAGTAAGAATCTTCAAACCCATGGATTTATATGTCTCCATAAGAGAATGAAGCGTGTGTACAGTGGCAGGAATGCAGCAGAGAAAATCCGATAAATCCCATTATCAAAATGAATTACAAAAACAAAACACAAGGACAGTGAAATAGGGAGCAATTCTTAAATAATTCATTCAGGGATTGTGATGCAACCTGGATTTTCCACATCTACCTCCAGAGCTGAGTGAGACATAAGGTTGGGGACTTCGGGCTGATAGCATTGGTGAGGTTCGATGAACAAATGCAGACACTTTGAAGGCATACTGCATGGTACGCATTCCATGGGTCCCAACTCTCCAGGTTGAAGGGATTCTTCCTTCAGCTAATACATGCATGGGAAACCCACAGTATGGTGCAGCGTGTGACCGGGAAACGTTTTCAAATGCATTGCAGTTTTCGTCCCCTTTTACTCGGGTTCACAATTCCAGACCCTTTACTAACAATCTCCCTACTTGGAGAGTCAGTGCCTTTAATCTCCTGTTGGGCACAGTTTGCAATTTCTGCTCAAGAAGAACAGGAAGAGGGAGAACCAATGAGAGATTAGCTGTAGGTGTCTGCACGGGCAAATTTAACGCTCATTCCCCACCAGGAAGAGGAATTAACCAAAGGCTCAGCATGCCCTGCCGGAACCAGATTAGGGCCTGAAGCAATCCAGCGGGTTTGCGGCCAGCTCACAAGATAGCGAGTTGAAGAAAGGAGCTCAGGGGCACTGTAACTCACAAACCTGCAGAGTTATAAATGACAGCTATCGTCCAAAAATATATTGAAGGAAGGCTGCGAAGAGAACTTGTAAGCGGGGCAGAATTGCAGGAAAACGATTTCAGGGGGTAGACGGTAATTGTATTTAAAGCATAGGTAAAGAGGCAGAACGTCGACAATGATGCTCTTGGCCAAAAAGGGCGTATGCGTTTTTTCTGAATATATTCAGGAAAAAATGCATACGCACTTTTTGGCCAACCAAGCAAGCATGTTAAAGAAATCTGCACTACAATGAAGTCTCACTGCCCCCCGGTCAAAAGGGCCATCTGAAAAAAGTGTAAAATCCAGAAAGGCAGCACAGGGCATGGAGAACCGGGAGCCTTGTTATGCTGATGGGCGGGATGTAAATTGCCAACAGCCACTCTGGAGAAGTGTAGGGTGTTTCCAGGAACACCTAAAAAACAAAGCAACGGAGCCTACGGCACTTCCACTTACGGTCCTGTAGCTTAGGGAAATTAAAATCAAAAACCCACAGCCACCCCAAAGTTTCGGTCGGCTCTGCTTACAAGAACCTCGTCTACGGTACAAGTTAAATATCCCAGAATGTGAAAAATGGATAAAGAAGTTGTGGTACGTACGTACAATGGAATATCACTGAGCAATGAAATCTATGTCATCAGGCCCGTCGCGGCATAATGAGTGGATTCAGGTACCATGATTCTAAGTGAAATAAGTCACACAGAAAATGAAACATCATAAGATATCACTAATACACGGAATATAAACTAGGCTACACATGAACTGAATTACAAAACAGAACAGGGCCTCAAGTTTAGAAAACCAACTTATGCTTGCTTAAGGGGAAAGGTGAGTTGGGGTGCCGCATCAAAACAGAGATAGAAATTAGCACAGATACCTTTTCATAAGCCAAATATGTAATAGTCAAGACCTACCCCTTGCTCAACGAAATGGACTAAACACCCCATATTCAACGCCTAGGAATACACCTGACTAGTAAGAATCTTCAAACCCATGGATTCATATGTCTCCGTAAGAGAATGAAGCGTGTGTACAGCGGCATGAATGCAGCAGAGAAAATCCGATAAATCCCATTATCAAAATATATTACAAAAGCAAAACACAAGGACAGTGAAATAGAGAGCAATTCTTAAATAATTCATTCAGGGTTTGTGATGCAACCTGGATTTACCACATCTACACCCAGAGCTGAGTGAGACATAAGGTTGGGCACTTCGGGCTGATAGCATTGGTGAGGTTCAGTTAGCAAATTCAGACACTTTGAAGGCATACTGCATGGTACCCATTCAAAGGGTCCCAACTCTCCAGGTTTAAGGGATTCTTCCTTCAGCTAATACATGCATGGGAAACCCACAGTATGGTGCACCGTGTGACTGGCAAACGTTTTCAAATGCATCTCAGTTTTCCTCCCCTTTTACTCGGGTTCACCATTCCAGATCCTTTACTAACACTCTCCCTACTTGGAGAGTCAGTGCTTTAACCTCCTCTTTGGCACAGTTTGCAATTTCTGCTCAAGATGAACAGGAATAGGGAGAACCAATGAGAGACTAGCTGTAGGTGTCTGCACGGGCAAATTTAACGCTCATTTCCCGCCAGGAAGAGGAAATAACCTAAGGCTCAACATGCCGTGCTGGAAGCAGATTAGGGCCTGAAGCAATCCTGCGGGTTTGCGACCAGCTCACAAGATAGCGAGTTGAAGAAAGGAGCTCAGGGACACTGTAACTCACAAACCTGCAGAGTTATAAATGACAGCTATCGTCCAAAAATATATTGAAGGAAGGCTGCGAAGAGAACTTGTAAGCGGGGCAGAATTGCAGGAAAATGATTTCAGGGGGTAGACGGGAATTGCATTTAAAGCATAGGAAAAGAGGCAGAACGTCGACAATGATGCTCTTGGCCAAAAAGGGCGTATGCGTTTTTTCCTGAATATATTCAGGAAAAAACGCATACGCCCTTTTTGGCCAACCAAGCAAGCATTTTAAAGAAATCTGCACTACAATGAAGTCTCACTGCCCCCCGGTCAAAACGGCCATCTGAAAAAAGTGTAAAATCCAGAAAGGCAGCACAGGCCATGGAGAACAGGGAGCCTTGTTATGCTGATGGGCGAGATGTAAATTACTAACAGCCACTCTGGAGAAGTGTATGGTATTTCCTGGAACACCTAAAAAACAAAGCAACGGAGCCTACGGCAATTCCACTTATGGTCCTATAGATTAGGGAAATTAAAATCAAAAACTCACAGCCACCCCAAAGTTTCGGACGGCTCTGTTTACAAGAACCTCGTCTACGGTAGAAGTTAAATATCCCAGAATGTGAAAAATTGATAAAGAAGATGTGGTACGTACGTACAATGGAATATCACTCAGCAATGAAATCTATGTCATCAGGCCCGTCGCGGCATAATGAGTGGATTCAGGTACCATGATTCTAACTGAAATAAGTCACACAGAAAATGAAACATCATAAGATATCACTAATACACGGAATGTAAACTTGGCTACACATGAACTGAATTACAAAACAGAACAGGGCCTCAAATTTAGAAAACCAACTTATGCTTGCTTAAGGGGAAAGGTGAGTTGGGGTGCTGCATAAAACCAGAGATAGAAATTAGCACAGATACCATTCCATTCGTCAAATAGGTAATAGTCAAGACCTACCCCTTGCTCAACGAAATGGACAAAACACGCCTAATTCAACGCCTAGGAATACACCTGACTAGTAAGAATCTTCAAACCCATGGATTATTTGTCTCCATAAGAGAATGAAGCGTGTGTACAGCGGCATGAATGCAGCAGAGAAAATCCGATAAATCCCATTATCAAAATGAATTACAAAAACAAAACACAAGGACAGTGAAATAGGGAGCAATTCTTAAATAATTCATTCAGGGATTGTGATGCAACCTGGATTTACCACATCTACATCCAGAGCTGAGTGAGACATAAGGTTGGGGACTTCGGGCTGATAGCATTGGTGAGGTTCGATGAACAAATGCAGACCCTTTGAAGGCATACTGCATGGTACGCATTCCATGGGTCCCAACTCTCCAGGTTGAAGGGATTCTTCCTTCAGCTAATACATGCATGGGAAACCCACAGTATGGTGCAGCGTGTGACCGGGAAACGTTTTCAAATGCATTGCAGTTTTCGTCCCCTTTTACTCGGGTTCACAATTCCAGACCCTTTACTAACACTCTCCCTACTTGGAGAGTCAGTGCCTTTAACCTCCTGTTGGGCACAGTTTGCAATTTCTGCTCAAGAAGAACAGGAAGACGGAGAACCAATGAGAGATTAGCTGTAGGTGTCTGCACGGGCAAATTTAACGCTCATTCCCCACCAGGAAGAGGAATTAACCAAAGGCTCAGCATGCCCTGCCGGAACCAGATTAGGGCCTGAAGCAATCCAGCGGGTTTGCGGCCAGCTCACAAGATAGCGAGTTGAAGAAAGGAGCTCAGGGGCACTGTAACTCACAAACCTGCAGAGTTATAAATGACAGCTATCGGCCAAAAATATATTGAAGGAAGGCTGCGAAGAGAACTTGTAAGCGGGGCAGAATTGCAGGAAAACGATTTCAGGGGGTAGACGGGAATTGCATTTAAAGCATAGGAAAAGAGGCAGAACGTAGACAATGACGCTCTTGGCCAAAAAGGGCGTATGCGTTTTTTCTTAATATATTCAGGAAAAAACGCATACGCACTTTTAGGCCAACCAAGCAAGCATGTTAAAGAAATCTGCACTACAATGAAGTCTCACTGCCCCCCGGTCAAAAGGGCCATCTGAAAAAAGTGTAAAATCCAGAAAGGCAGCACAGGGCATGGAGAACCGGGAGCCTTGTTATGCTGATGTGCGGGATGTAAATTGCCAACATCCACTCTGGAGAAGTGTATGGTGTTTCCTGGAACACCTAAAAAACAAAGCAACGGAGCCTACGGCAATTCCACTTATGGTCCTATAGCTTAGGGAAATTAAAATCAAAAACACACAGCCACCCCAAAGTTTCGGTCGGCTCTGTTTACAAGAACCTCGTCTACGGTACAAGTTAAATATCCCAGAATGTGAAAAATGGATAAAGAAGTTGTGGTACGTACGTACAATGGAATATCACTCAGCAATGAAATCTATGTCATCAGGCCCGTCACGGCATAATGAGTGGATTCAGGTACCATGATTCTAACTGAAATAAGTCACACAGAAAATGAAACATCATAAGATATCACTAATACACGGAATGTAAACTTGGCTACACATGAACTGAATTACAAAACAGAACAGGGCCTCAAATTTAGAAAACCAACTTATGCTTGCTTAAGGGGAAAGGTGAGTTGGGGTGCTGCATAAAACCAGAGATAGAAATTAGCACAGATACCATTCCATTCGTCAAATATGTAATAGTCAACACCTACCCCTTGCTCAACGAAATGGACAAAACACGCCATATTCAACGCCTAGGAATACACCTGACTAGTAAGAATCTTCAAACCCATGGATTTATATGTCTCCATAAGAGAATGAAGCGTGTGTACAGCGGCATGAATGCAGCAGAGAAAATCCGATAAATCCCATTATCAAAATGAATTACAAAAACAAAACACAAGGACAGTGAAATAGGGAGCAATTCTTAAATAATTCATTCAGGGATTGTGATGCAACCTGGATTTACCTCATCTGAACCCAGAGCTGAGTGAGACATAAGGTTGGGGACTTCGGGCTGATAGCATTGGTGAGGTTCGATGAACAAATGCAGACCCTTTGAAGGCATACTGCATGGTACGCATTCCATGGGTCCCAACTCTCCAGGTTTAAGGGATTCTTCCTTCAGCTAATACATGCATGGGAAACCCACAGTATGGTGCAGCGTGTGACCGGGAAACGTTTTCAAATGCATTGCAGTTTTCGTCCCCTTTTACTCGGGTTCACAATTCCAGACACTTTACTAACACTCTCCCTCATTGGAGAGTCAGTGCCTTTAACCTCCTGTTGGGCACAGTTTGCAATTTCTGCTCAAGAAGAACAGGAAGAGGGAGAACCAATGAGAGATTAGCTGTAGGTGTCTGCACGGGCAAATTTAACGCTCATTCCCCACCAGGAAGAGGAATTAACCAAAGGCTCAGCATGCCCTGCCGGAACCAGATTAGGGCCTGAAGCAATCCACCGGGTTTGCGGCCAGCTCACAAGATAGTGAGTTGAAGAAAGGAGCTCAGGGGCACTGTAACTCACAAACCTGCAGAGTTATAAATGACAGCTATCGTCCAAAAATATATTGAAGGAAGGCTGCGAAGAGAACTTGTAAGCGGGGCAGAATTGCAGGAAAACGATTTCAGGGGGTAGACGGGAATTGCATTTAAAGCATAGGAAAAGAGGCAGAACGTCGACAATGATGCTCTTGGCCAAAAAGGGCGTATGCGTTTTTTCTCAATATATTCAGGAAAAAACGCATACGCCCTTTTTGGCCAACCAAGCAAGCATGTTAAAGAAATCTGCACTACAATGAAGTCTCACTGCCCCCCTGTCAAAAGGGCCATCTGAAAAAAGTGTAAAATCCAGAAAGGCAGCACAGGACATGGAGAACCGGGAGCCTTGTTATGCTGATGGGCGGGATGTAAATTGCCAACAGCCACTCTGGAGAAGAGTATGGTGTTTCCTGGAACACCTAAAAAACAAAGCAACGGAGCCTACGGCACTTCCACTTATGGTCCTATAGCTTAGGGAAATTAAAATCAAAAACACACAGCCACCCCAAAGTTTCGGTCGGCTCTGTTTACAAGAACCTCGTCTACGGTACAAGTGAAATATCCCAGAATGTGAAAAATGGATAAAGAAGTTGTGGTACGTACGTACAATGGAATATCACTGAGCAATGAAATCTATGTCATCAGGCCCGTCGCGGCATAATGAGTGGATTCAGGTACCATGATTCTAAGTGAAATAAGTCACACAGAAAATGAAACATCATAAGATATCACTAATACACGGAATATAAACTAGGCTACACATGAACTGAATTACAAAACAGAACAGGGCCTCAAATTTAGAAAACCAACTTATGCTTGCTTAAGGTGAAAGGTGAGTTGGGGTGCCGCATCAAAACAGAGATAGAAATTAGCACAGATACCTTTTCATAAGCCAAATATGTAATAGTCAAGACCTACACCTTGCTCAACGAAATGGACTAAACACCCCATATTCAATGCCTAGGAATACACCTGACTAGTAAGAATCCTCAAACCCATGGATTCATATGTCTCCGTAAGAGAATGAAGCGTGTGTACAGCGGCATGAATGCAGCAGAGAAAATCCGATAAATCCCATTATCAAAATATATTACAAAAGCAAAACACAAGGACAGTGAAATAGAGAGCAATTCTTAAATAATTCATTCAGGGTTTGTGATGCAACCTGGATTTACCACATCTACACCCAGAGCTGAGTGAGACATAAGGTTGGGCACTTCGGGCTGATAGCATTGGTGACGTTCAGTGAGCAAATGCAGACACTTTGAAGTCATACTGCATGGTACCCATTCCAAGGTTCCCAACTCTCCAGGTTTAAGGGATTCTTCCTTCAGCTTAAACATGCATGGGAAACCCACAGTATGGTGCACCGTGTGACCGGCAAACGTTTTCAAATGCATCTCAGTTTTCCTCCCCTTTTACTCGGGTTCACCATTCCAGACCCTTTACTAACACTCTCCCTACTTGGAGAGTCAGTGCTTTAACCTCCTCTTTGGCACAGTTTGCAATTTCTGCTCAAGATGAACAGGAATAGGGAGAACCAATGACAGACTAGCTGTAGGTGTCTGCACGGGCAAATTTAACGCTCATTTCCCACCAGGAAGAGGAAATAACCTAAGGCTCAACATGCCGTGCTGGAAGCAGATTAGGGCCTGAAGCAATCCTGCGGGTTTGCGACCAGCTCACAAGATAGCGAGTTGAAGAAAGGACCTCAGGGACACTGTAACTCACAAACCTGCAGATTTATAAATGACAGCTATCGTCCAAAAATATATTGCAGGAAGGCTGCGAAGAGAACTTGTAAGCAGGGCAGAATTGCAGGAAAATGATTTCAGGGGGTAGACGGGAATTGCATTTAAAGCATAGGAAAAGAGGCAGAACGTCGACAATGATGCTCTTGGCCAAAAAGGGCGTATGCGTTTTTTCCTGAATATATTCAGGAAAAAACGCATACGCCCTTTTTGGCCAACCAAGCAAGCATTTTAAAGAAATCTGCACTACAATGAAGTCTCACTGCCCCCCGGTCAAAACGACCATCAGAAAAAAGTGTAAAATCCAGAAAGGCAGCACAGGCCATGGAGAACAGGGAGCCTTGTTATGCTGATGGGCGGGATGTAAATTACTAACAGCCACTCTGGAGAAGTGTATGGTATTTCCTGGAACACCTAAAAAACAAAGCAACGGAGCCTACGGCAAATCCACTTATGGTCCTATAGCTTAGGGAAATTAAAATCAAAATCTCACAGCCACCCCAAAGTATCGGACGGCTCTGTTTACAAGAACCTCGTCTACGGTACAAGTTAAATATCCCAGAATATGAAAAATTGATAAAGAAGTTGTGGTACGTACGTACAATGGAATATCACTCAGCAATGAAATCTATGTCATCAGGCCCGTCGCGGCATAATGAGTGGATTCAGGTACCATGATTCTAACTGAAATAAGTCACACAGAAAATGAAACATCATAAGATATCACTAATACACGGAATGTAAACTTGGCTACACATGAACTGAATTACAAAACAGAACAGGGTCTCAAATTTAGAAAACCAACTTATGCTTGCTTAAGGGGAAAGGTGAGTTGGGGTGCTGCATAAAACCAGAGATAGAAATTAGCACAGATACCATTCCATTCGTCAAATATGTAATAGTCAAGACCTACCCCTTGCTCAACGAAATGGACAAAACATGCCATATTCAACGCCTAGGAATACACCTGACTAGTAAGAATCTTCAAACCCATGGATTTATATATCTCCATAAGAGAATGAAGCGTGTGTACAGCGGCATGAATGCAGCAGAGAAAATCCGATAAATCCCATTATCAAAATGAATTACAAAAACAAAACACAAGGACAGTGAAATAGGGAGCAATTCTTAAATAATTCATTCAGGGATTGTGATGCAACCTGGATTTACCACATCTACATCCAGAGCTGAGTGAGACATAAGGTTGGGGACTTCGGGCTGATAGCATTGGTGAGGTTCGATGAACAAATGCAGACCCTTTGAAGGCATACTGCATGGTACGCATTCCATGGGTCCCAACTCTCCAGGTTTAAGGGATTCTTCCTTCAGCTAATACATGCATGGGAAACCCACAGTATGGTACAGCATGTGACCAGGAAACGTTTTCAAATGCATTGCAGTTTTCGTCCCCTTTTACTCGGGTTCACAATTCCAGACCCTTTACTAACACTCTCCCTACTTGGAGAGTCAGTGCCTTTAACCTCCTGTTGGGCACAGTTTGCAATTTCTACTCAAGAAGAACAGGAAGAGGGAGAACCAATGAGAGATTAGCTGTAGGTGTCTGCACGGGCAAATTTAACGCTCATTCCCCACCAGGAAGAGGAATTAACCAAAGGCTCAGCATGCCCTGCCGGAACCAGATTAGGGCCTGAAGCAATCCAGTGGGTTTGCGGCCAGCTCACAAGATAGCGATTTGAAGAAAGGAGCTCAGGGGCACTGTAACTCACAAACCTGCAGAGTTATAAATGACAGCTATCGTCCAAACATATATTGAAGGAAGGCTGCAAAGAGAACTTGTAAGCGGGGCAGAATTGCAGGAAAACGATTTCAGGGGGTAGACGGGAATTGCATTTAAAGCACAGGAAAAGAGGCAGAACGTCGACAATGATGCTCTTGGCCAAAAAGGGCGTATGCGTTTTTTCTGAATATATTCAGGAAAAAACGCATACGCTCTTTTTGGCCAACCAAGCAAGCATGTTAAAGAAATCTGCACTACAATGAAGTCTCAATGCCCCCAGGTCAAAAGGGCCATCTGAAAAAAGTGTAAAATCCAGAAATGCAGCACAGGCCATGGAGAACAGGGAGCCTTGTTATGCTGATGGGTGGGTTGTAAATTGCCAACAGCCACGCTGGAGAAGTGTATGGTGTTTCCTGGAAGACCTAGAAAACAAAGCAACGGAGCCTACGGTATTTCCACTTATGGTCCTATAGCTTAGGGAAATTAAAATCAAAAACACACAGCCACCCCAAAGTTTCGGACGGCTCTCTTTACAAGAACCTCGTCTACGGTACAAGTTAAGTATCGCAGAATGTGAAAAATGGATAAAGAAGTTGTGGTACGTACGTACAATGGAATATCACTCAGCAATAAAATCTATGTCATCAGGCCCATTGCGGCATAATGAGTGGATTCAGGTAAGATGATTGTAAGTGAAATAAGTCACACAGAAAATGAAACATCATAAGATATCACTAATACACGGAATGTAAAGTTCGCTACACATGAACTGAATTACAAAACAGAACAGGGTCTCAGATTTAGAAAACCAACTTATGCTTGCTTAAGGGGAAAGGTGAGTTGGGGTGCTGCATAAAACCAGAGATAGAAATTAGCACAGATACCTTTTCATAAGCCAAATATGTAATAGTTAAGACCTACCCCTTGCTCAACGAAATGGACTAAACACCCCATATTCAACGCCTAGGAATACACCTGACTAGTAAGAATCTTCAAACCCATGGATTTATATGTCTCCAGAAGAGAATGAATCCTGTGTACAGCGGCATGAATGCAGCAGAGAAAATCCGATAAATCCCATTATCAAAATGAATTACAAAAACAAAACACAAGGACAGTGAAATAGAGAGCAATTCTTAAATAATTCATTCAGGGTTTGTGATGCAACCTGGATTGACCACATCTATACCCAGAGCTGAGTGAGACATAAGGTTGGGGACTTCGGGCTGATAGCATTGGTGAGGTTCGATGAGCAAATGCAGACCCTTTGAAGTCATTCTGCATGGTACCCATTCCATGGGTCCCAACTCTCCAGGTTTAAGGGATTCTTCCTTCAGCTAAAACATGCATGGGAAACCCACAGTATGGTGCACTGTGTGACCAGCAAACGTTTTCAAATGCATCTCAGTTTTCATCCCCTTTTACTCGGGTTCACAATTCCAGACCCTATATGAACACTCTCCCCACTTGGAGAGTCAGTTCTTTAACCTCCTCTTTGGCACAGTTTGCAATTTCTGCGCAAGATGAACAGGAATAGGGAGAACCAATGAGAGACTAGCTGTAGGTGTCTGCACGGGCAAATTTAACGCTCATTTCCCGCCAGGAAGAGGAATTAACCTAAGGCTCAACATGCCGTGCTGGAAACAGATTAGGGCCTGAAGCAATCCAGCGGGTTTGCGGCCAGCTCACAAGATAGCGAGTTGAAGAAAGGAGCTCAGGGGCACTGTAACTCACAAACCTGCAGAGTTATAAATGACAGCTATCGTCCAAAAATATATTGAAGGAAGGCTGCGAAGAGAACTTGTAAGCGGGGCAGAATTGCAGGGAAACGATTTCAGGGGGTAGACGGGAATTGCATTTAAAGCATAGGAAAAGAGGCAGAACGTTGACAATGATGTTCTTGGCCAAAAAGGGCGTATGCGTTTTTCCTGAATATATTCAGGCAAAAATGCATACCCCCTTTTTGGACAACGAGGCAAGCATGTTAAAGAAATCTGCACTACAATGAAGTCTCACTGCCCCCCGATCAAAAGGGCCATCTGAAAAAAGTGTAAAATCCAAAAAGGCAGCACAGGCCATGGAGAACAGGGAGCCTTGTTATGCTGATGGGCGGGATGTAAATTGCCAACAGCCACTCTGGAGAAGTGTATGGTGTTTCCTGGAACACCTAAAAAACAAAGCAACGGAGTCTACGGCACTTCTACTTATGGTCCTATAGCTTAGGGAAATTAAAATCAAAAGCACACAGCCACCTCAAAGTTTCGGACGGCTCTCTTTACAAGAACCTCGTCTACGGTACAAGTTAAATATCCCAGAAAGCGAAAAATGGATAAAGAAGTTGTGGTACGTACGTACAATGGAATATCACTCACCAATGAAATCTATGTCATCTGGCCCGTCGTGGCATAATAAGTGGTTCAGGTACGATGATTCTAAGTGAAATAAGTCCCACAGAAAATGAAACATCATAAGATATCACTAATACACCGAATGTAATCTTGGCTACACATGAACTGAATTACAAAACAGAACAGGGTCTCAAATTTAGAAAACCAACTTATGTTTGCTTAAGGGGAAAGGTGAGTTGGGGTGCTGCATAACACCAGAGATAGAAACTGGCGCAGATACAATTCCATACGTCAAATATGTAATAGTCAAGACCTACCACTTGCTCAACGAAAGGGGCTAAACACCCTATATTCAACGCCTAGGAATACACCTGACTAGAAAGAATTTTCAAACCCATGGATTTATATGTCTCCATAAGAGAATCAAGCGTGTGTACACCTGCATGAAGGCAGCAGAGAAAATCCGATAAATCCCATTATCAAAATGAATTACAAAAACAAAACACAATGACAGTGAAATAGAGAGCAATTCTTAAATAATTCATTCAGGGCTTGTGATGCAACCTGGATTTACCTCATCTACACCCACAGCTGAGTGAGACATAAGTTGGACACTTCGGGTTGATAGCATTGGTGAGGTTCGATGAGCAAATGCAGACCATTTGAAGTCATACTTCATGGTACCCATTCCATGGGTCCCAACTCTCCAGGATTAAGCGATTCTTCCTTCAGCTAAAACATGCATGGGAAACCCACAGTATGGTGCACCGTGTGACCGGGAAACGTTTTCAAATGCATCTCAGTTTTCGTCCCCTTTTACTCGGGTTCACAATTCCAGACCCTTTACTAACACTCTCCCCACTTGGAGAGTCAGTGCCTTTAACCTGCTGTTTGGCACAGTTTGCAATTTCTGTGCAAGATGAACAGGAATAGGGAGAACCAATGAGAGACTAGCTGTAGGTGTCTGCACGGGCAAATTTAACGCTCATTTCCAGCCAGGAAGAGGAATTAACCAAAGGCTCACCATACCGTGCTGGAACCAGATTAGGGCCTGAAGCAATCCTGCGGGTTTGCGGGCAGCTCAAAAGAAAGCGATCTGAAGAAAGGAGCTCAGGGGCACTGTAATTCACAAACCTGCACAGTTATAAATGACAGCTATCGTCCAAAAATATATTGAAGGAAGGCTACGAAGAGGACTTGAAAGCGGGGCAGAATTGCAGGAAAATGATTTCAGGGGGTAGACTGGACTTGCATTTTAAGCATAGGAAAAGAGGCAGAACGTCGACAATGATGCACTTGGCCAAAAAGTGCGTATGCGTTTTTCCCTGAATATATTCAGGAAAAAACGCATACGGCCTTTTTGGCCAACCAAGCAAGCATGTTAAAGAAATCTGCACTACAATGAAGTCTCACTGCCCCCCGGTCAAAAGGGCCATCTGAAAAAAGTGTAAAATCCAGAAATGCAGCACAGGCAATGGAGAACAGGGAGCCTTGTTATGCTGCTGGGTGGGATGTAAATTGCCAACAGCCACTCTGCAGAAGTCTATGGTGTTTCCTGAAACACCTAAAAAACAAAGCAATGGAGCCTATCGCACTTCCACTTATGGTCCTATAGATTAGGGAAATTAAAATCAAAAACACACAGCCACCACAAAGTTTCAGACGGCTCTGTTTACAAGAACTTCATCTACGGTACAAGTTAAATATCCCAGAAAGCGAAAAATGGATAAAGAAGTTGTGGTACGTACGTACAATGGAATATCACTCAACAATGAAATCTATGTCATCTGGCCCATCGTGGCATAATGAGTGGATTCAGGTACGATGATTCTAAGTGAAATAAGTCACACAGAAAATGAAACATCATAAGATATCACTAATACACGGAATGTAATCTTGGCTACACATGAACTGAATTACAAAACAGAACAGGGTCTCAAATTTAGAAAACCAACTTATGTTTGCTTAAGGGGAAAGGTGAGTTGGGGTGCTGCATAAAACCAGAGATACAAATTAGCACAGATACCATTCCATACGTCAAACATGTAATAGTCAAGACCTACCCCTTGCTCAACGAAATGGGCTAAACACCCTATATTCAACGCCTAGGAATACACCTGACTAGTAAGAATCTTCAAACCCATGGATTTATATGTCTCCATAAGAGAATCAAGCGTTTGTACACCTGCAGTAAGGCAGCAGAGAAAATCCGATAAATCCCATTATCAAAGTAAATTTCAAAAACAAAACACAATGACAGTGAAATAGAGAGCAATTCTTAAATAATTCATTCAGGGCTTGTGATGCAACCTGGATTTACCACATCTACACCCAGAGCTTGGTGAGACATAAGGCTGGACACTTCGGGCTGATAGCATTGGTGAGGTTCGGTGAGCAAACGCAGACCCTTTGAAGTCGTACTGTATGGTACCCATTCCATGGGTCACAACTCTCCAGGTTTAAAGGATTCTTCCTTCAGCTAAACATGCATGGGAAACCCAGAGTATGGTCCACCGTGTGATTGGGAAACGTTTTCAAATGCATCTCACTTTTCGTCCCCGGGTACTCGGGTTCACCTTTCCAGACGCTTTACTAACACTCTCCCCACTTGGAGAGTCAGTGCCTTTAACCTCCTGTTTGGCACAGTTTGCAATTTCTGCCCAAGATGAACATGAATAGGGAGAACCAATGAGAGACTAGCTGTAGGTATCTGCACGGGCAAACGGAACGCTCATTTCCCACCAGGAAGAGCAATTAACCAAAGGCTCAGTGTGCCCTGCCGGAAACAGATTAGAGCCTGAAGCACTCCTTCTTTTTTGCAGCCAGCTCACAAGAAAGCTAGTTGAAAAAAGGAGCTCAGGGGCTCTGTAATTCACAAAGCTGCAGAGTTATAAATGACAGCTATCGTCCAAAAATGTATTGAAGTAAGTCTTCGAACAGGACTTGAAAGCGAGGCAGAATTTCAGGAAAACGATTTCAGGGGGTAGACTGGAATTGCACTTAAAGCATAGGAAAAGAGGCAGAATGTCGACAATGATGCACTTGGCCAAAAAGGGCGTATGCGTTTTCACCTGAATATATTCAGGACAAAACGCATACGCCCTTTTGGCCAACCAAGCAAGCGTGTAAAGGAAATCTGCACTACAATGAAGTCTCACTGCCCCCCGGTCAAAAGGGCCATCTGAAAAAAGTGTAAAATCCAGAAAGGCAGGACAGGTCATGGAGAACTGGGAGCCTTGTTATGCTGATGGGCGGGATGTAAATTGCCAACAGCCACTCTGGAGAAGTGTATGGTGTTTCCTGAAACACGTAGGAAACAAAGCAACAGTGCCTATGGTACTTCCACTTGTGGTCCTATAGCTTAGGGAAATTAAAATCAAAAACACACAGCCACCCCAAATTTTGGGACGGCTCTGTTTACAAGAACCTCGTCTACGGTACAAGTTAAATATCCGAGAAAGCAAAAAATGGATAAAGAAGTTGTGGTACGCACGTACAATGGAATATCACTCAGCAATGAAATCTACGTCATAAGACCCGTAGCGGCATAATGAGTGGATTCAGGTACGATGATTCTACCAGAAATAAGTCACACAGAAAAAGAAACATCATAAGATATCACTAATAAACAGAATGTAATCTTGGCTACACATGAACTGAATTACAAAACAGAACAGGGTCTCAAATTTAGAAAACCAACTTATGCTTGCTTATGGGGAAAGGTGAGTTGGGGTGCTGCATAAAACCAGAGATTGAAATTAGCACAGATACCGTTCTATAAGCCAAATATATAATAGACATGACCTTGTCCTTGCTCAACGAAATGGACTCAACACCACATATTCAACGCCTGGGAATATACCTGACAAGTAAGAATCTTAAAACCCATGGATTTATATGTCTCATAAGGAAATCAAGCGTGTGTACAGCGGCCTAAACGCAGCAGTGAAAATCCGATAAATCAAATTATCAAAATAAATTACAGAAACAAATCACAATGACAGTGAAATAGAGAGGAATTCTTAAATAATTCACTCAGGGCTTCTGATGCAACCTTGATTTACCACATCTACACCCAGAGCTGGGGAAACATAAGGCCGGACACGTCGGCCTGATAGCATGGGTGAGGTTGGGTGAGCAAATGCAGACCCTTTGAAGTCATACTGCATGGTACCCATTCCATGGTTCCCAACTCTACAGGTTGAAGGGATTCTTCCTTCCGCTAAATCATGTATGGGAAACCCAGAGTATGGTCCACCATGTGATTGGGAAACGTTTTCAAATGCATCTCAGTTTATGTCCCTTTATACTCGGGTTCACCATTCCAGACGCCTAACTAACACTCTCCACACTTGGAGAGTCAGTGCCTTTAACCTCCTGTTGGGCACAGTTTGCAATTTCTGCACATGATGAACAGGAATATGGAGAACCAATGAGAGGCTAGCTGTAGGTGTCTGCACGGGCAAATGTAACGGTCATTTCCCACGAGGAAGAAGAATTAACCAAAGGCTCAGCATGCCCTGCCGCAACAAGATTAGGGCCTGAAGCAATCCTGAGGTTTTGCAGCCAGCGCACAGGAAAGCGAGTTGAAGAAAGGAGCTCAGGGTCACTGTGATTCAAAACCTGCAGAGTTATAAATGACCGCTATCGTCCAAAAATATATTGAAGTAAGTCTGCGAAGAGGACTTGAAAGCGGGGCAGAAATTCAGGAAAACGATTTCAGGGGTAGACTGGAATTGCACTTAAAGAATAGGAAAAGAGGCAGAACGGCGACAATGATGCACTTGGCCAAAAAGGGCGTATGCGTTTTTTCCTGAATATATTCAGGAAAAAACGCATACGCACTTTTTGGCCAACCAAGCAACGTGTAAAGGAAATCGGCACTACAATGAAGTCTCACTGCCCCCAGGTCAAAAGGGCCATGTGAAAAAAGTGTAAAATCCAGAAAGCAGGACAGGCCATGGAGAAGAGGGAGCATTGTTATGCTGTTGGGCGGGATGTGAATTGCCAACAGCCACTCTGGAGAAGTGTATTGTGTTTCCTAAAACACGTAAGAAACAAAGCAACACAGCCTATGGCACTTCCATTTATGGTCCTATAGCTTAGGGAAATTAAAATCAAAACCACACAGCCACCCCAAAGTTTGGAACGGCTCTGTTTACAAGAACCTCGTCTACGGTACAAGTTAAATATCCCAGAGAGCGAAAAATGGATAAAGAAGTTGTGGTACGTACGTACAATGGAATATCACTCAGCAATGAAATCTATATCAGGCCCGTAGCGGCATAATGAGTGGATTCAGGTACGATGATTCTACGTGAAATAAGTCACACAGAAAAAGAAACATCAAAATGTATGACTAATACAAGGAATGTAAACTTGGCTACACATGAACTGAATTACAAAACAGAACAGGGTCTCAAATTTAGAAAATCAACTTTTGCTTGCTTATGGGGAAGGTGAGTTCGGGTGCTGCATAAAACCAGAGATTGAAATTAGCTCAGATACCGTTCCATAAGCCAAATATATAATAGACAAAACCTACTCCCTGCTCAACGAAATGGACTCAACACCACATATTCAACGCCTGGGAATATACCTGACAAGTAAGAATCTTAAAACCCATGGATTTATATCTCTCCATAAGGCAATCAAGCGTGTGTACAGCGGCCTAAACACAGCAGTGAAAATCCGATAAATCCCATTATCAAAATAAATTTCAAAAACAAAACACAATGACACTGAAATAGAGAGCAATTCTTAAATAATTCATTCAGGGCATGTGATGCAACCTGGATTTACCACATCTACACCCAGAGCTGGGTGAGACATAAGGCTGGACACTTCGGGCTGATAGCATTGGTGAGGTTTGTTGAGCAAATGCAGACCCTTTGAAGTCATACTGCATGGTACCCATTCCATGGGTCCGAACTCTCCAGGTTTAAGGGATGCTTCCTTCAGCTAAAACATGCATGGGAAACCCAGAGTATGGTCCACCGTGTGATTGGGAAACATTTCTAAATGCATCTCAGTTTTCGTCGCCTGGTACACGGGTTCACCATTCCAGACGCTTTACTAACACTCTCCCCACTTGGAGATTCAGTGCCTTTAATCTCCTTTTTTGGCACAGTTTGCAATTTCTGAGCAAGATGAACAGGAATAGGGAGAACCAACGAGAGACCAGCTGTAGGTGTATGCACGGGCAAATGGAACGCTCATTTCCCACCAGGAAGAGGAATTAACCAAAGGCTCAGCGTGCCCTGCCAGAAACAGTTTAGGGCCTGAAGAAATCATGCGGTTTGGCGGCCAGCTCACAAGAAAGCGAGTTGAAGGAAGGAGCTCTGGGTCACTGTAATTCACAAACCTGCAGAGGTATGAATGACAGCTATCGTCCAAAAATGTATTGAAGTAAGTCTTCAAACAGGACTTGAAAGCGGGGCAGAATTTCTGGAAAACGGTTTCAGGGGATAGATTGGAATTGCACTTAAAGCATAGGAAAAGAGGTAGAATGTCGACAATGATGCACTTGGCCAAAAAGTGCGTATGCTTTTTTTCCTGAATATATTCAGGAAAAACGCATACGCACTTTTTGGCCAACCAACCAAGCGTGTAAAAGAAATCTGCACTACAATGAAGTCTCTCTGCCCCCAGGTCAACAGGGCCATCTGAAAATGTGTAAAATCCAGAAAGGCAGGACAGGTCATGGAGAACAGGGAGCCTTGTTATGCTGATGGGCGGGATGTAAATTGCCAACAGCCACTCTGGAGAAGTGTATGGTGTTTTCTGAAACACGTAGGAAACAAAGCAACACAGCCTATGGCACTTCCACTTATGGTCCTATAGCTTAGGGAAATTAAAATCAAAAACACACAGCCACCCCAAAGTTTGGGACGGCTCTGTTTACAAGAACCTCCTCTACGGTAAAAGTTAAATATCCGAGAAAGCAAAAAATGGATAAAGATGTTGTGGTACGTACGTCCAATGGAATATCACTCAGCAATGTAATCTACGTCATCAGGCCCATAGCGGCATAATGAGTGGATTCAGGTACGAGGATTCTATGAGAAATAATTCACACAGAAAAAGAAACATCATAAGATATCACTAATACACGGAATGTAAACTTGGCTACACATGAAGTGAATTACAAAACAGAACATGGTCTCAAATTTAGAAAACCAACTTATGCTTGCTTATGGGTAAAGGTGAGTTGGGGTGCTGCATAAAACCAGAGATTGAAATTAGCACAGAGACCGTTCCATAAGCCAAATATATAATAGACAAAAGCTACTCCTTGCTCAACGAAATGGACTCAACACCCCATATTCAATGCCTGGGAATATACCTGACAAGTAAGAATCTTGAAACACATGGATTTATATGTCTCCATAAGGAAATGAAGCGTGTGTACAGCGGCCTATACGCAGCAGTGAAAATCCGATAAATCCCATTATCAAAATAAATTTCAAAAACAAAACACAATGACAGTGAACTAGAGAGCAATTCTTAAAGAATTCATTCAGGGCTTGTGATGCAACCTGGATTTACCACATCTACATCCAGAGCTGGGTGAGACATAAGGCTGGACACTTCGGGCTGATAGCATTCGTGAAGTTCGGTGAGCAAATGCAGACCCTTTGAAGTCATACTGCATGGTACCCATTCCATGGATCCCAACTCTCCAGGTTTAAGGGATTCTTCCTTCAGCTAAAACATGCATCGGAAACCCAGAGTATGGTCCACCGTGTGATTGGGAAACGTTTTCAAATGCATCTCAGTTTTCGTCCCTTGGTACTCGGGTTCACCATTTCAGATGCTTTACTAACACTCTCCCCACTTGGAGAGTCAGTGCCTTTAACTTCCTCTTTGGCACAGTTTGCAATTTCTGCGCAAGATGAACAGGAATAGGGAGAACCAATGAGAGACTAGCTGTAGGTGTTTGCACGGGCAAATGTAATTCTCATTTCCCACCAGGAAGAGGAATTAACCAAAGGCTCAGCATGCCCTGCCAGAACCAGATGAGGGCCTGAAGCAATCCTACGGTTTTGCGGCCAGCACACAAGAAAACGAGTTGAAGAAAGGAGCTCAGGGACACTGTAATTCAGAAACCTGCAGAGTTATGAATGAGAGCTATCGTGCAAAAATATATTGAAGTTAGTCTTCGAAGAGGACTTGAAAAAGGGGCAGAATTTCAGGAGAACGATTTCAGGGGGTAGACTGGAATTGCACTTAAAGCATAGGAAAAGAGGCAGAATGTCGACAATGATGCACTTGGCCAAAAAGGGTGTATGCGTTCTTTTCCTGAATATATTCAGGAAAAAACGCATACGAACTTTTTGGCCAACCAAGCCAGCATGTAAAGGAAATCTGCACTACAATGAAGTCTCACTGCCCCCCGGTGAAAAGGGCCATCTGAAAAAGGTGTAAAATCCAGAAAGGCAGGACAGGTCATGGAGAACAGGGAGCCTTGTTATGCTGATGGGCGGGATGTAAATTGCCAACAGCCACTCTGGAGAAGTGTATGGTGTTTCCTAAAACACGTAGGAAACAAAGAAACACAGCCTATGGCACTTCCACTTATGGTCGTATAGCTTAGGGAAATTAAAATCAAACACACACAGCCACCCCAAATTTTGGGACGGCTCTGTTTACAAGAACCTCGTCTACGATGCAAGTTAAATATCCGAGAAAGCAAAAAATGAATAAAGAAGTTGTTGTACGTACGTACAATGGAATATCACTCAGCAATGAAATCTACGTCATCAGGCCCATAGCGGAATAATGAGTGGATTCAGGTACGATGATTCTACGAGAAATAAGTCACACAGAAAAACAAACATCATAAGATATCACTAATACACGGAATGTAAACTTGGCTACACATGAACTGAATTACAAAACAGAACAGGGTCTCAAATTTAGAAAACCAACTTATGCTTGCTTATGGGGAAAGGTGTGTTGGGGTTCTGCATAAAACCAGAGATTGAAATTAGCACAGATACCGTTCCATAAGCCAAATATATAATAGAAAAGGCTTACGCCTTACTCAACGAAATGGACTCAACACCCCATAT
This sequence comes from Delphinapterus leucas, assembly GCF_059928025.1. Classification (NCBI taxonomy): domain Eukaryota; kingdom Metazoa; phylum Chordata; class Mammalia; order Artiodactyla; family Monodontidae; genus Delphinapterus; species Delphinapterus leucas. Next base: position 4,314,119 of record NW_028322247.1, on the reverse strand, counting down.
TCAACGCCTTGGAATATACCTGAGAAGTAAGAATCTTAAACCCCATGGATTTATATGTCTCCATAAGAAAATCAAGCGTGTGTACAGTGGCCTAAACGCAGCAGTGAAAATCCGATAAATCCCATTATCAAAATAAATTTCAAAAAAAAACACAATGACAGTGAAATAGAGAGCAATTCTTAAATAATTCATTCAGGGCTTGTGATGCAACCTGGATTTACCACATCTACAACCAGACCTGGGTGAGACATAAGGCTGGACACTTCGGGCTCATAGCATTGGTGAGGTTCGGTGAGCAAATGCAGACCCTTTGAAGTCATACTGTATGGTACCCATTCCATGGGTCCCAACTCTGCAGGTTTAAGGGATTCTTCCTTCAACTAAACCATGCATGGCAAACCCAGAGTAAGGTCCACCATGTGATTGGGAAACGTTTTGAAATGCATCTCAGTTTTCGTCCCCTGGTACTCGGGTTCACCATTCCAGACGCTTTACTAACACTCTCCCCACTTGGAGAGTCAGTGCCTTTAACCTCCTCTTTGGCACAGTTTGCAATTTCTGCGCAAGATGAACAGGAATAGGGAGAACCAATGAGAGACTAGCTGTAAGTGTCTGCACGGGCAAATGGAACGCTCATTTCCCACCAGGAAGAGGAATTAACCAAAGGCTCAGCGTGCCCTGCCTGAAACAGATTAGGGCCTGAAGCAATCCTGCAGTTTTGCGGCCAGCTCACAAGAAAGCGAGTTGAAGAAAGGAGCTCAGGGGCACTGTAATTCACAAACCTGCAGAGTTATGAATGACAGCTATCGTCCAAAAATGTACTGAAGTAAGTCTTTGAAGAGGACTTGAAAGCGGGGCAGAATTGCAGGAAAACGATTTCAGGGGGTAGACAGGAAATCCACCTAAAGCTTAGGAAAATAGCAGAATGTCGAAAATGATGCACTTGGCCAAAAAGGGCGTATGCGTTTTTTCCTGAATATATTCAGGAATAAACGCATACGCACTTTTTGGCCAACCAAGCAAGCGTGTAAAGAAATCTGCACTACAATGAAGTCTCATTGACCCCTGGTCAAAAGGGCGATCTGAAAAAAGTATAAAAATCAGAAAAGCAGGACAGGCCATGGAGAAAAGGGAGCCTTGTTATGCAGATGGGCGGGATGTAAATTGCCAACAGCCAAACTGGAGAAGTGTATGGCGTTTCCTGAAACACATAGGAAACAAAGCAACGCAGCCTATGGCACTTCCACTTATGGTCCTGTAGCTTAGGGAAAGTAAAATCAAAAACACACAGGCAACCCAAAATTTCAGACGACTCTGTATACAAGAACCTCATCTATGGTACAAGTTAAATATCCCAGAAAGCGAAAAATGGATAAAGAAGTTGTGGTACGTACGTACAATGTAATATCACACAGCAATGAAATCTACGTCATCAGGCCCATAGCGGCATAATGAGTGGATTCAGGTAGGACGATTCTAAGTGAAATAAGTCACACAGAAAAAGAAATATCACAAGATATCACTAATACCCGGAATGTAAACTTGGCTACACATGAACTGAATTACAAAACAGAAGAGGGTCTCAAATTTAGAAAATCAACTTATGCTTGCTTAAGGGGAAAGGTGTGTTGGGGTGCTGCATAAAACCAGAGATTGAAATTAGCACAGATACCGTTCCATAAGCCAAATATATAATAGAAAAGACCTACTCCTTGCTCAACGAAATGGACTCGACACCACATATTCAACACCTGGGAATATACCTGAGAAGTAAGAATCTTAAAACCCATGGATTTATATGTCTCCATAAGAGAATCAAGCGTGTGTACAGCTGCATGAATGCAGCAGAGAAAATCCGATAAATCCCATTATCAAAATGAATTACAAAAACAAAACACAAGGACAGTGAAATAGAGAGCAATTCTTAAATAATTCATTCAGGGCTTGTGATGCAACCTGGATTTACCACATCTACACCCAGAGCTGAGTGAGACATAAGGTTGGGCACTTCGGGCTGATAGCATTGGTGAGGTTCGATGAGCAAATGCAGACCCTTTGAACTCATACTGCATGGTACCCGTGCCATGGGTCCCAACTCTCCAGGTTTAAGGGATTCTTCCTTCAGCTAAAACATGCATCGGAAACCCACAGTACGGTGCACCGTGTGACCGGGAAACGTTTTAAATGTATCTCAGTTTTCGTCCCCTTTTACTCGGGTTCACCATTCCAGACCCTTAACTCACACTCTCCCCACTTGGAGAGTCAGTGCCTTTAACCTCCTGTTTGGCACAGTTTGCAATTTCTGCGCAACATGAACAGGAATAGGGAGAACCAATGAGAGACTAGCTGTAGGTGTCTGCACGGGCAAATTTAACGCTCATTTCCCACCAGGAAGAGGAATTAACCACAGGCTCAGCATGCCATGCCGGAATCAGATTAGGGCCTGAAGTAATCCTGCGGGTTTGCGGCCAGCTCACAAGATAGCGAGTTGAAGAAAGGAGCTCAGGGGCACTGTAACTCACAAACATGCAGAGTTATAAATGACAGCTATCGTCCAAAAAAATATTGAAGGAAGGCTGCGAAGACGACTTGTAAGTGGGGCAGAATTGCAGGAAAACGATTTCAGGGGGTAGACGGGAATTGCATTTAAAGCATAGGAAAAGAGGCAGAACGTCGACAATGATGCTCTTGGCCAAAAAGGGCGTATGCGTTTTTTCCTGAATATATTCAGGAAAAAACGCATACGCCCTTTTTGGCCAAACAAGCAAGCATGTTAAAGAAATCTGCACTACAATGAAGTCTCACTGCCCCCCGGTCAAAAGGGCCATCTGAAAAAAGTGTAAAATCCAGAAAGGCAGCACAGGCCATGGAGAACAGGTTGCCTTGTTATGGTGATGGGCGGGAAGTAAATTGCCAACCGCAGCTCTGGAGAAGTGTATGGTGTTTCATGGAACACCTAAAAAACAAAGCAACGGAGCCTACGGCACTTCCACTTATGGTGCTATAGCTTAGGGAAATTAAAATCAAAAACACACAGCCACCCCAAAGTGTCGGACGGCTCTGTTTACAACACCCTCGTCTACGGTACAAGTTAAATATCCCAGAATGTGAAAAATGGATAAAGAAATTGTGGTACGTACGTACAATGGAATATCACTCAGCAATGAAATCTATGTCATCAGGCCCGTTGCGAAATAATGAGTGGATTCAGGAACGATGATTCTAAGTGAAATAAGTCACACAGAAAATGAAACATCATAAGATATCACTAATACACGGAATGTAATCTTGGCTACACATGAACTGAATTACAAAACAGAACAGGGTCTCAAATTTAGAAAACCAACTTAGGTTTGCTTAAGGGGAAAGGCGAGTTGGGGTGCTGCATAAAACCAGAGATAGAAATTAGCACAGATAACATTCCATACGTCAAACATGTAATAGTCAAGACCTACCCCTTGCTCAACGAAATGGGCTAAACACCCTATATTCAATGCCTAGGAATACACCTGACTAGAAAGAATTTTCAAACCCATGTATTTATATGTCTCCATAAGAGAATCAAGCGTGTGTACAGCTGCATGAAGGCAGCAGAGAAAATCCGATAAATCCCATTATCAAAATGAATTACAAAAACAAAACACAATGACAGTGAAATAGAGAGCAATTCTTAAATAATTCATTCAGGGCTTGTGATGCAACCTGGATTTACCTCATCTACACCCACAGCTGAGTGAGACATAAGGTTGGACACTTCGGGCTCATAGCATTGGTGAGGTTCGATGAGCAAATGCAGACCATTTGAAGTCATACTGCATGGTACCCATTCAATGGATCCCAACTCTCCAGGTTTAAGCGATTCTTCCTTCAGCGAAAGCATGCATGGGAAACCCACAGTATGGTGCACCGTGTGACTGGGAAACGTTTTCAAATGCATCTCAGTTTTCGTCCCCTTTTCCTCGGGTTCACAATTCCAGACACTTTACTATCACTCTCCCCACTTGGAGAGTCAGTGCCTTTAACCTCCTGTTTGGCACAGTTTGCAATTTCTGCGCAAGATGAACAGGAATAGGGAGAACCAATGAGAGACTAGCTGTAGGTGTCTGCACGGGCAAATTTAACGCTCATTTCCAACCAGGAAGAGGAATTAACCAAACGCTCAGCATATCATGCCGGAACCAGATTAGGGCCTGAAGCAATCCTGCGGGTTTGCGGCCAGCTCACAAGAAAGCGATTTGAAGAAAGGAGCTCAGGGGCACTGTAATTCACAAACCTGCAGAGTTATAAATGACAGCTATCGTCCAAAAATATATTGAAGGAAGGCTGCGAAGAGGACTTCAAAGCAGGGCAGAATTGCAGGAAAACGATTTCAGGGGGTAGACTGGAATTGCATTTAAAGCATAGGAAAAGAGGCAGAACGTCGACAATGATGCACTTGCCAAAAAGGGTGTATGGTTTTTTCCTGAATATATTCAGGAAAAAACGCATACGCCCTTTTTGGCCAACCAAGCAAGCATGTTAAAGAAATCTGCACTACAATGAAGTCTCACTGCCCCCCGGTCAAAAGGTCCATCTGAAAATAGTGTAAAATCCAGAAAGGCAGCACAGGCCATGGAGAACAGGGAGCCTTGTTATGCTGATGGGTGGGATGTAAATTGCGAAGAGCCACTCTGGAGAAGTGTATGGTGTTTCCTGAAACACCTAAAAAACAAAGCAACGGAGCCTACGGCACTTCCACTTATGGTCCTATAGCTTAGTGAAATTAAAATAAAAAACACACAGCCACCCAAAGTTTCAGACGGCTCTGTTTACAAGAACCTCATCTACGGTACAAGTTAAATATCCCAGAAAGCGAAAAATGGATAAAGAAGTTGTGGTACGTACGTACAATGGAATATCACTCACCAATGAAATCTATGTCATCTGGCCCGTCGTGGCATAATGAGTGGATTCAGGTACGATGATTCTAAGTGAAATAAGTCACACAGAAAATGAAACATAATAAGATATCACTAATACACCGAATGTAATCTTGGCTACACATGAACTGAATTACAAAACAGAACAGGGTCTCAAATTTAGAAAACCAACTTATGTTTGCTTAAGGTGAAAGTTGAGTTGGGGTGCTGCATAAAACCAGAGATAGAAATTAGCACAGATACCATTCCATACGTCAAATATGTAACAGTCAAGACCTACCCCTTGCTCAACGAAATGGGCTACACACCTTATATTCAACACCTAGGAATACACCTGACTAGAAAGAATTTTCAAACCCATGGATTTATATGTCTCCATAAGAGAATCAAGCGTGTGTACAGCTGCATGAAGGCAGCAGAGAAAATCCGATAAATCCCATTATCAAAATGAATTACAAAAACAAAACACAATGACAGTGAAATAGAGAGCAATTCTTAAATAATTCATTCAGGGCTTGTGATGCAACCTGGATTTACCTCATCTACACCCACAGCTGAGTGAGACATAAGGTTGGACACTTCGGGCTGATAGCATTGGTCAGGTTCGATGAGCAAATGCAGACCATTTGAAGTCATACTGCATGGTACCCATTCCATGGGTCCCAACTCTCCAGGTTTAAGCGATTCTTCCTTCAGCTAAAGCATGCATGGGAAACCCACAGTATGGTGCACCGTGTAACCGGGAAACCTTTTCAAATGCATCTCAGTTTTCGTCCCCTTTTACTGGGTTTCAAAATTCCAAACCCTTTACTAACACTCTCCCCACTTGGAGAGTCAGTGCCTTTAACCTCCTGTTTGGCACAGTTTGAAATTTCTGCGCAAGATGAACAGGAATAGGGAGAACCAATGAGAGACTAGCTGTAGGTGTCTGCACGGGCAAATTTAACGCTCATTTCCAGCCAGGAAGAGGAATTAACCAAACGCTCAGCATGCCGTGCCGGAAACATATTAGGGCCTGAAGCAATCCTGCGCGGTTGCGGCCAGCTCAAATAAAGCGATCTGAAGAAAGGAGTTCAGGGGCACTGTAATTCACAAACCTGCAGAATTATAAATGACAGCTATCGTCCAAAAATATATTGAAGGAAGGCTGCGAAGAGGACTTGAAAGCGGGGCAGAATTGCAGGAAAACGATTTCAGGGGGTAGACTGGAATTGCATTTAAAGCATAGGAAAAGAGGCAGAACGTCGACAATGATGCACTTGGCCAAAAAGTGCGTATGCGTTTTATCCTGAATATATTCAGGAAAAAACGCATACGCCCTTTTTGGCCAACCAAGCCAGCATGTTAAAGAAATCTGCACTACAATGAAGTCTCACTGCCCCCCGGTCAAAAGGGCCATCTGAAAAAAGTGTAAAATCCAGAAATGCAGCACAGGCAATGGAGAACAGGGAGCCTTGTTATGCTGCTGGGTGGGATGTAAATTGCCAACAGCCACTCTGGAGAAGTGTATGGTGTTTCCTGAAACACCTAAAAAACAAAGCAATGGAGCCTATCGCACTTCCACTTATGGTCCTATAGATTAGGGAAATTAAAATCAAAAACACACAGCCACCACAAAGTTTCAGACGGCTCTGTTTACAAGAACTTCATCTACGGTACAAGTTAAATATCCCAGAAAGCGAAAAATGGATAAAGAAGTTGTGGTACGTACGTACAATGGAATATCACTCACCAATGAAATCTCTGTCATCTGGCCCATCGTGGCATAATGAGTGGATTCAGGTACGATGATTCTAAGTGAAATAAGTCACACAGAAAATGAAACATCATAAGATATCACTAATACACCGAATGTAATCTTGGCTACACATGAAATGAATTACAAAACAGAACAGGGTCTCATATTTAGAAAACCAACTTATGTTTGCTTAAGGGGAAAGGCGAGTTGGGGTGCTGCATAAAACCAGAGATAGAAATTAGCACAGATACCATTCCATACGTCAAACATGTAATAGTCAAGACCTACCCCTTGCTCAACGAAATGGGCTAAACACCCTATATTCAACGCCTAGGAATACACCTGACTAGAAAGATTTTTCAAACCCATGGATTTATATGTCTCCATAAGAGAATCAAGCGTGTGTACAGCTGCATGAAGGCAGCAGAGAAAATCCGATAAATCCCATTATCAAAATGAATTACAAAAACAAAACACAATGACAGTGAAATAGAGAGCAATTCTTAAATAATTCATTCAGGGCTTGTGATGCAACCTGGATTGACCTCATCTACACCCACAGCTGAGTGAGACATAAGGTTGGACACTTCGGGCTGATAGCATTGGTGAGGTTCGATGAGCAAATGCAGACCCTTTGAAGTCATACTGCATGGTACCCATTCCATGGGTCCCAACTCTACAGGTTTAAGCGATTCTTCCTTCAGCTAAAGCATGCATGGGAAACCCACAGTATGGTGCACCGTGTGACTGGGAAACGTTTTCAAATGCATCTCAGTTTTCATCCCCTTTTCCTCGGGTTCACAATTCCAGACCCTTTACTAACACTCTCCCCACTTGGAGAGTCAGTGCCTTTAACCTCCTGTTTGGCACAGTTTGCAATTTCTGCGCAAGATGAACAGGAATAGGGAGAACCAATGAGAGACTAGCTGTAGGTGTCTGCACGGGCAAATTTAATGCTCATTTCCAACCAGGAAGAGGAAGTAACCAAAGGCTCAGCATGCCGTGCCGGAACCAGATTAGGGCCTGAAGCATTCCTGCGGGTTTGCGGCCAGCTGACAAGAAAGCGATTTGAAGAAAGAGCTCAGGGGCACTGTAATTCACAAACCTGCAGAGTTATAAATGACAGCTATTGTCCAAAAATATATTGAAGGAAGGCTGCGAAGAGGTCTTGAAAGCGGGGCAGAATTGCAGGAAAACGATTTCAGGGGGTAGACTGGAATTGCATTTAAAGCATAGGAAAAGAGGCAGAACGTCGACAATGATGCACTTGGCCAAAAAGGGCGTATGCGTTTTATCCTGAATATATTCAGGAAAAAACGCATACGCCCTTTTTGGCCAACCAAGCAAGCATGTTAAAGAAATCTGCACTACAATGAAGTCTCACTGCCCCCCGGTCAAAAGGGCCATCTGAAAAAAGTGTAAAATCCAGAAATGCAGCACAGGCCATGGAGAACAGGGAGCCTTGTTATGCTGCTGGGTGGGATGTAAATTGCCAACAGCCACTCTGCAGAAGTCTATGGTGTTTCCTGAAACACCTAAAAAACAAAGCAATGGAGCCTATCGCACTTCCACTTATGGTCCTATAGATTAGGGAAATTAAAATCAAAAACACACAGCCACCACAAAGTTTCAGACGGCTCTGTTTACAAGAACTTCATCTACGGTACAAGTTAAATATCCCAGAAAGCGAAAAATGGATAAAGAAGTTGTGGTACGTACGTACAATGGAATATCACTCAACAATGAAATCTATGTCATCTGGCCCGTCGTGGCATAATGAGTGGATTCAGGTACGATGATTCTAAGTGAAATAAGTCACACAGAAAATGAAACATCATAAGATATCACTAATACACGGAATGTAATCTTGGCTACACATGAACTGAATTACAAAACAGAACAGGGTCTCAAATTTAGAAAACCAACTTATGTTTGCTTAAGGGGAAAGGTGAGTTGGGGTGCTGCATAAAATCAGAGATACAAATTAGCACAGATACCATTCCATACGTCAAACATGTAATAGTCAAGACCTACCCCTTGGTCAACGAAATGGGCTAAACACCCTATATTCAACGCCTAGGAATACACCTGACTAGTAAGAATCTTCAAACCCATGGATTTATATGTCTCCATAAGAGAATCAAGCGTGTGTACACCTGCAGTAAGGCAGCAGAGAAAATCCGATAAATCCCATTATCAAAGTAAATTTCAAAAACAAAACACAATGACAGTGAAATAGAGAGCAATTCTTAAATAATTCATTCAGGGCTTGTGATGCAACCTGGATTTACCACATCTACACCCAGAGCTTGGTGAGACATAAGGCTGGACACTTCGGGCTGATAGCATTGGTGAGGTTCGGTGAGCAAACGCAGACCCTTTGAAGTCGTACTGTATGGTACCCATTCCATGGGTCACAACTCTCCAGGTTTAAAGGATTCTTCCTTCAGCTAAACATGCATGGGAAACCCAGAGTATGGTCCACCGTGTGATTGGGAAACGTTTTCAAATGCATCTCACTTTTCGTCCCCGGGTACTCGGGTTCACCTTTCCAGACGCTTTACTAACACTCTCCCCACTTGGAGAGTCAGTGCCTTTAACCTCCTGTTTGGCACAGTTTGCAATTTCTGCCCAAGATGAACATGAATAGGGAGAACCAATGAGAGACTAGCTGTAGGTATGTGCACGGGCAAACGGAACGCTCATTTCCCACCAGGAAGAGCAATTAACCAAAGGCTCAGTGTGCCCTGCCGGAAACAGATTAGAGCCTGAAGCACTCCTTCTTTTTTGCAGCCAGCTCACAAGAAAGCTAGTTGAAAAAAGGAGCTCAGGGGCTCTGTAATTCACAAAGCTGCAGAGTTATAAATGACAGCTATCGTCCAAAAATGTATTGAAGTAAGTCTTCGAACAGGACTTGAAAGCGAGGCAGAATTTCAGGAAAACGATTTCAGGGGGTAGACTGGAATTGCACTTAAAGCATAGGAAAAGAGGCAGAATGTCGACAATGATGCACTTGGCCAAAAAGGGCGTATGCGTTTTCACCTGAATATATTCAGGACAAAACGCATACGCCCTTTTGGCCAACCAAGCAAGCGTGTAAAGGAAATCTGCACTACAATGAAGTCTCACTGCCCCCCGGTCAAAAGGGCCATCTGAAAAAAGTGTAAAATCCAGAAAGGCAGGACAGGTCATGGAGAACTGGGAGCCTTGTTATGCTGATGGGCGGGATGTAAATTGCCAACAGCCACTCTGGAGAAGTGTATGGTGTTTCCTGAAACACGTAGGAAACAAAGCAACTGTGCCTATGGTACTTCCACTTGTGGTCCTATAGCTTAGGGAAATTAAAATCAAAAACACACAGCCACCCCAAATTTTGGGACGGCTCTGTTTACAAGAACCTCGTCTACGGTACAAGTTAAATATCCCAGAGAACGAAAAATGGATAAAGAAGTTGTGGTACGTACGTACAATGGAATATCACTCAGCAATGAAATCTATATCAGGCCCGTAGCGGCATAATGAGTGGATTCAGGTACGATGATTCTACGTGAAATAAGTCACACAGAAAAAGAAACATCAAAATGTATCACTAATACAAGGAATGTAAACTTGGCTACACATGAACTGAATTACAAAACAGAACAGGGTCTCAAATTTAGAAAATCAACTTTTGCTTGCTTATGGGGAAGGTGAGTTCGGGTGCTGCATAAAACCAGAGATTGAAATTAGCTCAGATACCGTTCCATAAGCCAAATATATAATAGACAAAACCTACTCCCTGCTCAACGAAATGGACTCAACACCACATATTCAACGCCTGGGAATATACCTGACAAGTAAGAATCTTAAAACCCATGGATTTATATCTCTCCATAAGGCAATCAAGCGTGTGTACAGCAGCCTAAACGCAGCAGTGAAAATCCGATAAATCCCATTATCAAAATAAATTTCAAAAACAAAACACAATGACACTGAAATAGAGAGCAATTCTTAAATAATTCATTCAGGGCATGTGATGCAACCTGGATTTACCACATCTACACCCAGAGCTGGGTGAGACATAAGGCTGGACACTTCGGGCTGATAGCATTGGTGAGGTTTGTTGAGCAAATGCAGACCCTTTGAAGTCATACTGCATGGTACCCATTCCATGGGTCCGAACTCTCCAGGTTTAAGGGATGCTTCCTTCAGCTAAAACATGCATGGGAAACCCAGAGTATGGTCCACCGTGTGATTGGGAAACATTTCTAAATGCATCTCAGTTTTCGTCGCCTGGTACACGGGTTCACCATTCCAGACGCTTTACTAACACTCTCCCCACTTGGAGATTCAGTGCCTTTAATCTCCTTTTTTGGCACAGTTTGCAATTTCTGAGCAAGATGAACAGGAATAGGGAGAACCAACGAGAGACCAGCTGTAGGTGTATGCACGGGCAAATGGAACGCTCATTTCCCACCAGGAAGAGGAATTAACCAAAGGCTCAGCGTGCCCTGCCAGAAACAGTTTAGGGCCTGAAGAAATCATGCGGTTTGGCGGCCAGCTCACAAGAAAGCGAGTTGAAGGAAGGAGCTCTGGGTCACTGTAATTCACAAACCTGCAGAGGTATGAATGACAGCTATCGTCCAAAAATGTATTGAAGTAAGTCTTCAAACAGGACTTGAAAACGGGGCAGAATTTCTGGAAAACGGTTTCAGGGGATAGATTGGAATTGCACTTAAAGCATAGGAAAAGAGGTAGAATGTCGACAATGATGCACTTGGCCAAAAAGTGCGTATGCTTTTTTTCCTGAATATATTCAGGAAAAACGCATACGCACTTTTTGGCCAACCAACCAAGCGTGTAAAAGAAATCTGCACTACAATGAAGTCTCTCTGCCCCCAGGTCAACAGGGCCATCTGAAAATGTGTAAAATCCAGAAAGGCAGGACAGGTCATGGAGAACAGGGAGCCTTGTTATGCTGATGGGCGGGATGTAAATTGCCAACAGCCACTCTGGAGAAGTGTATGGTGTTTTCTGAAACACGTAGGAAACAAAGCAACACAGCCTATGGCACTTCCACTTATGGTCCTATAGCTTAGGGAAATTAAAATCAAAAACACACAGCCACCCCAAAGTTTGGGACGGCTCTGTTTACAAGAACCTCCTCTACGGTAAAAGTTAAATATCCGAGAAAGCAAAAAATGGATAAAGAAGTTGTGGTACGTACGTCCAATGGAATATCACTCAGCAATGTAATCTACGTCATCAGGCCCATAGCGGCATAATGAGTGGATTCAGGTACGAGGATTCTATGAGAAATAATTCACACAGAAAAAGAAACATCATAAGATATCACTAATACACGGAATGTAAACTTGGCTACACATGAAGTGAATTACAAAACAGAACACGGTCTCAAATTTAGAAAACCAACTTATGCTTGCTTATGGGTAAAGGTGAGTTGGGGTGCTGCATAAAACCAGAGATTGAAATTAGCACAGAGACCGTTCCATAAGCCAAATATATAATAGACAAAAGCTACTCCTTGCTCAACGAAATGGACTCAACACCCCATATTCAATGCCTGGGAATATACCTGACAAGTAAGAATCTTGAAACACATGGATTTATATGTCTCCATAAGGAAATGAAGCGTGTGTACAGCGGCCTATACGCAGCAGTGAAAATCCGATAAATCCCATTATCAAAATAAATTTCAAAAACAAAACACAATGACAGTGAACTAGAGAGCAATTCTTAAAGAATTCATTCAGGGCTTGTGATGCAACCTGGATTTACCACATCTACACCCAGAGCTGGGTGAGACATAAGGCTGGACACTTCGGGCTGATAGCATTCGTGAAGTTCGGTGAGCAAACGCAGACCCTTTGAAGTCATACTGCATGGTACCCATTCCATGGATCCCAACTCTCCAGGTTTAAGGGATTCTTCCTTCAGCTAAAACATGCATCGGAAACCCAGAGTATGGTCCACCGTGTGATTGGGAAACGTTTTCAAATGCATCTCAGTTTTCGTCCCTTGGTACTCGGGTTCACCATTTCAGATGCTTTACTAACACTCTCCCCACTTGGAGAGTCAGTGCCTTTAACTTCCTCTTTGGCACAGTTTGCAATTTCTGCGCAAGATGAACAGGAATAGGGAGAACCAATGAGAGACTAGCTGTAGGTGTTTGCACGGGCAAATGTAATTCTCATTTCCCACCAGGAAGAGGAATTAACCAAAGGCTCAGCATGCCCTGCCAGAACCAGATGAGGGCCTGAAGCAATCCTACGGTTTTGCGGCCAGCACACAAGAAAACGAGTTGAAGAAAGGAGCTCAGGGACACTGTAATTCAGAAACCTGCAGAGTTATGAATGAGAGCTATCGTGCAAAAATATATTGAAGTTAGTCTTCGAAGAGGACTTGAAAAAGGGGCAGAATTTCAGGAGAACGATTTCAGGGGGTAGACTGGAATTGCACTTAAAGCATAGGAAAAGAGGCAGAATGTCGACAATGATGCACTTGGCCAAAAAGGGCGTATGCGTTCTTTTCCTGAATATATTCAGGAAAAAACGCATACGAACTTTTTGGCCAACCAAGCCAGCATGTAAAGGAAATCTGCACTACAATGAAGTCTCACTGCCCCCCGGTGAAAAGGGCCATCTGAAAAAGGTGTAAAATCCAGAAAGGCAGGACAGGTCATGGAGAACAGGGAGCCTTGTTATGCTGATGGGCGGGATGTAAATTGCCAACAGCCACTCTGGAGAAGTGTATGGTGTTTCCTAAAACACGTAGGAAACAAAGAAACACAGCCTATGGCACTTCCACTTATGGTCGTATAGCTTAGGGAAATTAAAATCAAACACACACAGCCACCCCAAATTTTGGGACGGCTCTGTTTACAAGAACCTCGTCTACGATGCAAGTTAAATATCCGAGAAAGCAAAAAATGAATAAAGAAGTTGTTGTACGTACGTACAATGGAATATCACTCAGCAATGAAATCTACGTCATCAGGCCCATAGCGGAATAATGAGTGGATTCAGGTACGATGATTCTACGAGAAATAAGTCACACAGAAAAACAAACATCATAAGATATCACTAATACACGGAATGTAAACTTGGCTACACATGAACTGAATTACAAAACAGAACAGGGTCTCAAATTTAGAAAACCAACTTATGCTTGCTTATGGGGAAAGGTGTGTTGGGGTTCTGCATAAAACCAGAGATTGAAATTAGCACAGATACCGTTCCATAAGCCAAATATATAATAGAAAAGACTTACGCCTTACTCAACGAAATGGACTCAACACCCCATATTCAACGCCTTGGAATATACCTGAGAAGTAAGAATCTTAAACCCCATGGATTTATATGTCTCCATAAGAAAATCAAGCGTGTGTACAGTGGCCTAAACGCAGCAGTGAAAATCCGATAAATCCCATTATCAAAATAAATTTCAAAAAAAAACACAATGACAGTGAAATAGAGAGCAATTCTTAAATAATTCATTCAGGGCTTGTGATGCAACCTGGATTTACCACATCTACAACCAGACCTGGGTGAGACATAAGGCTGGACACTTCGGGCTCATAGCATTGGTGAGGTTCGGTGAGCAAATGCAGACCCTTTGAAGTCATACTGTATGGTACCCATTCCATGGGTCCCAACTCTGCAGGTTTAAGGGATTCTTCCTTCAACTAAACCATGCATGGCAAACCCAGAGTAAGGTCCACCATGTGATTGGGAAACGTTTTGAAATGCATCTCAGTTTTCGTCCCCTGGTACTCGGGTTCACCATTCCAGACGCTTTACTAACACTCTCCCCACTTGGAGAGTCAGTGCCTTTAACCTCCTCTTTGGCACAGTTTGCAATTTCTGCGCAAGATGAACAGGAATAGGGAGAACCAATGAGAGACTAGCTGTAAGTGTCTGCACGGGCAAATGGAACGCTCATTTCCCACCAGGAAGAGGAATTAACCAAAGGCTCAGCGTGCCCTGCCTGAAACAGATTAGGGCCTGAAGCAATCCTGCAGTTTTGCGGCCAGCTCACAAGAAAGCGAGTTGAAGAAAGGAGCTCAGGGGCACTGTAATTCACAAACCTGCAGAGTTATGAATGACAGCTATCGTCCAAAAATGTACTGAAGTAAGTCTTTGAAGAGGACTTGAAAGCGGGGCAGAATTGCAGGAAAACGATTTCAGGGGGTAGACAGGAAATCCACCTAAAGCTTAGGAAAATAGCAGAATGTCGACAATGATGCACTTGGCCAAAAAGGGCGTATGCGTTTTTTCCTGAATATATTCAGGAATAAACGCATACGCACTTTTTGGCCAACCAAGCAAGCGTGTAAAGAAATCTGCACTACAATGAAGTCTCATTGACCCCTGGTCAAAAGGGCGATCTGAAAAAAGTATAAAAATCAGAAAAGCAGGACAGGCCATGGAGAAAAGGGAGCCTTGTTATGCAGATGGGCGGGACGTAAATTGCCAACAGCCAAACTGGAGAAGTGTATGGCGTTTCCTGAAACACATAGGAAACAAAGCAACGCAGCCTATGGCACTTCCACTTATGGTCCTGTAGCTTAGGGAAAGTAAAATCAAAAACACACAGGCAACCCAAAATTTCAGACGACTCTGTATACAAGAACCTCATCTATGGTACAAGTTAAATATCCCAGAAAGCGAAAAATGGATAAAGAAGTTGTGGTATGTACGTACAATGTAATATCACACAGCAATGAAATCTACGTCATCAGGCCCATAGCGGCATAATGAGTGGATTCAGGTAGGACGATTCTACGAGAAATAAGTCACACAGAAAAAGAAATATCACAAGATATCACTAATACACGGAATGTAAACTTGGCTACACATGAACTGAATTACAAAACAGAAGAGGGTCTCAAATTTAGAAAATCAACTTATGCTTGCTTAAGGGGAAAGGTGTGTTGGGGTGCTGCATAAATCCAGAGATTGAAATTAGCACAGATACCGTTCCATAAGCCAAATATATAATAGAAAAGACCTACTCCTTGCTCAACGAAATGGACTCGACACCACATATTCAACACCTGGGAATATACCTGAGAAGTAAGAATCTTAAAACCCATGGATTTATATGTCTCCATAAGAGAATCAAGCGTGTGTACAGCTGCATGAATGCAGCAGAGAAAATCCGATAAATCCCATTATCAAAATGAATTACAAAAACAAAACACAAGGACAGTGAAATAGAGAGCAATTCTTAAATAATTCATTCAGGGCTTGTGATGCAACCTGGATTTACCACATCTACACCCAGAGCTGAGTGAGACATAAGGTTGGGCACTTCGGGCTGATAGCATTGGTGAGGTTCGATGAGCAAATGCAGACCCTTTGAACTCATACTGCATGGTACCCGTGCCATGGGTCCCAACTCTCCAGGTTTAAGGGATTCTTCCTTCAGCTAAAACATGCATCGGAAACCCACAGTACAGTGCACCGTGTGACCGGGAAACTTTTTAAATGTATCTCAGTTTTCGTCCCCTTTTACTCGGGTTCACCATTCCAGACCCTTTACTCACACTCTCCCCACTTGGAGAGTCAGTGCCTTTAACCTCCTGTTTGGCACAGTTTGCAATTTCTGCGCAACATGAACAGGAATAGGGAGAACCAATGAGAGACTAGCTGTAGGTGTCTGCACGGGCAAATTTAACGCTCATTTCCCACCAGGAAGAGGAATTAACCACAGGCTCAGCATGCCATGCCGGAATCAGATTAGGGCCTGAAGTAATCCTGCGGGTTTGCGGCCAGCTCACAAGATAGCGAGTTGAAGAAAGGAGCTCAGGGGCACTGTAACTCACAAACATGCAGAGTTATAAATGACAGCTATCGTCCAAAAAAATATTGAAGGAAGGCTGCGAAGACGACTTGTAAGTGGGGCAGAATTGCAGGAAAACGATTTCAGGGGGTAGACGGGAATTGCATTTAAAGCATAGGAAAAGAGGCAGAACGTCGACAATGATGCTCTTGGCCAAAAAGGGCGTATGCGTTTTTTCCTGAATATATTCAGGAAAAAACGCATACGCCCTTTTTGGCCAAACAAGCAAGCATGTTAAAGAAATCTGCACTACAATGAAGTCTCACTGCCCCCCGGTCAAAAGGGCCATCTGAAAAAAGTGTAAAATCCAGAAAGGCAGCACAGGCCATGGAGAACAGGTTGCCTTGTTATGGTGATGGGCGGGAAGTAAATTGCCAACCGCAGCTCTGGAGAAGTGTATGGTGTTTCATGGAACACCTAAAAAACAAAGCAACGGAGCCTACGGCACTTCCACTTATGGTGCTATAGCTTAGGGAAATTAAAATCAAAAACACACAGCCACCCCAAAGTGTCGGACGGCTCTGTTTACAACACCCTCGTCTACGGTACAAGTTAAATATCCCAGAATGTGAAAAATGGATAAAGAAATTGTGGTACGTACGTACAATGGAATATCACTCAGCAATGAAATCTATGTCATCAGGCCCGTTGCGAAATAATGAGTGGATTCAGGTACGATGATTCTAAGTGAAATAAGTCACACAGAAAATGAAACATCATAAGATATCACTAATACACGGAATGTAATCTTGGCTACACATGAACTGAATTACAAAACAGAACAGGGTCTCAAATTTAGAAAACCAACTTAGGTTTGCTTAAGGGGAAAGGCGAGTTGGGGTGCTGCATAAAACCAGAGATAGAAATTAGCACAGATACCATTCCATAAGTCAAACATGTAATAGTCAAGACCTACCCCTTGCTCAACGAAATGGGCTAAACACCCTATATTCAATGCCTAGGAATACACCTGACTAGAAAGAATTTTCAAACCCATGTATTTATATGTCTCCATAAGAGAATCAAGCGTGTGTACAGCTGCATGAAGGCAGCAGAGAAAATCCGATAAATCCCATTATCAAAATGAATTACAAAAACAAAACACAATGACAGTGAAATAGAGAGCAATTCTTAAATAATTCATTCAGGGCTGGTGATGCAACCTGGATTTACCTCATCTACACCCACAGCTGTGTGAGACATAAGGTTGGACACTTCGGGCTGATAGCATTGGTGAGGTTCGATGAGCAAATGCAGACCATTTGAAGTCATACTGCATGGTACCCATTCCATGGGTCCCAACTCTCCAGGTTTAAGCGATTCTTCCTTCAGCGAAAGCATGCATGGGAAACCCACAGTATGGTGCACCGTGTGACTGGGAAACGTTTTCAAATGCATCTCAGTTTTCGTCCCCTTTTCCTCGGGTTCACAATTCCAGACACTTTACTATCACTCTCCCCACTTGGAGAGTCACTGCCTTTAACCTGCTGTTTGGCACAGTTTGCAATTTCTGCGCAAGATGAACAGGAATAGGGAGAACCAATGAGAGACTAGCTGTAGGTGTCTGCACGGGCAAATTTAACGCTCATTTCCAACCAGGAAGAGGAATTAACCAAACGCTCAGCATATCATGCCGGAACCAGATTAGGGCCTGAAGCAATCCTGCGGGTTTGCGGCCAGCTCACAAGAAAGCGATTTGAAGAAAGGAGCTCAGGGGCACTGTAATTCACAAACCTGCAGAGTTATAAATGACAGCTATCGTCCAAAAATATATTGAAGGAAGGCTGCGAAGAGGACTTCAAAGCAGGTCAGAATTGCAGGAAAACGATTTCAGGGGGTAGACTGGAATTGCATTTAAAGCATAGGAAAAGAGGCAGAACGTCGACAATGATGCACTTGCCAAAAAGGGTGTATGGTTTTTTCCTGAATATATTCAGGAAAAAACGCATACGCCCTTTTTGGCCAACCAAGCAAGCATGTTAAAGAAATCTGCACTACAATGAAGTCTCACTGCCCCCCGGTCAAAAGGTCCATCTGAAAATAGTGTAAAATCCAGAAAGGCAGCACAGGCCATGGAGAACAGGGAGCCTTGTTATGCTGATGGGTGGGATGTAAATTGCGAAGAGCCACTCTGGAGAAGTGTATGGTGTTTCCTGAAACACCTAAAAAACAAAGCAACGGAGCCTACGGCACTTCCACTTATGGTCCTATAGCTTAGTGAAATTAAAATAAAAAACACACAGCCACCCAAAGTTTCAGACGGCTCTGTTTACAAGAACCTCATCTACGGTACAAGTTAAATATGCCAGAAAGCGAAAAATGGATAAAGAAGTTGTGGTACGTACGTACAATGGAATATCACTCACCAATGAAATCTATGTCATCTGGCCCGTCGTGGCATAATGAGTGGATTCAGGTACGATGATTCTAAGTGAAATAAGTCACACAGAAAATGAAACATAATAAGATATCACTAATACACCGAATGTAATCTTGGCTACACATGA
Source organism: Delphinapterus leucas (assembly GCF_059928025.1). Classification (NCBI taxonomy): domain Eukaryota; kingdom Metazoa; phylum Chordata; class Mammalia; order Artiodactyla; family Monodontidae; genus Delphinapterus; species Delphinapterus leucas. Next base: position 4,295,112 of record NW_028322247.1, on the reverse strand, counting down.
ACTGAATTACAAAACAGAACAGGGTCTCAAATTTAGAAAACCAACTTATGTTTGCTTAAGGTGAAAGTTGAGTTGGGGTGCTGCATAAAACCAGAGATAGAAATTAGCACAGATACCATTCCATACGTCAAATATGTAACAGTCAAGACCTACCCCTTGCTCAACGAAATGGGCTACACACCTTATATTCAACACCTAGGAATACACCTGACTAGAAAGAATTTTCAAACCCATGGATTTATATGTCTCCATAAGAGAATCAAGCGTGTGTACAGCTGCATGAAGGCAGCAGAGAAAATCCGATAAATCCCATTATCAAAATGAATTACAAAAACAAAACACAATGACAGTGAAATAGAGAGCAATTCTTAAATAATTCATTCAGGGCTTGTGATGCAACCTGGATTTACCTCATCTACACCCACAGCTGAGTGAGACATAAGGTTGGACACTTCGGGCTGATAGCATTGGTCAGGTTCGATGAGCAAATGCAGACCATTTGAAGTCATACTGCATGGTACCCATTCCATGGGTCCCAACTCTCCAGGTTTAAGCGATTCTTCCTTCAGCTAAAGCATGCATGGGAAACCCACAGTATGGTGCACCGTGTAACCGGGAAACCTTTTCAAATGCATCTCAGTTTTCGTCCCCTTTTACTGGGTTTCAAAATTCCAAACCCTTTACTAACACTCTCCCCACTTGGAGAGTCAGTGCCTTTAACCTCCTGTTTGGCACAGTTTGAAATTTCTGCGCAAGATGAACAGGAATAGGGAGAACCAATGAGAGACTAGCTGTAGGTGTCTGCACGGGCAAATTTAACGCTCATTTCCAGCCAGGAAGAGGAATTAACCAAACGCTCAGCATGCCGTGCCGGAAACATATTAGGGCCTGAAGCAATCCTGCGCGGTTGCGGCCAGCTCAAATAAAGCGATCTGAAGAAAGGAGTTCAGGGGCACTGTAATTCACAAACCTGCAGAATTATAAATGACAGCTATCGTCCAAAAATATATTGAAGGAAGGCTGCGAAGAGGACTTGAAAGCGGGGCAGAATTGCAGGGAAACGATTTCAGGGGGTAGACTGGAATTGCATTTAAAGCATAGGAAAAGAGGCAGAACGTCGACAATGATGCACTTGGCCAAAAAGTGCGTATGCGTTTTATCCTGAATATATTCAGGAAAAAACGCATACGCCCTTTTTGGCCAACCAAGCCAGCATGTTAAAGAAATCTGCACTACAATGAAGTCTCACTGCCCCCCGGTCAAAAGGGCCATCTGAAAAAAGTGTAAAATCCAGAAATGCAGCACAGGCAATGGAGAACAGGGAGCCTTGTTATGCTGCTGGGTGGGATGTAAATTGCCAACAGCCACTCTGGAGAAGTGTATGGTGTTTCCTGAAACACCTAAAAAACAAAGCAATGGAGCCTATCGCACTTCCACTTATGGTCCTATAGATTAGGGAAATTAAAATCAAAAACACACAGCCACCACAAAGTTTCAGACGGCTCTGTTTACAAGAACTTCATCTACGGTACAAGTTAAATATCCCAGAAAGCGAAAAATGGATAAAGAAGTTGTGGTACGTACGTACAATGGAATATCACTCACCAATGAAATCTCTGTCATCTGGCCCATCGTGGCATAATGAGTGGATTCAGGTACGATGATTCTAAGTGAAATAAGTCACACAGAAAATGAAACATCATAAGATATCACTAATACACCGAATGTAATCTTGGCTACACATGAAATGAATTACAAAACAGAACTGGGTCTCATATTTAGAAAACCAACTTATGTTTGCTTAAGGGGAAAGGTGAGTTGGGGTGCTGCATAAAACCAGAGATAGAAATTAGCACAGATACCATTCCATACGTCAAACATGTAATAGTCAAGACCTACCCCTTGCTCAACGAAATGGGCTAAACACCCTATATTCAACGCCTAGGAATACACCTGACTAGAAAGATTTTTCAAACCCATGGATTTATATGTCTCCATAAGAGAATCAAGCGTGTGTACAGCTGCATGAAGGCAGCAGAGAAAATCCGATAAATCCCATTATCAAAATGAATTACAAAAACAAAACACAATGACAGTGAAATAGAGAGCAATTCTTAAATAATTCATTCAGGGCTTGTGATGCAACCTGGATTTACCTCATCAAAACCCAGAGCTGAGTGAGACATAAGGTTGGACACTTCGGGCTGATAGCATTGGTGAGGTTCGATGAGCAAATGCAGACCCTTTGAAGTCATACTGCATGGTACCCATTCCATTGGTCCCAACTCTACAGGTTTAAGCGATTCTTCCTTCAGCTAAAGCATGCATGGGAAACCCACAGTATGGAGCATCGTGTGACTGGGAAACGTTTTCAAATGCATCTCAGTTTTCATCCCCTTTTCCTCGGGTTCACAATTCCAGACCCTTTACTAACACTCTCCCCACTTGGAGAGTCAGTGCCTTTAACCTGCTGTTTGGCACAGTTTGCAATTTCTGCGCAAGATGAACAGGAATAGGGAGAACCAATGAGAGACTAGCTGTAGGTGTCTGCACGGGCAAATTTAATGCTCATTTCCAACCAGGAAGAGGAAGTAACCAAAGGCTCAGCATGCCGTGCCGGAACCAGATTAGGGCCTGAAGCATTCCTGCGGGTTTGCGGCCAGCTGACAAGAAAGCGATTTGAAGAAAGAGCTCAGGGGCACTGTAATTCACAAACCTGCAGAGTTATAAATGACAGCTATCGTCCAAAAATATATTGAAGGAAGGCTGCGAAGAGGGCTTGAAAGCGAGGCAGAATTGCAGGAAAACGATTTCAGGGGGTAGACTGGAATTGCATTTAAAGCATAGGAAAAGAGGCAGAACGTCGACAATGATGCACTTGGCCAAAAAGGGCGTATGCGTTTTATCCTGAATATATTCAGGAAAAAACGCATACGCCCTTTTTGGCCAACCAAGCAAGCATGTTAAAGAAATCTGAACTACAATGAAGTCTCACTGCCCCCCGGTCAAAAGGGCCATCTGAAAAAAGTGTAAAATCCAGAAATGCAGCACAGGCCATGGAGAACAGGGAGCCTTGTTATGCTGATGGGTGGGATGTAAATTGCCAACAGCCACTCTGGAGAAGTGTATGGTGTTTCCTGAAACTCCTAAAAAACAAAGCAACGGAGCCTACGGCACTTCCACTTATGGTGCTATAGCTTAGGGAAATTAAAATCAAAACACAGAGCCACCCCAAAGTTTCAGACGGCTCTGTTTACAAGAACCTCGTCTACAGTACAAGTTAAATATCCCAGAAAGCGAAAAATGGATAAAGAAGTTGTGGTACGTACGTACAATGGAATATCACTCACCAATGAAATCTATGTCATCTGGCCCGTCGTGGCATAATGAGTGGATTCAGGTACGATGATTCTAAGTGAAATAAGTCACACAGAATATGAAACATCATAAGATATCAATAATACACCGAATGTAATCTTGGCTACACATGAACTGAATTACAAAACAGAACAGGGTCTCAAATTTAGAAAACCAACTTATGTTTGCTTAAGGGGAAAGTTGAGTTGGGGTGCTGCATAAAACCAGAGATAGAAATTAGCACAGATACCATTCCATACGTCAAATATGTAACAGTCAAGACCTACCCCTTGCTCAGCGAAATGGGCTAAACACCCTATATTCAATGCCTAGGGATACACCTGACTAGTAAGAATCTTCAAACCCATGGATTTATATGTCTCCATAAGAGAATCAAGCGTGTGTACAGCTGCATGAAGACAGCAGAGAAAATCCGATAAATCCCATTATCAAAATGAATTACAAAAACAAAACACAATGACAGTGAAATAGAGAGCAATTCTTAAATAATTCATTCAGGGCTTGTGATGCAACCTGGATTGACCTCATCTACACCCACAGCTGAGTGAGACATAAGGTTGGACACTTCGGGCTGATAGCATTGGTGAGGTTCGATGAGCAAATGCAGACCCTTTGAAGTCATACTGCATGGTACCCATTCCATGGGTCCCAACTCTACAGGTTTAAGCGATTCTTCCTTCAGCTAAAGCATGCATGGGAAACCCACAGTATGGAGCATCGTGTGACTGGGAAACGTTTTCAAATGCATCTCAGTTTTCATCCCCTTTTCCTCGGGTTCACAATTCCAGACCCTTTACTAACACTCTCCCCACTTGGAGAGTCAGTGCCTTTAACCTGCTGTTTGGCACAGTTTGCAATTTCTGCGCAAGATGAACAGGAATAGGGAGAACCAATGAGAGACTAGCTGTAGGTGTCTGCACGAGCAAATTTAATGCTCATTTCCAACCAGGAAGAGGAAGTAACCAAAGGCTCAGCATGCCGTGCCGGAACCTGATTAGGGCCTGAAGCATTCCTGCGGGTTTGCGGCCAGCTCACAAGAAAGCGATTTGAAGAAATAGCTCAGGGGCACTGTAATTCACAAACCTGTAGAGTTATAAATGACAGCTATCGTCCAAAAATATATTGAAGGAAGGCTGCGAAGAGGGCTTGAAAGCGGGGCAGAATTGCAGGAAAACGATTTCAGGGGGTAGACTGGAATTGCATTTAAAGCATAGGAAAAGAGGCAGAACGTCGACAATGATGCTCTTGGCCAAAAAGGGCGTATGCGTTTTTTCCTGAATATATTCAGGAAAAAACGCATAAGCCCTTTTTGGCCAAACAAGCAAGCATGTTAAAGAAATCTGCACTACAATGAAGTCTCACTGCCCCCCGGTCAAAAGGGCCATCTGAAAAAAGTGTAAAATCCAGAAAGGCAGCACAGGCCATGGAGAACAGGTTGCCTTGTTATGGTGATGGGCGGGAAGTAAATTGCCAACCGCAGCTCTGGAGAAGTGTATGGTGTTTCATGGAACACCTAAAAAACAAAACAACGGAGCCTACGGCACTTCCACTTATGGTGCTATAGCTTAGGGAAATTAAAATCAAAAACACACAGCCACCCCAAAGTGTCGGACGGCTCTGTTTACAACACCCTCGTCTACGGTACAAGTTAAATATCCCAGAATGTGAAAAATGGATAAAGAAATTGTGGTACGTACGTACAATGGAATATCACTCAGCAATGAAATCTATGTCATCAGGCCCGTTGCGAAATAATGAGTGGATTCAGGTACGATGATTCTAAGTGAAATAAGTCACACAGAAAATGAAACATCATAAGATATCACTAATACACGGAATGTAATCTTGGCTACACATGAACTGAATTACAAAACAGAACAGGGTCTCAAATTTAGAAAACCAACTTAGGTTTGCTTAAGGGGAAAGGCGAGTTGGGGTGCTGCATAAAACCAGAGATAGAAATTAGCACAGATACCATTCCATAAGTCAAACATGTAATAGTCAAGACCTACCCCTTGCTCAACGAAATGGGCTAAACACCCTATATTCAATGCCTAGGAATACACCTGACTAGAAAGAATTTTCAAACCCATGTATTTATATGTCTCCATAAGAGAATCAAGCGTGTGTACAGCTGCATGAAGGCAGCAGAGAAAATCCGATAAATCCCATTATCAAAATGAATTACAAAAACAAAACACAATGACAGTGAAATAGAGAGCAATTCTTAAATAATTCATTCAGGGCTTGTGATGCAACCTGGATTTACCTCATCTACACCCACAGCTGAGTGAGACATAAGGTTGGACACTTCGGGCTGATAGCATTGGTGAGGTTCGATGAGCAAATGCAGACCATTTGAAGTCATACTGCATGGTACCCATTCAATGGGTCCCAACTCTCCAGGTTTAAGCGATTCTTCCTTCAGCGAAAGCATGCATGGGAAACCCACAGTATGGTGCACCGTGTGACTGGGAAACGTTTTCAAATGCATCTCAGTTTTCGTCCCCTTTTCCTCGGGTTCACAATTCCAGACACTTTACTATCACTCTCCCCACTTGGAGAGTCACTGCCTTTAACCTGCTGTTTGGCACAGTTTGCAATTTCTGCGCAAGATGAACAGGAATAGGGAGAACCAATGAGAGACTAGCTGTAGGTGTCTGCACGGGCAAATTTAACGCTCATTTCCAACCAGGAAGAGGAATTAACCAAACGCTCAGCATATCATGCCGGAACCAGATTAGGGCCTGAAGCAATCCTGCGGGTTTGCGGCCAGCTCACAAGAAAGCGATTTGAAGAAAGGAGCTCAGGGGCCAAGTAATTCACAAACCTGCAGAGTTATAAATGACAGCTATCGTCCAAAAATATATTGAAGGAAGGCTGCGAAGAGGACTTCAAAGCAGGGCAGAATTGCAGGAAAACGATTTCAGGGGGTAGACTGGAATTGCATTTAAAGCATAGGAAAAGAGGCAGAACGTCGACAATGATGCACTTGCCAAAAAGGGTGTATGGTTTTTTCCTGTATATATTCAGGAAAAAACGCATACGCCCTTTTTGGCCAACCAAGCAAGCATGTTAAAGAAATCTGCACTACAATGAAGTCTCACTGCCCCCCGGTCAAAAGGTCCATCTGAAAATAGTGTAAAATCCAGAAAGGCAGCACAGGCCATGGAGAACAGGGAGCCTTGTTATGCTGATGGGTGGGATGTAAATTGCGAAGAGCCACTCTGGAGAAGTGTATGGTGTTTCCTGAAACACCTAAAAAACAAAGCAACGGAGCCTACGGCACTTCCACTTATGGTCCTATAGCTTAGTGAAATTAAAATAAAAAACACACAGCCACCCAAAGTTTCAGACGGCTCTGTTTACAAGAACCTCATCTACGGTACAAGTTAAATATGCCAGAAAGCGAAAAATGGATAAAGAAGTTGTGGTACGTACGTACAATGGAATATCACTCACCAATGAAATCTATGTCATCTGGCCCGTCGTGGCATAATGAGTGGATTCAGGTACGATGATTCTAAGTGAAATAAGTCACACAGAAAATGAAACATAATAAGATATCACTAATACACCGAATGTAATCTTGGCTACACATGAACTGAATTACAAAACAGAACAGGGTCTCAAATTTAGAAAACCAACTTATGTTTGCTTAAGGTGAAAGTTGAGTTGGGGTGCTGCATAAAACCAGAGATAGAAATTAGCACAGATACCATTCCATACGTCAAATATGTAACAGTCAAGACCTACCCCTTGCTCAACGAAATGGGCTACACACCTTATATTCAACACCTAGGAATACACCTGACTAGAAAGAATTTTCAAACCCATGGATTTATATGTCTCCATAAGAGAATCAAGCGTGTGTACAGCTGCATGAAGGCAGCAGAGAAAATCCGATAAATCCCATTATCAAAATGAATTACAAAAACAAAACACAATGACAGTGAAATAGAGAGCAATTCTTAAATAATTCATTCAGGGCTTGTGATGCAACCTGGATTTACCTCATCTACACCCACAGCTGAGTGAGACATAAGGTTGGACACTTCGGGCTGATAGCATTGGTCAGGTTCGATGAGCAAATGCAGACCATTTGAAGTCATACTGCATGGTACCCATTCCATGGGTCCCAACTCTCCAGGTTTAAGCGATTCTTCCTTCAGCTAAAGCATGCATGGGAAACCCACAGTATGGTGCACCGTGTAACCGGGAAACCTTTTCAAATGCATCTCAGTTTTCGTCCCCTTTTACTGGGTTTCAAAATTCCAAACCCTTTACTAACACTCTCCCCACTTGGAGAGTCAGTGCCTTTAACCTCCTGTTTGGCACAGTTTGAAATTTCTGCGCAAGATGAACAGGAATAGGGAGAACCAATGAGAGACTAGCTGTAGGTGTCTGCACGGGCAAATTTAACGCTCATTTCCAGCCAGGAAGAGGAATTAACCAAACGCTCAGCATGCCGTGCCGGAAACATATTAGGGCCTGAAGCAATCCTGCGCGGTTGCGGCCAGCTCAAATAAAGCGATCTGAAGAAAGGAGTTCAGGGGCACTGTAATTCACAAACCTGCAGAATTATAAATGACAGCTATCGTCCAAAAATATATTGAAGGAAGGCTGCGAAGAGGACTTGAAAGCGGGGCAGAATTGCAGGAAAACGATTTCAGGGGGTAGACTGGAATTGCATTTAAAGCATAGGAAAAGAGGCAGAACGTCGACAATGATGCACTTGGCCAAAAAGGGCGTATGCGTTTTATCCTGAATATATTCAGGAAAAAACGCATACGCCCTTTTTGGCCAACCAAGCCAGCATGTTAAAGAAATCTGCACTACAATGAAGTCTCACTGCCCCCCGGTCAAAAGGGCCATCTGAAAAAAGTGTAAAATCCAGAAATGCAGCACAGGCAATGCAGAACAGGGAGCCTTGTTATGCTGCTGGGTGGGATGTAAATTGCCAACAGCCACTCTGGAGAAGTGTATGGTGTTTCCTGAAACACCTAAAAAACAAAGCAATGGAGCCTATCGCACTTCCACTTATGGTCCTATAGATTAGGGAAATTAAAATAAAAAACACACAGCCACCACAAAGTTTCAGACGGCTCTGTTTACAAGAACTTCATCTACGGTACAAGTTAAATATCCCAGAAAGCGAAAAATGGATAAAGAAGTTGTGGTACGTACGTACAATGGAATATCACTCACCAATGAAATCTCTGTCATCTGGCCCATCGTGGCATAATGAGTGGATTCAGGTACGATGATTCTAAGTGAAATAAGTCACACAGAAAATGAAACATCATAAGATATCACTAATACACGGAATGTAATCTTGGCTACACATGAACTGAATTACAAAACAGAACAGGGTCTCATATTTAGAAAACCAACTTATGTTTGCTTAAGGGGAAAGGTGAGTTGGGGTGCTGCATAAAACCAGAGATAGAAATTAGCACAGATACCATTCCATACGTCAAACATGTAATAGTCAAGACCTACCCCTTGCTCAACGAAATGGGCTAAACACCCTATATTCAATGCCTAGGAATACACCTGACTAGAAAGATTTTTCAAACCCATGGATTTATATGTCTCCATAAGAGAATCAAGCGTGTGTACAGCTGCATGAAGGCAGCAGAGAAAATCCGATAAATCCCATTATCAAAATGAATTACAAAAACAAAACACAATGACAGTGAAATAGAGAGCAATTCTTAAATAATTCATTCAGGGCTTGTGATGCAACCTGGATTGACCTCATCTACACCCACAGCTGAGTGAGACATAAGGTTGGACACTTCGGGCTGATAGCATTGGTGAGGTTCGATGAGCAAATGCAGACCCTTTGAAGTCATACTGCATGGTACCCATTCCATGGGTCCCAACTCTACAGGTTTAAGCGATTCTTCCTTCAGCTAAAGCATGCATGGGAAACCCACAGTATGGAGCATCGTGTGACTGGGAAACGTTTTCAAATGCATCTCAGTTTTCATCCCCTTTTCCTCGGGTTCACAATTCCAGACCCTTTACTAACACTCTCCCCACTTGGAGAGTCAGTGCCTTTAACCTGCTGTTTGGCACAGTTTGCAATTTCTGCGCAAGATGAACAGGAATAGGGAGAACCAATGAGAGACTAGCTGTAGGTGTCTGCACGGGCAAATTTAATGCTCATTTCCAACCAGGAAGAGGAAGTAACCAAAGGCTCAGCATGCCGTGCCGGAACCAGATTAGGGCCTGAAGCATTCCTGCGGGTTTGCGGCCAGCTGACAAGAAAGCGATTTGAAGAAAGAGCTCAGGGGCACTGTAATTCACAAACCTGCAGAGTTATAAATGACAGCTATCGTCCAAAAATATATTGAAGGAAGGCTGCGAAGAGGGCTTGAAAGCGAGGCAGAATTGCAGGAAAACGATTTCAGGGGGTAGACTGGAATTGCATTTAAAGCATAGGAAAAGAGGCAGAACGTCGACAATGATGCACTTGGCCAAAAAGGGCGTATGCGTTTTATCCTGAATATATTCAGGAAAAAACGCATACGCCCTTTTTGGCCAACCAAGCAAGCATGTTAAAGAAATCTGAACTACAATGAAGTCTCACTGCCCCCCGGTCAAAAGGGCCATCTGAAAAAAGTGTAAAATCCAGAAATGCAGCACAGGCCATGGAGAACAGGGAGCCTTGTTATGCTGATGGGTGGGATGTAAATTGCCAACAGCCACTCTGGAGAAGTGTATGGTGTTTCCTGAAACTCCTAAAAAACAAAGCAACGGAGCCTACGGCACTTCCACTTATGGTGCTATAGCTTAGGGAAATTAAAATCAAAACACAGAGCCACCCCAAAGTTTCAGACGGCTCTGTTTACAAGAACCTCGTCTACAGTACAAGTTAAATATCCCAGAAAGCGAAAAATGGATAAAGAAGTTGTGGTACGTACGTACAATGGAATATCACTCACCAATGAAATCTATGTCATCTGGCCCGTCGTGGCATAATGAGTGGATTCAGGTACGATGATTCTAAGTGAAATAAGTCACACAGAATATGAAACATCATAAGATATCAATAATACACCGAATGTAATCTTGGCTACACATGAACTGAATTACAAAACAGAACAGGGTCTCAAATTTAGAAAACCAACTTATGTTTGCTTAAGGGGAAAGTTGAGTTGGGGTGCTGCATAAAACCAGAGATAGAAATTAGCACAGATACCATTCCATACGTCAAATATGTAACAGTCAAGACCTACCCCTTGCTCAGCGAAATGGGCTAAACACCCTATATTCAATGCCTAGGGATACACCTGACTAGTAAGAATCTTCAAACCCATGGATTTATATGTCTCCATAAGAGAATCAAGCGTGTGTACAGCTGCATGAAGAGAGCAGAGAAAATCCGATAAATCCCATTATCAAAATGAATTACAAAAACAAAACACAATGACAGTGAAATAGAGAGCAATTCTTAAATAATTCATTCAGGGCTTGTGATGCAACCTGGATTTACCTCATCTACACCCACAGCTGAGTGAGACATAAGGTTGGACACTTCGGGCTGATAGCATTGGTGAGGTTCGATGAGCAAATGCAGACCCTTTGAAGTCATACTGCATGGTACCCATTCCATGGGTCCCAACTCTACAGGTTTAAGCGATTCTTCCTTCAGCTAAAGCATGCATGGGAAACCCACAGTATGGAGCATCGTGTGACTGGGAAACGTTTTCAAATGCATCTCAGTTTTCATCCCCTTTTCCTCGGGTTCACAATTCCAGACCCTTTACTAACACTCTCCCCACTTGGAGAGTCAGTGCCTTTAACCTGCTGTTTGGCACAGTTTGCAATTTCTGCGCAAGATGAACAGGAATAGGGAGAACCAATGAGAGACTAGCTGTAGGTGTCTGCACGAGCAAATTTAATGCTCATTTCCAACCAGGAAGAGGAAGTAACCAAAGGCTCAGCATGCCGTGCCGGAACCAGATTAGGGCCTGAAGCATTCCTGCGGGTTTGCGGCCAGCTGACAAGAAAGCGATTTGAAGAAATAGCTCAGGGGCACTGTAATTCACAAACCTGTAGAGTTATAAATGACAGCTATCGTCCAAAAATATATTGAAGGAAGGCTGCGAAGAGGGCTTGAAAGCGGGGCAGAATTGCAGGAAAACGATTTCAGGGGGTAGACTGGAATTGCATTTAAAGCATAGGAAAAGAGGCAGAACGTCGACAATGATGCACTTGGCCAAAAAGGGCGTATGCGTTTTATCCTGAATATATTCAGGAAAAAACGCATACGCCCTTTTTGGCCAACCAAGCAAGCATGTTAAAGAAATCTGAACTACAATGAAGTCTCACTGCCCCCCGGTCAAAAGGGCCATCTGAAAAAAGTGTAAAATCCAGAAATGCAGCACAGGCCATGGAGAACAGGGAGCCTTGTTATGCTGATGGGTGGGATGTAAATTGCCAACAGCCACTCTGGAGAAGTGTATGGTGTTTCCTGAAACTCCTAAAAAACAAAGCAACGGAGCCTACGGCACTTCCACTTATGGTCCTATAGCTTAGGGAAATTAAAATCAAAACACAGAGCCTCCCCAAAGTTTCAGACGGCTCTGTTTACAAGAACCTCGTCTACAGTACAAGTTAAATATCCGAGAAAGCGAAAAATGGATAAAGAAGTTGTGGTACGTACGTACAATGGAATATCACTCACCAATGAAATCTATGTCATCTGGCCCGTCGTGGCATAATGAGTGGATTCAGGTACGATGATTCTAAGTGAAATAAGTCACACAGAATATGAAACATCATAAGATATCAATAATACACCGAATGTAATCTTGGCTACACATGAACTGAATTACAAAACAGAACAGGGTCTCAAATTTAGAAAACCAACTTATGTTTGCTTAAGGGGAAAGGTGAGTTGGGGTGCTGCATAAAACCAGAGATAGAAATTAGCACAGATACCATTCCATACGTCAAATATGTAACAGTCAAGACCTACCCCTTGCTCAGCGAAATGGGCTAAACACCCTATATTCAATGCCTAGGGATACACCTGACTAGTAAGAATCTTCAAACCCATGGATTTATATGTCTCCATAAGAGAATCAAGCGTGTGTACAGCTGCATGAAGACAGCAGAGAAAATCCGATAAATCCCATTATCAAAATGAATTACAAAAACAAAACACAATGACAGTGAAATAGAGAGCAATTCTTAAATAATTCATTCAGGGCTTGTGATGCAACCTGGATTTACCTCATCTACACCCACAGCTGAGTGAGACATAAGGTTGGACACTTCGGGCTGATAGCATTGGTGAGGTTCGATGAGCAAATGCAGACCATTTGAAGTCATACTGCATGGTACCCATTCCATGGGTCCCAACTCTCCAGGTTTAAGCGATTCTTCCTTCAGCTAAAGCATGCATGGGAAACCCAAAATTTGGTGCACTGTGTGACCGGGAAACGTTTTCAAATGCATCTCAGTTTTTGTCCTCTTTTACTCGGGTTCACAATTCCAGTCCCTTTACTAACACTCTCCCCACTTGTAGAGTCAGTGCCTTTAACCTCCTGTTTGGCACAGTTTGCAATTTCTGCGCAAGATGAACAGGAATAGGGAGAACCAGTGAGAGACTAGCTGTAGGTTTCTGCACGGGCAAATTTAACGCTCATTTCCAACCAGGAAGAGGAATTAACCAAAGGCTCAGCATGCCGTGCCGGAACAAGATTAGGGCCTGAAGCAATCCTGCGGGTTTGCGGCCAGCTCACAAGAAAGCGAGTTGAAGAAAGGAGCTCAGGGGCACTGTAATTTACAAACCTGCAGAGTTATAACTGATAGCTATTGTCCAAAAATATATTGAAGGAAGGCTGTGAAGAGGATTTGTAAGCGGGGCAGAATTGCAGGAAAACGATTTCAGGGGGCAGACTGGAATTCATTTAAAGCATAGGAAAAGAGGCAGAAGTTCGACAATGATGCACTTGGTCAAAAAGTGCGTATGCGTTTTTTCAGGGCCCTCATTACAGAGGGTAGAGGGCTCCCAGCATGCTTTCGTGGCCAACAGAGGGCCCACATCGCCAAGGCGATGTGAGCCAGCCAGGCAGGAGTGACCTCACATCAGAGGGCCCACCTCACAGAAGGGTAAGGAACCCAGCCAGGATCAGACTCTCACCACAGGGCCCACATCACCAAGGGAATGGGAACCAGGCTGGAGTGTCCTCACACCAGTGGGGCCTCATCACCGAAATGTGAGTGACCCAGCACACATGGCTTCAAACCAGAGGACACATATCACCAAGGGGCTGGGAGTGAGGCAGACAGGAGGAGCCTCAAAACAGGGACCATAGAATAAAAACGGTGAGGAATCTCGCAGTTGGAACCTCCTAGCAGGCGGCCAGGAGCAGCGAGGCTATGGGATCCAGACCTGACTGAACTCAAAACAGAGGGCCCTCATCATGAAACTGTGAACAACCCAGCCGTTGGGACCTCAGAGCAGAAGGCCCACATTCCCATGTGGTTGGGAACATGGCATAAGTGTACTCGCACCACAGGGCACACATCAGAGAATTTTGGAAGCCCAGAAGTTAGCGCCTGACGCCAGAGGGCCCTCATTACCAAGGGGAGGAGACTCCAAGCAGGCACCAACTCCCAACTGAGGGCCCATGTCGCCAAGGTGACGTGTGACAGCCAGGCAGGAGTGACCTCACGGCAGAGGGCCTACCTCACAGAAGTGTGAGGAACCCAGCCAGGATAAGACTCTCACCAGAGGGCCCACATCACCAATGGGATCTGAACCAGGCAGGACTGTCTTCACACCTGTGTGGCCACATCATAGAAAGGTGAGGAACCCAGCACATGTGGCCTAAACCAGAGGACCCACATCTCCAAGGGGCTCGGAGTGAGGCAGGCAGGAGGAGCCTCACAACACAGGGCCCATAGAATAAAAAAGCTGAGGAACCTTGCAGTGGGAACCTCCCAGCAGGTGGCCCAGAGCACCAAGTCTATGTGATCCAGGCTGCAGTAAACTCACAGCAGAGGGCCCACATCATGAAACTGTGAGCAACCCAGACATTGGGACCTAAGAGCAGAAGGCCCACATCCCCATGGGGATGGGAACTTCGCAGGAGTGTCCTCGCACCACTTAGCACGTATCAGAAAATGTGGGTACCCAGCAGTTAGGGCCTGACGCCAGAAGGCCTTCATCACCGAGGGAAGGAGGCTCTCAGCAGGCTCCAACTCCCACCAGATGGCCGACGTCACCAAGGCGGGGTGTGCCAGCCAGGCAGTAGTGACCTCAGAGAAGAGGGCCCACCTCACAGAAGTGTGAGTAACCCAACCAGGATCAGACTCTCACCGGAGGGCCCACATCACCAAGGGGATGGGAACCAAGCAGGAGTGTCCTCACACCAGTGGGGCCACATCAGCCAAAGGTGAGGAATCCAGCACATGTGGCCTCAAACCAGAGGACACACATCACCAAGGGGCTGGGAGTGAGGCAGGTGTCTGGAGGGGCACATTGAACTCTAATATCCCACCAGGAAGAGGAATTAACCAACGGCTCAGAGTGCCATGCCGGACCCTGATTATGGCCTGAAGCAAACCTGCGGTTCTGTGGCCAGCTTTCAAGGAAACGAGTTAAGAAAGGAAATCACGGGCACTGTAATTCACAAACCTGCAGAGTTATAAATGACAGCTATTGGCAAAAATATATTGAAGTAAGTCTGCAAAGAGGACTTGAAAACGAGGCAGAATTGCAGGAATCATATTTCAGGAGGAAGATTGGAATTGCATTTAAAGCATGTGAAATGCGGCAGATCTTTGACAGTGATGCACTTGGACAAAAGTGCATATACATTTTTTCCTGAATATATTCAGGAAAAAATGCATATGCCCTTTTTGGCCAACCAAGCACTCGAGCAATGGAAATCTGCACTACAATGAAGTCTCATTTCCCATTCGTGAAAAGGGCCATCTGAAAACAGTGTAAAAACCAGAAACACAGGACAGGCCATGGAGAACAGGGAGCCTTGTTATGCTGATGGGCGGGATGTAAATTGCCAACAGACACTCTGGAGATGTTTATGGTGTATCCTGAAACATCTGACAAACAAAGCTACAGACCCTAGGGCACTTCCACTTTTGGCCCTATAGCTTAGGAAAATTAAAATCAAGAAGACACAGCCAACACAAAATTTAGGGCTGCTGTGTTTACAAGAACCTCGAGTCCAGTACAAATTAAATATCCCAGAAAGAAAAAAATGGATAAAGGAGTTGTGCTACTTACGTACAACGGAATATCACTCAGCAATGAAATCAGTGTCATCAGGCCTGTAGCAGCAAATTGAGTGGATTTAAGTATGATGATTCTAAGAGAAATATGTCACACAGAGTAAGATAATTATCATAAGATATCACTAATAGAGAGAGTGTAAACTTGGCTACACATAAACTGAATTACAAAACCGAACAGAGTCTCACATTTAGATAAAAACTTATGCTTGCTTAAGGGGAAAGTTGAGTTGGGGTGCTGTATAAAACCAGAGATTGAAATGAGCACACATACCGTTCCATAAGCCAAATATGTAATAGACAAGACCTACTCTTTGCTCAACGAAATAGACTCATCCATGGTGTATCACCTCACACCTGTTAGAATGGGCATCATCAGAAAATCTACAAACAACACATGCTCTAAAGGGTGTGGAGATAAGGAACCCTCTTCCACTATTGTTGGGAAAGTAAATTGATACAGTCACTGTGGAGAACATTATGGAGTTTCTTATAAAACTAAGAATAGAATTACCATATGATACAGCAATCCCACTACTGGGCATATACCCAGACAAAACGATAAATCAAAAAGAGACATTCACCGCAATGTTCATTGCATCACTATTTACAATATCCAGGTAATGGAAGCAACCTAAATGCCCACAGACAGACGAATGCATAAAGATGTGGTACAAGTATAAAATGGAATATTACTAAGCCATAAAAAGGAATGAAATTGGGTCATTTGTAGAGACGTTGATGGATCTAGAGACTGTCATACAGAGTGAAGTAAGTCAGAAATAGAAAAACAAATCTTGTATATTAATGCATATATGTGGAACCTAGAAAAATTGTACAGATGAACCGTTTTGCAAGGCAGAAATAGAGCAACAGATGTAGACAACAAACGTATGGACACCAAGGGGGGAAAGCTGTTGGGGGGTGGTGGTGGGAGGAGTTGAGTGATTGGGATTGGCATGTATACATTTATATGTATAAAATAGATAACCAAAAAGAACCTGCTGTATAAAAAAATAAAATAAAATTCAAAATTAAAAAAGTAAAACAGAAAAAATATTCTTCCCTTCACATACATGTATTTATATGAATAAATTATTTCCATGCTTATATCTGTAAATACAAAAAGAGGAATAAAATCTACCTTGAACCAAAAACGAAAAAAAGAAAAAAAAAACAAAACCCAGCAGTTACACAGA
Organism: Delphinapterus leucas; assembly: GCF_059928025.1. Lineage (NCBI taxonomy): Eukaryota > Metazoa > Chordata > Mammalia > Artiodactyla > Monodontidae > Delphinapterus > Delphinapterus leucas. The sequence continues at coordinate 4,278,256 of NW_028322247.1, read as the reverse complement.
GGAAAACCATATCAGGCCACTTGCTCCAGTTGTAAACAATTCTGAAGTTGGTCAGTGGTGGGGAATCATCTCCCATTCAGCCAGCAGGCCCCACGCAACAAGCGTCCTCATTGCAAAGCTGGGGGCCCGTGCCGAGGCATCTGTGAGTAAACGTGGGCCGAGCCCCAGGCCAGCTGCTGCTGAAATGTTCCCACCCTTCCCAGGTAAAACACCTGAATATGTACAAGGACTTGAAAGCCTAGAGGAAGGGCCATGGAGCCACATGAGCGACAGCATGCCAGCCGACTTGGTGCCTGCAGGCCAGCCAGGATGGTCCTGGCCCTGGGTGCTCTTCTGGAAGCTTTCCATTTCCCTGCCTGAGATACCCCTGCTGTCCCGGCCCCCACTGATTTCTCCCTCACTCACCTCTGTCCAGGGAGAAATTCCAGCAGCAGGTATCGGTGACACATCCTCTTCTTTAGCAGGTGGCATCTTGGCAACTGCTGCAGAAAGTCCAGCAGAGCCCCACTCACACTGGGCCAGCCACAAAGCCGTGACCTCTCACTCCCTCCCACCAGTCCAGCCCCGAGACTGCTGACAGGGCAGAGAAAATGGCGTCAGGCACAGCTGCAGGGGCTCTTGCTGCCTGGTGCAGTGTTTATATTGATCCCAACCCAGGCACACCAGGGGAGGGATGGGGGGCACGGTCAGGCTTCCCAGGCCAGCCAATAATCATCCCTCAGGGGCTCACAGTTGCAGAAAATGGAACTTGCTGAATCGGCCAGGTCCAAGGAACAGGTGTGGGCTCCTGAGAGTCAGGATAGACAAGGGGCTGCAGCTCTGGCTTGTTTTCTAATTATATTATCTGGCCCATGAGTGGGAGACAACTTCAAGAAAACCCTCTCCTAATGAGAGGAACCCAGGAGTCAGGGAGAGGAGGGGTGGGTGGTGGGTGGAGACAGAGGTCTGGTGCCCCGGGTGCAGTGGAAGTCTCTGGAAGTCCAGGTGGGGGGAGGCCACACAGAGTGATGCCCAGGGTCACAGACCTGTCGGAGCTGCTGTTTGTTAGTTCAAGTCCTGCTCTGAGGTGCTCTGTGTCAGATCTGAGTGACAGGTGAGCTGGGAGTGCTCTGAAATGAGGGCGATGTGCACGGTTCCTGTGTGCCCAGCCCTGCCACGGTATCTGCAAGGTTAGCTCTGTATCCTGGGAGGGGCCTGACCACGAGAGCCCCATGGGCTGCAGGGGAACCTGCCCAGGGAACACCATATCCTGGGAGGGGCCTGAACACGAGAGCCCCGTGGGCTGGGGTGGGTGTGGGGTACCTGCCCAACTGAGCTCCATATCCTGGGATTGGCCTGACCTCGAGAGCCCCATGGGCTGCTGGAATTCTGGTAAAGGATGTCAGGACAGTCAGAGAAGCCACCGAGGATATACCTCCAGTAGTTCCTAAATCCTACACCCTGCTGCTCATTCTACCAACCACTAGGACATGGTATTCTGTATTAGTCTTCAATGATGCCTTCTTTTGTATTCTACTAGTCCCAGACTCACAAGAAATTTTGGCTTGTGAGTGGCAGGACTCAACATACAACTAAAACAATACTTCCGGGCCGTGTTGCCCCAAGGGTTCAAAAATTCCCACACCATCTTTGGGGAAAGCTCAGCTAAAGACCTAAAATTTCTACCTCTGGAAAAGGAAACACTCCTTCAATATGCAGACGACATTCTGATCGCCAGCCCTACTAAGGAGACCTCTGAACTACCAAGCCAATAAAGGATACAAGTTGTCCAAGAAAAAGCTCAAATATCACAGACTACGGTGACCTGCCTGGGCTTCATTCTCACAGAAGGTCGGAGAAGCCCATCCCAGGAAAGGGAAGAAACAATTTACAGCCTTACCCATTTCTAAAACTAGAAGACAGCTTAGGGGTTCCTGGCGAGGCCAGGGTTTGCTGCTTCTGAATCCCTAACTACAGTCTACTAGCTGGGCCTCTATATGAAACACTGAAAGAAAAAGATGATGATCCTTTTGAATAGAATCCAGGAGTGGCCTTTCAAGAATGGAAAGAGCAGTCAATTCAGACCCTTGCCCTGGAACTCCCTAATTTAGTTAAATCCTTTGACCTTTACTTTCCTGGTGAACAGTGAATCACCATTGGAGTATTAGTGCAAAACCTGGGACCACTTGAAATGGAACAATGCAAGAATGCCATCCAGGTATGATAAACTACGGTCACAAAGGGGCTTGGCCCACCGCCACATATAGCCAAGATACTGGAAGTATCTGAAAACCTGGAAATCAGCAGCCCAAAAGGCCACCTCCCTCCTAAGGGAAAAGGACCCCACATGGTGATCCTAACCCCCAACCATGCCCTGAAGTTGCAGGGTTTGCTCCGTGGGCACACTGACCTTGAGTGAGGAGGTCCTCCAACTCCAACCTCCAGAGAGATAACTGGGGCAAAGGGGCACCATGACGACTCGTGTGACCATCACTTGACCTGGAGTTTCTCTCATAAAACAACAAGAGTGTGTCCCAAAAGAGTAGACTACTGCTTGCAGGACTTACTGCACCCAGAGGGGAGGTAATAATCTTGGCGGGGGAAACGTATATCACGCTGTCACCATAGAAAAGCCTACAGACACTGTGATGATGGTGGCCAATAAGACCGGCTGGACTCCTGTTTACTTCAAAAGGCTGTTGACTCAGTGACCATCATGGTCCTTCATCACCACTGACCCTGGACTGTCTGGGAGTAGGGCAGTCAGGGTCCTGACACCTGGTGCTGTTTTTACGTTAATTCAGGGGCCTAACTGAAGAAAGCACAGACTACTGGTCAGAGCATCTAGGCTGGCAGAAACTGTCAGCCTAAGGTGGCCGAACAAATGTGGGGTGGGGTGAAACTGGACCTCACAGCGTCACTGCACGTCTCCTTCCTGGACCCTTAAATGTCATTAGAATCTATAACACTACCAATATTTGTGCTCAGGCGGACGAGCAGGGAGGCAGGAGGCCTGCGGACAATCAACATCACCTGGAGGCTGCTGGGGAGAAGTTCAGACCCTTGCCCACGGGTATGAGGGCTCCTAACTCAGCACTCAGCAGTTACAGATGAAGGGTGTGCACCCTCAGCACTCTAAGAATGAGGAAGGGGACAAAATGCAGAAGAGGGGTTTGTCCCAGGCAAAGCCCCTTAAAAATCTCTGGGAGATAAAAATAGAATCTGGGCAATAAAATAAAGTCTAACCTTTTTTATCCTTTGTGCTTTGTCTAATTTCACGTGCTCCTAGGGTCCCGCATACAGAGGTTCAACAGCCGGCACTTCAGACGAGATTCCCTAGTGCAGAATGGCTGGGTCGACACCTCAGCTCCTGGGGCACAGTGCAGACTCCGTGATATAGAGCCTGAGCTGCAGCCAGCCGGGCCCTCGAGAGCTCCGCCCGCTCCCTCCCACTGACTCTGACAGGATCTCTACACAGCAGCCCAGCCCACAGCCCACGGGGTAGCACATGCTCTCACCTCTCCATTCTCTGATCAAAATATAAAGTTTCCTTTGCTTCTGAACCAAACTCAGTCTCGATCTGTTGGCTCCAATGACACTGGGCAGGGGGACACTTGTTGGGGTCCACTCTGGAGGATCAGTAACAGAAATTGAGAACATTGTAACTTCAATGAACAGATGTGTGAGCCAAACTGTAATTAACATAGAACAGTGTATAAGGCTCGGGTAATATAAGATGTTTCTAACACTTCCATTTGATATTTCCATCCCTTTATTATAAGCAAGTTCAGTGAAAAGGTTTGTCTTATTTGTCAGGTCAATACTAGAGAAACGAAGTGATTTCTTTCCAAGGATGTACATCTAATAATCTTGGTTAAAGCTTCAATCTTGTTTTAAATGCTTTTCCATTGAAAATGATAACTCTCTTTCAGCTCCCCCATTTCTGAGAAGTATAAAATCTTATAATTTATTATTACCAAAGGGGAAAGGTGGGAGGAGGGATAAATTAACAGTTTGGGATTAACACATACACACTGCTATGTATAAAATCGATCATCAACAAGGAACTACTGTATAGCACAGGGAACTACCCTCAATATTTTGCAATAACCTATAAGGGGAAATAATCTGAAAATAGAATAGATATTTTTATTGACATCATCTATTAATGACAGTTAAAATGGAACCTAAGGGAAGCCGGTGGTGAGTGCTTCTGACCAGGAAGACTTCAATCATCTAAAGTTTGGACTCTGCCTACTTCCCAAGGCCCTTAATGAACATATGTGTAGCCGTAGCTTAAAAAATTCCCCAGTTTGGGTTGTGGAGAGACAGTGATTTTGAAAAAGCCCTGGTGTTCTCCTCACATGAATGGGACACTTCCTACAGCTAAAACATGCCTGTCACACCCAGAGGATGGTATACCGTCTGATCGGGAAGAGTTTGGAAAAGGCATCTCATCTCCTCATCTCCTGGTGCTCGGGTTCACCCCTCTAGCGTCTTTACGAACAGTCTCCCCACTTGGAGATGTCAGCACTGTCAACATCCTGTTGCATACAGTTTGGAATTTGTCCAGAGGATGAAGCAGAAGGAGGAGGAACAATGAGAGACAAGTCCTAGGTGTTCGGACAGGCACATGTCACTCTAATTTCCAATCAGGAAAATGAATTGACCAAAGGCTAGGGTTGCCCATGGAAACAGAATAGGGCTTGAGGAAATCCCACTGCTTTGTGGCCAGTTCCCATAAACACAAGTTGAAAAATGGAACTCAGGGCCGCTAAAATTCACGAAACTGCAGAGTTGAAAATATCTCTCACTGAAAAATGTCTTGAGGAAAGTCAGAGAAAGGGACTTGTAAGCAACGGAGAATGGCAGGAAAGGGATTGGAAGAGGTAGAAAGGACTCGCCATTAAGCACAAGAAAAGGGGCTGAACATTGCCAACATTGCAGTTGGCCAAAAAGGTTGTATGCGTCTTTTTCTGTATATATTCAAGAAAAGGGCATACACTTTTTTAGCCAACCAAACAGGTGGGCACTGGAAATCAGTACTACAAAACATATCACTTCGCATCAGTCAGAAGAGCCTTCCTCATAAAGTGTAAACACCAGAAATGCAGGACAGGGCAAGGAGAAAAGGGAGCCCTGTGAGGCTTATAGTGGAAATGTATATTGCCAATGATCACTCTTGAGAAGTGTATTGTGTTTACTAAAGCATCTAAAAAATGAGCTACAGAGCACAGGGCACTTGCACTCATGCACGTATATCTTGGGAAAGACAAAAATCGAGAGGACACAGGCACCCCAATGTTTACCGCCTCTCTGTTTAAAAGATCCTCGACTAGGATATAATTTATATGTCTCTGGAGGGAAAAAATGGATAGAGATGTGGCACTTATGTAGAGTGAAATATTACTCAGCCTGAAAATCAGTGAAATATGGACAGTTGTAACAACCCCAGAGGAGTTACGTATGATCATTCGAAGTCACATAATTCAAAAAGAAAAAGACATACGATATTACTAATACATGGAATGTAAACGTGGCTACATATGACCTGAATTACAAAACAGAACGGGGTCTCAAATTTAGAAGACCAACTTATGTTTGCTTAAGGATAAAGGAGAGTTGGGGAGCTGCATAAAACCAGAGATTGAAATTAGCACAGATACCGCTCCATAAGCCAAATATGTACTAGAAAAAACCTACACCCTGGTCAACGAAATGGACTCAACACCCCATATTCAACGCCTACGAATACACCTGACTATTAAGAATCTTCAAACCCATGGATTTATATGTCTCTGTAAGAGAATCAAGCGTGAGTACAGTGGCATGAACACAGCAGTGATAATGCGATAAATCCCATTATCAAAATAAATTACAAAAACAAAACACAATGACAGTGAAATAGAGAGCAATTCTTAAATAATTCATTCAGAGCTTGTGATGCAACCTGGATTTACCACATCTACATCGAGAGCTGAATGAGACATAAGGATGGGCACTTCGGGCTGATAGCATTGGTTAGGTTCGATGCGCAGATGCAGACCCTTTGAAGTTATACTGCATGGTACCCATTCCATGGGTCCCAACTCTCCAGGTTTAAGGGATTCTTCCTTCAGCTAAAACATGCATGGGAAACCCAAAGTATGGTGCACCGTGTGACCGGGAAACGTTTTCAAATGCATCTCAGTTTTCGTCCCCCTTCACTCGCGTTCACCATTCCAGACCCTTTACTAACACTCTCCCCACTTGGAGAGCCAGTGCCTTTAACCTCCTGTTTGGCACAGTTTGCAATTTCTGTGCAAGATGAACAGGAATAGGGAGAACCAATGAGAGAGTAGCTGTAGGTGTCTGCACGGGCAAATTTAACACACATTTCCCACCAGGAAGAGGAATTAACCACAGGCTCAGCATGCCGTGCCGGAACCAGATTAGGGCCTGAAGCAATCCTGCGGATTTGCGGCCAGCTCACAAGATAGCGAGTTGAAGAAAGGAGCTCAGGGACACTGTACCTCACAAAACTGCAGAGATATAAATGACAGCTATCGTCCAAAAATATATTGAAGTAAGTCTGCGAAGAGGACTTGTAAGTGGGGCAGAATTGCAGGAAAACGATTTCAGGGGGTAGACAGGAATTGCACTTAAAGCATAGGAAAAGAGGCAGAATGTCGACAATGATGCACTTGGCCAAAAAGGGCGTATGCGTTTTTTCCTGAATATATCCAGGAAAAAACGCATACGCACATTTTGGCCAACCAAGCAAGCGTGTAAAGGAAATCTGCACTACAATGAAGTCTCACGGCCACCCGGTCAAAAGGGCCATCTGAAAAACTGTAAAATCCAGGAACGCAGGACAAGTCATGGAGAACAGGGAGCCTGGTTATGCTGATGGGCGGGATGTAAATTGCCAAGAGCCACTCTGGAGAAGTGTATGGTGTTTCCTGAAACCCGTAGGAAACAAAGCAACACAGCCTATGGCACTTCCACTTATGGTCCTATAGCTTAGGGAAATTAAAATCAAAAACACACAGCCACCCCAAAGTTTGGGATGGCTCTGTTTACAAGAACCTCGTCTACGGTACAGTTAAATATCCGAGAAAGCAAAAAATGGATAAAGAAGTTGTGGAACGTACGTACAATGGGATATCACTCAGCAATGAAATCTGCATCATCAGGCCCGTAGCGGCATAATGAGTGGATTCAGGTACGAGGATTCTACGAGAAGTAATTCACACAGAAAAAGAAACATCATAAGATATCACTAATACACGGAATGTAAACTTGACTACACATGAACTGAATTACAAAACAGAACAGGGTCTCAAATTTAGAAAACAAAATTATGCTTGCTTATGGGGAAAGGTGAGTTGGGGTGCTGCATAAAACCAGAGATTGAAATTAGCACAGATACCGTTCCATAAGCCAAATATATAATAGACAAGACCTACTCCTTGCTCAACGAAATGGACTCAACACCCCATATTCAACGCCTGGGAATATACCTGACAAGTAAGAATCTTAAAACCCATGCGTTTATATGTCTCCATAAGGAAATCAAGCGTGTGTACAGCGGCCTAAACGCAGCAGTGAAAATCCGATAAATCCCATTATCAAAGTAAATTTCAAAAACAAAACACAATGACAGTGAAATAGAGAACAATTCTTAAATAATTCATTCAGGGCTTGTGATGCAACCTGGATTTACCACATCTACACCCAGAGCTTGGTGAGACATAAGGCTGGACACTTCGGGCTGATAGCATTGGTGAGGTTCGGTGAGCAAACGCAGACCCTTTGAAGTCATACTGCATGGTACCCATTCCATGGGTCACAACTCTCCAGGTTTAAAGGATTCTTCCTTCAGCTAAAACATGCATGGGAAACACAGAGTATGGTCCACCGTGTGATTGGGAAACGTTTTCAAATGCATCTCACTTTTCGTCCCCGGGCACTCGGGTTCACCATTCCAGACGCTTTACTAACACTCTCCCCACTTGGAGAGTCAGTGCCTTTAACCTCCTGTTTGGCACAGTTTGCAATTTCTGCCCAAGATGAACAGGAATAGGGAGAACCAATGATAGACTAGCTGTAGGTGTCTGCACGGGCAAACGGAACGCTCATTTCCCACCAGGAAGAGCAATTAACCAAAGGCTCAGTGTGCCCTGCCGGAAACAGATTAGGGCCTGAAGCACTCCTTCGTTTTTGCAGACAGCTCACAAGAAAGCGAGTTGAAGAAAGGAGCTCAGGGGCACTGTAATTCACAAAGCTGCAGAGTTATGAATGACAGCTATCGTCCAAAAATGTATTGAAGTAAGTCTTCGAACAGGACTTGAAAGCGAGGCAGAATTTCAGGAAAACGATTTCAGGGGGTAGACTGGAATTGCACTTAAAGCATAGGAAAAGAGGCAGAATGTCGACAATGATGCACTTGGCCAAAAAGGGCGTATGCGTTTTCTCCTGAATATATTCAGGACAAAACGCATACGCCCTTTTGGCCAACCAAGCAAGCGTGTAAAGGAAATCTGCACTACAATGAAGTCTCACTGCCCCCCGGTCAAAAGGGCCATCTGAAAAAAGTGTAAAATCCAGAAAGGCAGGACAGGTCATGGAGAACTGGGAGCCTTGTTATGCTGATGGGCGGGATGTAAATTGGCAACAGCCACTCTGGAGAAGTGTATGCTGTTTCCTGAAACATGTAGGAAACAAAGCAACACAGCCTCTGGCACTTCCACTTACGGTCGTATAGCTTAGGGAAATTAAATCAAAAACACACAGCCACCCCAATGTTTGGGATGGCTCTGTTTACAAGAACCTCGTCTACCGTACAAGTTAAATATCCTAGAAAGCAAAAAATGGATAAAGAAGTCGTGGTACGCACGTACAATGGAATATCACTCAGCAATGAAATCTACGTCATCAGGCCTGTAGCAGCATAATGAGTGGATTCAGGTACGATGATTCTACGAGAAATAAGTCACACAGAAAAAGAAACATCGTAAGATATCACTAATACACGGAATGTAAACTTGGCTACACATGAACTGAATTACAAAACAGAACAGGGTCTCAAATTTAGAAAACCAACTTATGCTTGCTTACGGGGAAAGGTGAGTTGGGGTGCTGCATAAAACCAGAGATTGAAATTAGCACAGATACCGTTCCATAAGCCAAATATATAATAGACAAGACCTACTCCTTGCTCAACGAAATGGACTCAACACCCCATATTCAACGCCTGGGAATATACCTGACAAGTAAGAATCTTAAAACCCATGGATTTATATGTCTCCATAAGGAAATCAAGCGTGTGTACAGCGGGCTAAACGCAGCAGTGAAAATTCGATAAATCCCATTATCATAATAAATTTCAAAAACAAAACACAATGACAGTGAAATAGAGAGCAATTCTTAAATAATTCATTAAGGGCTTGTGACGCAACTTGGATTTACCACATCTACACCCAGAGCTGGGTGAGACATAAGGCTGGACACTTCGGGCTGATAGCATTGGTGAGGTTCGTTGAGCAAACGCAGACCCTTTGAAGTCATACTGCATGGTACCCATTCCATGGGTCCCAACTCTCCAGGTTTAAAGGATTCTTCCTTCAGCTAAAACATGCATGGGAATCCCAGAGTATTGTCCACCGTGTGATTGGGAAATGTTTTCAAATGCATCTCAGTTTTCGTCCCCTGGTACTCCGGTTCACCATTCCAGACGAATTACTAACACTCTCCCCACTTGGAGAGTCAGTGCCTTTAACCTCCTGTTTGACACAGTTTGCAAATTCTGCGCAAGATGAACAGGAATAGGGAGAACCAATGAGAGACTAGCTGTAGGTGTCTGCTCGGGCAAACGTAATGCTCATTTCCCACCAGGAAGAGGAATTAACCAAAGGCTCAGCGTGCCCTGTCGGAAACGGATTAGGGCCTGAAGAAATCCTGCGGTTTTGCGGCCATCTCACAAGAAAGCGAGTTGAAGAAAGGAGCTCAGGGGCACTGTAATTCACAAAACTGCAGAGTTATGAATGACAGCTATCGTCCAAAAATGTATTGAAGTAAGTCTTCGAAGAGGACTTGAAAGCGGAGCAGAATTTCAGGAAAACGATTTCAGGGGGTAGACTGGAATTGCATTTAAAGCATAGGAAAAGAGACAGAATGTCGACAACGATGCACTTGGCCAAAAAGGGCGTATGAGTGTTTTCCTGAATATATTCAGGAAAAAGCGCATACACCATTTTTGGCCAACCAAGCAAGCGTGTAAAGGAAATCTGCACTACAATGAAGTCTCACGGCCACCCGGTCAAAAGGGCCATCTGAAAAACTGTAAAATCCAGGAACGCAGGACAAGTCATGGAGAACAGGGAGCCTGGTTATGCTGATGGGCGGGATGTAAATTGCCAAGAGCCACTCTGGAGAAGTGTATGGTGTTTCCTGAAACCCGTAGGAAACAAAGCAACACAGCCTATGGCACTTCCACTTATGGTCCTATAGCTTAGGGAAATTAAAATCAAAAACACACAGCCACCCCAAAGTTTGGGATGGCTCTGTTTACAAGAACCTCGTCTACGGTACAGTTAAATATCCGAGAAAGCAAAAAATGGATAAAGAAGTTGTGTAACGTACGTACAATGGAATATCACTCAGCAATGAAATCTGCATCATCAGGCCCGTAGCGGCATAATGAGTGGATTCAGGTACGAGGATTCTACGAGAAGTAATTCACACAGAAAAAGAAACATCATAAGATATCACTAACACACGGAATGTAAACTTGACTACACATGAACTGAATTACAAAACAGAACAGGGTCTCAAATTTAGAAAACAAAATTATGCTTGCTTATGGGGAAAGGTGAGTTGGGGTGCTGCATAAAACCAGAGATTGAAATTAGCACAGATACCGTTCCATAAGCCAAATATATAATAGACAAGACCTACTCCTTGCTCAACGAAATGGACTCAACACCCCATATTCAACGCCTGGGAATATACCTGACAAGTAAGAATCTTAAAACCCATGGATTTATATGTCTCCATAAGGAAATCAAGCGTGTGTACAGCAGCCTAAACGCAGCAGTGAAAATCCGATAAATCCCATTATCAAAGTAAATTTCAAAAACAAAACACAATGACAGTGAAATAGAGAGCAATTCTTAAATAATTCATTCAGGGCTTGTGATGCAATCTGGATTTACCACATCTACACCCAGAGCTTGGTGAGACATAAGGCTGGACACTTCGGGCTGATAGCATTGGTGAGGTTCGGTGAGCAAACGCAGACCCTTTGAAGTCATACTGCATGGTACCCATTCCATGGGTCACAACTCTCCAGGTTTAAAGGATTCTTCCTTCAGCTAAAACATGCATGGGAAACACAGAGTATGGTCCACCGTGTGATTGGGAAACGTTTTCAAATGCATCTCACTTTTCGTCCCCGGGTACTCGGGTTCACCATTCCAGACGCTTTACTAACACTCTCCCCACTTGGAGAGTCAGTGCCTTTAACCTCCTGTTTGGCACAGTTTGCAATTTCTGCCCAAGATGAACAGGAATAGGGAGAACCAATGATAGACTAGCTGTAGGTGTCTGCACGGGCAAACGGAACGCTCATTTCCCACCAGGAAGAGCAATTAACCAAAGGCTCAGTGTGCCCTGCCGGAAACAGATTAGGGCCTGAAGCACTCCTTCGTTTTTGCAGACAGCTCACAAGAAAGCGAGTTGAAGAAAGGAGCTCAGGGGCACTGTAATTCACAAAGCTGCAGAGTTATGAATGACAGCTATCGTCCAAAAATGTATTGAAGTAAGTCTTCGAACAGGACTTGAAAGCGAGGCAGAATTTCAGGAAAACGATTTCAGGGGGTAGACTGGGATTGCACTTAAAGCATAGGAAAAGAGGCAGAATGTCGACAATGATGCACTTGGCCAAAAAGGGCGTATGCGTTTTCTCCTGAATATATTCAGGACAAAACGCATACGCCCTTTTGGCCAACCAAGCAAGCGTGTAAAGGAAATCTGCACTACAATGAAGTCTCACTGTCCCCCGGTCAAAAGGGCCATCTGAAAAAAGTGTAAAATCCAGAAAGGCAGGACAGGTCATGGAGAACTGGGGGCCTTGTTATGCTGATGGGCGGGATGTAAATTGCCAACAGCCACTCTGGAGAAGTGTATGCTGTTTCCTGAAACATGTAGGAAACAAAGCAACACAGCCTCTGGCACTTCCACTTACGGTCGTATAGCTTAGGGAAATTAAATCAAAAACACACAGCCACCCCAAAGTTTCGGTCGGCTCTGTTTACAAGAACCTCGTCTACCGTACAAGTTAAATATCCGAGAAAGCAAAAAATGGATAAAGAAGTTGTGGTACGCACGTACAATGGAATATCACTCAGCAATGAAATCTACGTCATCAGGCCTGTAGCAGCATAATGAGTGGATTCAGGTACGATGATTCTACCAGAAATAAGTCACACAGAAAAAAAAACATCGTAAGATATCACTAATACACGGAATGTAAACTTGGCTACACATGAACTGAATTACAAAACAGAACAGGGTCTCAAATTTAGAAAACCAACTTATGCTTGCTTATGGGGAAAGGTTAGTTGGGGTGCTGCATAAAACCAGAGATTGAAATTAGCACAGATACCGTTCCATAAGCCAAATATATAATAGACAAGACCTACTCCTTGCTCAACGAAATGGACTCAACACCCCATATTCAACGCCTGGGAATATACCTGACAAGTAAGAATCTTAAAACCCATGGATTTATATGTCTCCATAAGGAAATCAAGCGTGTGTACAGCGGGCTAAACGCAGCAGTGAAAATTCGATAAATCCCATTATCATAATAAATTTCAAAAACAAAACACAATGACAGTGAAATAGAGAGCAATTCTTAAATAATTCTTTAAGGGCTTGTGACGCAACTTGGATTTACCACATCTACACCCAGAGCTGGGTGAGACATAAGGCTGGACACTTCGGGCTGATAGCATTGGTGAGGTTCGTTGAGCAAACGCAGACACTTTGAAGTCATACTGCATGGTACCCATTCCATGGGTCCCAACTCTCCAGGTTTAAAGGATTCTTCCTTCAGCTAAAACATGCATGGGAATCCCAGAGTATTGTCCACCGTGTGATTGGGAAATGTTTTCAAATGCATCTCAGTTTTCGTCCCCTGGTACTCCGGTTCACCATTCCAGACGAATTACTAACACTCTCCCCACTTGGAGAGTCAGTGCCTTTAACCTCCTGTTTGGCACAGTGTGCAAATTCTGCGCAAGATGAACAGGAATAGGGAGAACCAATGAGAGACTAGCTGTAGGTGTCTGCTCGGGCAAACGTAATGCTCATTTCCCACCAGGAAGAGGAATTAACCAAAGGCTCAGCGTGCCCTGTCGGAAACGGATTAGGGCCTGAAGAAATCCTGCGGTTTTGCGGCCAGCTCACAAGAAAGCGAGTTGAAGAAAGGAGCTCAGGGGCACTGTAATTCACAAAGCTGCAGAGTTATGAATGACAGCTATCGTCCAAAAATGTATTGAAGTAAGTCTTCGAACAGGACTTGAAAGCGAGGCAGAATTTCAGGAAAACGATTTCAGGGGGTAGACTGGAATTGCACTTAAAGCATAGGAAAAGAGGCAGAATGTCGACAATGATGCACTTGGCCAAAAAGTGCGTATGCGTTTTCTCCTGAATATATTCAGGACAAAACGCATACGCCCTTTTGGCCAACCAAGCAAGCGTGTAAAGGAAATCTGCACTACAATGAAGTCTCACTGTCCCCCGGTCAAAAGGGCCATCTGAAAAAAGTGTAAAATCCAGAAAGGCAGGACAGGTCATGGAGAACTGGGAGCCTTGTTATGCTGATGGGCGGGATGTAAATTGCCAACAGCCACTCTGGAGAAGTGTATGCTGTTTCCTGAAACATGTAGGAAACAAAGCAACACAGCCTATGGCACTTCCACTTACGGTCGTATAGCTTAGGGAAATTAAATCAAAAACACACAGCCACCCCAATGTTTGGGATGGCTCTGTTTACAAGAACCTCGTCTACCGTACAAGTTAAATATCCGAGAAAGCAAAAAATGGATAAAGAAGTTGTGGTACGCACGTACAATGGAATATCACTCAGCAATGAAATCTACGTAATCAGGCCTGTAGCAGCATAATGAGTGGATTCAGGTACGATGATTCTACCAGAAATAAGTCACACAGAAAAAGAAATATCGTAAGATATCACTAATACACGGAATGTAAACTTGGCTACACATGAACTGAATTACAAAACAGAACAGGGTCTCAAATTTTGAAAACCAACATATGCTTGCTTATGGGGAAAGGTTAGTTGGGGTGCTGCATAAAACCAGAGATTGAAATTAGCACAGATACCGTTCCATAAGCCAAATATATAATAGACAAGACCTACTCCTTGCTCAACGAAATGGACTCAACACCCCATATTCAACGCCTGGGAATATACCTGACATGTAAGAATCTAAAAACCCATGGATTTATATGTCTCCGTAAGAGTATCAAGCGTGTGTACAGTGGCATAAAGGCAGCCGTGAAAATCCAATAAATCCCACTATCAAAATAATTTTCAAATACAAAACACAATGACAGTGAAATAGAGAGCAATTCTTAAATAATTCATTCAGGGCTTGTGATGCAACCTGGATTTACCACATCTACACCCAGAGCTGAGTGAGACATAAGGCTGGACACTTCGGGCTGATAGCATTGGTGAGGTTCGGTGAGCAAATGCAGACCCTTTGAAGTCATACTGCATGGTACCCTTTCCATGGGTCCCAACTCTACAGGTTTAAGGGATTCTTCCTTCAGCTAAAACATGCATGGGAAACCCAGAGTATGGTCCACCGTGTGATTGGGAAATGTTTTCAAATCCATCTCAGTTTTCGTCCCCTTGTACCCGCGTTCACCATTCCAGATGCTTTACTAACACTCTCCCCACCTGCAGAGTCAGTGCCTTTAACCTCCTGTTTGGCACAGTTTGCAAAATCTGCGCAAGGTGAACAGGAAAAGGGAGAACCAATGAGAGACTAGCTGTATGTGTCTGCACGGGCAAATGTAATGCTCATTTCCCACCAGGAAGAGGAATTAACCAAAGGCTCAGCATGCCCTGCTGGAAACAGATTAGGGCCTAAAGCAATCCTGCGGTTTTGCTGCCAGCTCACAAGGAAACGAGTTGAAGAATGTAGCTCAAGGGCACTCTAATTCACAAACATGCAGAGTTATGAATGACAGCTATCGTCCAAAAATATATTGAAGTAAGTCTGCGAAGAGAACTTGAAAGACGGCAGAATTTCAGGAAAGCGATTTCAGGGGATAGAATGGAATTGCACTTAAAGCATAGGAAAAGAGGCAGAATGGCGACAATGATGCACTTGGCCAAAAACGGCGTATGAGTTTTTTCCTGAATATATTCAGGAAAAAACGCATACGCACTTTTTGGCCAACCAAGCAAGCATGTTAAAGAAATCTGCACTACAATGAAGTCTCACTGCCCCCTGGTCAAAAGGGCCATCTGAAAAAAGTGTAAAATCCAGAAAGGCAGTACAGGCCATGGAGAACAGGGAGCCTTGTTATGCTGATGGGCGGGATGTAAATTACTAACAGCCACTCTGGAGAAGTGTATGGTATTTCCTGGAACACCTAAAAAACAAAGCAACGGAGCCTACGGCACTTCCACTTATGGTCCTATAGCTTAGGGAAATTAAAATCAAAAACACACAGCCACCCCAAGTTTCGGACGGCTCTGTTTACAAGAACCTCGTCTACGGTACAAGTTAAATATCCCAGAATGTGAAAAATGGATAAAGAAGTTGTGGTACGTACGTACAATGGAATAACACTGAGCAATGAAATCTATGTCATCAGGCCCGTCGCAGCATAATGAGTGGATTCAGGTACGATGATTCTAAGTGAAATAAGTCACACAGAAAATGAAACATCATAAGATATCACTAATACACGGAATGTAAACTTCGCTACACATGAACTGAATTACAAAACAGAACAGGGTCTCAAATTTAGAAAACCAACTTATTCTTGCTTATGGGGAAAGGTGATTTGGGGTGCTGTATAAAACCAGAGATAGAAATTAGCACAGATACCTTTCCATAAGCCAAATATGTAATAGTCAAGACCTACTGCTTGCTCAACGAAATGGACTAAACACCCCATATTCAACGCCTAGGAATACACCTGACTAGTAAGAATCTTCAAACCCATGGATTTATATGTCTCCATAAGAGAATGAAGCGTGTGTACAGCGGCATGAATGCAGCAGAGAAAATCCGATAAATCCCATTATCAAAATGAATTACAAAAACAAAACACAAGGACAGTGAAATAGAGAGCAATTCTTAAATAATTCATTCAGGGCTTCTGATGCAACCTGGATTTACCACATCTACATCCAGAGCTGAGTGAGACATAAGGTTCGGCACTTCGGGCTGATAGCATTGGTGAGGTTCGATGAACAAATGCAGACCCTTTGAAGGCATACTGCATGGTACCCATTCCATGGGTCCCAACTCTCCAGGTTTAAGGGATTCTTCCTTCAGCTAATACATGCATGGGAAACCCACAGTATGGTGCACCGTGTGACCGGCAAACGTTTTCAAATGCATCTCAGTTTTCCTCCCCTTTTACTCGGGTTCACCATTCCAGACCCTTTACTAACAGTCTCCATACTTGGAGAGTCAGTGCTTTAACCTCCTCTTTGGCACAGTTTGCAATTTCTGCTCAAGATGAACAGGAATAGGGAGAACCAATGAGAGACTAGCTGTAGGTGTCTGCACGGGTAAATTTAACGCTCATTTCCCGCCAGGAAGAGGAAATAACCTAAGGCTCAACATGCCGTGCTGGAAGCAGATTAGGGCCTGAAGCAATCCTGTGGGTTTGCGACCAGCTCACAAGATAGCGAGTTGAAGAAAGGAGCTCAGGGACTCTGTAACTCACAAACCTGTAGAGTTATAAATGACAGCTATCGTCCAAAAATATATTGAAGGAAGGCTGCGAAGAGAACTTGAAAGCGGTGCAGAATTGCAGGAAAACGATTTCAGGGGGTAGACGGGAATTGCATTTAAAGCATAGGAAAAGAGGCAGAACGTCGACAATGATGCTCTTGGCCAAAAAGGGCGTAGGCGTTTTTTCCTGAATATACAGGAAAAAACGCATACGCCCTTTTTGGCCAACCAAGCAAGCATGTTAAAGAAATCTGCACTACAATGAAGTCTCACTGCCCCACGGTCAAAAGGGCCATCTGAAAAAAGTGTAAAATCCAGAAAGGCAGCACAGGCCATGGAGAACAGGGAGCATTGTTATGCTGATGGGTGGGATGTAAATTGCCAACAGCCACTCTGGAAAAGTGTATGGTGTTTCCTGGAACACCTAAAAAACAAAGCAACGGAGCCTACGGCACTTCCAATTATGGTCGTATAGCTTAGGGAAATTAAAATCAAAAACACACAGCCACCCCAAAGTTTCGGACGGCTCTGTTTACAAGAACCTCGCCTACAGTACACGTTAAATATCCCAGAATATGAAAAATGGATAAAGAAGTTGTGGTACGTACGTACAATGGAATACAACTCAGCAATGAAATCTATGTCATCAGGCCCGTCGCGGCATAATGAGTGGATTCAGGTACGATGATTCTAAGAGAAATGAGTCACACAGAAAATGAAACATCATAAGATATCACTAATACACGGAATGTAAACTTGGCTACACATGAACTGAATTACAAAACAGAACAGGGTCTCAAATTTAGAAAACCAACTTATGCTTGCTTAAGGGGAAAGGTGAGTTGGGGTGCTGCATAAAACCAGAGATAGAAATTAGCACAGATACCATTCCATAAGCCAAATATGTAATAGTCAAGACCTACCCCTTGCTCAACGAAATGGACTAAACACGCCATATTCAACGCCTAGGAATACACCTGACTAGTAAGAATCTTCAAACCCATGGATTTATATGTCTCCGTAAGAGAATGAAGCCTGTGTAAAGCGGCATGAATGCAGCAGAGAAAATCCGATAAATCCCATTATCAAAATGAATTACAAAAAAAACACACAAGGACAGTGAAATAGAGAGCAATTCTTAAATAATTCATTCAGGGCTTGTGATGCAACCTGGATTTACCACATCTACACCCAGAGCTGGATGAGACATAAGGCTGGACACTTCAGGCTGATAGCATTTGTGAGGTTCGGTGAGCAAACGCAGACCCTTTGAAGTCATACTGCATGGTACCCATTCCATGGGTCCCAACTCTCCAGGTTTAAGGGATTCTTCCTTCAGCTAAAACATGCATGGGAAACCCAGAGTATGGTCCACCGTGTGATTGGGAAACGTTTTCAAATGCATCTCAGGTTTCGTCCCCTGGTACTCGGGTTCACCGTTCCAGACGCTTTACTAACACTCTCCCCACTTGGAGAGTCAGTGCCTTTAACCTCCTGTTTGTCACAGTTTGCAATTTCTGCACAAGATGAACAGGAATACGGAGAACCAATGAGAGACTAGCTGTAGGTGTCTGCACAGGCAAATGGAACGCTCATTTCCCACCAGGAAGAGGGATTAACCAAAGGCTCAGCGTGCCCTGCCTGAACCAGATTAGGGCCTGAAGCAATCCTGCGGTTTTGCGGCCAGCTCACAAGAAAGCGAGTTGAAGAAAGGAGCTCAGGGGCACTGTAATTCACAAACCTGCAGAGTTATGAATGACAGCTATCGTCCAAAAATGTATTGAAGTAAGTCTTCAAAGAGGACTTGAAAGCGGGGCAGAATTTCAGGAAAACGATTTCAGGGGGTAGACTGGAATTGCACTTAAAGCATAGGAAAAGAGGCAGAATGTCCACAATGATGCACTTGGCCAAAAAGGGCGTATGCGTGTTTTCCTGAATATATTCAGGAAAAAACGCATACGCCCTTTTTGGCCAACCAAGCAAGCGTGTAAAGGAAATCTGCACTACAATGAAGTCTCCCTGCCCCGCGGTCAAAAGGGCCATCTGAAAAAAGTGTAAAATCCAGAAAGGCAGGACAGGTCATGAAGAAGAGGGAGCCTTGTTATGCTGATGGGCGGGATGTAAATTGCCAACAGCCACTCTGGAGGAGTGTATGGTGTTTCCTAAAACACGTAGGAAACAAAGCAACACAGCCTATGGCTCTTCCACATAGGGTCCTATAGCTTAGGGAAATTAAAATCAAAAACACACAGCCACCCCAAAGTTTGGGACGGCTCTGTTTACAAGGACCTCGTCTACGGTGCAAGTTAAATATCCGAGAAAGCGAAAAATGGATAAAGAAATTGTGGTACGTACGTATAATGGAATATCACTCAGCAATGAGATCTACGTCATCAGGCCCGTAGCGGCATAATGAGTGGATTCAGGTACGACGATTCTACGAGAAATAAGTCACACAGAAAAAGAAACATCATAAGATATCACTAATACACGGAACGTAAACTTGTCTACACATGAACTGAATTACAAAACAGAACAGGGTCTCAAATTTAGAAAACCAACTTATGCTTGCTTATGGGGAAAGGTGAGTTGGGGTGCTGCATCAAACCAGAGATTGAAATTAGCACAGATACCGTTCCATAAGCCAAATATATAATAGACTAGACCTACTCCTTGCTCAACGAAATGGACTCAACACCACATATTCAACGCCTGGGAATATACCTGACAAGTAAGAATCTTAAGACCCATGGATTTATATGTCTCCATAAGGAAATCAAGCATGTGTACAGCGGCCTAAACGCAGCAGTGAAAATCCGATAAATCCCATTCTCAAAATAAATTTCACAAACACAACACAATGATAATGAAATAGGAGAGCAATTCTTAAATAATTCATTCAGGGCTTGTGATGCAACCTGGATTTACCACATCTACACCCAGAGCTGGGTGAGACATAAGGCTGGACACTTTGGGCTGATAGCATTGGTGAGGTTCGGTGAGCAAACGCAGACCCTTTGAAGTCAGACTGAATGGTACCCATGCCATGGGTCCCAACTCGCCAGGTTTAAGGGATTCTTCCTTCAGCTAAAACATGCATGGGAAACCCAGAGTATGGTCCACCGTGTGATTGGGAAACGTTTTCAAATGCATCTCAGGTATCGACCCCTGGTACTCGGGTGCACCATTCCAGACGCTTTACTAACACTCTCCCCACTTGGAGAGTCAGTGCCTTTAACCTGCTGTTTGGCACAGTTAGCAATTTCTGCGCAAGATGAACAGGAATAGGGAGAACCAATGAGAGACCAGCTGTAGGTGTCTGCACGGGCAAATGGAACGCTCATTTCCCACCAGGAAGAGGAATTAACCAAAGGCTCAGCGTGCCCTGCTGTAACCAGATTAACGCCTGAAGCAATCCTGCGGTTTTGCGACCAGCTCACAAGAAAGCGAGTTGAAGAAAGGAGCCCAGGGGCACTGTAATTCACAAACCTGCAGAGTTATGAATGACAGCTATCGTCCAAAAATGTATTGAAGTAAGTCTTCGAAGAGGACTTGAAAGCGGGGCAGAATTTCAGGAAAACGATTTCAGGGGGTAGACTGGAATTGCACTTAAAGCATAGGAAAAGAGGCAGAATGTCCACAATGATGCACTTGGCCAAAAAGGGGGTATGCGGTTTTTCCTGAATATATTCAGGAAAAAATGTATACACTCTTTTTGGCCAACCAAGCAAGCGTGTAAAGAAAATCTGCACTAAAATGAAGTCTCACTGTCCCCCGGTCAAAAGGGCCATCTGAAAAAAGTGTAAAATCCAGAAAGGCAGGACAGGTCATGGAGAACAGGCAGCCTTGTTATGCTGATGGGCGGGATATAAATTGCCAACAGCCACTCTGGAGAAGTGTATGGTGTTTCCTGAAACACATAGGAAACAAAGCAACACAGCCTATGGCACTTCCACTTATGGTCCTATAGTTTAGGGAAATTAAAATCAAAAACACACAGCCACCCCAATGTTTGGGACGGCTCTGTTTACAAGAACCTTGTCTACGGTACAAGTTAAATATCCGAGAAAGCAAAAAATGGATAAAGAAGTTGTGGTACGTACGTACAATGGAATATCACTCAGCCATGAGATCTACGTCATCAGGCACGTAGCGGCATAATGAGTGGATTCAGGTACGACGATTCTACGAGAAATAAGTCACACAGAAAAAAAAACATCATAAGATATCACTAATACACGGAACGTAAACTTGTCTACACATGAACTGAATTACAAAACAGAACAGGGTCTCAAATTTAGAAAACCAACTTGTGCTTGCTTATGGGGAAAGGTGAGTTGGGGTGCTGCATCAAACCAGAGATTGAAATTAGCACAGATACCGTTCCATTAGCGAAATATATAATTGACAACACCTACTCCTTGCTCAACGACATGGACTCAACACCCCATATTCAACGCCTGGGAATATACCTGACAAGTAAGAATCTTAAGACCCATGGATTTATATGTCTCCATAAGGAAATCAAGCGTGTGTACAGCGACCTAATCGCAGCAGTGAAAATCCGATAAATCCCATTATCAAAATAAATTTCAAAAACACAACACAATGACAGTGAAATAGAGAGCAATTCTTAAATAATTCATTCAGGTCTTGTGATGCAACCTGGATTTACCACATCTACACCCAGAGCTGGGTGAGACATAAGGCTGGACACTTCGGGCTGATAGCATTGGTGAGGTTCAGTGAGCAAACGCAGACCCTTTGAAGTCATACTGCATGGTTCCCATTCCATGGGTCCCAACTCTCCAGGTTTAAGGGATTCTTCCTTCAGCTAAACATGCATGGGAAACCCAGAGTATGTTCCACCTTGTGATTGGGAAACGTTTTCAAATGCATCTCAGGTTTCGTCCCCTGGTACTCGGGTTCACCGTTCCAGACGCTTTACTAACACTCTCCCCACTTGGAGAGTCAGTGCCTTTAACCTGCTGTTTGGCACAGTTTGCTATTTCTGCGCAAGATGTACAGGAATAGGGAGAACCAATGAGAGACTAGTTGTAGGTGTCTGCACGGGCAAATGGAACGCTCATTTCCCACCAGGCAGAGGAATTAACCAAAGGCTCAGCGTGCCCTGCCGGAACCAGATTAGGTCCTGAAGCAATCCTGCGGTTTTGCGGCCAGCTCACAAGAAAGCGAGTTGAAGAAAGGAGCTCAGGGGCACTGTAATTCACAAACCTGCAGAGTTATGAATGACAGCTATCGTCCAAAAATGTATTGAAGTAAGTCTTCAAAGAGGACTTAAAGTGGGGCAGAATTTCAGGAAAACGATTTCAGGGGGTAGACTGGATTGCAGTTAAAGCATAGGAAAAGTGGCCGAATGTCGACAATGATGCACTTGGCCAAAAAGGGCGTATGCGTTTTTTCCTGAGTATATTCAGGAAAAGACGCATACGCACTTTTTGGACAACCAAGCCAAGTGTGTAAAGGAAATCTGCACTACAATGAAGTCTCCTGCCCCCCGGTCAAAAGGGCCTTCTGAATAAAGTGTAAAATCCAGAAAGGCAGGACAGGTCATGGAGAAGGGGGAGCCTTGTTATGCTGATGGCCGGGATGTAAATTGCCAACAGCCACTCTGGAGAAGTGTATGGTGTTTCCTGAAACACGTAGGAAACAAAGCAACACAGCCTATGGCACTTCCACTTAGGGTCCTATAGCTTAGGGAAATGAAAATCAAAAACACACAGCCACCCCAAAGTTTGGGCGGCTCTGTTTACAAGAACCTCGTCTACGGTACAAGTTAAATATCCGAGAAAGCAAAAAATGGATAAAGATATTTTGGTACGTACGTACAATGGAATATCACTCAGCAATGACATCTAGGTCATCAGGCCCGTAGCGGCATAATGAGTGGATTCAGGTACGACGATTCTACGAGAAATAAGTCACACAGAAAAAGAAACATCCTAAGATATCACTAATACACGGAACGTAGACTTGGCTAAACATGAACTGAATTACAAAACCGAACAGGGTCTCAAATTTAGAAAACCAACTTATGCTTGCTTATGGGGAAAGGTGAGTTGGGGTGCTGCATCAAACCAGAGATTGAAATTAGCACAGACACCGTTCCATAAGCCAAATATATAACAGACAAGACCTACTCCTTGCTCAACGAAATGGACTCAACACTCCATTTTCAACGTCTGGGAATATACCTGACAAGTAAGAATCTTAAGACCCATGGATTTATATGTCTCCATAAGGAAATCAAGCGTGTGTACAGCGGCCTAAACGCAGCAATGAAAATCCGATAAATCCCATTATCAAAATAAATTTCAAAAACAAACACAATGACAGTGAAATAGAGAGCAATTCTTAAATAATTCATTCAGGTCTTGTGATGCAACCTGGATTTACCACATCTACACCCAGAGCTGGGTGAGACATAAGGCTGGACACTTCGGGCTGATAGCATTGGTGAGGTTCGGTGAGCAAACGCAGACCGTTTGAAGTCATACTGCATGGTACCCATTCCAAGGGTCCCAACACTACAGGTTTAAGGGATTCTTCCTTCAGCTACAACATGCATGGGAAACCCAGAGTATGGTGCACCGTGTTATTGGGAAAGGTTTTCAAATGCATCTCAGGTTTCGTCCCCTGGTACTCGGGTTCACCGTTCCAGACGCTTTACTAACACTCTCCCCACTTGGAGAGTCAGTGCCTTTAACCTCCTGTTTTGCACAGTTTGCAATTTCTGCCCAAGATGAACAGGAATAGGGAGAACCAATGAGAGACTAGCTGTAGGTGTCTGCACGGGCAAATGGAACGCTCATTTCCCACCAGGAAGAGGAATTAACCAAAGGCTCAGCATGCCCTGCCGGAAGCAGATTAGGGCCTGAAGCAATCCTGCGGTTTGCGGCCAGCTCACAAGAAAGCGAGTTGAAGAAAGGAGCTCAGGGGCACTGTAATTCACAAACCTGCAGAGTTAAGAATGACAGCTATCGTCCAAAAATGTATTGAAGTAAGTCTTCGAAGAGGACTTGAAAGCGGGGCAGAATTTCAGGAAAACGATTTCATGGGGTAGACTGGAATTGCACTTAAAGCATAGGAAAAGAGGCAGAATGTCGACAATGATGCACTTGGCCAAAAAGGGCGTATGCGTTTTTTCCTGAATATATTCAGGAAAAAACGCATACGCCCTTTTTGGCCAACCAAGCAAGCCTGTAAAGGAAATCTGCACTACAATGAAGTCTCACAGCCCCCCGGTCAAAAGGGCCATCTGAAAAAAGTGTAAAATCCAGAAAGGCAGGACAGGTCATGGAGAACAGGGAGCCTTGTTATGCTGATGGGCGGGATGTAAATTGCCAACAGCCACTCTGGAGAAGTGTATGGTGTTTCCTGAAACACTTAGGAAAAAAAGCAACACAGCCTATGGCACTTCCACTTATGGTCCTATAGCTTAGGGAAATTAAAATCAAAAACACACAGCCACCCCAAAGTTTGGGACGGCTCTGTTTACAAGAATCTCGTCTACGGTACAAGTTAAATATCTGAGAAAGCAAAAAATGGATAAAGAAGTTGTGGTACGTACATACAATGGAATATCACTCAGCAATGAGATCTACGTCATCAGGCCCGTAGCGGCATAATGAGTGGATTCAGGTACGACGATTCTACGAGAAATAAGTCACACAGAAAAAGAAACATCATAAGATACCACTAATACACGGAACGTAAACTTCGCTACACATGAACTGAATTACAAAACAGAACAGGGTCTCAAATTTAGAAAACCAACTTATGCTTGCTTATGGGGAAAGGTGAGTTGGGGTGCTGCATCAAACCAGAGATTGAAATTAGCACAGATACCGTTCCATAAGCCAAATATATAATAGAAAATACCTACTCCCTGCTCAACGAAATGGACTCAACACCCCATATTCAACGCCTGGGAATATACCTGACAAGTAAGAATCTTAAAACCCATGGATGTATATGTCTCCATAAGGAAATCAAGCGTGTGTACAGCGGCCTAAACGCAGCATTGAAAATCCGATAAATCCCATTATCAAAATAAATTTCAAAAACAAAACACAATGACAGTGAAATAGAGAGCAATTCTTAAATAAATCATTCAGGTCTTGTGATGCAACCTGGATTTACCACATCTACACCCAGAGCTGGGTGAGACATAAGGCTGGACACTTTGGGCTGATAGCATTGTTGAGGTTCGGTGATCAAAAGCAGACCCTTTGAAGTCATACTGCATGGTACCCATTCCATGGGTCCCAACTCTCCAGGTTTAAGGGATTCTTCCTTCAGCTAAAACATGCATGGGAAACCCAGAGTATGGTCCACCATGTGATTGGGAAACGTTTTCAAATGCATCTCAGGTTTCGACCCATGGTACTCGGGTTCAACGTTCCAGACACTTTACTAACACTCTCCCCACTTGGAGAGTCAGTGCCTTTAACCTGCTGTTTGGCACAGTTTGCAATTTCTACGCAAGATGAACAGGAATAGGGAGAACCAATGAGAGACTAGCTGTAGGTGTCTGCACGGGCAAATTTAACGCTCATTACCAACCAGGAAGAGGAATTAGCCAAAGGCTCAGCATGCCGTGCCGGAACCAGATTAGTGCCTGAAGCAATCCTGCGGTTTTGCGGCCAGCTCACAAGAAAGCGAGTTGAAGAAAGGAGCTCAGGGGCACTGTAATTCACAAACCTGCAGAGTTATGAATGACAGCTATCATCCAAAAATATATTGAAGTAAGGCTACAAAGAGGACTTGAACATGGGGCAGAATTCCAGGACTACGATTTCAAGAGGTAGACGGGAAATCCTCTGAAAGTATAGGAAAAGAGTCAGAATGTCGACAATGATGCACTTGGTCAAAAAGGGCATATGCGTTTTTTCCAGGTCCCTCATTAAAGAGGGTAGGAGGCTCCCAGTATGCTTCAGTGTCCAACAGAAAACCCACGTCGCCAAGGCGACGTGAGCCAGCCATGCAGGAGTGACCTCACATCAGAGGGCCCACCTCACAGAAGGGTAAGGAACCCAGGAAGGATCAGACCCTCACCAGAGTGCCCACAACAGCAAGGGGCTGGGAACCAGGCAGGAGTGTCCTCACACCCATTGGACCACATCATCGAAAGTTGAGGTACCCAGCACATGTGGCCTCAAACCAGAGGACCCACATCACCATGGGTCTCGGAGCGAGGCAGGCAGGATTAACGTCCCAACACATGGCCCATTGTATAAAAAAGGTGAGGAATCCAGCCGTTGGAACATCCCAGCAGGCGGCCCAGATCACCGAGGCTATGGGATCCAGGCAGTGATGAACTCACAACAGAGGGCCCTCATCGTGATACTGTAAGCAACCCAGCCGTTGTGACCTCAGAGCACAAGGCCCACATCCCCATGGGGGAGGGAACCAAGCAGGAGTGTCATCGCACCAGTGGGCACACATCAGAAAATGTGGGGAGCCCAGCAGTTAGGGCCAGACGCCAGAGGGCCCTCATCACTGAGGAGAGGAGGCTCCCAGCAAGCTCCAACTGCTACCAGAGGGCTGACGTCGCCAATGCGGTGTGTGCCAGCCAGGCAGGAGTGACCTCAGAGCAGAGGGCCAACCACACAAAAGTGTGAGGAACCCAAAGAGGATCAGACTCTCACCAGAGGGCCCACATCACCAAGGGAATGGAAACCAGGCAGGAGTGTCCTCACACCAGTGGGGCCACATCACCGAAATGTGATGGACCCAGCACACGTGGCCTCAAACTAGAGGACACACATCACCAAGGGGCTGGGAGTGAGGCAGGCAGGAGGAGCCTCAAAACAGAGGGCCCATAGAATAAAAAATGTGAGGAATCCCGCAGTTGGAACCTCCCAGCAGCCGGCCAGGAGCAGCGAGGATATGGGATCCAGGCCTGCCTGAACACAAAACAGAGGGCCCTCATCATGAAACTGTGAGCAACCCAGCCGTTGGGACCTCAGAGCAGAAGGCCCACATTCCCATGTGGTTGGGAACCTGGCAGGAGTGTACTCGCACCACAGGGCGCACATTAGAGAATTTTGGGAGCTCAGAAGTTAGGGCCTGACGCCAGAGGGCCCTCATCACCGAGGAGAGGAAGCTCCCAGCAGGCTCCAACTGCCACAAGAGGGCCGACGTTGCCAAGGTGGGGTGTGCCAGCCAGGCAGGAGTGACCTCACAGCAGAGGGTCCACCTCACAGAAGGGTGAGGAACCCAGCCAGGATCAGACTCTCACCAGAGGGCCCACATCACCAAGGGGATAGGAACCAGACAGGAGTGTCCTCACACCAGTGGGGCCACATAATCGAAAGGTGAGGGACCCAGCACACGTAGCCTCAAACCAGAGGACACACATCACCAAGGGGCTGGGAGTCAGGCAGGCAGGAGGAGTCTCAAAACAGAGGGCCCATAGAAGAAAAAAGGTGAGGAATCCCGCAGTTGGAACCTCCCCGCAGGCAGCCAGGAGCAGCGAGGCTATTGGATCCAGGGCGGAGTGAACTCACACCAGAGGACCCTCATCATGAAACTGAGCAACCCACCGTTGGGACCTCAGAGCAGAAGGCCCACATTCCCATGGGTTTGGGAACCTGGCAGGAGTGTAGTCGCACCACAGGGCGCACATCAGAAAATTTTGGGAGCCCAGGAGTTAGGGTCTGACGCCAGAGGGCCCTCATTACCGAGGGGTGGAGACCCCCAGCAGGCACCAACTCCCAACTGAGGGCCCACGTCGCCAAGGTGATGTGTGCCAGCCAGGCAGGAGTGACCTCACAGCAGAGGGTCTACCTCACAGAAGGGTGAGGAAACCAGCCAGGATAAGACTCTCACCAGAGAGCCCACATCACCAAGGGGATCGGAAAAAGGCAGCAGTATCCTCACACCAGTGTGGCCACATTATAGAAAGGTGAGGAACCCAGCACATGTGGCCTAAACCAGAGGACCCACATTTCCAAGGTGCTCCGAGTGAGGCAAGCAGGAGTAGCCTAACAACACAGGGCCCACAGAATAAAAAATGTGAGGAATCCAGCAGTTTGAACCTCCCAGCAGGTGGCCTAGAGCACGGAGTCTATGGGATCCAGGCCACAGTGAACTCACAGCAGAGGGCCCACATCATGAAACTGTGAGCAACCCAGCCGGTGGAACCTCAGAGAAGAAGACCCACATCCCCATGGGGATAGGAACCTCGCAGGAGTGTCCTCGCACAACTTAACACGTATCAGAAAATGTGGGAACCCAGCAGTTAGGGCCTGACGCCAGAGGGCCCTCATCACCGAGGAGAGGAGGCTACCAGCAGGCTCCAAATGCCACCAGAGGGCCGACGTCACCAAGGCAATGGGAGCAAGCCAGGCAGGAGTTACCTCACAGCAGAGGGCCCACCTCACAGAAGTGTGAGGAACCCAACCAGGATCAGACTCTAACCAGAGGGCCCACATCACCAAGGGGATGGAAACCAGGCAGGAGTGTCCTCACACCAGTGGGGCCACATCAGCCAAAGGTGAGGAACACAGCACATGTGGCCTCAAATAAGGGGACACACATCACGAAAGGGCTGGGAGTGAGGCATGCAGGAGGAGACTCACAACAGAGGGCCCATAGAATAAAAAGGTGAGGAACCCCGCAGTTGGAAGCTCCAAGCAGGTGGCCCAGAGCACCAAGGCTATGGGATCCATGCCGAAGTGAACTCACAGCAGAGGGCCCACATTCTGACACTGTGAGCAACCCAGCCGTTGGGACCTCAGAGCAGAAAGCCAACATCCCCATGGGGATGGGACCCTGGCAGGAGTGTACTCGCACGACAGGGCGCACATCAGAAAATTTTGGGAGCCCATGAGTTAGGGTCTGACGCCAGAGGGCCCTCATTACCGAGGGGAGGAGACTCCCAGCAGGCACCAACTCCCAACTGAGGGCCCACATCGCCAAGGTGACGTGTGCCAGCCAGGCAGGAGTGACCTCACAGCAGAGGGTCTACCTCACAGGAGGGTGAGGAATCCAGCCAGGATCAGGCTCTCACCAGAGGGCCCCCATCACCAAGTGGATGGGAACCAGGCAGGAGTGTCCTCACACCAGTGGGGCCACATCAATACAGGTGAGGAAACCGGCACATGTGGCCTCAAACCAGAGGACCTACATCACAAAGGGGCTGGGAGTGAGTCAGGAAGGAGGAGCATGAAAACACAGGACCCAAAGAATAGAAAAGGTAAGGAATTCAGCAGTAGGAACCTCCCAGCAGGCGGCTCAGAGCACAGAGTCTATGGGATCTAGGCCTGAGTGAACTAACACCAGAGAGCCAACATCATGAAACGGTGAACAACACAGGTGTTGGGACCTTAGAGCAGAAGGCCCACATGCCCATGGGGATGGGAACCTGGCAGGAGTGCCCTTGCACCACTTAGCACGTATCAGAAAATGTGGGAACCCAGCAGTTAGGGCCTGATGCCAGAGGGCCTCATCACCGAGGGGAGGAGGCTCCCAGCAGGCTCCAACTGCCACCAGAGGTCCGACGTCGCCAAGGCGGGGTGTGCTAGCCAGGCAGGAGTGACCTCAGAGAAGAGGGCCCACCTCACAGAAGTGTGAGGAACCCAACCAGGATCAGACTCTCGCCGGAGGGACCACATCACCAAGGGGATGGGAAGCAGGCAGGAGTGTCCTCACACCAGTGGGGCCACATCATCAAAAGATGAGGAACCCATCACATGTGGCCTCAAACCAGAGGACACACATCACCAATGGGCTGGGAGTGAGGCAGGTGTCTGGACGGGCACATTTAACTCTAATTTCCCACCAGGAAGAGGAATTAACCAAAGGGTCAGAGTGCCGTGCCGGACCCTGATTATGGCCTGAAGCAAACCTGTGGTTTTGTGGCCAGCTTACAAGGAAGCGAGTTAAGAAAGGAACTCAGGGGCACTGTCATTCACAAACCTCCAGTTATAAATGACAGCTATCGTCCAAAAATATATTGAAGTAAGGCAGCGAAGAAGACCTGAAAGTGGGGCAGAATTGCAGGAAACCGATTTCATGATGTAGACAGTAATTGCTTTTAAAGCATAGGAAAAGTGGCAGAACGTCTACAGTGATGCACTTGGCCAAGAAGGGCATATGCGTTTTATAGAGGGCCCTCATTAATGAGGGGAGGAGGCTCCCAGCACACACCAAAGGCCAACAGACGGCCCATGTCATCAAGGCGACGTGTGCCAGCCAGGCAGGAGAGACCTCATATCACAGGGTCTACCTCACAGAAGGGTGAGGTACCCAGCGAGGATCAGACTCTCACCAGAGGGCCCACATCACCAAGGGTTTGGGAACCAGTCAGGAGTGTCCTCACACCAGTGGGGCCACATCATCCAAAGTTGAGGAACACAGCACATGTGACCTCAAACCAGAGGACACACATCACCAAGGGACTGGGAGTGAGGCAGGCAGGAGGAGCCTCAAAACAGAGGGCCCATAGAATAAAAAAGGTGAGGAATCACGCAGTTGGATCCTCCCAGCAGGCGGCCAGGAGCAGCGAGGCTATGGGATCCAGGCCGGAATGAACTCACACCAGAGAGCCCTCATCATTATACTGTGAGCAACCCAGCCGTTGGGACCTCAGAGCAGAAGGCCCACATCCACATGGGTATGGGAAACTGGCAGGAGTGCCATCACATCAGTGGGCACACATCAGAAAATATGGGTACCCAGCAGTTAGTGACTGACGCCACAGGGCCCTCATCACCGAGGGGAGGAGGCTCCCAGCAAGCTCCAACTGCCACCAGAGGGCCGACGTCACCAAGGCAATGGGAGCAAGCCAGGCAGGAGTGACCTCACAGCAGAGGGCCCACCTCCCAGAAGTGTGACGAAACCAGTCAGGATCAGACTCTCAGCAGACGGCCCACATCACCAAGGGGATGGGAACCAGGAAGGAGTGCCCTCACACCAGTGGGTCCACATCACTAAAAGGTGAGTAAACCGGCACATGTGGCCTGAAACCACAGGACCCACATCACCAAGGGGCTGGGAGTGAGGCAGGCAGGAGGAGCCTCACAACACAGGGCCCAAAGAATAAAAAAGGTGAGGTATCCAGCAGTTGGAACCTCGCAGCAGGCGGCCCAGAGCACAGAGACTATGGGATCCTGGCCTGAGTGAACTAACACCAGAGAGCCTATATCATGGAACTGTGAGCAACCCAGACGTTGGAACCACAGAGCAGAAGGCCCACATCCCCATGGGGATGGGAAACTTACAGGAGTGTCCTGTTATCACTGGGCTCACATCAGATAACATGGGGAGCCCAGCAGTGATGGCCTCACGCCAGAGGGCCCTCATCACCGAGGGGAGGAGGCTCCCAGTAGGTTCCAACTGCCACCAGAGGGCCGATGTCACCAAGGCAATGGGAAGCCAGGCAGGAGTTACCTCACAGCAGAGGGCCCACCTCACAGAAGGGTGAGGAACCCAGCCAGGATCAGACTCTCACCAGAGGGCTCATATCACCAAGGGGATGGGAACCAGGCACAAGTATCCTCACACCAGTGGGGCCACATCATCGAAAGGTGAGGGACCCAGCACACGTGGCCTCTAATCAGAGGACACACATAAACAAGGGGCTGGGAATGAGGCAGGCAGGAGGAGCCTCAAAACAGAGGGCCCATAGAATAAAAAAGGTGAGGAATCCCGCAGTTGGAACCTCCCAGCAGGCGGCCTGGAGTAGCGAGGCTATGGGATCCAGGGTGATTGAACTCACACCAGAGGGCCCTCATCATGAAACTGTGAGAAATCCAGACGTTGGGACCTCACAGCAGAAGGCCCACATTCCCATGGGCTTGGGAACCTGACAGGAGTGTACTCGCACCACAGGGCACATATCAGAAAATTTTGAGAGCCCAGGAGTTAGGGCCTGACGCCAGAGAGCCCTCATTACCGAGGGAAGGAGACTCCCAGCAGGCACCAACACACAATTGAGGGCCCACGTCGCCAAGGTGACGTGTGCCAGTCAGGCAGGAGTGACCTCACAGCACAGGGCCTACCTAACAGAAGGGTGAGGAAACCAACCAGGATAAGACTCTCACCAGAGGGCCCACATCACCAAGGGGATCGGAACCACGCAGGAGTGTCCTAACACCAATGTGGCCACATCATAGAAAGGTGAGGAACCCAACACATGTGGCCTCAAAGCAGAGGACCCACATCTCCAAGGGACTCGGAGTGAGGTAGGCAGGAGTAGCCTTACAACACAGGGCCCATAGAATAAAAAGGTGAGGAATCCAGTAATTGGAAGCTCCCAGCAGGCGGCCCAGGGCACCCAGTCTATGAGATCTAGGCCGCAGTGAACTCACAGCAGAGGGCCCACATCATGATACTGTGAGCAACCCAGCCATTTGGACCTCAGAGCAGAAGGCCCACATCCCCATGGGGATGGGAAACTGGCAGGAGTGTCATCGCACCAGTGGGCACACATCAGAAAATGTGGGGAGCCCAGCAGTTAGGGCCTGATGCCAGAGGGCCCTCATCACCGAGGGGAGGAGGCTCCCATCCCGCTCCAACTGCAACCAGAGGGCCCACTTGGCCAAGGCGACGTGTGCCATCCAGGCACGAGTGACCTCACAGCAGAGAGCCCACCTCCCAGAAGTGTGAGGTATCCAGCCAGGATCAGACTCTCACCAGAGGGCCCACATCACCAAGGGGATGGGAACCAGGCAGGAGTGTCCTCACACCAGTGGGGCCACATCAATAAAAGGTGAGGAAACCGGCACATGTAGCCTCAAACCACAGGACCTACATCACCAATGGGGGGAGTGAGGAAGGCAGGAGGAGCCTCACAACACAGGGCACAAAGAATAAAAAAGGTGAGGAATCCAGCAGTTGGAACCTTGCAGCAGGCGGCCCAGAACACAGGGGCTATGGGATCTAGGCCTGATTGAACTAACATCACAGAGCCAACACCATGAAACTGTAAGGAACCCAGGCGTTGGGACCTCAGAGCAGAAGGCCCACATCCCAATGGGGATGGGAACCTGGCAGGAGTGTCCTGGCATCACTGGGCTCACATCAGAAAACGTGGGGAGCACAGCAGTTAGAACCTGACACCAGAGGGCACTCATCACTGAGGAGAGGAGGCTCCCAGCAGGCTCCAACTGCCACCAGAGGACCTACGTCTCCAAGGCAATGGGAGCAAGCCAGGCAGGATTTACCTAAGAGCAGAGGGCCCACCACACAGAAGGGTGAGGAACGCAGCCAGTGTCAGACTCTCACCAGAGGGCCCACATCACCAAGGGGATGGGAACCAGGCAGGTGTTTCCTCACACCATTGGGGCCACATCATTGAAAGGTGAGGAACCCAGCACATGTGGTCTCGAACCAGAGGACACACATCACCAAGGGGCTGGGAATGAGGCAGGTGTCTGGACGGGCACATTTAACTCTCATTTCCCACCAGGAAGAGGAATTAACCAAACGCTGAGCATGCCATGCCGGAACCAGATTACAGCCTGAAGCAAACCTGCGGTTTTGTGGCCAGCTCACAAGGAAGCGAGTTAAGAAAGGAAATCAGGGGCACTGTAATTCTCAAACCTGCAGAGTTATAAATGACAGCTATTGTCAAAAATATATTGAAGTAAGGCTGCAAAGAGGACTTGAAAACGAGGCAGAATTGCAGGATTCAGATTTCAGGAGGTAGATTTGAATTGCATTTAAAGCATATGAAAAGCAGCAGATCTTTGACAGTGATGCACTTGGACAAAAAGTGCATATACATTTTTTCCTGAATACATTCAGGAAAAAACGCATACGCTCTTTTTTGTCAACCAAGCACTCGAGCAATGGAAATCTGCACTACAATGAAGTCTCTTTTCCCATTCGTCAAAATGGCCATCTGAAAAAAGTGTAAAAACAAGAAACACAGGACAGGCCATGGAGAACAGGGAGCCTTGTTATGCTGATGGGTGGGATGTCAATTGCCGACAGACACTCTGGAGATGTTTATGATGTATCCTGAAACATCTAAAAAACAAAGCTACAGAGCCTAGGTCACTTCCACTTATGGCCCTATAGCTTAGGAATATTAAAATCAACAAGACACAGCCAACACAAAATTTAGGGCTGCTGTGTTTACAAGAACCTTTAGTCCTGTGCACATTAAATATCCCAGAAAGAAAAAAAATAGATAAAGAAGTTGTGCTACTTATGTACAATGGAATATCACTCAGCAATGAGATCAATGTCATCAGGCCTGTAGCAGCAAATTGAGTGGATTTAAGCACGATGATTCTAAGAGAAATATGTCACACAGAGAAAGATAGTTATCATAAGATATCACTAATAGAGGGAGTGTAAACTTGGCTCCACATGAACTGGATTACAAAACCGAACAGAGTCTCACATTTAGATAAAAAACTTATGCTTGCTTAAGGGGAAAGTTGAGTTGGGGTGCTGTATAAAACCAGAGATTGAAATTAGCACAGATACCTTTCCATAAGCCAAAAATGTAATAGACAAGACCTACTCCTTGCTCAACGAAATAGACTCATCCATGGTGTATCACCTCACACTGGTTAGAATGGGCATCATCAGAAAAATCTACAAACAACAAATGCTGGAAAGGGTGTGGAGATATGGAACCCTCTTCCAGTATTGTTGGGAATGTAAATTGATACAGTCACTGTGGAGAACATTATGGAGTTGCTTATAAAACTAACAATAGAATTACCATATGATACAGCAATCCCACTACTGGTCATATACCCAGACAAAACCATAAATTAAAAAACAACATTCAGCGCAATGTTCATTGCATCACTATTTACAATATCCAGGTAATGGAAGCAACCTAAATGCCCACAGACAGACGAATGCATAAAGATGTGGTACATATATAAAATGGAATATTACTAAGCCATAAAAAGGAATGAAATTGGGTCACCTGTAGAGACGTTGATGAATCTAGAGACTGTCATACACAGTGAAGTAAGTCAGAAAGAGAAAAACAAAACAAATCTTGTATATTAATGCATATATGTGGAACCTAGAAAAATTGTACAGATGAACCGTTTTGCAAGGCAGAAATAGAGCAACAGATGTAGACAACGAACGTATGGACACCAAGGGGGGAAAGCTGTTGGGGGGATGGTGGTGGGAGGTGTTGAGAGATTGGGATTGGCATGTATACATTTATATGTATAAAACAGATAACCAAAAAGAACCTGCTGTATAAAAAATAAAATAAAATTCAAAATTAAAAAAAATAAAATTAAAAAAAGTAAAACAGAAAAAATATTCTTCCCTTCACATACATGTATTTATATGAATAAATTATTTCCATGCATATATCTGTAAATACAGAGGAGAAGAATAAAATCTACCTTGAACCAAAAACGAAAAAAAGAAAAAGAAAAACAGAACCCACCAGCTACACAGAGGAAAACCCTATCAAGTCACTTGCTCCAGTTGTAAACAATTCTGAAGTTGGTCAGTGGTGGGGAATCATCTCCCATTCAGCCAGCAGGCCCCACGCAACAAGCGTCCTCATTGCAAAGCTGGGGGACCATGCCGAGGCATCTGTGAGTAAACGTGGGCCGAGCCCCAGGCCAGCTGCTGCTGAAATGTTCCCACCCTTCCCAGGTAAAACACCTGAATATGTACAAGGACTTGAAAGCCTAGAGGAAGGGCCATGGAGCCACATGAGCGACAGCATGCCGGCCGACTTGATGCCTGCAGGCCATCCAGGATGGTCGTGGCCCTGGGTGCTCTTCTGGAAGCTTTCCATTTCCCTGCCTGAGATACCCCTCCTGTCCTGGCCCCCACTGCTTTCTTCCTTCCTCACCTCTCCCCAGGAAGAAATTCCAGCGGCAGGTATGGGTGACACATCCTCTTCCTTAGCAGGTGGCATCTTGGCAACTGCTGCAGAAAGTCCAGCAGAGCCCCACTCACACTGGGCCACCCACAAAGCCGTGGCCTCTCACTCCCTCCCACCAGCCCAGCCCCGAGACTGTTGACAGGGCAGAGAAAATGGCGTCAGGCACAGCTGCAGGGGCTCTTGCTGCCTGGAGCGGTGTTTATATCGATCTCAACCCAGGCACACCTGGGGAGGTCTGGCCGGCACGGTCAGGCTGCCCAGGTCAGCCAATCATCACCCCTCAGGGTCTCACAGTTGCCGAAAATGGAACTTGCTGAATCGGCCAGGTCCAAGGAACAGGTGTGGGCTCTTGAGAGTCAGGATAGACAAGGGGCTGTAGTTCTGGCTTGTTTTCTAATCATTTTATCTGGCCCATGAGTGGGAGACAACTTCAAGAAAACCCTCTCCTAATGAGAGGAACCCAGGAGTCAGGGAGAGGAGGGGAGGGTGGTGGGTGGAGACAGAGTCATGGTGCCCCGGGTGCAGTGGAAGTCTCTGGAAGACCAGGTGGAGGGAGGCCGCACAGAGTGATCCCCAAGATCACAGACCTTTTGGAGCTGCTGTTTGTTAGTTCAAGTACTGCTCTGAGGTGCTCTGTGTCAGACCTGAGTGACAGGTGAGCTGGGAGTGCTTTGCAATGTGCGCTATGTGCACGGTTCCTGTTTGCCCAGACTTGCCACGGAACATGCAAGGGTAGCTCTGTATCCTGGGAGGGACGTGACAACGAGAGCCCCATGGGCTGCAGGTGACCTGCCCAGAGAACACCATATCCTGGGAGGGGCCTGAACACGAGGGCCCTGTGGGCTGGGGTGGGGGTGGGGTACCTGCCTGGGTGAGCTCCATATCCTGGGATTGGCCTGACTTTGACAGCCCCATGGGCTGCAGCAGTCAAGGTAACGGATGTCATTAGAGTCAGTGAAGCCACCGAGGATATACCTCCAGTAGTTCCTAAATCCTATACCCTGCTGGTTATTCTACCAACGACCAGGACTTGGTATTCTGTATTAGTCTTCAATGATGCCTTCTTTTACACTTTTTTCACATGGCCCTTTTGACCGGGGGGCAGTGAGACTTCATTGTAGTGCAGTTTTCCTTTAAACGCTTGCTTGGTTGGCGAAAAAGTGCGTATGCGTTTTTTCCTGAATATATTCAGGAAAAAACCCATATGCTCTTTTTGGCCAAGTGCATCATTGTCGACATTCTGCCTCTTTTCCTATGCTTTAAGTGCAATTCCAGTCTACCCCCTGAAATCGTTTTCCTGAAATTCTGCACCGCTTTAAAGCCCTCTACACAGACTTACTTGAATATATTTTGGACGATAGCTATCATTCATAACTCTGCAGGTTTGTGGATTACAGTGCCCTTGAGCTCTTTTCTTCAAGTCGCTTTCTTGTGAGCTGACCGCAAAACCGCAGGATTGCTTCAGGCCCTAATCTGTTTCCGGCAGGGCACGCTGAGCCTTTGGTTAATTCCTCTTCCTGGTGGGAAATAAGCGTTCCATTTGCCCGTGCAGACACCTACAGCTAGTCTCTCATTGGATCTCCAAATTCCTGTTCATGTTGCGCAGAAATTGCAAAGTGTGCCAAACAGGAGGTTAAAGGCACTGACTCTCCAAGTGGGGAGAGTGTTAGTAAAGCGTCTGGAATGGTGAACCCGAGTACCAGGGGACGAAAACTGAGATGCATTTGAAAACGTTTCCCAATGACACGGTGGAACGTACTCTGGGTTTCCCATGCATGTTTTAGCTGAAGGAAGAATCCCTTAAACATGGAGAGTTCGGACCCATGGAATGGGTACCATGCAGTATGACTACAAAGGGTCTGCATTTGCTCATCGAACCTCACCAATGCCATCAGCCCGAAGTGTCCAGCCTTATGTCTCAACCTAACCCTTACCCGAAGCCTTACCCTTATCCATCCCCTAATCATACGCTAACACTAACCCGTATCCTAACACGTACGCTCAGCTTAAACCGTTGTCGTACCCTAACCTGTACCCTAAACCGTCCCCATCCCCAAACCCTAACCCTAACTCTTACCCAAAGCCTTACCCTAAACCGTCCTCTAATCGTAACACGTACGCTAACACTAACCTGTACCCTAACATGTACTCTCACCCTAAACCGTGGTCGTACCCTAAGCTGTACCCTAAACCGTCCCCATCCAGTAACCCTAAACCTAACCCTAACCCTAACGATAACCCTTACCCGAAACCTTACCCTAACCCGTCCCCTAATCCTAACCCGTACGCTAACACTAACCCGTACCCTAACACGTACGCTCACCCTAAACCGTTTTTGTACCCTAACCTGTACCCTAAACCATCCATGCCCCAGTCCCCTAACCCAAACCCTAACCCTAATCCTTACCCGAAGCCTTACTCTAATCCTTCCTTTAATCCTAACCCGTATGCTAACACTAACCCATACCCTAAAACGTACGCTCACCCTAAACCGTTGTCGTACCCTAACTGGTAACCTAAACCGTCCCCGTCCCCTAACCCTAACCCTAACCCTACCCTTAACCCTTACCCGAAGCCTTACACTAACCCGTCCCCTAATCCTAACCCGTGCGCTAACACTAACCCGTACCCTAACATGTACGCTCACCCTAAACCATTGGCGAATCCTAACCTGTACTCTAAACTGTCCCCGTCCCCGTCCCCTAATCCTAACCCTGACCCTTACTCGAAGCCTTACCCTAACACGTCCCCTAATCCTAACCCGTACACTAACACTAACCCATACCCTAACACGTACGCTCACCCTAAACCGTTGGTGAACCCTAACCTGTACCCTAAACCATCCCCGTCCCCTTCCCCTAAACCTAACCGTAACCCTAACCCTAACCGTTACCCGAAGCCTTACTCTAATCCGTCCCTTATTCCTAACCCGTACGCTAACACTGACCAATACCCTAACACGTACCCTCACCCTAAACCGTTGTCGTACCCTAACCTGTAACCTAAACCGCCACGTCCCCTAACCCTAACCCTAACCCTAACCTTAAACCTTACCCGAAGCCTTACACTAACCCGTCCCCTAATCCTAACCGATGCGCTAACACTAACCCGTACCCTAACATGTACGCTCACCCTAAACCGTTGGTGAACCCTAACCTGTACCCTAAACCGTCCCTGTCCCCGTCCCCTAACCCTAACACTTACCCGAAACGTTACGCTAACCCGTCCCCTAATCCTAACCCGTACGCTAACACTAACCCGTACCCTAACACATACGCTGACACTAAAACGTTGTTATACCCTAACCTGTACCCTAAACCCTCCCTGTCCCTTAACTGTAATCCTAACCCTTACCCGAAGCTTTACCCTAACCCGTCCCCTAATCCTAACCCGTACCCTAACACTAACCCGTACCCTAACACGTATGCTCACCCTAATCCATTGTCGTACCGTAAACTTTACCCTAAACCATCCCTGTCCCAGTCCCCTAACCCTAACCCTAACCCTAAACCTAACCCTTACCCGAAGCCTTACCCTAACCCGTCCAGTAATCCTAACACTTACGCTAACACTAACCAGTACCTAACAGGTACGCTCACCCTAAACCGTTGTCGTACCCTAAACTCTACCCTAAACCATCCCGGTCCCCTAACAATAACCCTAACCCTAACCCCAACCCTTACCCGAAGCCTTACCCTAACCTGACCCATAATCCTAACCCGTACGCTAACACTAACCCGTACCCTAACACGTACGTTCACCCTAAACCGTTGTCGTACCCTAACCTGTACCCTAAACCGTCCCCGTCCCCTAACCCTAACCGTAACCCTTACCCTAACACTTACCAGAAGCCTTACCCTAACCCGTCCCCTAATCCTAACCCGTACGCTAACACTAACCTGTACACTAACATGTACTCTCACCCTAAACCGTGGTCGTACCCTAACCTGTACCCTAAACTGTCCCCATCCCGTAACCCTAACCCTAACCCTAACGCTAACCCTTACCCGAAACCTTACCCTAACCCGTCCCTTAATCCTAACCCGTACGTTAACACTAACCCGTACCCTAACACGTACGCTCAACCTAAACCGTTGTTGTACCCTAACCTGTACCCTAAAACATCCGTGTCCCAGTCCCCTAACCCTAACACTAACCCTAATCCTTACCCGAAGCCTTACTCTATCCCTTCCCTTAATCCTAACCCGTACTCTAACTTTAACCCATACCCTAAAACGTACGTTCACACTAAACTGTTGTCGTACCCTAACCTGTACCCTAAACCGTCCCCGTCCCCTAACCCTAACCCTAACCCTAACCCTAACACTTACCCGAAGCACTACCCTAACCCGTCCCCTAATCCTAACCCGTACGCTAACCCTAACCCGTATCCTAACACGTAAGCTCACCCTAAAACCTTGTCGTACACTAACCTGTACCCTAAACCGTCTCCGTCCTCTAACCCTAACCCTAAACCTAACCCTTACCCGAAGCCTTACCCTAACCCGTCCCCTAATCCTAAATCGTACGCTAACACTAACCCTTAACGTAACACGTACGCTCACCCTAAACTGTTGTCGTACGCTAAGCTGTACCCTAAACGGTCCCCGTCCCCTAACCCTAAATTAACACGAACCCTAACCCTAACCCTAACACTTACCCGAAACCTTACCCTAACCCGTCCCCAATCCTAACCCGTACGCTAAAACTAATCCGTACCCTAACATGTACGCTCACCTGAAAACGTTGTCGTACCCTAACCTGTACCCTAAACCGTCCCCGTCCCCTAACCCTAACCCTAACCCAACCTTAACCCTAACCCTTACCCGAAGCCTTACCCTAACCCATCCCCTAATCCTAACCTGTACGCTAACACTAACCCATACCCTAACAGGTACGCTAACCCTCAACAATTTTCGTACCCTAACCAGTACCCTAAACCGTCCCCGTACCCTAACCCTAACCCTAACCCTAACCGTAAACCTTACCCGAAGCCTTACCATAAACCGTCCCGTAATGTTAACACGTATGCTAACACTAACTTGTACCCTAATGCGTACGCTCATCCTAAACCATTGTTGTGCACAGACCTGTACCCTAAATCATCCCCATCCCCTAACCTTAACCCTAACCCTAACCCTTAAACGAAGGCTTACCCTAACCCGTCCCCTAATCCTAACCAGTACGATAACACTAACCCATACCCTAACACGTACGCTCACCCTAAACTGTTGGCGTACCCTAATCTGTAGCCTAAACCATCCCCGTCCCCTAACCCTAACCCTAACCCTAACCCTAACCCTTAAACGAAGGCTTACCCTAATCCGTCCCCTAATCCTAACCCGTACACTAACCCTAACCCGTACCCTAACACGTACGCTCACCCTAAACAGTTGTCGTACCCTAACCTGTACCCTAAACCTTCCCCATCACCTAACCCAAACCCTAGTCCTAACCCTAACCCTAAACCTTACCCGAAGCCTTACCCTAAACCGTCCCCTAATAGTAACCCGTACGCTAACACTAACCTGTACCCTAACACGTACGCTCACCCTAAACCGTTTTCGTACCCTACCCTTTATGCTAAACCATCACCGTCCCCTAACCCTAACCCTAACCCTAGCCCTAACCCTAACCCTTACCCGAAACCTTACATTAATCTGTCACATAATCCTAACCCGTACGCTAACACTAACACCTACCCTAACACGTACGTTCACCCTAAACCATTGTCGTACACTAAACTGTACCATAAACCATCCCCGTACCCTAACCCTAATCCTAACCCTAACCCTAACCCTTACCCTTATCCGAAGCCTTACCCTAACCCGTCCCCTAATCCTGACCCGTAAGCTGACAATAACCCGTACCCTAACACATACGCTTACCCTAAACCTTTGTCGTACCCTAACCTGTACCCTTAACCGTCCCCTAACCCTAAGCCTAACACTTACCCGAACCCTTAACCAAAACGGTCCCCTAATCCTGACCCGTACGCTAACATGTACGCTCACGCTAAACCGTTGTCGTACCCTAACCTGTCACCTAAACCGTCCCCGTACCCTAACCTTAACCTTAACCCTAAACCTAAACTTAACCCTTAACCGAAGCCTTACCCTAACCCGTTCCTTAATCCTAACCCGTACGTTAACACTAACACATACCCTAAAACCTACGCTCACCATAAACCATTGTCGTACCCTAAACTGTACCCTAAACCGTCCCCTAACCCTAACCCTAACCCTAACCCTAACCCTTACTCGAAGCCTTACCCTAACCCGTCCCCTAATCCTAACCCGTACGCTAACACTAACCCGTACCCTAATATGTACGCTCAGCCTAAACCATTTTCGTACACTAACCTGTACCCTAAACCAACCCCGTCCCCTAACCCTAACCCTAACCCTAACCCTAAACCTTACCCGAATCCTTACCCTAACCCGTCCCCTAATCCTAACCCGTACGCTAAAAGTAACCCGTACCCTAATATGTACGCTCAGCCTAAACCATTGTTGTACACTAACCTGTACCCTAAACCATTCCCGTACCCTAACCCTAACACTAACCCTAACCCTAACCCTAACCCTAATACTAACACTGAAATGAAGGCTTACCCTAACCCGTCCCCTAATCCTAACCCATACACTAACCCTAA
Source organism: Delphinapterus leucas (assembly GCF_059928025.1). Lineage (NCBI taxonomy): Eukaryota > Metazoa > Chordata > Mammalia > Artiodactyla > Monodontidae > Delphinapterus > Delphinapterus leucas. Next base: position 4,235,775 of record NW_028322247.1, on the reverse strand, counting down.
CCCGTACCCTAACACGTACGTTCACCCTAAACCGTTGTCGTACCCTAACCTGTACCCTAAACCGTCCCCGTCCCCTAACCCTAACTCTAACCCTAACCCTAACCGTAACACTTACCTGAAGCCTTAAACAAACCCGTCCCCTAATCCTGACCCGTACGCTAACACTCAAATATACCCTAACATGTATGCTCACGCTAAACCGTTGTCGTACCCTAACCTGTAACCTAAACAGTCCCTGTCCCCTAACCCTAACCCTAACCCTAACACTAACCCTTATCCGAAGCCTTACCATGACCCGTCCCCTATTCCTAACCCATACGCTAACACTAACCCGTACCCTAACATGTACGCTCACCCTGAACCGTGGTCGTACGCTAACCTGTATCCCAAACCGTCCCCCTCCCGTAACACTAACCATAACCCTAACCCTAAAACTAACCCTTACCCAAAGCCTTACCCTAACCCGTCCCATAATCCTGACCCGTACGCTAACACTAACACGTACCCTAACATGTACGCTCACCCTAAACCGTTGTCGTACCCTAACCTGTACCCTAATCCGTCCCCGTCCCCTAACCATAACCCTAATTCTTACCCGAAGCCTTACCCTAACACGTCCCCTAATCCTAAACCGTACGCTAACACTAACCCCTACCCTAACACGTACGCTCACCCTAAACCGTTGTCGTACCCTAAACTGTACCCTATACCGTCTCCAACCCCTAACCTTAACCCTAACCCTAACCCTAACCCTTACCCGAAGCCTTACCCTAACCTGTCCCCTAATCCTAACTCGTACGCTAACACTAACCCATGCCCTAACATGTACGCTCACACTAAACCGTTGTCATACCCTAACCTGTACCCTAAACCGTCCCCTAACCCTAACCCTAACACTAACCCTAACCCTAACCCTTACCCGAAGCCTTCCCCTAACCCGTCCCCTAATCTAACCCGTACGCTAACACTAACCCGTACCCTAACACGTACGCTCACACTAAACCGTTGTCGTACCCTAACCTGTACCCTAAACCATCCCCATCCCCTAACCCTAACCCTAAACCTAACCCTAACCCTAACCCTAACGCTAACTCTTACCCGAAGCCTTATCCTAAACCGTCCCTTAATCCTAACCCGTACTCTAACACTAACCCATACCCTAACATGTACGCTCACCCTAAACCATTGTCGTACCCTAACCTGTAGCCCAAACTGTCCCCGTCCCCTAACACTAAACCTATCCCTAATCCTAACACTAACACTTACCCGAAACCTTACCCTAATCCGTCCCCTAATCCTAACCCATACGCTAACACTAACACATACCTTAACATGTACGGTCACCCTAAATCGTTGTCGTACCCTAACCTGTACCCTAAACCGTCCCCGTCCCCTAACCCTAAACCTAACTCGTACCCGAAGCCTTACACTAATATGTCCCCTAATCCTAAACCGTACGCTAACACTAACCCGTACCCTACCACGTACACTCACCCTAAACCATTGTCGTGCCCTAAACTGTACCCTATACCGTACCTGTCCCCTAACTCTAACCCTAACCCTAAACCTAACGCTTACCCGAAGCCTTACCCTAACCCGTCCCCTAATCCTAACCCGTACGCTAACACTAACCCGTACCCTAATATGTACGCTCAGCCTAAACCATTTTCGTACACTAACCTGTACCCTAAACCAACCCCGTCCCCTAACCCTAACCCTAACCCTAACCCTAAACCTTACCCGAATCCTTACCCTAACCCGTCCCCTAATCCTAACCCGTACGCTAAAAGTAACCCGTACCCTAATATGTACGCTCAGCCTAAACCATTGTTGTACACTAACCTGTACCCTAAACCATTCCCGTACCCTAACCCTAACACTAACCCTAACCCTAACCCTAACCCTAATACTAACACTGAAATGAAGGCTTACCCTAACCCGTCCCCTAATCCTAACCCATACACTAACCCTAACCCGTACCCTAACACGTACGTTCACCCTAAACCGTTGTCGTACCCTAACCTGTACCCTAAACCGTCCCCGTCCCCTAACCCTAACTCTAACCCTAACCCTAACCGTAACACTTACCTGAAGCCTTAAACAAACCCGTCCCCTAATCCTGACCCGTACGCTAACACTCAAATATACCCTAACATGTATGCTCACGCTAAACCGTTGTCGTACCCTAACCTGTAACCTAAACAGTCCCTGTCCCCTAACCCTAACCCTAACCCTAACACTAACCCTTATCCGAAGCCTTACCATGACCCGTCCCCTATTCCTAACCCATACGCTAACACTAACCCGTACCCTAACATGTACGCTCACCCTGAACCGTGGTCGTACGCTAACCTGTATCCCAAACCGTCCCCCTCCCGTAACACTAACCATAACCCTAACCCTAAAACTAACCCTTACCCAAAGCCTTACCCTAACCCGTCCCATAATCCTGACCCGTACGCTAACACTAACACGTACCCTAACATGTACGCTCACCCTAAACCGTTGTCGTACCCTAACCTGTACCCTAATCCGTCCCCGTCCCCTAACCATAACCCTAATTCTTACCCGAAGCCTTACCCTAACACGTCCCCTAATCCTAAACCGTACGCTAACACTAACCCCTACCCTAACACGTACGCTCACCCTAAACCGTTGTCGTACCCTAACCTGTACCCTAATCCGTCCCCGTCCCCTAACCCTAACCCTAACCCTTACCCGAAGCCTTACCCTAACCTGTCCCCTAATCCTAACTCGTACGCTAACACTAACCCATGCCCTAACATGTACGCTCACACTAAACCGTTGTCATACCCTAACCTGTACCCTAAACCGTCCCCTAACCCTAACCCTAACACTAACCCTAACCCTAACCCTTACCCGAAGCCTTCCCCTAACCCGTCCCCTAATCTAACCCGTACGCTAACACTAACCCGTACCCTAACACGTACGCTCACACTAAACCGTTGTCGTACCCTAACCTGTACCCTAAACCATCCCCATCCCCTAACCCTAACCCTAAACCTAACCCTAACCCTAACCCTAACGCTAACTCTTACCCGAAGCCTTATCCTAAACCGTCCCTTAATCCTAACCCGTACTCTAACACTAACCCATACCCTAACATGTACGCTCACCCTAAACCATTGTCGTACCCTAACCTGTAGCCCAAACTGTCCCCGTCCCCTAACACTAAACCTATCCCTAATCCTAACACTAACACTTACCCGAAACCTTACCCTAATCCGTCCCCTAATCCTAACCCATACGCTAACACTAACACATACCTTAACATGTACGGTCACCCTAAATCGTTGTCGTACCCTAACCTGTACCCTAAACCGTCCCCGTCCCCTAACCCTAAACCTAACTCGTACCCGAAGCCTTACACTAATATGTCCCCTAATCCTAAACCGTACGCTAACACTAACCCGTACCCTACCACGTACACTCACCCTAAACCATTGTCGTGCCCTAAACTGTACCCTATACCGTACCTGTCCCCTAACTCTAACCCTAACCCTAAACCTAACGCTTACCCGAAGCCTTACCCTAACCCGTCCCCTAATCCTAACCCAGACGCTAACACTAACACATACCCTAAAATGTACGCTCACACTAAACAGTTGTCGTACCCTAAACTGTACCCTAAATTGACCCCTAAACCTAACCCAAACCCTAACCCTAACCCTAACCCTAACCTGAAGCCTTTCCCTAACCCGTTCCCTAATCCTAACCCGTACGCTAACAGTAACCCATACCCTAACACGTACGCTCACCCTAAAACGTGGTCATACTCTAAACTGTACCCTAAACCGTCCCCGTCCCCTAACCCTAACCCTATCCCTTATCGGAAGCCTTACCCTAACCCGTCCCCTAATCCTAACCCGTACGCTAACACTAACACGTACCCTAACACGTACGTTCAGCCTAAACCGTGGTCGTACACTAAACTGTACCGTAAACCATCCCTGTACCCTAACCCTAATCCTAACCCTAACCCTAACACTAAACCTTACCCGAAGCCTTAACCTAAGCCGTCCCCTAATCCTGACCCGTACGCTAATACTAAACCATACCCTAACACGTACGATCACGCTAAACCATTGACGTACCCTAACCTGTAACCTAAATCTTCCCCGGCTCCTAACCCTAACCCTAACCCTAACCCAAACCCTTATCCGAAGCCTTACCCTAAGCCGTCCCCTAATCCTAAACTGTACGCTAACACTAACCCGTACCCTAACACGTACGCTCACCCTAAACCGTTGTCGTACACTAACCTGTATCCTATACCGTTCCCGGCCCCTAACCCTAACCCTAACCCTAACCCTAACCCTAACCCTTACCTGAAGCCTTACCCTAACCCGTCCCCTAATCCTAACCCGTAAGCTAACACTAACCCGTACCCTAACACATACACTCACCCTAAACCTTTGTCGTACCCTAACCTGTACCGTAAACCGTCCCCTAACCCTAACCCTAACCCTAAGCCTAACCCTTACCCGAAGCCTTAAACTAACCCGTCCCCTAATCCTGACCTGTACGCTAACACTAACCCGTACCCTAACACGTACGCTCACCCTAAACCGTTGTCGTACACTAACCTGTATCCTATACCGTTCCCGGCCCCTAACCCTAACCCTAACCCTAACCCTTATCCGAAGCCTTACTCTAACCCTTCGCTTAATCCTAAACCGTACGCTAACACTAACCCATACGCTAAAACCTAAGCTCACCCTAATCCGTTGTCGTACCGTAAACTGTAACCTAAACCGTCCCCTAAACCTAACCCTAACCCTAACCCTAACCCTAAGCCTTACCCAAAGCCTTACCCTAAACCAGCCCCTAATCCTAACCCGTACCCTAACACTAACCCGTACCCTAACACGTACACTCACCCTAAATCATTGTCGTACCCTAACCTGTACCCTAAACCGTCCCCGTCCCCTAACCCTAACCCTAACCCTAACCGTAACCCGAACCCTTACCCGAAGCCTTACCCTAAACCGTCTCCTAATCCTAACCCGTACGCTAACACTAACCCATGCCCTAACACGTACCCTAACTCTAAACCGTTGTCGTACCCTAACCTGTACCCTAAACCGTCCCAGTCCCCGTGCCCTAACCCGAACCCTAACCCTAACCCTAACCCTAACCCTTAACCGAAGCCTTACCCTAACCCGTCCCCTAATCCTAACCCGTACGCTAACACTAACCCATACCCTAACACGTACGCTTACCCTAAACCGTTGTCGTACCCTAACCTGTACCCTAAACCGTAACCGTCCCCTAACCCTTACCCTAACCCTAACCCTAACCCTCACCCGAAGCCTTCCCCTAACCCGTAACCAATCCTAACTCATATGCTATCACGTACGCTCACCCTAAACTGTTGTCATACACTAACCTGTACCCTAAACCATCCCCGTCCCCTAACCCTAACCCAAAACGTAACCCTAACACTAACCGTTACCTGAAGCCTTACCCTAACCCGTCCCCTACTACTAACCCGTACGCTAACACTAACCCGTACCCTAACATGTACGCTCACCCTAAACCTTTGTGGTACCCTAAACTGTACCCTAAACCGTCCCTGTCCCCTAACCCTAACCCTAACCCTAACCCTACCCTGTACCCTAAACCGTCCCGGTCCCCTAACCCTAACCCTAACCCTAACCCTTACCCGAAGCCTTACCCTAACTCCCCCCAATTCCTAACCCGTACGCTAACACTAACCCGTTCCCTAATACGTACGCTCACCCTAAATCGTTGTTTTACTCTACCCTGTACCCTAAACCGTCCCCGTCCCATAACCCTAACCATAACAATAACCCTAAACCTAACCCTTACCCGAAACCTTACCCTAACCCGTCCCCTAATCCTATCCCGTACACTAACACTAACCCGTACCCTAACACGTATGCTCACCCTAATCCGTTGTCGTACCATAACCTATACCCTAAACCGTCCCCGTCCCCTAACCCTAACGCTTACCCGAGGCCTTACCCTAACCCGTCCCCTAATACTAACCCATACGCTAACACTAACACATACCCTAAGACGTACGCTCACACTAAACAGTTGCCGTACCCTAACCTGTAACCTAAACCGTCCCCGTCACCTAACCGTAACCCTACCCCTAAACCTAACCCTTACCCTAACCCATCACCTAATCCTAACCCGTACGCTAACACTAACCCATACCCTAACACGTACACTCACCCTAAACCTTTGTCATACCCTAAACTGTACCCTAAACAGTCCCCGTCCCCTAACCCTAACCCTAACCCTAACCCTACCCTAACTCTTACCCGAAGCCTTACCCTAACCCGTCCCATAATCTTATCCTGAACGGTAACACTAACACGTACCCTAACACGTACGCTCACCCTAAACCGTTGACGTACACTAACCTGGACCCTAAACCGTCCCCATCCCCTAACCCTAACCCTAAACCTAACCCAAACCCTTACCCGAATCCTTACACTAACCTGTCACCTAATCCTAACACGTACGCTAACGCTAAACCGTACCCTAAAACGTACGCTCATACTAAACCTTTGTCGTACCCTAACCTGTACCCTAAACCGTCCCCGTCCCCGTCCCCTAACCCTAATCCTAACCCTAACCCTAACCCTTACCCGAAGCCTTACCCTAACCCGTCCCCTAACCCTAACCCGTACGCTAACACTAACCCATACCTTAACACGTACGCTCACCCTAAACCGTTGTCGTACCCTAACCTGTACCCTAAACCGTCCCCGTCACCGTCCCCTAACCCTAACCCTAACCTTAACCCTAACCCTTACCTGAAGCCTTACGCTAACCCGTCCCCTAATCCTAAACCGTACGCTAACACTAACCCGTACCCTAACACGTACGCTCACCCTAAATGGTTGTAGTACCCTAATCTGTACCCTAAACCGTGGCCATGCCCTAACCCTAACCCTAACCCTAACCCTAACCCTTACCCGAAGTCTTACCCTAACCTGTCCCCTAAACCTAACCCGTACGCTAACACTAACCCGTACCCTAACTCGTATGTTCACCCTAAACCGTTGTCGTACCCTAACCTGTACCCTACACCGTCCCCGTCCCCTATCCCTAACCCTAACCCTAACCCTAAACCTAACCATTACCTGAAGCCTTACACTAACACATCCACTAATCCTAACCCGTACGCTAACACTAACCCGTACCCTAACATGTACGTTCACACTAAACCGTTGTCGTACCCTAACCTGTACCCTAAACCGTCCCCGTACCCTAACCCTAACACTTACCCAAAGCCTTACACTAATCCGTCGCCTAATCCTAAGCGGTACGCTAACACTAACACCTACCCTAACACGTACGCTCACCCTAAACTATTGTCGTACCCTACCCTCTACCCTAAACCATTCCTGTCCCCTATCCTAACCCTAACACTAACCCTAACCCTAATCCTAACACTTACCCGAAGTCTTACCCTAACCTGTCCCCTAATCCTAACCCGTACGCTAACACGAACCCGTACCCTAACACGTTCGCTCACCCTAAACCGTTGTCGTACCCTAACGTGTACCCTAAACCGTCCCCGTCCCCATCCCCTAACCCTAACCCTAACCCTAACCATTACCAGAAGCCTTACCCTAACGCGTCCCCAATCCTAACCCGTACGCTAACACTAACCCCTACCCTAACACGTACGCTCACCCTAAACCGTTGTCGTACTCTAACCTGTACCCTGAACAGTCCCCATCCCCTAACCCTAACCCTAACCCTAACCGTAAGGCTAACCCTTACCCGAAGCCTTACCCTAACCCGTCCCCTAATGCTAACCCGTACGCTAACTCTAAGCTATACCCTAACACTTACGCTCACACTAAACCGTCGTCGTACCCTAACCTGTACCCTAAACCGTCCCCATCCCCGTCCCCTAACCCTAACACTAAACCTAACCCTTACCCAAAGCGTTACCCTAACCCGTCCCCTAATCCTAACCCGTACGCTAGCACTAAGCGGAACCCTAACACATACGCTCAACCTAAACCGTTGTCGTACCCTAACCTGTACCTTAAACCGTCGCTTTACCCTAAACCTAACCCTAACCCTTACCCGAAGACTTACGCTAAACCGTCCCCTAAACCTAACACGTTCGCTAACACTAAACCATACCCTAACACGTACGCTCACCCTAAAACGTTGTCGTACCCTAACATGTACCCTAAACCGTCACCGTACCCTAACCCTAACCCTAACCTTTACTCGAAGCCTTACCGTAACCCGTATGCTAACGCTAACCGGTACCCTAACACGTACGCTCAACTTAAACTGTTGTCGTACCCTAACCTGTACCCTAAACCGTCCCCATCCCCTAACCCTAACCCTAACATTTACCCGAAGCCTTACTCTAACCCGTCCCCTAATACTAACCCGTACACTAACACTAACTCGTACCATAACACGTACGCTCACCCTGAACCGTTTTTGTACCCTAACCTGTATCCTAAACGGTCCCCGTCCCCTAACCCTAACCCTAACCCTAACACTTACCCGAAGCCTTACCCTAACCCGTCCCCTAATCCTAACCCGTACGCTAACACTAACCCATACACTATCACGTACGCACACCCTAAACCGTTGTCATACCCTAACGTGTACCCTTAACCGTCCCCGTCCCCTAACCCTAAACCTAAACCTAACCCTAACCCTTACCCGAAGCCTTACACTAACCCGTCCAATAATCCTAAACCGTACGCTAACACTAACCCATACCCTACAACATACGCTCACGCTAAAACGTTGTCCTACCCTAACCTGTACACTAAACCGTTCCCGTCCCGTAAACCTAACGCTAACCCTAAACCTAACCCTTACCCGAAGCCTTACCCTAAACCGTCCCCTAATCCTAACCCGTACGCTAACACTAACCCGTACCCGAACACGTACCCTCACCCTTAACCATTGTCGTACACTAACCTGTACCCTAAACCATCCCCATCCCAGTCCCCTAACCCTAAACCTAACACTAACACTAAACCTTCCCCGAAGCCTTACCCTAACCCGTCCCCTAATCCTAACCCGTACGCTCACACTAACCTGTACCCTAACACGTACGCTCAACCTAAACCGCTGTCGTTACCCTAACCTGTACCCTAAACCGTCACGGTCCCCTAACCCTAACCCTAACACTAAACCTTACCTGAAGCCTTACACTAAACCGTCACCTAATCCTAACCCGTACGCTAAAACTAACCCGTACCCTAACACGTTCGCTCACCCTAAACCGTTGTCGTACCCTAACCTGTACCCTAAACCATCCCAGTCCCCTTACCCTAAACCTAAACGTAACCCTAACCCTAACCGTTACCTGAATCCTTACCCTAACCCGTCACGTAATCCTAACCCATACGCTAACACTAACACATACCCTAACACGTACGCTCACCCTAAACCGTTGTCGTACCCTAACCTGTACCCTAAACCGTCCCTGTCCCCTAACCTTAACCCTAATCCTAACACTAACCCTAACCTGTACCCTAAACCGTCCCGGTCCCCTAACCCTAAGCCTAACCCTAACACTAACATTTACCCGAAGCCTTACCTTAACACGTCCCCTAATCGTAACTCGTACACTAACACTAACCCGTGCCCTAACACGTACGCTCACCCTAAACCGTTGTCGTACACTAATCTACCCTAAACCGTCCCCGTCTCGTAACCCTAACCCTAACCCTAACCCTAACCCTAAACCTTAACCGAAGCCTTACCCTAACCCGTCCCCTAATCCTAACCCGTACGCTAACACTAACCCGTACCATAAGATGTACGCTCACCCTAAACCGTTGTCGTACCCACCGTGTACCCTAAACGGTCCCCGTCCCCGTCCCCTAACCCTAACCCGAACCCGAACCCTAACACTTACCGGAAGCCTTACCCTAACCCGTCCCCTAATCCTAACCCGTACGCTAACACTAACCCGTACCCTAACTCGTACGCTCACCTTAAACCGTTGTCGTACACTGACCTGTACCCTACACCATCCCCGTCCCCTATCCCTAACGCTAACCCTAACCCTAAACCTAACCCTTACCCGAAGCCTTACACTAACACGTCCACTAATCTTAACCCGTATGCTAACACTAACCCGTACCCTAACACGTACGCTCACACTAAACCGTTGTCGTACCCTAACCTGTACCCTAAACCGTCCCCGTTCCCTAACCCTAAGCCTAACACTTACCCGAAGCCTTACCCTAACCCGTCCCCTAATCCTAACCCGTACGCTCACACTAACTTGTACCCTAACACGTACGCTCACCCTAAACCGTTCTCATACCCTAACCTGTACCCTAAACCGTCCCCGTCCCCTAACCCTAACCCTAACCCTTACCCGAAGCCTTACAGTAATCCGTCCCCTAATCCTAACCGGTACACTAACAATAACACCTACCCTAACACGTACGCTCACCCTAAACTGTTGTCGTACCCTAACCTCGAACCTGAACCATTCCTGTCCCCTAAACCTAACCCTAACCCTAAACCTAACCCTAACCCTAACCCTTACCCGAAGCCTTAGCCTAACCCCTCCCCTAATCCTAACCCTTACGCTAACACTAACCCGTACTCTAACACGTACGCTCACCCTAAACCTTTGACGTACCCTAACCTGTACCCTAAACCGTCCCCGTCCCCTAAACCTAACCCTAACCCTAACCATAACCCTAACCCTTACCCGAAACTTACGCTAACCTGTCCCCTAATCCTAATCCGTACGCTAACACTATCCCATACCCTAACACGTACGCTCACCCTAAACTGTTGTTGTACACTAACCTGTACCCTAAACCGTCCCCTTCCCCGTCCCCGTCCCCTAACTCTAACTTTAACCCTAACCCTTACCCGAAGCTTTATCCAAACTCGTCCCCTAATTCTAACCCGTAGGCTATCACTAACCCGTACCCTAACATGTACGCTCACCCTAAACCTTTGTCGTACCCTAACCTGTACCCTAAAGCATCCCCGTCCCGGTCCCCTAACCCTAACCCTAACCCTATCCCTTACCCGAAGTCTTACCCTAACCCGTCCCCTAATCCTAATCCGTACGCTAACACTAACACATACCCTATCACGTACGCTCACCCTAAACCGTTATTGTACCCTAACCTGTACCCTAAACTGTCCCCGTCCCCTAACCCTCACTCTAACCCTTATCCGAAACCTTACCCTAACCCGACTCTTAATCCTAACCCGTACGCTAACACTAACCCGTACCCTAACGTGTACGCTCACCCTAAACCATTGTCATAACTTAACATGTACCCTAAACCGTCCCCGTCCCCTAACCCTAACCCTAAACGTAACCCTAAACCTAACCCTTACCCGAAGCCTTACCCTAACCCGTCCCCTAATCCTAACCCATACGCTAAAAATAACCCTTGCCCTAACACGTACGCTCAAACTAAACCGTTCTCGTACACTAACCTGTACCTTAAACCATCCCCATACCCTAACCCTTACCCTAACCCTAAACCTAACCCTTACCCGAAGCCTTACTCTAACCCGTCCCATAATCCTATCCGGTACGCTTACACTAACCCATACCCTAACACGTACGCTCACCCTAAACCGTTGACGTACTCTAACCTGTACCTTAAACTGTCCCCGTCCCCTAACCCTAACCCTAACCCTAACCCTAACACTTACCCGAAGCCTTACCCTATCACGTACCCTAATCCTAACCCGTACGCTAACACTAACCCGTACCCTAACACGTACGCTCACACTAAACCGTTGTCGTACCCTAACCTGTACCCTAAACCGTCCCCGTCCCCTATCCCTAACCCTATCCCTAACCCTAACCCTTACCCAAAGCCTTACCCTAACCCGTCTCCTAATCCTAAACCGTACGCTAACACTAACCCATGCCCTAACATGTACGCTCACCCTAAACCGTTGTCGTACACTAACCTGTATCCTAAACCGTCCCCGTCCCCGTCCCCTAACCCTAACCCTAACCCTAAGCCTCACCCTTACTCGAAGCCTTATCCTAACCCGCCCCTCATCCTAACCCGTACGCTAACAGTAACCCGTACCCTAACCAGTACGCTCACCCTAAACCGTGGTCGTACCCAAACCTGTACCCTAAACCGTCCCCATCCCCTGACCCTAACCCTAACCCTAACCATAACCCTAACCCTTACCCGAAGACTTACCCTAACCCGTCCCCTTATACTAAACCGTATGCTAACACTAACCCGTACCCTAACACGTACGCTCACCCTAAACTGTTGTCGTACACTAACCTGTACCCTAAACCGTCCCCGTCGCCTAACACTAACCCTAACCCTAACCCGAACCCTTACCCGAACCCTTACCCTAACACTTCCCCTAATCCTTACACGTATGCTAACACTAACCCTTACCCTAACACGTACGCTCACCCTAAACCATAGTCGTACACTAACCTGTACCCTAAACCGTCCCTGTCGCCGTCCCCGACCCCTAACCCTAACACTTACCCGAAGCCTTACCCTAAACCGTCCCCTAATCCTAACCCGTACGCTAACACTAAACCGTACCCTAACACGTACGCTCACCCTAAATCGTTGTCGTACTCTAACCTCTACCCTAAACCCTCTCCTTACGCTAACCCTAACCCTAACCCTAACACTTACCCTTACCTGAAGCCTTACCGTAACCCGTCCCATAATCCTAACCCGTACGCTAGCACTAAACAGTACCCTAACACGTACGCTCACCCTAAACCGTTGTCGTACACTAACCTGTACCCTAAACCGTCCCCGTCCCCTAACACTAACCCTGACCCTAACCCTAACCCTAACCCGTACCCGAAGCCTTACCCTAACCCTTCCCGTAATCCTAACCCGTACGCTAACACTAACACGTTACCTAACACGTACGCTCACCCTAAACCGCTGTCGTCCCCTAACCTATACCTTAAACCATCCCCGTTCCTGTCCCCTAAACCTAACCCTAACCCTTAACCTAACCCTTACCCGATTCCTTACCCTAAACCGTCCCCTAATCCGAACACATACGCTAACACTAACACGTACCCTAACACGTATGCTCACCCTAAACCGTTGTCGTACCCTAACCTGTGCCCTAAACCGTCCTCGTCCCCTAACCCTAACCCTAACCGTAACCCTAACACTAACCGTTACCCACAGCCTTACACTAACCCGTCCCCTAATCCTAACCCGTACGCTAATACTAACCCGTACCCTAACACGTAGGCTCACCCTAAACCGTTGACGTACCCTAACCTGTACCCTAAACCATCCCCGTCCCCGTCCCCTAACCCTAACCCTAACCCTAACCCTACCCCTTACCTGAAGCCTTACCCTAACCTGTCCCCTAAGCCTAACCCGTACGCTAACACTAACCTGTACCCTAACACGTACGCTCACACTAAACTGTTGTCGTACACTAACCTGTACCCTATACTGTCCCAGTCCCCTAACCCTAACCCTAACCCTAACCCTAAACCTAACCCTTACCCGAAGCCTTAACCTAACCATTCCCCTAAACCTAATCCGTATGCTAACAGTAACACCTACCCTAACACGTACGCTCACCCTAAACCATTGTCATACCCTAACATTTACCCTAAACCGTCCCCGTCCCCTAAACTTAACCCTAACCCTAACCCTAAACCTAAACCTTACCCGAAGCCTTACCCTAACCCGTCCCCTAATCCTAACCCGTACACTAACTCTAACCCGTACCCTAACACGTACTCTCACCCTAAACCGTTGTCTTACCCTAATCTGTACCCTAAACCGTCCCCATCCCCATCCCCTAACCCTAACCATAACCTTAACCTTAAACATTTCCCGAAGCCTTACCCTAACACGTCCCCTAATCCTAACCCGTACGCTAACACTAAACCGTACCCTAACACGTACGCTCACCCTAAACCGTTGTCGTACCCTAACCTGTACCTTAAACCTTCCTCGTGCCCTAACCTTAACCCTAACCCTAACTGTATCCCTAATCCTTACCCGAAGCCTTACCCTAACCCGTCACCAATCCTAACCCGTACGCTATCACGTACGCTCACCGTAAACCTTTGTCGCACACTAACCTGTAACCTAAATCATCCCCGTCTCCTAACCCTAACCCTAACCCTAAACCTAACCCTAACCCTTACCCGAAGCCTTACCCTAAACCGTCCCCTAATCCTAACCCGTATGCTAACACTAAACCGTACCGTAACACGTACACTCACCCTAAAACGTTGTCATAACCTAAACTGTATCGTAAACCGTCCCCGTCCCCTAACCCTAACCCTAACCCTAACCCTAACCCTAAATGTAACCCTTACCCGAAGCCTTAACCTAACCCGTCCCCAATCCTAACCCGTACGCTAACACTAACACGTGCCCTAACACGTACGCTCACCCTAAAATGTTGTCGTACCCTAACTTGTACCCTAAACCGTCCCCGCCCCCTAACCCTAACCCTAACCCTAACCCTAACCCTAACCCTAACTCTAACCCTTACCCGACGCCTTACCCTAACCCGTCCCCTAATCCTAATCCGTATGCTAACACTAACCCGTACCCTAACACGTACGCTCAGCCTAAACCGTTGTCCTACCCTAACCTGTACCCTAAACCGTCCCCGTCCCTAAACCTAACCCTAACCCTAACCCTAACCATAAACCTTACCCGAAGCCTTACCCTAACACATCCCATAATCCTAGCCCGTACGCTAACTCTAATCCGTACCCTGACACGTACGCTCACACTAAACCGTTGTCTTACCCTAATCTGTACACTAAACCGTCCTCGTCCCCTGACGCTAACCCTAACCCTAACCGTAACCCTAAACCTTACCCGAAGCCTTACCCTAATCCTAAACCGTACGCTAACACTAAACCGTACCCTAACACGTACACTAACACTAAAACGTTGTCATACCATAAACTGTACCCTAAACCGTCCCCGTCCCCGTCCCCTAACCCTAACACTAACCCTAACCCTCACCCTTACCCAAAGCCTTACCCTAACTCGTCCCCTAATCCTGACCTGTACGCTAACACTAACCCGTACCCTAACACGTACGCTCACCCTAAACCGTTGTCGTACCCTAACCTGTACCCTAAACCGTCCCCGCCCCCTAACCCTAACCGTAACCCTAACATAACACTAACCCATACCCGAAGCCTTACACTAACCCGTCCACTAAACCTAATCCGTATGCTAACACTAATCCGTGCCCTAACACGTACGCTCACCCTAAACCGTTGTCGTACGCTAACCTGTACACTAAACCGTCCCCGTCCCCTAACCCTAACCCTAACCCTAAACCTAAGCCTTACCCGAAGCCTTACCCTAACCCATCCCCTAATCCTAACCCGTACCCTAATACTAATCCGTACCCTAACACATAAGCTCACCCTAAACCGTTTCCGTACCCTAACCTGTACCCTAAACCGTCCCCGTCCCCTAACCCTAAACCTAAACTTAACCCTAACCCTAACCCTTACCCGAAGCCTTACCCTAACCTGTCCCCTAATCCTAATCCGTACGCTAACACTATCCCATACACTAACACGTACACTCACCCTAAAACGTTGTCATACCCTAAACTGTACCCTAAACCGTCCCCGGCCCCTAACCCTAACCCTAACCCTAACCCTAAGCCTAACCCTAACCCTTACCCAAAGCCTTATCCTAACCTGTCACATAATCCTAACCCGTACGCTAACACTAACGCCTACCCTAACACGTACGCTCACTCTAAACCGTTGTCGTACCCTAACTTGTACCCTAAACCGTCCCCGTCCCCTAAAGCTAACCCTAACACTAAGCATAACCCTAACCCTTACCCGAAGCCTTACCCTAACCCGTCCCCTAATGCTAACCCGTACGCTAACACTAAACCGTACCCTAACACTAACCCATACCCTAAAATGTACGCTCACCCTAAACGGTTGTCGTACCCTAACCTGTACCCTAAAGCGTCCCCGTCCCCTAACCCTAACCCTAAACCTAACTCTAACCCTTACCCGAAGCCTTACACTAACTCGTCCCCTAATCCTAACACCTACGCTAACACTAAACCGTAACCTAACACTAACCCGTACCCTAACACGTACGCTCACCCTAAACCGTTGTCGTACCTTAACCTGTACCCTAAACCGTCCCTGTCCCCATCCCCTAACCCTAACCCTGAACCTAACCAGAAGCCTTACACTCACCCAACCCATAATCCTAACCCGTATGCTAACACTAACCAATACACTAACACGTACGCTCACACTAAACCGTTGTCGTACCCAAACCTGTACCCTAAACCGTCCCCGTCCCCTAACCGTAACCCTAACCCTAACCCTAACCCTTACCCAAAGCCTTACCCTAACTCGTCCCCTAATCCTAACCCGTACACTAACACTAACCGTACCCTAACACATACGCTCACCCTAAACCGTTGTCGTACCCTAACATGTACCCTAAACCGTCCCCGTCCCCTAACCCTAAACATAACCCTAACCCTAACCCTAACCCTAACCCTAATCCTTACCCGAAGCCTTACCCTAACCCGTTCACTAATCCTAATCCGTACGCTAACACTAATCCCTGCCCTAACACGTACGCTCACCCTAAAACGTTGTTGTACGCTAACCTGTACCCTAAACCTTCCCCGTCCCATAACCCTAACCCTAAACCTTACCCTAACCCTCACCCGAAGCCTTAAACTAAACCGTCACCAATCCTAACCCGTACGCTATCACGTACGCTCACCCTAAACTGTTGTTGTACACTAACCTGTACCCTAAACCCTCCCCGTCCCCTAACCCTAACCCTAACCCTAACCCTATCCCTAACCCTTACTCGAAGCCTTACCCTAACCCGTCCACTAATAATAACAAGTACGCTAAAACTAACCCGTACCCTAACACGTACACTCACCCTAAAACATTGTCATACCCTAAACTGTACCCTAAACCGTCCCCGTCCCCTAACCCTAACCCTAACCCTAACACTCACCCAAAGCCTTACACTAACCCATACGCTAACACTAACCCGTACCCTAACACGTATGCTCACACTAAACCGTTGTCGTACCCTCACCTGTACCCTAAACCATCCCCGTCCCCTAATCCTAACCCTAACCCTAACCCTAACCCTTACCCGAAGCCTTACCCTAACCCGTCCCCTAATCCTAACCCGTACGCTAACACTAAACGTTACCCTAACACGTATGCTCATCCTAAACCGGTGTCGTACCCTAACCTGTACACTAAACCGTCCCCTAACCCTAAACCTAACCCTAACCCTAACCCTTACCCGAAGCCTTAACCTAACCCGTCCCCAATCCTAACCCGTACGATAACACAAACCCGTGCCCTAACACGTACGCTCACCCTAAACTGTTGTCGTAACCTAACCTGTACCCTAAACCGTCCCCGTCCCCTAACCCTAACCCTAACCCTAACGCTAACCCTAAACCTAACCCTAACACTTACCCGAAGCCTTTCCCTAACCCGTCCAATAATCCTAACCCGTATGCTAACACTAACCCTTTACCTAACACGTACGATCACCCTAAACCGCTGTCATCACCTAACCTGTACCTTAAACCGTCCCCGTCCCGGTCCCCTAACCCTAACCCTAACCCTAACCCTAAACCTTATGCAAAGCCTTACCCTAACTGGTCCCCTAATCCTAACCCGTACGATAACACTAACCCGTACCCTAACACATACGATCACACTAAACCATTGTTCTACACTAACCTGTACCCTAAACCATCACCGTCCCCTAACCCTAACCCTAACACTAACCCTAACCCTTACCCGAAACCTTACACTAACCCGTCCCCTAACCCTAACCCGTACGCTAACACGAACCCATACCCTAACACGTACGCTCAACCTAAAGCATTGTCGTACCCTAACCTGTACACTAAACCTTCCCCGTCCCCTAACCCTAACCCTAACCCTAAATCTAACCCTTACCCGAAGCCTCACCCTAACACGTCCCATAATCCTAACCCGTATGCTAACACTAACCCGTACCCTAACACGTACGCTCACCCTATACCGTTGTTGTACCCTAACCTGTACCCTAGACCGTCCCCGTCCCCTAACCCTAACCCTAACCGTTACCTTAAGCCTTACCCTAAACCGTCCGCTAATCCTAACCCGTACGATAACACTAATCCGTACCCTAACACGTACGATCACCCTAAACCAATGTCGTACCCTAACCTGTACTCTAAACCGTCCTCGTCCCCTAACCCTAACCCTAACCGTAACCCTAACACTAAACATTGCGCGAAACCTTACCCTAACCCGTCCCCTAATCCTAACCCGTACGGTAAAACTAACACGGACCCTAACACGTACGCTAACCCTAAACCATTGACGTACCCTAACCTGTACCCTAAAACGTCCTCGTCCCTTAACCCTAACCCTAACCCTAACTCTACCCATAACCCGAAGCCTTACCCTAACCCGTCCCCTAATCCTAACCCGTATGCTAACACTAACCCGTACGCTAACACGTACGCTCACTCTAAACTGTTGTCGTACACTAACCTGTACCCTATACCGTCCCCGTCCCCTAACCCTAACCCTAAACCTAACCCAAAACCTAACCCTTACCCAAAGTCTTACCCTAACCCGTCCCCTAATTCTAACCCGTACACTAACACTAACATGTACCCTAACACGTACGCTCACCCTAAATCGTTGTCGTACCCTAACCTGTACCCTAAACCATCCCCGTCCCCTAACCCTAACCCTAACCCTAATCCTTACCCGAAGCTTTACCCTAACCCGTCCCCTAATCCTAATCCGTATGCTAACACTAACACGTACCCTAACACGTACGCTCACCCTAAACCGTTGTCGTACTCTAACCTGTACCCTAAACCGTCCCCGTCCCTAAACCTAACTCTAAACCTAACCCTAACCCTAAACCTTACCCGAAGCCTTACCCTTACCCATCCCCTAATCCCAACCCGTACGCTAACTCTAACCCGTACAATAACACGTACGCTCAAACTAAACCGCTGTCTTACCCTAATCTGTACCCTAAACCGTCCTCGTCCCCTAACCCTAACCCTAACCCTAACCGTAAACCTAACCCTAACCCGAAGCCTTACCCTAAACCGTACCCTAATCCTAAACCGTACGCTAACACTAAACCATACCCTAACACGTACACTAACCCTAAAACGTTGTCATGCCCTAAACTGTACGGTAAACCGTCCCCGTCCCCGTCCCCTAACCCTAACCCTAACCCTAACCCTTACCCAAAGCCTTACCCTAACTCGTCCCCTAATCCTAACCTGTACGCTAACACTAAGCCGTACCCTAACACGTACGCTCACCCTAAACCGTTGTCGTACCCTAACCTGTACCCTAAACCGTCCCCGTCCCCGTCCCCTAACCCTAACCCTAACCCTAACCCTAACCCATAACCGAAGCCTTACACTAACTCGTCTACTAAACCTAATCCGTACGCTAACACTAATCCTTGCCCTAACACGTACGCTCACCCTAAACCGTTGTCGTACGCTAACCTGTACCCTAAACCATCCCCATCACCTAACCCTAACCCTAAACCTAAACCTTACCCGAAGCCTTACCCTAACCCGTCCCCTAATCCTAACCCGTACACTAACTCTAACCCGTACCCTAACACGTACTCTCACCCTAAACCGTTGTCTTACCCTAATCTGTACCCTAAACCGTCCCCGTCCCCGTCCCCTAACCCTAACCATAACCTTAACCTTAAACATTTCCCGAAGCCTTACCCTAACACGTCCCCTAATCCTAACCCGTACGCTAACACTAAACCATACCCTAACACGTAGGCTCACCCTAAATAGTTGTCGTACCCTAACCTGTACCCTAAACCTTCCTCGTGCCCTAACCTTAACCCTAACCCTAACTGTATCCCTAATCCTTACCTGAAGCCTTACCCTAACCCGTCACCAATCCTAACCCGTACGCTATCACGTACGCTCACCGTAAACCTTTGTCGCACACTAACCTGTAACCTAAATCATCCCCGTCTCCTAACCCTAACCCTAACCCTAACCCTAACACTTACCCGAAGCCTTACCCTAACCCGTCCCCTAATCCCAACCCGTACGCTAACACTAACCCATACCCTAACACTTACACTCACCCTAAAACGTTGTCATACCCTAAACTGTACCCTAAACCGTCCCCGTCCCCTAACCCTAACCCTAACCATAACCCTTACCCAAAGCCTTACCCTAACCCGTCCCCTAATCCTAACCCATACGCTAACACTAACCAGTACCCTAACACGTACGCTCACCCTAAATCGTTGTCGTACCCTAACCTCTACCCTAAACCGTCCCCATCCCCTAACCCTAACCCTAACCCTAACCCTTACCCGAACCTTACCCTAACACGTCCCCTAATCCTAACGCGTATGCTAACACTAACCCGTACTCTAACACGTAAGCTCACCCTAAACTGCTGTTGTACACTAACCTGTACCTTAAACCGTCCCCTTTCCCGTCCCCGTCCCCTAACCCTAACCCTAACCCTAAACCTTACCCGAAGACTTACCCTAACCTGTCCCCTAATCCTAACCCGTAGGCTATCACTAACCGTACCCTAACATGTATGCTCAACCTAAACCTTTGTCGTACCCTAACCTGTACCCTAAACCATCCCCGTCCCCATCCCCTAACCCTAACCGTAACCCTAAACCTATCCCTTACCCGAAGCCTTACCCTAACCTGTCACCTAAACCTAATCCGTACACTAACACTAACCCGTACCCTACCACGTACGCTCACCCTAAAACGTTGTCGTACCCTAAACTGTACCCTAAACTGTCCTCGTCCCCTAACCCTAATGCTAAGCCTAACCCTTACCCGGAGCCTTACCCTACCCCGTTCCCTAATCTTAACCCGTACGCTAACACTAACCAGTACCCTAACACGTAAGCTCACCCTAAACCATTGTTGTACGCTAACCTGTACCCTAAACCATCCCCGTCCCCGAACCGTAACCCTAAACCTAACCCTAGACCTAAACGTTACCCAAAGCATTACCGTAACCCGTACCCTAATCCTAAGCCGTACGCTAACACTAACCCGTAACCTAACACGTATGCTCACCCTAAACCGTTGTCGTACCCTGACCTGTACACTAAACCGTCCCCGTCCCCGTCCTCTAACCCTAACCCTAACCCTAACCCTAACCCTTACCCGAAGCCTTACCCTAAACCGTCCCCTAATCCTAACCCGTATGCTAACACTAACCCATGCCCTAACACGTACGCTTACCCTAAACCGTTTTTGTACCCTAACCTGTAACCTAAACCATACCCATCCCCTAACCCTAACCCAAACCCTAACCCTAACCCTAACCCTCACCCGAAGCCTTACCTAAACCCGTCACCAATCCTAACCCATACGCTATCACATACGCTCACCATAAACTGTTGTCGTACACTAACCTGTACCCTAAACCGTCCCCGTCCCCTAACCCTAACCCTAACCCTAACCCTATCCCTAAGCCTTACCCGAAGCCTTACCCTAACCCGTCCCCTAACCCTAACCCGTACGCTAACACTAACCCATACCCTAACACGTACGCTCAACCTAAAGCGTTGTCATACCCTAACATGTACCCTAAACCTTCCCCGTCCCCTAACCCTAACCCTAACCCGAACCCTAAACCTAACCCTGACCCGAAGCCTCACCCTAACACGTCCCCTAATCCTAACCCGTACGCTTACACTAACCCGTACCCTAAAACGTATGCTCACCCTAAACCGTTGTCGTACCCTAACCTGTACCCTAGACCGTCCCCGTCCCCTAACCCTAACCCTAACCGTTACCTTAAGCTTTACCCTAACCTGTCCCCTAATCCTAAATCGTACGCTAACACTAATCCGTACCCTACACGTTCGCTCACCCTAAACCGATGTCGTACCCTAACCTGTACCCTAAACCGTCCTCATCCCCTAACCCTAACCCTAACCGTAACCCTAACACTAACCATTACCCGAAGCCTTACCCTAACCCGTCCCCTAATCCTAACCCGTACACTAAAACTAACACGTACCCTAACACGTACGCTCACCCTAAACCGTTGACATACCCTAACCTGTACCCTAAACCGTCCCCGTCCCCGTCCCCTAACCCTAACCCTAACCCTAACCATAACCCGAAACCTTACCCTAACCCGTCCCCTAATCCTCAACCCTACGCTAACACTAACCCATACCCTAACATGTACGCTCACCCTAAACCGTTGTCGTACCCTAACCTGTACCCTAAACCGTCCCCATCCCCTAACCCTAACCCTAACCCTAACTGTAACACTAACCCTTACCCAAAGCCTTACCCTAACCGGTCCCCTAATCCTAAACCGTACGCTAACACTAACCCGTACCCTAACACATACCCTCAATCTAAACCATTGTCGTACACTAACCTTTACCCTAAACGGTCCCTGTCCCCTAACTCTCTCCTTAACCCTAAACCTAACTCTTACCCAAAGCCTTATCCTAACGCGTCACCGAATCCTAACCCTTACGCTAACACTAACCCATACCCTAACACGTACGCTCACCCTAAACCGTTGTCGTACCCTAACCTGTAACCTAAACCGTCCCCGTCCCCTAACACTAACCATAAGCCTAACCCTAACCCTTACCCAAAGCCTTATCCTAACCTGTCACATAATCCTAACCCGTACGCTAACACTAACGCCTACCCTAACATGTACGCTCACTCTAAACTGTTGTCGTAACCTAACTTGTACCCTAAACCGTCCCCGTCCCCTAAACCTAACCCTAACCCTAAGCATAACCCTAACCCTTACCCGAAGCCTTACCCTAACCCGTCCCCTAATGCTAACCCGTACGCTAACACTAAACCGTACCCTAACACTAACCTATACCCTAAAATGTACGCTCACCCTAAAAGGTTGTCGTACCCTAACCTGTACCCTAAAGCGTCCCCGTCCCCTAACCCTAACCCTAAACCTAACTCTAACCCTTACCCAAAGCCTTACACTAACTCGTCCCCTAATCCTAACCCCTACGCTAACACTAAACCGTAACCTAACACTAACCCGTACCCTAACACGTACGCTCACCCTAAACCGTTGTCGTACCTTAACCTGTACCCTAAACCGTCCCTGTCCCCGTCCCCTAACCCTAACCCTAACCCTGAACCTTACCAGAAGCCTTACACTCACCCAACCCATAATCCTAACCCGTATGCTAACACTAACCAATACACTAACACGTACGCTCACGCTAAACCGTTGTCGTACCCTAACCTGTACCCTAAACCGTCCCCGTCCCCTAACCGTAACCCTAACCCTAACCCTAAACCTTTCCTGAAGCCTTACCCTAACCCGTCCCCTAATCCCAACCCGTACGCTAACACTAACCCGTGCCCTAACACGTACGCTCACCCTAAACCGTTGTCATACCCTAACTTTACCCTAAACAGTCCCCGTCCCCTAACCCTAACCCTAACCCTAAACCTAACCCTTACCCGAAGCCTTACCCTAACCCGTCCCCTAATCCTAACCCGTACGCTAACACTAACACGTACCCTAACACGTACACTCACCCTATAGCGTTGTCGTACCCAAACCTGTACCCTACACAGTCCCCATCCCCTAACCCTAACCCTAACCCTAAACCTTACCCGAAGCCTTACCCTAACCTGTCCCCAATCCTAACCCGTACGCTAACACTAACCCGTACCCTAACACGTACGGTTACCCTAAACCGTTGTCATACCCTAACCTGTACCCTAAACCGTCCCCGTCCCCTAACCCTAACCCTAAGCGTTACCCGAATCCTTGCCCTAACAGTCCCCTAATCCTAACCTGTACGCTAACACTAACACGTACCGTAACACGTACGCTCACCCTAAACCGTTGTCGTATCCTCACCTATATCTTAAACCTTCCCCGTCCCCTTACTCTAACCCTAACCCTAACCCTAACCCTAACCCTTGCCCAAAGCCTTACAATAACCCGTCCCCTAATCCTAACCCGTACGCTAACACTAACCCGTGCCCTAACACGTACGCTCA
Organism: Delphinapterus leucas; assembly: GCF_059928025.1. Lineage (NCBI taxonomy): Eukaryota > Metazoa > Chordata > Mammalia > Artiodactyla > Monodontidae > Delphinapterus > Delphinapterus leucas. The sequence continues at coordinate 4,211,700 of NW_028322247.1, read as the reverse complement.
ACCTAAACCGTTGTCGTACCCTAAACCGTCCCCGTCCCCTAACCTTAACCCTAACCCTAACCCTAAACCTTACCCGAAGCCTTAGCCTATCCCGTCCCCTAATGCTAACCCGTACGCTAACACTAACCTGTGCCCTACACGTACGCTCACCCTAAAACATTGTCGTACCCTAACCTGTACCCTAAACCTTCCCCGTCCCCTAACCCTAACCCTAACCCTAACCCTAACCCTTACCCGAAGTCTGAACTTAACCCGTCACCTAATCCTAACCCGTACGGTAACACTAACCCGTGCCCTAACACGTACGCTCACCCAAAACCGTTGTCGTACCCTAACCTGTACCCTAAACCATCCTCGTCCCCTAACCCTAACCCTAACGCTAACCGTAAACCTTACCCGAAGCCTTACGCTAACCCGTCTCCTAATCCTAACCTGTATGCCAACACTAATCCGTACCCTAACACGTACGCTCACCCTAAACCGTTGTTGTCCCCTAAACTGTACCCTAAACCAGCCCCGTCCCCGTCCCCGTCCCCTAACCCTAACCCTAACACTTACCAGAGTCCTTAACCTAACCCGTCTCCTAATCCTAACCCGTACGCTAACACTAACCCGTACCCTAACACGTACGCTCACTCTAAACCATTGTCGTACCCTTACCTGTACCCTAAACAGTCCCTGTCCCCTAAACCTAACCGTAAGCCGTACCCGAAGCCTTGCCCTAACCGTCACCTAATCCTAACCTGTACGCTAACACTAACCATTACCCTAACACCTACTCTCAGCCTAAACCGTTGTCGTACCGTAACCTGTACCCTAAACCATCCCCGTCCCCTAACCCTAACCCTAACCCTAACCCTAACACTTACCCGAAGCCTTACCCTAACCCGTCCCCTAATCCCAACCCGTACGCTAACACTAACCCGTGCCCTAACACGTACGCTCACCCTAAACCGTTGTTGTACCCTAACCTGTACCCTAAACCGTCCCCGTCCCCTAACCTTAACCCTAACCCAAACCCTAACCCTTACCCGAAGCCTTACCCTATCCCGTCCCCTATTCCTAACCCGTACGCTAACACTAACCCGTGCCCTAACACGTACGCTCACCCTAAACCGTTGTCGTACCCTAACCTGTACCCTAAACTGTTCCTGTCCCCGTCCGCTCACCCTAACCCTAACCCTTACCAGAAGCCTTACGCTAACCCGTCCCCTAACCCTAAACCGTACGCTAACACTAACCCATACCCTAACACGTACGATCACCCTAAATCTTTCTCGTACCCTAACCTGTACCCTAAACCGTCCCCATCCCCTAACCCTAACCATAACCCTAACCCTAACCCTTACCAGAAGCCTTATCGTAACCCGTCACCTAATCCTAACCCGTACGTTAACACTAACCTGTATGCTAAAATGTACGCTCACCCTAAACCGTTGTCGTAGCCTAACCTGTACCCTAAACCGTCCCCGTCCCCTAACCCTAACCCTAACCCTAACCTTAACCCTAACCCTTACCCGAACCTTACCCTAACCCGTCCCCTAATACTAACCCGTACGTTAACACTAACCCGTACCCTAACACGTATGCTCACCCTAAACTGTTGTTGTACACTAACCTGTACTTTATTTTTTTTTTTTTTTTTTTTTTGCGGTACGCAGGCCTCTCACTGCCGCGGCCTCTCCCGTCGCAGAGCACAGGCCCCGGACGCGCAGGCCCAGCGGCCATGGCTCATGGGCCCAGCAGCTCCGCGGCATGTGGGGTCTTCCCGGACCGGGGCATGAACCCGTGTCCTCTGCATCGGCAGGCAGACTCTCAACCACTGCGCCACCAGGGAAGCCCCGTAACCTGTACTTTAAATCGTCCCCTTTCCCGTCCCCGTCCCCTAACCCTAACTCTAACCCTAACCCTTACCCGAAGCCTTACCCTAACCTGTCCCCTAATCCTAACCCGTAGGCTATCACTAACCCATACCCTAACATATACGCTCACCCTAAACCTTTGTCGTACCCTCAACTATACCCTAAAACATTCCCGTCCCCGTCCCCTAACCCTAACCCTAAACCTATCCCTTACCCGTAGCCTTACCCTAACCCGTCCCCTAAGCCTAATCCGTACGCTAACACTAACCCGTACCCCAACACATACGCTCACCCTAAAACGTTGTCGTAACCTAAACTGTACCCTAAACTGTCCCCGTCTCTTAACCCTAACCCTAACACTAACCCTTACCCGAAGCCTTACCCTAACCCGTCCCCTTACCTAACCCGTACCCTAACACTAACCCATACCCTAACACGTACGCTCACCCTAAAACTTTGTCGTACCCTAACCTGTACCCTAAACCATCCCCATCACCTAACCCTAACCCTAAACCTAAACCTTACCCGAAGCCTTACACTAACCTGTCCCCGAATCCTAACCCGTACGCTAACACTAACCCGTACCCTAACACGAATGCTCACCCTAAACCGTTGTCGTACCCTAACCGGTACACTAAACCGTCCCCGTCCCCTAACCCTAAACTTAACCCTAACCCTTAACCTAAACCTAACACTTACCCGAAGCCTTACCCTAACCCGTCCCCTAATCCTAACCCGTAAGCTAACACTAATCCGTGCCCTAACACGTACGCTCACCCTAAACCTTTTTCGTACCCTAAACTGTAGCCTAAACCATCCCCGTCCCCTAACCCTAACCCTAATCCTAAACCTAACACTAACCCTAACACTTACCCGAAGCCTTACCCTAACCAGTCCCCTAATCCTATTCCATACGCTAACACTAACCCGTGCCCTAACACGTACACTCACCCTAAACCGCTGTCGTACCCTAACCTGTACCCTACACCGTCCCCGTCCCCGTCCCCTAACCCTAACCCTAACCCTAAACCTAACCCTCACCCGAAGCCTTACCCTAACCCGTCACCAATCCTAACCCGTACGCTATCATGTACGCTCACCCTAAACTGTTGTCGTACACTAACCTGTACCCTAAAACCTCCCCATCCCCTAACCCAAAACCTAACCCTAACCCTATCCCTAACCCTTACCCGAAGCCTTACCCTAAACCGTCCCGTAATCCTAAACCGAACGCTAACACTAACCTGTACCCTAACACGTACGCTCACGCTAAACCGTTGTCGTACCGTAACCTGTACCCTAAACCGTCCCCATCCCCTAACTCTAACCCTAACCCTAACCATAAACGTAACCTTTATCCGAAGCCTTACCCTAAGCCGTCCACTAATCCTAACCCGTACGCTAACAATAACCCGTACTCTAACACGTAAGCTCACCCTAAACTGTTGTCGTACACTAACCTGTACCCTAAACCGTCCCCTTCCCCGTCCCCGTCCCCTAACTCTAATTTTAACCCTAAACCTTACCCGAAGCTTTATCCTAACTCGTCCCCTAATTCTAACCCGTAGGCTATCACTAACACGTACCCTAACATGTACGGTCACACTAAACCTTTGTCGTACCCTTACCTGTACCCTAAACCATCCCCGTCCCAGTCCCCTAACCCTAACCCTAACACTAACCCTATCCCTTACCCGAAGTCTTACCCTAACCGTCCCCTAATCCTAATCCGTACGCTAACACTAACCCGTACCCTATCACGTACGCTCACCCTAAACCGTTATTGTACCCTAACCTGTACCCTAAACTGTCTCCGTCCCCTAACCCTAACCCTAAACCTTACCCGAAGCCTTACCCTAACCCGCCCCCTAATCCTAACCCGTACGCTAACACTAACCCGTACCCTAACATGTACGCTCACCCTAAACCATTGTCGTACCCTAACCTGTACCCTAAACCGTCCCCGTCCCCTAACCCAAACCCTAAACCTAACCCTAAACCTAACCCTTACCCGAAGCCTTAACCTAACCCGTCCCCTAATCCTAACCCGTACGCTAACACTAACCCTTGCCCTAACACGTACGCTCACCCTAAACCGTTGTCGTAGCCTAACCTGTACCCTTAACCGTCCCCGTACCCTAAGCCTAACCCTAACCCTAAGCCTTACCCGAAGCCTTACCCTAACCCGTCCCCTAATCCTAACCCGTACCCTAACACTAATACGTACCCTAACACTTACGCTCACCCTAAACCGTTGTCATACCCTAACCTGTACCCTACACTGTCCCCATCCCCTAACCCTAACCCTAACCCTAACCCTAACCCTTACACGAATCTTACGCTAACCCGTACCCAATCCTAACCCGTACGCTAACACTATCCCGTACCCTAACACATACCCTCAGCCTAAACTGTTGTTGTACACTAACCTGTACCCTAAAGCGTCCCCTTCCCCGTCCCCTAACCCTAACTATAACCCTAACCCTTACCCGAAGCCTTATCCTAACCCGTCCCCTAATCCTAACCCGTAGGCTATCACTAACCCGTACCCAAACATGTACGCTCACCCTAAACCTTTGTCGTAACCTAACCTGTACCCTAAACCATCCCCATCCCGGTCCCCTAACCCTAACCCTAACGCTAACCCTATCCCTTAACCGAAGTCTTTCCCTAACCCGTCCCCTAATCCTAATCCGTACGCTAACACTAACCCGTACCCTAACATGTACGCTCAATCTAAACCGTTATTGTACCCTAACCTGTACCCTAAACTGTCCCCGTCCCCTAACCCTAACCCTAAACCTTACCCGAAGCCTTACACTAACCCGTCTCCTAATCCTAACCTGTACGCTAACACTAACCCGTACCCTACCATGTACGCTCACCTTAAACCATTGTAATACCCTAACATGTACCCTAAACCGTCCCCATCCCCTAACCCTAACCCTAAACCTAACCCTTACCCGAAGCCTTACCCTAACCCGTCCCCTAATCCTAACCCATACGCTAACAATAACCCTTGCCCTAACACGTACGTTCACACTAAACCGTTCTCGTACACTAACCTGTACCTTAAACCATCCCCGTACCCTAACCCTTACCCTAACTTTAACCCTAACCCTTACCCGAAGCCTTACTCTAACCCGTCCCATAATCCTAACCCGTACGCTTACACTAACCCATACCCTAACACGTACGCTCAACCTAAACCGTTGACGTACTCTAACCTGTACCTTAAACCGTCCCCGTCCCCTAACCCTAACCCTAACCCTAACCATAACCCTTACCCGAAGCCATACCGTATCACATCCCCTAATCCTAACCCGTACGCTAACACTAACCCGTACCCTAACACGTACACTCACCCTAAACCGTTGTCTTACCCTAATCTGTACCCTAAACCGTCCCCGACCCCGTCCCCTAACCCTAACCGTAACCTTAACCCTAAACCTTTCCCGAAGCCTTAAACTAACACGTCCCCTAAACCTAACCCGTACGCTAACACTAAACCGTACCCTAACACGTACGCTCACCCTAAATCGTTGTCGTACACTAACCTGTACCCTAAACCGTCCTCGTCCCCTAACTCTAACCCTAACCCTAACTTTAACCCTAATCCTTACCCGAAGCCTTACCCTAACCCGTCACCAATCCTAACCCGTACGCTATCACGTACGCTCACACTAAACCGTTGTCGCACACTAACCTGGACCCTAAACCGTCCCCGTCTCCTAAACCTAACCCTAACCTTAAACCTAACCCTAACCCTTACCCGAAGCTTTACCCTAAACCGTCCCCTAATCCTAACCCGTACGCTAACACTAAACCGTACCCTAACACGTACACTCACCCTAAAACGTTGTCATACCCTAAACTGTACCGTAAACCGTCCCCGTCCCCTAACCGTAACCCTAACCCTAACCCTAACCCTTACCCAAAGCCTTACCCTAACTCGTCCCCTAATCCTAACCCGTACACTAACACTAACCGTACCCTAACACATACGCTCACCCTAAACCGTTGTCGTACCCTAACATGTACCCTAAACCGTCCCCGTCCCCTAACCCTAAACATAACCCTAACCCTAACCCTAACCCTAACCCTAACCCTTACCCGAAGCCTTACCCTAACCCGTTCACTAATCCTAATCCGTACGCTAACACTAATCCCTGCCCTAACACGTACGCTCACCCTAAAACGTTGTTGTACGCTAACCTGTACCCTAAACCTTCCCCGTCCCATAACCCTAACCCTAAACATTACCCTAACCCTCACCCGAAGCCTTACCCTAAACCGTCACCAATCCTAACCCGTACGCTATCACGTACGCTCACCCTAAACTGTTGTTGTACACTAACCTGTACCCTAAACCCTCCCCGTCCCCTAACCCTAACCCTAACCCTAACCCTATCCCTAACCCTTACTCGAAGCCTTACCCTAACCCGTCCACTAATAATAACAAGTACGCTAAAACTAACCCGTACCCTAACACGTACACTCACCCTAAAACATTGTCATACCCTAAACTGTACCCTAAACCGTCCCCGTCCCCTAACCCTAACCCTAACCCTAACCCTAACACTTACCCAAAGCCTTACACTAACCCATACGCTAACACTAACCCGTACCCTAACACGTATGCTCACACTAAACCATTGTCGTACCCTCACCTGTACCCTAAACCATCCCCGTCCCCTAATCCTAACCCTAACCCTAACCCTAACCCTAACCCTTACCCGAAGCCTTACCCTAACCCGTCCCCTAATCCTAACCCGTACGCTAACACTAAACGTTACCCTAACACGTATGCTCATCCTAAACCGGTGTCGTACCCTAACCTGTACACTAAACCGTCCCCTAACCCTAAACCTAACCCTAACCCTAACCCTTACCCGAAGCCTTAACCTAACCCGTCCCCAATCCTAACCCGTACGATAACACAAACCCGTGCCCTAACACGTACGCTCACCCTAAACCGATGTCGTACCCTAACCTGTACCCTAAACCGTCCCCGTCCCCTAACCCTAACCCTAACCCTAACGCTAACCCTAAACCTAACCCTAACACTTACCCGAAGCCTTTCCCTAACCCGTCCAATAATCCTAACCCGTACGCTAACACTAACCCTTTACCTAACATGTACGATCACCCTAAACCGCTGTCATCGCCTAACCTGTACCTTAAACCGTCCCCGTCCCGGTCCCCTAACCCTAACCCTAACCCTAACCCTAAACCTTACCCAAAGCCTTACCCTAACTGGTCCCCTAATCCTAACCCGTACGATAACACTAACCCGTACCCTAACACGTACGCTCACACTAAACCATTGTTCTACACTAACCTGTACCCTAAACCATCACCGTCCCCTAACCCTAACCCTAACACTAACCCTAACCCTTACCCGAAGCCTTACACTAACCCGTCCCCTAACCCTAACCCGTACGCTAACACGAACCCATACCCTAACACGTACGCTCAACCTAAAGCATTGTCGTACCCTAACCTGTACCCTAAATCTTCCCCGTCCCCTAACCCTAACCCTAACCCTAAATCTAACCCTTACCCGAAGCCTCACCCTAACACGTCCCATAATCCTAACCCGTATGCTAACACTAACCCGTACCCTAACACGTACGCTCACCCTATACCGTTGTTGTACCCTAACCTGTACCCTAGACCGTCCCCGTCCCCTAACCCTAACCCTAACCGTTACCTTAAGCCTTACCCTAAACCGTCCGCTAATCCTAACCCGTACGATAACACTAATCCATACCCTAACACGTACGATCACCCTAAACCAATGTCGTACCCTAACCTGTACCCTAAACCGTCCTCGTCCCCTAACCCTAACCCTAACCGTAACCCTAACACTAAACATTGCGCGAAACCTTACCCTAACCCGTCCCCTAATCCTAACCCGTACGCTAAAACTAACACGGACCCTAACACGTACGCTAACCCTAAACCATTGACGTACCCTAACCTGTACCCTAAAACGTCCTCGTCCCTTAACCCTAACCCTAACCCTAACTCTACCCATAACCCGAAGCCTTACCCTAACCCGTCCGCTAATCCTAACCCGTACGCTAACACTAACCCGTACCCTAACACGTACGCTCACACTAAACTGTTGTCGTACACTAACGTGTACCCTATACCGTCCCCGTCCCCTAACCCTAACCCTAAACCTAACCCAAAACCTAACCCTTACCCAAAGTCTTACCCTAACCCGTCCCCTAATTCTAACCCGTACACTAACACTAACACGTACCCTAACACGTACGCTCACCCTAAATCGTTGTCGTACCCTAACCTGTACCCTAAACCATCCCCGTCCCCTAACCCTAACCCTAACCCTAATCCTTACCCGAAGCTTTACCCTAACCCGTCCCCTAATCCTAAACCGTATGCTAACACTAACACGTACCCTAACACGTACGCTCACCCTAAACCGTTGTCGTATTCTAACCTGTACCCTAAACCGTCCCCATCCCTAAACCTAACTCTAACCCTAACCCTAACCCTAAACCTTACCCGAAGCCTTACCCTTACCCATCCCCTAATCCCAACCCGTACGCTAACTCTAACCCGTACCATAACACGTACGCTCACACTAAACCGCTGTCTTACCCTAATCTGTACCCTAAACCGTCCTCGTCCCCTAACCCTAACCCTAACCCTAACCGTAAACCTAACCCTAACCCGAAGCCTTACCCTAAACCGTACCCTAATCCTAAACCGTACGCTAACACTAAACCATACCCTAACACGTACACTAACCCTAAAACGTTGTCATGCCCTAAACTGTACGGTAAACCGTCCCCGTCCCCGTCCCCTAACCCTAACCCTAACCCTAACCCTTACCCAAAGCCTTACCCTAACTCGTCCCCTAATCCTAACCCGTACGCTAACACTAACCCGTACCCTAACATGTACGCTCTCCCTAAACCGTTGTCGTACCCTAACCTGTACCCTAAACCGTCCCCGTCCCCTAACCCTAACCCTAACCCTAACCCTAACCCTAACCCATACCCGAAGCCTTACACTAACTCGTCTACTAAACCTAATCCGTACGCTAACACTAATCCCTGCCCTAACACGTACGCTCACCCTAAACCGTTGTCGTCCGCTAACCTGTACACTAAACCGTCCCCGTCCCCATCCCCTAACCCTAACCCTAACCCTAAGCCTTACCGGAAGCCTTACCCTAACCCGTCCCCTAATCCTAACCCGTACCCTAACACTAATCCCTACCCTAACACGTACACTCACCGTAAACCGTTGTCGAACCCTAACCTGTACCCTAAACCGTCCCCGTCCCCTAACCCTAACCCTAACACTAACCCTTACCCGAAGCCTTACCCTAACCCGTCACCTAATCCTAACCCGTACGCTAACACTAACCCGTACCCTAACACGTACGCTCACACTAAACTGTTGTCGTACACTAACCTGTACCCTAAACCGTCCCCGTCACCGTCCCCTAACCCTAATCCTAACCCTAAACCTAACCCTTACCCGAAGCCTTACCCTAACCCGTCCCCTAATCCTAACCCGTATGCTAACACTAAACCATAGCCTAAGACGTACGCTAACCCTAAACCATTGTCGTACACTAACCTGTATCCTAAACAGTCGCCGTCCCCTAACCCTAACATTAACCCTAACCCTAACCCTTACCCGAAGCCTTACCCTAAACTGTCCCGTAATCCTAACCCATACGCTAACACTAACCCGTGCCCTAACACGTACGCTCACCCTAAACCGTTGTCGTACCCTAACCTGTACCCTAAACCATCCCCATCCCCTAACCCTAAACCTAACCCTAAACCTAACCCTATCTCTAACCCTTACCCAAAGCCTTACCTAACCCGTCCACTAATCCGAAAACGTACGCTAACACTAACCCGTACCCTAACACCTACACTCACCCTAAACCGTTGTCTTACCCTAATCTGTACCCTAAACCGTCCCCGACCCCGTCCCCTAACCCTAACCGTAACCTTAACCCTAAACCTTTCCCGAAGCCTTAAACTAACACGTCCCCTAAACCTAACCCGTACGCTAACACTAAACCGTACCCTAACACGTACGCTCACCCTAAATCGTTGTCGTACACTAACCTGTACCCTAAACCGTCCTCGTCCCCTAACTCTAACCCTAACCCTAACTTTAACCCTAATCCTTACCCGAAGCCTTACCCTAACCCGTCACCAATCCTAACCCGTACGCTATCACGTACGCTCACCCTAAAGCTTTGTCGTACACTAACCTGTACCCTAAACCCTCCCCGTAATCTAACCCTAACCCTAACGCTAACCCTATCCCTAACCCTTACCCGAAGCCTTACCCTAACCCGTCCATTAATCCTAACACGTACGCTAAAACTGACACATACCCTAACACGTACACTCACCCTAAAACATTGTCATACCCTAAACTGTACCCTAAACCATCCCCGTCCCCTAACCCTAACCCTAACCCTTACCCGAAGCCTTACACTAACCCGTCCCCTAATCCTAACCCGTACGCTAACACTAGCTGGTACCCTAACACGTATGCTCATCCTAAACCGGTGTCGTACTCTAACCTGTACACTAAACCGTCCCCTAACCCTAACCCTAACCCTAACCCTAACCCTAACTCTAACCCTTGCCCGAAGCCTTAACCTAACCCGTCCCCAATCCTAACCCGTACGCTAACACTAACCCGTGCCCTAACACGTACGCTCACCCTAAACCATTGTTGTACCCTAACCTGTACCCTAAACCGTCCCCTAACCCTAACCCTAAACCTAACCTAACCCTAACCCTAACCCTGACCCTAACACTAACCCTAACCCTAACCCTAACCCCTAAACCTAAACCCTAACCCTAACCCTAACCCTAACCCTAACCCTAACACCTAACCCTAACCCGAAACCTAACCGTAACCCTAACCCTAAACCTAACCATAAACTTAAACCCTAACCCTAACCCTAACACTAACCTTAACCCTAAACCCTAACCCTAACCCTAACCCTAAACCCTAACCCTAACCCTAACCCTTACCCAAAGCCTTACACTCACCCGTCCCCTAATCCTAACCGGTACAGTAACACTAACCCATACCCTAACACGTACGCTCACCCTAAACCGTTGTTGTACCCTAACCTGTACCCTAGACCGTCCCCGTCCCCTAACCCTAACCCTAACCATTACCTTAAGCCTTACCCTAACCCGTCCCCTAATCCTAACCCGTACGCTAACACTAATCCGTACCCTACCACGTTCGCTCACCCTAAACCGATGTCGTACACTAACCTGTACCCTAAACCGTCCTCTTCCCCTAACCCTAACCCTAACCGTAACCCTAACACTAACCATTACCCGAAGCCTTACCCGAACTCGTCCCCTAATCCTAAACCGTATGATAAAACTAACACGTACCCTAACACGTACGCTAACCCTAAACCATTGACGTACCCTAACCTGTACCCTAAACCGTCCCCGTCCCCTAACCCTAACCCTGACCCTAAACCTAGCCATAACCCAAAGCCTTACCCTAACCCGTCCCCTAATCCTAACCCGTACGCTAACACTAACCCGTACCCTAACACGTATGCTCACACTAAAGTGTTGTCGTACACTAACCTGTACCCTATACCGTCCCCGTCTCCTAACCATAACCCTAACCCTAACCCTTACCCGAAGCCTTACCCTAACCCGTCCCCTAATCCTAATCCGTATGCTAACACTAACCCGTATCCTAACACGTACGCTCACCCTAAACCGTTGTCGTACCCTAACCTGTACCCTAAACCGTCCAAGTCCCTAAACCTAACCCTAAACCTAACCCTAACCATAAACCTTACCCGAAGCCTTACCCTAACCCATCCCCTAATCCTAACCCACACGCTAACTCTAACCCGTACCCTAACACATACGCTCACACTAAACCGTTGTCTTACCCTAATCTGTACCCTAAACCGTCCTCGTCCCCTAACCCTAACCCTAACCGTAACCCTAACCCTTACCCGAAGCCTTACCCTAAACCGTACCCTAATCCTAAACCGTACGCTAACACTAAACCGTACCCTAACACGTACACTAACCCTAAAACTTTGTCATACCCTAAACTGTACCCGAAACCGTCCCCGTCCCTGTCCCCTAACCCTAACCCTTACCCAAAGCCTTACCCTAACTCGTCCCCTAATCCTAACACGTACGCTAACACTAACCCGTACCCTAACACGTACGCTCACCCTAAACCGTTGTCGTACCCTACAATGTACCCTAAACCGTCCCCGTCCCCTAACCCTAACCCTAACCCAAACCCTAAACCTAACCCATACCCGAAGCCTTACACTAACCCGTCCACTAAACCTAATCCGTACGCTAACACTACTCCCTGCCCTAACACGTACGCTCACCCTAAACCATTGTTGTACGCTAACCTGTACACTAAACCTTCCCCGTCCCCTAACCCTAACCCTAACCCTAAGCCTTACCCGAAGCCTTACCCTAACCCGTCCCCTAATCCTAACCCGTACCCTAACACTAATCCATACCCTAACACGTACGCTCACCCTAAACCGTTGTCGTGCCCTAACCTGTACCCTAAACCGTCCCCGTCCCCTAACACTAACCCTAACACTAACCCTTACCCGAAGCCTTACCCTAACCAGTCACCTAATCCTAACCCGTACGCTAACACTAACCCATAGCCTAACATGTTCGCTCACCCTAAACCGTTGTCGTACACTAACCTGTACCCTAAACAGTCCCCGTCCCCTAACCCTAAACCTAACCCTAACCCTATCTCTAACCCTAACCCTAACCCTAACCCTAACCCTAACCCTTACCCGAAGCCTTACCCTAACCTGTCCCCTAATCCTAAACCGTACGCTAACACTAACCCGTGCCCTAACACGTACGCTCACACTAAATCATTGTCGTACACTAACCTGTACCCTAAAACATCCCCATCCCGTAACCCTAAACCTAACCCTAACCCTATCTCTAACCCTTACCAAAAGCCTTACCGAACCCGTCCCCTAATCCGAACCCGTACGCTAACACTAACCCGTACCCTAACACGTACGCTCACCCTAAACCGTTGTGGTACCCTAAACTGTACCCTAAACCTTCCCTGTCCCCTAACGCTAACCCTAACCTTAACCCTAACCCTAAACCTTACCCGAAGCCTTACCCTAACCCGTCCCCTAATCCTAATCCGTACACTAACACTAACCCGTGCCTTAACACATACGGTCACACTAAACCGTTGTCGTACAATAACCTGTACCCTAAACTGTCCCGTCCCCTAACCCTAAACCTAACCCTAACCCTAACCCTTACCCGAAGCTTTACCCTAACCCGTCCCTTAATCCTAACCCGTACGCTAAAACTAACCTGTACCCTAACACGTACGCTCACCCTAAACAGTTGTCGTACCCTAACCTGTACCCTAAACCGTCCCCGTCCCCTAACCCTAACCCTAACCCTAACCCTTACCCGAAGCCTTACCCTAAACCGTACCCTAATCCTAAACCGTACGCTAACACTAAACCGTACCCTAACACGTACACTAACCCTAAAACTTTGTCATACCCTAAACTGTACCCGAAACCGTCCCCGTCCCTGTCCCCTAACCCTAACCCTTACCCAAAGCCTTACCCTAACTCGTCCCCTAATCCTAACACGTACGCTAACACTAACCCGTACCCTAACACGTACGCTCACCCTAAACCGTTGTCGTACCCTACAATGTACCCTAAACCGTCCCCGTCCCCTAACCCTAACCCTAACCCTAACCCTAAACCTAACCCATACCCGAAGCCTTACACTAACCCGTCCACTAAACCTAATCCGTACGCTAACACTACTCCCTGCCCTAACACGTACGCTCACCCTAAACCGTTGTTGTACGCTAACCTGTACACTAAACCTTCCCCGTCCCCTAACCCTAACCCTAACCCTAAGCCTTACCCGAAGCCTTACCCTAACCCGTCCCCTAATCCTAACCCTAACCCTAACCCTAACCCTAACCCTAACCCTAACCCTATCCTAATCAGTATGCTAACACTAACCCATACCCTAACACGTACGCTCACCCTAAACAGTTGTCGTACCCTAACCTGTACCCTAAACCGTCCCAGTCCCATAACCCTAAACCTAACCCAAACCCTAACCCTAAACCTTACCCGAAGCCTTACCCTAACACGTCCCCTAATCCTAACTCATACGCTAACACCTACCCATACCCTAACACGTACGCTCAACCTAAACCGTTGTCGTGCCGTAATCTGTAACCTAAACTGTCCCCGTCCCCGACCCCTAACCCTAACCATAACCCTAACCCTAAACCTTACCCGAAGCCTTACCCTAACCCGTCACCAATCCTAACCCGTACGCTATCACGTACGCTCACCCTAAACTGTTGTCGTACACTAACCTGTACCCTAAGCCATCCCCGTCCCCTAACCGTAAGCCGAACCCTAACCCTATCCCGAACCCTTACCCGAAGCCTTACACTAACCCGTCCACTAATCCTAACCCGTACGCTAACACTAACCAGTACCCTAACACGTACACTCACCCTAAAACTTTGTCATACATTAAACTGTACCCTAAACCTTACCCGTCCCCTAAACCTAACCCTAACCCTAACCCTAACCCTTACCCAAAGCCTTATCCTAACCCGTCCCCTAATCCTAACCCGTACGCTAACACTAACCCGTACCCTAACACGTAAGCTCACCATAAACCATTGTCGTACCCTAACCAATACCCTAAACCATCCCCATCCCCTAATCCTACCCCTAACCCTAAACCTAACCCTTACCCGAGGCCTTACCCTAACCCGTCCACTAATCCTAACCTATACGCTAACACTAACCCATGCCCTCACACGTACGCTCACCCTAAAAAGTTGTCGTACGCTAACCTGTACCCTAAACCGTCCCCGTTCCCTAACCTTAACCCTAACCCTAACCCTAAGCCTTACCCAAAGCCTTACCCTAAACCGTCCCCTAATCCTATCCCATACCCTAACACTAACACGTACCCTAACACGTACGCTCACCCTAAACCGTTGTCGTACCCTAACCTGTACCGTAAACTGTCCCCATCCCCTAAACCTAACCCTAACCCTAAACCGAACCCTAACCCTTACCCGAAGCCTTACCCTAACCCGTCCCCTAATCCTAACCCGTACGCTAACACTAACCAGTGCCTTAAATCGTACGCTCACCCTAAACCGTTGTCGTACCCTCACCTGTACCCTAAACCGTCCCCGTCCCCGTCCCCTAACCATAACCCTAACCCTAAACCTTACCCGAAGCCTTACCCTAACCCGTCCCCTAATCCTAATCCGTACGCTAACACTAAACCGTGCCCTAACACGTACGCTCACCCTAAAACATTGTCGTGCACTAACCTGTACCGTAAACCGTCCACATCCCCTAACCCTAACCCTAACCCTAACACTCACCCGAAGCCTTAAGCTAAGCCGTTACGAATCCTAACCCGTACGCTATCACGTACGCTCACCCTAAACTGTTGTCGTACACTAACCTGTACCCTAAGCCGTCCCCGTCCCCTAACCCTAACCCGAACCCTAACCCTATCCCTAACACTTACCCGAAGCCTTACACTGACCCATCCACTAATCCAAACCTGTACGCTAACACTAACCCATACCCTAACACGTACACTCACCCTAAAACGTTGTCATACCCTAAACTGTACCCTAAACCGTCCCCGTCCCCGTCCCCGTCCCCTAACCCTTACCCAAAGCCTTACCCTAACCCGTCCCCTAATCCTAATCCGTACGCTAACACAAACCCGTACCCTAACACGTACGCTCACCCTAAAACGTTGTCGTACCCTAAACTGTACCCTAAACTGTCCCCGTGCCCTAACCCTAATCCTAAGCCTAACCCTTACCCGGAGCCTTACCCTAACCCGTCCCCTAATCCTAACCTGTACGCTAACACTAATGCGTGACCTAACACGTACGCTCACCCTAAACCATTGTCGTACGCTAACCTGTACCCTAAACCATCGCCGTCCCCTAACCCTAACCCTAAACCTAACCCTAGAACTAAACCTTACCCAAAGCCTTACCCTAATCCGTCCCCTAACCCTAACCCAAAACCTAACCCTAAACCTAACCCTTACCCAAAGCCTTACCCTAATCCGTCCCCTAATCCTAACCCGTACGCTAACACTAACCCGTACCCTAACACGTATGCTCACCATAAACCGTTGTCGTACACTAACCTGTACACTAAAACGTCCCCGTCGCCGTCCCCGTCCCCTAACCCTAACCCTTACACGAAGCCTTACCCTAAACCGTCCCCTAATCCTAACCCGTACGCTAACACTAACCCGTGCCCTAACACGTACGCTCACCCTAAACCGCTATCGTACCCTAACCTGTTCCCTAAATCGTCCCCGTCCCCTAACCCTAACCCAAACCCTAACTCTAAACCTAACCCTCACCGGCAACCTTACCCTAACCCGTCAACAATCCTAACCCATACGCGATCACGTACGCTCACCCTAAACTGTTGTCGTACACTAACCTGTACCCTAAACCGTCCCCGTCACCTAACCCTAACCCTAACCCTAACCCTATCCCTAACCCTTACCCGAAGCCTTACCCTAAACCGTCCCCTAATCCTAAACCGTACGCTAACACTAACCCGTACCCTAACACGTACGCTCACCCTAAACCGTTGTCGTGCCCTAACCTGTACCCTAAAGCGTCCCCGTCTCCTAACTCTAATCCTAACGCTAACCCTAACCCTTACCCGAAGCCTTACACTAATCCGTCGCCTAATCCTAACCCGTACGATATCACTAACCGTTACCCTAACACGTACGCTCACCCTAAACCGTTGTCGTACCTTCACCTGTACCCTAAACCATCCCCGTCACCTAACATTAACCCTAAACCTAACCCTAACCCTAACCCTTACCCAATGCCTTACACTAACCCGTCTCCTAATCCTAACCCGTACGCTAACACTAAACCATACCCTAACACGTATGCTCACCCTAAACCGTTGTCGTACACTAACCTGTACACTAAACCGTCCCCGTCCCCTAACACTAACCCTAACCCTAACCCTAACCCTAACCCTTACCCGAAGCCTTACCCTAACCAGTCCCATAATCCTAATCCGTACGCTAACACTAACCCGTGCCCTAACACGTACGCTCACCCTAAACAGTTGTCGTACACTAACCTGTACCCTAAACCATCCCCGTCCCCTAACCCTAACCCTAACCCTATCCCTAACCCTTACCCGAAGCCTTACCTAACCCGTCCCCTAATCCGAACCCGTACGCTAACAGTAACACATACCCTAACACGTATGCTCACCCTAAACCGTTGTCGTACACTAAACTGTACCCTAAACCGTACCCGTCCCCTAACACTAACCCTAAACTTAACCGTAACCCTAACCCTTACCCGAAACCTTACCCTAACCCGTTCCCTAATCCTAACCCGTACGCTAACACTAACCCGTACCCTAACACTTACGCTCACCCTAAACCGTTGTCGTACCCTAAACTCTACCCTAAACCGTCCCAGTCCCCTAACCCTAACCCTAACCCTAACCCTTACCCGAAGCCTTACACTAACCCGTCCCCTAATACTAATCCGTACGCTAACACTAACCCGTACCCTAACATGTACACTCAACCTAAACCACTGTCATACCCTAACCTGTACCCTAAACCGTCCCCATCCCCTAACCCTAACCCTAACACAAACCCTAACCCTAAACCTTACCCGAAGCCTTACCCTAAACCGTCCCCTATTCCTAACCAGTACGCTAACACTAACCCATACACTAACACGTACGCTCACCCTAAACCGTTGTCGTACCCTAATCTGTACCCTAAACCGTCCCCGTCCCCGTCCCCTACTCCCTAAACCTAACCCTAACCCTAACCCTTTCCCGAAGCCTTACCCTAACACGTCCCCTAATCATAACCCGTACGCTAACACTAAACCGTACCCTAACACATACGCTGAACCTAAACCGTTGTTGTACCCTAATCTGTACCCAAAACCGTTACCGTCCGCTAACCCTAACCCTAACCCTAACCTTAACCCTAACCCTTACCTGAAGCCTTACCCTAACCCGTCACCAATCCTAACCCGTACGCTATCACGTACGCTCACCCTAAATTGTTGTCGTACACTAACCTGTACCCTAAACCGCCCCGTCCCCTAACCCTAAACCTAACCCTTACCCTATCCTTAACCCTTACCCGAAGCCTTACCCTAAACCGTCCCCTAATCCTAACCCGTACGCTAACACTAACCTGTACCCTAACACGTACGCTCAACCTAAACCGTTGTCATACCCTAACCTGTACCCTAAAACGTCCCAGTCCCCTAACTGTAACCCTATCTCTAACCCTAAACCTAACCTTTACCCGAAGCCTTACCCTAACCCGTCCCCTAATCCTTAGCCGTACGCTAACACTAACCCGTGCCCTAACACGTACGCTCACCCTAAAACGTTGTCGTACCCTAACATGTACCCTAAACCGTCCCCTTCCCCGTCCCCTAACCCTAACCCTAACCCTAAACCTATCCCTTACCCGAAGCCTTACCCTAAATCGTCCCCTAATCCTAATCCGTACGCTTACACTAACCCGTACCCTAACACGTACGCCCACCCTAAACCATTGTCGTACCCTAACCTGTACCCTTAACTGTCCCCTTCCCCTAACCCTAACCCTAACACTAAAACTTACCCGAAACCTTACACTAACCCGTCCCCTAATCCTAACCCTTACGCTAACACTAACACATACACTAACACGTACGCTCACCCTAAACCGTTGTCGTACCCTAAACTGTACCCTAAACCGTCCCCGTCCCCTAACCCTAACCCTAACCCTAAACCTTACCCTAAGTCTTAACCTAACCCGTCAACTAATCCTAACCCGTAGGCTAACACTAACCCATACCCTAACACTTAGTCTCACCCTAAACCGTTGTCATACCCTAACCTTACCCTAAACCGTCCCCTAACCCTAACCCTAACCCTAACCCTAACCCTAACCCTTACCCGAAGCCTTACCCTAACCCGTCCCCTAATCCTAACCCGTACACTAACACTAACACGTACCCTAACACATACACTCACCCTATACCGTTGTCGTACCCAAACCTGTACCCTACACGGTCCCCGTACCCTAACCCTAACCCTAACCCTAACCCTTACCCGAAGCCTTACCCTAACCTTTCCCCAATCCTAACCCGTACGCTAACAGAAACCCATACCCTAACACGTACGGTTACCCTAAACCGTTGTCATACCCTAACCTGTACCCTAAACCTTCCCCGTCCCCTAAGCCTAACCCTAACCCTAACCCTTACCCTAAACCTAACCCTTACCAGAAGCCTTATGGTAACCCGTCCCCTAATCCTGTACCGTACGCTAACACTAACTCATACCCTAACACGTACGCTCACACTAAACCGTTGTCGTACCCTAACCTGTACCCTAAACCGTCCCCATCCCCTAACCCTAATGCAAACCTTAACCCTAACCCTTAACAGAAGCCTTACCCTAACCCGTCCCCAATCTTAACCCGTACGCTAACACTAATCCGTACCCTAACACGTACTCTCACCCTAAAACCTTGTCGTACCCTAACCTGTACCCTAAACCATCCCTGTCCCCTAACCCTAACCGTAACCCTAACCAAAACCCTAACCCTTACCCGAAGTCTAAACCTAACCCATCCCCTAATCCTAACTCGTACGGTAACACTAACCCGTGCCCTAACACCTACGCTCACCCTAAATCGTTGTCGTGCCCTAACCTGTACCCTAAACCGTCCCCGTCCCCTAACCCTAACCCTAACCCTAACACTTAACCAAAGCCTTACCCTAACCCGTCTCCTAATCCTAAACCGTACGCTAACACTAACCCGTACCCTAACACGTATTCTCACACTAAACCACTGTCGTATCCTAACCTGTATCCTAAACCGTACCCGTCCCCTAACCCTAACCCTAAGCCGTACCCGAAGCCTTGCCATAACCGTCCCCTAATCCTAACCTGTACGCTAACACTAACCCGTACCCTAACACGTACGCTCACCCTAAATTTTTCTCGTACCCTAACCTGTACCCTAAACCGTCCCCATCCCCGTCCCCGTCCCCTAACGCTAACCCTAAACCTAACCCTAACCCGAAGCCTTACCCTAACCCGTACCATAATCCTAACCCGTACGCTAACACTAACCCATACCCTAACACGTACACTCACCCTAAAACGTTGTCGTACCCTAACCTGTACCCTAAACCGTCCCCGTCCCCTAACCCTAACCGTAACCCTAACCCTTACCCGAAGCCTTACCCTAACCCGTTCCCTCATCCTAACCCATACGCTAACACTAACCCGTACCCTAACACGTACGCTCACCCTAAACCTTTGTCGTACCCTAACCTCTACCCTAAACCGTCCATGTCCCCTAACCCTAACCCTAACCGTAACCCTAACCCTAAACCTTACCGGAAGCGTTACTCTAACTCGTCCCCTAATCCTAACCTGTACGCTAACACTGACCCATACCCTTACACGTACGCTCACCCTAAACCGTTGTCGTACCCTAACCTGTACCCTAAACCGTCCCCGTCCGCTAACCCTAACCCTAACCCTACCCTAACCCTTACCTGAAGCCTTACCCTAACCCGTCCCCTAATCCTAACCCGTACGTTAACACTAAACCGTACCCTAAAACGTATGCTCACCCTAAACCGTTGTCATAACCTAAGCTGTACCCTAAACCGTCCCCGTCTCCTAACGCTAACCCTAACCCAATCCCTAACCCTAAACCTTACCCGAAGCCTTACGCTAACCCGTCCCCTAATCCTAACCCGTACGCTAACACTAATCCGTACCCTAACACATACGCTTACCCTAAACCGTAGTCGTACCCTAATCTGTACCCTAAACCGTTCCCGTCCCCGTCCCCTACTCCCTAAAACTAACCCTAACCCTAACCCTTTACCGAAGCCTTACCCTAACACGTCCCCTAATCCTAACCCGTAGGCTAACACTAACCCATACCCTAACACGTACGATTACCCTAAACCGTTTTCGTACCCTAATCTGTACCCTAAACCGTCCCCGTCCTCTAACCCTAACCCTAACCCTAAACCTAACCCTTATCCGAAGCCTTACCCTAACCCGTCACGAATCCTAACCCGTACGCTAACTCTTACCCGTACCCTAACACGTACACTCATCCTAAACCGTTGTCGTACACTAACCTGTACCCTAAACCATCCCCGTCCCCTAACCCTAACATTAACCCTAACCCTTACCCGAAGCCTTACCCTAACACATCCCCTAATCCTAACCCGTACTCTAAAACTATCCCGTACCCTAACACGTACGCTCACCCTAAACCGTTGTCGTAACCTAACCTGTACCCTAAACCGTCCACGTCCCCTAACCCTAACCCTAACTCTTACCCGAAGCCTTACACTAACCCGTCCCCTAATCCTAAACCGTACGCTAACACTAAGCCGTACCCTAAGATGTACGCTCACCCTAAAACATTGTCGTACACTATCCTGTTCCCTAAACCGTCCCCGCCCCCTAACCCTCACCCTAACCCTAACACTAACCCTCATCCTTACCCGAAGCCTTACCCTAACCCGTACCCTAATCTGAAACTCTACGCAAACAATAACCCATGCCCTAACTCGTACGCTCACCCTAAACCGTTGTCGTACCCTAACTGGTACACTAAACCGTCCCCGTCCCCTAACCCTAACCCTAACACAAACCCTAACCCTTACCCGAAGCATTACCCTAACCCGTCGCATAATCCGCACACGTCCGCTAACACTAACCCGTACCCTAACACTTACACTCACCCTAAACCGTTGTCGTACCCTAACCTGTACCCTAAACCGTCCCCATCCCCTAACCCTAACCTTAACCCTAACTCTAAACCTAACCCTTACCCGAAGCCTTACCCTAATCCGTTCCCTAATCCTAATCCGTACGCTAACACTAACCCGTACCCTAACAGGTACGCTCACCATAAACCGTTGTCCTACCCTAACCTGTACCCTAAACCGTCCCCGTCCCGTAACACTAACCCTAACCCTAACCCTAACCCTTACGGAAGCCTTACCCTAACCCGTCCCCTAATCCTATCACGTACGCTAACACTAACCCGTACCCTAACACGTACTCTCACGCTAAACCGTTGTCGTACCCTAACCTGTACCCTAAACCGTCCCCGTCCCCGTCCCCTAACCCTAACCCTAAACCTAAACCTAACCCTTACCCGAAGCCTTACCCTAACACGTCCCTTAATCCTAACCCGTACGCTAACTCTTACCCGTACCCTAACACGTACACTCATCCTAAACCGTTGTCGTACACTAACATGTACCCTAAACCATCCCCGTCCCCTAACCCTAACATTAACCCTAACCCTTACCCGAAGCCTTACCCTAACACATCCCCTAATCCTAACCCGTACTCTAAAACTACCCCGTACCCTAACACGTACGCTCACCCTAAACCATTGTCATAACCTAACCTGTACCCTAAACCGTCCACGTCCCCTAACCCTAACCCTAACTCTTACCCGAAGCCTTACACTAACCCGTCCCCTAATCCTAAACCGTACGCTAACACTAAGCCGTACCCTAAGATGTACGCTCACCCTAAAACATTGTCGTACACTATCCTGTTCCCTAAACCGTCCCCGCCCCCTAACCCTCACCCTAACCCTAACACTAACCCTCATCCTTACCCGAAGCCTTACCCTAACCCATGCCCTAATCTGAAACTCTACGCAAACAATAACCCATGCCCTAACTCGTATGCTCACCCTAAACCGTTGTCGTACCCTAACTGGTACACTAAACCGTCCCCGTCCCCTAACCCTAACCCTAACACAAACCCTAACCCTTACCCGAAACCGTACCCTATCCCGTCCCCTAATCCTAACCCGTACGCAAACACTAACCCGTACCCTAACACGTACGATCACCCTAAACCGTTGTCGTACCCTAACCTTTACCCTAAACCGTGCCCGTCCCTGTGTCCTAACCCTAACCCTGACCCTAAACCTAACACTAACCCGTACCCGAAGCCTTACCCTAACCCGTCACCTAATCCTAACCTGTACGCTAACACTAACACGTACACTCACCCTAAACAGTTGTCATACGCTAACCTGTACCCTAAACCGTCCCCGTCCCCTAACCGTAACCCTAACCCTAACCCTAACGCTAACCCTTACCCGAAGCCTTACACTAAACCGTCCCCTAACGCTAACCCATACGCAAACACTAACCCGTACTCTAACACCTGCGCTCACCCTAAACCGTTTTCGTACCCTAACCTGTACCCTAAACCGTCACCGTCCCCTAACCCTAATCCTTAACCTAACACTTACCTGAAGCCTTACCATAACCCGCCCCCTAATCCTCACCCATACTCTAACACTAACACATACCCTAAAACGTACGCTCACCCTAAACCGTTTTCATACCCTAACCTGTACCCTAAACGGTCCCCGTCCCCTAACCCTAACCCTAACCCTAACCCTAGCCCTTACACGAAGCCTTACCTTAACCCGTAACCAAATCCTAAACCGTACGCTAAAACTAATACATACCCTAACACGTACGCTCACCCTAAACCGTTGTCGTACCCTAACCTGTACCCTAAACCGTCCCCATCCCCTAACCCTAACCTTAACCCTAACTCTAAACCTAACACTTACCCGAAGCCTTACCCTAATCCGTTCCCTAATCCTAATCCGTACGCTAACACTAACCCGTACCCTAACAGGTACGCTCACCATAAACCGTTGTCCTACCCTAACCTGTACCCTAAACCGTCCCCGTCCCGTAACACTAACCCTAACCCTAACCCTAACCCTTACGGAAGCCTTACCCTAACCCGTCCCCTAATCCTATCACGTACGCTAACACTAACCCGTACCCTAACACGTACTCTCACGCTAAACCGTTGTCGTACCCTAACCTGTACCCTAAACCGTCCCCGTCCCCGTCCCCTAACCCTAACCCTAAACCTAAACCTAACCCTTACCCGAAGCCTTACCCTAACACGTCCCTTAATCCTAACCCGTACGCTAACTCTTACCCGTACCCTAACACGTACACTCATCCTAAACCGTTGTCGTACACTAACCTGTACCCTAAACCATCCCCGTCCCCTAACCCTAACATTAACCCTAACCCTTACCCGAAGCCTTACCCTAACACATCCCCTAATCCTAACCCGTACTCTAAAACTACCCCGTACCCTAACACGTACGCTCACCCTAAACCGTTGTAGTAACCTAACCTGTACCCTAAACCGTCCACGTCCCCTAACCCTAACCCTAACTCTTACCCGAAGCCTTACACTAACCCGTCCCCTAATCCTAAACCGTATGCTAACACTAAGCCGTACCCTAAGATGTACGCTCACCCTAAAACATTGTCGTACACTATCCTGTTCCCTAAACCGTCCCCGCCCCCTAACCCTCACCCTAACCCTAACACTAACCCTCATCCTTACCCGAAGCCTTACCCTAACCCGTACCCTAATCTGAAACTCTACGCAAACAATAACCCATGCCCTAACTCGTACGCTCACCCTAAACCGTTGCCGTACCCTAACTGGTACACTAAACCGTCCCCGTCCCCTAACCCTAACCCTAACACAAACCCTAACCCTTACCCGAAGCATTACCCTAACCCGTCGCATAATCCGCACACGTCCGCTAACACTAACCCGTACCCTAACACTTACACTCACCCTAAACCGTTGTCGTACCTTAACCTGTATCCTAAACCGTCCCCATCCCGTAACACTAACCCTAACCCTAACCCTAGCCCTAACCCTTACCCGAAGCCTTACCCTAACCCGTCCCCTAAATCTAACATGTACACTAACACTAACGCGTGCCCTGACACGTACGCTCACCCTAAACCGTTGTCGTACACTAACATGTACCCTAAACCGTCCCCGTCCCCTAACCCTAACCCTAACACTAACCCTTACCCGAAGCCTTACTCTAACCCGTTCCCTAATCCTAACCCGTACGCTAACACTAACCCGTACGCTAAAACGTACGCTCACCATAAACCGTTGTCGTACCCTAACCTGTACCCTAAACCGTCCCCATCTCCTAACCCTAACCCTAACCCTTACCCGAAGTCTTACCCTAACCCGACCTCTAATCCTAACCCGTACGCTAACACTAAGCTGTACCCTAACACGTACGCTCACCCTAAACCTTTGTCGTACCCTAACCTGTACACTAAACCGTCCCCGTACGCGTCCCCATCCACTAACACTAACCCTAACCCTAAACCTTACCCGAACCCTTACCCTAACCCGTTCCCTAATCCTAACCCGTACGCTAACAATAAACCGTACGCTAACACTTACGCTCACCCTACACCGTTGTCATACCCTAAGCTGTACCCTAACCCGTCCCCGTCCCCTAACCGTAACCCTAACCCTAACTCTAAACCTAACCCGTACCCGAAGCCGTACCCTAATCCGTTCCCGAATCCTAACCCGTACGCTAACACTAACCCGTAACCTAACACGTACGCTCACCATAAACTGTTTTCGTACCCTAACCTGTACCCTAAACCGTCCCCGTCCCCTAACCCTAACCCTAACCCTAACACTTACCCGAAACCTTACCCTAACCCGTCCTCAAATCCTAACCCGTACCCTAACACTAAGCCATACCCTAACACGTACGCTCACCCTAATCTGTTGTCGTACACTAACCTGTACTGTAAACCATCCCCGTCCCCTAAACCTTACCCTAACACTTACCCAAAGCCTTACCCTAAACAGTCCCGTAATCCTAACCCGTACGCTAACACTAACTCGTACCCTAACATGTACGCTCAACCTAAACCGTTGTTGTACCCTAACCTGTACCCTAAACCGTCCCCATCCCCTAACCCTAACCCTAACCCAAACCCTAACCCTTACACGAAGCCTTACCCTAACACGTCCCCTAATCCTAACCCCTATGCTAACATTAACCCGTACCCTAACATGTACGCTCAACCTAAACTGTTGACGTACCCTAACCTGTACCCTAAACTGCCCCCGTACCCGTCCCCTATCCCTAACCCTAACCCTAAGCCTAAACCTTACCCAAAGCCTTACACTAACACGTCCCCTAATCCTAACCCATATGCTAACACTAAACCGTGCCCTAACACGTACGCTCACCCTAAACCGTTGTTGTACCCTAACCTGTACATTAAACCGTCCCCGTACCCGTCCCTGTCCCCTAACACTAACCCTAACCCTAACCCTTACCCGTAGCCTTACCCTAACCCGTCCCATAATCCTAACCCGTACGCAAACAATAAACCATACCCTAACACATACACTCACCTTAAATCGTTGTCATACCCTAACATGTACCCTAAACCATCCCCGTCCCCTAACCCTAACCCTAACCCTAAACCTAACCCTTAACTGAAGCCTTAACCTAACCCGTCCCCTAATCCTAAACCGTAGGCTAACACTAACCCGTACACTAACACGTGCGCTCACCCTAAACCGTTGTCGTACCCTAACCTGTACCCTAAACCATCCCCGTCCCCTAACCCTAACCCTAACCCTAACCCTAGTCCTTACACGAAGCCTTACTTTAACCCGTAACCTAATCCTAAACCGTACGCTAAAACTAATACATACCCTAACACGTACGCTCACCCTAAACCGTTGTCGTACCCTAACCTGTACCCTAAACCGTCCCCATCCCCTAACCCTAACCTTAACCCTAACCCTAACCCTTACGGAAGCCTTACCCTAACCCGTCCCCTAATCCTGTCACGTACGCTAACACTAACACGTACCCTAACACGTACTCTCACGCTAAACCGTTGTCGTACCCTAACCTGTACCCTAAACCGTCCCCGTCCCCGTCCCCTAACCCTAACCCTAAACCTAAACCTAACCCTTACCCGAAGCCTTACCCTAACACGTCCCTTAATCCTAACCCGTACGCTAACTCTTACCCGTACCCTAACACGTACACTCATCCTAAACCGTTGTCGTACCCTAACCTGTACCCTAAACCGTCCCCGTCCCCGTCCCCGTCCCCTAACCCTAACCCTTACCCGAAGCCTTACCCTAACCCGTTCCCTAATCCTTAAGCGTACGCTATCACTAACCCGTACCCTCACACGTACGCTCACCCTAAACCATTGTCGTACCCTAACCTGTACCCTAAACCATCCCTGTCCCCTAACCCTAACCCACACCCTAACCATAACTCTAAACCTTACCCGAAGCCTTACCCTAAACCGTCCCCTAATCCTAACCCGTACGCTAACACTAACCCGTACCCTAACACGTACGCTCAGCATAAACCGTTGTCCTACCCTAACCTGTACCCTAAACCGTCCCCGTCCCCTAAACCTAAGCCTAACCCTAACCCTAACACTTACCCGAAGCCTTACCCTAACCCGTCCCCTATTCCTAACCCGTACGCTAACACTAACCCGTACCCTAACATGTACGCTCACCCTAAACTGTTGTCGTACCGTAAACTGTACCCTAAACCATCCCCATTCCCATCCCCTAACCCTAACCCTAACCCTAAACCTTACCCAAAGCCTTACCCTAACCCGTCCCCTAATCCTAAAACGTACGCTAACACTAACCCGTACCCTAACACGTACGCTCACCCTAAACCGTTGTCGTACCCTAACCTGTACCCTAAACCGTCCCCGTCCCCGTCCCCGTCCCCTAACCCTAACCCTTACCCGAAGCCTTACCCTAACCCGTTCCCTAATCCTTAAGCGTACGCTATCACTAACCCGTACCCTCACACGTACGCTCACCCTAAACCATTGTCGTACCCTAACCTGTACCCTAAACCATCCCCGTCCCCTAACCCTAACCCACACCCTAACCATAACTCTAAACCTTACCCGAAGCCTTACCCTAAACCGTCCCCTAATCCTAAAACGTACGCTAACACTAACCCGTACCCTAACACGTACGCTCACCCTAAACCGTTGTCGTACCCTAACCTGTACCCTAAACCGTCACCGTCCCCGTTCCCTAACCCTAACCCTAAACCTAACCCTTACCCGAAGCCTTACCCTAACACGTCCCCTAATCCTAACCCGTACGCTAACACTAACCCATACCCTAACACGTGCGCTCAACCTAAACCATTGTCGTACCCTAACCTGTACCCTAAACTGCCCCCGTCCCCGTCCCCTAATCCTAACCCTGACCCTAACCCTAAACCTTACCCAAAGCCTTACACTAACCCGTCCCCTAATCCTAACCCGTATACTAACACTAAACCGTGCCCTAAAACCTGCGCTCACCCTAATCCGTTGTCGCACCCTAACCTGTACCCTAAACCGTCCCCGTCCCCGTCCCCGTCCCCGTCCCCTAACCCTAACCCTTTCCCGAAGCCTTACCCTAACCCGTTCCCTAATCCTAAACCATACGCTAACACTAACCCATACGCTAACACGTACGCTCACCATAAACCGTGGTCATACCTTAACCTGTACCCTAAACCGTCCACGTCCCCTAACCCTAACCCTAACCCTAACTCTTACCCGAAGCCTTACACTAACCCGTCCCCTAATCCTAAACCGTACGCTAACACTAAGCCGTACCCTAAGATGCACGCTCACCCTAAACCATTGTCGTACACTATCCTGTTCCCTAAACCGTCCCCGCCCCCTAACCCTCACCCTAACCCTAACACTAACCCTCATCCTTACCCGAAGCCTTACCCTAACCCATCCCCTAATCTGAAACTCTACGCTAACAATAACCCATGCCCTAACTCGTACGCTCACCCTAAACCGTTGTCGTACCCTAACTGGTACACTAAACCGTCCCCATCCCCTAACCCTAACCCTAACACAAACCCTAACCCTTACCCGAAGCATTACCCTAACCCGTCGCATAATCCGCACACGTCCGCTAACACTAACCCGTACCCTAACACTTACACTCACCCTAAACCGTTGTCGTACCTTAACCTGTACCCTAAACTGTCCCCATCCCGTAACACTAACCCTAACCCTAACCCTAGTCCTAACCCTTAACCGAAGCCTTACCCTAACCCGTCCCCTAAATCTAACACGTACACTAACACTAACACATGCCCTAACACGTACGCTCACCCTAAACCGCTGTCGTACACTAACACGTACCCTAAACCGCCCCCGTCCCCTAACCCTAACCCTAACACTAACCCTTACCCGAAGCCTTACTCTAAACCGTTCCCTAATCCTAACCCGTACACTAACACTAACCTGTACGCTAGCACGTACGCTCACCATAAACCGTTGTCATACCCTAACCTGTACCCTAAACCGTCCCCATCTCCTAACCCTAACCCTAACCCTTACCCGAATTCTTACCCTAACCCGTCCCCTAATCCTAACCCATACGCTAACACTAAGCTGTACCCTAACACGTACGCTCACCCTAAACATTTGTGGTACCCTAACCTGTACACTAAACCGTCCCCGTACCCGTCCCCATCCACTAACCCTAACCCTAAACCTAAACCTAACCCTTACCCGAAGCCTTACTCTAACCCGTCCCCTAATCCTAACTCGTACGCTAACACTAACCCGTACCATAACACGTACGCTCACCCTAAACCGTTGTCGTACACTAACCTGTACCCTAAACCGTCCCCGTCCCCGTCCCCGTCTGCATCCCCTAACCATAAACCTAACCCTAACCCTTACCCGAAGCCTTACCCTAACCCGTTCCTTAATCCTAACCCGGACGCTAACACTAACACGTACCCTAACACGTACGCTCACCCTCAATCATTGTCGTACACTAAACTGTACCCTAAACCGTCCCCGTCCCAATCCCATAACCCTAACCCTAACCCTTACCCGAAGCCTTACCCTAACCCGTCCCCTAAACCTAACCCGTATGCTAACACTAACCTGTACCGTAACACGTACCCTCACTCTAAACCGTTGTCGTACACTAACCTGTACCCTAAACCGTCCCCGTCCCAATCCCCTAACCCTAACTCTAACCCTTACCCGAAGCCTTACACTAACCCTTCCCTTAATCCTAACCCATACGCTAAAATTAACACGTACCCTAACACGTACACTCATCCTAAACTGTTGTCGTACCCTAACCTGTACCCTAAACTGTCCCCGTCCCCGTCCCCTAACCCTAACCCTAACCCTAACCCTAACCCTTACCCGAAGCCTTACCCTATCCCGTCCCCTAATCCTAACACGTATGCTAACCCTAACCTGTACCCTAACACGTACGCTCACCCTAAACCGTTGTCGTACACTAACCTGTACCCTAAACCGTCCCCGTCCACTAACCCTAACCCTAACCCTAACCCTAACACTAACCCTTACCCGAAGCCTTACCCTAAACCGTCCCCCAATCCTAACCCATACTCTAACACTAACACGTATCCTAACACGTACCCTCACCCTAAACCGTTGTCGTACCCTAACCTGTACCCTAAACCGTCCCCGTCCCCTAACCCTAACCCTAAACCTAACCCTAACCATAGCCCTTAACCGAAGCCTTACCCTAAACCGTCCCCTAATCCTAACCCGTACGCTAACACTAACCCATACCCTAACACGTATGCTCACCCTAAAGAGTTGTCGTACCCTAACCTGTACCCTAAACCGTCCCCTTCCCCTAACCCTAACCCTAACACTAACCTTAACCCTAACACTTCCCCGAAGCCTTACCCTAACCCGTCCCCTAATCCTAACCCGTACGCTAACAGTAACCTCTACCCTAACACGTACGCTCACCCTAAACCGTTGTCCTACACTAACCTGTACCTTAAACTGTCCCCGTCCCCAAACCCTAAACCTAACCCTAACCCTAACCCTTACCCGAAGCCTTACCCTAACCCGTCCCCTAATCCTAACCCGAACGCTAACAGTAACCCTTACCCTAACACGTACGCTCTCCCTAAACCGTTGTCGTACCCTAACCTGTACCCTAAACCGTCGCCGTCAACTAACCCTAACCCTAACCCTATCCCTAACCTTAACCGTAACCCTTAGCCGAAGCCTTACCCTAATCCGTCCCCTAATCCTAACCCGTACGCTAACACTAACCTGTACCCTAACACATACACTCACCCTAAAACGTTGTCATACACTAATCTGTACCCTAAACCGTCCCCGTCCCCTAACCCTAACCCTAACCCTTACCCGAAGCCTTACACTAACCCGTCACTTAATCCTAACCCGTACGCTAACACTAACACGTACGCTCACCCTAAACCGTTGTCGTACCCTAACCTGTACCCTAAACCATCCCTGTCCCCTAACCCTAACCCTAACCCTAACCGTTACCCGAAGCCTTACACTAATCCATCCTATAATCCTAACACGTATGCTACCACTAACCCGTACCCGAACACGTATGCTCACCCTAAACCGTTGTCGTACACTAACCTGTACACTAAACCGACCCCGTCCCGTTAACCTGACCCTAACCTTAAACCTAACCCTTACCCGAAGCCTTGCCCTAACCCGTCCCCTAATCCTAACCCGTACGCTAACACTAACACGTACTCTATCACGTACGCTCACCCTAAACGGTTGTCGAACACTAACATGTACCCTAAACCGTCCCCGTCCCCTAACCCTAACCGTAACCCTAACCCCTACCCGAAGCCTTACCCTAACCCGTCCCCTAATCCTAAACCGAACGCTAACACGAATCCGTACTCTAACACGTACCCACACCCTAAACCGTTGACGTACCCTAACCTGTACCCTTAAATGTCCCCGTATCCGTCCCCTAACCCTAACCCTAAACCTTACGCGAAGCCTTACAATAACACGTGCCCTAATCCAAACCCGTACGCTAAAACTAAAACGTACCCTAAAACGTACACTCACCCTAAACCGTTGTCATACCCTAACCTGTACCTTAAACCGTCCCCGTCCCCTAACCCTAACCCTAAGCCTAAACCTAACTTTAACCCTTACCCGAAGCCTTACACTAACACGTCCCCTAATCCTAAACTGGACGCTAACACTAACACGAACCCTAACACATATGCTTACCCTAAACGTTTGTCGTACCCTAACCTGTACCCTTAACTGTCCCCGTCCCCGTCCCCTAACCCTAAGCCTAACCCTAACCCTTACCCGAAGCCTTACCCTAACCCGTCCCCTAATCCTAACACGTATGCTAACACTAACACGTACCCTAACACGTATGCTCACCCTAAACAGTTGTCATACACTAACCTGTACCCTAAAATGTCCCCGTCCCCGTGCCCGTCCCCTAACCCTAACCCTAAACCTAACCCTTACCCGAAGCCTTTCACTAACCCGTCCCTTAATCCTAACCTGTACGCTAACACTAACACGTACCATAAAACATATGCTCACCCTAATCCGTTGCCATAGCCTAACCTGTACGCCAAACCGTCCCCGTCCTCTAACCCTAACCCTAACCCTAACCCTAACCCTAACACTTATCCGAAGCCTTACCCTAACCCGTCCACTAATCCTAACCCGTACCCTAACTCTAACCCGTACCCTAACACGTACGCTATCCCTAAACCGTTGTTGTACCCTAAACTGTACCCAAAACCGTCCCCGTCCCCTAAACCTAACCCTAACACTAACCCTAACCCTAACACTTACCCGAAGCCTTATCCTAACACGTCCCCTAATCCTAACCCGTACGCTAACACTAACATGTACCCTAACACGTACGCTCACCCTAAACTGTTGTCGTACACTAACCTGTACCTTAAACCGTCCACGTCCCCTAACCATAACCCTAACCCTATTACTTACCCGAAGCCTTACCCTAACCCGTCCCCTAATCCTAACCCGTACACTAACTCTAACCTGTACCCTAACACGTACGCTCACCCTAAACCATTGTCATACACTCACCTGTACCCTAAACCGTCCCCGTCCCCGTCCCAGTCCCCTAACCCTAACCCTAAACCTAACTCTTACCCGAAGCCTTACCCTAACCCGTCCCCTAATCCTAACCCGTACGCTAACATTAACCCGTACCCTAACACGTATGCTCTCCCTAAACCGTTGTCGTACCCTAACCTGTACCCTAAACCGTCGACGTCAACTAACCCTAACACTAACCCTATCCCTAACCCTTACCCGAAGCCTTACCCTAAACCGTCCCCTAATCCTAAGCCGTACGCTAAAACTAACCCGTACCCTAACACGTACGCTCACCCTAAACGGTTGTCGTACCCTAACCTGTAACCTAAACCGTCCCTGTCCCCGTGCCCGTCCCCTAACCCAACCCTAACCCTAAACCTAACACTTACCCGAAGCCTTACCCTAACCCGTCCCCTATTCCTAACACTTACGCTAACACTAACACTTACCCTAACACGTACGCTCACCCTAAACCGTTGTCGAAACCTAACCTGTACCTTAAACCGTCCCCGTCCCGTAACCCTAACCCTAACCCTAAACCTAACCCTAAACTTTACCCGAAGCCTTACCCTAACACGTCCCCTAATCCTAAACCGTACGCTAACACTAACACATACACTAACACATATGTTCACCCTAAACAGTTGTCGTACCCTAACCTGTACCCTGAACTGTCCCCGTCCCCGTCCCCTAACCCTAAGCCTAACCCTAACACTAACCCTTACCCGAAGCCTTACCCTAACCCGTCCCCTAATCCTAACCCGTTCGCTAACACTAACCCGTACCCTAACACGTATGCTCTCCCTAAACCGTTGTCGTACCGTAACCTGTACCCTCAACCATCCCCGTCCCATAACCCTAAACCTAACCCTAACCCTAACCCTAACCTTTACCCGAAGCCTTACCCTAACCCGTCCCCTAATACTAACACGTATGCTAACACTAACCTGTACCCTAATACGTATGCTCACCCTAAACAGTTGTCGTACACTAACCTGTACCCTAAACCGTCCCCGTCCCCTAACCCTAACCCTAACCCTAACCCTTACACTTACCCTAAGCCTTACACTAACCCGTCACTTAACCCTAACATGTACGCTAACACTAACACGTACCCTAACACGTACGCTCACCCTAAACCGTTGCCGTACACTAACCTGTACCCTAAACCGTCCCCGTCCCCTAACCCTAACCCTAACCCTAACGATTACCCAAAGCCTTACCCTAACCCGTCCCCTAATCCTAAACCGTACGCTAACACTAACACGTACCCTAACACATATATTCACCCTAAACCGTTGTCGTACCCTAACCTGTACCCTAAACTGTCCCCGTCCTCTAACCCTAACCCTAATGCTAACCCTTACCTGAAGCCTTACGGTAACCCGTCCCCTAATCCTAACACGTATGCTAACACTAACCCGTACCCTAACACTTACGCGCTCCCTAAACCGTTGTCGTACACTAACCTGTACTCTAAAACGTCTCCGTCCCCTAACCCTAACCCTAACACTAACCCTAACCCTAACCCTTACCCGAAGCCTTACCCTAACCCGTCCCTTATCCTAACCCGTATGCTAACACTAACCTGTACCCTAACACAAACGCTCACACTAAACCGTTGTCGTACACTAACCTGTACACTAAATCGTCCCCGTGCCCTAACCCTAACCCTAATCCTAACCCTAACACTTACCCGAAGCCTTACACTAACCCGTCTCCTAATCCTAACCCGTACGCTAACACTAAAACGTACCCTAACACGTACGCTCACACTAAACTGATGTCTTACCGTAACCTGTACCCTAAAGCATCCCCGTCCCCTAACCCTAACCCTAACCCTTACCCGAAGCCTTACCCGAAGCCTTACCCTATCCCGTCCCCTAATCCTAACCCGTAGGCTGACAGTAACCCGTACCCAACATGTACGCTCTCCCTAAATCTTTGTCGTACCCTAACCTGTACCCTAAACCGTCCCCGTCCCCTAACCCTAACCCTAACACTACCCCTAACCCTAACCCTTACCCGAAGCCATACCCTAGCCTGTCCCCTAATCCTAACCCGTACGCTAACACTAAACTGTACAATAACTCGTACGCTCACCCTAAACCGTTGTCGTACACTATCCTGTACCCTAAACCATCCCCGACACCGTCCCATAACCCTAACCCTAACCCTAAACCTTACCCAAAGCCTTACCCTAACCCGTCCCCTAATCCTAACCCATACACTAACACTGACACGTACCCTAACATGTACGCTCACCCTAAACCGTTGTCATACCCTAACCTGTACCGTAAACCGTCCCCGTCCCCGACCCCTAACCCTAAACCTAAACCTAACCCTAAACCTTACCCGAGGCTTTACCCTAACCCGTCCCCTAAACCTAAACCGTACACTAACACGAACCCATACCCTAACACATATGCTCACCCTAAACCATGGTAGTACCCTAACCTG
This sequence comes from Delphinapterus leucas, assembly GCF_059928025.1. Lineage (NCBI taxonomy): Eukaryota > Metazoa > Chordata > Mammalia > Artiodactyla > Monodontidae > Delphinapterus > Delphinapterus leucas. The sequence goes on along the minus strand of NW_028322247.1, from coordinate 4,176,403 downwards.
TACCTTAAATTGTCCCCGTCCCCGTCCCCTAACCCTAACTCTAACCCTAACACTAACACTTACCCGAAGCCTTACCCTAACCCGATTCCTAATCCTAAACCGTACGCTAACACTAACCCGTACCCTAACACGTATGCTCACCGTAAACCGTTGTCGTACTCTAACCTGTACCCTAAACTGTCCCCGTGCCCGACCACTAACCCTAACCCTAAACCTAATCCTAACCCTTACCCGAAGCCTTACCCTAACTCGTCCCCAAATCCTAACCCATACGCTAACACTAAACCGTACCCTAACACGTACACTCTCCCTAAACCATTGTCGTACCCTAACCTGAACCCTAAACCGTCCCCGTCCCCTAAACCTAACCCTAACCCTAACCCTTACCCGAAGCCTTACCCTAACCCGTCCCCTAATTCTAACCCGTAGGCTGACACAAACCCGTACCCAACACGTACGCTCTCCCTAAACTTTTGTCGTACCCTAACCTGTACTCTAAAGCGTCCCCGTCCCCTAACCCTAACCCTAACACTAACCCTAACCCTAACCCTTAACCGAAGCCTTACCCTAGCCCGTCCCCTAATCCTAACCCGTACGCTAACACTAAACTGTACAATAACTCGTACGCTCACCCTAAACCGTTGTCGTACACTATCCTGTACCCTAAACCGTCCCCGACCCCGTCCCCTAACCCTAAACCTAACCCTAAACCTTACCCAAAGCCTTACCCTAACCCGTCCCCTAATCCTAACCCGTACACTAACACTGACACGTACCCTAACATGTACGCTCACCCTAAACCGTTGTCGTACCCTAACCTGTACCCTAAACCGTCCCCGTCCCCTAACCCTAGGCCTAACCCTAAAACTAACCCTTACCCGAAGTCTTACCCGAACCCGTCCCCTAAACCTGACCTGTACGCTAACACTAACCCATACCCTAACACGTACGCTCACCCTAAACCATTGTCATATCCTAACCTGTACCCTAAACCGTCCCCGTCCCCGTCCCCGTCCCCTAACCCTAACCCTTAGCCGAAGCCTTACCCTAATCCGTCCCCTAATCCTAAACCGTACGCTAAAACTTACCCGTACCCTAACATGTACGCTCACCCTAAACCGTTGTCATAGCCTAAGCTGTAGCTTAAACCGTCCTCGTCCTCTAACCCTAACCCTAACCCGAACCCTAACCCTTACCCAAAGACTTGCCCTAACCCGTCCCCTAATCCTAATCCGTTGGCTAACACTAACCCGTACCCTAACACGTATGCTCTCCCGAAACCGCTGTCGTACCCTAACCTGTACCCTAAACCATCCCCATCCCCTAAGCCTAACTCTAACGCTAACCCTAACCCTAACCCTAACCCTTACCCGAAGCCTTACACTAACCCGTAACTTAATCCTAACACGTACGCTAACACTAACACGTACCCTAACACGTACGCTCACCATAAACCGTTGTCGTACCCTAACCTGTACCCTAAACTGTCCCCGTCCCCTAAACCTAACCCCAACCCTAACACTTACCCGAAGCCTTACACTAACCCGTCCCCTAATCCTAACCCGTACGCTAACACTAACACGTACCCTAACACGTACGCTCACCCTAAACCATTGTCGTAATCTAACCTGTACCCTAAACCGTCCCCGTCCCCATCCCCTAACCCTAACCCTAACCCTTACCCGAAGCCTTACCCTAACCCGTCCTCTAATCCTAACCCGTACGCTAACACTAACCCGTACCCTAACACGTACTCTATCCCTAAACCGTTGTCGTACACTAACCTGTACCCTAAACCGTCCCCATCCCCTAACCCTAACGCTAACACTAACCCTAACCCTAACCCTTACCCGAAGCCTTACCCTAACCCGTCCCCTAATCCTAACCCGTACGCTAACAATTACCCGTACCCTAACGTGTACGCTCAACCTAAACCGTTGTCATAGCCTAACCTGTACCCTAAACCGTCCTCATCCTCTAAACCTAACCCTAAACCTAACCTTAACCCTTACCCGAAGCCTTACCCTAACCCGTCTCCTAATCCTAACCAGTTCGCTAACACTAACCCGTACCCTAACACGTAGGCTCTCCCTAAACCGTTGTCGTACCCTAACCTGTACCCTAATCCATCCCCATCCCATAACCCTAAACCTAACCCTAACCCTAAACCTAACCCTCACCTGAAGCCTTACCCTAACCCTTCCTATAATCCTAAACCGTACACTAACACGAACCCGTACCCTAACCCGTACGCTCACCCTAAACCGTTGTCGTACCTAACCTGTAACCTAAACTGTCCCCATCCCCGTGCCCGTCCCCTAACCATAACCCTAACCCTAACCCTTACTCGAAGCCTTACACTAACTCGTCACTTAATCCTAACCCGTACGCTAACAGTAACCCGTACTCTAACACGTATGCTCACCCTAAACTGTTGTCATACCCTAAGCTGTACACTCAACCGTCCCCGTCCCCTAACCCTAACCCTAACCCTAACCCTTACCGGAAGCCTTACCCTAACCCGTCCCCTAATCGTAACCCGTACACTAACACTAACCTGTACCCTAACACGTACGCTCACCCTAAACCGTTCTTGTATAGTAACCTGTACCCTAAACTGTCCCCGTCCCCTAACCCTAACCCTAACCCTTACCCGAAGGCTTAACCTAACCTGTCCCCTAATCCTAACCCGTACACTAACAGTAACCCGTACCCTAACACATACGCTCTCCCTAAAACGTTGTCGTACCCTAAACTGTACCCTAAACCGTCACCGTCAACTAACCCTAACCCTAACCCTAACCCTAATCCTAACCCTAAGCCTTACCCGAAGCCTTCCCCTAATCCCTCCCCTAATCCTAACCCCTACGCTAACACTAACCTGTACCCTAACACGTACGCTCACCCTAAAACGTTGTCGTACACTAATCTGTACCCTAAACCGTCCCCATCCCCTAACCCTAACCCTAACCCTAACCCTAACACTTACCCGAAGCCTTACACTAACCTGTCCCTTAATCCTAACCCGTACGCTAACACTAACACGTACCCTAACACGTATGCTCACCCTAAACCGTTGTCGTACCCTAACCTGTACCCTAAAACGTCCCCGTACCCTAACACTTACCCTAACCCTTACCCTAACCCTAACACTTACCCGAGGTCTTACCCTAACCCATCCCCTAATCCTAACACGTACGCTAACACTAACCCGTACCCTAAAACGTACGCTCACTCGAAACCGTTGTCGTACCCTAACATGTAGCCTAAACCGTCACCGTCCCCGTCCCCTAACCCTAACCCTAACCCTTACCCGAAGCCTTACCCTAACCCATCCCCTAATCCTGACCCGTACGCTAACACTCACCCGTACACTAACACGTACGCAAACCCTAAACCTTTTTCGTACCCTAACCTGTACCCTAAACCGTCTCTGTCCCCTAACCCTAACCGTAAACCTTACCCGAAGACTTACACTAACCCATCCCCTAATCCTAACCTGTATGCTAACACTAAACCATACCCTAACAGGTACGCTCACCCTAAACCGTTGTCGTACCCTAACCTGTACCCTAAACTGTCCCCGTCCCCTAACCCTAACCGTAAACTTAACCGTTACCCGAAGCCTTACCCTAACCCGTCCCCTAATCCTAACCCGTACGCTAACTCTAACACATACGCTAACACGTATGCTCACCTTAAACCGTTATCGTACCCTAACCTGTACCCTAAACCGTCCCCGTCCCCTAATCCTAACCCTAACCCTAATCCGTACCCGAAGCCTTACCCTAACCCGTCCCCTAATCCTAACCCGTATGCTAACACTAACCCGTACCTTATCACGTATGCTCACCCTAAACCGTTGTCGTACCCTAACCTGTACCCTAAACCGTCCCCGTCCCCTAACCCTAACCCTAACCCTATCCCTTTCCTGAAACCTTACCCTAACCCATCCCCTAATCCTAACCCGTACGCTAACACTAACCTGTACCCTAACACGTACGCTCACCCTAAACCATTGTCGTACCCTAACCTGTACACTAAACCGTCCCCGTCCCTTAACCCTAACCCTAACTCTAACCCTAAACCTTACCCGAAGCCTTACACTAACCCGTCCCCTAATCCTAACCCGTACACTAACACTAACCCGTACGCTAACACGTACGCACACCCTAAGCCATTGTCGTACCCTAACCTGTACCCTAAACTGTCCCCGTCACCTAACCCTAAGCCTAACCCTAAACCTAACCCTTATCAGAAGCCTTACCGTAACCCGTACGCTAACACTAAACCGTACCTTAAGATGTACGCTCACCCTAAACCGTTGTCGTACCCTAACTTCTACCCTAAACCGTACCCGTTCCCTAACACTTACCCTAACCCTAACCCTAACCGGAACACTTACCCGAAGCCTTACCCTAACACATCCCCTAATCCTAACACGTACTGTAACACTAACCCATTCCCTAACACGTACGCTCACGCTAAACCGTTGGCGTACACTAACCTGTACCCTAAACCATCCCCGTCCCCTTCCACTAACCCTAACACTAACCCTAACCCTTACCCGAAGCCTTACCCTAACCCGTCCCCTAATCCTAACCCGTACGCTAACTCTAACCCGTACCCTAACACGTACGCTCACCCTAAAGCGTTGTCGTACCCTAACCTGTACCCTAAACTGTCCCTGTCCCCTAAACCTAACCCTAACACTAACCCTTACCTGAAGCCTTACCGTAACCCTTCCCCTAATCCTAACACGTACGCTAACACTAACCTGTACCCTAAAACGTACGCTCACCCTGAACCGTTGTCGTACCCTAACCTGTACCCTAAACCGTCCCGGTCCCCGTCTCCTAACACTAACCCTAAACCTAGACCTTACCCGAAGCCTTACCCTCACCCGTCCCCTAATGCTAACCAGTACGCTAACACTAACCCGTATCCTAACACGTTTGCTCACCCTAAACTCTTGTTGTACACTAATCTGTACCCTAAGCCTTTCCCGTCCCCGTCCCCTAACCCTTACCCGAAACCTTTCCCTAACACTTCCCCTAATCCTAACCCGTACGCTAACACTATCCCATACCCTAACACATACGCTCACCCTAAACCGTTGTCGTACCCTAACCTGTACCCTAAAGCGTCCCCGTCCCCTAACCCTAACCATACCCCTAAACCTAATCCTTACCCGAAGCCTTACCCTAACCCGTCACCTAATCCTAACCCGTTCGCTAACACTAACCCATACCCTAACACGTACGCTCACCCTAAACAGTTTTCGTACACTAACCTGTACCCTAAAGCATCCCCGTCCCCTAACCCTAACCCTAACCCTAACGCTAACCCTTATCCGAAGCCTTACCCTAACCCGTCCCATAATCCTAACACGTACGCTAACACTAACCCGTACCCTAACATGTATGCTCACCCTAAACCGTTGTCGTGCCCAAACCTGTACCGTAAACCGTACCCGTCCCTGTCCCCTACCCCTAACCCTAACCCTAATGCTTACCCGAAGCCTTACACTCTCCCGTCCCCTAATCCTAACCCGTACGCTAACACTAACCCGTACCCTAACACGTATGCTCACCCTAAAGCGTTGTCGTACACTAACCTGTACCCTAAACCGTCCCCGTCCACAAACCCTAACACTAACCCTAACCCTAAACCTTACCCGAAGCCTTACCCTAACCCATCCCCTAATCCTAACCCATACGCTAACACTAACCCGTACCCTAACACGTACGCTCACCCTAAACCGTTGTCGTACCCTAACCTGCACCCTAAACTGTCCCCGTCCCCTAACCCTAACCCTAACGCTTACCTGAAGCCTTACCCTAACCCGTCCCCTAATCCTAATTTGTACGCTAACACTAAACCGTACCCTAACACATACGCTCACCCTAAACCGTTTTCGTTCCCTAAACTGTACCCTAAACCGTCCCCGTCCCCGTCCCCTAACCCTAACCCTTACGCGAAGCCTTACCCTAACCCGTCCCCTAATCCTAAACCATACGCTAACACTAACCCGTACCCTAACACGTACTCTCACCCTAAACCGTTGTTGTACACTAAACTGTACCCTAAACCGTCCCCGTCCCCTAAACCTAACCCTAAAACTAACCCTAACCCTAACACTTACTCGAAGCCTTACCCTAAACCGTCCCCTAAACTTAACCCGTACGCTAACATGTAAGCTCACACTAAACCGTTGTCGTACCTTAACCTGTACCCTAAACCGTCCCCCTCCCCAACCCTAACCCTAACCCTAACCCTAACACTAACACTTACTCGAAGCCTTACCCTAACCCGTCCCCTAATCCTAACCCGTACTCTAACACTAACCCATACCCTAACACGTACGCTCATCCTAATCCGTTGTCGTACCCTAACCTGTACCCTAAACCGTCACCGTCCCCTAACCTAACCGTAACTCTAACCCTTAACCGAAGCCTTACCCTAACCCGTCCCCTAATCCTAACCCGTACGCTAACCTTAACCCATACCCTAAAACGTACGCTCACCCTAAACCTTTGTCGTACCCTAAGCTGTACCCCAAACCGTCCCAGTCCCATAAACCTAACCCTAACCCTTACCCGAACCTTACCCTAACCAGTCCGCTAATCTTAACTTGTACGCTAACACTAAACCATACCCTAACACGTACGCTCACCCTAAACCGTTTTCGTTCCCTAAACTGTACCCTAAACAGTCCCCGTCCCCGTCCCCGTCCCCTAACCCTAACCCTAACACTAACACTTACCTGAAGCCTTACCCTAACCCGTCCCCTAATCCTAAACCGTACGCTAACACTAACCCGTACCCTAACACGTACTCTCACCCTAAACCGTTGTCGTACCCTAAACTGTACCCTAAACGGTCCCCATCCCCTAAACCTAACCCTAAAACTAACCCTAACCCTAACACTTACTCGAAGCCTTACCCTAAACTGTCCCCTAATCCTAACCCGTACGCTAACACTAACCCGTACCCTAACAGGTAAGCTCACACTAAACCGTTGTCGTACCCTAACCCTTACCCTAAACCGTCCCCCTCCCCTAACCCTAACCCTAACTCTAACAGTAACACTTACTCGAAGCCTTAGCATAACCCGTCCCCTAATCCTAACCCGTACTCTAACACTAACCCATACCCTAACACGTACGCTCATCCTAATCCGTTGTCATACCCTAAACTGTACCCTAAACTGTCACCGTCCCATAACCTAACCGTAACCCTAACCCTTACCCGAAGCCTTACCCTAACCCGTCCCCTAATCCTAACCCGTACACAAACACTAACCCATACCCTAAAACGTACACTCACCCTAAACTGTTGTCGTACACTAAGCTGTACCCCAAACCGTCCCAGTCCCCTAAACCTAACCCTAACCCTTACCCGAAGCCTTACCCTAACCCGTCCCCTAATCCTAACCCGTACGCTAACACTAACCCGTACCCTAATACGTACGCTCAAACTAAACCTTTGTTCTACCCTAACCTGTACCCTAAACCGTCCCCTAACACTAACCCTAACCCTAACCCTGACCCTAACCCTTACCCGAAGCCTTACCCTAACCCGTCACCTAATCCTAACACGTACGCTAACACTAACCCGTACCCTAACACGTATGCTCACCCTAAACCGTTGTCGTACCCTAACCTGTACCCTAAACCGTCCCCTTCCCCTAACTCTAACCCTAACACTGACCCTAACCCTTACCCGAAGCCTTACCGTAACCCCTCCCATAATCCTAACCTGTACGCTAACACTAATCCGTAACGTAACACGTACACTCACCCTAAACCATTGTCGTACCCTAAGCTGTACCCTAAACTGTCCCCTTCGCCTAACACTAACCCTAACCCTAAACCTAACAATAAACCTTACCCGAAGCCTTACCCTAACCTGTCCCCTAATCCTAGCCCATACGCTAACACTAAATCGTACCTTAACACATACGCTCACTCTAAACCATTGTTGTACACTAACCTGAACCCTAAACCGTCCCCGTCCCCGTCACATAACCCTAAACCTAACCCCAACCCTTACCCGAAGCCTTACCCCAAACTGTCCCCTAATCCTAACACGTACGCTAACACTAACACATACCCTAAAACGTATGCTCATCCTACACCTTTGTCATACCCTAACCTGTACCCTATGCCGTTCCCGTCCCCTAACCTTAACCCTAACACTTACCTGAAACCTTACCCTAACCCGTCCCCTAATCCTAAACCGTACGCTAACACTAACCCTTACCATAACACGTACGCTCACCCTAAACCATTGTCATATCCTAACCTGTACCCTAAACCGTCCCCGTCCTCTGACCCCAACCCTAACCCTAACCCTAACCCAACCCTAACCGAAGCCTTACACTAACACGTCCACTAATCCTAAAGCGTACGCTAAAACTAACCCGTACCCTAACACGTACGCTCACCCTAAACCGCTGTCATACCCGAACATGTATCCTAAACTGTCCCCATCCCCAAAACCTAACCCTAACCATAATCCTAAGCCTTACCCTAACCTGTAACCTAATCCTAAACCGTACCCTAACACTTACCCGTACCATAACACGTACGCTCACCGTAAACCTTTGTCATACAGTTACCTGTACCCTAAACCGTCCCCATTCCCTAACCTTAACCCAAACACTAACACTTACCCGAAGCCTTACCCTAAACCGTCCGCTAATCCTAAGGCAAACGCTAACACTAACCCGTACCCTAACACATACGGTCACCATAAACTGTTGTCGTACACTAACCTGTACACTAAAGTGTCCCCATCCCTGTCCCCATTCCCTAACGCTAACCCTAACCCTAATCTTTACCCGAAGCCTTACCCTAACCCGTCCCCTAATCCTAACCCGTATGCTAACACTAACCCGTACCCTAACATGTACGCTCACCCTAAATCGTTGACATACAATAACCTGTACCCTAAACCGTCCCCATCCCCTAACCCTAACCCTAAGACTCACCGGAAGCCGTACCCTAATCCGTCCCCTAATCCTAACCTGTACGCTAACAGTAACCCGTACCCTAACATGTACGTTCACCCTAAACCATTGTCGTACCCTAACCTGTACCCTAAACCGTCTCCGTCCCCTAACCTGAACCCTAAACCTAACCCTTACCCGAAGCCTCACCCTAATGCATCCACTAACCCTAACTCGTACGCTAACACTAATCCATACCCTAACACGTACGCTCACCCTAAACCGTTGTCGTACGCTAACATGTACCCTATACCGTCCCCATCCCCTAACCCTAACCCTAACCCTAACCATAAACCTTACTCGAAGCCTTACCCTAACACGTCCCCTAATCCTAACACGTACGCTCACCCTAAACCGTTGTCGTACACTAACCTGTACCCTAAACCATCCCCCTACCCTAACCCTAACCCTAAACCTTACTAGAAGCCTTACCCTAACCCTTCCCCTAATACTAACCCGTCCGCTAACACTAACTCATACGCTAACACTAACCTGTACGCTAACACTTATGCTCACCCTAAACCTTTGTCGTACACTAACCTGTAACCTAAACCGTCCCAGTCCCCTAACCCTAACCCTTACCCAAAGCCTCACCCTAACCCTTACACTAATCCTAACCCGTACGCTAACATTAACCCGTACGCTAACATGTACACTCACCCTAAACCGTTGTCGTAACCTAACTTGTACCCTAAACCATCCTCGTCCGAAAACCCTAACCCTAACCCTAACCATATCCCTTACCCGAAGCCTTACCCTAACTCATCCCCTAATCCTAACCCGTATGCTAACACTAACCCATACCCTAACATGTACGCTCACCCTAAACCGTTGTCGTACCCTAACCTGTACCCTAAACAGTTCCCGTCCCCTAACCCTAACCCTAACCCTTACCCGAAGCCTTACCCTAACCTGTCCCCTAATCCTAACCCGTACGCTAACACTAACCCATACCCTAACACATACACTCAAACTAAATATAATATATAATGTAAATATATATATATATCTAAATATAATATTATATTGTAATATATTCAGGAAAATATGCATACGCTCTTTTTGGCCAACCCAGAAAGCGTGTAAAGGAAATCTGCACTAAAATGAAGTCTCATTGCCCCCAGCTCAAAAGGGCCATCTGAAAAAAGTGTAAAATCCAGAAAGGCAGAAAAGGCCATGGAAAAGCGGGAGACTTGTTATGCTGATGGGCGGGATGTAAATTGCCAACAGCCATTCTGGAGAAGTGTATGGTGTTTCCTGAGAGACGTAAAAAACAGAGCAACGGATCCTACGGAACTTCCACTTACAGCCCTATAGCTTACGGAAATTAAAATAAAAAAGACACAGCCACCCCAATGTTTCGGACGTCTCTGTTTACAAGAACCTCATCTACAGTACAAATTAAATATCCCAGAAAGCGAAAAATGGATAAGGAAGTTGTGGTACGTACGTACAATGGAATATCACTCAGCAATGAAATCTATGTCATCAGGCCCGTCGCGCCATAATGAGGGGATTCAGGTACGATGATTCTAAGTGAAATAAGTCACACAGAAAATGAAACATAATAAGATATCACTAATACACGGAATGTAAACTTGGCTACACATGAACTGAATTACAAAACAGAACAGGGTCTCAAATTTAGAAAACCAACTTATGCTTGTTTATGGGGAAAGGTGAGTTGGGGTGCTGCATAAAACCGGAGATTGAAATCAGCACAAATACCATTCCATAAGCCAAATATGTAATAGTCAAGACCTACTCCTTGCTCAACGAAATGGAATCAACACCCCATATTCAACGCCTGGGAATATACCTGACAAGTAAGAATCTTAAAACCCATGGATTTATATGTCTCCATAACGAAATCAAGCCTGTGGACAGCGGCCTAAAGGCAGCAGTGAAAATCCGATAAATCCCATTATCAAAATAAATTACAAAAACAAAACACAGTGACAGCGAAATAGAGAGCAATTCTTAAATAATTCATTCAGGGCTTGTGATGCAACCTGGATTTACCACATCTACACCCAGAGCTGGGTGAGACATAAGGCTGGACCACTTCGGGCTGATAGCATTATTGAGGTTCGGTGAGCAATGCAGACCCTTTGAAGTCATACTGCATGGTACCCATTCCATGGGTCCCAACTCTCCAGGTTTAAGGGATTCTTCCTTCAGCTAAGACATGCATGGGAAACCCAGATTATGGTCCACCTTGTGACCGGGAAACGTTTTCAAATGCATCTCAGTTTTCATCCCCTGGTACTCTGTTCACCATTCCAGACGCTTTACTAACACTCTCTCCACTTGGTGAGTCAGTGCCTTTAACCTCCTGTTTCGCACAGTTCGCAATTTCTGCACAAGATGAACAGGAATAGGGAGAACTAATGAGAGACTAGCTGTAGGCGTCTGCACGGGGAAATTTAATGCTCATTTCCCTCCAGGAAGAGGAATTAATGAAAATCTCAGCGTGCCGTGCCGGAACCAGATTAGGGCCTGAAGCAATCCTGCGGTTTTGCAGCTAGGTCACAAGAAAGCGAGTTGAAGAAGGAGGCTCAGGGACAGTCATTCACAAACCTGCAGAGTTATAAATGACAGCTATCATCCAAAAATATATTGAAGTAAGGCTGCGAAGAAGACTTGAAAGCGGGGCAGAATTGCCGGAATCCGATTTCAGGAGGTAGACGGGAATTCCTCTGAAAGCATAGGAAAAGAGGCAGAACCTCGACAGTGAGGCACTTGGCCAAAAAGGACGTATACGTTTTTTCCAGGGCCCTTATTAACGAGGGCAGGAGGCTCCCAGCATGCTCTATTGGCCAACAGAGGGCCCACATTACCAAGGCGACGTGAGCTAGCCAGGCGGGGGTGACCTCACAGCAGAGGGCCTACCTCACAGAAGGGTGAGGAACCCAGCCAGGATAAGACTCTCACCAGAGGGCCCACATCAACAAGGGAATCAGAACCAGTCAGGAGTGTCCTCACGCCAGTGTGGCCACATCAGCAGAAGGTGAGGAACCCAGCACATGTGGCCTCAAAAAAGGGGACACAAATCACGAATGGGCTGGGAGTGAGGCATGCAGGAGGAGACTCACAACAGAGGGCCCATAGAATAAAAAAGGTGAGGAATCCAGGAGTTGGAAACTCAAAGCAGGCAGCCCAGAGCACTGACGCTATGGGATACAGGCCAGAGTGAACTCACAGCAGAGGGCCCACATCATGAAACTGTGAGCAACCCAGCCGTTGGGACCACAGAACAGAAGACCCACATGCCCATGGGGATGGGAACCTGGCAGGAGTGTCCTCACACCACTGGGCGCACATCAGAAAATGTGTGGAGCCCAGCACTTAGGGCCTGACACCAGAGGACCCTCATCACTGAGAAGAGGAGTCCCCAGCACGCTCCAACTGCAGCCAGAGAGCCTACGTCGCCAAGGCGACGTGTGCCAACCAGGCACAATTGACCTCACAGCAGAGGGCCCACCTCACAGAATGGTGAGGAATCCAGCCACGATCAGACTCTCACCAGAGGGCCATATCACCAAGGGGATTGGAACCAGGCACGAGTGTCCTCACACCAGTGGGGCCACATCATCAAAAGATGAGGAACCCATCACATGTGGCCTCAAACCAGAGGAAACACATCACCAAGGGGCTGGGAGTGAGGCAGGCAGGAGGAGCCTCACAACACAGGGCTCAAAGGATAAAAATGGTGAGGAACCCAGCAGTTGGAACTTACCAGCAGGTGGCCCAGAGCACAGAGGTTACGGGATCCAGGAATGAGTGAACTAACACCAGAGAGCCAACATCAGGAAACTGTGAGCAACCCAGGCGTTGGGACCTCAGAGCAGAAGGCCCACATCGCCATGGGAAAGGGAACCTTACACGAATGTCCTGGCATCACTGGGCTCACATCAGAAAACGTGGGGAGCCCAGCAGTTAGGGCCTGAGGCCACAGGGCCCTCATCACCGAGGGGAGGAGGCTCCCAGCAGGCTCCAACTGCCACCATATGGCCGACGTCACCAAGGCGGGGTGTGTCAGCCAGGCAGGAAATGACCTCAGAGCAGAGGGCCCACCTCACAGAAGTGTGAGGAACCCAACCAGGATCAGACTCTCACCAGAGGGCCAACATCACCAAGGGGATGGGAACCAGGCAGGAGTGTCCTAACACCAGTGGCGCCAACATCACCAAGGGGATGGGAACCAGGCAGGAGTGTCCTCACACCAGTGGGGCCACATCAGCGAAAGGTGAGGAACCCAGCACATGTGGCCTCAAACCAGAAGACCCACATCACCAAGGGGCTCCGAGTGAGGCAGGCAGGAGTTGTCTCACAACACAGGGCCCATAGAATAAAAAAGGTAAGGAATCCAGCAGTTGGAAGCTCCAAGCAGGTGGCCCAGATCACCGAGGCTATGGGATCCATGCCAGAGTGAACTCACAGCAGAGGACTCACATCCTGACACTGTGAGCACCCCAGCCGTTGGGACTTCATAGAAGAAGGCCCAAATCCCCATGGGGATGGGAACCTGGCAGGAGGGTCATCGCACCAGTGGGCACACATCAGAAAATGTGGGGAGCCCAGCAGTTAGGGCCTGAGGCCAGAGGGCCCTCATCACCGAGGGGAGGAGTCTCCCAGCACACTCCAATTGCAACCAGAGGGCACATGTGGCCAAGGCAACGTGTGCCAGCCAGGCAGGAGTGACCTCACAGCAGAGGGCCCTCCTCCCAGAAGTGTGAGGAACCCAGCCAGGATAAGGCTCTCACCAGAGAGCCCACATCACCAAGGGGATCGGAACAAGGCAGGAGTGTCCTCACACCAGTGTGGCCACATTATAGAAAGGTGAGGAACACAGCACATGTGGCCTCAAACAAGGGGAAACACATCACGAAGGGGCTGGGAGTGAGACATGCAGGAGGAGACGCACAACAGAGGGCAAATAGAATAAAAAAGGTGAGGAATCCAGGAGTTGGAAACTCAAAGCAGGAGGCCCAGAGCACTGACGCTATGGGATACAGGGCGGAGTCAACTCACAGCAAAGGGCCCACATCATGAAACTGTGAGCAACCCAGCCGTTGGGATCACAGAACAGAAGTCCCACATGCCCATGGAGATAGGAACCTGGCAGGAGTGTCCTGGTACCGCTGGGCACACATCAGAAAATGTGTGGAGCCCAGCACTTAGGGCCTGACACCAGAGGGCCCTCATCACTGAGGGCAGGAGGCCCCAGAACGCTCCAACTGCCACCAGAGGGTCCACGTCGCCAAGGCGACGTGTCCCAGCCAGGCAGGATTGACCTCACAGCAGAGGGCCCACATCATGAAAGTGTGAGCAACCCAGCCGTTGGGACCTCAGAACAGAAGGCCCACATGCCCATGGGGATGGGAACCTGGCAGGAGTGCCCTCGCACCACTTAGAACGTATCAGAAAATGTGGGAACCCAACCGTTAGGCCCTGACGCCAGATGGCCTCATCACCGAGGGAAGGAGGCTCCCAGCAGGCTCCAACTGCCACCATAGGGCCGACGTCGCCAAGGCAGGGTGTGCCAGCCAGGCAAGAGTGACCTCAGAGAAGAGGGCCCACCTCACAGAAGTGTGAGGAACCCAACCAGGATCAGAGTCTCATCAGAGGGCCCACATCACCAAGGGGATGGGAACCAGGCAGGAGTGTCCTCACATCATTGGGGCCACATCATCAAAAGATGAGGAACCCATCATATGTAGCCTCAAACCAGAGGACACACATCACCAGGGAGCTGGGAGTGAGGCAGGTGATTGGAGGGGTACATTTAACTCTAATTTCCCACCAGGAAGAGGAATTAACCAAAGGCTCAGAGTGCTGTGCCGCACCCTGAGAACAGCCTGAAGCAAACCTGGGGTTTTGGGGCCAGCTTACAAGGAAGCGAGTTAAGAAAGGAAATCACGGGCACTGTAATTCACAAATCTGCAGAGTTATAAATGACAGCTATTGGCAAATTATATTGAAGTAAGGCTGCAAAGAGGACTTGAAAACGAGGCAGAATTGCAGGAATCATATTTCAGGAGGTAGATTGGAATTGCATTTAAAACATATGAAAATCGGCAGATCTTTGACAGAGATGCACTTGGACAAAAAGTGCATATACATTTTTTCCTGAATATATTCAGGAAAAAACAAATATGCACTTTTTGGCCAACGAAGCACTCGAGCAATGGAAATCCGCACTACAATGAAGTCTCATTTCCCATTCGTCAAAAGGGACATCTGAAAAAAGTGTAAAAACCAGAAACAGAGGAGAGGCCATGGAGAACAGGGAGCCTTGCTATGCTGATGGGCGGGATATAATTTGCCAACAGACACTCTGGAGATATTTATGGTGTATCCTGAAACATCTAAAAAACAAAGCTACAGAGCCTAGGGCACTTCCACTTTTGGCCCTATAGCTTAGGAAAATTAAAATCAACAAAACCCAGCCAACACAAAATTTAGGGCTGCTGTGTTTACAAGAACCTCGAGTCCAGTACAAATTAAATATCCCAGAAAGAAAAAAATGGATAAAGAAGTTGTGCTACTTACGTACAACGGAATATCACTCAGCAATGAAATCAATGTCATCAGGCCTGTAGCAGCAAATTGAGTGGATTTAAGTATGATGATTCTAAGAGAAATATGTCACACACAGAAAGATAATTATCATAAGATATCACTAATTGAGGGAGTGTAAACTTGGCTACACATAAACTGAATTACAAAACCAAACAGAGTCTCACATTTAGATAAAAAACTTATGCTTGCTTAAGGGCAAAGTTGAGTTAGGGTGCTGTATAAAACCAGAGATTGAAATTAGCACACATACCGTTCCATAAGCTAAATATGTAATAGACAAGACCTACTCTTTGCTCAACGAAATAGACTCATCCATGGTGTATCACCTCACATCTGTTAAAATAGGCATCATCAGAAAATCTACAAAAAAAAAATGCTGGAAAGGGTTTGGAGATAAGGAACCCTCTTCCACTACTGTTGGGAATGTAAATTGATACAGTCACTGTGGAGAACATTATGGAGTTTCTTATAAAACTAAGAATAGCATTACCATATGATACAGCAATCCCACTACTGGGCATATACCCAGACAAAACCATAAATCAAAAAGAGACATTTAACGCAATATTCATTGCATCACTATTTACAATATCCAGGTAATGGAAGCAACCTAAATGCCCACAGACAGACGAATGCATACAAATGTGGTACATATATAAAATGGAATATTACTAAGCCATAAAAAGGAATGAAATTGGGTCATTTGTAGAGACGTTGATGGATCTAGAGACTGTCATACAGAGTGAAGTAAGTCAGAAAGAGAAAAACAAATCTTGCATATTAATGCATATATGTGGAACCTAGAAAAGTTGTACAGATGAACCGTTTTGCAAGGCAGAAATAGAGCAACAGATGTAGACAACAAACGTATGGACACCAAGGGGGGAAAGCTGTTGGGGGGGGTGGTGGGAGGAGTTGAGAGATTGGGATTGGCATGTATACATTTATATGGATAAAAGAGATAACCAAAAACAACCTGCTTTATAAAAAAATAAAATTAAATTAAAAATTAAAAAAATAAAATTAAAAAAATTAAAACAGAAAAAATATTCTTCCCTTCACATACATGTATTTATATGAATAAATTATTTCCATGCTTATATCTGTAAATACAAAAAAGAGGAATAAAATCTACCTTGAACTAAAAACGGAAAAAAGAAAAAAAAAGACAGAACTCACCAGTTACACAGAGGAAAACCCTATCAGGGCACTTGCTCCAGTTGTATACAATTCTGAAGTTGGTCAGTGGTGGGGAATCATCTCCCATTCAGCCAGCAGGCCCCACACAACAAGCGTCCTCATTGCAAAGCTGGGGGACCGTGCCGAGACATCTGTGAGTAAACGTGGGCTGATCCCGAGGCCAGCTGCTGCTGAAATGTTCCCACTCTTCCCAGGTAAAACACCTGAATATGTACAAGGACTTGAAAGCCTAGAGGAAGGGCCATGGAGCCACATGAGCGACAGCATGCCAGCCGACTTGTTGCCTGCAGGCCAGCCAGGATGGTCCTGGCCCTGGGTGCTCTTCTGGAAGCTTTCCATTTCCCTGCCTGAGATACCCCTGCTGTCCGGGCCCCCACTGCTTTCTTCCTCACTCACCTCTGCCCAGGGAGAAATTCCAGAGGCAGGTATGGGTGACACATCCTCTTCTTTAGCAGGTGGCATCTTGGTAACTGCTGCAGAAAGTCCAGCAGAGCCCCACTCACACTGGGCCACCGACAAAGCCGTGGCCTCTCACTCCCTCCCACCAGTCCAGCCCCGAGACTGCTGACAGGGCAGAGAAAATGGCGTCAGGCACAGCTGCAGGGGCTCTTGCTGCCTGCAGCGGTGTTTATATTGATCTCAAACAGGCACACCTGGGGAGGGCTGGCCGGCACGGTCAGGCTTCCCAGGCCAGCCAATAATCACCCCTCAGGCACTCACAGTTGCAGAAACTGGAACTTGCTGAATCGGCCAGGTCCAAGGAACAGGTGTGGGCTCCTGAGAGTCAGGATAGAAAAGGGGTTGCAGCTCTGGCTTGTTTTCTAATTATATTATCTGGCCCATGAGTGGGAGACAACTTCAAGAAAACCCTCTCCTAATGAGAGGAACCCAGGAGTCAGGGAGAGGAGGGGTGGGTGGTGGGTCTAGACAGAGGCCTGGTGCCCCAGGTGCAGTGGAAGTCTCTGGAAGACGAGGTGGAGGGAGGCCACACAGAGTGATGCCCAGGGTCACAGACCTGTTGGAGCTGCTGTTTCTTAGTTCAAGTCCTGCTCTGAGGTGCTCTGTGTCAGATCTGAGTGACAGGTGAGCTGGAAGTGCTCTGCAATGAGGGCGATGTGCACGGTACCTGTGTGCCCAGCCCTGCCAGGGTAACTGCACGGGTAGCTCTGTATCCTGGGAGGGGCCTGACCACGAGAGACCCATGGGCTGCAGGGGAACCTGCCCAGGGAACCCCATATCCTGGGATGGGCTTGAACAGGAGAGCACCGTGGGCTGCGGTGGGGGTGGGGTACCTGCCCAGGTGAGCTCCATATCCTGGGATTGGCCTGACCTCGAGAGACCCATGGGCTGCTGGAGTCCTGGTAAAGGATGTCAGGACAGTCAGTGAAGCCACCGAGGATATACCTCCAGTAGTTCCTAAATCCTACACCCTGCTGGTCATTCTACCAACCACTAGGACATGGTATTCTGTATTAGTCTTCAATGATGCCTTCTTTTGTATTCTATTAGTCCGAGAGTCACAAGAAATTTTGGCTTGTGAGTGGCAGGACTCAACATACAACTAAAACAATACTTCTGGGCCGTGTTGCCCCAAGGGTTCAAAAATTCCCACACCATCTTTGGGGAAAGCTCAGTTAAAGACCTAAAAGTTCTACCTCTGGAAAAGGAAACACTCCTTCAATATGCATACGACATTCTGATCGCCAGCCCTACTAAGGAGACCTCTGAACTACCAAGCCAATAAAGGATACAAGTTGTCAAATAAAAAGCTCAAATATCACAGACTACGGTGACCTGCCTGGCCTTCATTCTCACAGAAGGTCGGAGAAGCCCATCTCAGGAAAGGGAAGAAACAATTAACAGCCTTACCCATTTCTAAAACTAGAAGACAGCTTAGGGGTTCCTGGGGAGGTCAGGGTTGGTGCTTCTGGATCCCTAACTACAGTCTACTAGCTGGGCCTCTATATGAAACACTGAAAGGAAAAGATGATGATCCTTTTGAATAGAATCCAGAAGTGGACTTTCAAGAATGGAAAGAGCAGTCAATTCAGACCCTTGCCCTAGAACTCCCTAATTTAGCTAAACCCTTTGACTTTTACATTCCTGGTGAATGGTGAATCGCTATTGGAGTATTAGTGCAAAAACTGGGACCACTTGAAATGGAACAATGCAAGAATGCCATCCCGGTAGGATAAACTACGGTCACCAATGGGCTTGGCCCACCGCCACATCTGGCCAAGATACTGGCGGTATCTGAAAACCTGGAAATCAGCAGCCCAAAAGGCCACCTCCCTCCTAAGGGAAAAGGACCCCACGTGGTGATCCTAACCCCCAACCATGCCCTGAAGTTGCAGGGTTTGCTCCGTGGGCACACTGACCTCGAGTGAGGAGGCCCTCCAACTCCAACCTCCAGAGAGATAACCGGGGCAAAGGGGCACCATGACGACTCGTGTGACCATCACTTGACCTGGAGTTTCTCTCATAAAACAACAAGAGTGGGTCCCAAAAGAGTAGACTACTGCTTGCAGGACTTACTGCACCCAGAGCGGACCTAATAATCTTGGCGGGGGAACAGTATATCACGCTGTCACCATAGAAAAGCCTACAGACACTGTGATGATGGTGGCCAATAAGACTGGCTGGACTGCTGTTTACTTCAAAAGGCTGTTGACTCAGTGGCCATCATGGTCCTTCATCACCACTGACGCTGGACTTTCTGGGAGTTGAGCAGGCAGGGTCCTGACACCTGGTGCTGTTTTTACGTTAATTCAGGGGCCTAATTGAAGAAAGCACAGACTACTGGTCAGAGCATCTAGGCTGGCAGAAACGGTCAGCCTAAGGTGGCCGAACAAATGTGGGGCGGGGTGAAACTGGACCTCACAGCGTCACTGCACATCTCCTTCCTGGAACCTTAAAGGTCATTAGAATCTATAACGCTTCCAATACTGGTGCTCAGGCGGACGAGCAGTGAGGCAGGAGGCCTGGGGACAATCAACGTCACCTGGAGGCTGCTGGGGAGAAGTTCTGACCCTCGCCCACGGGTATGAGGGCTCCTAACTCAGCACTCAGCAGTTAGAGAAGAAGGGTCTGCACCCTCAGCACTCTAAGAATGAGGAAGGGGAAAAAAGGCAGAAGAGGGCTTTGTCCCAGGCAAAGCCCCTTAAAAATCCCTGGGAGATAAAAATAGAATCTGGGCAATAAAATAAAGTCTAACCTTTTTTATCCTTTGTGCTTTGTCTAATTTCACGTGCTCCTAGGGTTCCGCATACAGAGGTTCAACAGCTGGCGCTTCAGACCAGATTTCCTAGTGCGGAATGGCTGGGACGACACCTCAGCTACTGGGGCACAGTGCACACTCCGCGATATAGAGCCTGAGCTGCAGCCAACCGGGCCCTCGAGAGCTCCGCCCCCTCCCTCCCACTGACTCTGACAGGATCTCTACACAGCAGCCCAGCCCACAGCTCACGGGGTAGCACATGCTCTCACCTCTCCATTCTCTCATCAAAATATAAAGTTTCCTTTGCTTCTGAACCAAACTCAGTCTCAATCTGTTGGCTCCAATGACACTGGGCAGGGGGACACTTGTTGGGGTCCACTCTGGAGGATCAGTAACAGAAATTGAGAACATTGTAACTTCAATGAACAGATGTTTGAGCCAAACTGTAATTAACATAGAACAGTGTATAAGGCTCGGGTAAAATAAGATGTTTCTAACACTCCCATTTGATATTTCCATCACTTTATTATAAGCAAGTTCAGTGAAAAGGTTTGTCTTATTTGTCAGGTCAATATTAGAGAAACGAAGTGATTTCTTTCCAAGGATGTATATCTAATAATCTTGGTTAAAGCTTCAATCTTGTTTTAAATGCTTTTCCATTGAAAATGATACCTCTCTTTCAGCTCCCCCAATTCTGAGAAGTATAAAATCTTATAATTTATTATTACCAAAGGGGAAAGGTGGGAGGAGGGATAAATTAACAGTTTGGGATTAACACATACACACTGCTATGTATAAAATCGATCATCAACAAGGAACTACTGTATAGCACAGGGAACTACACTCAATATTTTACAATAACCTATAAGGGGAAATAATCTGAAAAAGAATAGATATTTTTATTGACATCATCTATTAATGACAGTTAAAATGGAACCTAAGGGAAGCCGGTGGTGAGTGCTTCTGACCCTGAAGACTTCAATCATCTAAAGTTTGGACTCTGCCTAATTCCCAAGGCCCTTAATGAACATATGTGTAGCCGTAGCTTAAAAAATTCCCCAGTTTGGGTTGTGGAGAGACACTGATTTTGTAAAAGCCCTGGTGTTCTCCTCACATGAATGGGACACTTCCTACAGCTAAAACATGCCTGTCACATCCAGAGGATGGTATACCGTCTGATCGGGAAGAGTTTGGAAAAGGCATCTCATCTCCTCATCTCCTGGTGCTCGGGTTCACCCCTCCAGCGTCTTTACGAACAGTCTCCCCACTTGGAGATGTCAGCACTGTCAACATCCTGTTGCAGACAGTTTGGAATTTGTCCAGAGGATGAAGCAGAAGGAGGAGGAACAATGAGAGACAAGTCCTAGGTGTTCGGACAGGCACATGTCACTCTTATTTCCAATCAGGAAGACGAATTGACCAAAGGCTAGTGTTGCCCATGGAAACAGAATAGGGCTTGAGGAAATCTCGCTGCTTTGTGGCCAGTTCCCATAAACACAAGTTGAAAAATGGAACTCAGGGACACTAAAATTCACGAAACTGCAGAGTTGAAAATATCTATCACTGAAAAATGTCTTGAGGAAAGTCAGAGAAAAGGACTTGTAAGCAATGGAGAATGGCAGGAAAGGGATTGGAAGAGGTAGAAAGGTCTCGCCATTAAGCACAAGAAAAGGGGCTGAACATTGCCAACATTGCAGTTGGCTAAAAAGGGTGTATGCGTCTTTTTCTGTATGTATTCAAGAAAAGGGCATATACATTTTTAGCCAACCAAACAGGTGGGCACTGGAAATCAATACTACAAAACATATCACTTCGCATCAGTCAGAAGGGCCTTCCTCATAAATTGTAAACACCAGAAATGCAGGACAGGGCAAGGAGAAAAGGGAGCTCTCTGAGGCTTATACTGGAAATGTATATTGCCAACGGTCACTCTGGAGAAGTGTATTGTGTTTACTAAAGCATCTAAAAAATGAGCTACAGAGCACAGGGCACTTGCACTCATGGACGTATATCTTGGGAAAAACAAAAATCGAGAGGACACAGGCACCCCAATGTTTACCGCCTCTATGTTTAAAAGATCCTCGACTAGGATATAATATATATGTCTCTGGAGGGAAAAAATGGATAGAGATGTGGCACTTATGTAGAGTGGAATATTACTCAGCCTGGAAATCAATGAAATATGGCCAGTTGTAACAACCCCAGAGGAGTTACGTATGATCATTCGAAGTCACATAATTCAAAAAGAAAAAGACATACGATATTACTAATACATGGAATGTAAACGTGGCTACAAATGAACTGAATTACAAAACAGAACGGGGTCTCAAATTTAGAAAACCAACATATGCTTGCTTAAGGATAAAGAAGAGTTGGGATGCTGCATAAAACCAGAGATAGAAATTAGCACAGATACCTTTCCATAAGCCAAATATGTAATAGTCAAGACCTACCACTTGCTAAACGAAATGGACTAAACACCCCATATTCAACGCCTAGGAATACACCTGACTAGTAAAAATCTTCAAACCCATGGATTTATATGTCTCCGTAAGAGAATCAAGCGTGTGTATAGATTTATGAATGCAGCAGAGAAAATCCAATAAATCCAATTATCAAAATGAATTAAAAAAACAAAACACAATGACAGTGAAATAGAGAGCTATTCTGAAATAATTCATTCAGAGCATGTGATGCAACCTGGATTAACCACAACTGCACCAAGAGCTGAGTGAGACATAAGGTTGGACACTTCGGGCGGATAGCATTGGTGAGGTACAATGAGCAAATGCAGAACCTTTGAAGTCATACTGCATGGTACCCATTCCATGGGTCCCAACTCTCCAAGTTTAAGAGATTCTTCCTTCAGCTAAAACATGCATGGGAAATCCAAAGTATGGTCCACCGTGTGACTGGGAAGCGTTTTCAAATGCATCTCAGTTTTCGTCCCCATTTACTCGTGTTCACCATTCCAGACCCTTTAATAACACTCTCTCCACATGGAGAGTCAGTGCCTTTAACCTTCTGTTTGACACAGTTTGGAAATTCTGCGCAAGGTGAACAGGAATTGGGAGAACCAATGAGACACTAGCTGTAGGTGTCTGCACAGGCGAATGGAATGCTCATTTCCCTCCAGGAAGAGGAAATAACCAAAGGCTCAGCGTGCCCTGCCGGAACCAGATTAGGGCCTGAAGCAATCCTGCGGTTTTGCGGCCAGCTCAAAAGAAAGCGAGTTGAAGAAAGGAGCTCAGGGGCACTGTAATTCAGAAACCTGCAGAGTTATGAATGACAGCTATCTTCCAAAAATATATTGAAGTAAGTCTTCGAAGAGGACTTGAAAGCGGGGCAGAATTTCAGGAAAATGATTTCAGGGGGTAGACTGGAATTGCACTTTAAGCATAGGAAAAGAGGCAGAATGTCGACAATGATGCACTTGGCCAAAAAGGGCGTATGCGTTTTTTCCTGAATATATTCAGGAAAAAACGCATACGCCCTTTTTGGCCAACCAAGCAAGCCTGTAAAGGAAATCTGCACTACAATGAAGTCTCACTGCCCCCCGGTCCAAAGGGCCATCTGAAAAAAGTGTAAAATCCAGAAAGGCAGGACAGGTCATGGAGAACAGGGAGCCTTGTTATGCTGATGGGCGGGATGTAAATTGCCAACAGCCACTCTGGAGAACTGTATGGTGTTTCCTGAAACACGTAGGAAACAAAGCAACACAGCCTATGGCACTTCACTTATGATCCTATAGCTTAGGGAAATTAAAATCAAAAACACACAGTCACCCCAAAATTTGGGACGGCTCTGTTTACAAGAACCTCGTCTACGGTACAAGTTAAATATCCGAGAAAGCAAAAAATGGATAAAGAAGTTGTGGTACGTACGTACAATGGAATATCACTCAGCAATGAGATCCACGTAATCAGCCCCGTAGCGGCATAATGAGTGGATTCAGGTAGGACGATTCTACGAGAAATAAGTCACACAGAAAAAGAAACATCATAAGATATCACTAATACACGGAACGTAAACTTGGCTACACATGAACTGAATTACAAAACAGAACAGGGTCTCAAATTTAGAAAACCAACTTATGCTTGCTTATGGTGAAAGGTGAGTTGGGGTGCTGCATCAAACCAGAGATTGAAATTAGCACAGATACCGTTCCATAAGATAAATATATAATAGACAAGACCTACTCCTTGCTCAACGAAATGGACTCAACACCCCATATTCAACGACTGGGAATATACCTGAGAAGTAATAATCTTAAGACACATGGATTTATATGTCTCCATAAGGAAATCAAGCCTGTGTACAGCGGCCTAAAGGCAGCAGTGAAAATCCGATAAATCCAATTATGAAAGTAAATTTCAAAAACAAAACACAAGGACAGTGAAATAGAGAGCAATTCTTAAATAATTCATTCAGGGCCTGTGATGCAACCTGGATTTACCACATCTACACCCAGAGCTGGGTGAGACATAAGGCTGGACACTTCGGGCTGATAGCATTGGTGAGGTTCGGTGAGCAAACGCAGACCCTTTGAAGTCATACTGCATGGTACCCATTCCATGGGTCCCAACTCTCCAGGTTTAAGGGATTCTTCCTTCAGCTAAAGCATGCATGGGAAACCCACAGTATGGTGAACCATGTGACAGGGAAATGTTTTCAAAGGCATCTTAGTTTTCCTCCCCTTTTACTCGGGTTCACAATTCCAGACCCTTTACTAACACTCTCCCCACTTGGAGAGTCAGTGCCTTTAACCTCCTGTTTGGCACAGTTTGCAATTTCTGCGCAAGATGAACAGGAATAAGGAGAACCAATGAGAGACTAGCTGTAGGTGTCTGCACGGGCAAATTTAACGCTCATTTCCCACCAGAAAGAGGAATTAACCAAAGGCTCAGCATGCCGTGCCGGAAAAAGATTAGGGCCTGAAGCAATCCTGCGGGTTTGTGGCCAGCTCACAAGAAAGCGATTTGAGGAAAGGAGCTCAGGGGCACTGTCATTCACAAACCTGCAGAGTTATAAACGACAGCTATAGTCCAAAAATATATTGAAGGAAGGCTGCGAAGAGGACTTGAAAGTGGGGCAGAATTGCAGGAAAACGATTTCAGGGGGTAGACGGGAATTGCATTTAAAGCATAGGAAAAGAGGCAGAACGTCGACAGTGATGCACTTGGCCAAAAAGGGCGTATGCGTTTTTTCCTGAATATATTCAGGAAAAACGCATACGCCCTTTTTGGCCAACCAAGCAAGCATGTTAAAGAAATCTGCACTACAATGAAGTCTCCCTGCCCCCCGGTCAAAAGGGCCATCTGAAAAAAGTGTAAAATCCAGAAATTCAGCACAGGCCATGGAGAACAGGGAGCCTTGTTATGCTGATGGGTGGGATGTAAATTGCCAACAGCCACTCTGGAGAAGTGTATGGCGTTTCCTGAAACACCTAAAAAACAAAGCAACGGAGCCTACGTCACTTCCACTTCTGGTCCTATAGCTTAGGGAAATTAAAATCAAAAACACGCAGCCACCCCAAAGTTTCAGAGGGCTCTGTTTACAAGAACCTCGTCTACGGTACAAGTTAAATATCCCAGAAAGCGAAAAATGGATAAAGAAGTTGTGGTACGTACGTACAATGGAATATCACTCACCAATGAAATCTATGTCATCTGGCCCATCGTGGCATAATGAGTGGATTCAGGTACAATGATTCTAAGTGAAATAAGTCACACAGAAAATGAAACATCATATGATATCACTAATCCACGGAATATAATCTTGGCTACACAAGAACTGAATTACAAAACAGAACAGGGTCTCAAATTTAGAAAACCAACTTATGTTTGCTTAAGGGGAAAGGTGAGTTGGGTGCTGCATAAAACCAGAGATAGAAATGAGCACAGATACCATTCCATAAGTCAAATATGTAATAGTCAAGACCTACCACTTGCTCAACGAAATGGGCTAAACACCCTATATTCGACGCCTAGGAATACACCTGACTAGTAAGAATCTTCAAACCCATGGATTTATATGTCTCCATAAGAAAATCAAGCGTGTGTACAGCTGCATGAAGGCAGCAGAGAAAATCCGATAAATCCTATTATCAAAATGAATTACAAAAACAAAACACAATGACAGTGAAATAGAGAGCAATTCTTAAATAATTCATTCAGGGCTTGTGATGCAACCTGGATTTACCTCATCTAAACCCAGAGCTGAGAGAGACATAAGGTTGGACACTTCGGGCTGATAGCATTGGTGAGGTTCGATGAGCAAATGCAGAGCATTTAAGTCATACTGCATGGTACCCATTCCATGGGTCCCAACTCTCCAGGTTTAAGTGATTCTTCCTTCAGCTAAAGCATGCATGGGAAACCCACAGTATGGTGCACCGTGTGACCGGGAAACGTTTTCAAATGCATCTCAGTTTTGTCCCCTTTTACTCGGGTTCACAATTCCAGACCCTTTACTAACACTCTCCCCACTTGGAGAGTCAGTGCCTTTAACCTCCTGTTTGGCACAGTTTGCAATTTCTGCGCAAGATGAACAGGAATAGGGAGAACGAATGAGAGACTAGCTGTAGGTGTCTGCACGGGCAAATTTAATGCTCATTTCCCACCAGGAAGAGGAATTAACCAAAGGCTCAGCATGCCGTGCCGGAAACAGATTAGGGCCTGAAGGAATCCTGCGGGTTTGCGGCCAGCTCACAAGAAAGCGATTTGAAGAAAGGAGCTCAGGGGCACTGTAATTCACAAACCTGCAGAGTTATAAATGACAGCTATCGTCCAAAAATATATTGAAGGAAGGCTGCGAAGAGGACTTGAAAGCGGGGCAGAATTGCAGGAAAACGATTTCAGGGGGTAGACTGGAATTGCATTTAAAGCATAGGAAAAGAGGCAGAACGTCGACAATGATGCACTTGTCCAAAAACGGCATATGCGTTTTTTCCTGAATATATTCAGGAAAAAACGCATACGCCCTTTTTGGCCAACCAAGCAAGCATGTTAAAGAAATCTGCACTACAATGAAGTCTCACGGCCCCCCGGTCAAAAGGGCCATCTGGAAAAAGTGTAAAATCCAGAAATGCAGCACAGGCCATGGAGAACAGGGAGCCTTGTTATGCTGATGGGTGGGATGTAAATTGCCAAGAGCCACTCTGGAGAAGTGTATGGTGTTTCCTGAAACACCTAAAAAACAAAGCAACGGAGCCTACGGCACTTCCACTTATGGTACTATAGCTTAGGGAAATTAAAATCAAAACCACACAGCCGCCCCAAAGTTTCAGACGGCTCTATTTACAAGAACATCTTCTACGGTACAAGTTAAATATCCCAGAAAGCGAAAAATGGATAAAGAAGTTTTGGTACGTACGTACAATGGAATATCACTCACCAATGAAATCTATATCATCAGGCCCGTCGTGGCAGAATGATTGAATTCAGGTACAATGATTCTAAGTGAAATAAGTCACACAGAAAATGAAATATCATAAGATATCACTAATACACGGAATGTAATCTTGGCTACACATGAACTGAATTACAAAACAGAACAGGGTCTCAAATTTAGAAAACCAACTTATGTTTGCTTAAGGGGAAAGGTGAGTTGGGTGCTGCATATAACCAGAGACTGAAATTAGCACACATACCATTCCATAAGTCAAATATGTAATAGTCAAGACCTACCACTTGCTCAACGAAATGGGCTAAACACCCTATATTCAACGCCTAGGAATACACCTGACTAGTAAGAATCTTCAAACCCATGGATTTATATGTCTCCATAAGAGAATGAAGCGTGTGTACAGCTGCATGAAGGCAGCAGAGAAAATCCGATAAATCCTATTATCAAAATGAATTACAAAAACAAAACACAAGGACAGTGAAATAGGGAGCAATTCTTAAATAATTCATTCAGGGATTGTGATGCAACCTGGATTTACCACATCTACATCCAGAGCTGAGTGAGACATAAGGTTGGGGACTTCGGGCTGATAGCATTGGTGAGGTTCGATGAGCAAATGCAGACCATTTGAAGTCATACTGCATGGTACCCATTCCATGGGTCCCAACTCTCCAGGTTTAAGTGATTCTTCCTTCAGCTAAAGCATGCATGGGAAACCCACAGTATGGTGCACCGTGTGACCGTGAAACGTTTTCAAATGCATCTCAGTTTGGTCCCCTTTTACTCGGGTTCACAGTTCCAGGCCCTTTACTAACACTTTCCCCACTTGGAGAGTCAGTGCCTTTAACCAATTGTTGGCAAAGTTTGCAATTTCTGCGCAAGATGAACAGGAATAGGGAGAACCAATGAGAGACTAGCTGTAGGTGTCTGCACGGGCAAATTTAATGCTCATTTCCCACCAGGAAGAGGAATTAACCAAAGGCTCAGCATGCCGTGCCGGAAACAGATTAGGGCCTGAAGCAATCCTGCGGGTTTGCGGCCAGCTCACAAGAAAGCGATTTGAAGAAAGGAGCTCAGGGACACTGTAATTCACAAACCTGCAGAGTTATAAATGACAGCTATCGTCCAAAAATATATTGAAGGAAGGCTGCGAAGAGGACTTGAAAGCGGGGCAGAATTGCAGGAAAACGATTTCAGGGGGTAGACTGGAATTGCATTTAAAGCATAGGAAAAGAGGCAGAACGTCGACAATGATGCACTTGGCCAAAAAGGGCGTATGCGTTTTTTCCTGAATATATTCAGGAAAAAACGCATACGCCCTTTTTGGCCAACCAAGCAAGCATGTTAAAGAAATCTGGACTACAATGAAGTCTCACTGCCCACCGGTCAAAAGGGCCATCTGAAAAAAGTGTAAAATCCAGGAACACAGCACAGGCCATGGAGAACAGGGAGCCTTGTTATGCTGATGGGTGGGATGTAAATTGCCAACAGCCACTCTGGAGGATTTTTTGGTGTTTCCTGAAACACCTAAAAAACAAAGCAATGGAGCCTATCGCACTTCCACTTATGGTCCTATAGCTTAGGGAAATTAAAATCAAAAACACACAGCCAACCCAAAGTTTCAGACGGCTCTGTTTACAAGAACCTCGTCTACGGTACAGGTTAAATATCCCAGAAAGCAAAAAATGGATAAAGAAATTGTGGTACGTACGTACAATGGAATATCACTCACCCATGAAATCTATGTCATCACGCCCGTCGTGGCACAATGAGTGGATTCAGGCAAGATGATTCTAAGTGAAATAAGTCACACAGAAAATGAAACATCATAAGATATCACTAATACACGGAATGTAAACTTGGCTACACATGAACTGAATTACAAAACACAACAGGGTCTCATATTTAGAAAACCAACTTACGCTTGCTTAAGGGGAAAGGTGAGTTGGGGTGCTGCATAAAACCAGAGATAGAAATTAGCACAGATACCTTTCCATAAGCCAAATATGTAATAGTCAACACCTACCCCTTGCTCAACGAAATGGACTAAACACCCCATATTCAATGCCTAGGAATACACCTGACTAGTAAGAATCTTCAAACCTATGGATTTATATGTCTCTGTAAGAGAATGAAGCGTGTGTACAGTGGCATGAATGCAGCAGAGAAAATCCGATAAATCCCATTATCAAAATGAATTACAAAAACAAAACACAAGGACAGTGAAATAGAGAGCAATTCTTAAATAATTCATTCAGGGCTTGTGATGCAACCTGGATTTACCACATCTACACCCAGAGCTGAGTGAGGCATAAGGTTGGACACTTCGGGCTGATAGCATTGGTGAGGTTCGATGAGCAAATGCAGACCCTTTGAAGTCATACTGCATGGTACCCATTCCATGGGTCCCAACTCTCCAGGTTTAAGGGATTCTTCCTTCAGCTAAAACATGCATGGGAAACCCACAGTATGGTGCACTGTGTGACCGGGAAACTTTTTCAAATGCATCTCAATTTTCATCCCCTTTTACTCGGGTTCACCATTCCAGAGCCTTTACTAACACTCTCCCCACTTGGAGATTCAGTACATTTACCTTTCTGTTTGGCACAGTTTCCAATTTCTGCGCAAGATGAAATGGAATAGGGAGAACCAATGAGAGACTAGCTGTAGGTTTCTGCACGGGCAAATTTAATGCTTATTTCTCACCAGGAACGGGAATTAACCAAAGGCTCAGCATGCCATGCCGGAACCAGATTAGGGCCTGAAGCAATACTGCGGGTGTGCAGGCAGCTCACAAGATAGCGAGTTGAAGAAAGGAGCTCAGGGGCACTGTAATTCACAAACCTGCAGAGTTATAAATGACAGCTATCGTCCAAAAATATATTGAAGGAAGGCTGCGAAGAGGACTTGAAAGCGGGGCAGAATTCCAGGAAAGCGATTTCAGGAGGTAGACGGGAAGTGCACTGAAAGCATAGGAGAATAGGCAGAACCTCGACAATGATGCACTTGTTCAAAAAGTGCATATGCGTTTTTTCCAAGACCCACCTTAAAGAGGGTAGGGGGCTCCCAGCATGCTTCAGTGGCCAACAGAGGGCCCACATCGCCAAGGTGACGTGAGCCAGCCAGGCAGGAGTGACCTCACATCAGAGGGCCCACCTCACAGGAGGGTAAGGGACCCAGCCATTATCAGACTCTCACCAGAGGGCCCACATCAGCAAGGGGCTGGGAATCAGGCAGGAGTGTCTTCACACCCGTGGGGTCACATCATCACAAGTTGAGGTACCCAGCACATGTGGCCTCAAACCAGAGGACCCACATCTCCATGGGTCTCGGAGCGAGGCAGGCAGGATGAACCTCAAAACACGTGGCCCATTGTATAAAAAAGGTGAGGAATCCAGCAGTTGGAACATCCCAGCAGGTGGCCCAGAGCACCGAGGCTATGGGATCCAGGCAATGATGAACTCACAACAGAGGGCCCTCATCATGAAACTGTGAGCAACCTAGCCATTGTGACCTCAGAGCACAAGGCCCACATCCCCATGGGGAAGCGAACCAAGCAGGAGTGTCATCGCACCAGTGGGCACACATCTGAAAATGTGGGGAGCCCAGCAGTTAGGGCCTGACGCCAGAGGGCCCTCATCAACGAGGAGAGGAGGCTCCCAGCAGGCTCCAACTGCTACAAGAGGGCCAACGTCGCCAATGCGGGGTGTGCCAGCCAGGCAGGAGTGACCTCAGAGCAGAGGGCCAACCTCAAAAAAGTGTGAGGAACCCAAAGAGGATTAGACTCTCACCAGAATGCCCACATCACCAAGAGGATCAGAACCAGGCAGGACTGTCTTCACACCAGTGTGACCACATCATAGAAAGGTGAGGAACCCAGCACATGTGGCCTAAACCAGAAGACCCACATCTCCAAGGGGCTCGGAGTGAGGCATGCAGGAGTAGCCTCACAACACAGGGCCCATAGAATAAAAAAGCTGAGGAATCCTGCAGTGTGAACCTCCCAGCAGGCGGCCCAGAGAACCGAGTCTATGCGATCCAGGCTGCAGTGAACTCACAGCAGAGGGCCCATATCATGAAACTGTGAGCAACCCAGCCATTGGGACCTCACAGCAGAAGGCCCACATCCCCATGGGGTTGGGAACATGGCAAGAGTGTCCTCGCACCACTTAGCACGTATCAGAAAAAGTGGGTACCCAGCAGTTACGGCCTGACGCTAGAGAGCCCTCATCACCGAGGGGAGGTAGCTCCCAGCAGGCTCCAACTGCCACAAGAGGGCTGATGTCGCCAAGGCGGGGTGTGCCAGCCAGTCAGTAGTGACCTCACAGCAGACGGCCCACCTCACAGAAGGGTGAGGAACCCAGCCAGGATCAGACTCTCACCAGAGGGCCCACATCACCAAGGGGATAGAAACCAGGCAGGAGTGTCCTCACACCAGTGGGGCCACATCATCGAAAGGTGAGGGACCCAGCACACGTGGCCTCAAACCAGAGGACACACATCACCAAGGGGCTGGGAGTGAGTCAGGCAGGAGGAGTCTCCAAACAGAGGGCCCATAGAAGAAAAAAGGTGAGGAATCCCGCAGTTGGAACCTCCCCGCAGGCGGCCAGGAGCAGCGAGGCTATGGGATCCAGGTCGGAGTGAACTCACACCAGAGGGCCCTCATCATGAAACTGAGCCACCCACCGTTGGGACCTCAGAGCAGAAGGCCCATATTCCCATGGGGTTGGAAACCTGGCAGGAGTGTACTCACACCACAGGGCGCACATCAGAAAATTTTGGGAGCCCAGGAGTTAGAGCCTGACGCCAGAGGGCCCTCATTACCGAGGGGAGGAGACTCCCAGCAGGCACCAACCCCCAACTGAGGGCCCACGTCGCCAAGGTGACGTGTGCCAGTCAGGCAGGAGTGACCTCACAGCAGAGGGCCTACCGCACAGAAGGGTGAGGAAACCAGCCAGGATAAGACTCTCACCAGAGAGCCCACATCACCAAGGGGACCGGAACAAGGCAGGAGTGTCCTCACACCAGTGTGGCCACATTATAGAAAGGTGAGGAACCCAGCACATGTGGCCTAAACCAGAGGACCCACATTTCCAAGGTGCTCCGAGTGAGGCAGGCAGGAGTAGCCTAACAACACAGGGCCCACAGAATAAAAAATGTGAGGAATCCAGCAGTTGGAACCCCCCAGCAGGTGGCCCAGAGTACGGAGTCTATGGGATCCAGGCCACAGTGAACTCCCAGCAGAGGGCTCACATCATGACACT
This sequence comes from Delphinapterus leucas, assembly GCF_059928025.1. Classification (NCBI taxonomy): domain Eukaryota; kingdom Metazoa; phylum Chordata; class Mammalia; order Artiodactyla; family Monodontidae; genus Delphinapterus; species Delphinapterus leucas. Next base: position 4,143,717 of record NW_028322247.1, on the reverse strand, counting down.
GTGAGCAACCCAGCTGGTGGGACCTCAGAGCAGAAGGCCCACATCCCCATGGGGATGGGAACATGGCAGGAGTGTACTCGCACGACAGGGCACATATCAGAAAATTTTGGGAGCCCATGAGTTAAGGCCTGACGCCAGAGGTCCCTCATTACCGAGGGGAGGAGACTCCCAGCAGGCACCAACTCCCAACTGAGGACCCACATCGCCAAGGTGATGTGTGCCAGCCAGGCAGGAGTGACCTCACAGCAGAGGGCCCACCTCCCAGAAGGGTGAGGAATCCAGCCAGGATCAGACTCTCACCAGAGGGCCCCCATCACCAAGGGGATGGGAACCAGGCAGGAGTGTCCTCACACCAGTGGGGCCACATCAATAAAGGTGAGGAAACCGGCACATGTGGCCTCAAACCAGAGGACCTACATCACAAAAGGGCTGGGAGTGAGTCAGGAAGGAGGAGCATGAAAACACAGGACCCAAAGAATAAAAATGGTAAGGAATCCAGCAGTAGGAACCTCCCAGCAGGCGGCTCAGAGCACAGAGTCTATGGGATCTAGGCCTGAGTGAACTAACACCAGAGAGCCAACATCCTGAAACTGTGAACAACACAGGTGTTGGGACAATAGAGCAGAAGGCACATGGGGATGGGAACCTGGCAGGAGTGCCCTCACACCACTTAGCACGTATCAGAAAATGTGGGTAACCAGCAGTTAGGGCCTGATGCCAGAGGGCCTCATCACTGAGGGGAGGAGGCTCCCAGCGGGCTCCAACTGCCACCAGAGGGCCGACGTCGCCAAGGCGGGGTGTGTCAGCCAGGCAGGAGTGACCTCAGAGAAGAGGGCCCACCTCACAGAAGTGTGAGGAGCCCAACCAGGATCAGACTCTCACTGGAGGGCTCACATCACCAAGGGGATGGGAACCAGGCAGGAGTGTCCGCACACCAGTGGGGCCACATCTGAGAAAGGTGAGGAACCCAGCACATGTGGCCTCAAACCAGAGGACACACATCACCAAGGGGCTGGGAGTGAGGCAGGTGTCTGGAGGGGCACATTTAACTCTAATTTCCCACCAGGAAGAGGAATTAACCAAAGGCTCAGAGTGCCGTGCGGGACCCTGATTACAGCCTGAAGCAAACCTGCGGTTCTGTGGCCAGCTTTCAAGGAAACGAGTTAAGAAAGGAAATCACAGGCACTGTAATTCACAAACCTGCAGAGTTATAAATGACAGCTATTGGCAAAAATATATTGAAGTAAGTCTGCACAGAGGACTTGAAAACGAGGCAGAATTGCAGGAATCATATTTCAGGAGGTAGATTGGAATTGCATTTAAAGCATGTGAAAAGCGGCAGATCTTTGACAGTGATGCACTTGGACAAAAAGTGCGTATACATTTTTTCCTGAATATATTCAGGAAAAAACGCATATGCCCTTTGTGGCCAACCAAGAATTCGAGCAATGGAAATCCGCACTACAATGAACTCTCATTTCCCATTCGTCAAAAGAGCCATCTGAAAAAAGTGTAAAACCCAGAAACACAGGACAGGCCATGGAGAACAGGGAGCCTTGTTATGCTGATGGACGGGATGTAAATTGCCAACAGACACTCTGGTGATGTTTATGGTGTATGCTGAAACATCTAAAAAACAAAGCTACAGAGCCTAGGGCACTTCCACTTTTGGCCCTATAGCTTAGGATAATTAAAATCAACAAGACACAGCCAACACAATATCCAGGGCTGCTGTGTTTACAAGAACCTCGAGTCCAGTACAAATTAAATATCCCAGAAAGAAAAAAATGGATAAAGGAGTTGTCCTACTTACGTACAACGGAATATCACTCAGCAATGAAATCAATGTCATCAGGCCTGTAGCAGCAAATTGAGTGGATTTAAGTATGATGATTCTAAGAGAAATATGTCACACAGAGAAACATAATTATCATAAGATATCACAAATAGAGGGAGTGTAAACTTGGCTACACATAAACTGAATTACAAAACCGAACAGAGTCTCACATTTAGATAAAAACTTATGCTTGCTTAAGGGGAAAGTTGAGTTGGGGTGCTGTATAAAACCAGAGATTGAAATGAGCACACATACCGTTCCATAAGCCAAATATGTAATAGACAAGACCTACTCTTTGCTCAACGAAATAGACTCATCCATGGTGTATCACCTCACACCTGTTAGAATGGGCATCATCAGAAAATCTACAAACAACAAATGCTGGAAAGGGTGCGGAGATAAGGAAACCTCTTCCACTATTGTTGGGAATGTAAATTGATGCAGTCACTGTGGAGAACATTATGGAGTTTCTTATAAAACTAAGAATAGGATTACCATATAATACAGCAATCCCACTACTGGGCATATACCCAGACAAAACCATAAAACGAAAAGAGACATTCACCGCAATGTTCATTGCATCACTATTTACAATATCCAGGTAATGGAAGCAACCTAAATGCCCACAGACAGACGAATGCATAAAGATGAGGTACATATATAAAATGGAATATTACTAAGCCGTAAAAAGGAATGAAATTGGGTCATTTGTAGAGACGTTGATGGATCTAGAGACTGTCATACAGAGTGAAGTAAGTCAGAAAGAGAAAAACAAATCCTGTATATAAATGCATATATGTGGAACCTAGAAAAGTTGTACAGATGAACCGTTTTGCAAGGCAGAAATAGAGCAACAGATGTAGACAACAAACGTATGGACACCAAGGGGGGAATGCTGTTAGGGGGCTGGTGGTGGGAGGAGTTGAGAGATTGGGATTGGCATGTATACATTTCTATGTATAAAATAGGTAACCAAAAAGAAGCTGCTGTATAAAAAAATAAAATAAAATTCAAAATTACAAAAAGTAAAACAGAAAAAATATTCTTCCCTTCACATACATGTATTTATATGAATAAATTATTTCCATGCTTATATCTGTAAATACAAAAAAGAGGAATAAAATCTACCTTGAAGCAAAAATGAAAAAAAGAAAAAAAAAAAGAACCCACCAGTTACACAGAGGAAAACCGTATCAGGGCCCTTGCTCCAGTTGTAAACAATTCTGAAGTTGGTCAGTGGTGGGGAATCATCTCCCATTCAGCCAGCAGGCCCCACGCAACAAGCGTCCTCATTGCAAAGCTGGGGGCCCGTGCCGAGGCATCTGTGAGTAAACGTGGGCCGAGCCCCAGACCAGCTGCTGCTGCAATGTTCCCACCCTTCCCAGGTAAAACACCTGAATATGAACAAGGACTTGAAAGCCTAGAGGAAGGGCCATGGAGCCACATGAGCGACAGCATGCCGGCCGACTTGGTGCCTGCAGGCCAGACAGGATGGTCCTGGCCCTGGGTGCTCTTCTGGAAGCTTTCCATTTCCCTGCCTGAGATACCCCTCCTGTCCCGGCCCCCACTGCTTTCTTCCTTACTCACCTCTGCCCAGGGAGAAATTCCAGCGGCAGGTATGGGTGACACATCCTCTTCTTTAGCAGGTGGCATCTTGGCAACTGCTGCAGAAAGTCCAGCAGAGCCCCACTCACACTGGGCCACCCACAAAGCCGTGGCCTCTCACTCCCTCCCACCAGCCCAGCCCCGAGACTGCTGACTGGGCAGAGAAAATGGCGTCAGGCACAGCTGCAGGGGCTCTTGCTGCCTGGAGCGGTGTTTATATTGATCTCAACCCAGGCACACCTGGGGAGGACTGGCCGGCATGGTCAGGCTTCCCAGGCCAGCCAATAATCACCCCTCAGGGGCTCACAGTTGCAGAAAATGGAACTTTCTGAATCGGCCAGGTCCAAGGAACAGGTGTGGGCTCCTGAGAGTCAGGATAGACAAGGGACTGCAGCTCTGGCTTGTTTTCTAATTATATTATCTGGCCCATGAGTGGGAGACAACTTCAAGAAAACCCTCTCCTAATGAGAGGAACCCAGGAGTCAGGGAGAGGAGGGGTGGGTGGTGGGTGGAGACAGAGGCCTGGTGCCCCGGGTGCAGTGGAATTCTCTGGAAGACCAGGTGGAGGGAGGCCACACAGAGTGATGCCCAGGGTCACAGACCTGTCGGAGCTGCTGTTTGTTAGTTCAAGTCCTGCTCTGAGGTGCTCTGTGTCAGATCTGAGTGACAGGTGAGCTGGGAGTGCTCTGCAATGAGGGCGATGTGCACGGTTCCTGTGTGCCCAGCCCTGCCACCGTAACTGCAAGGGTAGCTCTGTATCCTGAGAGGGGCCTGACCATGAGAGCCCCGTGTTCTGGCGTGGGGGTAGGGTACCTGCGCAGGTGATCTAAATATCCTGGGATTGGCCTGATCTCGAGAGCCCCATGGGCTGCTGGAGTCCTGGTAAAGGATGTCAGGACAGTCAGTGAAGCCACCGAGGATATACCTCCAGTAGTTCCTAAATCCTACACCCTGCTGGTCATTCTACCAACCACCAGGACATGGTATTCTGTATTAGTCTTCAATGATGCCTTCTTTTGTATTCCATTAGTGTCAGAGTCACAAGAAATTTTGGCTTGTGAGTGGCAGGACTCAACATACAACTAAAACAATACTTCTGGGCCGTCTTGCCCCAAGGGTTCAAAATTTCCCACACCATCTTTGGGGAAAGCTCAGCTAAAGACCTAAAAGTTCTACCACTGGAAAAGGAAACACTCCTTCAATATGCAGACGACATTCTGATCACCAGCCCTACTAAGGGGACCTCTGAACTACCAAGCCAATAAAGGATACAAGTTGTCCAAGAAAAAGCTCAAATATCACAGACTACGGCGACCTGCCTGGGCTTCATTCTCACAGAAGGTCGGAGAAGCCCATCCCAGGAAAGGGAAGAAACAATTTACAGCCTTACCCATATCTAAAACTAGAAGACAGCTTAGGGGTTCCTGGGGAGGCCAGGGTTTGCTGCTTCTGGATCCCTAACTACAGTCTACTAGCTGGGTCTCTATATGAAACACTGAAAGGAAAAGATGATGATCCTTTTGAATAGAATCCAGAAGTGGCCTTTCAAGAATGGAAAGAGCAGTCAATTCAGACCCTTGCCCTGGAACTCCCTAATTTAGCTAAACCCTTTGATCTTTACATTCCTGGTGAAAAGTGAATCGCCATTGGAGGATTAGTGCAAAAACTGGGACCACTTGAAATGGAACAATGCAAAAATGCCATCCAGGTAGGATAAACTACAGTCACCAAGGGGCTTGGCCCACTGCCACATCTGGCCAAGATACTGGCAGTATCTAAAAACCTGGAAATCAGCAGCCCAAAAGGCCACCTCCCTCCTAAGGGAAAAGGGTCCCACGTGGTGATCCTAACCCCCAACCATGCCCTGAAGTTGCAGGGTTTGCTCCGTGGGCACACTGACCTCGAGTGAGGAGGCCCTCCAACTCCAACCTCCAGAGAGATAACCGGGGGCAACGGGGCTCCATGACGACTCATGTGACAATCACTTGACCTGGAGTTTCTCTCATAAAACAACAAGAGTGTGTCCCTAAAGAGTAGACTACTGCTTGCAGGACTTACTGCACCCAGATCAGACCTAATAATCTTGGTGGGGGAACCGTATATCATGCTGTCACCATAGAAAAGCCTACAGACACTGTGATAATGGTGGCCAATAAGACCGGCTGGACTCCTGTTTACTTCAAAAGGCTGTTGACTCAGTGGCCATCATGGTCCTTCATCACCACTGACCCTGGACTGTCTGGGAGTTGAGCGGACAGGGTCCTGACACCTGGTGATGTTTTTACGTTAATTCAGGGGCCTAATTGAAGAAAGCGCAGACTACTGGTCAGAGCATCTACGCTGGCAGAAACGGTCAGCCTAAGGTGGCCGAACAAATGAGGGGCGGGGTGAAACTGGACCTCACAGCGTCACTGCACATCTCCTTCCTGGACCCTTAAAGGTCATTAGAATCTATAACACTTCCAATACTGGTGCTCAGGCGGACGAGCAGGGAGGCAGGAGGCATGGGGACAATCAACGTCACCTGGAGGCTGCTGGGGAGAAGTTCTGACCCTCGCCCACGGGTATGAGGGCTCCTAACTCAGCACTCAGCAGTTACAGAAGAAGGGTCTGCACCCTCAGCACTCCAAGAATGAGGAAGGGGACAAAAGGCAGAAGAGGGGTTTGTCCGAGGCAAAGACCCTTAAAAATCCCTGGGAGAGAAAAATAGAATCTGGGCAATAAAATAAAGTCTAACCTTTTTATCCTTTGTGCTTTGTCTAATTACACGTGCTCCTAGGGTCCCACATACAGAGGTTCCACACCCGGCACTTCAGACCAGATTTCCTAGTGCAGAATGGCTGGGTCGACAACTCAGCTCCTGGGGCACAGTGCACACTCCGTGATATAGAGCCTGAGCTGCAGCCAGCCGGGCCCTCAAGAGCTCCGCCCCCTCCCTCTGACTGACTCTGACAGGATCTCTACACAGCAGCCCAGCCCACAGCCCACGGGGTAGCACATGCTCTCACCTCTCCATTCTCTGATCAAAATATAAAATTTCCTTTGCTTCTGAACCAAACTCAGTCTCGATCTCTTGGCTCCAATGACCCTGGGCAGGGGGACACTTGTTGGGGTCCACTCTGGAGGATCAGTAACAGAAATTCAGAACATTGTAACTTCAATGAACAGATGTGTGAGCCAAACTGTAATTAACATAGAACAGTGTATAAGGCTCGGGTAAAATAAGATGTTTCTAACACTTCCATTTGGTATTTCCATCACTTTATTATAAGCAAGTTCAGTGAAAAGGTTTGTCTTATTTGTCAGGTCAATATTAGAGAAACGAAGTGATTTCTTTCCAAGGATGTACATCTAATAATCTTGGTTAAAGCTTCAATCTTGTTTTAAATGCTTTTCCATTGACCATGATACCTCTCTTTCAGCTCCCCCATTTCTGAGAAGTATAAAGTCTTATAATTTATTATTACCAAAGGGGAAAGGTGAGAGGAGAGATAAATTAACAGTTTGGGATTAACACATACACACTGCTATGTATAAAATCGATCATCAACAAGGAACTGCTGTATAGCACAGGGAACTACACTCAATATTTTGCAATAACCTATAAGGGGAAATAATCTGAAAAAGAATAGATATTTTTATTGACATCATCTATTAATGACAGTTAAAATGGAACCTAAGGGAAGAGGGTGGTGAGTGCTTCTGACCCTGAAGACTTCAATCATCTAAAGTTTGGACTCTGCCTACTTCCTAAGGCCCTTAATGAACATATGTGTAGCCGTAGCTTAAAACATTCCCCACTTTGGGTTGCGGAGAGACACTGATTTTGAAAAAGCCCTGGTGTTCTCCTCACATGAATGGGACCCTTCCTACAGCTAAAGCATGCCTGTCACACCCAGAGGATGGTATACCGTCTGATCGGGAAGAGTTTGGAAAAGGCATCTCATCTCCTCTTCTCCTGGTGCTCGGGTTCACCCCTCCAGCGTCTTTACGAACAGTCTCCCCACTTGGAGATGTCAGCACTGTCAACATCCTGTTGCATACAGTTTGGAATTTGTCCAGAGGATGAAGCAGAAGGAGGAGGAACAATGAGAGACAAGTCCTAGGTGTTCGGACAGGCACATGTCACTCTAATTTCCAATCAGGAAGACGAATTGACCAAAGGCTAGGGTTGCCCATGGAAACAGAATAGGGCTTGAGGAAATCCCGCTGCTTTGTGGCCAGTTCCCATAAACACAAGCTGAAAAATGGAGCTCAGTGGCACTAAAATTCATGAAACTGCAGAGTTGAAAATATCTATCACTGAAAAATGTCTTGAGGAAAGTCAGAGAAAAGGACTTGTAAGCAACGGAGAATGGCAGGAAAGGGATTGGAAGAGGTAGAAAGGACTCGCCATTAAGCACAAGAAAAGGGGCTGAACATTGCCAACATTGCAGTTGGCCAAAAAGGGTGTATGCGTCATTTTCTGTATATATTCAAGAAAAGGGCATACACTTTTTTAGCCAACCAAACAGGTGGGCACTGGAAATCAATACTACAAAACATATCACTTCGCATCAGTCAGAAGAGCCGTCCTCATAAAGTGTAAACACCAGAAATGCAGGACAGGGCAAGGAGAAAAGGGAGCCCTGTGAGGCTTATACTGGAAATGTATATTGCCAACGGTCACTCTGGAGAAGTGTACTGTGTTTACTAAAGCATCTAAAAAATGAGCTACAGAGCACAGGGCACTTGCACTCATGGACGTATATCATGGGAAAAACAAAAATCGAGGGGACACAGGCACCCCAATGTATACCGCCTCACTGTTTAAAAGATCCTCGACTAGGATATAACTTAAATGTCTCTGGAGGGAAAAAATGGATACAGATGTGGTGCTTATGTAGAGTGGAATATGACTCAGACTGGAAATCAATGCAATATGGCCACTTGAAACAACTCCAGAGGAGTTACGTATGATCATTCAAAGTCACAGAATTCAAAAAGAAAAAGACATACTATATCACTAATACATGGAATGTAAACTTGGCTACACATGAACTGAATTACGAAACAGAACAGGGTCTCAAATATAGAAAACCAACTTATTCTTGCTTAAGGATAAAGGTGAGTTGGGGTGCTGCATAAAACCAGAGATTGAAATTAGCACAGATACTGGTCCATAAGCCAAATATGTAATAGTCAAGATCTACTGCTTGCTCAACAAAATGGACTCAACACCCCATATTCAACGCCTAGGAATATACCTGACTAGTAAGAATCTTCAAACCCATGGGTTTATATGTCTCCATAAGAGAATCAAGCGTGTCTACAGAGGCATGAACACAGCAGTGAAAATACGATAAATCCCATTATCAAATTAAATTACAGAAACAAAAAACACAATGACAGTGAAATAGAGAGCAATTCTTAAATAATTCATTCAGGGCCTGTGATGCAACCTGGATTTACCACATCTACACCCAGAGCTGAGTGAGACATAAGGCTGGACACCAGGATGATAGCATTGGTGAGGTTCGGTGAGCAAATGCAGACCCCTTGAAGTACCCATTCCAAGGGTCCCAACTCTCCAGGTTTAAGCGATTCTTCCTTCAGCTAAAACATGCCTGGGAAACCCACAGTATGGTGCACCGTGTGACCGAGAAACGTTTTCCAATGCATCTCAGGTTTCGTCCCCTTTTACACGGGTTCACCATTCCAGATGCTTTACTAACACTCTCCCCACTTGGAGAGTCAGTGCCTTTAAACTCCTGTTTGGCACAGTTTGCAATTTCTGCGCAAGATGAACAGGAATAGGGAGAACCAATGAGAGAGTAGCTGTAGGTGTCTGCACGGGCAAATGGAACGCTCATTTCCCACCAGGAAGAGGAATTAACGAAAGGCTCAGCATGCCATGCCGGAAGCAGATTAGGGCTTGAAGCAATCCTGCGGTTTTGCGGCCAGCTCACAAGAAAGCGAGTTGAAGAAAGGAGCTCAGGGACACTGTAATTCACAAACCTGCAGAGTTATAAATGACAGCTACCGTCCAAAAATATATTGAAGTAACTCTTGGAACAGGACTTGAAAGCGGGGCAGAATTGCAGGACAACGATTTCAGGGGGTAGACTGGAATTGCATTTAAAGCATAGGAAAAGAGGCAGAACCTTGACAACGATGCACTTGGCCAAAATGGGCGTATGCGTTTCTCCTGAATATATTCAGGAAAAAATGCATATGCATTTTTTGGCCAACCTAGCATGCACGTTAAAGAAATCTGCACTACAATGAAGTCTCACTGCCCCCCAGTCAAAAGGGCCATCTAAAAAAGTGTAAAATCCAAAAAGTCAGCACAGGCCATGGAGAACATGGAGCCTTGTTATGCTGATGGGCGGGATGTAAATTGCCAACAGCCACTCTGGAGAAGTGTATGGTGTTTCCTGAAACACCTAAAAAACAAAGTAACGGTGCGTACGGCACTACCACTTATGGTCCTATACCTTAGGGAAATTAAAATCAAAAACACACAGCCACCCCAAAGTTTTGGACGGCACTGTTTACAAGATCCTCGTCTACGGTACAAGTTAAATATCCCAGAATGCAAAAATGGATAAAGAAGTTGTGGTACGTACGTACAATGTAATATCACTCAGCAATGAAATCTATGTCATCAGGCCCATAGCGGCATAATGAGTGGATTCAGGTAGGAGGATTCTAAGTGAAATAAGTCACACAGAAAAAGAAACATCATAAGGTATCACTAATACACGGAATGTAAACTTGGCTACACGTGAACTGAATTACAAAACAGAACAGGGTCTCAAATTTAGAAAACCAACTTATGCTTGCTTATGGGGAAAGGTGAGTTGGGGTGCTGCATAAAACCAGAGATTGGAATTAACACAGATACCGTTCCATAGGCCAAATATATAATAGAGCAGACCTACACCTTGCTCAACGAAATGGACTCAACACCCCATATTCAACGCCTGGGAATATACCTGACAAGTAAGAATCTTAAAACCCATGGATTTATATGTCTCCATAAGGAAATCAAGCGTGTGTACAGCGGCCTAAACGCAGCAGTGAAAATCCGATAAATCCCATTATCAAAATGAATTACAAAAACAAAACACAATGACAGTGAAATAGAGAGCAATTCTTAAATAATTCATTCAGGGCCTGGAATGCAACCTGGATTTACCTCATCTACACCCAGAGCTGAGTGAGACATAAGGTTGGACACTTCGGGCTGATAGCATTGGTGAGGTTCGATGAGCAAATGCAGACCCTTTGAAGTCATACTGCATGGTACCCATTCCATGAGTCCCAACACTCCAGGTTTAAGGGATTCTTCCTTCAGCTAAAACATGCATGGGAAACCCACAGTATGGTGCACCGTGTCACCGGGAAACGTTTTCAAATGCATCGCAGTTTTCGTCCCCTTTTACTCGGGTTCACAATTCAAGACACTTTACTAACACTCTCCCCACTTGGAGAGTCAGTGCCTTTAACCTCCTTTTTGGCACAGTTTGCAATTTCTGCGTAAGATGAACAGTAATAGGGAGAACCAATGAGAGACTAGCTGTATGTGCCTGCACTGGCAAATGTAAAGCTCATTTCCCACCAGGAAGAGGAATTAACAAAAGGCTCAGCATGCAGTGCCAGAACAAGATTAGGGCCTGAAGCAATCCTGCGGGTTTGCGGCCAGCCCAAAAGAAAGCGATTTGAAGAAAGGAGCTCAGGGGCAATGTAATTCACAAACCTGCAGAGTTATAAATGACAGCTATCTTCCAAAAATATATTGAAGGAAGGCTGCTAAGAGGACTTCAAAGCGAGGCAGAATTGCAGGAAAACGATTTCAGGGGGTAGACTGGAATTGCATTTAAAGCATAGGAAAAGAGGCAGAACGTCGACAATGATGCACTTGGCCAAAAAGGGCGTATGCGTTTTTTCCTGAATATATTCAGGAAAAAACGCATACGCACTTTTTGGCCAACCTAGCAAGCCTGTTAAAGAAATCTGCACTACAGTGAAGTCTCACTGCCCCCCGGTCAAAAGGGCCATCTGAAAAAAGTGTAAAATCCAGAAAGGCAGCACAGGCCATGGAGAACACGGAGCCTTGTTATGCTGATGGGCGGGATGTAAATTGCCAACAGCCACTCTGGAGAAGTGTATGGTGTTTCCTGAAACACCTAAAAAACAAAGCAACGGAGCCTACGGCACTTCCACTTATGGTCCTATAGCTTAGGGAAATTAAAATAAGAAACGCACAGCCACCCCAAAGTTTCAGACGGCTCTGTTTACAAGAACCTCGTCTACGGTACAAGTTAAATATCGCAGAAAGCAAAAAATGGATAAAGAAGTTGTGGTACGTACGTACAATGGAATATCACTCTCCAATGAAATCTATGTCATCAGGCCCGTCGCGGCATAATGAGTGGATACAGGTACGATGATTCTAAGTGAAATAAGTCACACAGAAAATGAAACATCATAAGATATCACTAATACACCGAATGTAATCTTGGCTACACATGAACTGAATTACAAAACAGAACAGGGTCTCAAATTTAGAAAACCAACTTATGTTTGCTTTAGGGGAAAGGTGAGTTGGGGTGCTGCATAAAACCAGACATAGAAATTAGCACAGATACCATTCAATAAGTCAAATATATAAGAGTCGAGACCTACCCCTTGCTCTACGAGATGGACTAAACACCCTATATTCAACGCCTAGGAATACACCTGACTAGTAAGAATCTTCAAACCCATGGATTTATATGTCTCCATAAGAGAATCAAGCGTGTGTACAGCTGCATGAATGCAGGAGAGAAAATCCGATAAATCCCGTTACCAAAATGAATTACAAAAACAAAACACAATGACAGTGAAAAAGAGAGCAATTCTTAAATAATTCATTCAGGGCTTGTGATGCAACCTGGATTTACCTTATCTACACCCAGAGCTGAGTGAGACATAAGGTTGGACACTTCGGGCTGATAGCATTGGTGAGGTTCGATGAGCAAATGCGACCCTTTGAAGTCATACTGCATGGTACCCTTTCCATGGGTCTCAACTCTCCATGTTTAAATGATTCTTCCTTCAGCTAAAACATGCATGGGAAACCCAGAGCATGGTCCACCGTGTGAGTGGGATACGTTTTCAAATGCATCTCAGTTTTCGTCCCCTGGTACTCGGGTTCTCCATTCCAGACGCTTTCCTAACACTCTCCCCACTTGGAAAGTCAGTGCCTTTAACCTCCTCTTTGGCACAGTTTGCAATTTCTGCGCAAGATGAACAGGAATAGGGAGAATCAATGAGAGACTTGCTGTAGGTGCCTGCACGGGCAAATTGAACTCTCATTTTCCACCAGGAGGAGGAATTAACAAAAGGCTCGGCATGCCGAGCCAGATCCAGATTAGGGTCTGAAGCAATCCTGCGGATTTGTGGCCAGCTCACAAGAAACCGAGTTGAAGAAAGGAGCTCAGGGGCACTATAATTTACAAACCTGCAGAGTTATACATGACAACTATCGCCCAAAAATATATTGAACTAAGGCTGCAAAGAGGACTTAAAAGCGGGGCAGAATTGCAGGAAACCGATTTCAGGAGGTAGACTGGAATTGCATTTAAAGCATAGGAAAAGAGGCAGAACGTTGACAATGATGCACTTGGCCAAAAAGGGCTTATGCGTTTTTTCCTGAATATATTCAGGAAGAAACGCATAAGCCGTTTTTGGCCAACCAAGCAAGCGTGCAAAGGAAATCTGCACTACAATGAAGCCTCACATACCCCAGGTCAAAAGGGCCACCTGAAAAATGTGTAAAATCCAGAAAGCAAGAACAGGCCATGTAGAACAGGGAGCCTTGTTATGCTGATGGGCAGGATATAAACTGCCAACTGCCACTCTGGAGAAATATATGGTGTTTCCTGAAACACCTAAAAAACAAAGCAACAGAGCCTACGGCATTTCCACTTATAGTCCTATAGCCTACAAAAATTAAAATCAAAAAGACACAGCCACCCCAAAATTTGGGACGGCTCTGTTGACAAAAACCTCGTCGACGGTACAAGTTAAATATCCCAGAAAGCGAAAAATGGATAAAGAAGTTGTTCTGAGACCAGTGGGGCCACATCATTGAAAGGTGAGGAACCCAGCACATGTGGTCTCAAACCAGAAGAGGCACATCAAAAAGGGGCTCGGAATGAGACAGGGAGGAGTTGTCTCACAACACAGTACACAAAGAAGAAAAAACGTGAGGAATCCAGCAGTTGGTAGCTCCAAGCAGTTGTCCCAGAGCACCGAGGCTATGGGATCCATGCCTGAGTGAACTCACAGCAGAGGGCCCACATCCTGACACTGTGAGCAACCCAGCCGTTGTGACCCCAGAGCAGAAGGCCCAAAACCGCATGGGGATGGGAACATGGCAGGAGTGTCCTCTCACCAATTAGCACGTATCAGAAAATGTGGGTACCCAGCAGTTAGGGTCTGACACCAGAGGGTCCTCATCACCGAAAGGAGAAGTCTCCCAGCATGCTCCGACTGTCGCCAGAGGGCCGATGTCACCAAGGCGGGGTGTGCCAGCCAGTCAGGAGTGACCTCAGAGCAGAGGGCCAACTTTACGGAACTGTGAAGAACCCAACCAGGATGAGACTCTCACCAGAAGGCCCACATCCCCAAGGGGATGGGAACCAGGCAGGAGTGTTCTAACTCCAGTGGGGCCACATCATTGAAAGGCGAGGAACCCACCGCATGTGGCCTCAAACCAGAAGACCCACATCAACAAGGGGCTCAGAGTGAGGCAAGCAGGGTGTGTCTCACAACACACGGCTCATAGAAGTAAAAAGGTAAGGAATCCTGCAGTTGGAAGCTCCAAGCAGGTGGCCCAGATCACCGAGGCTATGGGATGCATGCTGGACTGAACTCACAGCAGAGGGCCCACATCCTGACACTGTGAGCAACCCAGCCGCTGGGACCTCAGAACAGAAGGTCCAAATCTGCATGGGGATGGGAACCTGGCAGGAGTGTCATCGCACCAGTAGGGCCACATCCCTAAAAGATGAGGCAAACGGCACACGTGGTCTCAAACCAGAAGTCCTACATCACCAAGGGGCTCGGTGTGAGTCAGGCAGGAGGAGCCTCACAACACAGGGCCCAAAGTATAAGAAAGGTGAGGAATCTAGCACTTGGAACCTCCCAGCAGGTGGCCCAGGGCACAGAGGCTATGGGATCTAGGCCTGAGTGAACTAACACCGGAGTGCCAACATAACGAAACTTTGTGCAACCCAGACGTTGCGACCACAGAGCAGAAGGCCCACATCCCCATGAGAATTGGAAACTTACAGGAGTGTCCTGGCATCACTGGGCTCACATCAGAAATCGTGGGGAGCCCAGCAGTTAGAGCCTGACGCAAGAGGGCCCGCATCACCTTGGAGAGGAGTGTACAAGAAGGCTCCAACTGCCACCAGAGGTCCGACATCACCAAGGCAACGGGAGCAATCCAGGCAGGAGTTACCTCACAGCAGAGGTCCCACCTCACAGAAGAGTAAGGAACCCAGCCAGGATCAGACTGTTACAAGAGGGCCCACATCACCAAGGGGATCGGATGCAGGCAGGAGTGGCCTCACACCAGTGTGACCAAATCATAGAAAGGCGAAGAACCCAGACCATGTGGCCTAAAAAAGAGGACCCACATTTCCAAGAGGCTGGGAGTGAGGCAGGCAGGAGGAGCCTCAAAACAGAGGACCCATAGAATAAAAAAGGTGAGGAATCCCGCAGTTGGAACCTCCTAGCATGCGGCAAGGAGCAGCGAGGCTATGGGATCCCGGCCAGTGTGAACTCACAACAGAGGGCCCTCATCATGAAACTGTGAACAACACAGGTGTTGGGACCACAGAACAGAAGGCCCACATTCCCATGGGGTTGGTAACCTAGCAGGAGTGTACTCGCACCACAGGGCACACATCAGAAAACTTTGGGAGCCCAGGAGTTGGGGCCTGACGCCAGAAGGCCCTCAATACCGAGGGGAGGAGACTCCTGGCCCTCATTACCGAGGGGAGGAGACTCCCAGCAGGCACCAAGTCCCAACTGAGGGCCCACGTCGCCAAGGTGACGTGCGTCAGCCAGGCAGGAGTGACCTCACAGCAGAGGGCCTACGTCACAGAAGGGGGAGGAACCCAGCCAGGATAAGACTCTCACCAGAGGGCCCACATCACCAAGGGGATCAGAACCAGGCAGGAGTGACCTCACACCAGTATGGCCAAATCATAGAAAAGTGAGGAACCCAGAACATATGGCCTAAACCAGAGGACCCACATCAACAAGGGGCTCAGAGTGAGGCAGGCAGGAGGTGTCTCAAACAGAGGGCCCATAAAATAAAAAAGGTGAGGAATCCCGCAGTTGGAACCTCCCAGCAGGCGGCAAGGAGCAGCGAGGCTATGGGATCCCGGCCGGTGTGAACTCACAACAGAGGGCCCTCATCATGAAACTGTGAACAACCCAGCGGTTGGGACCACAGAGCAGAAGGCCCATATTCCCATGTGGTTGGGAACCTGGCAGGAGTGTACTCCCACCAGAGGGCACACATCAGAAGAGTATGGGAGCCCAGGAGTTAGGGCCTGACGCCAGAGGGCCCTCATTACCGAGGGGAGGAGACTCCCAGCAGGCACCAACTCCCAGCTGAGGGCCCACGTCGCCAAGGTGACGTGCGCCAGCCAGGCAGCAGTGACCTCACAGCAGAGTGTCTACGTCACAGAAGGGTGAAGTACCCAGCCAGGATAAGACTCTCACCAGAAGGCCCACATCACCAAGGGAATGGGATCCAGGCAGGAGTGGCCTCACACCAGTGTGGCCAAATCATAGAAAGGTGAGGAACCCAGAACATGTGGCCTAAACCAGAGGACCTAAACCAGAGGACCCACATCTCCAAGGGGCTCGGAGGACTAGCCTCACAACGCAGGGCCCATAGAATAAAAAATGTGAGGAATCCAGCAGTTGGAAGCTCCAAGCACTTGTCCCAGAGCACCGAGGCAATGGGATCCATGCCGGATTGAAGTCACAGCAGAGGGGCCACATCCTGACACTGTGAGCAACCCAGCCGTTGTGACCCCAGAGAAGAAGGCCCAAAACCGCATGGGGATGGGTACCTGGCAGTAGTGTCCTCTCACCACTTAACACGTATCAGAAAATGTGGGTACCCAGCAGTTAGGGCCTGACACCAGAATGTCCTCATCACCGAGAGGAGAAGGCTCCCAGCACGCTCCAACTGCCGCCAGAGGGCCGACGTCACCAAGGCGGGGTGTGCCAGCCAGGCAGGAGTGACCTCAGGGCAGAGGGCCAACCTTACGAAACTGTGAGGGCCCACATCCCCAAGGGGATGGGAACCAGGCAGGAGTGTTCTCACTCCAGTGGGGCCACATCATTGAAAGGCGAGGAACCCACCACATGTGGCCTCAAACCAGAAGACCCACATCAACAAGGGGCTCAGAGTGAGGCAGGCAGGAAGTGTTTCACAACACACGGCCCATAGAAGAAAAAAGGTAAGGAATCCTGCACTTGGAAGTTCCAAGCAGGTGACCCAGAGCACTGAGGGTATGGGATGCATGCCGGAGTGAACTCACAGCAGAGGGCCCACATCCTGACGCTGTGAGCAACCCAGCCGTTGCCACATCAGAACAGAAGGCCCAAATCCGCATGGGGATGGGAACCTGGCAGGAGTGTCATCGCACCAGTGGGCACACATCAGAAAATGTGGGGAGCCCAGCAGTTAGAGCCTGACGCCAGAGGGCCCTCATCACCGACGGGAGGAGGCTCCCAGCACGCTCCAACTGCAACCAGAGGGCCCATGTGGCCAAGGCAACGTGTGCCACCCAGGCAGGAGTGACCTCACAGCAGAGGACACACCTCCCAGAAGTGTGAGGAATCAAGCCAGGGTCAGACTCTCACCAGAGGGCCCACATCAACAAGAGGATGGGAACCAGTCAGGAGTGTCCTCACACCAGTGGGGTCACATACCTAAAAGGTGAGGCAACCGGCACATGTGGCCTCAAACCAGAGGACCTACATCACCAGGGGGCTTGGAGTGAGGCAGGCAGGAGGAGCCTCACACACAGGGCCCAAAGTATAAAAATGGGGCGGAATCCAGCAGTTGGAACCTCCCAGCAGTCGCGCCAGAGCACAGAGGCTATGGGATCTAGGCTTGAGTGAACTAACACCAGAGAACCAACATCACGAAACTGTGAGCAACCCAGGCGATGGGACCACAGAGCAGAAGGCCCACATCCGCATGGGGATGGGAACCTTACAGGAGTGTCCTGGCATCACTGGGCTCAGTCAGAAAACGTGGGGTGCCCAGCAGTTAGAGCCTGATGCCAGAGGGCCCTCATCACCTAGGAGAGGAGGCTCCCAGCAGGCTCCAACTGCCACCAGATGGCTGACGTCACCAAGGCAATGGGAGCAAGCCAGGCAGGAGTTACCTCACAGAAGAGGGCCCACCACAAAGAAGGGTCAGGAACCCAGCAAGGATCAGACTTTCACCAGAGGGCCCACAACAACAAGGGGATGTGAACCAGGCAGGAGTGTCCTCACACCATTGGGGCCATATCATCGAAAGGTGAGGGACCCAACACACGTGGCGTCAAACCAGAGGACACACATCACCAAGGGTCTGGGAGGGAGGCAGGCAGGAGTAGCCTCAAAACAGAGGGCCCATAGAATAAAAAAGGTGAGGAATCCCGCAGTTGGAACGTCCCAGCCGGTGGCAAGGAGCAGCGAGGCTATGGGATCCCGGCAGGTGTGAACTCACAACAGAGGGCCCTCATCATGAAACTGTGAACAACCCAGGCGTTGAGTCCACAGAGCAGAAGGCCCACATTCCCATGGGGTTGGCAACTTGGCAGGAGTGTACTCGCACCACAGAGCACACATCAGAAAAGTTTGGGAGCCCAGGAGTTAAGGCCTGATGCAAGAGGTCCCTCATTACCGAAGGGAGGAAACTCCCAGCAGGCACCAAATCCCAACTGAGGGCCCACGTCGCCAAGGTGATGTGTGCTAGCCAGGCAGGAGAGACCTCACAGAAGAGGGCAAATGTCACAGAAGGGTGAGGAACCCAGCCAGGATAAGACTCTCACCAGAGGGCCCACATCACCAAGGGGAACGGAACCAGGCAGAAGTATCCTCACACCAGTGTGGCCAAATAATGGAAAGGTGAGGAACCCAGAACATGTGGCCTAAACCACAGGAACCACATCTCCAAGGTGCTCGGAGGGAGGCAGGCAGGAATAGCCTAACAACACAGGGCCCATAGATTACAAAATGTGAGGAATCTCGCAGTTGGAACCTCGCAGCAGGCGGCCCAGAGCACGGAGTCTATGGGATCCAGGCCGAAGTGAACTCACAGCAGAGGGCCCACATCATGAAACTGTGAGCAACCCAGCCGTTGGGACCACAGAGCAGAAGGCCCACATCCCCATGTGGATGGGAACCTGGCAGGAGTATCCTCGCACCACTTAGTACGTACTAGAAAATGTGGGTACCCAGCAGTTAGGGCCTGACGCAAAAGGGCCCTCATCACTGAGGGGAGGAGGCTCCCAGCCCGCTCCAACTGCCACCAGAGGGCCGACGTCGCCACGGCGGGGTGTGCCAGCCAGGAAGGAATGACCTCAGAGCAGAGGGCCAAGCTCACAGAAGTGTGAGGAACCCAACCAGGATCAGATTCTCACCAGAGGGTCCACAGCACCAAGGGGATGCGAACCAGGCAGGAGTGTGCTCACACCAGTGGGGCCACATCATTGAAAGGTGAGGAACCCAGCACATGTGGCGTCAAACCAGAACAGCCACATCAAAAAGGGGCTCGGAGTGAGTCAGGCAGGAGATGTCTCCCAACACAGGGCCCATAGAAGAAAAAAGGTGAGGAATCCAGCAGTTGGAAGCTCCAAGCAGGTGGCCCAGGGCACCGAGGCAATGGGATCCATGCCGGAGTGAACTCACAACAGAGGGCGCACATCCTGACACTGTGAGCAACCCAGCCGCTGGGACCTCAGAACAGAAGGTCCAAATCTGCATGGGGATGGGAACCTGGCAGGAGTGTCATCGCACCAGTATGGCCACATCCCAAAAAGGTGAGGCTAACGGCACACGTGGTCTCAAACCAGAAGACCTACATCACCAAGGGGCTCGGTGTGAGGCAGGCAGGAGGAGCCTCACAACAGAGGGCCTAAAGTATAAGAAAGGTGAGGAATCCAGCACTTGGAACCTCCCAGCAGGCGGCCCAGAGCACAGAGGCTATGGGATCTAGGCCTGAGTGAACTAACACCAGAGAACCAACATCACGAAACTGTGAGCAACCCAGGCGTTGGGACCACAGAGCAGAAGGCCCACATCCCCATAGGGATGGGAACTTACAGGAGTGTCCTGGCATCACTGGGCTCAGTCAGAAAACGTGGGGTGCCAGCACTTAGAGCCTGACGCCAGAGGGCCCTCATCACCTAGGAGAGGAGGCTCCCAGCAGGCTCCAACTGCCACCAGATGGCCGACGTCACCAAGGCAATAGGAGCAAGCCAGGCAGGAGTTACCTCACAGAAGAGGGCCCACCTCAAAGGAGAGTGAGGAACCCAGCAAGGATGAGACTCTCACCAGAGGGCCCACCTCTCCAAGGTGCTCGGAGTGAGGCAGGCAGGACTAGCCTAACAACACAGGGCCCATAGATTTAAAAATGTGAGGAATCCAGCAGTTGCAACCTCGCAGCAAGCGGCCCAGAGCACGGAGTCTATGGGATCCAGGCCAAAGCAAACTCACAGCACAGGGCCCACATCATGAAACTGTGAGCAACCCAGCCATTGGGACCTCAGAGCAGAAGGCCCACATCCCCATGGGGATGGGAACCTGGCAGGAGTGTCCCAGCACCACTTAGTACGTAATAGAAAATGTGAGTACCCAGCAGTTAGGGCCTGACGCCAAAGGGCCCTCATCACTGTGGGGAGGAGGCTCCCAGCACGTTCCAAATGCCACCAGAGGGCCTACGTCACCAAGGCGAGGTGTGCCAACCAGGCAGGAGTGACCTCAGAGCAGAGGGCCAAGCTCACGGAAGTGTGAGGAACCCAACCAGGATCAGACTCTCACCAGAGGGCCCACAGCACCAAGGGGATGCGAACCAGGCAGGAGTGTGCTCATAACAGTGGGGCCATATCATTGAAAGGTGAGGCACCCAGCACATGTGGCCTCAAACCAAAAGAGCCACATAAAAAGGGGGCTCGGAGTGAGTCAGGCAGGAGATGTCTCACAACACAGGGCCCATAGAAGAAAAAAGGTGAGGAATCCAGCAGTTGGAAGGTCCAAGCAGGTGGCCCAGGGCACCGAGGGTATGGGATCCATGCCGAAGTGAACTCACAGCAGAGGGCCCACATCCAGACACTGTGAGCAACCCAGCCGCTGGGACCTCAGAACAGAAGGTCCAAATCTGCATGGGGATGGGAACCTGGCAGGAGTGTCATCGCACCAGTAGGGCCACATCCCTAAAAGGTGAGGCAAACGGCACACGTGGTCTCAAACCAGAAGACCTACATCACCAAGGGGCTCGGTGTGAGGCAAGCAGGAGGAGCCTCACAACACAGGGCCCAAAGTATAAGAAAGGTGAGGAATCCAGCACTTGGAACCTCCCAGCAGGTGGCCCAGGGCACAGAGGCTATGGGATCTAGGCCTGAGTGAACTAACACCGGAGTGCCAACATAACGAAACTTTGTGCAACCCAGACGTTGCGACCACAGAGCAGAAGGCCCACATCCCCATGAGAATTGGAAACTTACAGGAGTGTCCTGGCATCACTGGGCTCACATCAGAAATCGTGGGGAGCCCAGCAGTTAGAGCCTGACGCAAGAGGGCCCGCATCACCTTGGAGAGGAGTGTACAAGAAGGCTCCAACTGCCACCAGAGGTCCGACATCACCAAGGCAACGGGAGCAATCCAGGCAGGAGTTACCTCACAGCAGAGGTCCCACCTCACAGAAGAGTAAGGAACCCAGCCAGGATCAGACTGTTACAAGAGGGCCCACATCACCAAGGGGATCGGATGCAGGCAGGAGTGGCCTCACACCAGTGTGACCAAATCATAGAAAGGCGAAGAACCCAGAACATGTGGCCTAAAAAAGAGGACCCACATCTCCAAGAGGCTGGGAGTGAGGCAGGCAGGAGGAGCCTCAAAACAGAGGACCCATAGAATAAAAAAGGTGAGGAATCCCGCAGTTGGAACCTCCTAGCATGCGGCAAGGAGCAGCGAGGCTATGGGATCCCGGCCAGTGTGAACTCACAACAGAGGGCCCTCATCATGAAACTGTGAACAACACAGGTGTTGGGACCACAGAACAGAAGGCCCACATTCCCATGGGGTTGGTAACCTGGCAGGAGTGTACTCGCACCACAGGGCACACATCAGAAAACTTTGGGAGCTCAGGAGTTGGGGCCTGACGCCAGAGAGCCCTCATTACCGAGGGGAGGAGACTCCCAGCAGGCACCAAGTCCCAACTGAGGGCCCACGTCGCCAAGGTGACGTGCATCAGCCAGGCAGGAGTGACCTCACAGCAGAGGGCCTACGTCACAGAAGGGGGAGGAACCCAGCCAGGATAAGACTCTCACCAGAGGGCCCACATCACCAAGGGGATCAGAACCAGGCAGGAGTGGCCTCACACCAGTATGGCCAAATCATAGAAAAGTGAGGAACCCAGAACATATGGCCTAAACCAGAGGACCCACATCAACAAGGGGCTCAGAGTGAGGCAGGCAGGAGGTGTCTCAAACAGAGGGCCCATAAAATAAAAAAGGTGAGGAATCCCGCAGTTGGAACCTCCCAGCAGGCGGCAAGGGGCAGCGAGGCTATGGGATCCCGGGCGGTGTGAACTCACAACAGAGGGCCCTCATCACGAAACTGTGAACAACCCAGCGGTTGGGACCACAGAGCAGAAGGCCCATATTCCCATGTGGTTGGGAACCTGGCAGGAGTGTACTCCCACCAGAGGGCACACATCAGAAGAGTATGGGAGCCCAGGAGTTAGGGCCTGACGCCAGAGGGCCCTCATTACCGAGGGGAGGAGACTCCCAGCAGGCACCAACTCCCAGCTGAGGGACCACGTCGCCAAGGTGACGTGCGCCAGCCAGGCAGCAGTGACCTCACAGCAGAGTGTCTACGTCACAGAAGGGTGAAGTACCCAGCCAGGATAAGACTCTCACCAGAAGGCCCACATCACCAAGGGAATGGGATCCAGGCAGGAGTGGCCTCACACCAGTGTGGCCAAATCATAGAAAGGTGAGGAACCCAGAACATGTGGCCTAAACCAGAGGACCTAAACCAGAGGACCCACGTCTCCAAGGGGCTCGGAGGACTAGCCTCACAACGCAGGGCCCATAGAATAAAAAATGTGAGGAATCCAGCAGTTGGAAGCTCCAAGCAGTTGTCCCAGAGCACCAAGGCAATGGGATCCATGCCGGATTGAAGTCACAGCAGAGGGGCCACATCCTGACACTGTGAGCAACCCAGCCGTTGTGACCCCAGAGAAGAAGGCCCAAAACCGCATGGGGATGGGTACCTGGCAGTAGTGTCCTCTCACCACTTAACACGTATCAGAAAATGTGGGTACCCAGCAGTTAGGGCCTGACACCAGAATGTCCTCATCACTGAGAGGAGAAGGCTCCCAGCACGCTCCAACTGCAGCCAGAGGGCCGACGTCACCAAGGCGGGGTGTGCCAGCCAGGCAGGAGTGACCTCAGGGCAGAGGGCCAACCTTACGAAACTGTGAGGAACCCAACCAGGATGAGACTCTCACCAGAGGGCCCATATCCCCAAGGGGATGGGAACCAGGCAGGAGTGTTCTCACTCCAGTGGGGCCACATCATTGAAAGGCGAGGAACCCACCACATGTGGCCTCAAACCAGAAGACCCACATCAACAAGGGGCTCAGAGTGAGGCAGGCAGGAAGTGTCTCACAACACACGGCCCATAGAAGAAAAAAGGTAAGGAATCCTGCAGTTGGAAGCTCCAAGCAGGTGGCCCAGAGCACCGAGGGTATGGGATGCATGCCGGAGTGAACTCACAGCAGAGGGCCCACATCCTGACGCTGTGAGCAACCCAGGCGTTGGCACCTCAGAACAGAAGGCCCAAATCCGCATGGGGATGGGAACCTGGCAGGAGTGTCATCACACCAGTGGGCACATATCAGAAAATGTGGGGAGCCCAGCAGTTAGGGCCTGACGCCAGAGGGCCCTCATCACCGACGGGAGGAGGCTCCCAGCACGCTCCAACTGCAACCAGAGGGCCCATGTGGCCAAGGCGACGTGTGCCACCCAGGCAGGAGTGACCTCACAGCAGAGGACCCACCTCCCAGAAGTGTGAGGAATCAAGACAGGGTCAGACTCTCACCAGAGGGCCCACATCAACAAGAGGATGGGAACCAGTCAGGAGTGTCCTCACACCAGTGGGGTCACATACCTAAAAGTTGAGGCAACCGGCACATGTGGCCTCAAACCAGAGGACCTACATCATCAAGGGGCTTGGAGTGAGGCAGACAGGTGGAGCCTCACAACACAGGGCCCAAAGTATAAAAAAGGGGCAGAATCCAGCATTTGGAACCTCCCAGAGGTCGACCCAAAGCACAGAGGCTATGGGATCTAGGCCTGAGTGAACTAACACCAAAGAACCAACATCACGAAACTGTGAGCAACCCAGGCGTTGTGACCACAGAGCAGAAGGCCCACATCCGCATGGGGATGGGAACCTTACAGGAGTGTCCTGGCATCACTGGGCTCAGTCAGAAAACGTGGGGTGCCCAGCAGTTAGAGCCTGATGCCAGAGGGCCCTCATCACCTAGGAGAGGAGGCTCCCAGCAGGCTCCAACTGCCACCAGATGGCCGACATCACCAAGGCAATGGGAGCAAGCCAGGCAGGAGTTACCTCAAGGAAGAGGGCCCACCTCAAAGAAGGGTCAGGAACCCAGCAAGGATCAGACTTTCACCAGAGGGCCCACAACAACAAGGGGATGTGAACCAGGCAGGAGTGTCCTCACACCATTGGGGCCATATCATCGAAAGGTGAGGGACCCAACACACGTGGCCTCAAACCAGAGGACACACATCACCAAGGGTCTGCGAGGGAGGCAGGCAGGAGTAGCCTCAAAACAGAGGGCCCATAGAATAAAAAAGGTGAGGAATCCCGCAGTTGGAACATCCCAGCAGGTGGCAAGGAGCAGCGAGGCTATGGGATCCCGGCCGGTGTGAACTCACAACAGAGGGCCCTCATCATGAAACTGTGAACAACCAAGACGTTGTGTCCACAGAGCAGAAGGCCCACATTCCCATGGGGTTGGGAACATGGCAGGAGTGTACTCGCACCACAGGGCACACATCAGAAAAGCTTGGGAGCCCAGGAGTTAGGGCCTGACGCCAGAGGGCCCTCATTACCGAAGGGAGGAAACTCCCAGCAGGCACCAAATCCCAACTGAGGGCCCACGTCGCCAAGGTGACGTGCGCTAGCGCCAGGCAGGAGTGACCTCACAGCAGAGGGCAAACGTCACAGAAGGGTGAGGAACCCAGCCAGTATAAGACTCTCACCAGAGGGCCCACATCACCAAGGGGATCGGAACCAGGCAGAAGTATCCTCACACCAGTGTGGCCAAATAATGGAAAGGTGAGGAACCCAGAACATGTGGCCTAAACCACAGGAACCACATCTCCAAGGTGCTGGGAGTGAGGCAGGCAGGACTAGCCTAACAACACAGGGCCCATAGATTAAAAAATGTGAGGAATCCAGCAGTTGGAACCTCGCAGCAGGTGGCCCAGAGCACGGAGTCTATGGGATCCAGGCCGAAGTGAGCTCACAGCAGAGGGCCCACATCATGAAACTGTGAGCAGCCCAGCCGTTAGGACTTCAGAGCAGAAGGCCCACATCCGCATGGGGATGGGAACCTGGCAGGAGTATCCTCGCACCACTTAGTACGTACTAGAAAATGTGGGTACCCAGCAGTTAGGGTCTGACGCCAAAGGGCCCTCATCACTGAGGGGAGGAGGCTCCCAGCATGCTCCAACTGCCACCAGAGGGCCGACGTCGCCACGGCGGGGTGTGCCAGCCAGGAAGGAATGACCTCAGAGCAGAGGGCCAAGCTCACAGAAGTGTGAGGAACCCAACCAGGATCAGACTCTCACCAGAGGGTCCACATCACCAAGGGGATGCGAACCAGGCAGGAGTGTGCTCACACCAGTGGGGCCACATCATTGAAAGGTGAGGAACCCAGCACATGTGGCTTCAAACCAGAACAGCCACATCAAAAAGGGGCTCGGAGTGAGTCAGGCAGGAGATGTCTCCCAACACAGGGCCCATAGAAGAAAAAAGGTGAGGAATCCAGCAGTTGGAAGCTCCAAGCAGGTGACCCAGAGCACCGAGGCAATGGGATCCATGCCGGAGTGAACTCACAGCAGAGGGCGCACATCCTGACACTGTGAGCAACCCAGCCGCTGGGACCTCAGAACAGAAGGTCCAAATCTGCATGGGGATGGGAACCTGGCAGGAGTGTCATCGCACCAGTAGGGCCACATCCCAAAAAGGTGAGGCTAATGGCACACGTGGTCTCAAACCAGAAGACCTACATCACCAAGGGGCTCGGTGTGAGGCAGGCAGGAGGAGCCTCACAACACAGGGCCTAAAGTATAAGAAAGGTGAGGAATCCAGCAGTTGGAACCTCCCAGCAGGCGGCCCAGAGCACAGAGGCTATGGGATCTAGGCCTGAGTGAACTAACACCAGAGAACCAACATCACGAAACTGTGAGCAACCCAGGCGTTGGGACCACAGAGCAGAAGGCCCACATCCCCATAGGGATGGGAACTTACAGGAGTGTCCTGGCATCACTGGGCTCAGTCAGAAAACGTGGGGTGCCAGCACTTAGAGCCTGATGCCAGAGGGCCCTCATCACCTAGGAGAGGAGGCTCCCAGCAGGCTCCAACTGCCACCAGATGGCCGACGTCACCAAGGCAACGGGAGCAAGCCAGGCAGGAGTTACCTCACAGAAGAGGGCCCACCTCAAAGGAGAGTGAGGAACCCAGCAAGGATGAGACTCTCACCAGAGGGCCCACCTCTCCAAGGTGCTCGGAGTGAGGCAGGCAGGACTAGCCTAACAACACAGGGCCCATAGATTAAAAAATGTGAGGAATCCAGCAGTTGAAACCTCGCAGCAAGCGGCCCAGAGCACGGAGTCTATGGGATCCAGGCCAAAGCGAACTCACAGCACAGGGCCCACATCATGAAACTGTGAGCAACCCAGCCATTGGGACCTCAGAGCAGAAGGCCCACATCCCCATGGGTATGGGAACCTGGCAGGAGTGTCCCAGCACCACTTAGTACGTAATAGAAAATGTGAGTACCCAGCAGTTAGGGCCTGACGCCAAAGGGCCCTCATCACTGTGGGGAGGAGGCTCCCAGCACGTTCCAAATGCCACCAGAGGGCCTACGTCGCCAAGGCGAGGTGTGCCAACCAGGCAGGAGTGACCTCAGAGCAGAGGGCCAAGCTCACGGAAGTGTGAGGAACCCAACCAGGTTCAGACTCTCACCAGAGGGCCCACAGCACCAAGGGGATGCGAACCAGGCAGGAGTGTGCTCATAACAGTGGGGCCACATCATTGAAAGGTGAGGCACCCAGCACATGTGGCCTCAAACCAAAAGAGCCACATAAAAAGGGGGCTCGGAGTGAGTCAGGCAGGAGATGTCTCACAACACAGGGCCCATAGAAGAAAAAAGGTGAGGAATCCAGCAGTTGGAAGGTCCAAGCAGTTGGCCCAGGGCACCGAGGGTATGGGATCCATGCCGAAGTGAACTCACAGCAGAGGGCCCACATCCTGACACTGTGAGCAACCCAGCCGCTGGGACCTCAGAACAGAAGGTCCAAATCTGCATGGGGATGGGAACCTGGCAGGAGTGTCATCGCACCAGTAGGGCCACATCCCAAAAAGGTGAGGCTAACGGCACACGTGGTCTCAAACCAGAAGACCTACATCACCAAGGGGCTCGGTGTGAGGCAGGCAGGAGGAGCCTCACAACACAGGGCCTAAAGTATAAGAAAGGTGAGGAATCCAGCAGTTGGAACCTCCCAGCAGGCGGCCCAGAGCACAGAGGCTATGGGATCTAGGCCTGAGTGAACTAACACCAGAGAACCAACATCACGAAACTGTGAGCAACCCAGGCGTTGGGACCACAGAGCAGAAGGCCCACATCCCCATGAGAATTGGAAACTTACAGCAGTGTCCTGCCATCACTGGGTTCACATCAGAAATCGTGCGGAGCCCAGCATTTATAGCCTGACGCAAGAGGGCCCGCATCACCTTGGAGAGGAGTGTACAAGAAGGCTCCAACTGCCACCAGAGGTCCGACATCACCAAGGCAAAGGGAGGAATCCAGGCAGGAGTTACCTCACAGCAGAGGTCCCACCTCACAGAAGAGTAAGGAACCCAGCCAGGATCAGACTGTTACAAGAGGGCCCACATCACCAAGGGGATCGGATGCAGGCAGGAGTGGCCTCACACCAGTGTGACCAAATCATAGAAAGGCGAAGAACCCAGAACATGTGGCCTAAAAAAGAGGACCCACATCTCCAAGAGGCTGGGAGTGAGGCAGGCAGGAGGAGCCTCAAAACAGAGGACCCATAGAATAAAAAAGGTGAGGAATCCCGCAGTTGGAACCTCCTAGCATGTGGCAAGGAGCAGCGAGGCTATGGGATCCCGGCCAGTGTGAACTCACAACAGAGGGCCCTCATCATGAAACTGTGAACAACATAGGTGTTGGGACCACAGAACAGAAGGCCCACATTCCCATGGGGTTGGTAACCTGGCAGGAGTGTACTCGCACCACAGGGCACACATCAGAAAACTTTGGGAGCCCAGGAGTTGGGGCCTGACGCCAGAAGGTCCTCATTACCGAGGGGAGGAGACTCCCAGCAGGCACCAAGTCCCAACTGAGGGCCCAGGTCGCCAAGGTGACGTGCGTCAGCCAGGCAGGAGTGACCTCACAGCAGAGGGCCTACGTCACAGAAGGGGGAGGAACCCAGCTAGGATAAGACTCTCACCAGAGGGCCCACATCACCAAGGGGATCAGAACCAGGCAGGAGTGGCCTCACACCAGTATGGCCAAATCATAGAAAAGTGAGGAACCCAGAACATATGGCCTAAACCAGAGGTCCCACATCAACAAGGGGCTCAGAGTGAGGCAAGCAGGAGGTGTCTCAAACAGAGGGCCCATAAAATAAAAAAGGTGAGGAATCCCGCAGTTGGAACCTCCCAGCAGGCGGCAAGGGGCAGCGAGGCTATGGGATCCCGGGCGGTGTGAACTCACAACAGAGGGCCCTCATCACGAAACTGTGAACAACCCAGCGGTTGGGACCACAGAGCAGAAGGCCCATATTCCCATGTGGTTGGGAACCTGGCAGGAGTGTACTCCCACCAGAGGGCACACATCAGAAGAGTATGGGAGCCCAGGAGTTAGGGCCTGACGCCAGAGGGCCCTCATTACCGAGGGGAGGAGACTCCCAGCAGGCACCAACTCCCAGCTGAGGGACCACGTCGCCAAGGTGACGCGCGCCAGCCAGGCAGCAGTGACCTCACAGCAGAGTGTCTACGTCACAGAAGGGTGAAGTACCCAGCCAGGATAAGACTCTCACCAGAAGGCCCACATCACCAAGGGAATGGGATCCAGGCAGGAGTGGCCTCACACCAGTGTGGCCAAATCATAGAAAGGTGAGGAACCCAGAACATGTGGCCTAAACCAGAGGACCTAAACCAGAGGACCCACGTCTCCAAGGGGCTCGGGGGACTAGCCTCACAACGCAGGGCCCATAGAATAAAAAATGTGAGGAATCCAGCAGTTGGAAGCTCCAAGCAGTTGTCCCAGAGCACCAAGGCAATGGGATCCATGCCGGATTGAAGTCACAGCAGAGGGGCCACATCCTGACACTGTGAGCAACCCAGCCGTTGTGACCCCAGAGAAGAAGGCCCAAAACCGCATGGGGATGGGTACCTGGCAGTAGTGTCCTCTCACCACTTAACACGTATCAGAAAATGTGGGTACCCAGCAGTTAGGGCCTGACACCAGAATGTCCTCATCACCGAGAGGAGAAGGCTCCCAGCATGCTCCAACTGCCGCCAGAGGGCCGACGTCACCAAGGCGGGGTGTGCCAGCCAGGCAGGAGTGACCTCAGGGCAGAGGGCCAACCTTCCGAAACTGTGAGGAACCCAACCAGGATGAGACTCTCATCAGAGGGCCCACATCCCCAAGGGGATGGGAACCAGGCAGGAGTGTTCTCACTCCAGTGGGGCCACATCATTGAAAGGCGAGGAACCCACCACATGTGGCCTCAAACCAGAAGACCCACATCAACAAGGGGCTCAGAGTGAGGCAGGCAGGAAGTGTCTCACAACACACGGCCCATAGAAGAAAAAAGGTAAGGAATCCTGCAGTTGGAAGCTCCAAGCAGGTGGCCCAGAGCACCGAGGGTATGGGATGCATGCCGGAGTGAACTCACAGCAGAGGGCCCACATCCTGACGCTGTGAGCAACCCAGCCGTTGGCATCTCAGAACAGAAGGCCCAAATCCGCATGGGGATGGGAACCTGGCAGGAGTGTCATCACACCAGTGGGCACATATCAGAAAATGTGGGGAGCCCAGCAGTTAGGGCCTGACGCCAGAGGGCCCTCATCACCGACGGGAGGAGGCTCCCAGCACGCTCCAACTGCAACCAGAGGGCCCATGTGGCCAAGGCGACGTGTGCCACCCAGGCAGGAGTGACCTCACAGCAGAGGACCCACCTCCCAGAAGTGTGAGGAATCAAGCCAGGATCAGACTCTCACCAGAGGGCCCACATCAACAAGAGGATGGGAACCAGTCAGGAGTGTCCTCACACCAGTGGGGTCACATACCTAAAAGGTGAGGCAACCGGCACATGTGGCCTCAAACCAGAGGACCTACATCATCAAGGGGCTTGGAGTGAGGCAGACAGGTGGAGCCTCACAACACAGGGCCCAAAGTATAAAAAAGGGGCAGAATCCAGCATTTGGAACCTCCCAGAGGTCGACCCAAAGCCCAGAGGCTATGGGATCTAGGCCTGAGTGAACTAACACCAGAGAACCAACATCACGAAACTGTGAGCAACCCAGGCGTTGTGACCACAGAGCAGAAGGCCCACATCCGCATGGGGATGGGAACCTTACAGGAGTTTCCTGGCATCACTGGGCTCAGTCAGAAAACGTGGGGTGCCCAGCAGTTAGAGCCTGATGCCAGAGGGCCCTCATCACCTAGGAGAGGAGGCTCCCAGCAGGCTCCAACTGCCACCAGATGGCCGACATCACCAAGGCAATGGGAGCAAGCCAGGCAGGAGTTACCTCAAGGAAGAGGGCCCACCTCAAAGAAGGGTCAGGAACCCAGCAAGGATCAGACTTTCACCAGAGGGCCCACAACAACAAGGGGATGTGAACCAGGCAGGAGTGTCCTCACACCATTGGGGCCATATCATCGAAAGGTGAGGGACCCAACACACGTGGCCTCAAACCAGAGGACACACATCACCAAGGGTCTGCGAGGGAGGCAGGCAGGAGTAGCCTCAAAACAGAGGGCCCATAGAATAAAAAAGGTGAGGAATCCCGCAGTTGGAACGTCCCAGCAGGTGGCAAGGAGCAGCGAGGCTATGGGATCCCGGCCGGTGTGAACTCACAACAGACGGCCCTCATCATGAAACTGTGAACAACCAAGGCGTTGTGTCCACAGAGCAGAAGGCCCACATTCCCATGGGGTTGGGAACATGGCAGGAGTGTACTCACACCACAGGGCACACATCAGAAAAGCTTGGGAGCCCAGGAGTTAGGGCCTGACGCCAGAGGGCCCTCATTACCGAAGGGAGGAAACTCCCAGCAGGCACCAAATCCCAACTGAGGGCCCACGTCGCCAAGGTGACGTGCGCTAGCACCAGGCAGGAGTGACCTCACAGCAGAGGGCAAACGTCACAGAAGGGTGAGGAACCCAGCCAGTATAAGACTCTCACCAGAGGGCCCACATCACCAAGGGGATCGGAACCAGGCAGAAGTATCCTCACACCAGTGTGGCCAAATAATGGAAAGGTGAGGAACCCAGAACATGTGGCCTAAACCACAGGAACCACATCTCCAAGGTGCTGGGAGTGAGGCAGGCAGGACTAGCCTAACAACACAGGGCCCATAGATTAACAAATGTGAGGAATCCAGCAGTTGGAACCTCGCAGCAGGTGGCCCAGAGCACGGAGTCTATGGGATCCAGGACAAAGTGAGCTCACAGCAGAGGGCCCACATCATGAAACTGTGAGCAGCCCAGCCGTTGGGACCTCAGAGCAGAAGGCCCACATCCGCATGGGGATGGGAACCTGGCAGGAGTATCCTCGCACCACTTAGTACGTACTAGAAAATGTGGGTACCCAGCAGTTAGGGCCTGACGCCAAAGGGCCCTCATCACTGAGGGGAGGAGGCTCCCAGCATGCTCCAACTGCCACCAGAGGGCCGACGTCGCCACGGCGGGGTGTGCCAGCCAGGAAGGAATGACCTCAGAGCAGAGGGCCAAGCTCACAGAAGTGTGAGGAACCCAACCAGGATCAGACTCTCACCAGAGGGTCCACATCACCAAGGGGATGCGAACCAGGCAGGAGTGTGCTCACACCAGTGGGGCCACATCATTGAAAGGTGAGGAACCCAGCACATGTGGCTTCAAACCAGAACAGCCACATCAAAAAGGGGCTCGGAGTGAGTCAGGCAGGAGATGTCTCCCAACACAGGGCCCATAGAAGAAAAAAGGTGAGGAATCCAGCAGTTGGAAGCTCCAAGCAGGTGGCCCAGGGCACCGAGGCAATGGGATCCATGCCGGAGTGAACTCACAGCAGAGGGCGCACATCCTGACACTGTGAGCAACCCAGCCGCTGGGACCTCAGAACAGAAGGTCCAAATCTGCATGGGGATGGGAACCTGGCAGGAGTGTCATCGCACCAGTAGGGCCACATCCCAAAAAGGTGAGGCTAACGGCACACGTGGTCTCAAACCAGAAGACCTACATCACCAAGGGGCTCGGTGTGAGGCAGGCAGGAGGAGCCTCACAACACAGGGCCTAAAGTATAAGAAAGGTGAGGAATCCAGCAGTTGGAACCTCCCAGCAGGCGGCCCAGAGCACAGAGGCTATGGGATCTAGGCCTGAGTGAACTAACACCAGAGAACCAACATCACGAAACTGTGAGCAACCCAGGCGTTGGGACCACAGAGCAGAAGGCCCACATCCCCATGAGAATTGGAAACTTACAGCAGTGTCCTGCCATCACTGGGTTCACATCAGAAATCGTGCGGAGCCCAGCATTTATAGCCTGACGCAAGAGGGCCCGCATCACCTTGGAGAGGAGTGTACAAGAAGGCTCCAACTGCCACCAGAGGTCCGACATCACCAAGGCAAAGGGAGGAATCCAGGCAGGAGTTACCTCACAGCAGAGGTCCCACCTCACAGAAGAGTAAGGAACCCAGCCAGGATCAGACTGTTACAAGAGGGCCCACATCACCAAGGGGATCGGATGCAGGCAGGAGTGGCCTCACACCAGTGTGACCAAATCATAGAAAGGCGAAGAACCCAGAACATGTGGCCTAAAAAAGAGGACCCACATCTCCAAGAGGCTGGGAGTGAGGCAGGCAGGAGGAGCCTCAAAACAGAGGACCCATAGAATAAAAAAGGTGAGGAATCCCGCAGTTGGAACCTCCTAGCATGTGGCAAGGAGCAGCGAGGCTATGGGATCCCGGCCAGTGTGAACTCACAACAGAGGGCCCTCATCATGAAACTGTGAACAACATAGGTGTTGGGACCACAGAACAGAAGGCCCACATTCCCATGGGGTTGGTAACCTGGCAGGAGTGTACTCGCACCACAGGGCACACATCAGAAAACTTTGGGAGCCCAGGAGTTGGGGCCTGACGCCAGAAGGTCCTCATTACCGAGGGGAGGAGACTCCCAGCAGGCACCAAGTCCCAACTGAGGGCCCAGGTCGCCAAGGTGACGTGCGTCAGCCAGGCAGGAGTGACCTCACAGCAGAGGGCCTACGTCACAGAAGGGGGAGGAACCCAGCTAGGATAAGACTCTCACCAGAGGGCCCACATCACCAAGGGGATCAGAACCAGGCAGGAGTGGCCTCACACCAGTATGGCCAAATCATAGAAAAGTGAGGAACCCAGAACATATGGCCTAAACCAGAGGTCCCACATCAACAAGGGGCTCAGAGTGAGGCAAGCAGGAGGTGTCTCAAACAGAGGGCCCATAAAATAAAAAAGGTGAGGAATCCCGCAGTTGGAACCTCCCAGCAGGCGGCAAGGGGCAGCGAGGCTATGGGATCCCGGGCGGTGTGAACTCACAACAGAGGGCCCTCATCACGAAACTGTGAACAACCCAGCGGTTGGGACCACAGAGCAGAAGGCCCATATTCCCATGTGGTTGGGAACCTGGCAGGAGTGTACTCCCACCAGAGGGCACACATCAGAAGAGTATGGGAGCCCAGGAGTTAGGGCCTGACGCCAGAGGGCCCTCATTACCGAGGGGAGGAGACTCCCAGCAGGCACCAACTCCCAGCTGAGGGACCACGTCGCCAAGGTGACGCGCGCCAGCCAGGCAGCAGTGACCTCACAGCAGAGTGTCTACGTCACAGAAGGGTGAAGTACCCAGCCAGGATAAGACTCTCACCAGAAGGCCCACATCACCAAGGGAATGGGATCCAGGCAGGAGTGGCCTCACACCAGTGTGGCCAAATCATAGAAAGGTGAGGAACCCAGAACATGTGGCCTAAACCAGAGGACCTAAACCAGAGGACCCACGTCTCCAAGGGGCTCGGGGGACTAGCCTCACAACGCAGGGCCCATAGAATAAAAAATGTGAGGAATCCAGCAGTTGGAAGCTCCAAGCAGTTGTCCCAGAGCACCAAGGCAATGGGATCCATGCCGGATTGAAGTCACAGCAGAGGGGCCACATCCTGACACTGTGAGCAACCCAGCCGTTGTGACCCCAGAGAAGAAGGCCCAAAACCGCATGGGGATGGGTACCTGGCAGTAGTGTCCTCTCACCACTTAACACGTATCAGAAAATGTGGGTACCCAGCAGTTAGGGCCTGACACCAGAATGTCCTCATCACCGAGAGGAGAAGGCTCCCAGCATGCTCCAACTGCCGCCAGAGGGCCGATGTCACCAAGGCGGGGTGTGCCAGCCAGGCAGGAGTGACCTCAGGGCAGAGGGCCAACCTTCCGAAACTGTGAGGAACCCAACCAGGATGAGACTCTCATCAGAGGGCCCACATCCCCAAGGGGATGGGAACCAGGCAGGAGTGTTCTCACTCCAGTGGGGCCACATCATTGAAAGGCAAGGAACCCACCACATGTGGCCTCAAACCAGAAGACCCACATCAACAAGGGGCTCAGAGTGAGGCAGGCAGGAAGTGTCTCACAACACACGGCCCATAGAAGAAAAAAGGTAAGGAATCCTGCAGTTGGAAGCTCCAAGCAGGTGGCCCAGAGCACCGAGGGTATGGGATGCATGCCGGAGTGAACTCACAGCAGAGGGCCCACATCCTGACGCTGTGAGCAACCCAGCCGTTGGCATCTCAGAACAGAAGGCCCAAATCCGCATGGGGATGGGAACCTGGCAGGAGTGTCATCACACCAGTGGGCACATATCAGAAAATGTGGGGAGCCCAGCAGTTAGGGCCTGACGCCAGAGGGCCCTCATCACCGACGGGAGGAGGCTCCCAGCACGCTCCAACTGCAACCAGAGGGCCCATGTGGCCAAGGCGACGTGTGCCACCCAGGCAGGAGTGACCTCACAGCAGAGGACCCACCTCCCAAAAGTGTGAGGAATCAAGCCAGGATCAGACTCTCACCAGAGGGCCCACATCAACAAGAGGATGGGAACCAGTCAGGAGTGTCCTCACACCAGTGGGGTCACATACCTAAAAGGTGAGGCAACCGGCACATGTGGCCTCAAACCAGAGGACCTACATCATCAAGGGGCTTGGAGTGAGGCAGACAGGTGGAGCCTCACAACACAGGGCCCAAAGTATAAAAAAGGGGCAGAATCCAGCATTTGGAACCTCCCAGAGGTCGACCCAAAGCCCAGAGGCTATGGGATCTAGGCCTGAGTGAACTAACACCAGAGAACCAACATCACGAAACTGTGAGCAACCCAGGCGTTGTGACCACAGAGCAGAAGGCCCACATCCGCATGGGGATGGGAACCTTACAGGAGTTTCCTGGCATCACTGGGCTCAGTCAGAAAACGTGGGGTGCCCAGCAGTTAGAGCCTGATGCCAGAGGGCCCTCATCACCTAGGAGAGGAGGCTCCCAGCAGGCTCCAACTGCCACCAGATGGCCGACATCACCAAGGCAATGGGAGCAAGCCAGGCAGGAGTTACCTCAAGGAAGAGGGCCCACCTCAAAGAAGGGTCAGGAACCCAGCAAGGATCAGACTTTCACCAGAGGGCCCACAACAACAAGGGGATGTGAACCAGGCAGGAGTGTCCTCACACCATTGGGGCCATATCATCGAAAGGTGAGGGACCCAACACACGTGGCCTCAAACCAGAGGACACACATCACCAAGGGTCTGCGAGGGAGGCAGGCAGGAGTAGCCTCAAAACAGAGGGCCCATAGAATAAAAAAGGTGAGGAATCCCGCAGTTGGAACGTCCCAGCAGGTGGCAAGGAGCAGCGAGGCTATGGGATCCCGGCCGGTGTGAACTCACAACAGACGGCCTCATCATGAAACTGTGAACAACCAAGGCGTTGTGTCCACAGAGCAGAAGGCCCACATTCCCATGGGGTTGGGAACATGGCAGGAGTGTACTCACACCACAGGGCACACATCAGAAAAGCTTGGGAGCCCAGGAGTTAGGGCCTGACGCCAGAGGGCCCTCATTACCGAAGGGAGGAAACTCCCAGCAGGCACCAAATCCCAACTGAGGGCCCACGTCGCCAAGGTGACGTGCGCTAGCACCAGGCAGGAGTGACCTCACAGCAGAGGGCAAACGTCACAGAAGGGTGAGGAACCCAGCCAGTATAAGACTCTCACCAGAGGGCCCACATCACCAAGGGGATCGGAACCAGGCAGAAGTATCCTCACACCAGTGTGGCCAAATAATGGAAAGGTGAGGAACCCAGAACATGTGGCCTAAACCACAGGAACCACATCTCCAAGGTGCTGGGAGTGAGGCAGGCAGGACTAGCCTAACAACACAGGGCCCATAGATTAACAAATGTGAGGAATCCAGCAGTTGGAACCTCGCAGCAGGTGGCCCAGAGCACGGAGTCTATGGGATCCAGGACAAAGTGAGCTCACAGCAGAGGGCCCACATCATGAAACTGTGAGCAGCCCAGCCGTTGGGACCTCAGAGCAGAAGGCCCACATCCGCATGGGGATGGGAACCTGGCAGGAGTATCCTCGCACCACTTAGTACGTACTAGAAAATGTGGGTACCCAGCAGTTAGGGCCTGACGCCAAAGGGCCCTCATCACTGAGGGGAGGAGGCTCCCAGCATGCTCCAACTGCCACCAGAGGGCCGACGTCGCCACGGCGGGGTGTGCCAGCCAGGAAGGAATGACCTCAGAGCAGAGGGCCAAGCTCACAGAAGTGTGAGGAACCCAACCAGGATCAGACTCTCACCAGAGGGTCCACATCACCAAGGGGATGCGAACCAGGCAGGAGTGTGCTCACACCAGTGGGGCCACATCATTGAAAGGTGAGGAACCCAGCACATGTGGCTTCAAACCAGAACAGCCACATCAAAAAGGGGCTCGGAGTGAGTCAGGCAGGAGATGTCTCCCAACACAGGGCCCATAGAAGAAAAAAGGTGAGGAATCCAGCAGTTGGAAGCTCCAAGCAGGTGGCCCAGGGCACCGAGGCAATGGGATCCATGCCGGAGTGAACTCACAGCAGAGGGCGCACATCCTGACACTGTGAGCAACCCAGCCGCTGGGACCTCAGAACAGAAGGTCCAAATCTGCATGGGGATGGGAACCTGGCAGGAGTGTCATCGCACCAGTAGGGCCAAGTCCCAAAAAGGTGAGGCTAACGGCACACGTGGTCTCAAACCAGAAGACCTACATCACCAAGGGGCTCGGTGTGAGGCAGGCAGGAGGAGCCTCACAACACAGGGCCTAAAGTATAAGAAAGGTGAGGAATCCAGCAGTTGGAACCTCCCAGCAGGCGGCCCAGAGCACAGAGGCTATGGGATCTAGGCCTGAGTGAACTAACACCAGAGAACCAACATCACGAAACTGTGAGCAACCCAGGCGTTGGGACCACAGAGCAGAAGGCCCACATCCCCATAGGGATGGGAACTTACAGGAGTGTCCTGGCATCACTGGGCTCAGTCAGAAAACGTGGGGTGCCAGCACTTAGAGCCTGACGCCAGAGGGCCCTCATCACCTAGGAGAGGAGGCTCCCAGCAGGCTCCAACTGCCACCAGATGGCCGACGTCACCAAGGCAACAGGAGCAAGCCAGGCAGGAGTTACCTCACAGAAGAGGGCCCACCTCAAAGGAGAGTGAGGAACCCAGCAAGGATGAGACTCTCACCAGAGGGCCCACCTCTCCAAGGTGCTCGGAGTGAGGCAGGCAGGACTAGCCTAACAACACAGGGCCCATAGATTAAAAAATGTGAGGAATCCAGCAGTTGAAACCTCGCAGCAAGCGGCCCAGAGCACGGAGTCTATGGGATCCAGGCAAAAGCGAACTCACAGCACAGGGCCCACATCATGAATCTGTGAGCAACCCAGCCATTGGGACCTCAGAGCAGAAGGCCCACATCCCCATGGGTATGGGAACCTGGCAGGAGTGTCCCAGCACCACTTAGTACGTAATAGAAAATGTGAGTACCCAGCAGTTAGGGCCTGACGCCAAAGGGCCCTCATCACTGTGGGGAGGAGGCTCCCAGCACGTTCCAAATGCCACCAGAGGGCCTACGTCGCCAAGGCGAGGTGTGCCAACCAGGCAGGAGTGACCTCAGAGCAGAGGGCCAAGCTCACGGAAGTGTGAGGAACCCAACCAGGATCAGACTCTCACCAGAGAGCCCACAGCACCAAGGGGATGCGAACCAGGCAGGAGTGTGCCAATAACAGTGGGGCCATATCATTGAAAGGTGAGGCACCCAGCACATGTGGCCTCAAACCAAAAGAGCCACATAAAAAGGGGGCTCGGAGTGAGTCAGGCAGGAGATGTCTCACAACACAGGGCCCATAGAAGAAAAAAGGTGAGGAATCCAGCAGTTGGAAGGTCCAAGCAGGTGGCCCAGGGCACCGAGGGTATGGGATCCATGCCGAAGTGAACTCACAGCAGAGGGCCCACATCCTGACACTGTGAGCAACCCAGCCGCTGGGACCTCAGAACAGAAGGTCCAAATCTGCATGGGGATGGGAACCTGGCAGGAGTGTCATCGCACCAGTAGGGCCACATCCCTAAAAGGTGAGGCAAAAGGCACATGTGGTCTCAAACCAGAAGACCTACATCACCAAGGGGCTCGGTGTGAGGCAGGCAGGAGGAGCCTCACAACACAGGGCCCAAAGTATAAGAAAGGTGAGGAATCCAGCACTTGGAACCTCCCAGCAGGTGGCCCAGGGCACAGAGGCTATGGGATCTAGGCCTGAGTGAACTAACACCGGAGTGCCAACATAACGAAACTTTGTGCAACCCAGACGTTGCGACCACAGAGCAGAAGGCCCACATTCCCATGAGAATTGGAAACTTACAGCAGTGTCCTGCCATTACTGGGCTCACATCAGAAATCGTGGGGAGCCCAGCAGTTAGACCCTGACGCAAGAGGGCCCGCATCACCTTGGAGAGGAGTGTACAAGAAGGCTCCAACTGCCACCAGAGGTCCGACATCACCAAGGCAACGGGAGCAATCCAGGCAGGAGTTACCTCACAGCAGAGGTCCCACCTCACAGAAGAGTAAGGAACCCAGCCAGGATCAGACTGTTACAAGAGGGCCCACATCACCAAGGGGATCGGATGCAGGCAGGAGTGGCCTCACACCAGTGTGACCAAATCATAGAAAGGCGAAGAACCCAGAACATGTGGCCTAAAAAAGAGGACCCACATCTCCAAGAGGCTGGGAGTGAGGCAGGCAGGAGGAGCCTCAAAACAGAGGACCCATAGAATAAAACAGGTGAGGAATCCCGCAGTTGGAACCTCCTAGCATGCGGCAAGGAGCAGCGAGGCTATGGGATCCCGGCCAGTGTGAACTCACAACAGAGGGCCCTCATCATGAAACTGTGAACAACATAGGTGTTGGGACCACAGAACAGAAGGCCCACATTCCCATGGGGTTGGTAACCTGGCAGGAGTGTACTCGCACCACAGGGCACACATCAGAAAACTTTGGCAGCTCAGGAGTTGGGGCCTGACGCCAGAAGGCCCTCATTACCGAGGGGAGGAGACTCCCATCAGGCACCAAGTCCCAACTGAGGGCCCACGTCGCCAAGGTGACGTGCGTCAGCCAGGCAGGAGTGACCTCACAGCAGAGGGCCTACGTCACAGAAGGGGGAGGAACCCAGCCAGGATAAGACTCTCACCAGAGGGCCCACATCACCAAGGGGATCAGAACCAGGCAGGAGTGGCCTCACACCAGTATGGCCCAATCATAGAAAAGTGAGGAACCCACAACATATGGCCTAAACCAGAGGACCCACATCAACAAGGGGCTCAGAGTGAGGCAGGCAGGAGGTGTCTCAATCAGAGGGCCCATAAAATAAAAAAGGTGAGGAATCCCGCAGTTGGAACCTCCCAGCAGGCGGCAAGGGGCAGCGAGGCTATGGGATCCCGGCCGGTGTGAACTCACAACAGAGGGCCCTCATCACGAAACTGTGAACAACCCAGCGGTTGGGACCACAGAGCAGAAGGCCCATATTCCCATGTGGTTGGGAACCTGGCAGGAGTGTACTCCCACCAGAGGGCACACATCAGAAGAGTATGGGAGCCCAGAGGTTAGGGCCTGAGGTGAGAGGGCCCTCATTACCGAGGGGAGGAGACTCCCAGCAGGCACCAACTCCCAGCTGAGGGACCACGTTGCCAAGGTGACGCGCGCCAGCCAGGCAGCAGTGACCTCACAGCAGAGTGTCTACGTCACAGAAGGGTGAAGTACCCAGCCAGGATAAGACTCTCACCAGAAGGCCCACATCACCAAGGGAATGGGATCCAGGCAGGAGTGGCCTCACACCAGTGTGGCCAAATCATAGAAAGGTGAGGAACCCAGAACATGTGGCCTAAACCAGAGGACCAAAACCAGAGGACCCACGTCTCCAAGGGGCTCGGAGGACTAGCCTCACAATGCAGGGCCCATAGAATAAAAAATGTGAGGAATCCAGCAGTTGGAAGCTCCAAGCAGTTGTCCCAGAGCACCAAGGCAATGGGATCCATGCCGGATTGAAGTCACAGCAGAGGGGCCACATCCTGACACTGTGAGCAACCCAGCCGTTGTGACCCCAGAGAAGAAGGCCCAAAACCGCATGGGGATGGGTACCTGTCAGTAGTGTCCTCTCACCACTTAACACGTATCAGAAAATGTGGGTACCCAGCAGTTAGGGCCTGACACCAGAATGTCCTCATCACCGAGAGGAGAAGGCTCCCAGCACGCTCCAACTGCCGCCAGAGGGCCGACGTCACCAAGGCGGGGTGTGCCAGCCAGGCAGGAGTGACCTCAGGGCAGAGGGCCAACCTTACGAAACTGTGAGGAACCCAACCAGGATGAGACTCTCACCAGAGGGCCCACATCCCCAAGGGGATGGGAACCAGGCAGGAGTGTTCTCACTCCAGTGGGGCCACATCATTGAAAGGCAAGGAACCCACCACATGTGGCCTCAAACCAGAAGACCCACATCAACAAGGGGCTCAGAGTGAGGCAGGCAGGAAGTGTCTCACAACACACGGCCCATAGAAGAAAAAAGGTAAGGAATCCTGCAGTTGGAAGCTCCAAGCAGGTGGCCCAGAGCACCGAGGGTATGGGATGCATGCCGGAGTGAACTCACAGCAGAGGGCCCACATCCTGACGCTGTGAGCAACCCAGCCGTTGGCACCTCAGAACAGAAGGCCCAAATCCGCATGGGGATGGGAACCTGGCAGGAGTGTCATCACACCAGTGGGCACATATCAGAAAATGTGGGGAGCCCAGCAGTTAGGGCCTGACGCCAGAGGGCCCTCATCACCGACGGGAGGAGGCTCCCAGCACGCTCCAACTGCAACCAGAGGGCCCATGTGGCCAAGG
Organism: Delphinapterus leucas; assembly: GCF_059928025.1. Classification (NCBI taxonomy): domain Eukaryota; kingdom Metazoa; phylum Chordata; class Mammalia; order Artiodactyla; family Monodontidae; genus Delphinapterus; species Delphinapterus leucas. The sequence goes on along the minus strand of NW_028322247.1, from coordinate 4,101,996 downwards.
CGACGTGTGCCACCCAGGCAGGAGTGACCTCACAGCAGAGGACCCACCTCCCAGAAGTGTGAGGAATCAAGCCAGGGTCAGACTCTCACCAGAGGGCCCACATCAACAAGAGGATGGGAACCAGTCAGGAGTGTCCTCACACCAGTGGGGTCACATACCTAAAAGGTGAGGCAACCGGCACATGTGGCCTCAAACCAGAGGACCTACATCATCAAGGGGCTTGGAGTGAGGCAGACAGGTGGAGCCTCACAACACAGGGCCCAAAGTATAAAAAAGGGGCAGAATCCAGCATTTGGAACCTCCCAGAGGTCGACCCAAAGCACAGAGGCTATGGGATCTAGGCCTGAGTGAACTAACACCAGAGAACCAACATCACGAAACTGTGAGCAACCCAGGCGTTGTGACCACAGAGCAGAAGGCCCACATCCGCATGGGGATGGGAACCTGGCAGGAGTATCCTCACACCACTTAGTACGTACTAGAAAATGTGGGTACCGAGCAGTTAGGGCCTGACGCCAAAGGGCCCTCATCACTGAGGGGAGGAGGCTCCCAGCATGCTCCAACTGCCACCAGAGGGCCGACGTCGCCACGGCGGGGTGTGCCAGCCAGGAAGGAATGACCTCAGAGCAGAGGGCCAAGCTCACAGAAGTGTGAGGAACCCAACCAGGATCAGACTCTCACCAGAGGGTCCACATCACCAAGGGGATGCGAACCAGGCAGGAGTGTGCTCACACCAGTGGGGCCACATCATTGAAAGGTGAGGAACCCAGCACATGTGGCTTCAAACCAGAACAGCCACATCAAAAAGGGGCTCGGAGTGAGTCAGGCAGGAGATGTCTCCCAACACAGGGCCCATAGAAGAAAAAAGGTGAGGAATCCAGCAGTTGGAAGCTCCAAGCAGGTGGCCCAGGGCACCGAGGCAATGGGATCCATGCCGGAGTGAACTCACAGCAGAGGGCGCACATCCTGACACTGTGAGCAACCCAGCCGCTGGGACCTCAGAACAGAAGGTCCAAATCTGCATGGGGATGGGAACCTGGCAGGAGTGTCATCGCACCAGTAGGGCCACATCCCAAAAAGGTGAGGCTAACGGCACACGTGGTCTCAAACCAGAAGACCTACATCACCAAGGGGCTCGGTGTGAGGCAGGCAGGAGGAGCCTCACAACACAGGGCCTAAAGTATAAGAAAGGTGAGGAATCCAGCAGTTGGAACCTCCCAGCAGGCGGCCCAGAGCACAGAGGCTATGGGATCTAGGCCTGAGTGAACTAACACCAGAGAACCAACATCACGAAACTGTGAGCAACCCAGGCGTTGGGACCACAGAGCAGAAGGCCCACATCCCCATAGGGATGGGAACTTACAGGAGTGTCCTGGCATCACTGGGCTCAGTCAGAAAACGTGGGGTGCCAGCACTTAGAGCCTGACGCCAGAGGGCCCCCATCACCTAGGAGAGGAGGCTCCCAGCAGGCTCCAACTGCCACCAGATGGCCGACGTCACCAAGGCAACGGGAGCAAGCCAGGCAGGAGTTACCTCACAGAAGAGGGCCCACCTCAAAGGAGAGTGAGGAACCCAGCAAGGATGAGACTCTCACCAGAGGGCCCACCTCTCCAAGGTGCTCGGAGTGAGGCAGGCAGGACTAGCCTAACAACACAGGGCCCATAGATTAAAAAATGTGAGGAATCCAGCAGTTGAAACCTCGCAGCAAGCGGCCCAGAGCACGGAGTCTATGGGATCCAGGCAAAAGCGAACTCACAGCACAGGGCCCACATCATGAAACTGTGAGCAACCCAGCCATTGGGACCTCAGAGCAGAAGGCCCACATCCCCATGGGTATGGGAACCTGGCAGGAGTGTCCCAGCACCACTTAGTACGTAATAGAAAATGTGAGTACCCAGCAGTTAGGGCCTGACGCCAAAGGGCCCTCATCACTGTGGGGAGGAGGCTCCCAGCACGTTCCAAATGCCACCAGAGGGCCTACGTCGCCAAGGCGAGGTGTGCCAACCAGGCAGGAGTGACCTCAGAGCAGAGGGCCAAGCTCACGGAAGTGTGAGGAACCCAACCAGGATCAGACTCTCACCAGAGGGCCCACAGCACCAAGGGGATGCGAACCAGGCAGGAGTGTGCTCATAACAGTGGGGCCACATCATTGAAAGGTGAGGCACCCAGCACATGTGGCCTCAAACCAAAAGAGCCACATAAAAAGGGGGCTCGGAGTGAGTCAGGCAGGAGATGTCTCACAACACAGGGCCCATAGAAGAAAAAAGGTGAGGAATCCAGCAGTTGGAAGCTCCAAGCAGGTGGCCCAGGGCACCGAGGCAATGGGATCCATGCCGGAGTGAACTCACAACAGAGGGCGCACATCCTGACACTGTGAGCAACCCAGCCGCTGGGACCTCAGAACAGAAGGTCCAAATCTGCATGGGGATGGGAACCTGGCAGGAGTGTCATCGCACCAGTATGGCCACATCCCTAAAAGGTGAGGCTAACGGCACACGTGGTCTCAAACCAGAAGACCTACATCACCAAGGGGCTCGGTGTGAGGCAGGCAGGAGGAGCCTCACAACACAGGGCCCAAAGTATAAGAAAGGTGAGGAATCCAGCACTTGGAACCTCCCAGCAGGTGGCCCAGGGCACAGAGGCTATGGGATCTAGGCCTGAGTGAACTAACACCGGAGTGCCAACATAACGAAACTTTGTGCAACCCAGACGTTGCGACCACAGAGCAGAAGGCCCACATCCCCATGAGAATTGGAAACTTACAGGAGTGTCCTGGCATCACTGGGCTCACATCAGAAATCGTGGGGAGCCCAGCAGTTAGAGCCTGATGCAAGAGGGCCCGCATCACCTTGGAGAGGAGTGTACACGAAGGCTCCAACTGCCACCAGAGGTCCTACATCACCAAGGCAACGGGAGCAATCCAGGCAGGAGTTACCTCACAGCAGAGGTCCCACCTCACAGAAGAGTAAGGAACCCAGCCAGGATCAGACTGTTACAAGAGGGCCCACATCACCAAGGGGATCGGATGCAGGCAGGAGTGGCCTCACACCACTGTGACCAAATCATAGAAAGGCGAAGAACCCAGAACATGTGGCCTAAAAAAGAGGACCCACATCTCCAAGAGGCTGGGAGTGAGGCAGGCAGGAGGAGCCTCAACACAGAGGACCCATAGAATAAAACAGGTGAGGAATCCCGCAGTTGGAACCTCCTAGCATGCGGCAAGGAGCAGCGAGGCTATGGGATCCCGGCCAGTGTGAACTCACAACAGAGGGCCCTCATCATGAAACTGTGAACAACATAGGTGTTGGGACCACAGAACAGAAGGCCCACATTCCCATGGGGTTGGTAACCTGGCAGGAGTGTACTCGCACCACAGGGCACACATCAGAAAACTTTGGCAGCTCAGGAGTTGGGGCCTGACGCCAGAAGGCCCTCATTACCGAGGGGAGGAGACTCCCATCAGGCACCAAGTCCCAACTGAGGGCCCACGTCGCCAAGGTGACGTGCGTCAGCCAGGCAGGAGTGACCTCACAGCAGAGGGCCTACGTCACAGAAGGGGGAGGAACCCAGCCAGGATAAGACTCTCACCAGAGGGCCCACATCACCAAGGGGATCAGAACCAGGCAGGAGTGGCCTCACACCAGTATGGCCCAATCATAGAAAAGTGAGGAACCCACAACATATGGCCTAAACCAGAGGACCCACATCAACAAGGGGCTCAGAGTGAGGCAGGCAGGAGGTGTCTCAATCAGAGGGCCCATAAAATAAAAAAGGTGAGGAATCCCGCAGTTGGAACCTCCCAGCAGGCGGCAAGGGGCAGCGAGGCTATGGGATCCCGGCCGGTGTGAACTCACAACAGAGGGCCCTCATCACGAAACTGTGAACAACCCAGCGGTTGGGACCACAGAGCAGAAGGCCCATATTCCCATGTGGTTGGGAACCTGGCAGGAGTGTACTCCCACCAGAGGGCACACATCAGAAGAGTATGGGAGCCCAGAGGTTAGGGCCTGAGGTGAGAGGGCCCTCATTACCGAGGGGAGGAGACTCCCAGCAGGCACCAACTCCCAGCTGAGGGACCACGTTGCCAAGGTGACGCGCGCCAGCCAGGCAGCAGTGACCTCACAGCAGAGTGTCTACGTCACAGAAGGGTGAAGTACCCAGCCAGGATAAGACTCTCACCAGAAGGCCCACATCACCAAGGGAATGGGATCCAGGCAGGAGTGGCCTCACACCAGTGTGGCCAAATCATAGAAAGGTGAGGAACCCAGAACATGTGGCCTAAACCAGAGGACCTAAACCAGAGGACCCACGTCTCCAAGGGGCTCGGAGGACTAGCCTCACAATGCAGGGCCCATAGAATAAAAAATGTGAGGAATCCAGCAGTTGGAAGCTCCAAGCAGTTGTCCCAGAGCACCAAGGCAATGGGATCCATGCCGGATTGAAGTCACAGCAGAGGGGCCACATCCTGACACTGTGAGCAACCCAGCCGTTGTGACCCCAGAGAAGAAGGCCCAAAACCGCATGGGGATGGGTACCTGTCAGTAGTGTCCTCTCACCACTTAACACGTATCAGAAAATGTGGGTACCCAGCAGTTAGGGCCTGACACCAGAATGTCCTCATCACCGAGAGGAGAAGGCTCCCAGCACGCTCCAACTGCCGCCAGAGGGCCGACGTCACCAAGGCGGGGTGTGCCAGCCAGGCAGGAGTGACCTCAGGGCAGAGGGCCAACCTTACGAAACTGTGAGGAACCCAACCAGGATGAGACTCTCACCAGAGGGCCCACATCCCCAAGGGGATGGGAACCAGGCAGGAGTGTTCTCACTCCAGTGGGGCCACATCATTGAAAGGCAAGGAACCCACCACATGTGGCCTCAAACCAGAAGACCCACATCAACAAGGGGCTCAGAGTGAGGCAGGCAGGAAGTGTCTCACAACACACGGCCCATAGAAGAAAAAAGGTAAGGAATCCTGCAGTTGGAAGCTCCAAGCAGGTGGCCCAGAGCACCGAGGGTATGGGATGCATGCCGGAGTGAACTCACAGCAGAGGGCCCACATCCTGACGCTGTGAGCAACCCAGCCGTTGGCACCTCAGAACAGAAGGCCCAAATCCGCATGGGGATGGGAACCTGGCAGGAGTGTCATCACACCAGTGGGCACATATCAGAAAATGTGGGGAGCCCAGCAGTTAGGGCCTGACGCCAGAGGGCCCTCATCACCGACGGGAGGAGGCTCCCAGCACGCTCCAACTGCAACCAGAGGGCCCATGTGGCCAAGGCGACGTGTGCCACCCAGGCAGGAGTGACCTCACAGCAGAGGACCCACCTCCCAGAAGTGTGAGGAATCAAGCCAGGGTCAGACTCTCACCAGAGGGCCCACATCAACAAGAGGATGGGAACCAGTCAGGAGTGTCCTCACACCAGTGGGGTCACATACCTAAAAGGTGAGGCAACCGGCACATGTGGCCTCAAACCAGAGGACCTACATCATCAAGGGGCTTGGAGTGAGGCAGACAGGTGGAGCCTCACAACACAGGGCCCAAAGTATAAAAAAGGGGCAGAATCCAGCATTTGGAACCTCCCAGAGGTCGACCCAAAGCACAGAGGCTATGGGATCTAGGCCTGAGTGAACTAACACCAGAGAACCAACATCACGAAACTGTGAGCAACCCAGGCGTTGTGACCACAGAGCAGAAGGCCCACATCCGCATGGGGATGGGAACCTGGCAGGAGTATCCTCACACCACTTAGTACGTACTAGAAAATGTGGGTACCGAGCAGTTAGGGCCTGACGCCAAAGGGCCCTCATCACTGAGGGGAGGAGGCTCCCAGCATGCTCCAACTGCCACCAGAGGGCCGACGTCGCCACGGCGGGGTGTGCCAGCCAGGAAGGAATGACCTCAGAGCAGAGGGCCAAGCTCACAGAAGTGTGAGGAACCCAACCAGGATCAGACTCTCACCAGAGGGTCCACATCACCAAGGGGATGCGAACCAGGCAGGAGTGTGCTCACACCAGTGGGGCCACATCATTGAAAGGTGAGGAACCCAGCACATGTGGCTTCAAACCAGAACAGCCACATCAAAAAGGGGCTCGGAGTGAGTCAGGCAGGAGATGTCTCCCAACACAGGGCCCATAGAAGAAAAAAGGTGAGGAATCCAGCAGTTGGAAGCTCCAAGCAGGTGGCCCAGGGCACCGAGGCAATGGGATCCATGCCGGAGTGAACTCACAGCAGAGGGCGCACATCCTGACACTGTGAGCAACCCAGCCGCTGGGACCTCAGAACAGAAGGTCCAAATCTGCATGGGGATGGGAACCTGGCAGGAGTGTCATCGCACCAGTAGGGCCACATCCCAAAAAGGTGAGGCTAACGGCACACGTGGTCTCAAACCAGAAGACCTACATCACCAAGGGGCTCGGTGTGAGGCAGGCAGGAGGAGCCTCACAACACAGGGCCTAAAGTATAAGAAAGGTGAGGAATCCAGCAGTTGGAACCTCCCAGCAGGCGGCCCAGAGCACAGAGGCTATGGGATCTAGGCCTGAGTGAACTAACACCAGAGAACCAACATCACGAAACTGTGAGCAACCCAGGCGTTGGGACCACAGAGCAGAAGGCCCACATCCCCATAGGGATGGGAACTTACAGGAGTGTCCTGGCATCACTGGGCTCAGTCAGAAAACGTGGGGTGCCAGCACTTAGAGCCTGACGCCAGAGGGCCCCCATCACCTAGGAGAGGAGGCTCCCAGCAGGCTCCAACTGCCACCAGATGGCCGACGTCACCAAGGCAACGGGAGCAAGCCAGGCAGGAGTTACCTCACAGAAGAGGGCCCACCTCAAAGGAGAGTGAGGAACCCAGCAAGGATGAGACTCTCACCAGAGGGCCCACCTCTCCAAGGTGCTCGGAGTGAGGCAGGCAGGACTAGCCTAACAACACAGGGCCCATAGATTAAAAAATGTGAGGAATCCAGCAGTTGAAACCTCGCAGCAAGCGGCCCAGAGCACGGAGTCTATGGGATCCAGGCAAAAGCGAACTCACAGCACAGGGCCCACATCATGAAACTGTGAGCAACCCAGCCATTGGGACCTCAGAGCAGAAGGCCCACATCCCCATGGGTATGGGAACCTGGCAGGAGTGTCCCAGCACCACTTAGTACGTAATAGAAAATGTGAGTACCCAGCAGTTAGGGCCTGACGCCAAAGGGCCCTCATCACTGTGGGGAGGAGGCTCCCAGCACGTTCCAAATGCCACCAGAGGGCCTACGTCGCCAAGGCGAGGTGTGCCAACCAGGCAGGAGTGACCTCAGAGCAGAGGGCCAAGCTCACGGAAGTGTGAGGAACCCAACCAGGATCAGACTCTCACCAGAGGGCCCACAGCACCAAGGGGATGCGAACCAGGCAGGAGTGTGCTCATAACAGTGGGGCCACATCATTGAAAGGTGAGGCACCCAGCACATGTGGCCTCAAACCAAAAGAGCCACATAAAAAGGGGGCTCGGAGTGAGTCAGGCAGGAGATGTCTCACAACACAGGGCCCATAGAAGAAAAAAGGTGAGGAATCCAGCAGTTGGAAGCTCCAAGCAGGTGGCCCAGGGCACCGAGGCAATGGGATCCATGCCGGAGTGAACTCACAACAGAGGGCGCACATCCTGACACTGTGAGCAACCCAGCCGCTGGGACCTCAGAACAGAAGGTCCAAATCTGCATGGGGATGGGAACCTGGCAGGAGTGTCATCGCACCAGTATGGCCACATCCCTAAAAGGTGAGGCTAACGGCACACGTGGTCTCAAACCAGAAGACCTACATCACCAAGGGGCTCGGTGTGAGGCAGGCAGGAGGAGCCTCACAACACAGGGCCCAAAGTATAAGAAAGGTGAGGAATCCAGCACTTGGAACCTCCCAGCAGGTGGCCCAGGGCACAGAGGCTATGGGATCTAGGCCTGAGTGAACTAACACCGGAGTGCCAACATAACGAAACTTTGTGCAACCCAGACGTTGCGACCACAGAGCAGAAGGCCCACATCCCCATGAGAATTGGAAACTTACAGGAGTGTCCTGGCATCACTGGGCTCACATCAGAAATCGTGGGGAGCCCAGCAGTTAGAGCCTGATGCAAGAGGGCCCGCATCACCTTGGAGAGGAGTGTACACGAAGGCTCCAACTGCCACCAGAGGTCCTACATCACCAAGGCAACGGGAGCAATCCAGGCAGGAGTTACCTCACAGCAGAGGTCCCACCTCACAGAAGAGTAAGGAACCCAGCCAGGATCAGACTGTTACAAGAGGGCCCACATCACCAAGGGGATCGGATGCAGGCAGGAGTGGCCTCACACCACTGTGACCAAATCATAGAAAGGCGAAGAACCCAGAACATGTGGCCTAAAAAAGAGGACCCACATCTCCAAGAGGCTGGGAGTGAGGCAGGCAGGAGGAGCCTCAACACAGAGGACCCATAGAATAAAAAAGGTGAGGAATCCCGCAGTTGGAACCTCCTAGCATGCGGCAAGGAGCAGCGAGGCTATGGGATCCCGGCCAGTGTGAACTCACAACAGAGGGCCCTCATCATGAAACTGTGAACAACACAGGTGTTGGGACCACAGAACAGAAGGCCCACATTCCCATGGGGTTGGTAACCTGGCAAGAGTGTACTCGCACCACATGGCACACATCAGAAAACTTTGGGAGCTCAGGAGTTGGGGCCTGACGCCAGAAGGCCCTCATTACCGAGGGGAGGTGACTCCCAGCAGGCACCAAGTCCCAACTGAGGGCCCACGTCGCCAAGGTGACGTGCGTCAGCCAGGCAGGAGTGACCTCACAGCAGAGGGCCTACGTCACAGAAGGGGGAGGAACCCAGCCAGGATAAGACTCTCACCAGAGGGCCCACATCACCAAGGGGATCAGAACCAGGCAGGAGTGGCCTCAAACCAGTATGGCCAAATCATAGAAAGTGAGGAACCCAGAACATATGGCCTAAACCAGAGGACCCACATCAACAAGGGGCTCAGAGTGAGGCAGGCAGGAGGTGTCTCAAACAGAGGGCCCATAAAATAAAAAAGGTGAGGAATCCCGCAGTTGGAACCTCCCAGCAGGCGGCAAGGAGCAGCGAGGCTATGGGATCCCGGCCGGTGTGAACTCACAACAGAGGGCCCTCATCATGAAAATGTGAACAACCCAGAGGTTGGGACCACAGAGCAGAAGGCCCATATTCCCATGTGGTTGGGAACCTGGCAGGAGTGTACTCCCACCAGAGGGCACACATCAGAAGAGTATGGGAGCCCAGGAGTTAGGGCCTGACGCCAGAGGGCCCTCATTACCGAGGGGAGGAGACTCCCAGCAGGCACCAACTCCCAGCTGAGGGCCCACGTCGCCAAGGTGACGCGCGCCAGCCAGGCAGCAGTGACCTCACAGCAGAGTGTCTACGTCACAGAATGGTGAAGTACCCAGCCAGGATAAGACTCTCACCAGAAGGCCCACATCACCAAGGGAATGGGATCCAGGCAGGAGTGGCCTCACACCAGTGTGGCCAAATCATAGAAAGGTGAGGAACCCAGAACATGTGGCCTAAACCAGAGGACCTAAACCAGAGGACCCACATCTCCAAGGGGCTCGGAGGACTCGCCTCACAACGCAGGGCCCATAGAATAAAAAATGTGAGGAATCCAGCAGTTGGAAGCTCCAAGCAGTTGTCCCAGAGCACCGAGGCAATGGGATCCATGCCGGATTGAAGCCACAGCAGAGGGGCCACATCCTGACACTGTGAGCAACCCAGCCATTGTGACCCCAGAGAAGAAGGCCCAAAACCGCATGGGGATGGGTACCTGGCTGTAGTGTCCTCTCACCACTTAGCACGTATCAGAAAATGTGGGTTCCCAGCAGTTAGGGCCTGACACCAGAATGTCCTCATCACCAAGAGGAGAAGGCTCCCAGCACGCTCCAACTGCCGCCAGAGGGCCGACGTCACCAAGGCGGGGTGTGCCAGCCAGGCAGGAGTGACCTCAGGGCAGAGGGCCAACCTTACGAAACTGTGAGGAACCCAACCAGGATGAGACTCTCACCAGAGGGCCCATATCCCCAAGGGGATGGGAACCAGGCAGGAGTGTTCTCACTCCAGTGGGGCCACATCATTGAAAGGCGAGGAACCCACCACATGTGACCTCAAACCAGAAGACCCACATCAACAAGGGGCTCAGAGTGAGGCAGGCAGGAAGTGTCTCACAACACACGGCCCATAGAACAAAAAAGGTAAGGAATCCTGCAGTCGGAAGATCCAAGCAGGTGGCCCAGAGCACCGAGGGTATGGGATGCATGCCGGAGTGAACTCACAGCAGAGGGCCCACATCCTGACACTGTGAGCAACCCAGCCGTTGGCACCTCAGAACAGAAGGCCCAAATCCGCATGGGGATGGGAACTTGGCAGGAGTGTCATCGCACCAGTGGGCACACATCAGAAAATGTGGGGAGCCCAGCAGTTAGGGCCTGACGCCAGAGGGCCCTCATCACCTACGGGAGGAGGCTCCCAGCACGCTCCAACTGCAACCAGAGGGCCCATGTGGCCAAGGCGACGTGTGCCAGCCAGGCAGGAGTGACCTCACTGCAGAGGACCCACCTCCCAGAAGTGTGAGGAATCAAGCCAGGGTCAGACTCTCACCAGAGGGCCCACATCAACAAGAGGATGGGAACCAGTCAGGAGTGTCCTCACACCAGTGGGGTCACATACCTAAAAGGTGAGGCAACCGGCACATGTGGCCTCAAACCAGAAGACCTACATCACGAAGGGGCTTGGAGTGAGGCAGGCAGGAGGAGCCTCACACACAGGGCCCAAAGTATAAAAAAGCGGCGGAATCCAGCAGTTGGAACCTCCCAGCAGTCGGCCCAGAGCACAGAGGCCATGGGATCTAGGCCTGAGTGAACTAACACCAGAGAACCAACATCACGAGACTGTGAGCAACCCAGGCGATGGGACCACAGAGCAGAAGGCCCACATCCGCATGGGGATGGGAACCATACAGGAGTGTCCTGGCATCACTGGGCTCAGTCAGAAAACGTGGGTTGCCCAGCAGTTAGAGCCTGATGCCAGAGGGCCCTCATCAGCTAGGAGAGGAGGCTCCCAGCAGGCTACAACTGCCACCAGATGGCCGACGTCACCAAGGCAATGGGAGCAAGCCAGGCAGGAGTTACCTCACAGAAGTGGGCAAATGTCACAGAAGGGTGAGGAACCCAGCCAGGATAAGACTCTCACCAGAGGGCCCACATCACCAAGGGGATCGGAACCAGGCAGAAATATCCTCACACCAGTGTGGCCAAATAATGGAAAAGTGAGGAACCCAGAACATGTGGCCTAAACCACAGGAACTACATCTCCAAATTGCTCGGAGTGAGGCAGGCAGGACTAGCCTAACAACACAGGGCCCATAGATTAAAAAATGTGAGGAATCCAGCAGTTGGTACCTCGCAGCAGGCGGCCCAGAGCACGGAGTCTATGGGATCCAGGCCGAAGTGAACTCACAGCAGAGGGCCCACATCATGAAACTGTGAGCAACCCAGCCGTTGGGACCTCAGAGCAGAAGGCCCACATCCCCATGTGGATGGGAATCTGGCAGGAGTATCCTCGCACCACTTAGTACGTACTAGAAAATGTGGGTACCCAGCAGTTAGGGCCTAACGCCAAAGGGCCCTCATCACTGAGGGGAGGAGGCTCCCAGCCCGCTCCAACTGCCACCAGAGGGCCGACGTCGCCACGGCGGGGTGTGCCAACCAGGAAGGAATGACCTCAGAGCAGAGGGCCAAGCTCACAGAAGTGTGAGGAACCCAACCAGGATCAGATTCTCACCAGAGGGTCCACATCACCAAGGGGATGCGAACCAGGCAGGAGTGTGCTCACACCAGTGGGGCCACATCATTGAAAGGTGAGGAACCCAGCACATGTGGCCTCAAACCAGAACAGCCACATCAAAAAGGGGCTCGGAGTGAGTCAGGCAGGAGATGTCTCACAACACAGGGCCCATAGAAGAAAAAAGGTGAGGAATCCAGCAGTTGGAAGCTCCAAGCAGGTGGCCCAGGGCACCGAGGCAATGGGATCCATGCCGGAGTGAACTCACAGCAGAGGGCGCTCATCCTGACACTGTGAGCAACCCAGCCGCTGGGACCTCAGAACAGAAGGTCCAAACCTGCATGGGGATGGGAACCTGGCAGGAGAGTCATCGCACCAGTAGGGCCACATCCCTAAAAGTTGAGGCAAACGGCACACGTGGTCTCAAAGCAGAAGACCTACATCACAAAGGGGCTCGGTGTGAAGCAGGCAGGAGGAGCCTCACAACCCAGGGCACAAAGTATAAGAAAGGTGAGGAATCCAGCAGTTGGAACCTCCCAGCAGGCGGCCCAGAGCACAGAGGCTATGGGATCTAGGCCCGAGTGAACTAACACCGGAGTGGCAACATAAGGAAACTGTGAGCAACCCAGGCGTTGCGACCACAGAGCCGAAGGCCCACATCCCCATGAGGATTGGAACCTTACAAGAGTGTCCTGGCATCACTGGGCTCACATCAGAAATCTTGCGGAGCCCAGCCCTTAGAACCTGACGTAAGAGGGCCCTCATCACCTTGGAGAGGAGGGTACAAGAAGGCTCCAACTGCCACCAGAGGTCCGACGTCACCAAGGCAACGGGAGCAAGCCAGGCAGGAGTGGCCTCACACCAGTGTGGCCAAATCATAGAAATGTGAGGAACCCAGAACATGTGGCCTAAACAAGAGGACCCACATCTCCAAGGGGCTGGGAGGGAGGCAGGCAGGAGGAGCCTCAAAACAGAGGACCCATAGAATAAAAAAGGTGAGGAATCCCGCAGTTGGAACCTCCTAGCATGCGGCAAGGAGCAGCGAGGCTATGGGATCCGGGCCAGTGTGAACTCACAAAAGAAGGCCCTCATCATGAAACTGTGAACAACACAGGTGTTGGGACCACAGAACAGAAGGCCCACATCCCATGGCTTTGGGAACCTGGCAGGAGTGTACTCGCACCACAGGGCACACATCAGAAATGTTTGGGAGCCCAGGAGTTAGGGCCTGACTCCAGACGGCCCTAATTACAGAGGGGATCAGACTCCCAGCAGGCACCAACTCCCAACTGAGGGCCCACGTCGCCAAGGTGACGTGCGCCAGCCAGGCATGAGTGACCTTACAGCAGAGGGCATACGTCACAGACGGGTGAGGACCCCAGCCTGGATAACACTCTCACCAGAGGGCCCACATCACCAAGGGGATCGGAACTAGGCAGAAGTATCATCACACCAGTGTGGCCAAATAATGGAAAGGTGAGGAACCCAGAACATGTGGCCTAAACCACAGGAACCACATCTCCAAGGTGCTTGGAGTGAGGAAGGCAGGACTAGCCTAACAACACAGGGCCCATAGATTATAAAATGTGAGGAATCCAGCAGTTGGAACCTGGCAGCTGGCGGCCCAGAACACGGAGTCTATGGGATCCAGGCCAAAGTGAACTCACAGCAGAGGGCCCACATCATGAAACTGTGAGAAACCCAGCCGTTGGGACCTCAGAGCAGAAGGCCCACATCCCCATGGGGATGGGAACCTGGCAGGAGTGTCCTCGCACCACTTAGTACGTATTAGACAATGAGGGTATCCAGCAGTTAGGGCCTGATGCAAAAGGGCCCTCATCACTGAGGGGACGAGGCTCCCAGCACGCGCCAACTGCCACCAGAGGGCCGACGTCGCCAAGGTGGGATGTGCCATCCAGGCTGGAGTGACCTTGGAGCAGAGGGCCAAGCTCACAGAAGCTGGAGGAACCCAACCAGGATCAGACTCTCACCAGAGGGCCTACATCACCAAGGGGATGGGAACAAGGCAGGAGTGTGCTCACTCCAGTGGGGCCACATCATTGAAAGGTGAGGAACCCAGCACATGTGGCCTCAAACCAGAAGAGCCACATCAAAAAGGGGCTCGGAGTGAGTCAGGCAGGAGATGTCTCACAACACAGTGCCCATAGAAGAAAAAAGGTGAGGTATCCAGCAGTTCGAATCTTCCAGCAGGCGGCCCAGAGCACAGAGGCTATGGGATCCCGGCCTGAGTGAACTAACACCAGAGAGCCTATGTCATGAAACTGTGAGCAACCCAGGCGTTGGAACCACAGAGCAGAAGGCCAAAATCCGTATGGGGATGGGAACCTGGCAGGAGTGTCATCGCACCAGTGGGCGCACATCAGAAAATGTCGGGAGGCCAGCAGTTAGGGCCTGACACCAGAGCGCCTTCATCACCAAGGGGAGGAGGCTCCCAGCAGGCTCCAACTGCCACCAGAGGGCCGATGTCACCAAGGCACGGTGTGCCACCCAGGCAGGATTGACCTCAGAGAAGAGGGCCCACCTCCCAGAAGTGTGAGGAATCCAGGCAGGATCAGACTCTCACCAGAGGGCCCACATCACCAAGGGGATGGGAACCAGGCAGGAGTGTCCTCACACCAGTGGGGCCACATCACTAAAAGATGAGGAAACCGGCACATGTAACCTCAAACCACAGGACCTACATCACAAACGGGGTGGAGTGAGGCAGGCAGGAGGAGCCTCACAAAACAGGGCACAAAGAATAAAAAAGGTGAGGAATCCAGCAGTTCGAACCACGCAGCAGGGTGCCCAGAGCACAGAGGCTATGGGATCTAGGCCTTAGTGAACTAACACCAGAGAGCCAACACCATGAAACTGTAAGCAACCCAGGCGTTGGGACCTCAGAGCAGAAGGCCCACATGCCCATGAGGATGGGAACCTTACAGGAGTGTCCTGGCATCACTGGGCTCACATCAGAAAACGTGGGGAGCACAGAAGTTAGAACCTGACGCCAGAGGGCACTCATCACCGAGGAGAGGAGGCTCCCAGCAGGCACCAACTCCCAACTGAGGGCCCACGTCGCCAAGGTGATGTGCGCCAGCCAGGCAGCAGTGACCTCACAGCAGAGTGTCTACGTCACAGAGGAGTGAAGTACCCAGCCAGGATAAGACTCTCACCAGAAGGCCCACATCACCAAGGGAATGGGATCCAGGCAGGAGTGGCCTCACACCAGTGTGGCCAAATCATAGAAAGGTGAGGAACCCAGAACATGTGGCCTAAACCAGAGGACCTAAACCAGAGGACCCACATCTCCAAGGGGCTCGGAGGACTAGCCTCACAACGCAGGGCCCATAGAATAAAAAATGTGAGGAATCCAGCAGTTGGAAGCTCCAAGCAGTTGTCCCAGAGCACCGAGGCTATGGGATCCATGCCGGATTGAAGTCACAGCAGAGGGGCCACATCCTGACACTGTGAGCAACCCAGCCGTTGTGACCCCAGAGCAGAAGGCCCAAAACCGCATGGGGATGGGAACCTGGCAGGAGTGTCCTCTCACCACTTAGCACGTATCAGAAAATGTGGGTACCCAGCAGTTAGGGCCTGACACCAGAGTGTCCTCATCACCGAGAGGAAAAGGCTCCCAGCACACTCCAACTGCCGCCAGAGGGCCGTCGTCGCCAACGTGGGGTGTGCCAGCCCGGCAGGAGTGACCTCAGAGCAGAGGGCCGAGCTCACAGAAGTGTGAGGAACCCAACCAGGATGAGACTCTCACCAGAGGGTCCACATCCCCAAGGGGATGCGAACCAGGCAGGAGTGTGCTCACACCAGTGGGGCCCACATCATTGAAAGTTGAGGAACCCAGCACATTTGGCCTCAAACCAGAAGAGCCACATCAAAAAGGGGCTCGGAGTGAGTCAGGCAGGAGATGTCTCACAACAGAGGGCCCATAGAAGAAAAAAGGTGAGGAATCCAGCAGTTGGAAGCTCCAAGCAGGTGGCCCAGGGCACCGAGGCAATGGGATCCATGACGGAGTGAACTCACAGCAGAGGGCGCACATCCTGACACTGTGAGCAACCCAGCCGCTGGGACCTCAGAACAGAAGGTCCAAATCTGCATGGGGATGGGAACCTGGCAGGAGTGTCATCGCACCAGTAGGGCCACATCCCTAAAAGGTGAGGCAAATGGCACACGTGGTCTCAAACGAGAAGACCTACATCACCAAGTGGCTTGGTGTGAGGCAGGCAGGAGGATCCTCACAACACAGGGCCCAAAGTATAAGAAAGGTGAGGAATCCAGCAGTTGGAACCTCCCAGCAGGCGGCCCAGAGCACAGAAGCTATGGGATCTAGGCCTGAGTGAACTAACACCGGAGTGCCAACATAACGAAACTGTAAGCAACCCAGTCGTTGAGACCACAGAGCAGAAGGCCCACATCCCCATGAGGATTGGAACCTTGCAGGAGTGTCCTGGCATCACTGGGCTCACATCAGAAATCATGGGCAGCCCAGCAGTTAGAGCCTGACGTAAGAGGGCCCTCATCACCTTGGAGAGGAGGGTACAAGAAGGCTCCAACTGCCACCAGAGGTCCGACGTCACCAAGGCAACGGGAGCAAGCCAGGCAGGAGTGGCCTCACACCAGTGTGACCAAATCATAGAAATGTGAGGAACCCAGAACATGTGGCCTAAACAAGAGGACCCACATCTCCAAGGGGCTGGGAGGGAGGCAAGCAGGAGGAGCCTCAAAACAGAGGACCCATAGAATAAAAAAGGTGAGGAATCCCGCAGTTGGAACCTCCTAGCATGCGGCAAGAAACAGCGAGGCTATGGGATCCCGGCCAGTGTGAACTCACAACAGACGGCCCTCATCATGAAACTGTGAACAACACAGGTGTTGGGACCACAGAACAGAAGGCCCACATTCCCATGGGGTTGGTAACCTGGCAGGAGTGTACTCGCACCACAGGGCACACATCAGAAAATTTTGGGAGCCCAGGAGTTAGGGCCTGACGCCAGACGGCCCTAATTACAGAGGGAAGCAGACTCCTAGCAGGCACCATCTCCCAACTGAGGGCCCACGTCGCCAACATGACGTGCATCAGCCAGGCAGGAATGACCTCACAGCAGAGGGCCTATGTCACAGAAGGTGGAGGAACCCAGCCAGGATAAGTCTCTCACCAGAGGGCCCACATCACCAAGGGAATGGAATCCAGGCAGGAGTGGCCTCACACCAGTGTGGCCAAATCATAGAAAGGTGAGGAACCCAGAACATATGGCCTAAACCAGAGGACCCACATCAACAAGGGGCTCAGAGTGAGGCAGGCAGGAGGTGTCTCAAACAGAGGGCCCATAAAATAAAAAAGGTGAGGAATCCCACAGTTGGAACCTCCCAGCAGGCGGCAAGGAGAAGCGAGGCTATGGGATCCCGGCCGGTGTGAACTCACAACAGAGGGCCCTCATCACGAAACTGTGAACAACCCAGCGGTTCGGACCACAGAGCAGAAGGCCCACATTCCCATGTAGTTGGGAACCTGGCAGGAGTGTACTCCCACCAGAGGGCACACATCAGAAGAGTATGGGAGCCCAGGAGTTAGGGCCTGACGCCAGAGGGCCCTCATTACCGAGGGGAGGAGACTCCCAGCAGGCACCAACTCCCAGCTGAGGGCCCACGTCGCCAAGGTGACGTGCGCCAGCCAGGCAGCAGTGACCTCACAGCAGAGGACCCACCTCCTAGAAGTATGAGGAATCAAGCCAGGGTCCAGCTCTCACCAGAGGGCCCACATCAATAAGAGGATGGGAACCAGTCACGAGTGTCCTCACACCAGTGGGGTCACATACCTAAAAGGTGAGGCAACCGGCACATGTGGCCTCAAACCAGAGGACCTACATCACCAAGGGGCTTGGAGTGAGGCACGCAGGAGGAGCCTCTCAACACAGGGCCCAAAGTATAAAAAAGGGGCGGAATCCAGCAGTTGGAACCTCCTAGCAGGAGGCCCAGAGCAAAGAGGCTATGGGATCTAGGCCTGAGTGAACTAACACCAGAGAACCAACATCACGAAACTGTGAGCAACCCAGGCATTGGGACCACTGAGCAGAAGGCCCACTTCCTCATTGGGATGGGAACCTTACAGGAGTGTCCTGGCATCACTGGGCTCAATCAGAAAACGTGGGGTGCCCAGCAGTTAGAGCCTGATGCCAGAGGGCCCTCATCACCTAGGAGAGGAGGCTCCCAGCAGGCTCCAACTGCCACCAGATGGCCGACGTCACCAAGGCAATGGGAGCAAGCCAGGCAGGAGTTACCTCAGAGTAGAGGGCCCACCTCAAAGAAGGGTCAGGAACCCAGCAAGGATCAGACTTTCACCAGAGGGCCCACAACAACAAGGGGATGTGAACCAGGCAGGAGTGTCCTCACACCATTGGGGCCATATCATCGAAAGGTGAGGGACCCAACACACGTGGCCTCAAACCAGAGGACACACATCACCAAGGGTCTGGGAGGGTGGCAGGCAGGAGTAGCCTCAAAACAGAGGGCCCATAGAAGAAAAAAGGTGAGGAATCCCGCAGTTGGAACGTCCCAGCAGGTGGCAAGGAGCAGCGAGGCTATGGGTTCCCAGTCGCTGTGAACTCACAAAAGAGGGCCCTCATCATGAAACTGTGAACAACCCAGCCATTGTGTCCACAGAGCAGAAGGCCCACATTTCCATGGGGTTGGGAACCTGGCAGGAGTGTACTCGCACCACAGGGCACACATCAGAAAATTTGGGAGCCCAGGAGTTAGGGCCAGACGCCAGAGGGCCCTCATTATCGAAGGGAGGAAACTCCCAGCAGGCACCAAATCCCAACTGAGGGCCCACGTCGCCAAGGTGACGTGCGCCAGCCAGGCAGGAGTGACCTCACAGCAGAGGGCAAACGTCACAAAAGGGAGAGGAACCCAGCCAGTTTAAGACTCTCACCAGAGGGCCCACATCACCAAGGGGATCAGAACCAGGCAGAAGTATCCTCACACCAGTGTGGCCAAATAATGGAAAGGTGAGGAACCCAGAACATGTGGCCTAAACCACAGGAACCACATCTCCAAGATGCTCAGAGTGAGGCAGGCAGGAGTAGCCTAACAACACAGGGACCATAGATCAAATAATGTGAGGAATCCAGCAGTTGGAACGTCCCAGCTGGCGGCCAGGAGCAGCGAGGCAATGGGATCCTTTCTGGAATGAACTCACACCAGAGGGCCCTCATCATTAAACTGTGAGCGACCCAACCGTTGGGACCTCACAGCAGAAGGCGCGCATCCACATGGGGATGGGAACCCGGCAGGAGTGTCATCGCACAAGTGGGCAAACATCAGAAAATATGGGGAGCCCAGCAGTTATTGACTGATGCCACAGGGCCCTCATCACCGAGGGGAGGAGACTCCCAGCAAGCTCCAACTGCCACCAGAGGGCCGACGTCTCCAAGGCAACGGGAAGAAGCCAGGCAGCTGTGACCTCAGAGCAGAGGGACCACCTCACAGAAAGGTGACGAAACCAGCCAGGATCAGACTCTCACCAGACAGCCCACATCACCAAGGGGATATGAACCAGGCAGGAGTGTCCTCACACCAGTGGGTCCACATCTTTAATAGGTGAGTAAACTGGCACATGTGGCCTCAAACCAGAGGACACACATCACCAATGGGCTGGGAGCGAGGCAGGTGTCTGGACGGGCACATTTAACTCTCATTTCCCACCAGGAAGAGGAATTAACCAAACGCTCAGCGTGCCGTGCCGGAACCAGATTACGGCCTGAAGCAAACCTGCGGTTTTGTGGCCAGCTTACAAGGAAGCGAGTTAAGAAAGGAAATCAGGGACACTGTAATTCACAAACCTGCAGAGTTATAAATGACAACTATTGTCAAAAATATATTGAAGTAAGGCTGCAAAGAAGACTTGAAAACACGGCAGAATTCCAGGAATCAGATTTCAGGAGGTAGATTTGAATTGCATTTAAAGCATATGAAAAGCAGCAGATCTTTGACAGTGATGCACTTAGACAAAAAGAGTGTATGCATGTTTTCGTGAATATATTCAGGAAAAAACGCATACGACCTTTTTGGTCAACCAAGCACTCGAGCAATGGAAATCCCCACTACAATGAAGTCTCTTTTCCCATTCGTCAAAAGGGCCATCTGAAAAAAGTGTAAAAACGAGAAACACAGGACAGGCCATGGAGAACAGGGAGCCTTGTTATGCTGATGGGTGGGATGTAAATTGCCAACAGACACTCTGGAGATGTTTATGGTGTATCCTGAAACATCTAAAAAACAAAGCTACAGAGCCTAGGTCACTTCCACTTATGGTCCTATAGCTTAGGAAAATTAAAATCAACAAGACACAGCCAACACAAAATTTAGGGCTGCTGTGTTTACAAGAACCTTGAGTCCAGTACAAATTAAATATCCCAGAAAGAAAAAAATGGATAAAGAAGTTGTGCTACTTACGTACAATGGAATATCACTCAGCAATGAAATCAATGTCATCAGGCCTGTAGCAGCAAATTGAGTGGATTTAAGCACGATGACTCTAAGAGAAATATGTCACACAGAGAAAGACAGTAATCATAAGATATCACTAATAGAGGGAGTGTAAACTTGGCTCCACATGAACTGAATTACAAAACCGAACAGTGTCTCACATTTAGCTAAAAAACTTATGCTTGCTTAAGGGGAAAGTTGAGTTGGGGTGCTGTATAAAACCAGAGATTGAAATTAGCACAGATACCTTTCCATAAGCCAAATATGTAATAGACAAGACCTACTCCTTGCTCAACGAAATAGACTCATCCATGCTGTATTATCTCACACCTGTTAGAATGGGCATCATCAGAAAATCTACAAACAACAAATGCTGGAAAGGGTGTGGAGATAAGGAACCCTCTTCCACTATTGTTGGGAATGTAAATAGATACAGTCACTGTGGAGAACATTATGGAGTTTCTTATAAAACTAAAAATAGAATTACCATATAATACAGCAATCCCACTACTGGGCATATACCCAGACAAAACCAAAAATCAAAAAGAGACATTCACCGCAATGTTCATTGCATCACTATTTACAATATCCAGGTAATGGAAGCAACCTAAATGCCCAGACAGACGAATGCATAAAGATGTGGTACATATATAAAATGGAATATTACTAAGCCATAAAAAGGAATGAAATTGGATCATTTGTAGAGACGTTGATGGATCTAGAGACTGTCATACAGAGTGAAGTAAGTCAGAAAGAGAAAAACAAAACAAATCTTGTATATTAATGCATATATGTGGAACCTAGAAAAATTGTACAGATGAACCGTTTTGCAAGACAGAAATAGAGCAACAGATGTAGACAACAAACGTATGGACACCAAGGGGGGAGAGCGGTTGGGGGGGTGGTGGTGGGAGGAGTTGAGAGATTGGGATTGGCATGTATACATTTATATGTATAAAATAGATAACCAATAAGAACCTGCTGTATAAAAAATAAAATTAAATTAAAAATTAAAAAAATAAAATTAAAAAAAGTAAAACAGAAAAAATATTCTTCCCTTCACATACATGTATTTATATGAATAAATTATTTCCATACTTATATCTGTAAATACAAAAAAGAGGAATAAAATCTACCTTGAACCAAAAACGGAAAAAAGAAAAAAAATCAGAACCCACCATTTACACAGAGGAAAACCGTATCAGGGCACTTGCTCCAGTTGTAAACCATTCTGAAGTTGGTCAGTGGTGGGGAATCATCTCCCATTCAGCCAGCAGGCCCCACGCAACAAGCGTCCTCTTTGCAAAGCTGGGGGACCCTGCCGAGGCATCTGTGAGTAAACGTGGGCCGAACCCCAGGCCAGCTGCTGCTGAAATGTTCCCACCCTTCCCAGGTAAAACACCTGAATATGTACAAGGACTTGAAAGCCTAGAGGAAGGGCCATGGAGCCACACGAGTGACAGCATGCCGGCCGACTTGGTGCCTGCAGGCCAGCCAGGATGGCCCTGGCCCTGGGTGCTCTTCTGGAAGCTTTCCATTTCCCTGCCTGAGATACCCCTCCTGTCCCGGCCCCCACTGCTTTCTTCCTTACTCACCTCTGCCCAGGGAGAAATTCCAGCGGCAGGTATGGGTGTCACATCCTCTTCTTTAGCAGGTGGCATCTTGGCAACTGCTGCAGAAAGTCCAGCAGAACCCCACTCACACTGGGCCACCCACAAAGCCGTGGTCTCTCACTCCGTCCCACCAGCCCAGCCCCGAGACTGTTGACAGGGCAGAGAAAATGGCGTCAGGCACAGCCATTTTATATGTGTGTTTATATCGATCTCAACCCAGGCACACCTGGGGAGGGCTGGCCGGCACGGTTAGGCTGCCCAGGTCAGCCAATCATCACCCCTCAGGGTCTCACAGTTGCAGAAAATGGAAATTGCTGAATCAGCCAGGTCCAAGGAACAGGTGTGGGCTCTTGAGAGTCAGGATAGACAAGGGGTTGTAGCTCTGGCTTGTTTTCTAATCATTTTAACTGGCCCATGAGTGGGAGACAACTTCAAGAAAACCCTCTCCTAATGAGAGGAACCCAGGAGTCAGGGAGAGGAGGGGTGGGTGGTGGGTGGAGACAGAGGCCTGGTGCCCCGGGTGCAGTGGAAGTCTCTGGAAGACCAGGTGGAGGGAGGCCGCACAGAGTGATGCCCAGGGTCACAGACCTGACGGAGGTGCTATTTGTTAGTTCAAGTCCTGCTCTGAGGTGCTCTGTGTCAGATCTGAGCGACAGGTGAGCTGGGAGTGCTCTGCAATGTGGGCTATGTGCACGGTTCCTGTGTGCCCAGCCTTGCCACAGTACCTGCAAGGGTAGCTCTGTATCCTGGGAGGGGCCTGACCATGAGAGCCCCATGGGCTGCAGGGGACCTGCGCAGGGAACCCCATATCCTGGGAGGGGCCTGAACACGAGAGCCCCGTGGGCTGGCGTGGGGGTGGGGTACCTGCCCAGGTGAGCTTCATATCCTGGGATTGGCCTGACCTCGAGAGCCCCATGGGCTGCTGGAGTCCTGGTAAAGGATGTCAGGACAGTCAGTGAAGCCACCGAGGATATACCTCCAGGAGTTCCTAAATCCTACACCCTGCTGGTCATTCTACCAACCACCAGGACTTGGTATTCTGTATTAGTCTTGAATGATGCCTTCTTTTGTATTCCATTAGTCCGAGAGTCACAAGAAATTTTGGCTTGTGAGTGGCAGGACTCAACATACAACTAAAACAATACTTCCGGGCCGTGTTGCCCCAAGGGTTCAAAAATTCCCACACCACCTTTGGGGAAAGCTCAGCTAAAGACCTAAAAGCTCTACCTCTGGAAAAGGAAACACTCCTTCAATATGCAGACGACATTCTGATTGCCAGCCCTACTAAGGAGACCTCTGAACTACGAAGCCAATAGAGGATAGAAGTTGTCCAAGAAAAAGCTCAAATATCACAGACTACGGTGACCTGCCTGGGCTTCATTCTCACAGAAGGTCGGAGAAGCCCATCCCAGGAAAGGGAAGAAACAATTTACAGCCTTACCCATTTCTAAAACTAGAAGACAGCTTAGGGGTTCCTGGGGAGGCCTGGGTTTGCTGCTTCTGGATCCCTAACTACAGTCTACTAGCTGGGCCTCTATATGAAACACTGAAAGGAAAAGATGATGATCCTTTTGAATAGAATCCAGAAGTGGCCTTTCAAGAATGGAAAGAGCAGTCAATTCAGACCCTTGCCCTGGAACTCCCTAATTTAGCTAAACCCTTTGACCTTTACATTCCTGGTGAAAGGTGAATCGCCATTGGAGTATTAGTGCAAAAACTGAGACCACTTGAAATGGAACAATGGAAGAATGCCATATAGGTAGGATAAACTACGGTCACCAAGGGGCTTGGCCCACCGCCACATCTGCCCAAGATACTGGCGGTATCTAAAAACCTGGAAATCAGCAGCCCAAAAGGCCACCTCCCTCTTAAGGGAAAAGGACCCCACGTGGTGATCCTAACCCCCAACCATGCCCTGAAGTTGCAGGGTTTGCTCCGTGGGCACACTGACCTCGAGTGAGGAGGCCCTCCAACTCCAACCTCCTGAGAGATAACCGGGGGCAACGGGGCAACATGACAACTCATGTGACCATCACTTGACCTGGAGTTTCTCTCATAAAACAACAAGAGTGTGTCCCAAAAGAGTAGACTACTGCTTGCAGGACTTACTGCACCCAGAGGGGAGCTAATAATCTTGGCGGGGGAACCGAATATCATGCTGTCACCATAGAAAAGCCTAGAAACACCGTGATGATGGTGGCCACTAAGACCGGCTGGACTCCTGTTTACTTCAAAAGGCTGTTGACTCAGTGGCCATCATGGTCCTTCATCACCACTGACCCTGGGCTGTCTGGGAGTTGAGCGGGCAGGGTCCTGACACCTGGTGCTGTTTTTACGTTAATTCAGGGGCCTAATTGAAGAAAGCGCAGACTACTGGTCAGAGCATCTAGGCTGGCAGAAACGGTCAGCCTAAGGTGGCCAAATAAATGTGGGGCGGGGTGAAACTGGACCTCACAGCATCACTGCACATCTCCTTCCTGGACCCTTAACGGTCATTAGAATCTATAACACTTCCAATACTGGTGCTCAGGCGGACGAGCAGGGAGGCAGCAGCCCTGGGGACAATCAACGTCACCTGGAGGCTGCTGGGGAGAAGTTCTGACCCTCGCCCACGAGTATGAGTGCTCTTAACTCAGCACTCAGCAGTTACAGAAGAAGGGTCTGCACCCTCAGCACTCCAAGAATGAGGAAGGGGACAAAAGGCAGAAGCGGGGTTTGTCCCAGGCAAAGCCCCTTAAAAATCCCTGGGAGATAAAAATAGAATCTGGGCAATAAAATAAAGTCTAACCTTTTTATCCTTTGTGCTTTGTCTAATTTCACGTGCTCCTAGGGTCCCGCATACAGAGGTTCCACACCTGGCACTTCAGACCAGATTTTCTAGTGCAGAATGGCTGGGTCGACACATCAGATCCTGGGGCCCAGGGCAGACTCCGTGATATAGAGCCTGAGCTGCAGCCAACCGGGCCCTCGAGAGAGCTCTGCCCCCTCCCTCCCACTGACTCTGACAGGATCTCTACACAGCAGCCCAGCCCACAGCCCACAGGGTAGCACATGCTCTCACCTCTCCATTCTCTGATCAAAATATAAAGTTTCCTTTGCTTCTGAACCAAACTCAGTCTCGATCTGTTGGCTCCAATGACACCGGGCAGGGGGACACTTGTTGGGGTCCACTCTGGAGGATCAGTAACAGAAATTGAGAACCTTGTAACTTCAATGAACAGATGTGTGAGCCAAACTGTAATTAACATAGAACAGTGTATAAGGCTCGGGTAAAATAAGATGTTTCCATTTGATATTTCCATCAATTTATTATAAGCAAGTTCACTGAAAAGGTTTGTCTTATTTGTCAGGTCAATATTAGAGAAACGAAATGATTTCTTTCCAAGGATGTACATTTAATAATCTTGGTTAAAGCTTCAATCTTGTTTTAAATGCTTTTCCATTGAAAATGATACCTCTCTTTCAGCTCCCCCATTTCTGAGAAGTATAAAATCTTATAATTTATGATTACCAAAGAGGAAAGGTGGGAGGAGGGATAAATTAACAGTTTGGGATTAACACATACACACTGCTATGTATATAATCAATCATCAACAAGGAACTACTGTATAGCACAGGGAACTACACTCAATATTTTGCAATAACCTATAAGGGGAAATAATCTGAAAAAGAATAGATATTTTTATTGACATCATCTATCAATGACAGTTAAAATGGAACCTAAGGGAAGCCGTTGGTGAGTGCTTCTGACCCTGAAGATTTCAATCATCTAAAGTTTGGACTCTGCCTACTTCCCAAGGCCCTTAATGAACATATGTGTAGCCATAGCTTAAAAAATTCCCCAGTTTGGGTTGCAGAGAGACACTGATTTTGAAAAAGCCCTGGTGGTCTCCTCACATGAATGGGATCCTTCCTACAGCTAAAACATGCCTGTCACACCCAGAGGATGGTATACCGTCTGATCGGGAAGAGTTTGGAAAAGGCATCTCATCTCCTCATCTCCTGGTGCTCGGATTCACCCCTCCAGCGTCTTTACGAACAGTCTCCCCACTTGGAGATGTCAGCACTGTCAACATCCTGTTGTGTACAGTTTGGAATTTGTCCAGAGGATGAAGCGGAAGGAGGAGGAACAATGAGAGACAAGTCCTAGGTTCTCGGACAGCCACATGTCACTTTAATTTCCAATCAGAAAGACGAATTGACCAAAGGCTAGGGTTGCCCATGGAAACAGAATAGGCCTTGAGGAAATCCCGCTGCTTTGTGGCCAGTTCCCATAAACACAAGTTGAACAATGGAACTCAGGGGCACTAAAATTCACGAAACTGCAGAGTTGAAAATATCTATCACTAAAAAATGACTTGAGGATAGTCAGAGAAAAGGACTTGTAAGCAAGGGAGAATGGCAGGAAAGGGATTGGAAGAGGTAGAAAGGACTCGCCATTAAGCACAAGAAAAGGGGCTGAACATTTGCAACTTTGCACTTGGTCAAAAAGGGTGTATGCATCTCTTTCTGTATATATTCAAGAAAAGGGCATACACTTTTTTAGCCAACCAAACAGGTGGGCACTGGAAATCAATACTACAAAAGATATCACTTCACATCAGTCAGAAGAGCCGTCCTCATAAAGTGTAAACACCAGAAATGCAGGACAAGAAAGGAGAAAAGGGAGCCCTGTGAGGCTTATAGTGGAAATGTATATTGCCAACGGTCACTCTGGATAAGTGTATTGTGTTTACTAAAGCATCTAAAAAATGAGCTACAGAGCACAGGGCACTTGCACTCATGGACGTGTATCTTGGGAAAAACAAAAATCGAGAGGACACAGGCACCCCAATGTTTACCGCCTTTCTGTTTAAAAGAACCTCGACTAGGATATAACTTAAATGTCTCTGGAGGGAAAAAATGGATAGAGATGTGGTACTTATGTAGAGTGGAATATTACTCAGCCTGGAAATCAATGAAATATGGCCATTTGTAACAACTCCAGAGGAGTTACGTATGATCATTCGAAGTCACATAATTCAAAAGAAAAAGACACATATCATAAGATATCATTTAAAGCAACATAAGATATCACTAATACATGAAATGTAAACTTGGGGACACATGAATGGAACTACAAAACAGAACGGGGCCTCAAATTTAGAAAACCAACATATGCTTGCTTAAGGGGAAAGGTGAGTTCGGGTGCTGAATAAAACCAGAGATAGAAATTAGCACAGATACTGTTCCATAAGCCAAATATGTAATAGAAAAGACCTACTTTTTGGTCAACGAAATGACTCAACACCCCATATTCACCACCTAGGAATACACCTGACTAGTAAGAGTCTTAAAACGTATGGATTTATATGTCTCCGTAAGAGAATCAAGCGTGTGTAGAGCGACATAAACGCAGCAGTGAAAATCAGCTAAATCATATTTTCAAAATAAATTTCAAAAACATAACAAAATGGCAGTGAAATAGAGAGCAATTCTTAAAAAATTCTTTCAGGGCTTGTGATGCAACCTGGATTTAACACATCTACACCCACAGCTGGATGAGACATAAGGCTGGACACTCCGAGCTGATAGCATTGGTGAGGTTCTGTGAGCAAATGCAGACCATTTGAAGTCATACAGCATTTTACCCATTCCATGGGTTTCAACTCTCCAGGTTTAAGGGATTCTTCCTTCAGCTAAAACGTGCATGGGAAACCCAGTGTATGGTCCGGCCATGTGATTGGGAAACGTTTTTAAATGCATCTCAGTTTTCGTCCCCTGGTACTCGGGTTCACCATTCCAGATGCTTTACTAACACTCTCCCCACTTGGAGAGTCAGTGTCTTTAACCTCCTGTCTGGCTCAGTTTGCAATTTACGCAGAAGATGTACAGGAATAGGGAGAACCAATGAGAGATTAGCTGTAGGTGTCTGCATGGGCAAATGTAATGCTCATTTCCCACCAGGAAGGAGAATTAAACAAACGGTCAGCGTGCAATGCCGGAACAAGATTAGGGCCAGAAGCAATCCTATGGTTTTGCAGCCAGCTCAAAAGAAAACGAGTTGAAGAAACGAGCTCAGGGGCACTGTAATTCACAAACATGCAGAGTTATAAATGACAGCTATCATCCAAAAATATATTGAAGTAAGGATGCGAAGAGGACTTGAAAGTGGGGCAGAATTGCAGGAAACCGATATCAGGAGTTAGACTGAAAATGCATTTAAAGCATAGGAAAAGAGGCAGAAGGTTGACAATGATGCACTTGGCTAAAAAGGGCGTATTAGTTTTTTCCTGAATATAGTCAGGAAAAAACGCATACACGCTTTTTGGCCAACCAAGCAAGCTTGCAAAGGAAATCTGCACTACAATGAAGTCTCACTTCCCCCTGGTCATAAGGGCCATCTGAAAAAACTGTAAAATCCAGAAAGACAGGACAGGCCATGGAGAAAACGGAGCCTTGTTATGCTGATGGGTGGGATGTAAATTGCCAACAGCCACTCTGGAGAAGTGTATGGCGTTTCCTGAAACACCTAAAAAAGAAAGGAACTGAGCCCAGTGCACTTCCACATATGGTCTTTTAGCTTAGAGAAATTAAAATCAGAAAGACGCAGCCACCACAAACTTTGGGAAAGCTCTGTTTAGAACCTTGTCTACCCTACAAGTTAAATATCCCAGAGAGCAAAAAAGGGATAAAGAAGTTGTAGTACTTACGTAAAATGGAATATCACTCAGCAAGGAAATCTATGTCATCAGGCCCAAAGCAGCATAAGGACTGGATTCAGGTACGATGTCTCTAAGTGAAATAAATCACACAGATAAAGAAACCTCATAAGATGTCACTAATACACGGAATGTACACTTGGCTACACATGAACTGAAATACAAAACAGAACAGGATCTCAAATTTAGAAAACCAACTTATGCTTGCTCATGGGGAAAGGTGAGTTGGGGTGCTGCATAAAAACAGAGATTGAAATTAGCACAGATACCGTTCCATAAGCCAAACACGTAATAGACAAGACCTACTCCTTGCTCAACGAAATGCACTAAACACCCTATATTCAACGCCTAGGAATACACCTGACTAGTAAGAATCTTCAAACCCATGGATTTATATGTCTCCATAAGAGAATCAAGTGTGTGTACAGCTGCATGAAGGCAGCAGAGAAAATCCGATAAATCCTATTATCAAAATGAATTACAAAAACAAAACACAATGACAGTGAAATAGAGAGCAATTCTTAAATAATTCATTCAGGGCTTGTGATGCAACCTGGATTTACCTCATCAAAACCCAGAGCTGAGTGAGACATAAGGTTGGACACATCGGGCTGATAGCATTGGTGAGGTTCGATGAGCAAATGCAGACCATTTGAAGTCATAATACATAGTACACATTCAATGGGTCCAAACTCTCCAGGTTTAAGCGATTCTTCCTTCAGCTAAAGCATGCATGGGAAACCCACAGTATGGTGCACCGTGTGACCGGGAAACGTTTTCAAATGCATCTCAGTTTTCGTCCCCTTTTACTCGGGTTCATAATTCCAGACCCTTTACTAACACTCTACCCACTTGGAGAGTCAGTGCCTTTAACCTCCTGTTTGGCACAGTTTGCAATTTCTGCGCAAGATGAACAGGAATAGGGAGAACCAATGAGAGACTAGCTGTAGGTGTCTGCACGGGCAAATTTAACGCTCATTTTCAACCAGGAAGAGGAATTAACCAAAGGCTCAGCATGCCGTGCAGGAACCAGATTAGGGCCTGAAGCAATCCTGCGGGTTTGCGGCCAGCTCACAAGAAAGCGATTTGAAGAAAGGAGCTCAGGGGCACTGTAATTCACAAACCTGCAGAGTTATTAATGACAGCTATCGTCCGAAAATATATTGAAGGAAGGCTGCGAAGAGGACTTGAAAGCGGGGCAGAATTGCAGGAAAACGATTTCAGGGGGTAGACAGGAATTGCATTTAAAGCATAGGAAAAGATGCAGAACGTCGACAATGATGCACTTGGCCAAAAAGGGCGTATGCGTTTTTTCCTGAATATATTCAGGAAAAAACGCATACGCACTTTTTGGCCAACCAAGCAAGCATGTTAAAGAAATCTGCACTACAATGAAGTCTCACTGCCCCCCGGTCAAAAGGGCCATCTGAAAAAAGTGTAAAATCCAGAAATGCAGCACAGGCCATGGAGAACAGGGAGCCTTGTTATGCTGATCGGTGGGATGCAAATTGCCAACAGCCACTCTGGAGAAGTGTATGGTGTTTCCTGAAACACCTAAAAAACAAAGCAACGGAGCCTACGGCACTTCCACTTATGGTCCTATAGCTTAGGGAAATTAAAATCAAAAACACACAGCCACCCCAAAGTTTCAGACGGCTCTGTTTACAAGAACCTCGTCTACGGTACAAGTTAAATATCCCAGAAAGCGAAAAATGGATAAAGAAGTTGTGGTACGTACGTACAATGTAATATCACTCACCAATGAAATCTACGTCATCTGGCCCGTCGTGGCATAATGAGTGGATTCAGGTACGATGATTCTAAGTGAAATAAGTCACACAGAAAATGAAACATCATAAGATATCACTAATACACCGAATGTAATCTTGGCTACATATGAACTGAATTACAAAACGGAACAGGGTCTCAAATTTAGAAAACCAACTTATGTTTGCTTAAGGGGAAAGGTGAGTTGGGGTGCTGCATAAAACCCGAGAGAGAAATTAGCACAGATACCATTCCATACGTCAAATATGTAATAGTCAAGACCTACCCCTTGCTCAACGAAATGGGCTAAACACCCTATATTCAACACCTAGGAATACACCTGACTAGTAAGAATCTTCAAACCCATGGATTTATATGTCTCCGTAAGAGAATCAAGCGTGTGTACAGCTGCATGAAGGCAGCAGAGAAAATCCGATAAATCCTATTATCAAAATGAATTACAAAAACAAAACACAAAGATAGTGAAATAGAGAGCAATTCTTAAATAATTCATTCAGGGCTTGTGATCCAACCTGGATTTACCTCATCAAAACCCACAGCTGAGTGAGACATAGGGTTGGACACTTCGGCCTGATAGCATTGGTGAGGTTCGATGAGCAAATGCAGACCATTTGAAGTCATAATGCATGGTACCCATTCCATGGGTCCCAACTCTCAAGGTTTAAGTGATTCTTCCTTCAGCTAAAGCATGCATGGGAAACCCACAGTATGGTGCACCATGTGACCGGGAAACGTTTTCAAATGCATCTCAGTTTTCGTCCCCTTTTACTCGGGTTCACAATTCCAGACCCTTTACTAACACTCTCCCCACTTGGAGAGTCAGTGCCTTTAAACTCCTGTTTGGCACAGTTTGCAATTTCTGCGCAAGATGAACAGGAATAGGGAGAACCAATGAGAGACTAGCTGTAGGTGTCTGCACGGGCAAATTTAACGCTCATTTCCAACCAGGAAGAGGAATTAACCAAAGGCTCAGCATGCCGTGCAGGAACCAGATTAGGGCCTGAAGCAATCCTGCGGGTTTGCGGCCAGCTCACAAGAAAGCGATTTGAAGAAAGGAGCTCAGGGGCACTGTAATTCACAAACCTGCAGAGTTATAAATGACAGCTATCGTCCGAAAATATATTGAAGGAAGGCTGCGAAGAGGACTTGAAAGCGGGGCAGAATTGCAGGAAAACGATTTCAGGGGGTAGACTGGAATTGCATTTAAAGCATAGGAAAAGAGGCAGAACGTCGAGAATGATGCACTTGGCAAAAAGGGCGTATGCGTTTTTTCCTGAATATAACGCATACGCACTTTTTGGCCAACAAAGCAAGCATGTTAAAGAAATCTGCACTACAGTGAAGTCTCACTGCTCCACGGTCAAAAGGGCCATCTGAAAAAAGTGTAAAATCCAGAAATGCAGCACAGGCCATGGAGAACAGGGAGCCTTGTTATGCTGATGGGTGGGATGTAAATTGCCAAGAGCCACTCTGGAGAAGTGTATGGTGTTTCCTGAAACACCTAAAAAACAAAGCAACGGAGCCTACGGCACTTCCACTTATGGTCCTATAGCTTAGGGAAATTAAAATCAAAAACACAGTGTACCCCAAAGCTTCAGACGGCTCTGTTTACAAGAACCTCGTCTACGGTACAAGTTAAATGTCCCAGAAAGCGAAAAATGGATAAAGAAGTTGTGGTACGTACGTACAATGGAATATCATTCCTCAATGAAATCTATGTCATCAGGCCCGTCGCGGCATAATGAGTGGATTCAGGTACCATGATTCTAAGGGAAAAACGTCACACAGAAAATGAAACATCATAAGATATCACTAATACACGGAATGTAATCTTGGCTACACATGAACTGAATTACAAAACAGAACAGGGTCTCAAATTTAGAAAACCAACTTATGTTTGCTTAAGGGGAAAGGTGAGTTGGGGTGCTGCATAAAACCAGAGACAGAAATTATCACAGATACCTTTCCATAAGCCAAATATGTAATAGTCAAGACCTACCCCTTGCTCAACGAAATGGACTAAACACGCCATATTCAACGCCTAGGAATACACCTGACTAGTAAGAATCTTCAAACCCATGGATTTATATGTCTCCAGAAGAGAATGAAGCCTGTGTACAGCGGCATGAATGCAGCAGAGAAAATCCGATAAATCCCATTATCAAAATGAATTACAAAAACAAAACACAAGGACAGTGAAATAGAGAGCAATTCTTAAATAATTCATTCAGGGCTTGTGATGCAACCTGGATTTACCACATCTACATCCAGAGCTGAGTGAGAAATAAGGTTGGGCACTTCAGGCTTATAGCATTGGTGAGGTTCGATGAACAAATGCAGATCCTTTGAAGGCATACTGCATGGTACCCAATCCATGGGTCCCAACTCTCCAGGTTTAAGGGATTCTTCCTTCAGCTAATACATGCATGGGAAACCCACAGTATGGTGCACCGTGTGACCGGGAAACGTTTTCAAATGCATCGCAGTTTTCGTCCCCTTTTACTCGGGTTCAGCATTCCAGACCCTTTACTAACACTCTCCCTACTTGTAGAGTCAGTGCTTTAACCTCCTGTTTGGCACAGTTTGCAATTTCTGCGCAAGATGAACAGGAATAGGGAGAACCAATGAGAGACGAGCTGTAGGTGTCTGCACGGGCAAATTTAACGCTCATTTCCCACCAGGAAGAGGAATTAAGCAAAAGCTCAGCATGCCCTGCCGGAACCAGATTACGGCCTGAAGCAATCTGGCGGGTTTGCGGCCAGCTCACAAGATAGCGAGTTGAAGAAAGGAGCTCAGGGGCACTGTAACTCACAAACCTGCAGAGTTATAAATGACAGCTATCGTCCAAAAATATATTGAAGGAAGGCTGCGAAGAGGACTTGAAAGCGGGGCAGAATTGCAGGAAAACGATTTCAGGGGGTAGACTGGAATTGCATTTAAAACATAGGAAAAGAGGCAGAACTTCGACAATGATGCACTTGGCCAAAAAGGGCGTATGCGTTTTTTCCTGAATATATTCAGGGAAAAACGCATACGGCCTTTTTGTCCAACCAAGCAAGCATGTTAAAGAAATCTGCACTACAGTGAAGTCTCACTGCCCCCCAGTCAAAAGGGCCATCTGAAAAAAGTGTAAATTCCAGAAATGCAGCACAGGCCATGGAGAACAGGGAGCCTTGTTATGCTGATGGGTGGGATGTAAATTGCCAACAGCCACTCTGGAGAAGTGTATGGTGTTTCCTGAAACACCTTAAACACAAAGCAACGGAGCCTATGGCACTTCCACTTATGGTCCTATAGCTTAGGGAAATTATAATCAAAAACACACAGCACCCCAAAGTTTCAGACGGCTCTGTTTACAAGAACCTCATCTACGGTACAAGTTAAATATCCCAGAAAGCGAAAAATGTATAAAGAAGTTGTGGTACGTACGTACAATGGAATATCACTCACCAATGAAATCTATGTCATGAGGCCCGTCGCGGCATAATGAGTGGATTCAGGTATGATGATTGTAAGTGAAATAAGTCACACAGAAAATGAAACATCATAAGATACCACTAATACACCGAATGTAATCTTGGCTACACATGAACTGAATTACAAAACAGAACAGGGTCTCAAATTTAAAAAACCAACTTATGTTTGCGTAAGGGGAAAGGTGAGTTGGGTGCTGCATAAAACCAGAGATAGAAATTAGCACAGATACCATTCCATATTTCAAATACGTAATAGTCAAGACCTACCCCTTGCTCAACGAAATGGGCTAAACACCCTATATTCAACGCCTAGGAATACACCTGACTAGTAAGAATCTTCAAACCCATGGATTTATATGTCTCCATAAGAGAATCCAGCGTGTGCACAGCTGCATGAAGGCAGCAGAGAAAATCCAATAAATCCTATTATCAAAATAAATTACAAAAACAAAACACAATGACAGTGAAATAGAGAGCAATTCTTAAATAATTCATTCAGGGCTTGTGATGCAACGTGGATTTTCCTCATCAAAACCCAGAGCTGAGTGAGACATAAGGTTGGACACTTCGGGCTGATAGCATTGGTGAGGTTCGATGAGCAAATGCAGACCATTTGAAGTCATACTGCATGGTACCCATTCCATGGGTCCCAACTCTCCAGGTTTAAGTGATTCTTCCTTCAGCTAAAGCATGCATGGGAAACCCACAGTATGGTGCACCATGTGACCGGGAAACGTTTTCAAATGCATCTCAGTTTTTGTCCCCTTTTACTCGGGTTCACAATTCCAGACCCTTTAATAACACTCTCCCCACTTGGAGAGTCAGTGCCTTTAACCTGCTGTTTGGCACAGTTTGCAATTTCTGCGCAAGATGAACAGGAATAGGGAGAACCAATGAGAGACTAGCTGTAGGTGTCTGCACGGGCAAATTTAACGCTCATTTCCCACCAGGAAGAGGAATTAACCAAGCGATCAGCATGCCGTGCCGGAACCAGATTAGGGCCTGAATCAATCCTGCGGGTTTGCGGTCAGCTCACAAGAAAGCGATTTGAAGAAAGGAGCTCAGGGGCACTGTAATTCACAAACCTGCAGAGTTATAAATGACAGCTATCGACCAAAAATATATTGAAGGAAGGCTGAGAAGAGGACTTGAAAGCGGGGCAGAATTGCAGGAAAACGATTTCAGGGGGTGGACTGGAATTGCATTTAAAGCATAGGAAAAGAGGCAGAACTTCGACAATGATGCACTTGGTCAAAAAGTCGTATGCGTTTTTTCCTGAATATAACGCATACGCCATTTTTGGCCAACCAAGCAAGCATGTTAAAGAAATCTGCACTACAATGAAGTCTCACTGCCCCCCGGTCAAAAGGGCCATCTGAAAAAAGTGTAAAATCCAGAAATGCAGCACAGTCCATGGAGAACAGGGAGCCATGTTATGCTGATTGGTGGGATGTAAATTGCCAAGAGCCACTCTGGAGAAGTGTATGGTGTTTCCTGAAACACCAAAAAAACAAAGCAACGGAACCTACGGCACTTCCACTTATGGTCCTATAGCTTAGGGAAATTAAAATCAAAAACACACAGCCACCCCAAAGTTTCAGACGGCTCTGTTTACAAGAACCTCATCTACGGTATATGTTAAATATCCCAGAAAGCGAAAAATGGATAAAGAATTTGTGGTATATACGTACCATGGAATATCACTCACCAATGAAATCTATGTCATCAGGCCCGTCGTGGCATAATGAGTGGATTCAGGTACGATGATTCTAATTTAAATAAGTCACACAGAAAATGAAACATCATAAGATATCACTAATACACGGAATGTAATCTTGGCTACCCATGAACTGAATTACAAAACAGAACAGGGTCTCAAATTTAGAAAACCAACTTATGTTTGCTTAAGGGGAAAGGTGAGTTGGGGTGCTGCATAAAACCAGAGATAGAAATTAGCACAGATACCATTCCATACGTCAAATATGTAATAGTCAAGACCTACCCCTTGCTCAACGAAATGGGCTAAACACCCTATATTCAACACCTAGGAATACACCTGACTACTAAGAATCTTCAAACCCATGGATTTATATGTCTCCATAAGAGAATCAAGCGTGTGTACAGCTGCATGAAGGCAGCAGAGAAAATCCGATAAATCCCATTATCAAAATGAATTAAAAAACAAAACACAATGACAGTGAAATAGAGAGCAATTCTTAAATAATTCATTCAGGGCTTGTGATGCAACCAGGATTTACTTCATTACACCCAGAGCTGAGTGAGACATAAGGTTGGACTCTTCGGGCTGATAGCATTGGTGAGGTTCGATGAGCAAATGCAGACCATTTGAAGTCATACTGCATGGTACCCATTCCATGGGTCCCCACTCTCCAGGTTTAAGCAATTCTTCCTTCAGCTAAAACATGCATGGGAAACCCACAGTATGATGCACCGTGTGACCGGGAAACGTTTTCAAATGCATCTCAGTTTTCGTCCCCTTTTACTCGGGTTCGCAATACCAGACCTTTTACTAACACTCTCCCCACTTGGAGAGTCAGTGCCTTTAACCTGCTGTTTGCCACAGTTTGCAATTTCTGCGCAAGATGAACAGGAATAGGGAGAACCAATGAGAGACGAGCTGTAGGTGTCTGCACGGGCAAATTTAACGCTGATTTCCCACCAGGAAGAGGAATTAAGCAAAAGCTCAGCATGCCCTGCCGGAACCAGATTAGGGCCTGAAGCAATCCTGAGGGTTTGCGGCCAGCTCACAAGAAAGCGATTTGAAGAAAGGAGCTCAGGGGCACTGTAATTCACAAACCTGCAGAGTTATAAATGACAGCTATCGTCCAAAAATATATTGAAGGAAGGCTGCGAAGAGAACTTGTATGCGGGGCAGAATTGCAGGAAAAGGATTTCAGGGGGTAGACGGGAATTGCATTTAAAGCATAGGAAAAGAGGCAGAACGTCGACAATGATGCTCTTGGCCAAAAAGGGCGTATGCGTTTTTTCCTAAATGTACAGGAAAAAACGCATACGCCCTTTTTGGCCAACCAAGCAAGCATGTTAAAGAAATCTGCACTACAATGAAGTCTCACTGCCCCACGGTCAAAAGGGCCATCTGAAAAAAGTGTAACATCCAGAAAGGCAGCACAGGCCATGGAGAACAGGGAGCCTTGTTATGCTGATGGGTAGGATGTAAATTGCCAACAGCCACTCTGGAGAAGTGTATGGTGTTTCCTGGAACACATAAAAAACAAAGCAACGGAGCCTACGGCACTTCCAATTATGGTCGTATAGCTCAGGGAAATAAAAATCAAAAACACACAGCCACCCCAAAATTTCGGACGGCTCTGTTTACAAGAACCTCGTCTACGGTACAAGTTAAATATCCCAGAAAGCGAAAAATGGATAAAGAAGTTGTGGTACGTACGTACAATGGAATATCACTCACCAATGAAATCTATGTCATCTGGCCCGTCGTGGCATAATGAGTGGATTCAGGTACGATGATTCTAAGTGAAATAAGTCACACAGAAAATGAAACATCATAAGATATCACTAATTCACGGAATGTAATCTTGGCTACACAGGAACTGAATTACAAAACAGAACAGGGTCTCCAATTTAGAAAACCAACTTACGTTTGCTTAAGGGGAAAGGTGAGTTGGGGTGCTGCATAAAACCAGAGATAGAAATTAGCACAGATACCATTCCATACGTCAAATACGTAATAGACAAGACCTACACCTTGCTCAACGAGATGGACTAACAACCCTATATTCAACGCCTAGGAATACACCTGACTAGTAAGAATATTCAAACCCACGGATTTATGTGTCTCCATAAGAGAATCAAGCGTGTGTACAGCTGCATGAAGGCAGCAGAGAAAATCCGATAAATCCCATTATCAAAATAATTACAAAAACAAAACACAATGACAGTGAAATAGAGAGCAATTCTTAAATAATTCATTCAGGGCTTGTGATGCAACCTGGATTTACCACATCTACACCCAGAGCTGAGTGAGACATAAGGTTGGGCACTTCGGGCTGATAGCATTGGTGAGGTTCGATGAGCAAATGCAGACCCTTTGAAGTCATACTGCATGGTACCCGTTTCATGGGTCCCAACTCTCCAGGTTTAAGGGATTCTTCCTTCAGCTAAAACATGCATGGGAAACCCACAGTATGGTGCACCGTGTGACCGGAAAACGTTTTAAATGCATCTCAGTTTTCGTTCCCTTTTACTCGTGTTCACCATTCCAGACCCTTTACTCACACTCTCCCCACTTGGAGAGTCAGTGCATTTAACCTCCTGTTTGGCACAGTTTGCAATTTCTGCGCAAGATGAACAGGAATAGGGAGAACCAATGAGAGACTAGCTGTAGGTGTCTGCACGGGCAAATTTAACGCTCATTTCCCACCAGGAAGAGGAATTAACGAAAGGCTCAGCATGCCATGCCGGAACCAGATTAGGGCCTGAAGCAATCCTGCGGGTGTGCGGCCAGCTCACAAGAAAGCGAGTTGAAGAAAGGAGCTCAGGGGCACTGTATCTCACAAACATGCAGAGTTATAAATGACAGCTACCGTCCAAAAATATATTGAAGTAAGTCTTGGAACAGGACTTGAAAGCGGGGCAGAATTGCAGGAAAACGATGTCAGGGGGTAGACTGGAATTGCATTTAAAGCATAGGAAAAGAGGCAGAACCTTGACAACGATGCACTTGGCCAAAATGGGCATATGCGTTTCTCCTGAATATATTCAGGAAAAAATGCATATGCACTTTTTGGCCAACCTAGCATGCACGTTAAAGAAATCGGCACTACAATGAAGTCTCACTGCCGCCCAGTCAAAAGGGCCATCTGAAAAAAGTGTAAAATCCAAAAAGTCAGCACAGGCCATGGAGAACATGGAGCCTTGTTATGCTGATGGGCGGGATGTAAATTGCCAACAGCCACTCTGGAGAAGTGTATGGTGTTTCCTGAAACACCTAAAAAACAAAGTAACGGTGCGTACGGCACTACCACTTATGGTCCTATACCTTAGGGAAATTAAAATCAAAAACACACAGCCACCCCAAAGTTTTGGACGGCACTGTTTACAAGATCCTCGTCTACGGTACAAGTTAAATATCCCAGAATGCAAAAATAGATAAAGAAGTTGTGGTACGTACGTACAATGTAATATCACTCAGCAATGAAATCTATGTCATCAGGCCCATAGCGGCATAATGAGTGGATTCAGGTAGGAGGATTCTAAGTGAAATAAGTCACACAGAAAAAGAAACATCATAAGGTATCACTAATACACGGAATGTAAACTTGGCTACACATGAACTGAATTACAAAACAGAACAGGGTCTCAAATTTAGAAAACCAACTTATGCTTGCTTATGGGGAAAGGTGAGTTGGGGTGCTGCATAAAACCAGAGATTGAAATTAACACAGATACCGTTCCATAGGCCAAATATATAATAGAGAAGACCTACTCCTTGCTCAACGAAATGGACTCAACACCCCATATTCAACGCCTGGGAATATACCTGACAAGTAAGAATCTTAAAACCCATGGATTTATATGTCTCCATAAGGAAATCAAGCGTGTGTACAGCGGCCTAAACGCAGCAGTGAAAATCCGATAAATCCCATTACCAAAATAAATTTCAAAAACAAAACACAATGACAGTGAAATAGAGAGCAATTCTTAAATAATTCATTCAGGGCTTGTGATGCAACCTTGATTTCCACATCTACACCCAGAGCTGGGTGAGACATAAGGCTGGACACTTCGGGCTGATAGCATTGGTGAGGTTCGGTGAGCAAACGCAGGCCCTTTGGAGTCATACTGCATGGTACCCATTCCATGGGTCCCAACTCTCCAGGTTTACGGGATTCTTCCTTCAGCTAAAACATGCATGGGAAACCCAGAGTATGGTCCACCGTGTGATTGGGAAACGTTTTCAAAAGCATCTTAGTTTTCGTCCCCTGGTACTCGGGGTCACCGTTCCTGACGCCTTACTAACACTCTCCCCACTTGGAGAGTCAGTGCCTTTAACCTCCTGTTTGGCACAGTTTGCAATTTCTGCGCAAGATGATCAGGAATAAGGAGAACCAATGAGAGACTAGCTGTAGGTGTCTGCACGGGCAAATGGAACGCTCATTTCCCACCAGGAAGAGGAATTAACCAAAGGCTCAGCGTGCCTGCTGGAAAAAGATTAGGGCCTGAAGCAATCCTGCGGTTTTGCGGCCAGCTCACAAGAAAGCGAGTTGAAGAAAGGAGCTCAGGGGCACTGTAATTCACAAACCTGCAGAGTTATGAATGAGAGCTATCGTCCAAAAATATATTGAAGTTAGTCGTCGAAGAGGACTTGAAAGCGGGGCAGAATTTCAGGAAAACGATTTCAGGGGGTAGACTGGAATTGCACTTAAAGCATAGGAAAAGAGGCAGAATGTCGACAAGGATGCACTTGGCCAAAAAGGTCGTATGCGTTCTTTTCCTGAATATATTCAGGAAAAAACGCATACGCACTTTTTGGCCAACCAAGCAAGCGTGTAAAGGAAATCTGCACTACAATGAAGTCTCACTGCCCCCCGGTGAAAAGGGCCATCTGAAAAATGTGTAAAATCCAGAAAGGCAGGACAGGGCATGGAGAACAGGGAGCCTTGTTATGCTGATGGGCGGGATGTAAATTGCCAACAGCCACTCTGGAGAAGTGTATGGTGTTTCCTGAAACACGTAGGAAACAAAGAAACACAGCCTATGGCACTTCCACTTATGGTTGTATAGCTTAGGGAAATTAAAATCAAACACACACAGCCACCCCAAATTTTGGGACGGCTCTGTTTACAAGAACCTCGTCTACGATGCAAGTTAAATATCCGAGAAAGCAAAAAATGAATAAAGAAGTTGTTGTACGTACGTACAATGGAATATCACTCAGCAATGAAATCTACGTCATCAGGCCCGTAGCGGAATAATGAGTGGATTCAGGTACGATGATTCTACGAGAAATAAATCACACAGAAAAACAAACATCATAAGATATCACTAATACACGGAATGTAAACTTGGCTACACATGAACTGAATTACAAAACAGAACAGGGTCTCAAATTTAGAAAACCAACTTATGCTTGCTTATGGGGAAAGGTGTGTTGGGGTTCTGCATAAAACCAGAGATTGAAATTAGCACAGATACCGTTCCATAAGCCAAATATATAATAGAAAAGACCTACGCCTTGCTCAACGAAATGGACTCAACACCCCATATTCAACGCCTTGGAATATACCTGAGAAGTAAGAATCTTAAAACCCATGGATTTATATGTCTCCATAAGGAAATCAAGCGTGTGTACAGCGGCCTAAACGCAGCAGTGAAAATCCGATAAATCCCATTATCAAAATAAATTTCAAAAAAAACCACAATGACAGTGAAATAGAGAGCAATTCTTAAATAATTCATTCAGGGCTTGTGATGCAATCTGGATTTACCACATCTACAACCAGACCTGGGTGAGACATAAGGCTGGACACTTCGGGCTCATAGCATTGGTGAGGTTCGGTGAGCAAATGCAGACCCTTTGAAGTCATACTGTATGGTACCCATTCCATGGGTCCCAACTCTGCAGGTTTAAGGGATTCTTCCTTCAACTAAACCATGCATGGCAAACCCAGAGTAAGGTCCACCGTGTGATTGGGAAACGTTTTGAAATGCATCTCAGTTTTCGTCCCCTGGTACTCGGGTTCACCATTCCAGACGCTTTACTAACACTCTCCCCACTTGGAGAGTCAGTGCCTTTAACCTCCTCTTTGGCACAGTTTGCAATTTCTGCGCAAGATGAACAGGAATAGGGAGAACCAATGAGAGACTAGCTGTAAGTGTCTGCACGGGCAAATGGAACGCTCATTTCCCACCAGGAAGAGGAATTAACCAAAGGCTCAGCGTGCCCTGCCTGAAACAGATTAGGGCCTGAAGCAATCCTGCAGTTTTGTGGCCAGCTCACAAGAAAGCGAGTTGAAGAAAGGAGCTCAGGGGCACTGTAATTCACAAACCTGCAGAGTTATGAATGA
The DNA here is from genome assembly GCF_059928025.1 of Delphinapterus leucas. Lineage (NCBI taxonomy): Eukaryota > Metazoa > Chordata > Mammalia > Artiodactyla > Monodontidae > Delphinapterus > Delphinapterus leucas. The sequence goes on along the minus strand of NW_028322247.1, from coordinate 4,060,025 downwards.
CAGCTATCGTCCAAAAATGTACTGAAGTAAGTCTTCGAAGAGGACTTGAAAGCGGGGCAGAATGGCAGGAAAACGATTTCAGGGGGTAGACAGGAAATCCACCTAAAGCTTAGGAAAATAGCAGAATGTCGACAATGATGCACTTGGCCAAAAAGGGCGTATGCGTTTTTTCCTGAATATATTCAGGAATAAACGCATACGTACTTTTTGGCCAACCAAGCAAGCGTGTAAAGAAATCTGCACTACAATGAAGTCTCATTGACCCCCGGTCAAAAGGGCGATCTGAAAAAAGTATAAAAATCAGAAAAGCAGGACAGGCCATGGAGAAAAGGGAGCCTTGTTATGCAGATGGGCGGGACGTAAATTGCCAACAGCCAAACTGGAGAAGTGTATGGCGTTTCCTGAAACACATAGGAAACAATGCAACGCAGCCTATGGCACTTCCACTTATGGTCCTGTAGCTTAGGGAAAGTAAAATCAAAAACACACAGCCAACCCAAAATTTCAGACGACTCTGTATACAAGAACCTCGTCTATGGTACAAGTTAAATATCCCAGAAAGCGAAAAATGGATAAAGAAGTTGTGGTACGTACGTACAATGTAATATCACACAGCAATGAAATCTACGTCATCAGGCCCATAGCGGTATAATGAGTGGATTCAGGTAGGACGATTCTACGAGAAATAAGTCACACAGAAAAAGAAACATCATAAGATATCACTAATACACGGAATGTAAACTTGGCTACACATGAACTGAATTACAAAACAGAACAGGGTCTCAAATTTAGAAAACCAACTTATGCTTGCTTAAGGAGAAAGGTGAGTTGGGGTGCTGCATAAAACCAGAGATAGAAATTAGCACAGATACCTTTCCATAAGCCAAATATGTAATAGTCAAGACCTACCCCTTGCTCAACGAAATGGACTAAACACCCCATATTCAACGCCTAGGAATACACCTGACTAGTAAGAATCTTCAAACCCATGGATTTATATGTCTCCATAAGAGAATGAAGCGTGTGTACAGTGTCATGAATGCAGCAGAGAATATCTGATAAATCCCATTATCAAAATGAATTACAAAAACAAAACACTAGGACAGTGAAATAGAGAGCAATTCTTAAATAATTCATTCACGGCTTGTGATGCAACCTGGATTTACCACATCTACACCCAGAGCTGAATGAGACATAATGTTGGGCACTTCGGGCTGATAGCATTGGTGAGGTTCGATGAGCAAATGCAGACCCTTTGAAGTCATATTCTATGGTACCCTTTCCATGGGTCCCAAATCTCCAGGGTTAAGTGATTCTTCCTTCAGCTAAAACATGCATGGGAAACCCACAGTATGGTGCACCGTGTCACCGGGAAACGTTTCCAAATGCATCTCAGATTTCGTCCCCTTTTACTCGGGTTCACCATTCCAGAACCTTTACTCACACTCTCCCCACTTGGAGAGTCAGTGCCTTTAACCTCCTCTTTGGCACAGTTTGCAATTTCTGCGCAAGATGAACAGGAATAGGGAGAACCAATGAGAGACTAGCTGTAAGTGTCTGCACGGGCAAATGGAACGCTCATTTCCCACCAGGAAGAGGAATTAACCAAAGGCTCAGCGTGCCCTGCCTGAAACAGATTAGGGCCTGAAGCAATCCTGCAGTTTTGTGGCCAGCTCACAAGAAAGCGAGTTGAAGAAAGGAGCTCAGGGGCACTGTAATTCACAAACCTGCAGAGTTATGAATGACAGCTATCGTCCAAAAATGTACTGAAGTAAGTCTTCGAAGAGGACTTGAAAGCGGGGCAGAATGGCAGGAAAACGATTTCAGGGGGTAGACAGGAAATCCACCTAAAGCTTAGGAAAATAGCAGAATGTCGACAATGATGCACTTGGCCAAAAAGGGCGTATGCGTTTTTTCCTGAATATATTCAGGAATAAACGCATACGTACTTTTTGGCCAACCAAGCAAGCGTGTAAAGAAATCTGCACTACAATGAAGTCTCATTGACCCCCGGTCAAAAGGGCGATCTGAAAAAAGTATAAAAATCAGAAAAGCAGGACAGGCCATGGAGAAAAGGGAGCCTTGTTATGCAGATGGGCGGGACGTAAATTGCCAACAGCCAAACTGGAGAAGTGTATGGCGTTTCCTGAAACACATAGGAAACAAAGCAACGCAGCCTATGGCACTTCCACTTATGGTCCTGTAGCTTAGGGAAAGTAAAATCAAAAACACACAGCCAACCCAAAATTTCAGACGACTCTGTATACAAGAACCTCGTCTATGGTACAAGTTAAATATCCCAGAAAGCGAAAAATGGATAAAGAAGTTGTGGTACGTACGTACAATGTAATATCACACAGCAATGAAATCTACGTCATCAGGCCCATAGCGGTATAATGAGTGGATTCAGGTAGGACGATTCTACGAGAAATAAGTCACACAGAAAAAGAAACATCATAAGATATCACTAATACACGGAATGTAAACTTGGCTACACATGAACTGAATTACAAAACAGAACAGGGTCTCAAATTTAGAAAACCAACTTATGCTTGCTTAAGGGGAAAGGTGAGTTGGGGTGCTGCATAAAACCAGAGATAGAAATTAGCACAGATACCTTTCCATAAGCCAAATATGTAATAGTCAAGACCTACCCCTTGCTCAACGAAATGGACTAAACACCCCATATTCAACGCCTAGGAATACACCTGACTAGTAAGAATCTTCAAACCCATGGATTTATATGTCTCCATAAGAGAATGAAGCGTGTGTACAGTGTTATGAATGCAGCAGAGAATATCTGATAAATCCCATTATCAAAATGAATTACAAAAACAAAACACTAGGACAGTGAAATAGAGAGCAATTCTTAAATAATTCATTCACGGCTTGTGATGCAACCTGGATTTACCACATCTACACCCAGAGCTGAATGAGACATAATGTTGGGCACTTCGGGCTGATAGCATTGGTGAGGTTCGATGAGCAAATGCAGACCCTTTGAAGTCATATTCTATGGTACCCTTTCCATGGGTCCCAAATCTCCAGGGTTAAGTGATTCTTCCTTCAGCTAAAACATGCATGGGAAACCCACAGTATGGTGCACCGTGTCACCGGGAAACGTTTCCAAATGCATCTCAGATTTCGTCCCCTTTTACTCGGGTTCACCATTCCAGAACCTTTACTCACACTCTCCCCACTTGGAGAGTCAGTGCCTTTAAACTCCTGTTTGGCACAGTTTGCAATTTCTGCGCAAGATGAACAGGAATAGGGAGAAGCAATGAGAGACTAGCTGTAGGTGTCTGCACGGGCAAAGGGAACGCTCATTTCCCACCAGGAAGAGGAATTAACGAAAGGCTCAGCATGCCATGCCGGAACCAGATTAGGGCCTGAAGCAATCCTGCGGGTTTGCGGCCAGCTCACAAGAAAGCGAGTTGAAGAAAGGAGCTCAGGGGCACTGTAATTCACAAACCTGCAGAGTTATAAATGACAGCTACCGTCCAAAAATATATTGAAGTAAGTCTTGGAACAGGACTTGAAAGCGGGGCAGAATTGCAGGAAAACGATGTCAGGGGGTAGACTGGAATTGCATTTAAAGCATAGGAAAAGAGGCAGAACCTTGACAACGATGCACTTGGCCAAAATGGGCATATGCGTTTCTCCTGAATATATTCAGGAAAAAATGCATATGCACTTTTTGGCCAACCTAGCATGCACGTTAAAGAAATCGGCACTACAATGAAGTCTCACTGCCGCCCAGTCAAAAGGGCCATCTGAAAAAAGTGTAAAATCCAAAAAGTCAGCACAGGCCATGGAGAACATGGAGCCTTGTTATGCTGATGGGCGGGATGTAAATTGCCAACAGCCACTCTGGAGAAGTGTATGGTGTTTCCTGAAACACCTAAAAAACAAAGTAACGGTGCGTACGGCACTACCACTTATGGTCCTATACCTTAGGGAAATTAAAATCAAAAACACACAGCCACCCCAAAGTTTTGGACGGCACTGTTTACAAGATCCTCGTCTACGGTACAAGTTAAATATCCCAGAATGCAAAAATGGATAAAGAAGTTGTGGTACGTACGTACAATGTAATATCACTCAGCAATGAAATCTATGTCATCAGGCCCATAGCGGCATAATGAGTGGATTCAGGTAGGAGGATTCTAAGTGAAATAAGTCACACAGAAAAAGAAACATCATAAGGTATCACTAATACACGGAATGTAAACTTGGCTACACATGAACTGAATTACAAAACAGAACAGGGTCTCAAATTTAGAAAACCAACTTATGCTTGCTTATGGGGAAAGGTGAGTTGGGGTGCTGCATAAAACCAGAGATTGAAATTAACACAGATACCGTTCCATAGGCCAAATATATAATAGAGAAGACCTACTCCTTGCTCAACGAAATGGACTCAACACCCCATATTCAACGCCTGGGAATATACCTGACAAGTAAGAATCTTAAAACCCATGGATTTATATGTCTCCATAAGGAAATCAAGCGTGTGTACAGCGGCCTAAACGCAGCAGTGAAAATCCGATAAATCCCATTACCAAAATAAATTTCAAAAACAAAACACAATGACAGTGAAATAGAGAGCAATTCTTACATAATTCATTCAGGGCTTGTGATGCAACCAGGATTTACCTCATCTACACCCAGAGCTGAGTGAGACATAAGGCTGGACACTTCGGGCTGATAGCATTGGTGAGGTTCGGTGAGCAAACGCAGGCCCTTTGGAGTCATACTGCATGGTACCCATTCCATGGGTCCCAACTCTCCAGGTTTAAGGGATTCTTCCTTCAGCTAAAACATGCATGGGAAACCCAGAGTATGGTCCACCGTGTGATTGGGAAACGTTTTCAAAAGCATCTTAGTTTTCGTCCCCTGGTACTCGGGGTCACCGTTCCTGACGCCTTACTAACACTCTCCCCACTTGGAGAGTCAGTGCCTTTAACCTCCTGTTTGGCACAGTTTGCAATTTCTGCGCAAGATGATCAGGAATAAGGAGAACCAATGAGAGACTAGCTGTAGGTGTCTGCACGGGCAAATGGAACGCTCATTTCCCACCAGGAAGAGGAATTAACCAAAGGCTCAGCGTGCCTGCTGGAAAAAGATTAGGGCCTGAAGCAATCCTGCGGTTTTGCGGCCAGCTCACAAGAAAGCGAGTTGAAGAAAGGAGCTCAGGGGCACTGTAATTCACAAACCTGCAGAGTTATGAATGAGAGCTATCGTCCAAAAATATATTGAAGTTAGTCGTCGAAGAGGACTTGAAAGCGGGGCAGAATTTCAGGAAAACGATTTCAGGGGGTAGACTGGAATTGCACTTAAAGCATAGGAAGAGGCAGAATGTCGACAATGATGCACTTGGCGAAAAAGGTCGTATGCGTTCTTTTCCTGAATATATTCAGGAAAAAACGCATACGCACTTTTTGGCCAACCAAGCAAGCGTGTAAAGGAAATCTGCACTACAATGAAGTCTCACTGCCCCCCGGTGAAAAGGGCCATCTGAAAAATGTGTAAAATCCAGAAAGGCAGGACAGGGCATGGAGAACAGGGAGCCTTGTTATGCTGATGGGCGGGATGTAAATTGCCAACAGCCACTCTGGAGAAGTGTATGGTGTTTCCTGAAACACGTAGGAAACAAAGAAACACAGCCTATGGCACTTCCACTTATGGTCATATAGCTTAGGGAAATTAAAATCAAACACACACAGCCACCCCAAATTTTGGGACGGCTCTGTTTACAAGAACCTCGTCTACGATGCAAGTTAAATATCCGAGAAAGCAAAAAATGAATAAAGAAGTTGTTGTACGTACGTACAATGGAATATCACTCAGCAATGAAATCTACGTCATCAGGCCCATAGCGGAATAATGAGTGGATTCAGGTACGATGATTCTACGAGAAATAAGTCACACAGAAAAACAAACATCATAAGATATCACTAATACACGGAATGTAAACTTGGCTACACATGAACTGAATTACAAAACAGAACAGGGTCTCAAATTTAGAAAACCAACTTATGCTTGCTTATGGGGAAGGTGTGTTGGGGTTCTGCATAAAACCAGAGATTGAAATTAGCACAGATACCGTTCCATAAGCCAAATATATAATAGAAAAGACCTACGCCTTGCTCAACGAAATGGACTCAACACCCCATATTCAACGCCTTGGAATATACCTGAGAAGTAAGAATCTTAAAACCCATGGATTTATATGTCTCCATAAGGAAATCAAGCGTGTGTACAGCGGCCTAAACGCAGCAGAGAAAATCCGATAAATCCCATTATCAAAATGAATTACAAAAACAAAACACATGACAGTGAAATAGAGAGCAATTCTTAAATAATTCATTCAGGGCTTGGGATGCAACCTGGATTTACCTCATCTACACCCAGACCTGAGTGAGACATAAGGTTGAACACTTCGGGCTGATAGGATTGGTGAGGTTCGCTGAGCAAATGCAGACCATTTGAAGTCATACTGCATTGTATCCATTCCATGGGTCCCAACTCTCCAGGTTTAAGCGGATCTTCCTTCAGGTAAAACATGCATGGGAAACCCACAGTATGGTACACCGTGTGACCGGGAAACGTTTTCAAATGCATCTCAGTTTTCGTCGCCTTTTACTAGGGTTCACAATTCCAGATCTTTTACTTACCCTCCCCCCACTTGGAGAGTCAGTGCCTTTAACCTGCTGTTTGGCACAGTTTGCAATTTCTGCGTAAGATGAACAGGAATCGGGAGAACCAATGAGAGACTAGCTATAGGTTTCTGCACGGGCAAATTTAACGCTCATTTCCCACCAGGAAGAGGAATTAACCAAAGGCTCAGCATGCCGAGCCGGAAACAGATTAGGGCCTGAAGCAATCCTGCGGGTTTGCGGCCAGCTCACAAGATAGCGAGTTGCAGAAATGAGCTCAGGGGCACTGTAACTCAAAAACCTGCAGAGTTATAAATGACAGCTCTCGTCCAAAAAAATATTGAAGGAAGGCTGCGAAGACGACTTGTAAGCAGGGCAGAATTGCAGGAAAACGATTTCAGGGGGTAGACGGGAATTGCATTTAAAGCATAGGAAAAGACGCAGAACGTTGACAATGATGCTCTTGGCCAAAAAGGGCGTATGCGTTTTTTCCTGAATATATTCAGGAAAAAACGCATACACACTTTTTGGCCAACCAAGCAAGCATGTTAAAGAAATCTGCCGTACAATGAAGTCTCACTGCCCCCCGGTCAAAAGTGCCATCTGAAAAATGTGTAAAATCCAGAAAGGCAGCACAGGCCATGGAGAACAGGGAGCATTGTTATGCTGATGGGCGGGATGTAAATTGCAAACAGCCACTCTGGAGAAGTGTATGGTGTTTCTTGGAACACCTAAAAAACAAAGCAACGGAGCCTACGGCACTTCCACTTATGGTCCTATAGCTTAGGGAAATTAAAATCAAAAACACACAGCCACCCCAATGTTTCACACGGCTCTGTTTACGAGAACCTCGTCTACGGTAAAAGTTAAATATCCCAGAATGTGAATAATGGATAAAGAAGTTGTGGTATGTAAGTACAATGGAATATCACTCATCCATGAAATCTATGTCATCACGCCCGTCACGGCACAATGAGTGGATTCAGGCACGATGATTCTAAGTGAAATAAGTCACACAGAAAATGAAACATCATAAGATATCACTAATACACGGAATGTAAACTTGGCTACACATGAACTGAATTACAAAACACAACAGGGTCTCAAATTTAGAAAACCAACTCACGCTTGCTTAAGGGGAAAGGTGAGTTGGGGTGATGCATAAAACCAGAGATAGAAATTAGCACAGATACCTTTCCATAAGCCAAATATGTAATAGTCAACACCTACCCCTTGCTCAACGAAATGGACTAAACACCCCATATTCAATGCCTAGGAATACACCTGACTAGTAAGAATCTTCAAACCTATGGATTTATATGTCTCTGTAAGAGAATGAAGCGTGTGTACAGTGGCATGAATGCAGCAGAGAAAATCCGATAAATCCCATTATCAAAATGAATTACAAAAACAAAACACAAGGACAGTGAAATAGAGAGCAATTCTTAAATAATTCATTCAGGGCTTGTGATGCAACCTGGATTTACCACATCTACACCCAGAGCTGAGTGAGACATAAGGTTGGACACTTCGGGCTGATAGCATTTGTGAGGTTCGATGAGCAAATGCAGACCCTTTGAAGTCATACTGCATGGTACCCATTCCATGGGTCCCAACTCTCCAGGTTTAAGGGATTCTTCCTTCAGCTAAAACATGCATGGGAAACCCACAGTATGGTGCACTGTGTGACCGGGAAACTTTTTCAAATGCATCTCAATTTTCGTCCCCTTTTACTTGGGTTCACCATTCCAGAGCCTTTACTAACACTCTCCCCACTTGGAGATTCAGTACATTTACCCTTCTGTTTGGCACAGTTTCCAGTTTCTGCGCAAGATGAAATCGAATAGGGAGAACCAATGAGAGACTAGCTGTAGGTTTCTGCACGGGCAAATTTAATGCTCATTTCTCACCAGGAAGGGGAATTAACCAAAGGCTCAGCTTGCCATGCCGGAACCAGATTAGGGCCTGAAGCAATACTGCGGGTGTGCAGGCAGCTCACAAGATAGCGAGTTGAAGAAAGGAGCTCAGGGGCACTGTAATTCACAAATCTGCAGAGTTATAAATGACAGCTATCGTCCGAAAATATATTGAAGGAAGGCTGCGAAGAGGACTTGAAAGCGGGGCAGAATTGCAGGAAAACGATTTCAGGGGGTAGACTGGAATTGCATTTAAAGCATAGGAAAAGAGGCAGAACGTCGACAATGATGCACTTGGCCAAAAAGGGCGTATGCGTTTTTTCCTGAATATATTCAGGAAAAAACGCATACGCCCTTTTTGGCCAACCAAGCAAGCATGTTAAAGAAATCTGCACTCCAATGAAGTCTCACTGCCCCCCGGTCAAAAGGGCCATCTGAAAAAGTGTAAAATCCAGAAATGCAGCACAGGCCATGGAGAACAGGGAGCCTTGTTATGCTGATGGGTGGGATGTAAATTGCCAACAGCCACTCTGGAGAAGTGTATGGTGTTTCCTGAAACACCAAAAAACAAAGCAACGGAGCCTACGGCACTTCCACTTATGGTCCTATAGCTTAGGGAAATTAAAATCAAAAACACACAGCCACCCCAAAGTTTCAGACGGCTCTGTTTACAAGAACCTCGTCTACGGTACAAGTTAAATATCCCAGAAAGCGAAAAATGGATAAAGAAGTTGTGGTACGTACGTACAATGGAATATCACTCACCAATGAAATCTATGTCATCTGGCCCGTCGTGGCATAATGAGTGGATTCAGGTACGATGATTCTAAGTGAAATAAGTCCCACAGAAAATGAAACATCATAAGATATCACTAATACACCGAATGTAATCTTGGCTACACATGAACTGAATTACAAAACAGAACAGGGTCTCAAATTTAGAAAACCAACTTATGTTTGCTTAAGGGGAAAGGTGAGTTGGGGTGCTGCATAAAACCAGAGATAGAAATTAGCACAGATACCATTCCATACGTCAAATATGTAATAGTCAAGACCTACCCCTTGCTCAACCAAATGGGCTAAACACCCTATATTCAACGCCTAGGAATACACCTGACTAGAAAGAATATTCAAACCCATGCATTTATATGTCTCCATAAGAGAATCAAGCGTGTGTACATCTGCATGAATGCAGCAGAGAAAATCCGATAAATCCCATTATCAAAATGAATTACAAAAACAAAACAGAATGACAGTGAAATAGAGAACAATTCTTAAATAATTCATTCAGGGCTTGTGATGCAACCTGGATTTACCTCATCAAAACCCAGAGCAGAGTGAGACATAAGGTTGGACACTTCGGGCTGATAGCATTGGTGAGGTTCGATGAGCAAATGCAGACCATTTGAAGTCATACTGCATGGTACCCATTCCATGGGTCCCAACTCTCCAGGTTTAAGTGATTCTTCCTTCAGCTAAAGCATGCATGGGAAACCCACAGTATGGTGCACCATGTGACCGGGAAACGTTTTCCAATGCATCTCAGTTTTTGTCCCCTTTTACTCGGGTTCACAATTCCAGACGCTTTACTAAAACTCTCCCCACATGGAGAGTCAGTGCCTTTAACCTCCTGTTTGGCACAGTTTGCAATTTCTGCGCAAGATGAACAGGAATAGGGAGAACCAATGAGAGACTAGCTGTAGGTCTCTGCACGGGCAAATTTAACGCTCCTTTCCAACCAGGAAGAGGAATTAACCAAAGGCTCAGCATGCCGTGCAGGAACCAGATTAGGGCCTGAAGCAATCCTGCGGGTTTGCGGCCAGCTCACAAGAAAGCGATTTTTAGAAAGGAGCTCAGGGGCACTGTAATTCACAAACCTGCAGAGTTATAAATGACAGCTATCGTCCGAAAATATATTGAAGGAAGGCTGCGAAGAGGACTTGAAAGCGGGGCAGAATTGCAGGAAAACGATTTCAGGGGGTAGACTGGAATTGCATTTAAAGCATAGGAAAAGAGGCAGAACGTCGACAATGATGCACTTGGCCAAAAAGGGCGTCTGCGTTTTTTCCTGAATATATTCAGGAAAAAACGCATACGCCCTTTTTGGCCAACCAAGCAAGCATGTTAGAGAAATCTGCACTAAAATGAAGTCTCACTGCCCCCCAATCAAAAGGGCCATCTGAAAAAAGTGTAAAATCCAGAAAGGCAGCACAGGCCATGGAGAACAGGGAGCCATGTTATGCTGATGGGTGGGATGTAAATTGCCAACAGCCACTCTGGAGAAGTGTATGGTGTTTCCTGAAACACCTAAAAATCAAAGCAACGGAGCCTACGGCACTTCCACTTATGGTCCTATAGCTTAGGGAAATTAAAATCAAAAACACACAGCCACCCCAAAATTTCAGACGGCTCTGTTTACAAGAACCTCGTCTACGGTACAAGTTAAATATCCCAGAAAGCGAAAAATGGATAAAGAAGTTGTGGTACGTACGTACAATGGAATATCACTCACCAATGAAATCTATGTCATCTGGCCCGTCGTGGCATAATGAGTGGATTCAGGTACGATGATTCTAAGTGAAATAACTCACACAGAAAATGAAACATCATAAGATGTCACTAATACACGGAATGTAATCTTGGCTACACATGAACTGAATTAAAAAGCAGAACAGGGTCTCAAATTTAGAAAACCAACTTATGGTCACGTAAGGGGAAAGGTGAGTTGGGGTGCTGCATAAAACCAGAGATAGAAATTAGCACAGATACCATTCCATACGTCAAATATGTAATAGTCAAGACCTACCCCTTGCTCAACCAAATGGGCTAAACACCCTATATTCAACGTCTAGGAATACACCTGACTAGAAAGAATCTTCAAACCCATGGATTTATATGTCTCCATAAGAGAATCAAGCGTGTGTAGAGCTGCATGAAGGCAGCAGAGAAAATCCGATAAATCCCATTATCAAAATGAATTACAAAAAGCAAACAGAATGACAGTGAAATAGAGAGCAATTCTTAAATAATTCATTCAGGGCTTGTGATGCAACCTGGATTTACCTCAGCTACACCCAGAGCTGAGTGAGACATAAGGTTGGACACTTCGGGCTGATAGCATTGGTGAGGTTCGATGAGCAAATGCAGACCATTTGAAGTCATACTTCATGGAACCCATTCCATGGGTCCCAACTCTCCAGGTTTAAGCGATCCTTCCTTCAGCTAAAACATGCATGGGAATCCCACAGTATGGTGCACTGTGTGACCGGGAAACGTTTTCAAATGCATCTCAGTTTTCGTCCCCTTTTACTCGGGTTCACCATTCCAGACCCTTTTAACAATCTCCTCACTTGGAGAGACAGTGCCTTTAACCTGCTGTTTGGCACAGTTTGCAATTTCTGCGCAAGATGAACAGGAATAGGGAGAACCAATGAGAGACCAGCTGTAGGTGTCTGCACGGGCAAATTTAACGCTCATTTCCAACCAGGAAGAGGAATTCACCAAACGCTCAGCATGCCGTGCCGGAACCAGATTAGGGCCTGAAGCAATCCTGCGGGTTTGCGGCCAGCTCACAAGAAAGCGATTTGAAGAAAGGAGCTCAGGGGCCAAGTAATTCACAAACCTGCAGAGTTATAAATGACAGCTATCGTCCAAAAATATATTGAAGGAAGGCTGCGAAGAGGACTTGAAAGCGGGGTAGAATTGCAGGAAAACGATTTCAGGGGGTAGACTGGAATTGCATTTAAAGCATAGGAAAAAAGGCAGAACGTCGACAATGATGCACTTGGCCAAAAAGGGCGTATGCGTTTTTTCCTGAATATATTCAGGAAAAAACGCATACGCACTTTTTGGCCAACCAAGCAAGCATGTTAAAGAAATCTGCACTACAATGAAGTCTCACTGCCCCCCGGTCAAAAGGGCCATCTGAACAAACTGTAAAATCCAGAAATGCAGCACAGGCCATGGAGAACAGGGAGCCTTGTTATGCTGATGGGTGGGATGTAAATTGCCAAAAGCCACTCTGGAGAAGTGTATGGTGTTTCCTGAAACACCTAAAAAACAAAGCAACGGAGTCTACGGCACTTCCACTTATGGTCCTATAGCTTAGGGAAATTAAAATCAAAAATACACAGCCACCCCAAAGTTTCAGATGGCTCTGTTTACAAGAACCTCGTCTACGGTACAAGTTAAATATCCCAGAAAGCGAAAAAATGGATAAAGATGTTGTGGTACGTACGTACAATGGAATATCACTCACCAATGAAATCTATGTCATCTGGCCCGTCGTGGCATAATAAGTGGTTCAGGTACGATGATTCTAAGGGAAATAAGTCCCACAGAAAATGAAACATCATAAGATATCACTAATACATCGAATGTAATCTTGGCTACACATGAACTGAATTACAAAACAGAACAGGGTCTCAAATTTAGAAAACCAACTTATGTTTGCTTAAGGGGAAAGGTGAGTTGGGGTGCTGCATAAAACCAGAGATAGAAATTAGCACAGATACCATTCCATACGTCAAATATGTAATAGTCAAGACCTACCCCTTGCTCAACGAAATGGGCTAAACACCCTATATTCAACGGCTAGGAATACACCTGACTAGTAAGAATCTTCAAACCCATGGATTTATATGTCTCCATAAGAGAATCAAGCGTGTGTACAGCTGCATGAAGGCAGCAGAGAAAATCCGATAAATCCCATTATCAAAATGAATTACAAAAACAAAACACAATGACAGTGAAATAGAGAGCAATTCTAAAATAATTCATTCAGGGCTTGTGATGCAACCTGGATTTACCTCATCTACACCCAGAGCTGAGTGAGACATAAGGTTGGACACTTCGGGCTGATAGCTTTGGTGAGGTTCGATGAGCTAATGCAGACCATTTGAAGTCATACTGCATGGTTCCCATTCTAGGGGTCCCAACTCTCCAGTTTTAAGCGATTCTTCCTTCAGCTAAAGCATGCATGGGAAACCCACAGTATGGTGCACCGTGTGACCGGGAAACATTTTCAAATGCATCTCAGTTTTTGTCCCCTTTTACTCGGGTTCACAATTCCAGACCCTTTATTAACACTCTCCCGACTTGGAGAGTCAGTGCCTTTAACCTCCTGTTTGGCACAGTTTGCAATTTCTGCGAAAGATGAACAGGAATAGGGAGAACCAATGAGAGACTAGCTGTAGGTGTCTGCACGGGCAAATTTAACGCTCATTTCCAACCGGGAAGAGGAATTAACCAAAGGCTCAGAATGCCGTCCCGAAACCAGATTAGGGCCTGAAGCAATCCTGCGGGTTTGCGGCCAGCTCACAGGAAAGCGATTTGAAGAAAGGAGTTCAGGGGCTCTGTAATTCACAAACCTGCAGAGTTATAAATGACAGCTATAGTCCAAAAATATATTGAAGGAAGGCTGCGAAGAGGACTTGAAAGCGGGGCAGAATTGCAGGGAAACGATTTCAGGGTGTAGACTGGAATTGCATTTAAAGCATAGGAATAAAGGCAGAACGTCGACAATGATGCACTTGGCCAAAAAGGGCGTATACGTTTTTTCCTGTATATATTCAGGAAAAAACGCATACCCCCTTTTTGGCCAACCAAGCAAGCATGTTAAAGAAATCAGCACTACAATGAAGTCTCACAGCCCCCTGGTCAATAGGGCCATCTGAAAAAAGTGTAAAATCCAGAAATGCAGCACAGGCCATGGAGAACAGGGAGCCGTGTTATGCTGATGGGTGGGATGTAAATTGCCAAGCGCCACTCTGGAGAAGTGTATGGTGTTTCCTGAAACACCTAAAAAACAAAGCAACGGAGCCTACGGCACTTCCACTTATGGTCCTATAGCTTAGGGAAATTAAAATCAAAAACACACAGCCACCCCAAAGTTTCAGACGGCTCTGTTTACAAGAACCTCGTCTACGGTACAAGTAAAATATCCCAGAAAGCGAAAAATGGATAAAGAAGTTGTGGTACGTACGTACAATGGAATATCACTCAGCAATGAAATCTATGTCATCTGGCCCGTCGTGGCATAATGAGTGGATTCAGGTACGATGATTCTAAGTGAAATAAATCACACAGAAAATGAAACATCATAAGATGTCACTAATACACGGAATGTAATCTTGGCTACACATGAACTGAATTACAAAACAGAACAGGGTCTCAAATTTTGAAAACCAACTTATGTTCGCGTAAGGGGAAAGGTGAGTTGGGGTGCTGCATAAAACCAGAGATAGAAATTAGCACAGATACCATTCCATACGTCAAATATGTAATAGTCAAGACCTACCCCTTGCTCAACCAAATGGGCTAAACACCCTATATTCAACGTCTAGGAATACACCTGACTAGAGAGAATCTTCAAACCCATGGATTTATATGTCTCCATAAGAGAATCAAGCGTGTGTACAGCTGCATGAAGGCAGCAGAGAAAATCCGATAAATCCCATTATCAAAATGAATTACAAAAAGCAAACAGAATGACAGTGAAATAGAGAGCAATTCTTAAATAATTCATTCAGGGCTTGTGATGCAACCTGGATTTACCTCATCTACACCCAGATCTGAGTGAGACATAAGGTTGGACACTTCGGGCTGATAGCATTGGTGAGGTTCGATGAGCAAATGCAGACCATTTGAAGTCATACTGCATGGTACCCATTCCATGGGTCTCAAGTCTCCAGGATTAAGTGATTCTTCCTTCAGCTAAAGCATGCATGGGAAACCCACAGTATGGTGCACCATGTGACCGGAAAACGTTTTCAAATGCATCTCAGTTTTTGTCCCCTTTTACTCGGTTTCACAATTCCAGACCCTTTACTAACACTCTGCCCACTTGGAGAGTCAGTGCCTTTAACCTCCTGTTTGGCACAGTTTGCAATTTCTGCGCAAGATGAACAGAAATAGGGAGAACCAATGAGAGACTAGCTGTAGGTGTCTGCACGGGCAAATTTAACGCTCATTTCCCACCAGGAAGAGGAATTAAGCAAAAGCTCAGCATGCCCTGCCGGAACCAGATTAGGGCCTGAAGCAATCCAGCGGGTTTGCGGCCAGCTCACAAGATAGCGAGTTGAAGAAAGGAGCTGAGGGGCACTGTAACTCACAAACCTGCAGAGTTATAAATGACAGCTATCGTACAAAATATATTGAAGGAAGGCTGCGAAGAGAACATGTAAGCGGAGCAGAATTGCAGGAAAACGATTTCATGGGGTAGACGGGGATTGCATTTAAAGCATAGGAAAAGAGGCAGAACGTCGACAATCATGCTCTTGGCCAAAAAGGCCGTATGCGTTTTTTCCTGAATATATTCAGGAAAAAACGCATACACCCTTTTTGGCCAACCAAGCAAGCATGTTAAAGAAATCTGCACTACAATGAAGTCTCACTGCCCCCCGGTCAAAAGGGCCATCTGAAAAAAGTGTAAAATCCAGAAAGGCAGCACCGGCCATGGAGAACAGGGAGCCTTGTTATGCTGATGGGCGGGATATAAGTTGCCAACAGCCACTCTGGAGAAGTGTATGGTGTTTCCTGGAACACCTAGAAAACAAAGCAATGGAGCCTACGGCACTTCCACTTATGGTCCTATAGCTTAGGGAAATTAAAATCAAAAACACACAGCCACCCCAAAGTTTCGGACGGCCGTCTTTACAAGAACCTCGTCTACGGTACAAGTTAAATATCGCAGAATGTGAAAAATGGATAAAGAAGTTGTGGTACGTACGTACAATGGAATATCACTCAGCAATGAAATCTATGTCATCAGGCCCATTGCGGCATAATGAGTGGATTCAGGTATGATGATTGTAAGTGAAATAAGTCACACAGAAAATGAAACATCATAAGATATCACTAATACACGGAATGTCAACTTCGCTACACATGAACTGAATTACAAAACAGAACAGGGTCTCAGATTTAGAAAACCAACTTATGCTTGCTTAAGGGGAAAGTTGAATTGGGGTGCTGCATAAAACCAGAGATAGAAATTAGCGCAGATACATTTTCATAAGCCAAATATGTAATAGTTAAGACCTACCCCTTGCTCAATGAAATGGACTAAACACCACATATTCAACGCCTAGGAATACACCTGACTAGTAAGAATCTTCAAACCCATGGATTTATATGTCTCCAGAAGAGAATTAAGCCTGTGTACAGCGGCATGAATGCAGCAGAGAAAATCCGATAAATCCCATTATCAAAATGAATTACAAAAACAAAACACAAGGACAGTGAAATAGAGAGCAATTCTTAAATAATTCATTCAGGGCTTGTGATGCAACCTGGATTTACCACATCTATACCCAGAGCTGAGTGAGACATAAGGTTGGGCACTTCGGGCTGATAGCATTGGTGAGGTTCGATGAGCAAATGCAACCCTTTGAAGTCATTCTGCATGGTACTCATTCCATGGGTCCCAACTCTCCAGGTTTAAGGGATTCTTCCTTCAGCTAAAACATGCATGGGAAACCCACAGTATGGTGCACTGTGTGACCGGGAAACGTTTTCAAATGCATCTCAGTTTTCATCCCCTTTTACTCGGATTCACCATTCCAGACCCTATACGAACACTCTCCCCACTTGGAGAGTCAGTGCTTTAACCCCCTGTTTGGCACAGTTTGCAATTTCTGCACAAGATGAACAGGAATAGGGAGAACCAATGAGACACTAGCTGTAGGTGTCTGCACGGGCAAATTTAACGCTCATTTCCTGCCAGGAAGAGGAATTAACCTAAGGGTCAACATGCCGTGCTGGAACCAGATTAGGGCCTGAAGCAATCCAGCGGGTTTGCGGCCAGCTCACAAGATAGCGAGTTGAAGAAAGGAGCTCAGGGGCACTGTAACTCACAAACCTGCAGAGTTATAAATGACAGCTATCGTCCAAAAACATATTGAAGGAAGGCTGCGAAGAGAACTTGTAAGCGGGGCAGAATTGCAGGAAAACGATTTCAGGGGGTAGACGGGAATTGCATTTAAAGCATAGGAAAAGAGGCAGAACGTTGACAATGATGTTCTTGGCCAAAAAGGGCGTATGCGTTTCTCCTGAATATATTCAGGAAAAAACGCATACGCCCTTTTTGGCCAAGGAAGCAAGCATGTTAATGAAATCTGCACTACAATGAAGTCTCACTGCCCCCCGGTCAAAAGGGCCATCTGAAAAAAGTGTAAAATCCAGAAAGGCAGCACAACCCAAGGAGAACAGGGAGCCTTGTTATGCTGATGGGCGGGATGTAAATTGCCAACAGCCACTCTGGAGAAGTGTATGGTGTTTCCTGGAACACCTAAAAAACAAAGCAACGGAGCCTACGGCACTTCCACTTATGGTCCTATAGCTTAGGGAAATTAAAATCAAAAACACACAGCCACCCCAAAGTTTCAGACGGCTCTCTTTACAAGAACCTCGTCTACGGTACAAGTTAAATATCCCAGAATGTGAAAAATGGATAAAGAAGTTGTGGTACGTACGTACAATGGAATATCACTCAGCAATGAAATCTATGTCATCAGGCCCGTCGCGGCATAATGAGTGGATTCAGATATGATGATTCTAAGTGAAATAAGTCACACAGAAAATGAAACATCATAAGATATCACTAATACACGGAATGTAAACTTGGCTACACATGAACTGAATTACAAAACAGAACAGGGTCTCAAATTTTGAAAACCAACTTATGCTTGCTTAAGGGGAAAGGTGAATTGGGGTGCTGCATAAAACCAGAGATAGAAATTAGCACAGATACCTTTTCATAAGCCAAATATGTAATAGTTAAGACCTACCCCTTGCTCAACGAAATGGACTAAACACCACATATTCAACGCCTAGGAATACACCTGACTAGTAAGAATCTCCAAACCCATGGATTTATATGTCTCCAGAAGAGAATGAAGCGTGTGTACAGCGGCATGAAGGCAGCAGAGAAAATCCGATAAATCCCATTATCAAAATGAATAACAAAAAAACACAAGGACAGTGAAATAGAGAGCAATTCTTAAATAATTCATTCAGGGCTTCTGATGCAACCTGGATTTACCACATCTACATCCAGAGCTGAGTGAGACATAAGGTTCGGCACTTCGGGCTGATAGCATTGGTGAGGTTCGATGAACAAATGCAGACCCTTTGAAGTCATACTGCATGGTACCCATTCCATGGGTCCCAAATCTCCAGGTTTAAGTGGTTCTTCCTTCAGCTACAACATGCATGGGAAACCCACAGTAAGGTTCACCATGTGACCGGGAAACGTTTTCAAATGCATCTCAGTTTTCGTCCCCTTTTACTCGGGTTCACAATTCCAGGCCCTTTACTAACACTCTCCCCACTTGGAGAGTCAGTGCCTTTAACCTGCTGTTTGGCACAGTTTGCAATTTCTGTGCAAGATGAACAGGAATAGGGAGAACAAATGAGAGACTAGCTGTAGGTGTCTGAACGGGCAAATTTAACGTTCATTTCCAACCAGGAAGAGGAATTAACCAATGGCTCAGCATGCCGTGCCGGTACCAGATTAGGGCCTGAAGCAATCCTGCGGGTTTGCGGCCAGCTCATAAGAAAGCAATTTGAAGAAAGGAGTTCAGGGGCACTGTAATTCACAAACCTGCAGAGTTATAATTGACAGCTACAGTCCAAAAATATATTGAAGGAAGGCTGCGAAGAGGATTTGAAAGCGGGGCAGAATTGCAGGAAAACAATTTCAGGGGGTAGACTGGAATTGCATTTAAAGCATAGGAAAAGAGGCAGAACGTCGACAATGATGCACTTGGCTAAAAAGGGCGTATGCATTTTTTCCTAAATATATTCAGGAAAAAACGCATACACACTTTTTGGCCAACCAAGCAAGCATGTTAAAGAAATCTGCACTACAATGAAGTCTCACTGCACCCCGGTCAAAAGGGCCATCTGAAAAAAGTGTAAAATCCAGAAATGCAGCACAGGCCATGGAGAACAGGGAGCCTTGTTATACTGATGGGTGGGATGTAAATTGCCAACAGCCACTCTGGAGAAGTGTATGGTGTTTCCTGAAACACCTAAAAAACAAAGCAACGGAGCCTACAGCACTTCCACTTACGGTCCTATAGATTAGGGAAATTAAAATCAAAAACACACAGCCACCCCTAAATTTCAGACGGCTCTGTTTGCAAGAACCTCGTCTACGGTACAAGTTAAATATCCCAGAAAGCAAAAAATGGATAAAGGAGTTGTGGTACGTACGTACAATGGAATATCACTCACCAATGAAGTCTATGTCATCTGGCCCATCCTGGCATAATAAATGGATTCAGGTACGATGATTCTAAGTGAAATAAGTCACGCAGAAAATGAAACATCATAAGATATCACTAATACACGGAATGTAATCTTGGCTATACATGAACTGAATTACAAAACAGAACAGGGTCTCAAATTTAGAAAACCAACTTATGTTTACTTAAGGGGAAAGGTGAGTTGGGGTGCTGCATAAAACCAGAGATAGAAATTAGCACAGATACCATTCCATACTTCAAATATGTAATAGTCAAGACCTACACCTTGCTCAACGAAATGGGCTAAACACCCTATATTCAACGCCTAGGAATACACCTGACTAGTAAGAATCTTCAAACCCATGGATTTATATGTGTCCATAAGAGAATCAAGCGTGTGTACAGCTGCATGAAGGCAGCAGAGAAAATCCGATAAATCCTATTATCAAAATGAATTACAAAAACAAAACACAATGGCAGTGAAATAGAGAGCAATTCTTAAATAATTCATTCAGGGCTTGTGATGAAACCTGGATTTACCTCATCTAAACCCAGAGCTGAGTGAGACATAAGGTTGAACACTTCGGCCTGATAGCATTGGTGAGGTTCGATGAGCAAATGCAGACCATTTGAAGTCATACTGCATGGTACCCATTCCATGGGTCCCAACTCTCCAGGTTTAAGGGATTCTTCCTTCAGCTAAAACATGCATGGGAAACCCACAGTATGGTGCACAGTGTGACCGGGAAACGTTTTCAAATGCATCTCAGTTTTTGCCCCTTTTACTCGGGTTCACAATTCCAGACCCTTTACTAACACTCTCCCCACTTGGAGAGTCAGTGCCTTTAACCTCCTGTTTGGGACAGTTTGCAATTTCTGCGCAAGATGAACAGGAATAGGGAGAACCAATGAGACACTAGCTGTAGGTGTCTGCACGGGCAAATTTAATGCTCATTTCCCACCTGGAAGAGTAATTAACCAAAGGCTCAGCATGCCGTGCCGGAACCAGATTAGGGCCTGAAGCAATCCTGTGGGTTTGCGGCCAGCTCACAAGAAAGCGATTTGAAGAAAGGAGCTCAGGGGCACTGTAATTCACAAACCTGCAGAGTTATAAATGACAGCTATCGTCCAAAAATATATTGAAGGAAGGCTGCGAAGAGGACTTGAAAGCGGGGCAGAATTGCAGGAAAACGATTTCAGGGTGCAGACTGGAATTGCATTTATAGCATAGGAAAAGAGGCAGAACGTCGACAATGATGTACTTGGCCAAAAAGGGCGTATGCGTTTTTTCAGTAATATATTCAGGAAAAAACGCATACGCACTCTCTGGCCAACCAAGCAAGCATGTTAAAGAAATCTGCACTACAATGAAGTCTCACTGCCCCCCGGTCAAAAGGGCCATCTGAAAAAAGTGTAAAATCCAGAAAGGCAGCACAGGTCATGGAGAACAGGGAGCCTTGTTATGCTGATGGGTGGGATGTAAATTGCCAAGAGCCACTCTGGAGAAGTGTATGGTGTTTCCTGAAACACCTGAAAAACAAAGCAACAGAGCCTACGGCACTTCCACTTATGGTCCTATAACTTAGGGAAATTAAAATCAAAAACACACAGCCACCCCAATGTTTCAGACGGCTCTCTTCACAAGAACCTCGTTTACGGTACAAGTTAAATATCCCAGAAAGCGAAAAATGGATAAAGAAATTGTGGTACGTACGTACAATGGAATATCACTCACCAATGAAATCTATATCATCAGGCCCGTCGTGGCATAATGAGTGGATTCAGTTACAATGATTCTAAGTGAAATAAGTCACACAGAAAATGAAACATCATATCACTAATACACGGAATGTAATCTTGGCTACACATGAACTGAATTACAAAACAGAACAGGGTCTCAAATTTTGAAAAAAACTTATGTTTGCTTAAGGGGAAAGGTGGGTTGGGCTGCTGCATAAAACCAGAGATAGAAATTAGCACAGATACCATTTCATACGTCACATACGTAATAGTCAAGACCTACCCCTTGCTGAACGAAATGGGCTAAACACCCTCTATTCAACGCCTAGGAATACACCAGACTAGTAAGAATCTTCAAACCCATGGATTTATATGTCTCCATAAGAGAATCAAGCATGTGTACAGCTGCATGAAGGCAGCAGAGAAAATCCGATAAATCCTATTATCAAAATGAATTACAAAACCAAAACACAATGACAGTGAAATAGAGAGCAATTCTTAAATAATTCATTCAGGGCTTGTGATGCAACCTGGATTTACCTCATCTACACCCAGAGCTGAGTGAGACATAAGGTTGGACACTTCGGGCTGATAGCATTGGTGAGGTTCGATGAGCAAATGCAGACCATTTGAAGTCATACTGCATGGTACCCATTCCGTGGGTCCCAACTCTCCAGGTTTAAGCGATTCTTCCTTCAGCTAAAACATGCATGGGAAACCCACAGTATGGTGCACCGTGTGACCGGGAAACGTTTTGAAATGCATCTCAGTTTTCGTCCCCATTTAGTCGGGTTCACAATTCCAGACGCTTAACTAACACTCTCCCCACATGGAGAGCCAGTGCCTGTAACCTGCTGTTTGGCACAGTTCGCAATTTCTGCGCAAGATGAACAGGAATAGGGAGAACCAATGAGAGACTAGCTGTAGGTGTCTGCACGGGAAAATTTAATGCTCATGTCCCACCGGGAAGAGGAATTAACCAAAGGCTCAGCATGCCGTGCCGGAACCAGATTAGGGCCTGAAGCAATCCTGTGGGTTTGCGGCCAGCTCACAAGAAAGCGATTTGAAGAAAGGAGCTCAGGGGCACTGTAATTCACAAACCTGCAGAGTTATAAATGACAGCTATCGTCCAAAAATATATTGAAGGAAGGCTGCGAAGAGGACTTGAAAGCGGGACAGAATTGCAGGAAAACGATTTCAGGGGGTAGACTGGAGTTGCATTTAAAGCATAGGAATAGAGGTAGAACGTCGACAATGATGCACTTGGCCAAAAAGGGCATATGCGTTTTTTCCTGAATATATTCAGGAAAAAACGCATACGCACTTTTTGGCCAACCAAGCAAGCATGTGAAAGAAATCTGCACTATAATCAAGTCTCACTGCCCCCCGGTCAAAAGGGCCATCTGAAAAAAGTGTAAAATCCAGAAATGCAGCACAGGCCATGGAGAACAGGGAGCCTGGTTATGCTGATGGGTGGGATGTAAATTGCCAACAGCCACTCTGGAGAAGTGTATGGTGTTTCCTGAAACACCTAAAACACAAGCCAAAGGAGCCTACAGCACTTCCACATATGGTCCTATAGCTTAGGGAAATTAAAATCAAAAACACACAGCCACCCCTGAGTTTCAGACGGCTCTGTTTACAAGAACCTCGTCTACGGTACAAGTTAAATATCCCAGAATGCGAAAAATGGATAAAGAAGTTGTGGTACGTACGTACAATGGAATATCACTCACCAATGAAGTCTTTGTCATCTGGCCCGTCCTGGCATAATGAGTGGATTCAGGTATGATGATTCTAAGTGAAATAAGTCACACAGAAAATGAAACATCATAAGATGTCACTAATACACGGAATGTAATCTTGGCTACACATGAACTGAATTACAAAACAGAACAGGGTCTCAAATTAAGAAAACCAACTTATGTTTGCTTAAGGGGAAAGGTGAGTTGGGGGCCTGCATAAAACCAGAGATAGAAATTAGCACAGATACCATTCCTTACGTCAAATATGTAATAGTCAAGACCTACCCCTTGCTCAACCAAATGGGCTAAGCACCCTATATTCAACGCCTAGGAATACACCTGACTAGAAAGAATCTTCAAACCCATGGATTTATATGTCTCCATAAGAGAATCAAGCGTGTGTACAGCTGCATGAAGGCAGCAGAGACAATCCGATAAATCCCATTATTAAATGAATTATAAAAAGAAAACACAATGACAGTGAAATAGAGAGCAATTCTTAAATAATTCATTCAGGGCTTGTGATGAAACCTGGATTTACCTCATCTACACCCAGAGCTGAGTGAGACATAAGGTTGGACACTTCGGGCTGATAGCATTGGTGAGGTTCGATGAGCAAATGCAGACCATTTGAAGTCATACTGCATGGTACCCATTCCGTGGGTCCCAACTCTCCAGGTTTAAGCGATTCTTCCTTCAGCTAAAACATGCATGGGAAACCCACAGTATGGTGCACCGTGTGACCGGGAAACGTTTTCAAATGCATCTCAGTTTTCGTCCCCATTTAGTCGGGTTCACAATTCCAGACGCTTTACTAACACTCTCCCCACATGGAGAGCCAGTGCCTGTAACCTGCTGTTTGGCACAGTTTGCAATTTCTGCGCAATATGAACAGGAATAGGGAGAACCAATGAGAGCCTAGCTGTAGGTGTCTGCACGGGCAAATTTAACGCTCATTTCCAACCAGGAATAGGAATTAACCAAACGCTCAGCATGCCGTGCCGGAACCAGATTAGGGCCTGGATCAATCCTGAGGGTTTGTGGCCAGCTTACAAGAAAGCGATTTGAAGAAAGGAGCTCAGGGGCACTGTAATTCACACACCTGCAGATTTATAAATGACAGCTATCGTCCAATAATATATTGAAGGAAGGCTGCGAAGAGGACTTGAAAGCGGGGCAGAATTGCAGGAAAACGATTTCAGGGTGTAGACTGGAATTGCATTTAAAGCATAGGAAAAGAGGCAGAACGTCGACAATGATGCACTTGGCCAAAAAGGGCATATGCGTTTTTTCCGGAATATATTCAGGAAAAAACGCATACGCACTTTCTGGCCAACCAAGTAAGCATGTTAAACAAATCTGCACTACAATGAAGTCTCACTGCCCCCCGGTCAAAAGGGCCATTGAAAAAAGTGTAAAATCCAGAAAGGCAGTACAGGCCATGGAGAACAGGGAGCCTTGTTATGCTGATGGGTGGGATGTAAATTGCCAAGAGACACTCTGGAGAAGTGTATGGTGTTTCCTGAAACACCTAAAAAACAAAGCAAGAGAGCCTACGGCACTTCCACTTATGGTCCTATAGCTTAGGGATATTAAAACCAAAAACACACAGCCACCCCAAAGTTTCAGACGGCTCTCTTCACAAGAACCTCGTCTACGGTACAAGTTAAATATCCCAGAAAGCAAAAAATGGATAAAGAAATTGTGGTACGTACGTACAATGGAATATCACTCACCAATGAAATCTATATCATCAGGCCCGTCGTGGCATAATGAGTGGATTCAGGTACAATGATTCTAAGTGAAATAAGTCACACAGAAAATGAAACATCATATCACTAATACACGGAATGTAATCTTGGCTACACATGACCTGAATTACAAAACAGAACAGGGTCTCAAATTTAGAAAACCAACTTATGTTTGCGTAAGGGGAAAGGTGAATTGGGGTGCTGCATAAAACCAGAGTTAGAAATTAGCACAGATACCATTCCATATGTCAAATACGTAATAGTCAAGACGTACCACTTGCTCAACGAAATGGGCTAAACACCCTATATTCAACGCCTAGGAATACACCTGACTAGTAAGAATCTTCAAACCCATGGATTTATATGTCTCCATAAGAGAATCAAGCCTGTGTACAGCTGCATGAAGGCAGCAGAGAAAATCCGATAAATCCTATTATCAAAATGAATTACAAAAACAAAACACAATGACAGTGAAATAGAGAGCAATGCTTAAATAATTCATTCAGGGCTTGTGATGCAACCTGCATTTACCTCATCAAAACCCAGAGCTGAGTGAGACATAAGGTTGGACACTTCGGGCTGATAGCATTGGTGAGGTTCGATGAGCAAATGCAGACCATTTGAAGTCATACTGCATGGTACCCATTCCATGGGTCCTAACTCTCCAGGTTTAAGCGATTCTTCCTTCAGCTAAAGCATGCATGGGAAACCCACAGTATGGTGCACCGTGTGACTGGGAAACGTTTTCAAATGCATCTCAGTTTTTGTCCCCTTTTACTCGGGTTCACAATTCCAGACGCTTTACTAACACTATCCCCACTTGGAGAGTCAGTGCCTTTAACCTCCTGTTTGGCACAGTTTGCAATTTTTGCGCAAGATGAACAGGAATAAGGAGAACCAATGAGAGACTAGCTGTAGGTGTCTGCACGGGCAAATTTAACGCTCATTTCCAACCAGGAAGAGGAATTAACCAAAGGCTCAGCATGCCGTGCCGGAACCAGATTAGGGCCTGAAGCAATCCTGCGGGTTTGCGGCCAGCTCACAAGAAAGCGATTTGAAGAAAGGAGCTCAGGGGCACTGTAAGTCACAAACCTGCAGAGTTATAAATGACAGCTATCGTCCAAAACTATATTGAAGCAAGTCTGCGAAGAGGACTTGAAAGCGGGGCAGAATTTCAGGAAAACGATTTCAGGGGGTAGACTGGAATTGCACTTAAAGCATAGGAAAAGAGGCAGAACGTCAACAATGATGCCCTTGGACAAAAAGGGCGTATGCGTTTTTTCTGGAATATATTCAGGAAAAAACGCATACGCCCTTTTGGCAAACCAAGCAAGCATGTTAAAGAAATCTGAACTACAATGAAGTCTCACTGCCCCCCGGTCAAAAGGGCCATCTGAAAAAAGTGTAAAATCCAGAAATGCAGCACAGACCATGGAGAACAGGGAGCCTTGTTATGCTGATGGGTGGGATGTAAATTGCCAAGAGCCACTCTGAAGAAGTGTATGGTGTTTCCTGAAACACCTAAAAAACAAAGCAACGGAGCCTACGGCACTTCCACTTATGGTCCTATAGCTTAGGGAAATTAAAATCAAAAACACACAGCCACCCCAAAGTTTCAGACGGCTCTGTTTGCAAGAAACTCGTCTACGGTACAAGTTAAATATCCCAGAAAGCGAAAAATGGATAAAGAAGTTGTGGTACGTACGTACAATGGAATATCACTCACCAATGAAATCTATGTCATTTGGCCCATCGTGGCATAATGAGTGGATTCAGGTACGATGATTCTAAGTGAAATAAGTCACAAAGAAAGAGAAACATCATAAGATATCACTAATACACGGAATGTAAACTTGGCTACACATGAACTGAATTACAAAACAGAACAGGGTCTCAAATTTTGAAAACCAACTTATGTTTGCTTAAGGGGAAAGTTGAGTTGGGGTGCTGCATAAAACCAGAGATAGAAATTAGCACAGATACCATTCCATACGTCACATACGTAATAGTCAAGACCTGCCCCTTGCTCAACGAAATGGGCTAAACACCCTCTATTCAATGCCTAGGAATACACCAGACTAGTAAGAATCTTCAAACCCATGGATTTATATGTCTCCATAAGAGAATCAAGCGTGTGTACAGCTGCATGAAGGCAGCAGAGAAAATCCGATAAATCCTATTATCAAAATGAATTACAAAAACAAAACACAATGACAGTGAAATAGAGAGCAATTCTTAAATAATTCATTCAGGGCTTGTGATGCAACCTGCATTTACCTCATCTACACCCAGAGCTGTGTGAGACATAAGGTTGTACACTTCGGGCTGATAACATTGGTGAGGTTCGATGAGTAAATGCAGACCATTTGAAGTCATACTGCATGGTACCAATTCCAAGGGTCCCAAATCTCCAGGTTTAAGCGATTCTTCCTTCAGCTAAAACATGCATGGGAAACCCACATTATGGTGCACCATGTGACCGGGAAACGTTTTCAAATGCATCTCAGTTTTTGCCCCTTTTACTCGGGTTCACAATTCCAGAACCTTTACTAACACTCTCCCCACTTGGAGAGTCAGTGCCTTTAACCTCCTGTTTCTGACAGTTTGCAATTTCTGCGCAAGATGAATAGGAATAGGGAGAACCAATGAGAAACTAGCTGTAGGTGTCTGCACGGGCAAATTTAATGCTCATTTCCACCAGGAAGAGGAATTAACCAAAGACTCAGCATGCCGTGCCGGAACCAGATTTGGGCCTGAAGCAATCCTGCGGGTTTGCGGCCAGCTCACAAGAAAGCGATTTGAAGAAAGGAGCTCAGGGGCACTGTAATTCACAAACCTGCAGAGTTATAAATGACAGCTATCGTCCAAAATATATATTGAAGGAAGGCTGCGAAGAGGACTTGAACGCAGGGAAGAATTGCAGGAAAACGATTTCAGGGGGTACACTGGAATTGCATTGAAAGCATAGGAAAAGAGGCAGAACGTCGACAATGATGCACTTGGACAAAAAGGGCGTATGCGTTTTATCCTGAATATATTCAGGAAAAAACGCATACGCTCTTTTTGGCCAACCAAGCAAGCATGTTAAAGGAATCTGCACTACAATGAAGTCTCACTGCCCCCCGGTCAAAAGGGCCATCTGAAAAAAGTGTAAAATCCAGAAATGCAGCACAGGCCATGGAGAACAGGGAGCCTTGTTATGCTGATGGGTGGGATGTAAATTGCCAACAGCCTCTCTGGAGAAGTGTATGGTGTTTCCTGAAACACCTAAAAAACAAAGCAACGGAGCCTACGGCACTTCCACTTATGGTCCTATAGCTTAGGGAAATTAAAATCAAAAACACACAGCCACCCCAAAGTTTCAGACGGCTCTGTTTACAAGAACCTCGTCTACGGTACAAGTTAAATATCCCAGAAAGCGAAAAATGGAGAAAGAAGTTGTGGTACGTACGTACAATGGAATATCACTCACCAATGAAATCTATGTCATCTGGCCCGTCGTGGCATAATGAGTGGATTCAGGTACGATGATTCTAAGTGAAATAAGTCACACAGAAAATGAAACATCATAAGATATCACTAATACACGGAATATAATCTTGGCTACACATGAACTGAATTACAAATGAGAACAGGGTCTCAAATTTTGAAAACCAACTTATGTTTGCTTAAGGGGAAAGGTGAGTTGGGGTGCTGCATAAAACCAGAGATAGAAATTAGCACAGATACCATTCCACACGTCAAATATGTAATAGTCAAGACCTACCCCTTGCTCAACGAAATGGGCTAAACACCATATATTCAACGCCTAGGAATACAACTGACTAGTTTGAATCTTCAAACCCATGGATTTATATGTCTCCATAAGAGAATCAAGCGTGTGTACAGCTGCATGAAGGCAGCAGAGAAAATCCGATAAATCCTATTATCAAAATGAATTACAAAAACAAAACACAATGACAGTGAAATAGAGAGCAATTCTTAAATAATTCATTCAGGGCTTGTGATGCAACCTGGATTTACCTCATCAAAACCCAGAGCTGAGTGAGACATAAGGTTGGACACTTCGGGCTGATAGCATTGGTGAGGTTCGATGAGCAAATGCAGACCATTTGAAGTCATACTGCATGATACCCATTCCGTGGGTCCCAACTCTCCAGGTTTAAGCGATTCTTACTTCAGCTAAAACATGCATGGGAAACCCACAGTATGGTGCACCGTGTGACCGGGAAACGTTTTCAAATGCATCTCAGTTTTCGTCCCCTTTTACTCGGGTTCACAATTCCAGACCCTTTACTAACACTCTCCCCACTTGGAGAGACAGTGCCTTTAACCTGCTGTTTGGCACAGTTTGCAATTTCTGCTTAAGATGAACAGTAATAAGGAGAACCAATGAGAGACTAGATGTAGGTGTCTGCACGGGCAAATTTAATACTCATTTCCCACCAGGAAGAGGAATTAACCAAAGGCTCAGCATGCCGTGCCGGAAACAG
This sequence comes from Delphinapterus leucas, assembly GCF_059928025.1. NCBI lineage: Eukaryota > Metazoa > Chordata > Mammalia > Artiodactyla > Monodontidae > Delphinapterus > Delphinapterus leucas. Next base: position 4,030,472 of record NW_028322247.1, on the reverse strand, counting down.
ATTAGGGCCTGAAGCAATCCTGCGGGTTTGCGGCCAGCTCACAAGAAAGCGATTTGAAGAAAGGAGCTCAGGGGCACTGTAATTCACAAACCTGCAGAGTTATAAATGACAGCTATCGTCCAAAACTATATTGAAGCAAGGCTGCGAAGAGGACTTGAAAGCGGGGCAGAATTGCAGGAAAACGATTTCAGGGGGTAGACTGGAATTGCACTTAAAGCATAGGAAAAGAGGCAGAACGTCAACAATGATGCACTTGGACAAAAAGGGCGTATGCGTTTTTTACGGAATATATTAAGGAAAAAACGCATACGCCCTTTTGGCAAACCAAGCAAGCATGTTAAAGAAATCTGCACTACAATGAAGTCTCACTGCCCCCCGGTCAAAAGGGCCATCTGAAAAAAGTGTAAAATCCAGAAATGCAGCACAGACCATGGAGAACAGGGAGCCTTGTTATGCTGATGGGTGGGATATAAATTGCCAAGAGCCACTCTGAAGAAGTGTATGGTGTTTCCTGAAACACCTAAAAAACAAAGCAACGGAGCCTACGGCACTTCCACTTATGGTCCTGTAGCTTAGGGAAATTAAAATCAAAAACACACAGCCACCCCAAAGTTTCAGACGGCTCTGTTTGCAAGAAACTCGTCTACGGTACAAGTTAAATATCCCAGAAAGCGAAAAATGGATAAAGAAGTTGTGGTACGTACGTACAATGGAATATCACTCACCAATGAAATCTATGTCATTTGGCCCGTCGTGGCATAATGAGTGGATTCAGGTACGATGATTCTAAGTGAAATAAGTCACACAGAAAATGAAACATCATAAGATATCACTAATACACGGAATATAAACTTGGCTACACATGAACTGAATTACAAAACAGAACAGGGACTCAAATTTTGAAAACCAACTTATGTTTGCTTAAGGGGAAAGGTGAGTTGGGGTGCTGCATAAAACCAGAGATAGAAATTAGCACAGATACCATTCCACACGTCAAATATGTAATAGTCAAGACCTACCCCTTGCTCAACGAAATGGGCTAAACACCATATATTCAACGCCTAGGAATACACCTGACTAGTTTGAATCTTCAAACCCATGGATTTATATGTCTCCATAAGAGAATCAAGCGTGTGTACAGCTGCATGAAGGCAGCAGAGAAAATCCGATAAATCCTATTATCAAAATGAATTACAAAAACAAAACACAATGACAGTGAAATAGAGAGCAATTCTTAAATAATTCATTCAGGGCTTGTGATGCAACCTGGATTTACCTCATCAAAACCCAGAGCTGAGTGAGACATAAGGTTGGACACTTCGGGCTGATAGCATTGGTGAGGTTCGATGAGCAAATGCAGACCATTTGAAGTCATACTGCATGATACCCATTCCGTGGGTCCCAACTCTCCAGGTTTAAGCGATTCTTACTTCAGCTAAAACATGCATGGGAAACCCACAGTATGGTGCACCGTGTGACCAGGAAACGTTTTCAAATGCATCTCAGTTTTCGTCCCCTTTTACTCGGGTTCACAATTCCAGACCCTTTACTAACACTCTCCCCACTTGGAGAGACAGTGCCTTTAACCTGCTGTTTGGCACAGTTTGCAATTTCTGCTTAAGATGAAAAGTAATAAGGAGAACCAATGAGAGACTAGATGTAGGTGTCTGCACGGGCAAATTTAATACTCATTTCCCACCAGGAAGAGGAATTAACCAAAGGCTCAGCATGCCGTGCCGGAAACAGATTAGGGCCTGAAGCAATCCTGCGGGTTTGCGGCCAGCTCACAAGAAAGCGATTTGAAGAAAGGAGCTCAGGGGCACTGTAATTCACAAACCTGCAGAGTTATAAATGACAGCTATCGTCCAAAAATATATTGAAGGAAGGCCTGCGAAGAGGACTTGAAAGCGGGGCAGAATTGCAGGAAAACGATTTCAGGGGGTAGACTGGAATTGCACTTAAAGCATAGGAAAAGAGGCAGAACGTCAACAATGATGCACTTGGACAAAAAGGGCGTATGCGTTTTTTCTGGAATATATTCAGGAAAAAACGCATACGCCCTTTTGGCAAACCAAGCAAGCATGTTAAAGAAATCTGCACTACAATGAAGTCTCACTGCCCCCCGGTCAAAAGGGCCCTCTGAAAAAAGTGTAAAATCCAGAAATGCAGCACAGACCATGGAGAACAGGGAGCCTTGTTATGCTGATGGGTGGGATGTAAATTGCCAAGAGCCACTCTGAAGAAGTGTATGGTGTTTCCTGAAACACCTAAAAAACAAAGCAACGGAGCCTACGGCACTTCCACTTATGGTCCTATAGCTTAGGGAAATTAAAATCAAAAACACACAGCCACCCCAAAGTTTCAGACGGCTCTGTTTGCAAGAAACTCGTCTACGGTACAAGTTAAATATCCCAGAAAGCGAAAAATGGATAAAGAAGTTGTGGTACGTACGTACAATGGAATATCACTCACCAATGAAATCTATGTCATCTGGCCCGTCGTGGCATAATGAGTGGATTCAGGTACGATGATTCTAAGTGAAATAACTCACACAGAAAGAGAAACATCATAAGATATCACTAATACACGGAATGTAATCTTGGCTACACATGAACTGAATTACAAATGAGAACAGGGTCTCAAATTTAGAAAACCAACTTATGTTTGCTTAAGGGGAAAGGTGAGTTGGGGTGCTGCATAAAACCAGAGATAGAAATTAGCACACATACCATTCCATACGTCAAATACGTAATAGTCAAGACCTACCCCTTGCTCAACGAAATGGGCTAAACACCCTATATTCAATGCCTAGGAATACACCTGACTAGTAAGAATCTTCAAACCCATGGATTTATATGTCTCCATAAGAGAATCAAGCGTGTGTACAGCTGCATGAAGGCAGCAGAGAAAATCCGATAAATCCTATTATCAAAATGAATTACAAAAACAAAACACAATGACAGTGAAATAGAGAGCAATTCTTAAATAATTCATTCAGGGCTTGTGATGCAACCTGCATTTACCTCATCTACACCCAGAGCTGTGTGAGACATAAGGTTGTACACTTCGGGCTGATAGCATTGGTGAGGTTCGATGAGCAAATGCAGACCATTTGAAGTCATACTGCATGGTACCAATTCCAAGGGTCCCAAATCTCCAGGTTTAAGCGATTCTTCCTTCAGCTAAAACATGCATGGGAAACCCACAGTATGGTACACCGTGTGACCGGGAAACGTTTTCAAATGCATCTCAGTTTTCGTCCCCTTTTACTCGGGTTCACAATTCCAGACCCTTTACTAACACTCTCCCCACTTGGAGAGTCAGTGCCTTTAACCTGCTGTTTGGCACAGTTTGCAAATTCTGCGCAAGATGAACAGGAATAGGGAGAACCAATGAGAGACTAGCTGTAGGTGTCTGCACGGGCAAATTTAACGCTCATTTCCAACCAGGAAGAGGAATTAACCAAAGGCTCAGCATGCCGTGCCGGAAACAGATTAGGGCCTGAAGCAATCCTGCGGGTTTGCGGCCAGCTCACAAGAAAGCGATTTGAAGAAAGGAGCTCAGGGGCACTGTAATTCACAAACCTGCAGAGTTATAAATGACAGCTATCGTCCAAAAATATATTGAAGCAAGGCTGCGAAGAGGACTTGAAAGCGGGGCAGAATTGCAGGAAAACGATTTCAGGGGGTAGACTGGAATTGCACTTAAAGCATAGGAAAAGAGGCAGAACGTCAACAATGATGCACTTGGACAAAAAGGGCGTATGCGTTTTTTCCGGAATATATTCAGGAAAAAACGCATACGCCCTTTTGGCAAACCAAGCAAGCATGTTAAAGAAATCTGCACTACAATGAAGTCTCACTGCCCCCCGGTCAAAAGGGCCATCTGAAAAAAGTGTAAAATCCAGAAATGCAGCACAGACCATGGAGAACAGGGAGCCTTGTTATGCTGATGGGTGGGATGTAAATTTCCAAGAGCCACTCTGAAGAAGTGTATGGTGTTTCCTGAAACACCTAAAAAACAAAGCAACGGAGCCTACGGCACTTCCACTTATGGTCCTGTAGCTTAGGGAAATTAAAATCAAAAACACACAGCCACCCCAAAGTTTCAGACGGCTCTGTTTGCAAGAAACTCGTCTACGGTACAAGTTAAATATCCCAGAAAGCGAAAAATGGATAAAGAAGTTGTGGTACGTACGTACAATGGAATATCACTCACCAATGAAATCTATGTCATTTGGCCCGTCGTGGCATAATGAGTGGATTCAGGTACGATGATTCTAAGTGAAATAAGTCACACAGAAAATGAAACATCATAAGATATCACTAATACACGGAATATAAACTTGGCTACACATGAACTGAATTACAAAACAGAACAGGGACTCAAATTTTGAAAACCAACTTATGTTTGCTTAAGGGGAAAGGTGAGTTGGGGTGCTGCATAAAACCAGAGATAGAAATTAGCACAGATACCATTCCACACGTCAAATATGTAATAGTCAAGACCTACCCCTTGCTCAACGAAATGGGCTAAACACCATATATTCAACGCCTAGGAATACACCTGACTAGTTTGAATCTTCAAACCCATGGATTTATATGTCTCCATAAGAGAATCAAGCGTGTGTACAGCTGCATGAAGGCAGCAGAGAAAATCCGATAAATCCTATTATCAAAATGAATTACAAAAACAAAACACAATGACAGTGAAATAGAGAGCAATTCTTAAATAATTCATTCAGGGCTTGTGATGCAACCTGGATTTACCTCATCAAAACCCAGAGCTGAGTGAGACATAAGGTTGGACACTTCGGGCTGATAGCATTGGTGAGGTTCGATGAGCAAATGCAGACCATTTGAAGTCATACTGCATGATACCCATTCCGTGGGTCCCAACTCTCCAGGTTTAAGCGATTCTTACTTCAGCTAAAACATGCATGGGAAACCCACAGTATGGTGCACCGTGTGACCGGGAAACGTTTTCAAATGCATCTCAGTTTTCGTCCCCTTTTACTCGGGTTCACAATTCCAGACCCTTTACTAACACTCTCCCCACTTGGAGAGACAGTGCCTTTAACCTGCTGTTTGGCACAGTTTGCAATTTCTGCTTAAGATGAACAGTAATAAGGAGAACCAATGAGAGACTAGATGTAGGTGTCTGCACGGGCAAATTTAATACTCATTTCCCACCAGGAAGAGGAATTAACCAAAGGCTCAGCATGCCGTGCCGGAAACAGATTAGGGCCTGAAGCAATCCTGCGGGTTTGCGGCCAGCTCACAAGAAAGCGATTTGAAGAAAGGAGCTCAGGGGCACTGTAATTCACAAACCTGCAGAGTTATAAATGACAGCTATCGTCCAAAAATATATTGAAGGAAGGCCTGCGAAGAGGACTTGAAAGCGGGGCAGAATTGCAGGAAAACGATTTCAGGGGGTAGACTGGAATTGCACTTAAAGCATAGGAAAAGAGGCAGAACGTCAACAATGATGCACTTGGACAAAAAGGGCGTATGCGTTTTTTCTGGAATATATTCAGGAAAAAACGCATACGCCCTTTTGGCAAACCAAGCAAGCATGTTAAAGAAATCTGCACTACAATGAAGTCTCACTGCCCCCCGGTCAAAAGGGCCCTCTGAAAAAAGTGTAAAATCCAGAAATGCAGCACAGACCATGGAGAACAGGGAGCCTTGTTATGCTGATGGGTGGGATGTAAATTGCCAAGAGCCACTCTGAAGAAGTGTATGGTGTTTCCTGAAACACCTAAAAAACAAAGCAACGGAGCCTACGGCACTTCCACTTATGGTCCTATAGCTTAGGGAAATTAAAATCAAAAACACACAGCCACCCCAAAGTTTCAGACGGCTCTGTTTGCAAGAAACTCGTCTACGGTACAAGTTAAATATCCCAGAAAGCGAAAAATGGATAAAGAAGTTGTGGTATGTACGTACAATGGAATATCACTCACCAATGAAATCTATGTCATCTGGCCCGTCGTGGCATAATGAGTGGATTCAGGTACGATGATTCTAAGTGAAATAAGTCACACAGAAAATGAAACATCATAAGATATCACTAATACACGGAATGTAATCTTGGCTACACATGAACTGAATTACAAATGAGAACAGGGTCTCAAATTTAGAAAACCAACTTATGTTTGCTTAAGGGGAAAGGTGAGTTGGGGTGCTGCATAAAACCAGAGATAGAAATTAGCACACATACCATTCCATACGTCAAATACGTAATAGTCAAGACCTACCCCTTGCTCAACGAAATGGGCTAAACACCCTATATTCAATGCCTAGGAATACACCTGACTAGTAAGAATCTTCAAACCCATGGATTTATATGTCTCCATAAGAGAATCAAGCGTGTGTACAGCTGCATGAAGGCAGCAGAGAAAATCCGATAAATCCTATTATCAAAATGAATTACCAAAACAAAACACAATGGCAGTGAAATAGAGAGCAATTCTTAAATAATTCATTCAGGGCTTGTGATGCAACCTGGATTTACTTCATCTAAACCCAGAGCTGAGTGAGACATAAGGTTGGACACTTCGGGCTGATAGCATTGGTGAGGTTCGATGAGCAAATGCAGACCATTTGAAGTCATACTGCATGGTACCCATTCCATGGGTCCCAACTCTCCAGGTTAAGCGATTCTTCCTTCAGCTAAAACATGCATGGGAAACCCACATTATGGTGCACCGTGTGACCGGGAAACGTTTTCAAATGCATCTCAGTTTTTGCCCCTTTTACTCGGGTTCACAATTCCAGAACCTTTACTAACACTCTCCCCACTTGGAGAGTCAGTGCCTTTAACCTCCTGTTTGCGACAGTTTGCAATTTCTGCGCAAGATGAATAGGAATAGGGAGAACCAATGAGAAACTAGCTGTAGGTGTCTGCACGGGCAAATTTAATGCTCATTTCCACCAGGAAGAGGAATTAACCAAAGACTCAGCATGCCGTGCCGGAACCAGATTTGGGCCTGAAGCAATCCTGCGGGTTTGCGGCCAGCTCACAAGAAAGCGATTTGAAGAAAGGAGCTCAGGGGCACTGTAATTCACAAACCTGCAGAGTTATAAATGACAGCTATCGTCCAAAATATATATTGAAGGAAGGCTGCGAAGAGGACTTGAACGCAGGGAAGAATTGCAGGAAAACGATTTCAGGGGGTACACTGGAATTGCATTGAAAGCATAGGAAAAGAGGCAGAACGTCGACAATGATGCACTTGGCCAAAAAGGGCGTATGCGTTTTATCCTGAATATATTCAGGAAAAAACGCATACACTCTTTTTGGCCAACCAAGCAAGCATGTTAAAGGAATCTGCACTACAATGAAGTCTCACTGCCCCCCGGTCAAAAGGGCCATCTGAAAAAAGTGTAAAATCCAGAAATGCAGCACAGGCCATGGAGAACAGGGAGCCTTGTTATGCTGATGGGTGGGATGTAAATTGCCAACAGCCTCTCTGGAGAAGTGTATGGTGTTTCCTGAAACAACTAAAAAACAAAGCAACGGAGCCTACGGCACTTCCACTTATGGTCCTATAGCTTAGGGAAATTAAAATCAAAAACACACAGCCACCCCAAAGTTTCAGACGGCTCTGTTTACAAGAACCTCGTCTACGGTACAAGTTAAATATCCCAGAAAGCGAAAAATGGAGAAAGAAGTTGTGGTACGTACGTACAATGGAATATCACTCACCAATGAAATCTATGTCATCTGGCCCGTCGTGGCATAATGAGTGGATTCAGGTACGATGATTCTAAGTGAAATAAGTCACACAGAAAATGAAACATCATAAGATGTCACTAATACACGGAATATAATCTTGGCTACACATGAACTGAATTACAAATGAGAACAGGGTCTCAAATTTTGAAAACCAACTTATGTTTGCTTAAGGGGAAAGGTGAGTTGGGGTGCTGCATAAAACCAGAGATAGAAATTAGCACAGATACCATTCCATACGTCACATACGTAATAGTCAAGACCTACCCCTTGCTGAACGAAATGGGCTAAACATCCTCTATTCAATGCCTAGGAATACACCAGACTAGTTAGAATCTTCAAACCCATGGATTTATATGTCTCCATAAGAGAATCAAGCGTGTGTACAGCTGCATGAAGGCAGCAGAGAAAATCCGATAAATCCTATTATCAAAATGAATTACAAAAACAAAACACAATGACAGTGAAATAGAGAGCAATTCTTAAATAATTCATTCAGGGCTTGTGATGCAACCTGCATTTACCTCATCTACACCCAGAGCTGTGTGAGACATAAGGTTGTACACTTCGGGCTGATAACATTGGTGAGGTTCGATGAGCAAATGCAGACCATTTGAAGTCATACTGCATGGTACCAATTCCAAGGGTCCCAAATCTCCAGGTTTAAGCGATTCTTCCTTCAGCTAAAACATGCATGGGAAACCCACAGTATGGTACACCGTGTGACCGGGAAACGTTTTCAAATGCATCTCAGTTTTCGTACCCTTTTACTCGGGTTCACAATTCCAGACCCTTTACTAACACTCTCCCCACTTGGAGAGTCAGTGCCTTTAACCTGCTGTTTGGCACAGTTTGCAAATTCTGCGCAAGATGAACAGGAATAGGGAGAACCAATGAGAGACTAGCTGTAGGTGTCTGCACGGGCAAATTTAACGCTCATTTCCAACCAGGAAGAGGAATTAACCAAAGGCTCAGCATGCCGTGCCGGAACCAGATTAGGGCCTGAAGCAATCCTGCGGGTTTGCGGCCAGCTCACAAGAAAGCGATTTGAAGAAAGGAGCTCAGGGGCACTGTAATTCACAAACCTGCAGAGTTATAAATGACAGCTATCGTCCAAAACTATATTGAAGCAAGGCTGCGAAGAGGACTTGAAAGCGGGGCAGAATTGCAGGAAAACGATTTCAGGGGGTAGACTGGAATTGCACTTAAAGCATAGGAAAAGAGGCAGAACGTCAACAATGATGCACTTGGACAAAAAGGGCGTATGCGTTTTTTCCGGAATATATTCAGGAAAAAACGCATAAGCCCTTTTGGCAAACCAAGCAAGCATGTTAAAGAAATCTGCACTACAATGAAGTCTCACTGCCCCCCGGTCAAAAGGGCCATCTGAAAAAAGTGTAAAATCCAGAAATGCAGCACAGACCATGGAGAACAGGGAGCCTTGTTATGCTGATGGGTGGGATGTAAATTGCCAAGAGCCACTCTGAAGAAGTGTATGGTGTTTCCTGAAACACCTAAAAAACAAAGCAACGGAGCCTACGGCACTTCCACTTATGGTCCTGTAGCTTAGGGAAATTAAAATCAAAAACACACAGCCACCCCAAAGTTTCAGACGGCTCTGTTTGCAAGAAACTCGTCTACGGTACAAGTTAAATATCCCAGAAAGCGAAAAATGGATAAAGAAGTTGTGGTACGTACGTACAATGGAATATCACTCACCAATGAAATCTATGTCATTTGGCCCGTCGTGGCATAATGAGTGGATTCAGGTACGATGATTCTAAGTGAAATAAGTCACACAGAAAATGAAACATCATAAGATATCACTAATACACGGAATATAAACTTGGCTACACATGAACTGAATTACAAAACAGAACAGGGACTCAAATTTTGAAAACCAACTTATGTTTGCTTAAGGGGAAAGGTGAGTTGGGGTGCTGCATAAAACCAGAGATAGAAATTAGCACAGATACCATTCCACACGTCAAATATGTAATAGTCAAGACCTACCCCTTGCTCAACGAAATGGGCTAAACACCATATATTCAACGCCTAGGAATACACCTGACTAGTTTGAATCTTCAAACCCATGGATTTATATGTCTCCATAAGAGAATCAAGCGTGTGTACAGCTGCATGAAGGCAGCAGAGAAAATCCGATAAATCCTATTATCAAAATGAATTACAAAAACAAAACACAATGACAGTGAAATAGAGAGCAATTCTTAAATAATTCATTCAGGGCTTGTGATGCAACCTGGATTTACCTCATCAAAACCCAGAGCTGAGTGAGACATAAGGTTGGACACTTCGGGCTGATAGCATTGGTGAGGTTCGATGAGCAAATGCAGACCATTTGAAGTCATACTGCATGATACCCATTCCGTGGGTCCCAACTCTCCAGGTTTAAGCGATTCTTACTTCAGCTAAAACATGCATGGGAAACCCACAGTATGGTGCACCGTGTGACCGGGAAACGTTTTCAAATGCATCTCAGTTTTCGTCCCCTTTTACTCGGGTTCACAATTCCAGACCCTTTACTAACACTCTCCCCACTTGGAGAGACAGTGCCTTTAACCTGCTGTTTGGCACAGTTTGCAATTTCTGCTTAAGATGAACAGTAATAAGGAGAACCAATGAGAGACTAGATGTAGGTGTCTGCACGGGCAAATTTAATACTCATTTCCCACCAGGAAGAGGAATTAACCAAAGGCTCAGCATGCCGTGCCGGAAACAGATTAGGGCCTGAAGCAATCCTGCGGGTTTGCGGCCAGCTCACAAGAAAGCGATTTGAAGAAAGGAGCTCAGGGGCACTGTAATTCACAAACCTGCAGAGTTATAAATGACAGCTATCGTCCAAAAATATATTGAAGGAAGGCCTGCGAAGAGGACTTGAAAGCGGGGCAGAATTGCAGGAAAACGATTTCAGGGGGTAGACTGGAATTGCACTTAAAGCATAGGAAAAGAGGCAGAACGTCAACAATGATGCACTTGGACAAAAAGGGCGTATGCGTTTTTTCTGGAATATATTCAGGAAAAAACGCATACGCCCTTTTGGCAAACCAAGCAAGCATGTTAAAGAAATCTGCACTACAATGAAGTCTCACTGCCCCCCGGTCAAAAGGGCCCTCTGAAAAAAGTGTAAAATCCAGAAATGCAGCACAGACCATGGAGAACAGGGAGCCTTGTTATGCTGATGGGTGGGATGTAAATTGCCAAGAGCCACTCTGAAGAAGTGTATGGTGTTTCCTGAAACACCTAAAAAACAAAGCAACGGAGCCTACGGCACTTCCACTTATGGTCCTATAGCTTAGGGAAATTAAAATCAAAAACACACAGCCACCCCAAAGTTTCAGACGGCTCTGTTTGCAAGAAACTCGTCTACGGTACAAGTTAAATATCCCAGAAAGCGAAAAATGGATAAAGAAGTTGTGGTACGTACGTACAATGGAATATCACTCACCAATGAAATCTATGTCATCTGGCCCGTCGTGGCATAATGAGTGGATTCAGGTACGATGATTCTAAGTGAAATAAGTCACACAGAAAGAGAAACATCATAAGATATCACTAATACACGGAATGTAATCTTGGCTACACATGAACTGAATTACAAATGAGAACAGGGTCTCAAATTTAGAAAACCAACTTATGTTTGCTTAAGGGGAAAGGTGAGTTGGGGTGCTGCATAAAACCAGAGATAGAAATTAGCACACATACCATTCCATACGTCAAATACGTAATAGTCAAGACCTACCCCTTGCTCAACAAAATGGGCTAAACACCCTATATTCAATGCCTAGGAATACACCTGACTAGTAAGAATCTTCAAACCCATGGATTTATATGTCTCCATAAGAGAATCAAGCGTGTGTACAGCTGCATGAAGGCAGCAGAGAAAATCCGATAAATCCTATTATCAAAATGAATTACAAAAACAAAACACAATGACAGTGAAATAGAGAGCAATTCTTAAATAATTCATTCAGGGCTTGTGATGCAACCTGCATTTACCTCATCTACACCCAGAGCTGTGTGAGACATAAGGTTGTACACTTCGGGCTGATAGCATTGGTGAGGTTCGATGAGCAAATGCAGACCATTTGAAGTCATACTGCATGGTACCAATTCCAAGGGTCCCAAATCTCCAGGTTTAAGCGATTCTTCCTTCAGCTAAAACATGCATGGGAAACCCACAGTATGGTACACCGTGTGACCGGGAAACGTTTTCAAATGCATCTCAGTTTTCGTCCCCTTTTACTCGGGTTCACAATTCCAGACCCTTTACTAACACTATCCCCACTTGGAGAGTCAGTGCCTTTAACCTGCTGTTTGGCACAGTTTGCAAATTCTGCGCAAGATGAACAGGAATAGGGAGAACCAATGAGAGACTAGCTGTAGGTGTCTGCACGGGCAAATTTAACGCTCATTTCCAACCAGGAAGAGGAATTAACCAAAGGCTCAGCATGCCGTGCCGGAACCAGATTAGGGCCTGAAGCAATCCTGCGGGTTTGCGGCCAGCTCACAAGAAAGCGATTTGAAGAAAGGAGCTCAGGGGCACTGTAATTCACAAAACTGCAGAGTTATAAATGACAGCTATCGTCCAAAAATATATTGAAGCAAGGCTGCGAAGAGGACTTGAAAGCGGGGCAGAATTGCAGGAAAACGATTTCAGGGGGTAGACTGGAATTGCACTTAAAGCATAGGAAAAGAGGCAGAACGTCAACAATGATGCACTTGGACAAAAAGGGCGTATGCGTTTTTTCCGGAATATATTCAGGAAAAAACGCATACGCCCTTTTGGCAAACCAAGCAAGCATGTTAAAGAAATCTGCACTACAATGAAGTCTCACTGCCCCCCGGTCAAAAGGGCCATCTGAAAAAAGTGTAAAATCCAGAAATGCAGCACAGACCATGGAGAACAGGGAGCCTTGTTATGCTGATGGGTGGGATGTAAATTGCCAAGAGCCACTCTGAAGAAGTGTATGGTGTTTCCTGAAACACCTATAAAACAAAGCAACGGAGCCTACGGCACTTCCACTTATGGTCCTGTAGCTTAGGGAAATTAAAATCAAAAACACACAGCCACCCCAAAGTTTCAGACGGCTCTGTTTGCAAGAAACTCGTCTACGGTACAAGTTAAATATCCCAGAAAGCGAAAAATGGATAAAGAAGTTGTGGTACGTACGTACAATGGAATATCACTCACCAATGAAATCTATGTCATTTGGCCCGTCGTGGCATAATGAGTGGATTCAGGTACGATGATTCTAAGTGAAATAAGTCACACAGAAAATGAAACATCATAAGATATCACTAATACACGGAATATAAACTTGGCTACACATGAACTGAATTACAAAACAGAACAGGGACTCAAATTTTGAAAACCAACTTATGTTTGCTTAAGGGGAAAGGTGAGTTGGGGTGCTGCATAAAACCAGAGATAGAAATTAGCACAGATACCATTCCACACGTCAAATATGTAATAGTCAAGACCTACCCCTTGCTCAACGAAATGGGCTAAACACCATATATTCAACGCCTAGGAATACACCTGACTAGTTTGAATCTTCAAACCCATGGATTTATATGTCTCCATAAGAGAATCAAGCGTGTGTACAGCTGCATGAAGGCAGCAGAGAAAATCCGATAAATCCTATTATCAAAATGAATTACAAAAACAAAACACAATGACAGTGAAATAGAGAGCAATTCTTAAATAATTCATTCAGGGCTTGTGATGCAACCTGGATTTACCTCATCAAAACCCAGAGCTGAGTGAGACATAAGGTTGGACACTTCGGGCTGATAGCATTGGTGAGGTTCGATGAGCAAATGCAGACCATTTGAAGTCATACTGCATGATACCCATTCCGTGGGTCCCAACTCTCCAGGTTTAAGCGATTCTTACTTCAGCTAAAACATGCATGGGAAACCCACAGTATGGTGCACCGTGTGACCGGGAAACGTTTTCAAATGCATCTCAGTTTTCGTCCCCTTTTACTCGGGTTCACAATTCCAGACCCTTTACTAACACTCTCCCCACTTGGAGAGACAGTGCCTTTAACCTGCTGTTTGGCACAGTTTGCAATTTCTGCTTAAGATGAACAGTAATAAGGAGAACCAATGAGAGACTAGATGTAGGTGTCTGCACGGGCAAATTTAATACTCATTTCCCACCAGGAAGAGGAATTAACCAAAGGCTCAGCATGCCGTGCCGGAAACAGATTAGGGCCTGAAGCAATCCTGCGGGTTTGCGGCCAGCTCACAAGAAAGCGATTTGAAGAAAGGAGCTCAGGGGCACTGTAATTCACAAACCTGCAGAGTTATAAATGACAGCTATCGTCCAAAAATATATTGAAGGAAGGCCTGCGAAGAGGACTTGAAAGCGGGGCAGAATTGCAGGAAAACGATTTCAGGGGGTAGACTGGAATTGCACTTAAAGCATAGGAAAAGAGGCAGAACGTCAACAATGATGCACTTGGACAAAAAGGGCGTATGCGTTTTTTCTGGAATATATTCAGGAAAAAACGCATACGCCCTTTTGGCAAACCAAGCAAGCATGTTAAAGAAATCTGCACTACAATGAAGTCTCACTGCCCCCCGGTCAAAAGGGCCCTCTGAAAAAAGTGTAAAATCCAGAAATGCAGCACAGACCATGGAGAACAGGGAGCCTTGTTATGCTGATGGGTGGGATGTAAATTGCCAAGAGCCACTCTGAAGAAGTGTATGGTGTTTCCTGAAACACCTAAAAAACAAAGCAACGGAGCCTACGGCACTTCCACTTATGGTCCTATAGCTTAGGGAAATTAAAATCAAAAACACACAGCCACCCCAAAGTTTCAGACGGCTCTGTTTGCAAGAAACTCGTCTACGGTACAAGTTAAATATCCCAGAAAGCGAAAAATGGATAAAGAAGTTGTGGTACGTACGTACAATGGAATATCACTCACCAATGAAATCTATGTCATTTGGCCCGTCGTGGCATAATGAGTGGATTCAGGTACGATGATTCTAAGTGAAATAAGTCACACAGAAAATGAAACATCATAAGATATCACTAATACACGGAATATAAACTTGGCTACACATGAACTGAATTACAAAACAGAACAGGGACTCAAATTTTGAAAACCAACTTATGTTTGCTTAAGGGGAAAGGTGAGTTGGGGTGCTGCATAAAACCAGAGATAGAAATTAGCACAGATACCATTCCACACGTCAAATATGTAATAGTCAAGACCTACCCCTTGCTCAACGAAATGGGCTAAACACCATATATTCAACGCCTAGGAATACACCTGACTAGTTTGAATCTTCAAACCCATGGATTTATATGTCTCCATAAGAGAATCAAGCGTGTGTACAGCTGCATGAAGGCAGCAGAGAAAATCCGATAAATCCTATTATCAAAATGAATTACAAAAACAAAACACAATGACAGTGAAATAGAGAGCAATTCTTAAATAATTCATTCAGGGCTTGTGATGCAACCTGGATTTACCTCATCAAAACCCAGAGCTGAGTGAGACATAAGGTTGGACACTTCGGGCTGATAGCATTGGTGAGGTTCGATGAGCAAATGCAGACCATTTGAAGTCATACTGCATGATACCCATTCCGTGGGTCCCAACTCTCCAGGTTTAAGCGATTCTTACTTCAGCTAAAACATGCATGGGAAACCCACAGTATGGTGCACCGTGTGACCGGGAAACGTTTTCAAATGCATCTCAGTTTTCGTCCCCTTTTACTCGGGTTCACAATTCCAGACCCTTTACTAACACTCTCCCCACTTGGAGAGACAGTGCCTTTAACCTGCTGTTTGGCACAGTTTGCAATTTCTGCTTAAGATGAACAGTAATAAGGAGAACCAATGAGAGACTAGATGTAGGTGTCTGCACGGGCAAATTTAATACTCATTTCCCACCAGGAAGAGGAATTAACCAAAGGCTCAGCATGCCGTGCCGGAAACAGATTAGGGCCTGAAGCAATCCTGCGGGTTTGCGGCCAGCTCACAAGAAAGCGATTTGAAGAAAGGAGCTCAGGGGCACTGTAATTCACAAACCTGCAGAGTTATAAATGACAGCTATCGTCCAAAAATATATTGAAGGAAGACCTGCGAAGAGGACTTGAAAGCGGGGCAGAATTGCAGGAAAACGATTTCAGGGGGTAGACTGGAATTGCACTTAAAGCATAGGAAAAGAGGCAGAACGTCAACAATGATGCACTTGGACAAAAAGGGCGTATGCGTTTTTTCTGGAATATATTCAGGAAAAAACGCATACGCCCTTTTGGCAAACCAAGCAAGCATGTTAAAGAAATCTGCACTACAATGAAGTCTCACTGCCCCCCGGTCAAAAGGGCCCTCTGAAAAAAGTGTAAAATCCAGAAATGCAGCACAGACCATGGAGAACAGGGAGCCTTGTTATGCTGATGGGTGGGATGTAAATTGCCAAGAGCCACTCTGAAGAAGTGTATGGTGTTTCCTGAAACACCTAAAAAACAAAGCAACGGAGCCTACGGCACTTCCACTTATGGTCCTATAGCTTAGGGAAATTAAAATCAAAAACACACAGCCACCCCAAAGTTTCAGACGGCTCTGTTTGCAAGAAACTCGTCTACGGTACAAGTTAAATATCCCAGAAAGCGAAAAATGGATAAAGAAGTTGTGGTACGTACGTACAATGGAATATCACTCACCAATGAAATCTATGTCATCTGGCCCGTCGTGGCATAATGAGTGGATTCAGGTACGATGATTCTAAGTGAAATAAGTCACACAGAAAGAGAAACATCATAAGATATCACTAATACACGGAATGTAATCTTGGCTACACATGAACTGAATTACAAATGAGAACAGGGTCTCAAATTTAGAAAACCAACTTATGTTTGCTTAAGGGGAAAGGTGAGTTGGGGTGCTGCATAAAACCAGAGATAGAAATTAGCACACATACCATTCCATACGTCAAATACGTAATAGTCAAGACCTACCCCTTGCTCAACGAAATGGGCTAAACACCCTATATTCAATGCCTAGGAATACACCTGACTAGTAAGAATCTTCAAACCCATGGATTTATATGTCTCCATAAGAGAATCAAGCGTGTGTACAGCTGCATGAAGGCAGCAGAGAAAATCCGATAAATCCTATTATCAAAATGAATTACCAAAACAAAACACAATGGCAGTGAAATAGAGAGCAATTCTTAAATAATTCATTCAGGGCTTGTGATGCAACCTGGATTTACTTCATCTAAACCCAGAGCTGAGTGAGACATAAGGTTGGACACTTCGGGCTGATAGCATTGGTGAGGTTCGATGAGCAAATGCAGACCATTTGAAGTCATACTGCATGGTACCCATTCCATGGGTCCCAACTCTCCAGGTTAAGCGATTCTTCCTTCAGCTAAAACATGCATGGGAAACCCACATTATGGTGCACCGTGTGACCGGGAAACGTTTTCAAATGCATCTCAGTTTTTGCCCCTTTTACTCGGGTTCACAATTCCAGAACCTTTACTAACACTCTCCCCACTTGGAGAGTCAGTGCCTTTAACCTCCTGTTTGCGACAGTTTGCAATTTCTGCGCAAGATGAATAGGAATAGGGAGAACCAATGAGAAACTAGCTGTAGGTGTCTGCACGGGCAAATTTAATGCTCATTTCCACCAGGAAGAGGAATTAACCAAAGACTCAGCATGCCGTGCCGGAACCAGATTTGGGCCTGAAGCAATCCTGCGGGTTTGCGGCCAGCTCACAAGAAAGCGATTTGAAGAAAGGAGCTCAGGGGCACTGTAATTCACAAACCTGCAGAGTTATAAATGACAGCTATCGTCCAAAATATATATTGAAGGAAGGCTGCGAAGAGGACTTGAACGCAGGGAAGAATTGCAGGAAAACGATTTCAGGGGGTACACTGGAATTGCATTGAAAGCATAGGAAAAGAGGCAGAACGTCGACAATGATGCACTTGGCCAAAAAGGGCGTATGCGTTTTATCCTGAATATATTCAGGAAAAAACGCATACGCTCTTTTTGGCCAACCAAGCAAGCATGTTAAAGGAATCTGCACTACAATGAAGTCTCACTGCCCCCCGGTCAAAAGGGCCATCTGAAAAAAGTGTAAAATCCAGAAATGCAGCACAGGCCATGGAGAACAGGGAGCCTTGTTATGCTGATGGGTGGGATGTAAATTGCCAACAGCCTCTCTGGAGAAGTGTATGGTGTTTCCTGAAACACCTAAAAAACAAAGCAACGGAGCCTACGGCACTTCCACTTATGGTCCTATAGCTTAGGGAAATTAAAATCAAAAACACACAGCCACCCCAAAGTTTCAGACGGCTCTGTTTACAAGAACCTCGTCTACGGTACAAGTTAAATATCCCAGAAAGCGAAAAATGGAGAAAGAAGTTGTGGTACGTACGTACAATGGAATATCACTCACCAATGAAATCTATGTCATCTGGCCCGTCGTGGCATAATGAGTGGATTCAGGTACGATGATTCTAAGTGAAATAAGTCACACAGAAAATGAAACATCATAAGATGTCACTAATACACGGAATATAATCTTGGCTACACATGAACTGAATTACAAATGAGAACAGGGTCTCAAATTTTGAAAACCAACTTATGTTTGCTTAAGGGGAAAGGTGAGTTGGGGTGCTGCATAAAACCAGAGATAGAAATTAGCACAGATACCATTCCACACGTCAAATATGTAATAGTCAAGACCTACCCCTTGCTCAACGAAATGGGCTAAACACCATATATTCAACGCCTAGGAATACAACTGACTAGTTTGAATCTTCAAACCCATGGATTTATATGTCTCCATAAGAGAATCAAGCGTGTGTACAGCTGCATGAAGGCAGCAGAGAAAATCCGATAAATCCTATTATCAAAATGAATTACAAAAACAAAACACAATGACAGTGAAATAGAGAGCAATTCTTAAATAATTCATTCAGGGCTTGTGATGCAACCTGAATTTACCTCATCAAAACCCAGAGCTGAGTGAGACATAAAGTTGGACACTTCGGGCTGATAGCATTGGTGAGGTTCGATGAGCAAATGCAGACCATTTGAAGTCATACTGCATGATACCCATTCCGTGGGTCCCAACTCTCCAGGTTTAAGCGATTCTTACTTCAGCTAAAACATGCATGGGAAACCCACAGTATGGTGCACCGTGTGACCGGGAAACGTTTTCAAATGCATCTCAGTTTTCGTCCCCTTTTACTCGGGTTCACAATTCCAGACCCTATACTAACACTCTCCCCACTTGGAGAGACAGTGCCTTTAACCTGCTGTTTGGCACAGTTTGCAATTTCTGCTTAAGATGAACAGTAATAAGGAGAACCAATGAGAGACTAGATGTAGGTGTCTGCACGGGCAAATTTAATACTCATTTCCCACCAGGAAGAGGAATTAACCAAAGGCTCAGCATGCCGTGCCGGAAACAGATTAGGGCCTGAAGCAATCCTGCGGGTTTGCGGCCAGCTCACAAGAAAGCGATTTGAAGAAAGGAGCTCAGGGGCACTGTAATTCACAAACCTGCAGAGTTATAAATGACAGCTATCGTCCAAAAATATATTGAAGGAAGGCCTGCGAAGAGGACTTGAAAGCGGGGCAGAATTGCAGGACAATGATTTCAGGGGGTAGACTGGAATTGCATTTAAAGCATAGGAAAAGAGGCAGAACGTCAACAATGATGCACTTGGCCAAAAAGGGCGTATGCGTTTTTTCCTGAATATATTCAGGATAAAACGCATACGCCCATTTTGGCCAACCAAGCAAGCATGTTAAAGAAATCTGCACTAAAATGAAGTCTCACTGCCCCCCGGTCAAAAGGGCCATCTGAAAAAAGTGTAAAATCCAGAAATGCAGCACAGGCCATGGAGAACAGGGAGCCTTGTTATGCTGATGGGTGGGATGTAAATTGCCAAGAGCCACTCTGGAGAAGTGTATGGTGTTTCCTGAAACACCTAAAAAACAAAGCAACGGAGCCTACGGCACTTCCACTTATGGTCCTATAGCTTAGGGAAATTAAAATCAAAAACACACAGCCACCCCAAAGTTTCAGACGGCTCTGTTTGCAAGAAACTCGTCTACGGTACAAGTTAAATATCGCAGAAAGCGAAAAATGGATAAAGAAATTGTGGTACGTACGTACAATGGAATATCACTCACCAATGAAATCTATGTCATCTGGCCCGTCGTGGCATAATGAGTGGATTCAGGTACGATGATTCTAAGTGAAATATGTCACACAGAAAATGAAACATCATAAGATATCACTAATACACGGAATGTAATCTTGGCTACACATGAACTGAATTACAAAACAGAACAGGGTCTCAAATTTAGAAAACCAACTTATGTTTGCTTAAGGGGAAAGGTGAATCACGGTACTGCATAAAACCAGAGTGAGAAATTAGCACAGATACAATTCCATACGTCAAATACGTAATAGTCAAGACCTACCCCTTGCTCAACGAAATGGGCTAAACACCCTATATTCAACGCCTAGGAATACACCTGACTAGTAAGAATCTTCAAACCCATGGATTTATATGTCTCCATAAGAGAATCAAGCGTGTGTACAGCTGCATGAAGGCAGCAGAGAAAATCCGATAAATCCTATTATCAAAATGAATTACAAAAACAAAACACAATGGCAGTGAAATAGAGAGCAATTCTTAAATAATTCATTCAGGGCTTGTGATGCAACCTGGATTTACTTCATCTAAACCCAGAGCTGAGTGAGACATAAGGTTGGACACTTCGGGCTGATAGCATTGTTGAGGTTCGATGAGCAAATGCAGACCATTTGAAGTCATACTGCATGGTACCCATTCCATGGGTCCCAACTCTCCAGTTTAAGCGATTCTTCCTTCAGCTAAAACATGATGGGAAACCCACAGTATGGTGCACCGTGTGACCGGGAAACGTTTTCAAATGCATCTCAGTTTTTGCCCCTTTTACTCGGGTTCACAATTCCGGACCCTTTACTAACACTCTCCCCACTTGGAGAGTCAGTGCCTTTAACCTCCTGTTTGCGACAGTTTGCAATTTCTGCGCAAGATGAGTACGAATAGGGAGAACCAATGAGAAACTAGCCGTAGGTGTCTGCACGGGCAAATTTAATGCTCATTTCCACCAGGAAGAGGAATTAACCAAAGGCTCAGCATGCCGTGCCGGAACCAGATTAGGGCCTGAAGCAATCCTGCGGGTTTGCGGCCAGCTCACAAGAAAGCGATTTGAAGAAAGGAGCTCAGGGGCACTGTAATTCACAAACCTGCAGAGTTATAAATGACAGCTATCGTCCAAAAATATATTGAAGGAAGGCTGCGAAGAGGACTTGAAGGCAGGGCAGAATTGCAGGAAAACGATTTCAGGGGGTACACTGCAATTGCATTGAAAGCATAGGAAAAGAGGCAGAACGTCGACAATGATGCACTTGGTCAAAAAGTGCGTATGCGTTTTTTCCTGAATGTATTCAGGAAAAAACGCATACGCACTTTTTGGCCAACCAAGCAAGCATGTTAAAGAAATCTGCACTACAATGAAGTCTCACTGCCCCCCGGTCAAAAGGGCCATCTGAAAAAAGTGTAAAATCCAGAAATGCAGCACAGGCCACGGAGAACAGGGAGCCTGGTTATGCTGATGGGTGGGATGTAAATTGCCACAGCCACTCTGGAGAAGTGTATGGTGTTTCCTGAAACACCTAAAACACAAGCCAAAGGAGCCTACAGCACTTCCACATATGGTCCTATAGCTTAGGGAAATTAAAATCAAAAACACACAGCCACCCCAGAGTTTCAGACGGCTCTGATTACAAGAACCTCGTCTACGGTACAAGTTAAATATCCCAGAAAGCGAAAAATGGAGAAAGAAGTTGTGGTACGTACGTACAATGGAATATCACTCACCAATGAAATCTATGTCATCTGGCCCGTCCTGGCATAATGAGTGGATTCAGGTATGATGATTCTAAGTGAAATAAGTCACACAGAAAATGAAACATCATAAGATATCACTAATACACCAAATGTAATCTTGGCTACACATGAACTGAATTACTAAACAGAACAGGGCCTCAAATTTAGAAAACCAACTTATGTTTGCTTAAGGGGAAAGGTGAGTTGGGGTGCTGCATAAAACCAGAGATAGAAATTAGCACAGATACCATTCCATACGTCAAATATGTAATAGTCAAGACCTACCCCTTGCTCAACGAAATGGGCTAAACACCCTATATTCAACGCCTAGGAATACACCTGACAAGTAAGAATCTTCAAACCCATGGATTTATATGTCTCCATAAGAGAATCAAGCGTGTATACAGCTGCATGAAGCCAGCAGAGAAAATCCGATAAATCCTATTATCAAAATGAATTAAAAAACAAAACACAATGACAGTGAAATAGAGAGCACTGCTTAAATAATTCATTCAGGGCTTCTGATGCAACCTGGATTTACCTCATCTACTCCCAGAGCTGTGTGAGACATAAAGTTGGACACTTCGGGCTGATAGCATTGGTGAGGTTCGATGAGCAAATGCAGACCATTTGAAGTCATACTGCATGGTACCCATTCCATGGGTCCCAACTCTCCAGGTTTAAGCGATTCTTCCTTCAGCTAAAACATGCATGGGAAACCCACAGTATGGTGCACCGTGTGACCGGGAAACGTTTTCAAATGCATCTCAGTTGTCGGCCCCTTTTACACGGGTTCAACATTCCAGACCCTTTACTAACACTCTCCCCACTTGGAGAGTCAGTGCCTTTAACCTGCTGTTTGGCACAGTTTTCAATTTCTGCGCAAGATGAACAGGAATAGGGAGAACCAATGAGAAACTAGCTGTAGGTGTCTGCACGGGCAAATTTAACGCTCATTTCCAACCAGGAATAGGAATTAACCAAACGCTCAGCATGCCGTGCCGGAACCAGATTAGGGCATGGATCAATCCTGAGGGTTTGTGGCCAGCTTACAAGAAAGCGATTTGAGGAAAGGAGCTCAAGGGCACTGTAATTCACACACCTGCAGAGTTATAAATGACAGCTATCGTCCAATAATATATTGAAGGAAGGCTGCGAAGAGGACTTGAAAGCGGGGCAGAATTGCAGGAAAACGATTTCAGGGGGTAGACTGGAATTGCATTTAAAGCATAGGAAAAGAGGCAGAACGTCGACAATGATGCACTTGGCCAAAAAGTGCGTATGCGTTTTTTCCTGAATATATTCAGGAAAAAACGCATACGCCCTTTTTGGCCAACCAAGCAAGCATGTTAAAGAAATCTGCACTACAATGAAGTCTCACTGCCCCCCGGTCAAAAGGGCCATCTGAAAAAAGTGTAAAATCCAGAAAGGCAGTACAGGCCATGGAGAACAGGGAGCCTTGTTATGCTGATGGGTGGGATGTAAATTGCCAAGAGACACTCTGGAGAAGTGTATGGTGTTTCCTGAAACACCTAAAAAACAAAGCAAGAGAGCCTACGGCACTTCCACTTATGGTCCTATAGCTTAGGGAAATTAAAATCAAAAACACACAGCCACCCCAAAGTTTCAGACGGCTCTCTTCACAAGAACCTCGTCTACGGTACAAGTTAAATATCCCAGAAAGGGAAAAATGGATAAAGAAATTGTGGTACGTACGTACAATGGAATATCACTCACCAATGAAATCTATATCATCAGGCCCATCGTGGCATAATGAGTGGATTCAGGTACAATGATTCTAAGTGAAATAATTCACACAGAAAATGAAACATCATATCACTAATACACGGAATGTAATCTCGGCTACACATGAACTGAATTACAAAACAGAACAGGGTCTCAAATTTAGAAAACCAACTTATGTTTGCGTAAGGGGAAAGGTGAGTTGGGGTGCTGCATAAAACCAGAGTTAGAAATTAGCACAGATACCATTCCATATGTCAAATACGTAATAGTCAAGACGTACCACTTGCTCAACGAAATGGGCTAAACACCCTATATTCAACGCCTTGGAATACACCTGAATAGTAAGAATCTTCAAACCCATGGATTTATATGTCTCCATAAGAGAATCAAGCGTGTGTACAGCTGCATGAAGGCAGCAGAGAAAATCCGATAAATCCTATTATCAAAATGAATTACAAAAACAAAACACAATGACAGTGAAATAGAGAGCAATTCTTAAATAATTCATTCAGGGCTTGTGATGCAACCTGGATTTACCTCATCAAAACCCAGAGCTGAGTGAGACATAAGGTTGGACACTTTGGGCTGATAGCATTGGTGAGGTTCGATGAGCAAATGCAGACCATTTGAAGTCATACTGCATGGTACCCATTCCATGGGTCCCAACTCTCCAGGTTTAAGCGATTGTTCCTTCAGCTAAAGCATGCATGGGAAACCCACAGTATGGTGCACCGTGTGACCGGGAAACGTTTTCAAATGCATCTCAGTTTTTGTCCCCTTTTACTCGGGTTCACAATTCCAGACCCTTTACTAACACTCTCCCCACTTGGAGAGTCAGTGGCTTTAACCTCCTGTTTGGCACAGTTTGCACTTTCTGCGCAAGATGAACAGGAATAGGGAGAACCAATGAGAGACTAGCTGTAGGTGTCTGCACGGGCAAATTTAATGCTCATGTCCCACCGGGAAGAGGAATTAACCAAAGGCTCAGCATGCCGTGCCGGAACCAGATTAGGGCCTGAAGCAATCATGTGGTTTTGCGGCCAGCTCACAAGAAAGCGATTTGAAGAAAAGAGCTCAGGGGCACTGTAATTCACAAACCTGCAGAGTTATAAATGACAGCTATCGTCCAAAAATATATTGAAGGAAGGCTGCGAAGAGGACTTGAAAGCGGGGCAGAATTGCAGGAAAACGATTTCAGGGGGTAGACTGGAGTTGCATTTAAAGCATAGGAATGGAGGTAGAACGTCGACAATGATGCACTTGGACAAAAAGGGCATATGCGTTTTTTCCTGAATATATTCAGGAAAAAACGCATACGCACTTTTTGGCCAACCAAGCAAGCATGTGAAAGATATCTGCACTACAATGAAGTCTCACTGCCCCCCGGTCAAAAGGGCCATCTGAAAAAAGTGTTAAATCCAGAAATGCAGCACAGGCCATGGAGAACAGGGAGCCTTGTTATGCTGATGGGTGGGATGTAAATTGTCAAGAGCCACTCTGAAGAATTGTATGGTGTTTCCTGAAACACCTAAAAAACAAAGCAACGGAGCCTACGGCACTTCCACTTATGGTCCTATAGCTTAGGGAAATTAAAATCAAAAACACACAGCCACCCCAAAGTTTCAGAGGGCTCTGTTTACAAGAACCTCGTCTACGGTACAAGTTACATATCCCAGAAAGCAAAAAATGGATAAAGAAGTTGTGGTAAGTACGTACAATGGAATATCACTCACCAATGAAATCTATGTCATCTGGCCCGTGGTGGCATAATGAGTGGATTCAGGTACGATGATTCTAAGTGAAATAAGTCACACAGAAAATGAAACATCATAAGATATCACTAATACACCGAATGTAATCTTGGCTACACATGAACTGAATTACTAAACAGAACAGGGTCTCAAATTTAGAAAACCAACTTATGTTTGCTTAAGAGGAAAGGTGAGTTGGGGTGCTGCATAAAACCAGAGATAGAAATTAGCACAGATACCATTCCATACGTAAAATATGTAATAGTCAAGACCTACCCCTTGCTCAACCAAATGGGCTAAACACCCTATATTCAACGCCTAGGAATACACCTGACTAGAAAGAATCTTCAAACCCATGGATTTATATGTCTCCATAAGAGAATCAAGCGTGTGTACAGCTGCATGTAGGTAGCAGAGAAAATCCGATAAATCCAATTATCAAAATGAATTACAAAAACAAAACACAATGACAGTGAAACAGAGAGCAATTCTTAAATAATTCATTCAGGGCTTTTGATGCAACCTGGATTTACCTCATCTACACCCAGAGCTGAGTGAGACATAAGGTTGGACACTTCGGGCTGATAGCATTGGTGAGGTTCGATGAGCAAAAGCAGACCATTTGAAGTCATACTGCATGGTACCCATTCCGTGGGTCCCAACTCTCCAGGTTTAAGCGATTCTTCTTTCAGCTAAAACATGCATGGGAAACCCACAGTATGGTGCACCGTGTTACGGGGAAACGTTTTCAAATGCATCTCAGTTTTCGTCCCCATTTCCTCGGGTTCACAATTCCAGACCCTTTACTAACACTCTCCCCACTTGGAGAGCCAGTGCCTTTAACCTGCTGTTTGGCACAGTTTGCAATTTCTGCGCAAGATGAACAGAAATAGGGAGAACCAATGAGAGACTAGCTGTAGGTGTCTGCACGGGCAAATTTAATGCTCATTTCCCACCAGGAAGAGTAATTAACCAAAGGCTCAGCATGCCGTGCCGGAACCAGATTAGGGCCTGAAGCAATCCTGTGGGTTTGCGGCCAGCTCACAAGAAAGCGATTTGAAGAAAGGAGCTCAGGGGCACTGTAATTCACAAACCTGCAGAGTTATAAATGACAGCTATCGTCCAAAAATATATTGAAGGAAGGCTGCGAAGAGGACTTGAAAGCGGGGCAGAATTGCAGGAAAACGATTTCAGGGTGCAGACTGGAATTGCATTTATAGCATAGGAAAAGAGGCAGAACGTCGACAATGATGTACTTGGCCAAAAAGGGCGTATGCGTTTTTTCCGGAATATATTCAGGAAAAAACGCATACGCACTTTCTGGCCAACCAAGCAAGCATGTTAAAGAAATCTGCACTACAATGAAGTCTCACTGCCCCCCGGTCAAAAGGGCCATCTGAAAAAAGTGTAAAATCCAGAAAGGCAGCACAGGCCATGGAGAACAGGGAGCCTTGTTATGCTGATGGGTGGGATGTAAATTGCCAAGAGCCACTCTGGTGAAGTGTATGGTGTTTCCTGAAACACCTGAAAAACAAAGCAACGGAGCCTACGGCACTTCCACTTATGGTCCTATAACTTAGGGAAATTAAAATCAAAAACACACAGCCACCCCAATGTTTCAGACGGCTCTCTTCACAAGAACCTCGTTTACGGTACAAGTTAAATATCCCAGAAAGCGAAAAATGGATAAAGAAATTGTGGTACGTACGTACAATGGAATATCACTCACCAATGAAATCTATATCATCAGGCCCGTCGTGGCATAATGAGTGGATTCAGGTACAATGATTCTAAGTGAAATAAGTCACAGAGAAAATGAAACATCATATCACTAATACACGGAATGTAATCTTGGCTACACATGAACTGAATTACAAAACAGAACAGGGTCTCAAATTTTGAAAACCAACTTATATTTGCTTAAGGGGAAAGGTGAGTTGGGCTGCTGCATAAAACCAGAGATAGAAATTAGCACAGATACCATTCCATACGTCACATACGTAATAGTCAAGACCTACCGCTTGCTGAACAAAATGGGCTAAACACCCTCTATTCAACACCTAGGAATACACCAGACTAGTAAGAATCTTCAAACCCATGGATTTATATGTCTCCATAAGAGAATCAAGGGTGTGTACAGCTGCATGAAGGCAGCAGAGAAAATCCGATAAATCCTATTATCAAAATGAATTACAAAAACAAAACACAATGACAGTGAAATAGAGAGCAATTCTTAAATAATTCATTCAGGGCTTGTGATGCAACCTGCATTTACCTCATCTACACCCAGAGCTGTGTGAGACATAAGGTTGTACACTTCGGGCTGATAACATTGGTGAGGTTCGATGAGCAAATGCAGACCATTTGAAGTCATACTGCATGGTACCAATTCCAAGGGTCCCAAATCTCCAGGTTTAAGCGATTCTTCCTTCAGCTAAACATGCATGGGAAACCCACAGTATGGTACACCGTGTGACCGGGAAACGTTTTCAAATGCATCTCAGTTTTCATCCCCTTTTACTCGGGTTCACAATTCCAGACCCTTTACTAACACTCTCCCCACTTGGAGAGTCAGTGCCTTTAACCTGCTGTTTGGCACAGTTTGCAAATTCTGCGCAAGATGAACAGGAATAGGGAGAACCAATGAGAGACTAGCTGTAGGTGCCTGCACGGGCAAATTTAACGCTCATTTCCCACCGGGAAGAGGAATTAACCAAAGGCTCAGCATGCCATGCCGGAACCAGATTAGGGCCTGAAGCAATCCTGCGGGTTTGCGGCCAGCTCACAAGAAAGCGATTTGAAGAAAGGAGCTCACGGGCACTGTAATTCACAAACCTGCAGAGTTATAATTGACAGCTATCGTCCAAAACTATATTGAAGCAAGGCTGCGAAGAGGACTTTAAAGCGGGGCAGAATTGCAGGAAAACGATTTCAGGGGGTAGACTGGAATTGCACTTAAAGCATAGGAAAAGAGGCAGAACGTCAACAATGATGCACTTGGACAAAAAGGGCGTATGCGTTTTTTCCGGAATATATTCAGGAAAAAACGCATACGCCCTTTTGGAAAACCAAGCAAGCATGTTAAACAAATCTGCACTACAATGAGGTCTCACTGCCCCCCGGTCAAAAGGGCCATCTGAAAAAAGTTTAAAATCCAGAAATGCAGCACAGACCATGGAGAACAGGGAGCCTTGTTATGCTGATGGGCGGGATGTAAATTGCCAAGAGCCACTCTGAAGAAGTGTATGGTGTTTCCTGAAACACCTAAAAAACAAAGCAACGGAGCCTACGGCACTTCCACTTATGGTCCTATAGCTTAGGGAAATTAAAATCAAAAACACACAGCCACCCCAAAGTTTCAGACGGCTCTGTTTGCAAGAAACTCGTCTACGGTACAAGTTAAATATCCCAGAAAGCGAAAAATGGATAAAGAAGTTGTGGTACGTACGTACAATTGAATATCACTCACCAATGAAATCTATGTCATTTGGCCCGTCGTGGCATAATGAGTGGATTCAGGTACGATGATTCTAAGTGAAATAAGTCACACAGAAAATGAAACATCATAAGATATCACTAATACACGGAATGTAATCTTGGCTACACATGAACTGAATTACAAAACAGAACAGGGTCTCAAATTTAGAAAACCAACTTATGTTTGCTTAAGGGGAAATGTGAATCAGGGTGCTGCATAAAACCAGAGATAGAAATTAACACAGATACCATTCCATACCTCAAATATGTAATAGTCAAGACCTACCCCTTGCTCAACGAAATGGGCTAAACACCCTATATTCAACGCCTAGGAATACACCTGACTAGTAAGAATCTTCAAACCCATGGATTTATATGTCTCCATAAGAGAATCAAGCGTGTGTACAGCTGCATGAAGGCAGCAGAGAAAATCCGATAAATCCTATTATCAAAATGAATTACAAAAACAAAACACAATGGCAGTGAAATAGAGAGCAATTCTTAAATAATTCATTCAGGGCTTGTGATGCAACCTGGATTTACCTCATCTAAACCCAGAGCTGAGTGAGACATAAGGTTCGACACTTCGGGCTGATAGCATTGGTGAGGTTCGATGAGCAAATGCAGACCATTTGAAGTCATACTGCATGGTACCCATTCCAAGGGTCCCAAATCTCCAGGTTTAAGCGATTCTTCCTTCAGCTAAAACATGCATGGGAAACCCACAGTATGGTACACCGTGTGACCGGGAAACGTTTTCAAATGCATCTCAGTTTTCGTCCCCTTTTACTCGGGTTCACAATTCCAGACCCTTTACTAACACTATCCCCACTTGGAGAGTCAGTGCCTTTAACCTGCTGTTTGGCACAGTTTGCAAATTCTGCGCAAGATGAACAGGAATAGGGAGAACCAATGAGAGACTAGCTGTAGGTGTCTGCACGGGCAAATTTAACGCTCATTCCCCACCAGGAAGAGGAATTAACCAAAGGCTCAGCATGCCCTGCCGGAACCAGATTATGGCCTAAAGCAATCCTGCGGGTTTGCGGCCAGCTCACAAGAAAGCGATTTGAAGAAAGGAGCTCAGGGGCACTGTAATTCACAAACCTGCAGAGTTATAAATGACAGCTATCGTCCAAAACTATATTGAAGCAAGGCTGCGAAGAGGACTTTAAAGCGGGGCAGAATTGCAGGAAAACGATTTCAGGGGGTAGACTGGAATTGCACTTAAAGCATAGGAAAAGAGGCAGAACGTCAACAATGATGCACTTGGACAAAAAGGGCATATGCGTTTTTTCCGGAATATATTCAGGAAAAAACGCATACGCCCTTTTGGCAAACCAAGCAAGCATGTTAAAGAAATCTGCACTACAATGAAGTCTCACTGCCCCCCGGTCAAAAGGGCCATCTGAAAAAAGTGTAAAATCCAGAAATGCAGCACAGACCATGGAGAACAGGGAGCCTTGTTATGCTGATGGGTGGGATGTAAATTGCCAAGAGCCACTCTGAAGAAGTGTATGGTGTTTCCTGAAACACCTAAAAAACAAAGCAACGGAGCCTACGGCACTTCCACTTATGATCCTATAGCTTAGGGAAATTAAAATCAAAAACACACAGCCACCCCAAAGTTTCAGACGTCTCTGTTTGCAAGAAACTCGTCTACGGTACAAGTTAAATATCCCAGAAAGCGAAAAATGGATAAAGAAGTTGTGGTACGTACGTACAATGGAATATCACTCACCAATGAAATCTATGTCATCTGGCCCATCGTGGCATAATGAGTGGATTCAGGTACGATGATTCTAAGTGAAATAAGTCACACAGAAAATGAAACATCATAAGATATCACTAATACACGGAATGTAATCTTGGCTACACATGAACTGAATTACAAAACAGAACAGGGTCTCAAATTTAGAAAACCAACTTATGTTTGCTTAAGGGGAAAGGTGAATCACGGTACTGTATAAAACCAGAGTGAGAAATTAGCACAGATACAATTCCATACGTCAAATACGTAATAGTCAAGACCTACCCCTTGCTCAACAAAATGGGCTAAACACCCTATATTCAACGCCTAGGAATACACCTGACTAGTAAGAATCTTCAAACCCATGGATTTATATGTCTCCATAAGAGAATCAAGCGTGTGTACAGCTGCATGAAGGCAGCAGAGAAAATCCGATAAATCCTATTATCAAAATGAATTACAAAAACAAAACACAATGGCAGTGAAATAGAGAGCAATTCTTAAATAATTCATTCAGGGCTTGTGATGCAACCTGGATTTACTTCATCTAAACCCAGAGCTGAGTGAGACATAAGGTTGGACACTTCGGGCTGATAGCATTGGTGAGGTTCGATGAGCAAATGCAGACCATTTGAAGTCATACTGCATGGTACCCATTCCATGGGTCCCAACTCTCCAGTTTAAGCGATTCTTCCTTCAGCTAAAACATGATGGGAAACCCACAGTATGGTGCACCGTGTGACCGGGAAACGTTTTCAAATGCATCTCAGTTTTTGCCCCTTTTACTCGGGTTCACAATTCCGGACCCTTTACTAACACTCTCCCCACTTGGAGAGTCAGTGCCTTTAACCTCCTGTTTGCGACAGTTTGCAATTTTTGCGCAAGATGAATACGAATATGGAGAACCAATGAGAAACTAGCTGTAGGTGTCTGCACGGGCAAATTTAATGCTCATTTCCCACCAGGAAGAGGAATTAACCAAAGGCTCAGCATGCCGTGCCGGAAACAGATTAGGGCCTGAAGCAATCCTGCGGGTTTGCGGCCAGCTCACAAGAAAGCGATTTGAAGAAAGGAGCTCAGGGGCACTGTAATTCACAAACCTGCAGAGTTATAAATGACAGCTATCGTCCAAAAATATATTGAAGGAAGGCTGCGAAGAGGACTTGAAAGCGGGGCAGAATTGCAGGACAATGATTTCAGGGGGTAGACTGGAATTGCATTTAAAGCATAGGAAAAGAGGCAGAACGTCAACAATGATGCACTTGGCCAAAAAGGGCGTATGCGTTTTTTCCTGAATATATTCAGGATAAAACGCATACGCCCATTTTGGCCAACCAAGCAAGCATGTTAAAGAAATCTGCACTAAAATGAAGTCTCACTGACCCCGGTCAAAAGGGCCATCTGAAAAAAGTGTAAAATCCAGAAATGCAGCACAGGCCATGGAGAACAGGGAGCCTTGTTATGCTGATGGGTGGGATGTAAATTGCCAAGAGCCACTCTGGAGAAGTGTATGGTGTTTCCTGAAACACCTAAAAAACAAAGCAACGGAGCCTACGGCACTTCCACTTATGGTCCTATAGCTTAGGAAATTAAAATCAAAAACACACAGCCACCCCAAAGTTTCAGAAGGCTCTGTTTACAAGAACCTCGTCTACGGTACAAGTTAAATATCCCAGAAAGCGAAAAATGGAGAAAGAAGTTGTGGTACGTACGTACAATGGAATATCACTCACCAATGAAATCTATGTCATCTGGCCCGTCGTGGCATAATGAGTGGATTCAGGTACGATGATTCTAAGTGAAATAAGTCACACAGAAAATGAAATATCATATCACTAATACACAGAATGTAATCTTGGCTACACATGAACTGAATTACAAAACAGAACAGGGTCTCAAATTTAGAAAACCAACTTATGTTTGCTTAAGGGGAAAGGTGAGTTGGGGTGCTGCATAAAACCAGAGATAGATATTAGCACAGATACCATTCCATACGTCACATACGTAATAGTCAAGACCTACCCCTTGCTGAACGAAATGGGCTAAACACCCTCTATTCAATGCCTAGGAATACACCAGACTAGTAAGAATCTTCAAACCCATGGATTTATATATCTCCATAAGAGAATCAAACGTGTGTACAGCTGCATGAAGGCAGCAGAGAAAATCCGATAAATCCTATTATCAAAATGAATTACAAAAACAAAACACAATGACAGTGAAATAGAGAGCAATTCTTAAATAATTCATTCAGGGCTTGTGATGCAACCTGCATTTACCTCATCTACACCCAGAGCTGTGTGAGACATAAGGTTGTACACTTCGGGCTGATAACATTGGTGAGGTTCGATGAGCAAATGCAGACCATTTGAAGTCATACTGCATGGTACCAATTCCAAGGGTCCCAAATCTCCAGGTTTAAGCGATTCTTCCTTCAGCTAAAACATGCATGGGAAACCCACAGTATGGTACACCGTGTGACCAGGAAACGTTTTCAAATGCATCTCAGTTTTCGTCCCCTTTTACTCGGGTTCACAATTCCAGACCCTTTACTAACACTCTCCCCACTTGGAGAGTCAGTGCCTTTAACCTGCTGTTTGGCACAGTTTGCAAATTCTGCGCAAGATGAACAGGAATAGGGAGAACCAATGAAAGACTAGCTCTAGGTGTCTGCACGGGCAAATTTAATGCTCATTTCCCACCGGGAAGAGGAATTAACCAAAGGCTCAGCATGCCATGCCAGAACCAGATTATGGCCTGAAGCAATCCTGCGGGTTTGCGGCCAGCTCACAAGAAAGCGATTTGAAGAAAGGAGCTCAGGGGCACTGTAATTCACAAACTTGCAGAGTTATAAATGACAGCTATCGTCCAAAATTACATTGAAGCAAGGCTGCGAAGAGGACTTGAAAGCGGGGCAGAATTGCAGGAAAACGATTTCAGGGGGTAGACTGGAATTGCGTTTAAAGCATAGGAAAGAACAGAACGTCAACAATGATGCACTTGGACAAAAAGGGCGTATGCGTTTTTTCCGGAATATATTCAGGAAAAAACGCATACGCCCTTTTGGCAAACCAAGCAAGCATGTTAGAGAAATCTGCACTACAATGAAGTCTCACTGCCCCCCGGTCAAAAGGGCCATCTGAAAAAAGTGTAAAATCCAGAAATGCAGCACACACCATGGAGAACAGGGAGCCTTGTTATGCTGATGGGTGGGATGTAAATTGCCAATAGCCACTCTGAAGAAGTGTATGGTGTTTCCTGAAACACCTAAAAAACAAAGCAACGGAGCCTACGGCACTTCCACTTATGGTCCTATAGCTTAGGGAAATTAAAATCAAAAACACACAGCCACCCCAAAGTTTCAGACGGCTCTGTTTGCAAGAAACTCGTCTACGGTACAAGTTAAATATCCCAGAAAGCGAAAAATGGATAAAGAAATTGTGGTACGTACGTACAATGGAATATCACTCACCAATGAAATCTATGTCATCTGGCCCGTCGTGGCATAATGAGTGGATTCAGGTACGATGATTCTAAGTGAAATAAGTCACACAGAAAATGAAACATCATAAGATATCACTAATACACGGAATGTAATCTTGGCTACACATGAACTGAATTACAAAACAGAATAGGGTCTCAAATTTAGAAAACCAACTTATGTTTGCTTAAGGGGAAAGGTGAATCACGGTACTGCATAAAACCAGAGTGAGAAATTAGCACAGATACAATTCCATACGTCAAATACGTAATAGTCAAGACCTACCCCTTGCTCAACGAAATGGGCTAAACACCCTATATTCAACGCCTAGGAATACACCTGACTAGTAAGAATCTTCAAACCCATGGATTTATATGTCTCCATAAGAGAATCAAGCGTGTGTACAGCTGCATGAAGGCAGCAGAGAAAATCCGATAAATCCTATTATCAAAATGAATTACAAAAACAAAACACAATGGCAGTGAAATAGAGAGCAATTCTTAAATAATTCATTCAGGGCTTGTGATGCAACCTGGATTTACTTCATCTAAACCCAGAGCTGAGTGAGACATAAGGTTGGACACTTCGGGCTGATAGCATTGTTGAGGTTCGATGAGCAAATGCAGACCATTTGAAGTCATACTGCATGGTACCCATTCCATGGGTCCCAACTCTCCAGTTTAAGCGATTCTTCCTTCAGCTAAAACATGATGGGAAACCCACAGTATGGTGCACCGTGTGACCGGGAAACGTTTTCAAATGCATCTCAGTTTTTGCCCCTTTTACTCGGGTTCACAAATCCGGACCCTTTACTAACGCTCTCCCCACTTGGAGAGTCAGTGCCTTTAACCTCCTGTTTGCGACAGTTTGCAATTTTTGCGCAAGATGAATACGAATAGGGAGAACCAATGAGAAACTAGCTGTAGGTGTCTGCACGGGCAAATTTAATGCTCATTTCCACCAGGAAGAGGAATTAACCAAAGGCTCAGCATGCCGTGCCGGAACCAGATTAGGGCCTGAAGCAATCCTGCGGGTTTGCGGCCAGCTCACAAGAAAGCGATTTGAAGAAAGGAGCTCAGGGGCACTGTAATTCACAAACCTGCAGAGTTATAAATGACAGCTATCGTCCAAAAATATATTGAAGGAAGGCTGCGAAGAGGACTTGAACGCAGGGCAGAATTGCAGGAAAACGATTTCAGGGGGTACACTGCAATTGCATTGAAAGCATAGGAAAAGAGGCAGAACGTCGACAATGATGCACTTGGCCAAAAAGTGCGTATGCGTTTTTTCCTGAATGTATTCAGGAAAAAACGCATACGCACTTTTTGGCCAACCAAGCAAGCATGTTAAAGAAATCTGCACTAAAATGAAGTCTCACTGCCCCCCGGTCAAAAGGGCCATCTGAAAAGAGTGTAAAATCCAGAAATGCAGCACAGGCCACGGAGAAGAGGGAGCCTGGTTATGCTGATGGGTGGGATGTAAATTGCCACAGCCACTCTGGAGAAGTGTATGGTGTTTCCTGAAACACCTAAAACACAAGCCAAAGGAGCCTACAGCCCTTCCACATATGGTCCTATAGCTTAGGGAAATTAAAATCAAAAACACACAGCCACCCCAGAGTTTCAGACGGCTCTGATTACAAGAACCTCGTCTACGGTACAAGTTAAATATCCCAGAAAGCGAAAAATGGAGAAAGAAGTTGTGGTACGTACGTACAATGGAATATCACTCACCAATGAAATCTATGTCATCTGGCCCGTCCTGGCATAATGAGTGGATTCAGGTATGATGATTCTAAGTGAAATAAGTCACACAGAAAATGAAACATCATAAGATATCACTAATACACCAAATGTAATCTTGGCTACACATGAACTGAATTACTAAACAGAACAGGGCCTCAAATTTAGAAAACCAACTTATGTTTGCTTAAGGGGAAAGGTGAGTTGGGGTGCTGCATAAAACCAGAGATAGAAATTAGCACAGATACCATTCCATACGTCAAATATGTAATAGTCAAGACCTACCCCTTGCTCAACGAAATGGGCTAAACACCCTATATTCAACGCCTAGGAATACACCTGACTAGAGAGAATCTTCAAACCCATGGATTTATATGTCTCCATAAGAGAATCAAGCGTGTATACAGCTGCATGAATGCAGCAGAGAAAATCCGATAAATCCTATTATCAAAATGAATTAAAAAACAAAACACAATGACAGTGAAATAGAGAGCAATGCTTAAATAATTCATTCAGGGCTTGTGATGCAACCTGGATTTACCTCATCTAGTCCCAGAGCTGTGTGAGACATAAAGTTGGACACTTCGGGCTGATAGCATTGGTGAGGTTCGATGAGAAAATGCAGATCATTTGAAGTCATACTGCATGGTACCCATTCCGTGGGTCCCAACTCTCCAGGTTTAAGCGATTCTTCCTTCAGCTAAAACATGCATGGGAAACCCACAGTATGGTGCACCGTGTGACCGGGAAACGTTTTCAAATGCATCTCAGTTTTCGGCCCCTTTTACACGGGTTCACCATTCCAGACCCTTTACTAACACTCTCCCCACTTGGAGAGTCAGTGCCTTTAACCTCCTGTTTGGCACAGTTTTCAATTTCTGCGCAAGATGAACAGGAATAGGGAGAACCAATGAGAGCCTAGCTGTAGGTGTCTGCTCGGGCAAATTTAACGCTCATTTCCAACCAGGAATAGGAATTAACTAAACGCTCAGCATGCCGTGCCGGAACCATATTAGGGCATGAAGCAACCCTGCGGGTTTGCGGCCAGCTCACAAGAAAGCGATTTGAAGAAAGGAGCTCAGGGGCACTGTAAGTCACAAACCTGCAGAGTTATAAATGACAGCTATCGTCCAAAAATATATTGAAGGAAGGCTGCGAAGAGGACTTGAAAGCGGGGCAGAATTGCAGGAAAACGATTTCAGGGGGTAGACTGGAATTGCATTTAAAGCATAGGAAAAGAGGCAGAACGTCGACAATGATGCACTTGGCCAAAAAGTGCGTATGCGTTTTTTCCTGAATATATTCAGGAAAAAACGCATACGCCCTTTTTGGCCAACCAAGCAAGCATGTTAAAGAAATCTGCACTACAATGAAGTCTCACTGCCCCCCGGTCAAAAGGGCCATCTGAAAAAAGTGTAAAATCCAGAAATGCAGCACAGGCCATGGAGAACAGGGAGCCTTGTTATGCTGATGGGTGGGATGTAAATTGTCAACAGCCTCTCTGGGGAAGTGTATGGTGTTTCCTGAAACACCTAAAAAACAAAGCAACGGAGCCTACGGCACTTCCACTTATGGTCCTATAGCTTAGGGAAATTAAAATCAAAAACACACAGCCACCCCAAAGTTTCAGACGGCTCTGTTTACAAGAACCTCGTCTACGGTACAAGTTAAATATCCCAGAAAGCGAAAAATGGATAAAGAAGTTGTGGTACGTACGTACAATGGAATATCACTCACCAATGAAATCTATGTCATCTGGCCCGTGGTGGCATAATGAGTGGTTTCAGGTACGATGATTCTAAGTGAAATAAATCACACAGAAAATGAAACATCATAAGATGTCACTAATACACGGAATGTAATCTTGGCTACACATGAACTGAATTACAAAACAGAACAGGGTCTCAAATTTAGAAAACCAACTTATGTTTGCTTAAGGGGAAAGGTGAGTTGGGGTGCTGCATAAAACCAGAGATAGAAATTAGCACAGATACCATTCCATACGTCAAATATGTAATAGTCAAGACCTACGCCTTGCTCAACCAAATGGGCTAAACACCCTATATTCAACGCCTAGGAATACACCTGACTAGAAAGAATCTTCAAACCCATGGATTTATATGTCTGCATAAGAGAATCAAGCGTGTGTACAGCTGCATGAAGGCAGCAGAGAAAATCCGATAAATCCCACTATCAAAATGAATTACAAAAACAAAACACAATGACAGTGAAATAGAGAGCAATTCTTAAATAATTCATTCAGGGCTTGTGATGCAACCTGGATTTACCTCATCTACACCCAGAGCTGAGTGAGACATAAGGTTGGACACTTCGGGCTGATAGCATTGGTGAGGTTCGATGAGCAAATGCAGACCATTTGAAGTCATACTGCATGGTACCCATTCCGTGGGTCCCAACTCTCCAGGTTTAAGCCATTCTTCCTTCAGCTAAAACATGCATGGGAAACCCACAGTATGGTGCACCGTGTCACCGGGAAACGTTTTCAAATGCATCTCAGTTTTCGTCCCCATTTAGTCGGGTTCACAATTCCAGACGCTTTACTAACACTCTCCCCACTTGGAGAGCCAGTGCCTGTAACCTGCTGTTTGGCACAGTTTGCACTTTCTGCGCAAGATGAACAGGAATACGGAGAACCAATGAGAGACTAGCTGTAGGTGTCTGCACGGGCAAATTTAATGCTCATGTCCCACCAGGAAGAGGAATTAACCAAAGGCTCAGCATGCCGTGCCGGAACCAGATTAGGGCCTGAAGCAATCCTGTGGGTTTGCGGCCAGCTCACAAGAAAGCGATTTGAAGAAAGGAGCTCAGGGGCACTGTAATTCACAAACCTGCAGAGTTATAAATGACAGCTATCGTCCAAAACTATATTGAAGCAAGGCTGCGAAGAGGACTTGAAAGCGGGACAGAATTGCAGGAAAACGATTTCAGGGGGTAGACTGGAGTTGCATTTAAAGCATAGGAATAGAGGTAGAACGTCGACAATGATGCACTTGGACAAAAAGGGCATATGCGTTTTTCCCTGAATATATTCAGGAAAAAACGCATACGCACTTTTTGGCCAACCAAGCAAGCATGTGAAAGAAATCTGCACTACAATGAAGTCTCACTGCCCCCCGGTCAAAAGGGTCATCTGAAAAAAGTGTAAAATCCAGAAGTGCAGCACAGGCCATGGAGAACAGGGAGCCTTGTTATGCTGATGGGTGGGATGTAAATTGTCAAGAGCCACTCTGAAGAATTGTATGGTGTTTCCTGAAACACCTAAAAAACAAAGCAACGGAGCCTACGGCACTTCCACTTATGGTCCTATAGCTTAGGGAAATTAAAATCAAAAACACACAGGCACCCCAAAGTTTCAGACGGCTCTGTTTACAAGAACCTCGTCTACGGTACAAGTTACATATCCCAGAAAGCGAAAAATGGATAAAGAAGTTGTGGTACGTACGTACAATGGAATATCACTCACCAATGAAATCTATGTCATCTGGCCCGTGGTGGCATAATGAGTGGATTCAGGTATGATGATTCTAAGTGAAATAAGTCACACAGAAAATGAAACATTATAAGATATCACTAATACACCGAATGTAATCTTGGCTACACATGAACTGAATTACAAAACAGAACAGGGTCTCAAATTTAGAAAACCAACTTATGTTTGCTTAAGGGGAAAGGTGAGTTGGGGTGCTGCATAAAACCAGAGATAGAAATTAGCACAGATACCATTCCATACGTCACATACGTAATAGTCAAGACCTACCCCTTGCTGAACGAAATGGGCTAAACACCCTCTATTCAATGCCTAGGAATACACCAGACTAGTAAGAATCTTCAAACCCATGGATTTATATGTCTCCATAAGAGAATCAAGCGTGTGTACAGCTGCATGAAGGCAGCAGAGAAAATCCGATAAATCCTATTATCAAAATGAATTACAAAAACAAAACACAATGACAGTGAAATAGAGAGCAATTCTTAAATAATTCATTCAGGGCTTGTGATGCAACCTGCATTTACCTCATCTACACCCAGAGCTGTGTGAGACATAAGGTTGTACACTTCGGGCTGATAACATTGGTGAGGTTCGATGAGCAAATGCAGACCATTTGAAGTCATACTGCATGGTACCAATTCCAAGGGTCCCAAATCTCCAGGTTTAAGCGATTCTTCCTTCAGCTAAAACATGCATGGGAAACCCACACTATGGTACACCGTGTGACCGGGAAACGTTTTCAAATGCATCTCAGTTTTCGTCCCCTTTTACTCGGGTTCACAATTCCAGACCCTTTACTAACACTATCCCCACTTGGAGAGTCAGTGCCTTTAACCTGCTGTTTGGCACAGTTTGCAAATTCTGCGCAAGATGAACAGGAATAGGGAGAACCAATGAGAGACTAGCTGTAGGTGTCTGCACGGGCAAATTTAACGCTCATTCCCCACCAGGAAGAGGAATTAACCAAAGGCTCAGCATGCCCTGCCGGAACCAGATTATGGCCTGAAGCAATCCTGCGGGTTTGCGGCCAGCTCACAAGAAAGCGATTTGAAGAAAGGAGCTCAGGGGCACTGTAATTCACAAACCTGCAGAGTTATAAATGACAGCTATCGTCCAAAACTATATTGAAGCAAGGCTGCGAAGAGGACTTTAAAGCGGGGCAGAATTGCAGGAAAACGATTTCAGGGGGTAGACTGGAATTGCACTTAAAGCATAGGAAAAGAAGCAGAACGTCAACAATGATGCACTTGGACAAAAAGGGCATATGCGTTTTTTCCGGAATATATTCAGGAAAAAACGCATACGCCCTTTTGGCAAACCAAGCAAGCATGTTAAAGAAATCTGCACTACAATGAAGTCTCACTGCCCCCCGGTCAAAAGGGCCATCTGAAAAAAGTGTAAAATCCAGAAATGCAGCACAGACCATGGAGAACAGGGAGCCTTGTTATGCTGATGGGTGGGATGTAAATTGCCAAGAGCCACTCTGAAGAAGTGTA
Organism: Delphinapterus leucas; assembly: GCF_059928025.1. NCBI lineage: Eukaryota > Metazoa > Chordata > Mammalia > Artiodactyla > Monodontidae > Delphinapterus > Delphinapterus leucas. The sequence continues at coordinate 3,989,834 of NW_028322247.1, read as the reverse complement.
TGGTGTTTCCTGAAACACCTAAAAAACAAAGCAACGGAGCCTACGGCACTTCCACTTATGATCCTATAGCTTAGGGAAATTAAAATCAAAAACACACAGCCACCCCAAAGTTTCAGACGTCTCTGTTTGCAAGAAACTCGTCTACGGTACAAGTTAAATATCCCAGAAAGCGAAAAATGGATAAAGAAGTTGTGGTACGTACGTACAATGGAATATCACTCACCAATGAAATCTATGTCATCTGGCCCATCGTGGCATAATGAGTGGATTCAGGTACGATGATTTTAAGTGAAATAAGTCACACAGAAAATGAAACATCATAAGATATCACTAATACACGGAATGTAATCTTGGCTACACATGAACTGAATTACAAATGAGAACAGGGTCTCAAATTTAGAAAACCAACTTATGTTTGCTTAAGGGGAAAGGTGAGTTGGGGTGCTGCATAAAACCAGAGATAGAAATTAGCACACATACCATTCCATACGTCAAATACGTAATAGTCAAGACCTACCCCTTGCTCAACAAAATGGGCTAAACACCCTATATTCAATGCCTAGGAATACACCTGACTAGTAAGAATCTTCAAACCCATGGATTTATATGTCTCCATAAGAGAATCAAGCGTGTGTACAGCTGCATGAAGGCAGCAGAGAAAATCCGATAAATCCTATTATCAAAATGAATTACCAAAACAAAACACAATGGCAGTGAAATAGAGAGCAATTCTTAAATAATTCATTCAGGGCTTGTGATGCAACCTGGATTTACTTCATCTAAACCCAGAGCTGAGTGAGACAAAAGGTTGGACACTTCGGGCTGATAGCATTGGTGAGGTTCGATGAGCAAATGCAGACCATTTGAAGTCATACTGCATGGTACCCATTCCATGGGTCCCAACTCTCCAGGTTAAGCGATTGTTCCTTCAGCTAAAACATGCATGGGAAACCCACATTATGGTGCACCGTGTGACCGGGAAACGTTTTCAAATGCATCTCAGTTTTTGCCCCTTTTACTCGGGTTCACAATTCCAGAACCTTTACTAACACTCTCCCCACTTGGAGAGTCAGTGCCTTTAACCTCCTGTTTGCGACAGTTTGCAATTTCTGCGCAAGATGAATAGGAATAGGGAGAACCAATGAGAAACTAGCTGTAGGTGTCTGCACGGGCAAATTTAATGCTCATTTCCACCAGGAAGAGGAATTAACCAAAGTCTCAGCATGCCGTGCCGGAACCAGATTTGGGCCTGAAGCAATCCTGCGGGTTTGCGGCCAGCTCACAAGAAAGCGATTTGAAGAAAGGAGCTCAGGGGCACTGTAATTCACAAACCTGCAGAGTTATAAATGACAGCTATCGTCCAAAATATATATTGAAGGAAGGCTGCGAAGAGGACTTGAACGCAGGGCAGAATTGCAGGAAAACGATTTCAGGGGGTACACTGGAATTGCATTGAAAGCATAGGAAAAGAGGCAGAACGTCGACAATGATGCACTTGGCCAAAAAGGGCGTATGCGTTTTATCCTGAATATATTCAGGAAAAAACGCATACACTCTTTTTGGCCAACCAAGCAAGCATGTTAAAGGAATCTGCACTACAATGAAGTCTCACTGCCCCCCGGTCAAAAGGGCCATCTGAAAAAAGTGTAAAATCCAGAAATGCAGCACAGGCCATGGAGAACAGGGAGCCTTGTTATGCTGATGGGTGGGATGTAAATTGCCAACAGCCTCTCTGGAGAAGTGTATGGTGTTTCCTGAAACACCTAAAAAACAAAGCAACGGAGCCTACGGCACTTCCACTTATGGTCCTATAACTTAGGGAAATTAAAATCTAAAACACACAGCCACCCCAAAGTTTCAGACGGCTCTGTTTACAAGAACCTCGTCTACGGTACAAGTTAAATATCCCAGAAAGCGAAAAATGGATAAAGAATTTGTGGTACGTACGTACAATGGAATATCACTCACCAATGAAATCTATGTCATCTGGCCCGTCGTGGCATAATGAGTGGATTCAGGTACGATGATTCTAAGTGAAATAAGTCACACAGAAAATGAAACATCATAGGATGTCACTAATACACGGAATATAATCTTGGCTACACATGAACTGAATTATAAATGAGAACAGGGTCTCAAATTTTGAAAACCACCTTATGTTTGCTTAAGGGGAAAGGTGAGTTGGGGTGCTGCATAAAACCAGAGATAGAAATTAGCACAGATACCATTCCACACGTCAAATATGTAATAGTCAAGACCTACCCCTTGCTCAACGAAATGGGCTAAACACCATATATTCAACGCCTAGGAATACAACTGACTAGTTTGAATCTTCAAACCCATGGATTTATATGTCTCCATAAGAGAATCAAGCGTGTGTACAGCTGCATGAAGGCAGCAGAGAAAATCCGATAAATCCTATTATCAAAATGAATTACAAAAACAAAACACAATGACAGTGAAATAGAGAGCAATTCTTAAATAATTCATTCAGGGCTTGTGATGCAACCTGGATTTACCTCATCAAAACCCAGAGCTGAGTGAGACATAAGGTTGGACACTTCGGGCTGATAGCATTGGTGAGGTTCGATGAGCAAAAGCAGACCATTTGAAGTCATACTGCATGGTACCCATTCCATGGGTCCCAACTCTCCAGGTTTAAGCGATTCTTCCTTCAGCTAAAACATGCATGGGAAACCCACAGTATGGTGCACCGTGTTACGGGGAAACGTTTTCAAATGCATCTCAGTTTTCGTCCCCATTTCCTCGGGTTCACAATTCCAGACCCTTTACTAACACTCTCCCCACTTGGAGAGCCAGGGCATTTAACCTGCTGTTTGGCACAGTTTGCAATTTCTGCGCAAGATGAACAGAAATAGGGAGAACCAATGAGAGACTAGCTGTAGGTGTCTGCACGGGCAAATTTAATGCTCATTTCCCACCAGGAAGAGTAATTAACCAAAGGCTCAGCATGCCGTGCCGGAACCAGATTAGGGCCTGAAGCAATCCTGTGGGTTTGCGGCCAGCTCACAAGAAAGCGATTTGAAGAAAGGAGCTCAGGGGCACTGTAATTCACAAACCTGCAGAGTTATAAATGACAGCTATCGTCCAAAAATATATTGAAGGAAGGCTGCGAAGAGGACTTGAATGCGGGGCAGAATTGCAGGAAAACGATTTCAGGGTGCAGACTGGAATTGCATTTATAGCATAGGAAAAGAGGCAGAACGTCGACAATGATGTACTTGGCCAAAAAGGGCGTATGCGTTTTTTCCGGAATATATTCAGGAAAAAACGCATACGCACTTTCTGGCCAACCAAGCAAGCATGTTAAAGAAATCTGCACTACAATGAAGTCTCACTGCCCCCCGGTCAAAAGGGCCATCTGAAAAAAGTGTAAAATCCAGAAAGGCAGCACAGGCCATGGAGAACAGGGAGCCTTGTTATGCTGATGGGTGGGATGTAAATTGCCAAGAGCCACTCTGGAGAAGTGTATGGTGTTTCCTGAAACACCTGAAAAACAAAGCAACGGAGCCTACGGCACTTCCACTTATGGTCCTATAACTTAGGGAAATTAAAATCAAAAACACACAGCCACCCCAATGTTTCAGACGGCTCTCTTCACAAGAACCTCGTTTACGGTACAAGTTAAATATCCCAGAAAGCGAAAAATGGATAAAGAAATTGTGGTACGTACGTACAATGGAATATCACTCACCAATGAAATCTATATCATCAGGCCCGTCGTGGCATAATGAGTGGATTCAGGTACAATGATTCTAAGTGAAATAAGTCACAGAGAAAATGAAACATCATATCACTAATACACGGAATGTAATCTTGGCTACACATGAACTGAATTACAAAACAGAACAGGGTCTCAAATTTTGAAAACCAACTTATATTTGCTTAAGGGGAAAGGTGAGTTGGGCTGCTGCATAAAACCAGAGATAGAAATTAGCACTGATACCATTCCATACGTCACATACGTAATAGTCAAGACCTACCGCTTGCTGAACAAAATGGGCTAAACACCCTCTATTCAACACCTAGGAATACACCAGACTAGTAAGAATCTTCAAACCCATGGATTTATATGTCTCCATAAGAGAATCAAGGGTGTGTACAGCTGCATGAAGGCAGCAGAGAAAATCCGATAAATCCTATTATCAAAATGAATTACAAAAACAAAACACAATGACAGTGAAATAGAGAGCAATTCTTAAATAATTCATTCAGGGCTTGTGATGCAACCTGCATTTACCTCATCTACACCCAGAGCTGTGTGAGACATAAGGTTGTACACTTCGGGCTGATAACATTGGTGAGGTTCGATGAGCAAATGCAGACCATTTGAAGTCATACTGCATGGTACCAATTCCAAGGGTCCCAAATCTCCAGGTTTAAGCGATTCTTCCTTCAGCTAAAACATGCATGGGAAACCCACAGTATGGTACACCGTGTGACCGGGAAACGTTTTCAAATGCATCTCAGTTTTCATCCCCTTTTACTCGGGTTCACAATTCCAGACCCTTTACTAACACTCTCCCCACTTGGAGAGTCAGTGCCTTTAACCTGCTGTTTGGCACAGTTTGCAAATTCTGCGCAAGATGAACAGGAATAGGGAGAACCAATGAGAGACTAGCTGTAGGTGCCTGCACGGGCAAATTTAACGATCATTTCCCACCGGGAAGAGGAATTAACCAAAGGCTCAGCATGCCATGCCGGAACCAGATTATGGCCTGAAGCAATCCTGCGGGTTTGCGGCCAGCTCACAAGAAAGCGATTTGAAGAAAGGAGCTCAGGGGCACTGTAATTCACAAACCTGCAGAGTTATAAATGACAGCTATCGTCCAAAACTATATTGAAGCAAGGTTGCGAAGAGGACTTGAAAGCGGGGCAGAATTGCAGGAAAACGATTTCAGGGGGTAGACTGGAATTGCACTTATAGCATAGGAAAAGAGGCAGAACGTCAACAATGATGCACTTGGACAAAAAGGGCGTATGCGTTTTTTCCGGAATATATTCAGGAAAAAACGCATACGCCCTTTTGGAAAACCAAGCAAGCATGTTAAACAAATCTGCACTACAATGAGGTCTCACTGCCCCCCGGTCAAAAGGGCCATCTGAAAAAAGTTTAAAATCCAGAAATGCAGCACAGACCATGGAGAACAGGGAGCCTTGTTATGCTGATGGGCGGGATGTAAATTGCCAAGAGCCACTCTGAAGAAGTGTATGGTGTTTCCTGAAACACCTAAAAAACAAAGCAACGGAGCCTACGGCACTTCCACTTATGGTCCTATAGCTTAGGGAAATTAAAATCAAAAACACACAGCCACCCCAAAGTTTCAGACGGCTCTGTTTGCAAGAAACTCGTCTACGGTACAAGTTAAATATCCCAGAAAGCGAAAAATGGATAAAGAAGTTGTGGTACGTACGTACAATTGAATATCACTCACCAATGAAATCTATGTCATTTGGCCCGTTGTGGCATAATGAGTGGATTCAGGTACGATGATTCTAAGTGAAATAAGTCACACAGAAAATGAAACATCATAAGATATCACTAATACACCAAATGTAATCTTGGCTACACATGAACTGAATTACAAAACAGAACAGGGTCTCAAATTTAGAAAACCAACTTATGTTTGCTTAAGGGGAAATGTGAATCAGGGTGCTGCATAAAACCAGAGATAGAAATTAGCACAGATACCATTCCATACGTCAAATACGTAATAGTCAAGACCTACCCCTTGCTCAACGAAATGGGCTAAACACCCTATATTCAACGCCTAGGAATACACCTGACTAGTAAGAATCTTCAAACCCATGGATTTATATGTCTCCATAAGAGAATCAAGCGTGTGTACAGCTGCATGAAGGCAGCAGAGAAAATCCGATAAATCCTATTATCAAAATGAATTACAAAAACAAAACACAATGGCAGTGAAATAGAGAGCAATTCTTAAATAATTCATTCAGGGCTTGTGATGCAACCTGGATTTACCTCATCTAAACCCAGAGCTGAGTGAGACATAAGGTTGGACACTTCGGGCTGATAGCATTGGTGAGGTTCGATGAGCAAATGCAGACCATTTGAAGTCATACTGCATGGTACCCATTCCAAGGGTCCCAAATCTCCAGGTTTAAGCGATTCTTCCTTCAGCTAAAACATGCATGGGAAACCCACAGTATGGTACACCGTGTGACCGGGAAACGTTTTCAAATGCATCTCAGTTTTCGTCCCCTTTTACTCGGGTTCACAATTCCAGACCCTTTACTAACACTATCCCCACTTGGAGAGTCAGTGCCTTTAACCTGCTGTTTGGCACAGTTTGCAAATTCTGCGCAAGATGAACAGGAATAGGGAGAACCAATGAGAGACTAGCTGTAGGTGTCTGCACGGGCAAATTTAACGCTCATTCCCCACCAGGAAGAGGAATTAACCAAAGGCTCAGCATGCCCTGCCGGAACCAGATTATGGCCTGAAGCAATCCTGCGGGTTTGCGGCCAGCTCACAAGAAAGCGATTTGAAGAAAGGAGCTCAGGGGCACTGTAATTCACAAACCTGCAGAGTTATAAATGACAGCTATCGTCCAAAAATATATTGAAGGAAGGCTGCGAAGAGGACTTGAAAGCGGGGCAGAATTGCAGGACAATGATTTCAGGGGGTAGACTGGAATTGCATTTAAAGCATAGGAAAAGAGGCAGAACGTCAACAATGATGCACTTGGCCAAAAAGGGCGTATGCGTTTTTTCCTGAATATATTCAGGATAAAACGCATACGCCCATTTTGGCCAACCAAGCAAGCATGTTAAAGAAATCTGCACTAAAATGAAGTCTCACTGCCCCCCGGTCAAAAGGGCCATCTGAAAAAAGTGTAAAATCCAGAAATGCAGCACAGGCCATGGAGAACAGGGAGCCTTGTTATGCTGATGGGTGGGATGTAAATTGCCAACAGCCACTCTGGAGAAGTGTATGGTGTTTCCTGAAACACCTAAAAAACAAAGCAACGGAGCCTACGGCACTTCCACTTATGGTCCTATAGCTTAGGAAATTAAAATCAAAAACACACAGCCACCCCAAAGTTTCAGACGGCTCTGTTTACAAGAACCTCGTCTACGGTACAAGTTAAATATCCCAGAAAGCGAAAAATGGAGAAAGAAGTTGTGGTACGTACGTACAATGGAATATCACTCCCAATGAAATCTATGTCATCTGGCCCGTCGTGGCATAATGAGTGGATTCAGGTACGATGATTCTAAGTGAAATAAGTCACACAGAAAATGAAACATCATATCACTAATACACAGAATGTAATCTTGGCTACACATGAACTGAATTACAAAACAGAACAGGGTCTCAAATTTAGAAAACCAACTTATGTTTGCTTAAAGGGAAAGGTGAGTTGGGGTGCTGCATAAAACCAGAGATAGATATTAGCACAGATACCATTCCATACGTCACATACGTAATAGTCAAGACCTACCCCTTGCTCAACGAAATGGGCTAAACACCCTCTCTTCAATGCCTAGGAATACACCAGACTAGTAAGAATCTTCAAACCCATGGATTTATATATCTCCATAAGAGAATCAAACGTGTGTACAGCTGCATGAAGGCAGCAGAGAAAATCCGATAAATCCTATTATCAAAATGAATTACAAAAACAAAACACAATGACAGTGAAATAGAGAGCAATTCTTAAATAATTCATTCAGGGCTTGTGATGCAACCTGCATTTACCTCATCTACACCCAGAGCTGTGTGAGACATAAGGTTGTACACTTCGGGCTGATAACATTGGTGAGGTTCGATGAGCAAATGCAGACCATTTGAAGTCATACTGCATGGTACCAATTCCAAGGGTCCCAAATCTCCAGGTTTAAGCGATTCTTCCTTCAGCTAAAACATGCATGGGAAACCCACAGTATGGTACACCGTGTGACCGGGAAACGTTTTCAAATGCATCTCAGTTTTCGTCCCCTTTTACTCGGGTTCACAATTCCAGACCCTTTACTAACACTCTCCCCACTTGGAGAGTCAGTGCCTTTAACCTGCTGTTTGGCACAGTTTGCAAATTCTGCGCAAGATGAACAGGAATAGGGAGAACCAATGAAAGACTAGCTCTAGGTGTCTGCACGGGCAAATTTAATGCTCATTTCCCACCGGGAAGAGGAATTAACCAAAGGCTCAGCATGCCATGCCAGAACCAGATTATGGCCTGAAGCAATCCTGCGGGTTTGCGGCCAGCTCACAAGAAAGCGATTTGAAGAAAGGAGCCCAGGGGCACTGTAATTCACAAACTTGCAGAGTTATAAATGACAGCTATCGTCCAAAATTATATTGAAGCAAGGCTGCGAAGAGGACTTTAAAGCGGGGCAAAATTGCAGGAAAACGATTTCAGGGGGTAGACTGGAATTGCGTTTAAAGCATAGGAAAGAACAGAACGTCAACAATGATGCACTTGGACAAAAAGGGCGTATGCGTTTTTTCCGGAATATATTCAGGAAAAAACGCATACGCCCTTTTGGCAAACCAAGCAAGCATGTTAGACAAATCTGCACTACAATGAAGTCTCACTGCCCCCCGGTCAAAAGGGCCATCTGAAAAAAGTGTAAAATCCAGAAATGCAGCACAGACCATGGAGAACAGGGAGCCTTGTTATGCTGATGGGTGGGATGTAAATTGCCAAGAGCCACTCTGAAGAAGTGTATGGTGTTTCCTGAAACACCTAAAAAACAAAGCAACGGAGCCTACGGCACTTCCACTTATGGTCCTATAGCTTAGGGAAATTAAAATCAAAAACACACAGCCACCCCAAAGTTTCAGACGGCTCTGTTTGCAAGAAACTCGTCTACGGTACAAGTTAAATATCCCAGAAAGCGAAAAATGGATAAAGAAATTGTGGTACGTACGTACAATGGAATATCACTCACCAATGAAATCTATGTCATCTGGCCCGTCGTGGCATAATGAGTGGATTCAGGTACGATGATTCTAAGTGAAATAAGTCACACAGAAAATGAAACATCATAAGATATCACTAATACACGGAATGTAATCTTGGCTACACATGAACTGAATTACAAAACAGAACAGGGTCTCAAATTTAGAAAACCAACTTATGTTTGCTTAAGGGGAAAGGTGAATCACGGTACTGCATAAAACCAGAGTGAGAAATTAGCACAGATACAATTCCATACGTCAAATACGTAATAGTCAAGACCTACCCCTTGCTCAACGAAATGGGCTAAACACCCTATATTCAACGCCTAGGAATACACCTGACTAGTAAGAATCTTCAAACCCATGGATTTATATGTCTCCATAAGAGAATCAAGCGTGTGTACAGCTGCATGAAGGCAGCAGAGAAAATCCGATAAATCCTATTATCAAAATGAATTACAAAAACAAAACACAATGGCAGTGAAATAGAGAGCAATTCTTAAATAATTCATTCAGGGCTTGTGATGCAACCTGGATTTACTTCATCTAAACCCAGAGCTGAGTGAGACATAAGGTTGGACACTTCGGGCTGATAGCATTGGTGAGGTTCGATGAGCAAATGCAGACCATTTGAAGTCATACTGCATGGTACCCATTCCATGGGTCCCAACTCTCCAGTTTAAGCGATTCTTCCTTCAGCTAAAACATGATGGGAAACCCACAGTATGGTGCACCGTGTGACCGGGAAACGTTTTCAAATGCATCTCAGTTTTTGCCCCTTTTACTCGGGTTCACAATTCCGGACCCTTTACTAACACTCTCCCCACTTGGAGAGTCAGTGCCTTTAACCTCCTGTTTGCGACAGTTTGCAATTTTTGCGCAAGATGAATACGAACAGGGAGAACCAATGAGAAACTAGCTGTAGGTGTCTGCACGGGCAAATTTAATGCTCATTTCCACCAGGAAGAGGAATTAACCAAAGGCTCAGCATGCCGTGCCGGAACCAGATTAGGGCCTGAAGCAATCCTGCGGGTTTGCGGCCAGCTCACAAGAAAGCGATTTGAATAAAGGAGCTCAGGGGCACTGTAATTCACAAACCTGCAGAGTTATAAATGACAGCTATCGTCCAAAAATATATTGAAGGAAGGCTGCGAAGAGGACTTGAACGCAGGGTAGAATTGCAGGAAAACGATTTCAGGGGGTACACTGCAATTGCATTGAAAGCATAGGAAAAGAGGCAGAACGTCGACAATGATGCACTTGGCCAAAAAGTGCGTATGCGTTTTTTCCTGAATGTATTCAGGAAAAAACGCATACGCACTTTTTGGCCAACCAAGCAAGCATGTTAAAGAAATCTGCACTAAAATGAAGTCTCACTGCCCCCCGGTCAAAAGGGCCATCTGAAAAAAGTGTAAAATCCAGAAATGCAGCACAGGCCACGGAGAACAGGGAGCCTGGTTATGCTGATGGGTGGGATGTAAATTGCCACAGCCACTCTGGAGAAGTGTATAGTGTTTCCTGAAACACCTAAAACACAAGCCAAAGGAGCCTACAGCACTTCCACATATGGTCCTATAGCTTAGGGAAATTAAAATCAAAAACACACACCCACCCCAGAGTTTCAGACGGCTCTGATTACAAGAACCTCGTCTACGGTACAAGTTAAATATCCCAGAAAGCGAAAAATGGATAAAGAAGTTGTGGTACGTACGTACAATGGAATATCACTCACCAATGAAATCTATGTCATCTGGCCCGTCCTGGCATAATGAGTGGATTCAGGTATGATGATTCTAAGTGAAATAAGTCACACAGAAAATGAAACATCATAAGATATCACTAATACACCAAATATAATCTTGGGTACACATGAACTGAATTACTAAACAGAACAGGGCCTCAAATTTAGAAAACCAACTTATGTTTGCTTAAGGGGAAAGGTGAGTTGGGGTGCTGCATAAAACCAGAGATAGAAATTAGCACAGATACCATTCCACACGTCAAATATGTAATAGTCAAGACCTACCCCTTGCTCAACGAAATGGGCTAAACACCATATATTCAACGCCTAGGAATACAACTGACTAGTTTGAATCTTCAAACCCATGGATTTATATGTCTCCATAAGAGAATCAAGCGTGTGTACAGCTGCATGAAGGCAGCAGAGAAAATCCGATAAATCCTATTATCAAAATGAATTACAAAAACAAAACACAATGACAGTGAAATAGAGAGCAATTCTTAAATAATTCATTCAGGGCTTGTGATGCAACCTGGATTTACCTCATCAAAACCCAGAGCTGAGTGAGACATAAGGTTGGACACTTCGGGCTGATAGCATTGGTGAGGTTCGATGAGCAAAAGCAGACCATTTGAAGTCATACTGCATGGTACCCATTCTGTGGGTCCCAACTCTCCAGGTTTAAGCGATTCTTCCTTCAGCTAAAACATGCATGGGAAACCCACAGTATGGTGCACCGTGTTACGGGGAAACGTTTTCAAATGCATCTCAGTTTTCGTCCCCATTTCCTCGGGTTCACAATTCCAGACCCTTTACTAACACTCTCCCCACTTGGAGAGCCAGGGCATTTAACCTGCTGTTTGGCACAGTTTGCAATTTCTGCGCAAGATGAACAGAAATAGGGAGAACCAATGAGAGACTAGCTGTAGGTGTCTGCACGGGCAAATTTAATGCTCATTTCCCACCAGGAAGAGTAATTAACCAAAGGCTCAGCATGCCGTGCCGGAACCAGATTAGGGCCTGAAGCAATCCTGTGGGTTTGCGGCCAGCTCACAAGAAAGCGATTTGAAGAAAGGAGCTCAGGGGCACTGTAATTCACAAACCTGCAGAGTTATAAATGACAGCTATCGTCCAAAAATATATTGAAGGAAGGCTGCGAAGAGGACTTGAATGCGGGGCAGAATTGCAGGAAAACGATTTCAGGGTGCAGACTGGAATTGCATTTATAGCATAGGAAAAGAGGCAGAACGTCGACAATGATGTACTTGGCCAAAAAGGGCGTATGCGTTTTTTCCGGAATATATTCAGGAAAAAACGCATACGCACTTTCTGGCCAACCAAGCAAGCATGTTAAAGAAATCTGCACTACAATGAAGTCTCACTGCCCCCCGGTCAAAAGGGCCATCTGAAAAAAGTGTAAAATCCAGAAAGGCAGCACAGGCCATGGAGAACAGGGAGCCTTGTTATGCTGATGGGTGGGATGTAAATTGCCAAGAGCCACTCTGGAGAAGTGTATGGTGTTTCCTGAAACACCTGAAAAACAAAGCAACGGAGCCTACGGCACTTCCACTTATGGTCCTATAACTTAGGGAAATTAAAATCAAAAACACACAGCCACCCCAATGTTTCAGACGGCTCTCTTCACAAGAACCTCGTTTACGGTACAAGTTAAATATCCCAGAAAGCGAAAAATGGATAAAGAAATTGTGGTACGTACGTACAATGGAATATCACTCACCAATGAAATCTATATCATCAGGCCCGTCGTGGCATAATGAGTGGATTCAGGTACAATGATTCTAAGTGAAATAAGTCACAGAGAAAATGAAACATCATATCACTAATACACGGAATGTAATCTTGGCTACACATGAACTGAATTACAAAACAGAACAGGGTCTCAAATTTTGAAAACCAACTTATATTTGCTTAAGGGGAAAGGTGAGTTGGGCTGCTGCATAAAACCAGAGATAGAAATTAGCACTGATACCATTCCATACGTCACATACGTAATAGTCAAGACCTACCGCTTGCTGAACAAAATGGGCTAAACACCCTCTATTCAACACCTAGGAATACACCAGACTAGTAAGAATCTTCAAACCCATGGATTTATATGTCTCCATAAGAGAATCAAGGGTGTGTACAGCTGCATGAAGGCAGCAGAGAAAATCCGATAAATCCTATTATCAAAATGAATTACAAAAACAAAACACAATGACAGTGAAATAGAGAGCAATTCTTAAATAATTCATTCAGGGCTTGTGATGCAACCTGCATTTACCTCATCTACACCCAGAGCTGTGTGAGACATAAGGTTGTACACTTCGGGCTGATAACATTGGTGAGGTTCGATGAGCAAATGCAGACCATTTGAAGTCATACTGCATGGTACCAATTCCAAGGGTCCCAAATCTCCAGGTTTAAGCGATTCTTCCTTCAGCTAAAACATGCATGGGAAACCCACAGTATGGTACACCGTGTGACCGGGAAACGTTTTCAAATGCATCTCAGTTTTCATCCCCTTTTACTCGGGTTCACAATTCCAGACCCTTTACTAACACTCTCCCCACTTGGAGAGTCAGTGCCTTTAACCTGCTGTTTGGCACAGTTTGCAAATTCTGCGCAAGATGAACAGGAATAGGGAGAACCAATGAGAGACTAGCTGTAGGTGCCTGCACGGGCAAATTTAACGATCATTTCCCACCGGGAAGAGGAATTAACCAAAGGCTCAGCATGCCATGCCGGAACCAGATTATGGCCTGAAGCAATCCTGCGGGTTTGCGGCCAGCTCACAAGAAAGCGATTTGAAGAAAGGAGCTCAGGGGCACTGTAATTCACAAACCTGCAGAGTTATAAATGACAGCTATCGTCCAAAACTATATTGAAGCAAGGTTGCGAAGAGGACTTGAAAGCGGGGCAGAATTGCAGGAAAACGATTTCAGGGGGTAGACTGGAATTGCACTTATAGCATAGGAAAAGAGGCAGAACGTCAACAATGATGCACTTGGACAAAAAGGGCGTATGCGTTTTTTCCGGAATATATTCAGGAAAAAACGCATACGCCCTTTTGGAAAACCAAGCAAGCATGTTAAACAAATCTGCACTACAATGAGGTCTCACTGCCCCCCGGTCAAAAGGGCCATCTGAAAAAAGTTTAAAATCCAGAAATGCAGCACAGACCATGGAGAACAGGGAGCCTTGTTATGCTGATGGGCGGGATGTAAATTGCCAAGAGCCACTCTGAAGAAGTGTATGGTGTTTCCTGAAACACCTAAAAAACAAAGCAACGGAGCCTACGGCACTTCCACTTATGGTCCTATAGCTTAGGGAAATTAAAATCAAAAACACACAGCCACCCCAAAGTTTCAGACGGCTCTGTTTGCAAGAAACTCGTCTACGGTACAAGTTAAATATCCCAGAAAGCGAAAAATGGATAAAGAAGTTGTGGTACGTACGTACAATTGAATATCACTCACCAATGAAATCTATGTCATTTGGCCCGTTGTGGCATAATGAGTGGATTCAGGTACGATGATTCTAAGTGAAATAAGTCACACAGAAAATGAAACATCATAAGATATCACTAATACACCAAATGTAATCTTGGCTACACATGAACTGAATTACAAAACAGAACAGGGTCTCAAATTTAGAAAACCAACTTATGTTTGCTTAAGGGGAAATGTGAATCAGGGTGCTGCATAAAACCAGAGATAGAAATTAGCACAGATACCATTCCATACGTCAAATACGTAATAGTCAAGACCTACCCCTTGCTCAACGAAATGGGCTAAACACCCTATATTCAACGCCTAGGAATACACCTGACTAGTAAGAATCTTCAAACCCATGGATTTATATGTCTCCATAAGAGAATCAAGCGTGTGTACAGCTGCATGAAGGCAGCAGAGAAAATCCGATAAATCCTATTATCAAAATGAATTACAAAAACAAAACACAATGGCAGTGAAATAGAGAGCAATTCTTAAATAATTCATTCAGGGCTTGTGATGCAACCTGGATTTACCTCATCTAAACCCAGAGCTGAGTGAGACATAAGGTTGGACACTTCGGGCTGATAGCATTGGTGAGGTTCGATGAGCAAATGCAGACCATTTGAAGTCATACTGCATGGTACCCATTCCAAGGGTCCCAAATCTCCAGGTTTAAGCGATTCTTCCTTCAGCTAAAACATGCATGGGAAACCCACAGTATGGTACACCGTGTGACCGGGAAACGTTTTCAAATGCATCTCAGTTTTCGTCCCCTTTTACTCGGGTTCACAATTCCAGACCCTTTACTAACACTATCCCCACTTGGAGAGTCAGTGCCTTTAACCTGCTGTTTGGCACAGTTTGCAAATTCTGCGCAAGATGAACAGGAATAGGGAGAACCAATGAGAGACTAGCTGTAGGTGTCTGCACGGGCAAATTTAACGCTCATTCCCCACCAGGAAGAGGAATTAACCAAAGGCTCAGCATGCCCTGCCGGAACCAGATTATGGCCTGAAGCAATCCTGCGGGTTTGCGGCCAGCTCACAAGAAAGCGATTTGAAGAAAGGAGCTCAGGGGCACTGTAATTCACAAACCTGCAGAGTTATAAATGACAGCTATCGTCCAAAAATATATTGAAGGAAGGCTGCGAAGAGGACTTGAAAGCGGGGCAGAATTGCAGGACAATGATTTCAGGGGGTAGACTGGAATTGCATTTAAAGCATAGGAAAAGAGGCAGAACGTCAACAATGATGCACTTGGCCAAAAAGGGCGTATGCGTTTTTTCCTGAATATATTCAGGATAAAACGCATACGCCCATTTTGGCCAACCAAGCAAGCATGTTAAAGAAATCTGCACTAAAATGAAGTCTCACTGCCCCCCGGTCAAAAGGGCCATCTGAAAAAAGTGTAAAATCCAGAAATGCAGCACAGGCCATGGAGAACAGGGAGCCTTGTTATGCTGATGGGTGGGATGTAAATTGCCAACAGCCACTCTGGAGAAGTGTATGGTGTTTCCTGAAACACCTAAAAAACAAAGCAACGGAGCCTACGGCACTTCCACTTATGGTCCTATAGCTTAGGAAATTAAAATCAAAAACACACAGCCACCCCAAAGTTTCAGACGGCTCTGTTTACAAGAACCTCGTCTACGGTACAAGTTAAATATCCCAGAAAGCGAAAAATGGAGAAAGAAGTTGTGGTACGTACGTACAATGGAATATCACTCCCAATGAAATCTATGTCATCTGGCCCGTCGTGGCATAATGAGTGGATTCAGGTACGATGATTCTAAGTGAAATAAGTCACACAGAAAATGAAACATCATATCACTAATACACAGAATGTAATCTTGGCTACACATGAACTGAATTACAAAACAGAACAGGGTCTCAAATTTAGAAAACCAACTTATGTTTGCTTAAAGGGAAAGGTGAGTTGGGGTGCTGCATAAAACCAGAGATAGATATTAGCACAGATACCATTCCATACGTCACATACGTAATAGTCAAGACCTACCCCTTGCTCAACGAAATGGGCTAAACACCCTCTATTCAATGCCTAGGAATACACCAGACTAGTAAGAATCTTCAAACCCATGGATTTATATATCTCCATAAGAGAATCAAACGTGTGTACAGCTGCATGAAGGCAGCAGAGAAAATCCGATAAATCCTATTATCAAAATGAATTACAAAAACAAAACACAATGACAGTGAAATAGAGAGCAATTCTTAAATAATTCATTCAGGGCTTGTGATGCAACCTGCATTTACCTCATCTACACCCAGAGCTGTGTGAGACATAAGGTTGTACACTTCGGGCTGATAACATTGGTGAGGTTCGATGAGCAAATGCAGACCATTTGAAGTCATACTGCATGGTACCAATTCCAAGGGTCCCAAATCTCCAGGTTTAAGCGATTCTTCCTTCAGCTAAAACATGCATGGGAAACCCACAGTATGGTACACCGTGTGACCGGGAAACGTTTTCAAATGCATCTCAGTTTTCGTCCCCTTTTACTCGGGTTCACAATTCCAGACCCTTTACTAACACTCTCCCCACTTGGAGAGTCAGTGCCTTTAACCTGCTGTTTGGCACAGTTTGCAAATTCTGCGCAAGATGAACAGGAATAGGGAGAACCAATGAAAGACTAGCTCTAGGTGTCTGCACGGGCAAATTTAATGCTCATTTCCCACCGGGAAGAGGAATTAACCAAAGGCTCAGCATGCCATGCCAGAACCAGATTATGGCCTGAAGCAATCCTGCGGGTTTGCGGCCAGCTCACAAGAAAGCGATTTGAAGAAAGGAGCCCAGGGGCACTGTAATTCACAAACTTGCAGAGTTATAAATGACAGCTATCGTCCAAAATTATATTGAAGCAAGGCTGCGAAGAGGACTTTAAAGCGGGGCAAAATTGCAGGAAAACGATTTCAGGGGGTAGACTGGAATTGCGTTTAAAGCATAGGAAAGAACAGAACGTCAACAATGATGCACTTGGACAAAAAGGGCGTATGCGTTTTTTCCGGAATATATTCAGGAAAAAACGCATACGCCCTTTTGGCAAACCAAGCAAGCATGTTAGACAAATCTGCACTACAATGAAGTCTCACTGCCCCCCGGTCAAAAGGGCCATCTGAAAAAAGTGTAAAATCCAGAAATGCAGCACAGACCATGGAGAACAGGGAGCCTTGTTATGCTGATGGGTGGGATGTAAATTGCCAAGAGCCACTCTGAAGAAGTGTATGGTGTTTCCTGAAACACCTAAAAAACAAAGCAACGGAGCCTACGGCACTTCCACTTATGGTCCTATAGCTTAGGGAAATTAAAATCAAAAACACACAGCCACCCCAAAGTTTCAGACGGCTCTGTTTGCAAGAAACTCGTCTACGGTACAAGTTAAATATCCCAGAAAGCGAAAAATGGATAAAGAAATTGTGGTACGTACGTACAATGGAATATCACTCACCAATGAAATCTATGTCATCTGGCCCGTCGTGGCATAATGAGTGGATTCAGGTACGATGATTCTAAGTGAAATAAGTCACACAGAAAATGAAACATCATAAGATATCACTAATACACGGAATGTAATCTTGGCTACACATGAACTGAATTACAAAACAGAACAGGGTCTCAAATTTAGAAAACCAACTTATGTTTGCTTAAGGGGAAAGGTGAATCACGGTACTGCATAAAACCAGAGTGAGAAATTAGCACAGATACAATTCCATACGTCAAATACGTAATAGTCAAGACCTACCCCTTGCTCAACGAAATGGGCTAAACACCCTATATTCAACGCCTAGGAATACACCTGACTAGTAAGAATCTTCAAACCCATGGATTTATATGTCTCCATAAGAGAATCAAGCGTGTGTACAGCTGCATGAAGGCAGCAGAGAAAATCCGATAAATCCTATTATCAAAATGAATTACAAAAACAAAACACAATGGCAGTGAAATAGAGAGCAATTCTTAAATAATTCATTCAGGGCTTGTGATGCAACCTGGATTTACTTCATCTAAACCCAGAGCTGAGTGAGACATAAGGTTGGACACTTCGGGCTGATAGCATTGGTGAGGTTCGATGAGCAAATGCAGACCATTTGAAGTCATACTGCATGGTACCCATTCCATGGGTCCCAACTCTCCAGTTTAAGCGATTCTTCCTTCAGCTAAAACATGATGGGAAACCCACAGTATGGTGCACCGTGTGACCGGGAAACGTTTTCAAATGCATCTCAGTTTTTGCCCCTTTTACTCGGGTTCACAATTCCGGACCCTTTACTAACACTCTCCCCACTTGGAGAGTCAGTGCCTTTAACCTCCTGTTTGCGACAGTTTGCAATTTTTGCGCAAGATGAATACGAACAGGGAGAACCAATGAGAAACTAGCTGTAGGTGTCTGCACGGGCAAATTTAATGCTCATTTCCACCAGGAAGAGGAATTAACCAAAGGCTCAGCATGCCGTGCCGGAACCAGATTAGGGCCTGAAGCAATCCTGCGGGTTTGCGGCCAGCTCACAAGAAAGCGATTTGAATAAAGGAGCTCAGGGGCACTGTAATTCACAAACCTGCAGAGTTATAAATGACAGCTATCGTCCAAAAATATATTGAAGGAAGGCTGCGAAGAGGACTTGAACGCAGGGTAGAATTGCAGGAAAACGATTTCAGGGGGTACACTGCAATTGCATTGAAAGCATAGGAAAAGAGGCAGAACGTCGACAATGATGCACTTGGCCAAAAAGTGCGTATGCGTTTTTTCCTGAATGTATTCAGGAAAAAACGCATACGCACTTTTTGGCCAACCAAGCAAGCATGTTAAAGAAATCTGCACTAAAATGAAGTCTCACTGCCCCCCGGTCAAAAGGGCCATCTGAAAAAAGTGTAAAATCCAGAAATGCAGCACAGGCCACGGAGAACAGGGAGCCTGGTTATGCTGATGGGTGGGATGTAAATTGCCACAGCCACTCTGGAGAAGTGTATAGTGTTTCCTGAAAC
Source organism: Delphinapterus leucas (assembly GCF_059928025.1). Lineage (NCBI taxonomy): Eukaryota > Metazoa > Chordata > Mammalia > Artiodactyla > Monodontidae > Delphinapterus > Delphinapterus leucas. Next base: position 3,970,645 of record NW_028322247.1, on the reverse strand, counting down.
ACCTAAAACACAAGCCAAAGGAGCCTACAGCACTTCCACATATGGTCCTATAGCTTAGGGAAATTAAAATCAAAAACACACACCCACCCCAGAGTTTCAGACGGCTCTGATTACAAGAACCTCGTCTACGGTACAAGTTAAATATCCCAGAAAGCGAAAAATGGATAAAGAAGTTGTGGTACGTACGTACAATGGAATATCACTCACCAATGAAATCTATGTCATCTGGCCCGTCCTGGCATAATGAGTGGATTCAGGTATGATGATTCTAAGTGAAATAAGTCACACAGAAAATGAAACATCATAAGATATCACTAATACACCAAATATAATCTTGGGTACACATGAACTGAATTACTAAACAGAACAGGGCCTCAAATTTAGAAAACCAACTTATGTTTGCTTAAGGGGAAAGGTGAGTTGGGGTGCTGCATAAAACCAGAGATAGAAATTAGCACAGATACCATTCCATACGTCAAATATGTAATAGTCAAGACCTACCCCTTGCTCAACGAAATGGGCTAAACACCCTCTATTCAACGCCTAGGAATACACCTGACTAGTAAGAATCTTCAAACCCATGGATTTATATGTCTCCATAAGAGAATCAAGCGTGTATACAGCTGCATGAATGCAGCAGAGAAAATCCGATAAATCCTATTATCAAAATGAATTAAAAAACAAAACACAATGACAGTGAAATAGAGAGCAATGCTTAAATAATTCATTCAGGGCTTGTGATGCAACCTGGATTTACCTCATCTAGTCCCAGAGCTGTGTGAGACATAAAGTTGGACACTTCGGGCTGATAGCATTGGTGAGGTTCGATGAGAAAATGCAGATCATTTGAAGTCATACTGCATGGTACCCATTCCTTGGGTCCCAACTCTCCAGGTTTAAGCGATTCTTCCTTCAGCTAAAACATGCATGGGAAACCCACAGTATGGTGCACCGTGTGACCGGGAAACGTTTTCAAATGCATCTCAGTTTTCGGCCCCTTTTACACGGGTTCACCATTCCAGACCCTTTACTAACACTCTCCCCACTTGGAGAGTCAGTGCCTTTAACCTGCTGTTTGGCACAGTTTTCAACTTCTGCGCAAGATGAACAGGAATAGGGAGAACCAATGAGAGCCTAGCTGTAGGTGTCTGCACGGGCAAATTTAACGCTCATTTCCAACCAGGAATAGGAATTAACTAAACGCTCAGCATGCCGTGCCGGAACCATATTAGGGCATGAAGCAATCCTGCGGGTTTGCGGCCAGCTCAAAAGGAAGCAATTTGAAGAAAGGAGCTCAGGGGCACTGTAATTCACAAACCTGCAGAGTTATAAATGACAGCTATCGTCCAAAAATATATTGAAGGAAGGCTGCGAAGAGGACGTGAAAGCGGGGCAGAATTGCACGAAAACGATTTCAGGGGGCCGACTGAAATTGCTTTTAAAGCATAGGAAAAGAGGCAGAATGTCGACAATGATGCACTTGGCCAAAAAGGGCGTATGCGTTTTTTCCTGAATATATTCAGGAAAAAACGCATACGCCCTTTTTGGCCAACCAAGCAAGCATGTTAAAGAAATCTGCACTACAATGAAGTCTCACTGCCCCCCGGTCAAAAGGGCCATCTGAAAAAAGTGTAAAATCCAGAAATGCAGCACAGGCCATGGAGAACAGGGAGCCTTGTTATGCTGATGGGTGGGATGTAAAATGCCAACAGCCACTCTGGAGAAGTGTATGGTGTTTTCTGAAACCCCTAAAAAACAAAGCAACGGAGCCTACGGCACTTCCACTTATGGTCCTAAAGCTTAGGGAAATTAAAATCAAAAACACACAGCCACCCCAAAGTTTCAGACGGCTCTGTTTACAAGAACCTCTTCTACGGTACAAGTTAAATATCCCAAAAAGCGAAAAATGGATAAAGAAGTTGTGGTACGTACGTACAATGGAATATCACTCACCAATGAAATCTATGTCATCTGGCCCGTTGTGGCATAATGAGTGGATTCAGGTACGATGATTCTAAGTGAAATAAGTCACACAGAAAATGAAACATCATAAGATATCACGAATACACGGAATGCAATCTCGGCTACTCATGAACTGAATTACAAAACAGAACAGGGTCTCAAATTTAGAAAACCAACTAATGTTTGCTTAAGGGGAAAGGTGAGTTGGGGTGCTGCATAAAACCAGAGATAGAAATTAGCACAGATACCATTCCATACGTCACATACGTAATAGTCAAGACCTACCCCTTGCTGAACGAAATGGGCTAAGCACCCTCTATTCAACGCCTAGGAATACACCAGACTAGTAAGAATCTTCAAACCCATGGATTTATATGTCTCCATAAGAGAATCAAGCGTGTGTACAGCTGCATGAAGGCAGCAGAGAAAATCCGATAAATCCTATTATCAAAATGAATTACAAAAACAAAACACAATGACAGTGAAATAGACAGCAATTCTTAAATAATTCATTCAGGGCTTGTGATGCAACCTGCATTTACCTCATCTACACCCAGAGCTGTGTGAGACATAAGGTTGTACACTTCGGGCTGATAACATTGGTGAGGTTCGATGAGCAAATGCAGACCATTTGAAGTCATACTGCATGGTACCAATTCCAAGGGTCCCAAATCTCCAGGTTTAAGCGATTCTTCCTTCAGCTAAAACATGCATGGGAAATCCACATTATGGTGCACCGTGTGACCGGGAAACGTTTTCAAATGCATCTCAGTTTTCGCCCCTTTTACTCGGGTTCACCATTCCAGACCCTTTACTAACACTCTCCCCACTTGGAGAGTCAGTGCCTTTAACCTCCTGTTTGGGACAGTTTGCAATTTCTGAGCAAGATGAACAGGAATAGGGAGAACCAATGAGAAACTAGCTGTAGGTGTCTGCACGGGCAAATTTAATGCTCATTTCCACCAGGAAGAGGAATTAACCAAAGGCTCAGCATGCCGTGCCGGAACCAGATTAGGGCCTGAAGCAATCCTGCGGGTTTGCGGCCAGCTCACAAGAAAGCGATTTGAAGAAAGGAGCTCAGGGGCACTGTAATTCACAAACCTGCACAGTTATAAATGACAGCTGTCGTCCAATAATATATTGAAGGAAGGCTGCGAAGAGGACTTGGAAGCGGGGCAGAATTGCAGGAAAACGATTTCAGGGTGCAGACTGGAATTGCATTTAAAGCATAGGAAAAGAGGCAGAACGTCGACAATGATGCACCTGGCCAAAAAGGGCGTATGCGTTTTTCCCGGAATATATTCAGGAAAAAACGCATACGCAGTTTTTGGCCAACCAAGCAAGCATGTTAACGAAATCTGCACTACAATGAAGTCTCACTGCCCCCCGGTCAAAAGGGCCATCTGAAAAAAGTGTAAAATCCAGAAATGCAGCACAGGCCATGGAGAACAGGGAGCCTTGTTATGCTGATGTGTCGGATATAAACTGCCAAGAGCCACTCTGGAGAAGTGTATGGTGTTTCCTGAAACACCTAAAAAACAAAGCAACGGAGCCTCTGGCACTTCCACTTATGGTCCTATAGCTTAGGGAATTTAAAATCAAAAACACACAGCCACCCCAATGTTTCAGACGGCTCTGTTTACAAGAAACTCGTCTACGGTACACGTTAAATATCCCAGAAAGCGAAAAATGGATAAAGAAGTTGTTGTACGTACGTACAATGGAATATCACTCACCAATGAAATCTATGTCATCTGGCCCATCGTGGCATAATGAGTGGATTCAGGTACGATGATTCTAAATGAAATAATTCACACAGAAAATGAAACATCATAAGATATCACTAATACACGGAATGTAATCTTGGCTACACATGAACTGAATTACAAAACAGAACAGGGTCTCAAACCTAGAAAACCAACTTATGTTTGCTTAAGGGGAAAGGTGAGTTGGGGTGCTGCATAAAACCAGAGATAGAAATTAGCACAGATACCATTCCATACGTCAAATATGTAATAGTCAAGACCTACCCCTTGCTCAACGAAATGGGCTAAACACCCTATATTCAATGCCTAGGAATACACCTGAATAGAAAGAATTTTCAAACCCATGGATTTATATGTCTCCATAAGAGAATCAAGCGTGTGTACAGCTGCATGAAGGCAGCAGAGACAATCCGATAAATCCCATTATCAAAATGAATTACAAAAACAAAACACAATGACAGTGAAATAGAGAGCAATTCTTAAATAATTCATTCAGGGCTTGTGATGCAACCTGGATTTACCTCATCTAAACCCAGAGCTGAGTGAGACATAAGGTTGGACACTTCGGGCTGATAGCATTGGTGAGGTTTGATGAACAAAGGCAGACCATATGAAGTCATACTGCATGGTACCCATTCCATGGGTCACAAATCTCCAGGTTTAAGCGATTCTTCCTTCAGCTAAAACAGGCATGGGAAACCCACAGTATGGTGCACCGTGTGACCGGGAAACGTTTTCAAATGCATCTCACTTTCGTCACCTTTTACTCAGGTTCACAATTCCAGACCCTTTACTAACACTCTCCCCACTTGGAGAGTCAGTGCCTTTAACCTCCTGTTTGGCACAGTTTGCAATTTCTGCGCAAGATGAACAGGAATAGGGAGAACCAATGAGAGGCTAGCTGCAGGTGTCTGCACGGGCAAATTTAACGCTCATTTCCCACCAGGAAGAGGAACTAACCAAAGGCTCAGCATGCCGTGCCGGAACCAGATTAGGGCCTGAGGCAATCCTGCGGGTTTGCGGCTAGCTCAAAAGAAAGCAATTTGAAGAAAGGAGGTCAGGGGCACTGTAATTCACAAACCTGCAGAGTTATAAATGACAGCTATCGTCCAAAAAAATATTGAAGGAAGGCTGCGAAGAGGACTTGAAAGCGGGGCAGAATTGCACGAAAACGATTTCAGGGTGTAGACGGGAATTGCTTTTAAAGCATAGGAAAAGAGGCAGAACGTCGACAATGGTGCTCTTGGCCAAAAAGGGCGTATGCCTTTTTTCCTGAATATATTCAGGAAAAAACGCATACGCCCTTTTTGGCCAACCAAGCAAGCATGTTAAAGAAATCTGCACTACCATGAAGTCTCACTGCCCCCCGGTCAAAAGGGCCATCTGAAAAAAGTGTAAAATCCAGAAAAGCAGCACAGGCCATGTAGAACAGGGAGCCTTGTTATGCTGATGTGTGGGATGTAAAATGCCAACAGCCACTCTGGAGAAGTGTATGGTGTTTCCTGAAACCCCTAAAAAACAAAGCAACGGAGCCTACGGCACTTCCACTTATGGTCCTATAGTTTAGGGAAATTAAAATCCAAAACACACAGCCACCCCAAAGTTTCAGACGGCTCTGTTTACAAGAACCTCGTCTACGGTACAAGTAAAATATCCCAGAAAGCAAAAAATGGATAAAGAAGTTGTGGTACATACGTACAATGGAATATCACTCACCAATGAAATCTATGTTATCTGGCCCGTCGTGGCATAATGAGTGGATTCAGGTATGATGATTCTAAGTGAAATAAGTCACACAGAAAATGAAACATCATAAGATATCACTAATACACCGAATGTAATCTTGGCTACACATGAACTGAATTACAAAACAGAACAGGGTCTCAAATTTAGAAAACCAACTTATGTTTGCTTAAGGGGAAAGGTGAGTCGGGGTGCTGCATAAAACCAGAGTTAGAAATTAGCACAGATACCATTCCATACGTCAAATACGTAATAGTCAAGACCTACCCCTTGCTCAACGAAATGGGCTAAACACCCTATATTCAACGCCTAGGAATACACGTGATTAGTAAGAATCTTCAAACCCATGGATTTATATGTCTCCATAAGAGAATCAAGCGTGTGGACAGCTGCATGAAGGCAGCAGAGAAAATCCGATAAATCCTATTATCAAAATGAATTACAAAATAAAACACAATGGCAGTGAAATAGAGAGCAATTCTTAAATAATTCATTCAGGGCTTGTGATGCAACCTGGATTTACCTCATCTAAACCCAGAGCTGAGTGAGACATAAGGTTGTACACTTCGGGCTGATAACATTGGTGAGGTTCGATGAGCAAATGCAGACCATTTGAAGTCATACTGCATGGTACCCATTCCATGGGTCCCAACTCTCCAGGTTTAAGCGATTCTTCCTTCAGCTAAAACATGCATGGGAAACCCACAGTATGGTGCACCGTGTGACCGGGAAACGTTTTCAAATGCATCTCAGTTTTTGCCCCTTTTACTCGGGTTCACAATTCCGGACCCTTTACTAACACTCTCCCCACTTGGGGAGTCAGTGCCTTTAACCTCCTGTTTGGGACAGTTTGCAAATTCTGCGCAAGATGAACAGGAATAGGGAGAAACAATGAGAAACTAGCTGTAGGTGTCTGCACGGGCAAATTTAATGCTCATTTCCACCAGGAAGAGGAATTAACCAACGGCTCAGCATGCCGTGCCGGAACCAGATTAGGGCCTGAAGCAATCCTGCGGGTTTGCGGCCAGCTCACAAGAAAGCGATTTGAAGAAAGGAGCTCAGGGGCACTGTAATTCACAAACCTGCAGAGTTATAAATGACAGCTATCGTCCAAAAATATATTGAAGGAAGGCTGCGAAGAGGACTTGAACGCAGGGCAGAATTGCAGGAAAACGATTTCAGGGGGTAGACTGGAATTGCATTTAAAGCATAGGAAAAGAGGCAGAACGTCGACAATGATGCACTTGGCCAAAAAGTGCGTATGCGTTTTTTCCTGCACATTATCAGGAAAAAACGCATAGGCACTTTTTGGCCAACCAAGCAAGCATGTTAAAGAAATCTGCACTACAATGAAGTCTCACTGCCCCCCGGACAAAAGGGCCATCTGAAAAAAGTGTAAAATCCAGAAATGCAGCACAGGCCATGGAGAACAGGGAGCCTGGTTATGCTGATGGGTGGGATGTAAATTGCCAACAGCCACTCTGGAGAATTGTATGGTGTTTCCTGAAACACCTAAAACACAAGCTAAAGGAGCCTACAGCACTTCCACTTATGGTCCTATAGCTTAGGGAAATTAAAATCAAAAACACACAGCCACCCCAAAATTTCAGACGGCTCTGTTTACAAGAACCTCGTCTACGGTACAAGTTAAATATCCCAGAATGCGAAAAATGGATAAAGAAGTTGTGGTACGTACGTACAATGGAATATCACTCACCAATGAAGTCTATGTCATCTGGCCCGTCCTGGCATAATGAGTGGATTCAGGTATGATGATTCTAAGTGAAATAAGTCACACAGAAAATGAAACATCATAAGATATCACTAATACACCAAATGTAATCTTGGCTACACATGAACTGAATTAGAAAACAGAACAGGGTCTCAAATTTAGAAAACCAACTTATGTTTGCTTAAGGGGAAAGGTGAGTTGGGGTGCCGCATAAAATCAGAGATAGAAATTAGCACAGATACCATTCCATACGTCAAATATGTAATAGTCAAGACCTACCCCTTGCTCAACGAAATGGGCTAAACACCCTATATTCAACGCCTAGGAATACACCTGACTAGTAAGAATCTTCAAATCATGGATTTATATGTCTCCATAAGAGAATCAAGCGTGTGTACAGCTGCATGAAGGCAGCACAGAAAATCCGATAAATCCTATTATCAAAATGAATTACAAAAACAAAACACAATGACAGTGAAATAGAGAGCAATTCTTAAATAATTCATTCAGGGCTTGTGATGCAACCTGGATTTACCTCATCTAAACCCAGAGCTGAGTGAGACATAAGGTTGGACACTTCGGGCTGATAGCATTGGTGAGGTTCGATGAGCAAATGCACACCATTTGAAGTCATACAGCATGGTACCCATTCCATGGGTCCCAACTCTCCAGGTTTAAGTGATTCTTCCTTCAGCTAAAGCATGCATGGGAAACCCACAGTATGATGCACCGTGTGACCGGGAAACGTTTTCAAATGCATCTCAGTTTTTGTCCCCTTTTACTCGGGTTCACAGTTCCAGACACTTTACTAACACTCTCCCCACTTGGAGAGTCACTGCATTTAACCTGCTGTTTGGCACAGTTTGCAATTTCTGCGCAAGATGAACAGGAATAGGGAGAACCAATGAGAGACTAGCTGTAGGTGTCTGCACGGGCAAATTCAACACACATTTCCCACCAGGAAGAGGAATTAACCAAAGGCTCAGCATGCCGTGCCGGAACCAGATTAGGGCCTGAAGCAATCCTGCGGGTTTGCGGCCAGCTCACAAGAAAGCCATTTGAAGAAAGGAGCTCAGGGGCACTGTAATTCACGAACCTGCAGAGTTATAAATGACAGCTATCGTCCAAAAATATATTGAAGGAAGGCTGCGAAGAGGACTTGAAAGCGGGGCAGAATTGCAGGAAAACGATTTCAAGGGGTAGACTGGAATTGCATTAAAAGCATAGGAAAAGAGGCAGAACGTCGACAATGATGCACTTGGCCAAAAAGGGCGTAGGCGTTTTATCCTGAAAATATTCAGGAAAAAACGCATACGCCCTTTTTGGCCAACCAAGCAAGCATGTTAAAGAAATCTGCACTACAATGAAGTCTCACTGCCCCCCGGTCAAAAGGGCCATCTGAAAAAAGTGTAAAATCCAGAAAGGCAGCACAGGCCATGGAGAACAGGGAGCCTTGTTATGCTGATGGGTGGGATGTAAATTGCCAAGAGCCACTCTGGAGAAGTGTATGGTGTTTCCTGAAACACCAAAAAAACAAAGTAACGGAGCCTATGGCACTTCCACTTATGGTCCTAAAGCTTAGGGAAATTAAAATCAAAAACACACAGCCACCCCAAAGTTTCAGACGGCTCTGTTTACAAGAACCTCGTCTACGGTACAAGTTAAATATCCCAGAAAGGGAAAAATGGATAAAGAAGTTGTGGTACGTACGTACAATGGAATATCACTCACCAATGAAATCTATGTCATATGGCCCATCGTGGCATAATGAGTGGATTCAGGTACGATGATTCTAAGTGAAATAAGCCACACAGAAAATGAAATATCATATCACTAATACACGGAATGAAATCTTGGCTACACATTAACTGAATTACAAAACAGAACAGGGTCTCAAATTTAGAAAACCAACTTATGTTTGCTTAAGGGGAAAGGTGAGTTGGGATGCTGCATAAAACCAGAGATAGAAATTAGCACAGATACCATTCCATACGTCAAATATGTAATAGTCAAGACCTACCCCTTGCTCAACGAAATGGGCTAAACACCCTCTATTCAACGCCTAGGAATACACCTGACTAGTAAGAATCTTCAAACCCATGGATTTATATGTCTCCATAAGAGAATCAAGCGTGTGTACAGCTGCATGAAGGCAGCAGAGAAAATCCGATAAATCCCATTATCAAAATGAATTACAAAAACAAAACACAATGACAGTGAAATAGAGAGCAATTCTTAAATAATTCATTCAGGGCTTGTGATGCAACCTGGATTTACCTCATCTACACCCACAGCTGAGTGAGACATAAGGTTGGACACTTCGGGCTGATAGCATTGGTGAGGTTCGATGAGCAAATGCAGACCATTTGAAGTCATACTGCATGGTACCCATTCCATGGGTCCCAACTCTCCAGGTTTAAGCGATTCTTCCTTCAGCTAAAACATGCATGGGAAACCCACAGTATGGTGCACCGTGTGACCGGGAAACGTTTTCAAATGCATCTCAGTTTTCGTCCCCTTTTACTCGGGTTCACTATTCCAGACCATTTACTAACACTCTCCCCACTTGGAGAGTCAGTGCCTTTAACCTGCTGTTTGGCACAGTTTGCAATTTCTGCGCAAGATGAACAGGAATAGGGAGAACCAAGTACAGACTAGCTGTAGGTGTCTGCACGGGCAAATTTAATGCTCATTTCCAGCCAGGAAGAGGAATTAACCAAAGGCTCAGCATGCCGTGCCGGAACAAGATTAGGGCCTGAAGCAATCCTGCGGGTTTGCGGCCAGCTCATAAGAAAGCGATTTGAAGAAAGGAGCTCAGGGGCACTGTAATTCACAAACATGCACAGTTATAAATGACAGCTATCGTCCAAAAATATATTGAAGGAAGGCTGTGAAGAGGATTTGTAAGCGGGGCAGAATTGCAGGAAAACGATTTCAGGGGGCAGACTGGAATTCATTTAAAGCATAGGAAAAGAGGCAGAACTTCGACAATGATGCACTTGGTCAAAAAGTGCATATGCGTTTTTTCAGGGCCCTCATTACACAGGGTAGAGGGCTCCCAGCATGCTTTCGTGGCCAACAGAGGGCCCACATCGCCAAGGCCATGTGAGCCAGCCAGGCAGGAGTGACCTCACATCACAGGGCCCACCTCACAGAAGGGTAAGGAACCCAGGCTGGATCAGACTCTCACCACAGGGCCCACATCACCAAGGGAATGGGAACCAGGCTGGAGTGTCCTCACACCAGTGGGGCCTCATCACCGAAATGTGAGTGACCCAGCACACATGGCTTCAAACCAGAGGACACATATCACCAAGGGGCTGGGAGTGAGGCAGACAGGAGGAGCCTCAAAACAGGGACCATAGAATAAAAATGGTGAGGAATCTCGCAGTTGGAACCTCCTAGCAGGCGGCCAGGAGCAGCGAGGCTATGGGATCCAGACCTGACTGAACTCAAAACAGAGGGCCCTCATCATGAAACTGTGAACAACCCAGCCGTTGGCACCTCAGAGCAGAAGGCCCACATTCCCATGTGGTTGGGAACATGGCATAAGTGTCCTCGCACCACAGGGCACACATCAGAGAATTTTGGAAGCCCAGAAGTTAGCGCCTGACGCCAGAGGGCCCTCATTACCAAGGGGAGGAGACTCCAAGCAGGCACAAACTCCCAACTGAGGGCCCATGTCACCAAGGTGACGTGTGACAGCCAGGCAGGAGTGACCTCACAGCAGAGGGCCTACCTCACAGAAGTGTGAGGAACCCAGCCAGGATAAGACTCTCACCAGAGGGCCCACATCACCAATGGGATCTGAACCAGGCAGGACTGTCTTCACACCTGTGTGGCCACATCATAGAAAGGTGAGGAACCCAGCACATGTGGCCTAAACCAGAGGACCCACATCTCCAAGGGGCTCGGAGTGAGGCAGGCAGGAGGAGCCTCACAACACAGGGCCCACAGAATAAAAAAGCTGAGGAATCTTGCAGTGGGAACCTCCCAGCAGGTGGCCCAGAGCACCAAGTCTATGCGATCCAGGCTGCAGTAAACTCACAGCAGAGGGCCCACAACATGAAACTGTGAGCAACCCATACATTGGGACCTAAGAGCAGAAGGCCCACATCCCCATGGGGATGGGAAATTCGCAGGAGTGTCCTCGCACCACTTAGCACGTATCAGAAAATGTGGGTACCCAGCAGTTAGGGCCTGACGCCAGAAGGCCTTCATCACCGAGGGAAGGAGGCTCTCAGCAGGCTCCAACTGCCACAAGAGGGCCGATGTTGCCCAGGCGGGGTGTGCCAGCCAGGCAGGAGTGACCTCACAGCAGAGGGCCCACCTCACAGAAGGGTGAGGAACCCAGCCATGATCAGACTCTCACCATAGGGCCCACATCATCAAGGGGATAGGAACCAGGCAGGAGTTTCCTCACACCAGTGGGGCCACATCATCAAAAGGTGAGGGACCCAGCACACGTGGCCTCAAACCAGAGAACACACATCACCAAGGGGCTGGGAGTGAGGCAGGCAGGAGGAGTCTCAAAACAGAGGGCCCATAGAAGAAAAAAGGTGAGGAATCGCGCAGTTATAACCTCCCCGCAGGTGGCCAGGAGCAGCGTGGCTATGGGATCCAGGCCGGAGTGAACTCACACCAGAGGGCCCTCATCATGAAACTGAGCAACCCACCGTTGGGACCGCAGAGCAGAAGGCCCACATTCCCATGAGGTTGTGAACTTGGCAGGAATGTACTCGTACCACAGGGCGCACATCCAAAAATTTTGGGAGCCCAGGAGTTAGGGCCTGACGCCAGAGGGCCCTCATTACCGAGGGGAGGAGACTCCCAGCAGGCACCAACTCCCACCAGATGGCCGACGTCACCAAGGCGGGGTGTGCCAGCCAGGCAGGAGTGACCTCAGAGAAGAGGGCCCACCTCACAGAAGTGTGAGTAACCCAACCAGGATCAGACTCTCACCGGAGGGCCCACATCACCAAGGGGGTGGGAACCAAGCAGGAGTGTCCTCACACCAGTGGGGCCACATCAGCCAAAGGTGAGGAATCCAGCACATGTGGCCTCAAACCAGAGGACACACATCACCAAGGGGCTGGGAGTGAGGCAGGTGTCTGGAGGGGCACATTGAACTCTAATATCCCACCAGGAAGAGGAATTAACCAACGGCTCAGAGTGCCATGCCGGACACTGATTATGGCCTGAAGCAAACCTGCGGTTCTGTGGCCAGCTTTCAAGGAAACGAGTTAAGAAAGAAAATCACGGGCACTGTAATTCACAAACCTGCAGAGTTATAAATGACAGCTATTGGCAAAAATATATTGAAGTAAGTCTGCAAAGAGGACTTGCAAACGGGGCAGAATTGCAGGAATCATATTTCACGAGGAAGATTGGAATTGCATTTAAAGCATGTGAAATGCGGCAGATCTTTGACAGTGATGCACTTGGACAAAAGTGCATATACATTTTTTCCTGAATATATTCAGGAAAAAATGCATATGCCCTTTTTGGCCAACCAAGCACTCGAGCAATGGAAATCTGCACTACAATGAAGTCTCATTTCCCATTCGTCAAAAGGGCCATCTGAAAGCAGTGTAAAAACCAGAAACACAGGACAGGCCATGGAGAACAGGGAGCCTTGTTATGCTGATGGGCGGGATGTAAATTGCCAACAGACACTCTGGAGATGTTTATGGTGTATCCTGAAACATCTGACAAACAAAGCTACAGACCCTAGGGCACTTCCACTTTTGGCCCTATAGCTTAGGAAAATTAAAATCAAGAAGACACAGCCAACACAAAATTTAGGGCTGCTGTGTTTACAAGAACCTCGAGTCCAGTACAAATTAAATATCCCAGAAAGAAAAAAATGGATAAAGGAGTTGTGCTACTTACGTACAACGGAATTTCCCTCAGCAATGAAATCAGTGTCATCAGGCCTGTAGCAGCAAATTGAGTGGATTTAAGTATGATGATTCTAAGAGAAATAGAGAAATATGTCACACAGAGTAAGATAATTATCATAAGATATCACTAATAGAGAGAGTGTAAACTTGGCTACACATAAACTGAATTACAAAACCGAACAGAGTCTCACATTTAGATAAACACTTATGCTTGCTTAAGGGGAAAGTTGAGCTGGGGTGCTGTATAAAACCAGAGATTGTAATTAGCACACATACCGTTCCATAAGCCAAATATGTAATAGACAAGACCTACTCTTTGCTCAACGAAATAGACTCATCCATGGTGTATCACCTCACACCTGTTAGAATGGGCATCATCAGAAAATCTACAAACAACAAATGCTGGAAAGGGTGTGGAGATAAGGAACCCTCTTCCACTATTGTTGGGAATGTAAATTGATACAGTCACTGTGGAGAACATTATGGAGTTTCTTATAAAACTAAGAATAGAATTACCATATGATACAGCAATGCCACTACTGGGCATATACCCAGACAAAACCATAAATCAAAAAGAGACATTCACCGCAATGTTCATTGCATCACTATTTACAATATCCAGGTAATGGAAGCAACCTAAATGCCCACAGACAGACGAATGCATAAAGATGTGGTACATATATAAAATGGAATATCACTAAACCATAAAAAGGAATGAAATTGGGTCATTTGTAGAGACGTTGATGGATCTAGAGACTGTCATACAGAGTGAAGTAAGTCAGAAATAGAAAAACAAATCTTGTATATTAATGCATATATGTGGAACCTAGAAAAATTGTACAGATGAACCGTTTTGCAAGGCAGAAATAGAGCAACAGATGTAGACAACAAACGTATGGACACCAAGGGGGGAAAGCTGTTGGGGGGTGGTGGTGGGAGGAGTTGAGAGATTGGGATTGGCATGTATACATTTATATGTATAAAATCGATAACCAAAAAGAACCTGCTGTATAAAAAAATAAAATAAAATTCAAAATTACAAAAAGTAAAACAGACAAAATATTCTTCCCTTCACATACATGTATTTATATGAATAAATTATTTCCATGCTTATATCTGTAAATACAAAAAAGAGGAATAAAATCTACCTTGAAGCAAAAACGAAAGAAAGAAAAAAAAACAGAACCCACCAGTTACACAGAGGAAAACCGTATCAGGGCACTTGCTCCAGTTGTAAACAATTCTGAAGTTGGTCAGTGGTGGGGAATCATCTCCCATTCAGCCAGCAGGCCCCACACAACAAGCGTCCTCATTGCAAAGCTGGGGGACCGTGCCGAGGCATCTGTGAGTAAACGTGGGCTGAGCCCCAGGCCAGCTGCTGCTGAAATGTTCCCACCCTTCCCAGGTAAAACACCTGAATATGTACAAGGACTTGAAAGCCTAGAGGAAGGGCCATGGAGCCACATGAGCACCAGCATGCCAGCCGACTTGGTACCTGCAGGCCAGCCAGGATGGTCCTGGCCCTGGGTGCTCTTCTGGAAGCTTTCCATTTCCCTGCCTGAGATACCCCTGCTGTCCCGGCCCCCACTGCTTTCTTCCTCACTCACCTCTGCCCAGGGAGAAATTCCAGCGGCAGGTATGGGTGACACATCCTCTTCTTTAGCAGGTGGCATCTTGGCAACTGCTGCAGAAAGTCCAGCAGAGCCCCACTCACACTGGGCCACCAACAAAGCCATGGCCTCTCACTCCCTCCCACCAGTCCAGCCCCGAGACTGCTGACAGGGCAGAGAAAATGGCGTCAGGCACAGCTGCAGGGGCTCTTGCTGCCTGGAGCGGTGTTTATATTGATCTCAACCCAGGCACACCTGGGGAGGGCTGGCCGGCACGGTCAGGCTTCCCAGGCCAGCCAATAATCACCCCTCAGGGGCTCACAGTTGCAGAAACTGGAACTTGCTGAATCGGCCAGGTCCAAGGAACAGGTGTGGGCTCCTGAGAGTCAGGATAGACAAGGGGCTGCAGCTCTGGCTTGTTTTCTAATTATATTATCTGGCCCATGAGTGGGAGACAACTTCAAGAAAACCCTCTCCTAATGAGAGGAACCCAGGAGTCAGGGAGAGGAGGGGTGGGTGGTGGGTGGAGACAGAGGCCTGGTGCCCCGGGTGCAGTGGAATTCTCTGGAAGACCAGGTGGAGGGAGGCCACACAGAGTGATGCCCAGGGTCACAGACCTGTCGGAGCTGCTGTTTGTTAGTTCAAGTCCTGCTCTGAGGTGCTCTGTGTCAGATCTGAGTGACAGGTGAGCTGGGAGTGCTCTGCAATGTGGGTGATGTGCATGGTTCCTGTGTGCCCAGCCCTGCCACAGTACCTGCAAGGGTAGCTCTGTATCCGGGGAGGGGTCTGACCACGAGAGCCCCATGGGCTGCAGGGGAACCTGCCCAGGGAACCCCATATCCTGGGAGGGGCCTGAACACGAGAGCCCCGTGGGCTGGGGTGGGGGTGAGGTACCTGCCCAGGTGAGCTCCATATCCTGGGATTGGCCTGACCTCGAGAGCCCCATGGGCTGCTGGAGTCCTGGTAAAGGATGTCAGGACAGTCAGTGAAGCCACTGAGGATAGACCTCCAGTAGTTCCTAAATCCTACACCCTGCTGGTCATTCTACCAACCACCAGGACATGGTATTCTGTATTAGTCTTCAATGATGCCTTCTTTTGTATTCTATTAGTCCCAGAGTCACAAGAAATTTTGGCTTGTGAGTGGCAGGACTCAACATACAACTAAAACAATACTTCCGGGCCGTGTGGCCCCAAGGGTTCAAAAATTCCCACACCATCTTTGGGGAAAGCTCAGCTAAAGACCTAAAAGTTCTACCTCTGGAAAAGGAAACACTCCTTCAATATGCAGACGACATTCTGATCGCCAGCCCTACTAAGGAGACCTCTGAACTACCAAGCCAATAAAGGATACAAGTTGTCCAAGAAAAAGCTCAAATATCACAGACTACGGTGACCTGCCTGGGCTTCATTCTCACAGAAGGTCGGAGAAGCCCATCCCAGGAAAGGGAAGAAACAATTTACAGCCTTACCCCTTTCTAAAACTAGAAGACAGCTTAGGGGTTCCTGGGGAGGCCAGGGTTTGCTGCTTCTGGATCCCTAACTACAGTCTACTAGCTGGGCCTCTATATGAAACACTGAAAGGAAAAGATGATGATCCTTCTGAATAGAATCCAGAAGTGGCCTTTCAAGAATGGAAAGAGCAGTCAATTCAGACCCTTGCCCTGGAACTCCCTAATTTAGCTAAACCCTTTGACCTTTACATTCCTGGTGAACGGTGAATCGCCATTGGAGTATTAGTGCAAAACCTGGGACCACTTGAAATGGAACAATGCAAGAATGCCATCCAGGTAGGATAAACTACGGTCACCAAGGGGCTTGGCCCACCGCCACATCTGGCCAAGATACTGGCAGTATCTGAAAACCTGGAAATCAGCAGCCCAAAAGGCCACCTCCCTCCTAAGGGAAAAGGACCCCACGTGGTGATCCTAACCCCCAACCATGCCCTGAAGTTGCAGGGTTTGCTCCGTGGGCACACTGACCTTGAGGGAGGAGGCCCTCCAACTCCAACCTCCAGAGAGATAACCGGGGCAAAGGGGCACCATGACGACTCGTGTGACCATCACTTGACCTGGAGTTTCTCTCATAAAACAACAAGAGTGTGTCCCAAAAGAGTAGACTACTGCTTGCAGGACTTACTGCACCCAGAGGGGAGGTAATAATCTTGGCGGGGGAACCGTATATCACGCTGTCACCATAGAAGAGCCTACAGACACTGTGATGATGGTGGCCAATAAGACCGGCTGGACTCCTGTTTACTTCAAAAGGCTGTTGACTCAGTGGCCATCATGGTCCTTCATCACCACTGACCCTGGACTGTCTGGGAGTTGAGCAGGCAGGGTCCTGACACCTGGTGCTGTTTTTACGTTAATTCAGGGGCCTAATTGAAGAAAGCGCAGACTACTGGTCAGAGCATCTAGGCTGGCAGAAACGGTCAGCCTAAGGTGGCCGAACAAATGTGGGGCGGGGTGAAACTGGACCTCACAGCGTCACTGCACATCTCCTTCCTGCACCCTTAAAGGTCATTAGAATCTATAACACTACCAATACTTGTGCTCAGGCGGACGAGCAGGGAGGCAGGAGGCCTGGGGACAATCAACGTCACCTGGAGGCTGCTGAGGAGAAGTTCTGACCCTCGCCCACGGGTATGAGGGCTCCTAACTCAGCACTCAGCAGTTACAGATGAAGGGTCTGCACCCTCAGCACTCTAAGAATGAGGAAGGGGACAAAATGCAGAAGAGGGGTTTGTCCCAGGCAAAGCCCCTTAAAAATCCCTGGGAGATAAAAATAGAATCTGGGCAATAAAATAAAGTCTAACCTTTTTTATCCTTTGTGCTTTGTCTAATTTCACGTGCTCTTAGGGTCCCACATACAGAGGTTCAACAGCCAGCACTTCAGACCAGATTTCCTAGTGCAGAATGGCTGGGTCGACACCTCAGCTCCTGGGGCACAGTGCAGACTCCGCGATATAGAGCCTGAGCTGCAGCCAACTGGGCACTCGAGAGATTCGCCCCCTCCCTCCCACTGACTCTGACAGGATTTCTACACAGCAGCCCAGCCCACAGCCCACGGGGTAGCACATGCTCTCACCTCTCCATTCTCTGATCAAAATATAAAGTTTCCTTTGCTTCTGAACCAAACTCAGTCTCAATCTGTTGGCTCCAATGACACTGGGCAGGGGGACACTTGTTGGGGTCCACTCTGGAGGATCAGTAACAGAAATTGAGAACATTGTAACTTCAATGAACAGATGTGTGAGCCAAACTGTAATTAACATAGAACAGTGTATAAGGCTCGGGCAAAATAAGATGTTTCTAACACTTCCATTTGATATTTCCATCACTTTATTATAAGCAAGTTCAGTGAAAAGGTCTTATTTGTCAGGTCAATACTAGAGAAACGAAGTGATTTCTTTCCAAGGATGTACATCTAATAATCTTGGTTAAAGCTTCAATCTTGTTTTAAATGCTTTTCCATTGAAAATGATACCTCTCTTTCAGCTCCCCCATTTCTGAGAAGTATAAAATCTTATAATTTATTAAGACCAAATGGGAAAGGTGGGAGGAGGGATAAATTAACAGTTTGGGATTAACACATACACACTGCTATGTATAAAATCGATCATCAACAAGGAACTACTGTATAGCACAGGGAACTACACTCAATATTTTGCAATAACCTATAAGGGGAAATAATCTGAAAAAGAATAGATGTTTTTATTGACATCATCTATTAATGACAGTTAAAATGGAACCTAAGGGAAGCCAGTGGTGAGTGCTTCTGACCCTGAAGACTTCAATCATCTAAAGTTTGGACTCTGCCTACTTCCCAAGGCCCTTAATGAACCTATGTGTAGCCGTAGCTTAAAAAATTCCCCAGTTTGGGTTGTGGAGAGACACTGATTTTGACAAAGCCCTGGTGTTCTCCTCACATGAATGGGACACTTCCTACAGCTAAAACATGCCTGTCACACCCAGAGGATGGTATACCGTCTGATCGGGAAGAGTTTGGAAAAGGCATCTCATCTCCTCATCTCCTGGTGCTCGGGTTCACCCCTCCAGCGTCTTTACGAACAGTCTCCCCACTTGGAGATGTCAGCACTGTCAACATCCTTTTTGGAATTTGTCCAGAGGATGAAGCAGAAGGAGGAGGAACAATGAGAGACAAGTCCTAGGTGTTCGGACAGGCACATGTCACTCTAATTTCCAATCAGGAAGACGAATTGACCAAACGCTAGGGTTGCCCATGGAAACAGAATTGGGCTTGAGGAAATCCCGCTGCTTTGTGGCCAGTTCCCATAAACACAAGTTGAAAAATGGAACTCAGGGACACTAAAATTCACGAAACTGCAGAGTTGAAAATATCTATCACTGAAAAATGTCTTGAGGAAAGTCAGAGAAAAGGACTTGTAAGCAACGGAGAATGGCAGGAAAGGGATTGGAAGAGGTAGAAAGGACTCGCCATTAAGCACAAGAAAAGGGGCTGAACATTGCCAACATTGCAGTTGGCCAAAAAGGGTGTATGTGTCTTTTTCTGTATATATTCAAGAAAAGGGCATACACTTTTTTAGCCAACCAAACAGGTGGGCACTGGAAATCAGTACTACAAAACATATCACTTCGCATCAGTCAGAAGAGCCTTCCTCATAAAGTGTAAACACCAGAAATGCAGGACAGGGCAAGGAGAAAAGGGAGCCCTGTGAGGCTTATAGTGGAAATGTATATTGCCAACGGTCACTCTGGATAAGTGTATTGTGTTTACTAAAGCATCTAAAAAATGAGCTACAGAGCACAGGGCACTTGCACTCATGGACGTATATCTTGGGAAAAACAAAAATGGAGAGGACACAGGCACCCCAATGTTTACCGCCTCTCTGTTTAAGAGATCCTCGACTAGGATATAATTTATATGTCTGTGGAGGGAAAAAATGGATAGAGATGTGGCACTTATGTAGAGTGGAATATTACTCAGCCTGAAAATCAATGAAATATGGCCAGTTGTAACAACCCCAGAGGAGTTACGTATGATCATTCGAAGTCACATAATTCAAAAAGAAAAAGACATACGATACTACTAATACATGGAATATAAACGAGGCTAAAAATGAACTGAGTTACAAAACAGAACGGGGTCTCAGATTTAGAAAACCAACTTATGCTTGCTTAAGGATAAAGGAGAGTTGGGGTGCTGCATAAAACCAGAGATTGAAATTAGCACAGATACCGTTCCATAAGCCAAATATGTAATAGAAAAAACCTACTCCCTGGTCAACGAAATGGACTCAACACCCCATATTCAGCACCTAGGAATATACGGGACGAGTAAGAGTCTTAATACCTATGGATTTATATGTCTCGGTAAGAGAATCAAGCGTGTGTACAGCTGCATGAAGGCAGCAGTGAAAATCAGCTAAATCACATTATCAAAATAAATTTCAAAAACAAAACACAATGACAGTGAAATAGAGAGCAATTCTTAAATAATTCATTCAGGGCTTGTGATGCAACCTGGATTTACCACATCTACACCCAGAGATGGGTGAGACAAAAGGCTGGACACTTCGGGCTGATAGCATTGGTGAGGTTCGGTAAGCAAATGCAGACCCTTTGAAGTCATACTGCATGGTACCCATTCCATGGGTCCCAACTCTCCAGGTTTAAGGGATTCTTCCTTCAACTTAAACATGCTTGGGAACCCCAGAATATGGTGCACCGTGTGACCGGGAAGTCTTTTCAAATGCATCTCAGTTTTCGTCCCCTTTTACTCGTGTTCACAATTCCAGACCATTTACTAACACTCTCACCACTTGGAGAGTCAGTGCCTTTAACCTCCTGTTTGGCACAGTTTGCAATTTCCGCACAAGATGAACAGGAATAGGGAGAACAAATGAGTGACTAGCTGTAGGTGTCTGCACGGGCAAATGTAACGCTCATTTCCCACCAGGAAGAGGAATTAACCAAAGGCTCAGCATGCCATTCCGGAACCAGATTAGGGCCTGAAGCAATCCTGCGGGTTTGCGGATAGCTCACAAGAAAGCGAGTTGAAGGAAGGAGCTCAGGGACACTGTAATTCACAAACAGGCAGAGTTATAATTGACAGCTATCGTCTAAAAATATATTGAAGGTAGGCTGCGAAGAGGACTTGAAAGTGGGGCAGAATTGCAGGAAAACGGTTTCAGGGGGTAGACTGGAATTGCATTTAAAGCATAGGAAAAGAGGCAGAACGTCGACAATGATGCACTTGGCCAAAAAGGGCGTATGCGTTTTTTCCTGAATATATTCAGGAAAAAACGCATACGCCCTTTTTGGCCAACCAAGCAAGCATGTTAAAGTAATCTGCACTACAATGAAGTCTCACTGCCCCCCGGTCAAAAGGGCCATCTGAAAAAAGTGTAAAATCCAGAAAGGCAGCACAGGCCATGGAGAACAGGAAGTTTTGTTATGCTGACTGGCGGGATGTAAATTGCCAACAGCCACTCTGGACAAGTGTATGGTGTTTCCTCAAACACCTAAAAAACAAAGCAACGGCGCCTACGGCACTTCCACTTATGGTCCTATAGTTTAGGGAAATTAAAATCAAAACCACGCAGCCACCCCAAATTTTCGAATGGCTCTGTTTACAATATACTCATCTATGGTACAAGTTAAATATCCCAGAAAGCGGAAAATGGATAAAGAAATTGTGCTACGAACGTAGAATGGAATATCACTCAGCAATGAAATCTATGTCTTCAGGCCCGTCGTGGCATAATGAGTGGATTCAGGTATGAAGACTCTAAGTGAAATTAGTCACACAGAGCAAGAAACATGATAAGATATCACTAATACACGGAATGTAAACTTGGCTACACATTAACTGAATTACAAAACAGAACAGGGTCTCAAATTTAGCAAACCAACCAATGCTTGCTTAAGGCGAAAGGTGAGTTGGAGTGCTACATAAAACCAGAGATTGAAATTAGCACAGATACCGTTCCATAAGTCGAATATGCAATAGTCAAGACCTACTCCTTGCTCAATAAAATGGACTCAACAGCCCAAATTCAACGCCTAGGAATATACCTGACTAGTAAGAATCTTAAAACCCATGGATTTATATGTCTCCATAAGAGAATCAAGCGTGTATACAGCGGTATAAACGCAGCAGTGAAAATCCGATAAATCCCATTATCAAAATGAATTATAAAAACAAAACACAATGACAGTGAAATAGAAAGCAATTCTTAAATAATTCATTCAGGACTTGTGATGCAACCTGGATTTACCATATCTACACCCAGAGCTGGGTGAGACATAAGGCTGGACACTTTGAGCTGATAGCATTGGTGAGGTTCGGTGAGCAAATGCAGACCCTTTGAAGTCATACTGCATGATACCCATTCCATGGGTCCCAACTCTCCAGGTTTAAGGGATTCTTCCTTTAGCTAAAACATGCATGGGAAACCCAGAGTATGGTCCCTGTGACTGCGCAACGTTTTTAAATGCATCTAAGTTTTCGTCCCCTGATACTCGGGTTGACCATTCCGGACGGTATAATAACACTCTCCCCGCTTGGAGAGTCAGTGCCTTTAACCTCCTGTTTGACACAGTGTGCAATTTCTGCGCAAGATGAACAGGAATAGGGAGAAACAATGAGAGACTAGCTGTAGGTGTCTGCACGGGCAAATTTATGCTCATTTCCCTCCAGGAAGTGGAATTAACCAAAGGCTCAGCATGCCGGGCTTGAACCAGATTAGGGCCTGAAGCAATCCTGCGGTTTTGCGGCCAGCTCACAAGAAAACGAGTTGAAGAAAGGAGCTCAGGGGCACTGTCATTCACAAACCTGCAGAGTTATAAATGACAACTATCGTCCAGAAATACATTGAAGAAGGCTGCGAAGAGGAGTTGACAGCGGGGCAGAATTGCTGGAAAACGATTTCAGGGGGTAGACTGGAATTGCATTTAAAGCATAGAAAAGAGTCATAACGTCGACAATGATGCACTTGGCCAAAAAGGGCGTATGCGTTTTTACCTGAATATATTCAGGAAATAACGCATACGCACCTTTTGGCCAACCAAGCAAGCGTGTAAAGGAAATCTGCACTACAATGAAGTCTCACTGCCCCCCGGTGAAAAGGGCCTTCTGAAAAAAGTGTAAAATCCAGAAAGGCAGGACAGGCCATGGAAACAGGGAGCCTTGTTATGCTGATGGATGGGATATAAATTGCCAACAGCCACTCTGGAGAAGTGTATGGTGTTTCCTGAAACACCTAAAAAACAAAGCAACGGAGCGTACGGCACTTCCACTTAAGCTCCTATAGCTTACGGAAATTAAAATCAAAAAGACACAGCCACTCTAAAATTTCAGAAGGCTCTGTTTACAAGAACCCCATCTATGGTACAAGTTAAATATCCCAGAAAGCGAAAAATGGATAAAGAAGTTGTGGTACGAACGTACTTTGGAATAACACTCAGCAATGAAATCTAGGTCATCAGGCCCATCGCGGCATAAAGAGTGGATTCAGGTCCAATGATTCTAAGTGAAATAAGTCACACAAAACAAGAAACATCATAAGATATCACTAATACACGGAATGTAAACTTGGCTACACATGAACTGAATTACAAAACAGAACAGGGACTCAAATTTAGAAAAGCAACCAATGCTTGCTTAAGGGCAAAGGTGAGTAGAGGTGCTGCATAAAACCAGAGATTGAAATTAGCACAGATACCGTTCCATAAGCCAAATATGTAATAGTCAAGACCTACTCCTTGCTCAACGACATGGACTCAACACCGCATATTCAACGCCTAGGAATACACCTGACTAGTAAGAATCTTCTAACCCATGGATTTATATGTCTCTGTAAGAGAATCAAGCGTGTGTACAGCGGCATAAAACAGCAGTGAAAATCCGATAAATCCCATTATCAAACTAAATTACAAAAACAAAACACAATGACAGTGAAATAGAGAGCAATTCTTAAATAATTCATTCAGGGCTTGTGATGCAACCTGGATTTACCACATCTACACCCAGAGCTGGGTGAGACATAAGGCTGGACACTTCTGACTGATAGCATTGGTGAGGTTCAGTGAGCAAATGCAGACCCTTTGAAGTCATACTGCATGGTACCCGTTCCATGGGTCCCAACTCTCCAGGTTTAAGGAATTCTTCCTTCAGCTTAAACATGCTTGGGAATCCCAGAGTATGGTCTGCCGTGTGACTGGGAAACGATTTTAAATGCCTCTCAGGTTTCGTTCCCTGGTACTTGGGTTCACCATTCCAGACGCTTTACTAACTCTCTACCCACTTGGAGAGTCAGTGCCTTTAACCTCCTGTTTGGCACAGTTTGCAATTTCTGCGCAAGATGAACAGGAATAGGGAGAACCAATGAGAGACTAGCTTTAGGGTCTGCACGGGCAACTTAAATGTTCATTTCCCACCAGAAAGAGGAATTTACCAAAGTCTCAGCGTGCCATGCCGAAACCATTTTAGGGCCTGAAGCAATCCTGTGGGTTTGCGGCCAGCTCACAAGAAAGCGAGTTGAAGAAAGGAGCTCAGGGACACTGTAATTAACAAACCTGCAGAGTTATAAATGACAGGTATCATACCAAAATATATTGAAGTAAGGCTGCGAAGAGGGCTTGAAAGCGGGGCAGAATTCCAGGAATATGATTTCAGGAGGTAGACGGGCAGTGCTCTGAAAGCATAGGAGAAGAGGCCGATCCTCGACAATGATGCACTTGGTCAAAAAGTGCATATGCGTTTTTTCAGGGCCCTCATTAAAGAGGGTAGGAGGCTCCCAGCATGCTTTCGTGGCCAACAGTGGGCCCACATCGCCAAGGCGATGTGAGCCAGCCAGGCAGGAGTGACCTCACATCAGAGGGCCCACCTCACAGAAGGGTAAGGAACCCAGCCAGGATCAGACTCTCACCAGAGTGCCCACATCAGCAAGGGGCTGTGAACCACGCAGGAGTATCATCACACCTGTGGGGCCACATCATCAAAAGTTCAGGTACACAAAAAAGGTGGCCTCAAACCAGAGGACCCACATCACCATGAGTTTCAGAGCGAGGCAGGCAGGATTAACCTCACAACACATGGCCCATTGTATAAAAAAGGTGAGGAACCCAGCAGTTGGAACATCCCAGCAGGCGGCCCAGAGCACCGAGGCTATGGGATCCAGGCAGTGATGAACTCACAACAGAGGGCCCTCATCATGAAACTGTGAGCAAACCAGCCGTTGTGACCTCAGAGCACAAGGCCCACATCCCCATGGGGAAGGGAACCAAGCAGGAGTGTCATCGCACCAGTGGGCACACATCAGAAAATGTGGGGAGCCCAGCAGTTAGGGCCTGACGCCAGAGGGCTCTCATCACCGAGGAGAGGAGGCTCCCAGCAGGCTCCAACTGCTACCAGAGGGCCGCCATCGCCAATGCGGGATGTGCCAGCCAGGCAGGAGTGACCTCAGAGCAGAGGGCCCACCTCACAAAAGTGTGAGGAACCCAAAGAGGATCAGACTCTCACCACAGGGCCCACATCACCAAGGGAATGGGAACCAGGCTGGAGTGTCCTCACACCAGTGAGGCGTCATCACCGAAATGTGGGTGACCCAGCACACGTGGCCTCAAACCAGAGGACACACATCACCAAGGGGCTGGGAGTGAGGCAGGCAGGAGGAGCCTCAAAACATAGGGCCCATGGAATAAAAATGGTGAGGAATCCAGCAGTTGGAACCTCCCAGTAGGCGGCCAGGAGCAGCGAGGCTATGGGATCCAGACCTGACTGAACTCAAAACAGAGGGCCCTCATCATGAAACTCTGAGCAACCCAGGCGTTGGGACCTCAGAGCAGAAGGCCCACATTCCCATGTGGTTGGGAACATGGCATAAGTGTACTCGCACCACAGGGCACACATCAGAGAATTTTGGGAGCTCAGAAGTTAGGGCCTGATGCCAGAGGGCCCTCATTACCAAGGGGAGGAGACTCCAAGCAGGCACCAACTCCCAACTGAGGGCCCATGTCGCCAAGGGGACGTGTGACAGCCAGGCAGGAGTGACCTCACAGCAGAGGACCTACCTCACAGAAGGGTGAGGAACCCAGCCAGGATAAGACTCTCACTAGAGGGCCCACATCACCAAGGGGATCAGAAACAGGCAGGACTGTCTTCACACCAGTGTGGCCACATCATAGAAAGGTGAGGAACCCAGCACATGTGGCCTAAACCAGAAGACCCACATCTCGAAGGGGCTCAGAGTGAGGCAGGCAGGAGGAGCCTCAAAACACAGGGCCCATAGAATAAAAAAGCTGAGGAATCCTGCAGTGGGAACCTCCCAGCAGGCGGCCCAGAGCACCGAGTCTATGCGATCCAGGCGGCAGTGAACTCACAGCAGAGGGCCCACATCATGAAACTGTGAGCAACCCAGCCATTGGGACCTCAGAGCAGAAGGCCCACATCCCCATGGGGATGGGAACCTCGCAGGAGTGTCCTCGCACCACTTAGCACGTATCAGAAAATGTGGGTACCCAGCAGTTAGGGCCTGATGCAAGAGGGCCATCATCACCGAGGGGAGGAGGCTCCCAGCAGGCTCCAACTGCCACAAGAGGGCCGATGTTGCCCAGGCGGGGTGTGCCAGCCAGGCAGGAGTGACCTCACAGCAGAGGGCCCACCTCACAGAAGGGTGAGGAACCCAGCCAGGACCAGACTCTCACCAGAGGGCCCACATCATCAAAGGGATAGGAACCAGGCAGGAGTGTCCTCACACCAGTGGGGCCACATCATCGAAAGGTGAGGGACCCAGCACACGTGGCCTCAAACCAGAGGGCACACATCACCAAGGGGCTGGGAGTGAGGCAGGCAGGAGGAGTCTCAAAACAGAGGGCCCAGAGAAGAAAAAAGGTGAGGAATCCCGCAGTTGGAACCTCCCAGCAGGTGGCCAGGAGCAGCGAGGCTATGGGATCCAGGCAGGAGTGAACTCACACCTGAGGGCCCTCATCATGAAACTGAGAAACCCAACGTTGGGACCTCAGAGCAGAAGGCCCACATTCCCATGAGGTTGGGAAACTGGCAGGAGTGTACTCGCACCACAGGGTGCACATCAGAAAATTTTTGGAGCCCAGGAGATACGGCCTGACGCCAGAGGGCCCTCATTACCGAGGGTAGGAGACTCCCAGCAGGCACCAACTCCCACCAGAGGGCCAACGTCGCCAAGGCTGGGTGTGCCAGCCAGGCAGGTTGACCTCAGAGAAGAGGTCCCACCGCACAGAAGTGTGAGTAACCCAACAAGGATCTGACTCTCACCGGAGGGCCCACATCACCAAGAGGATGGGAACCAGGCAGGAGTGTCCGCAGACCAGTGGGCCCACATCAGCCAAAGGTGAGGAACCCAGCACATGAGGCCTCAAACCAGAGGACACACATCACCAAGGGGCTGGGAGTGAGGCAGGTGTCTGGAGGGGCACATTTAACTCTAATTTCCCACCAGGAAGAGGAATTAACCAAAGGCTCAGAGTGACGTGCTGGACCCTGATTACGGCCTGAAGCAAACCTGCGGTTCTGTGGCCAGCTTTCAAGGAAACGAGTTTTAAAGGAAATCACGGGCACTGTAATTCACAAACCTGCAGAGTTATAAATGACAGCTATTGGCAAAAATATATTGAAGTAAGTCTACAAAGAGGACTTGAAAACGAGGCAGAATTGCAGGAATCATATTTCAGGAGGTAGATTGGAATTGCATTTAAAGCATGTGAAAAGCGGCAGATCTTTGACAGTGATGCACTTGGACAAAAGTGCGTATACATTTTTTCCTGAATATATTCAGGAAAAAACGCATATGCCCTTTTTGGCCAACCAAGCACTTGAGCACTGGAAATCCGCACTACAATGAAGTCTCATTTCCCATTCATCAAAAGGGCCATCTGAAAAAAGTGTAAAAACCAGATAAAAAGGACAGGCCATGGAGAACAGGGAGCCTTGTTATGCTGATGGGCGGGATGTAAGTTGCCAACAGACACTCTGGAGATGTTTATGGTGTATCCTGAAACATCTGAAAAACAAGGCTACAGACCCTAGGGCACTTCCACTTTTGGCCCTATAGCTTAGGAAAATTAAAATCAACAAGACACAGCCAACACAAAATTTAGGTCTGCTGTGTTTACAAGAACCTCGAATCCAGTACAAATTAAATATCCCAGAAAGAAAAAAATGGATAAAGGAGTTGTGGTACGTACGTAAAATGGAATATCACTCTCCAATGAAATCTATGTCATCAGGCCCGTCGCGGCATAATGAGTGGATTCAGGTACGATGTTTCTAAGTGAAATAAGTCACACAGAAAATGAAACATCATAAGATATCACTAATACACCGAATGTAATCTTGGCTACACATGAACTGAATTACAAAACAGAACAGGGTCTCAAATTTAGAAAACCAACTTATGTTTGCATAAGGGGAAAGGTGAGTTGGGGTGCTGCATAAAACCAGAGATAGAAATTAGCTCAGATACCATTCCATAAGTCAAATATATAAGAGTCAAGACCTACCCCTTGCTCAACGAGATGGACTAAACACCCTATATTCAACGCCTAGGAATACACCTGACTAGTAAGAATCTTCAAACCCATGGATTTATATGTCTCCATAAGAGAATCAAGCGTGTGTACAGCTGCATGAATGCAGCAGAGAAAATCCGATAAATCCCGTTATCAAAATGAATTACAAAAACAAAACACAATGACAGTGAAATAGAGAGCAATTCTTAAATAATTCATTCAGGGCTTGTGATGCAACCTGGATTTACCTCATCTACACCCAGAGCTGAGTGAGACATAAGGTTGGACACTTCAGGCTGATAGCATTGGTGAGGTTCGATGAGCAAATGCAGACCCTTTGAAGTCATACTGCATGGTACCCATTCCATGGGTCCCAACTTCCAGGTTTAAGGGATTCTTCCTTCAGCTAAAACATGCATGGGAAACGCACAGTATGGTGCACCAAGTGACCGGGAAACGTTTTCAAATGCATCTCAGTTTTCGTCCCCTTTTACTCGGGTTCACAATTCAAGACACTTTACTAACACTCTCCCCACTTGGAGAGTCAGTGCCTTTAACCTCCTGTTTGGCACAGTTTGCAATTTCTGCGCAAGATGTACAGGAATACGGAGAACCAATGAGAGACTAGCTGTAGGTGTCTGCACGGGCAAATTTAACGCTCATTTCCCACCAGGAAGAGGAATTAACCCAAGGCTCAGCATGCCGTGCCGGAACCAGTTTAGGGCCTGAAGCAATCCTGCTCGTTTGCGGCCAGCTCACAAGAAAGCGATTTGAAGAAAGGAGCTCAGGGGCACTGTAATTCACAAACCTGCAGAGTT
Organism: Delphinapterus leucas; assembly: GCF_059928025.1. Lineage (NCBI taxonomy): Eukaryota > Metazoa > Chordata > Mammalia > Artiodactyla > Monodontidae > Delphinapterus > Delphinapterus leucas. The sequence goes on along the minus strand of NW_028322247.1, from coordinate 3,941,577 downwards.
ATAAATGACAGCTATCTTCCAAAAATATATTGAAGTAAGGCTGCCAAGACGACTTGAAAGCGGGACAGAATTGCAGGAAAACTATTTCAGGGGGTAGACTGGAATTCATTTAAAGCATAGGAAAAGAGGCAGAACGTCAACAATGATGCACTTGGCCAAAAGGTGCATATGCGTTTTTTCCTGAATATATTCAGGAAAAAACGCATACGCCCTTTCTGGCCAACCAAGCAAGCACGTTAAAGAAATCTGCACTACAGTGAAGTCTCACTGCCCCCCGGTCAAAAGGGCCATCTGAAAAAAGTGTAAAATCCAGAAAGGCAGCACAGGCCATGGAGAACTGGGAGCCTTGTTATGCTGATGGGTGGGATGTAAATTGCCAAGAGCCACTCTGGAGAAGTGTATGGTGTTTCCTCAAACACCTAAAAAACAAAGCAACGGAGCCTACGGCACTTCCACTTATGGTCCTATAGCTTAGGGAAATTAAAATCAGAAACGGACAGCCACCCCAAAGTTTCACACGGCTCTGTTTACAAGAACCTCGTCTACGGTACAAGTGAAATATCCCAGAAAGCTAAAAATGGATAAAGAAGATGTGGTACGTACGTACAATGGAATATCACTCACCAATGAAATCTATGTCATCTGGCCCGTCGTGGCATAAAGAGTGGATTCAGGTATGATGATTCTAAGTGAAATAAGTCACACAGAAAATGAAGCATCATAAGATATCATTAATACACCGAATGTAATCTTGGCTACACATGAACTGAATTACAAAACAGAACATGGTCTCAAATTTAGAAAACAAACTTATGTTTGCTTAAGGGGAAAGGTGAGTTGGGGTGCTGCATAAAACCAGAGATAGAAATTAGCACAGATACCATTCCATACGTCAAATATGTAATAATCAAGACCTACCCCTTGCTCAACGAAATGGGCTAAACACCCTATATTCAACGCCTAGGAATACACCTGACTAGAAAGAATTTTCAAACCCATGGATTTATATGTCTCCATAAGAGAATCAAGCGTGTGCAGCTGCATGAAGGCAGCAGAGAAAATCCGATAAATCCCATTATCAAAATGAATTACAAAAACAAAACACAATGACAGTGAAATAGAGAGCAATTCTTAAATAATTCATTCAGGGCTTGTGATGCAACCTGTATTTACCTCATCTAAACCCAGAGCTGAGTGAGACATAAGGTTGGACACTTCGGGCTGATAGCATTGGTGAGGTTCGATGAGCAAATGCAGACCATTTGAAGTCATACTGCATGGTACCCATTCCATGGGTGCCAACTCTCCAGGTTTAAGCGATTCTTCCTTCAGTTAAAACATGCATGGGAAACCCACAGTATGGTGCACCGTGTGACCGGGAAACGTTTTCAAATGCATCTCAGTTTTCGTCCCCTTTTACTCAGGTTCACAATTCCAGACCCTTTACTAACACTCTCCCCAATTGGAGAGTCAGTGCCTTTAACCTCCTGTTTGGCACAGTTTGTAATTTCTGCGCAAGATGAACAGGAATAGGGAGAACCAATGAGAGACTAGCTGTAGGTGTCTGCACGGGCAAATGTAACGCTCATTTCCCACCAGGAAGAGGAATTAACCAAAGGCTCAGCATGCCGTAACGGAACCAGATTAGGGCCTGAAGCAATCGTGCGGGTTTGCGACCAGCTAAAAGAAAGCGATTTGAAGAAAGGACCTCAGGGGCACTGTAATTCACAAACCTGCAGAGTTATAAATGACAGCTATCTTCCAAAAATATATTGAAGTAAGGCTGCGAAGACGACTTGAAAGCGGGACAGAATTGCAGGAAAACGATTTCAGGGGGTAGACTGGAATGCATTTAAAGCATAGGAAAAGAGGCAGAACGTTGACAATGATGCACTTGGCCAAAAGGTGCGTATGCGTTTTTTCCTGAATATATTCAGGATAAAACGCATACGCCCTTTTTGGCCAACCAAGCAAGCACGTTAAAGAAATCTGCACTACAGTGAAGTCTCACTGACCCCCAGTCAAAAGGGCCATTTGAAAAAAGTGTAAAATCCAGAAAGGCAGCACAGGCCATGGAGAACTGGGAGCCTTGTTATGCTGATGGGCGGGATGTAAATTGCCAAGAGCCACTCTGGAGAAGTGTATGGTGTTTCCTCAAACACCTAAAAAACAAAGCAACGGAGCCTACGGCACTTCCACTTATGGTCCTATAGCTTAGGGAAATTAAAATAAGAAACGCACAGCCACCCCAAAGTTTCACACGGCTCTGTTTACAAGAACCGCATCTACGGTACAAGTTAAATATTGCAGAAAGCAAAAAATGGATAAAGAATTTGTGGTACGTACGTACAATGGAATATCACTCTCCAATGAAATCTATGTCATCAGGCCCATCGCGGCATAATGAGTGGATACAGGTACGATGATTCTAAGTGAAATAAGTCACACAGAAAATGAAACATCATAAGATATCTCTAATATACCGAATGTAATCTTGGCTACACATGAACTGAATTACAAATCAGAACAGGGTCTCAAATTTAGAAAAGCAACTTATGTTTGCTTTAGGGGAAAGGTGAGTTGGGGTGCTGCATAAAACCAGAGATAGAAATTAACACAGATACCATTCCATACGTCAAATATGTAATAGTCAAGACCTACCCCTTGCTCAACAAAATGGGCTAAACACCCTATATTCAACGCCTAGGAATACACCTGACTAGTAAGAATCTTCAAACCCATGGATTTATATGTCTCCATAAGAGAATCAAGCATGTGTACAGCTGCATGAAGGCAGCAGAGAAAATCCGATAAATCCCATTATCAAAATGAATTACAAAAACAAAACACAATGACAGTGAAATAGAGAGCAATTCTTAAATAATTCATTCAGGGCTTGTGATGCAACCTGGATTTACCACATCTCCACCCAGAGCTGAGTGAGACATAAGGCTGGACACTTCTGACTGATAACATTGGTGAGGTTCAGTGAGCAAATGCAGACCCTTTGAAGTCATACTGCATGGTACCCGTTCCATGGGTCCCAACTCTCCAGGTTTAAGGAATTCTTCCTTCAGCTTAAACATGCTTGGGTATCCCAGAGTATGGTCCGCCGTGTGACTGGGAAACGATTTTAAATGCCTCTCAGGTTTCGTTCCCTGGTACTTGGGTTCACCATTCCAGACGCTTTACTAACTCTCTACCCACTTGGAGAGTCAGTGCCTTTAACCTCCTGTTTGGCACAGTTTGCAATTTCTGCGCAAGATGAACAGGAATAGGGAGAACCAATGAGAGACTAGCTTTAGGGTCTGCACGGGCAACTAAAATGTTCATTTCCCACCAGAAAGAGTAATTTACCAAAGTCTCAGCGTGCCGTGCCGAAACCATTTTAGGGCCTGAAGCAATCCTGTGGGTTAGCGGCCAGCTCACAAGAACGCGAGTTGAAGAAAGGAGCTCAGGGACACTGTAATTAACAAACCTGCAGAGTTATAAATGACAGGTATCATACCAAAATATATTGAAGTAAGGCTGCGAAGAGGGCTTGAAAGCGGGGCAGAATTCCAGGAATATGATTTCAGGAGGTAGACGGGCAGTGCTCTGAAAGCATAGGAGAAGAGGCCGATCCTCGACAATGATGCACTTGGTCAAAAAGTGCATATGCGTTTTTTCAGGGCCCTCATTAAAGAGGGTAGGAGGCTCCCAGCATGCTTTCGTGGCCAACAGTGGGCCCACATCGCCAAGGCGATGTGAGCCAGCCAGGCAGGAGTGACCTCACATCAGAGGGCCCACCTCACAGAAGGGTAAGGAACCCAGCCAGGATCAGACTCTCACCAGAGTGCCCACATCAGCAAGGGGCTGTGAACCACGCAGGAGTATCATCACACCCGTGGGGCCACATCATCAAAAGTTGAGGTACACAAAAAATGTGGCCTCAAACCAGAGGACCCACATCACCATGAGTTTCGGAGCGAGGCAGGCAGGATTAACCTCACAACACATGGCCCATTGTATAAAAAAGGTGAGGAACCCAGCAGTTGGAACATCCCAGCAGGCGGCCCAGAGCACCAAGGCTATGGGATCCAGGCAGTGATGAACTCACAACAGAGGGCCCTCATCATGAAACTGTGAGCAAACCAGCCGTTGTGACCTCAGAGCACAAGGCCCACATCCCCATGGGGAAGGGAACCAAGCAGGAGTGTCATCGCACCAGTGGGCACACATCAGAAAATGTGGGGAGCCCAGCAGTTAGGGCCTGATGCCAGAGGGCTCTCATCACTGAGGAGACGAGGCTCCCAGCAGGCTCCAACTGCTACCAGAGGGCCGCCATCGCCAATGCGGGATGTGCCAGCCAGGCAGGAGTGACCTCAGAGCAGAGGGCCCACCTCACAAAAGTGTGAGGAACCCAAAGAGGATCAGACTCTCACCACAGGGCCCACATCACCAAGGGAATGGGAACCAGGCTGGAGTGTCCTCACACCAGTGAGGCGTCATCACCGAAATATGAGTGACCCAGCACACGTGGCCTCAAACCAGAGGACACACATCACCAAGGGGCTGGGAGTGAGGCAGGCAGGAGGAGCCTCAAAACATAGGGCCCATGGAATAAAAATGGTGAGGAATCCAGCAGTTGGAACCTCACAGCAGGCAGCCGGGAGCAGCGAGGCTATGGGATCCAGACCTGACTGAACTCAAAACAGAGGGCCCTCATCATGAAACTCTGAGCAACCCAGCCATTGGGACCTCAGAGCAGAAGGCCCACATTCCCATGTGGTTGGGAACATGGCATAAGTGTACTCGCACCACAGGGCACACATCAGAGAATTTTGGGAGCTCAGAAGTTAGGGCCTGATGCCAGAGGGCCCTCATTACCAAGGGGAGGAGACTCCAAGCAGGCACCAACTCCCAACTGAGGGCCCATGTCGCCAAGGGGACGTGTGACAGCCAGGCAGGAGTGACCTCACAGCAGAGGGCCTACCTCACAGAAGGGTGAGGAACCCAGCCAGGATAAGACTCTCACCAGAAGGCCCACATCACCAAGGGGATCAGAAACAGGCAGGACTGTCTTCACACCACTGTGGCCACATCATAGAAAGGTGAGGAACCCAGCACATGTGGCCTAAACCAGAAGACCCACATCTCCAAGGAGCTCGGAGTGAGGCAGGCAGGAGGAGCCTCAAAACACAGAGCCCATAGAATAAAAAACTGAGGAATCCTGCAGTGGGAACATCCTAGCAGGCGGCCCAGAGCACCGAGTCTATGCAATCCAGGCTGCAGTGAACTCACAGCAGAGGGCCCACATCATGAAACTGTGAGCAACCCAGCCATTGGGACCTCAGAGCAGAAGGCCCACATCCCCATGGGGATGGGAACCTCGCAGGAGTGTCCTCGCACCACTTAGCACGTATCAGAAAATGTGGGTACCCAGCAGTTAGGGCCTGATGCAAGAGGGCCGTCATCACCGAGGGGAGGAGGCTCCCAGCAGGCTCCAACTGCCACAAGAGGGCCGATGTTGCCCAGGCGGGGTGTGCCAGCCAGGCAGGAGTGACCTCACAGCAGAGGGCCCACCTCACAGAAGGGTGAGGAACCCAGCCAGGATCAGACTCTCACCAGAGGGCCCACATCATCAAAGGGATAGGAACCAGGCAGGAGTGTCCTCACACCAGTGGGGCCACATCATCGAAAGGTGAGGGACCCAGCACACGTGGCCTCAAACCAGAGGGCACACATCACCAAGGGGCTGGGAGTGAGGCAGGCAGGAGGAGTCTCAAAACAGAGGGCCCATAGAAGAAAAAAGGTGAGGAATCCCGGAGTTGGAACCTCCCAGCAGGTGGCCAGAAGCAGCGAGGCTATGGGATCCAGGCCAGAGTGAACTCACACCTGAGGGCCCTCATCATGAAACTGAGTAACCCAACGTTGGGACCTCAGAGCAGAAGGCCCACATTCCCATGGGGTTGGGAAACTGGCAGGAGTGTACTCGCACCACAGGGCGCACATCAGAAAACTTTTGGAGCCCAGGAGTTACGGCCTGACGCCCGAGGGCCCTCATTACCGAGGGTAGGAGACTCCCAGCAGGCACCAACTCCCAACAGAGGGCCGACGTCGCCAAGGCTGGGTGTGCCAGCCAGGCAGGTTGACCTCAGAGAAGAGGTCCCACCGCACAGAAGTGTGAGTAACCCAACAAGGATCTGACTCTCACCGGAGGGCCCACATCACCAAGAGGATGGGAACCAGGCAGGAGTGTCCGCAGACCAGTGGGCCCACATCAGCCAAAGGTGAGGGACCCAGCACATGTGGCCTCAAACCAGAGGACACACATCACCAAGGGGCTGGGAGTGAGGCAGGTGTCTGGAGGGGCACATTTAACTCTAATTTCCCACCAGGAAGAGGAATTAACCAAAGGCTCAGAGTGACGTGCTGGACCCTGATTACGGCCTGAAGCAAACCTGCGGTTCTGTGGCCAGCTTTCAAGGAAACGAGTTTTAAAGGAAATCACGGGCACTGTAATTCACAAACCTGCAGAGTTATAAATGACAGCTATTGGCAAAAATATATTGAAGTAAGTCTACAAAGAGGACTTGAAAACGAGGCAGAATTGCAGGAATCATATTTCAGGAGGTAGATTGGAATTGCATTTAAAGCATGTGAAAAGCGGCAGATCTTTGACAGTGATGCACTTGGACAAAAGTGCATATACATTTTTTCCTGAATATATTCAGGAAAAAACGCATATGCCCTTTTTGGCTAACCAAGCACTCGAGCAATGGAAATCCGCACTACAATGAAGTCTCATTTCCCATTCGTCAAAAGGGCCATCTGAAAAAAGTGTAAAAACCAGATACACAGGACAGGCCATGGAGAACAGGGAGCCTTGTTATGCTGATGGGCGGGATGTAAGTTGCCAACAGACACTCTGGAGATGTTTATGGTGTATCCTGAAACATCTGAAAAACAAAGCTACAGACCCTAGGGCACTTCCACTTTTGGCCCTATAGCTTAGGAAAATTAAAATCAACAAGACACAGCCAACACAAAATTTAGGTCTGCTGTGTTTACAAGAACCTCGAATCCAGTACAAATTAAATATCCCAGAAAGAAAAAAATGGATAAAGAAGTTGTGCTACTTACGTACAACGGAATATCACTCAGCAATGAAATCAATGTCATCAGGCCTGTAGCAGCAAATTGAGTGGATTTAAGCACGATGACTCTAAGAGAAATATGTCACACAGAGAAAGACAGTAATCATAAGATATCACTAATAGAGGGAGTGTAAACTTGGCTCCACATGAACTGAATTACAAAACCGAACAGTGTCTCACATTTAGCTAAAAAACTTATGCTTGCTTAAGGGGAAAGTTGAGTTGGGGTGCTACATAAAACCAGAGATTGAAATTAGCACATATACCGTTCCATAAGTCGAATATGCAATAGTCAAGACCTACTCCTTGCTCAATAAAATGGACTCAACACCCCAAATTCAACGCCTAGGAATATACCTGACTAGTAAGAATCTTAAAACCCATGGATTTATATGTCTCCATAAGAGAATCAAGCGTGTATACAGCGGTATAAACGCAGCAGTGAAAATCCGATAAATCCCATTATCAAAATGAATTATAAAAACAAAACACAATGACAGTGAAATAGAAAGCAATTCTTAAATAATTCATTCAGGACTTGTGATGCAACCTGGATTTACCATATCTACACCCAGAGCTGGGTGAGACATAAGGCTGGACACTTTGAGCTGATAGCATTGGTGAGGTTCGGTGAGCAAATGCAGACCCTTTGAAGTCATACTGCATGATACCCATTCCATGGGTCCCAACTCTCCAGGTGTAAGGGATTCTTCCTTTAGCTAAAACATGCATGGGAAACCCAGAGTATGGTCCCTGTGACTGCGCAACGTTTTTAAATGCATCTAAGTTTTCGTCCCCTGATACTCGGGTTGACCATTCCGGACGGTATAATAACACTCTCCCCGCTTGGAGAGTCAGTGCCTTTAACCTCCTGTTTGACACAGTGTGCAATTTCTGCGCAAGATGAACAGGAATAGGGAGAAACAATGAGAGACTAGCTGTAGGTGTCTGCACGGGCAAATTTATGCTCATTTCCCTCCAGGAAGTGGAATTAACCAAAGGCTCAGCATGCCGGGCTTGAACCAGATTAGGGCCTGAAGCAATCCTGCGGTTTTGCGGCCAGCTCACAAGAAAACGAGTTGAAGAAAGGAGCTCAGGGGCACTGTCATTCACAAACCTGCAGAGTTATAAATGACAACTATCGTCCAGAAATACATTGAAGAAGGCTGCGAAGAGGAGTTGACAGCGGGGCAGAATTGCTGGAAAACGATTTCAGGGGGTAGACTGGAATTGCATTTAAAGCATAGAAAAGAGTCATAACGTCGATAATGATGCACTTGGCCAAAAAGGGCGTATGCGTTTTTACCTGAATATATTCAGGAAATAACGCATACGCACTTTTTGGCCAACCAAGCAAGTGTGTAAAGGAAATCTGCACTACAATGAAGTCTCACTGCCCCCCGGTGAAAAGGGCCTTCTGAAAAAAGTGTAAAATCCAGAAAGGCAGGACAGGCCATGGAAACAGGGAGCCTTGTTATGCTGATGGACGGGATATAAATTGCCAACAGCCACTCTGGAGAAGTGTATGGTGTTTCCTGAAACACCTAAAAAACAAAGCAACGGAGCATACGGCACTTCCACTTAAGCTCCTATAGCTTAGGGAAATTAAAATCAAAAAGACACAGCCACTCTAAAATTTCAGAAGGCTCTGTTTACAAGAACCCCATCTATGGTACAAGTTAAATATCCCAGAAAGCGAAAAATGGATAAAGAAGTTGTGGTACATATATAAAATGGAATATTACTAAGCCATAAAAAGGAATGAAATTGGATCATTTGTAGAGACGTTGATGGATCTAGAGACTGTCATACAGAGTGAAGTAAGTCAGAAAGAGAAAAACAAAACAAATCTTGTATATTAATGCATATATGTGGAACCTAGAAAAATTGTACAGATGAACCGTTTTGCAAGACAGAAATAGAGCAACAGATGTAGACAACAAACGTATGGACACCAAGGGGGGAGAGTGGTTGGGGGGGTGGTGGTGGGAGGAGTTGAGAGATTGGGATTGGCATGTATACATTTATATGTATAAAATAGATAACCAATAAGAACCTGCTGTATAAAAAATAAAATTAAATTAAAAATTAAAAAAATAAAATTAAAAAAAGTAAAACAGAAAAAATATTCTTCCCTTCACATACATGTATTTATATGAATAAATTATTTCCATGCTTATATCTGTAAATACAAAAAAGAGGAATAAAATCTACCTTGAAGCAAAAACGAAAGAAAGAAAAAAAAACAGAACCCACCAGTTACACAGAGGAAAACCGTATCAGGGCACTTGCTCCAGTTGTAAACAATTCTGAAGTTGGTCAGTGGTGGGGAATCATCTCCCATTCAGCCAGCAGGCCCCACACAACAAGCGTCCTCATTGCAAAGCTGGGGGACCGTGCCGAGGCATCTGTGAGTAAACGTGGGCTGAGCCCCAGGCCAGCTGCTGCTGAAATGTTCCCACCCTTCCCAGGTAAAACACCTGAATATGTACAAGGACTTGAAAGCCTAGAGGAAGGGCCATGGAGCCACATGAGCACCAGCATGCCAGCCGACTTGGTACCTGCAGGCCAGCCAGGATGGTCCTGGCCCTGGGTGCTCTTCTGGAAGCTTTCCATTTCCCTGCCTGAGATACCCCTGCTGTCCCGGCCCCCACTGCTTTCTTCCTCACTCACCTCTGCCCAGGGAGAAATTCCAGCGGCAGGTATGGGTGACACATCCTCTTCTTTAGCAGGTGGCATCTTGGCAACTGCTGCAGAAAGTCCAGCAGAGCCCCACTCACACTGGGCCACCAACAAAGCCATGGCCTCTCACTCCCTCCCACCAGTCCAGCCCCGAGACTGCTGACAGGGCAGAGAAAATGGCGTCAGGCACAGCTGCAGGGGCTCTTGCTGCCTGGAGCGGTGTTTATATTGATCTCAACCCAGGCACACCTGGGGAGGGCTGGCCGGCACGGTCAGGCTTCCCAGGCCAGCCAATAATCACCCCTCAGGGGCTCACAGTTGCAGAAACTGGAACTTGCTGAATCGGCCAGGTCCAAGGAACAGGTGTGGGCTCCTGAGAGTCAGGATAGACAAGGGGCTGCAGCTCTGGCTTGTTTTCTAATTATATTATCTGGCCCATGAGTGGGAGACAACTTCAAGAAAACCCTCTCCTAATGAGAGGAACCCAGGAGTCAGGGAGAGGAGGGGTGGGTGGTGGGTGGAGACAGAGGCCTGGTGCCCCGGGTGCAGTGGAAGTCTCTGGAAGACCAGGTGGAGGGAGGCCACACAGAGTGATGCCCAGGGTCACAGACCTGTCAGAGCTGCCGTTTCTTAGTTCAAGTCCTGCTCTGAGGTGCTCTGTGTCAGATCTGAGTGACAGGTGAGCTGGGAGTGCTCTGCAATGTGGGTGATGTGCATGGTTCCTGTGTGCCCAGCCCTGCCACAGTACCTGCAAGGGTAGCTCTGTATCCGGGGAGGGGTCTGACCACGAGAGCCCCATGGGCTGCAGGGGAACCTGCCCAGGGAACCCCATATCCTGGGAGGGGCCTGAACACGAGAGCCCCGTGGGCTGGGGTGGGGGTGAGGTACCTGCCCAGGTGAGCTCCATATCCTGGGATTGGCCTGACCTCGAGAGCCCCATGGGCTGCTGGAGTCCTGGTAAAGGATGTCAGGACAGTCAGTGAAGCCACTGAGGATAGACCTCCAGTAGTTCCTAAATCCTACACCCTGCTGGTCATTCTACCAACCACCAGGACATGGTATTCTGTATTAGTCTTCAATGATGCCTTCTTTTGTATTCTATTAGTCCCAGAGTCACAAGAAATTTTGGCTTGTGAGTGGCAGGACTCAACATACAACTAAAACAATACTTCCGGGCCGTGTGGCCCCAAGGGTTCAAAAATTCCCACACCATCTTTGGGGAAAGCTCAGCTAAAGACCTAAAAGTTCTACCTCTGGAAAAGGAAACACTCCTTCAATATGCAGACGACATTCTGATCGCCAGCCCTACTAAGGAGACCTCTGAACTACCAAGCCAATAAAGGATACAAGTTGTCCAAGAAAAAGCTCAAATATCACAGACTACGGTGACCTGCCTGGGCTTCATTCTCACAGAAGGTCGGAGAAGCCCATCCCAGGAAAGGGAAGAAACAATTTACAGCCTTACCCCTTTCTAAAACTAGAAGACAGCTTAGGGGTTCCTGGGGAGGCCAGGGTTTGCTGCTTCTGGATCCCTAACTACAGTCTACTAGCTGGGCCTCTATATGAAACACTGAAAGGAAAAGATGATGATCCTTTTGAATAGAATCCAGAAGTGGCCTTTCAAGAATGGAAAGAGCAGTCAATTCAGACCCTTGCCCTGGAACTCCCTAATTTAGCTAAACCCTTTGACCTTTACATTCCTGGTGAACGGTGAATCGCCATTGGAGTATTAGTGCAAAACCTGGGACCACTTGAAATGGAACAATGCAAGAATGCCATCCAGGTAGGATAAACTACGGTCACCAAGGGGCTTGGCACACCGCCACATCTGGCCAAGATACTGGCAGTATCTGAAAACCTGGAAATCAGCAGCCCAAAAGGCCACCTCCCTCCTAAGGGAAAAGGACCCCACGTGGTGATCCTAACCCCCAACCATGCCCTGAAGTTGCAGGGTTTGCTCCGTGGGCACACTGACCTTGAGGGAGGAGGCCCTCCAACTCCAACCTCCAGAGAGATAACCGGGGCAAAGGGGCACCATGACGACTCGTGTGACCATCACTTGACCTGGAGTTTCTCTCATAAAACAACAAGAGTGTGTCCCAAAAGAGTAGACTACTGCTTGCAGGACTTACTGCACCCAGAGGGGAGGTAATAATCTTGGCGGGGGAACCGTATATCACGCTGTCACCATAGAAGAGCCTACAGACACTGTGATGATGGTGGCCAATAAGACCGGCTGGACTCCTGTTTACTTCAAAAGGCTGTTGACTCAGTGGCCATCATGGTCCTTCATCACCACTGACCCTGGACTGTCTGGGAGTTGAGCAGGCAGGGTCCTGACACCTGGTGCTGTTTTTACGTTAATTCAGGGGCCTAATTGAAGAAAGCGCAGACTACTGGTCAGAGCATCTAGGCTGGCAGAAACGGTCAGCCTAAGGTGGCCGAACAAATGTGGGGCGGGGTGAAACTGGACCTCACAGCGTCACTGCACATCTCCTTCCTGGACCCTTAAAGGTCATTAGAATCTATAACACTACCAATACTTGTGCTCAGGCGGACGAGCAGGGAGGCAGGAGGCCTGGGGACAATCAACGTCACCTGGAGGCTGCTGAGGAGAAGTTCTGACCCTCGCCCACGGGTATGAGGGCTCCTAACTCAGCACTCAGCAGTTACAGATGAAGGGTCTGCACCCTCAGCACTCTAAGAATGAGGAAGGGGACAAAATGCAGAAGAGGGGTTTGTCCCAGGCAAAGCCCCTTAAAAATCCCTGGGAGATAAAAATAGAATCTGGGCAATAAAATAAAGTCTAACCTTTTTTATCCTTTGTGCTTTGTCTAATTTCACGTGCTCTTAGGGTCCCACATACAGAGGTTCAACAGCCAGCACTTCAGACCAGATTTCCTAGTGCAGAATGGCTGGGTCGACACCTCAGCTCCTGGGGCACAGTGCAGACTCCGCGATATAGAGCCTGAGCTGCAGCCAACTGGGCACTCGAGAGATTCGCCCCCTCCCTCCCACTGACTCTGACAGGATTTCTACACAGCAGCCCAGCCCACAGCCCACGGGGTAGCACATGCTCTCACCTCTCCATTCTCTGATCAAAATATAAAGTTTCCTTTGCTTCTGAACCAAACTCAGTCTCAATCTGTTGGCTCCAATGACACTGGGCAGGGGGACACTTGTTGGGGTCCACTCTGGAGGATCAGTAACAGAAATTGAGAACATTGTAACTTCAATGAACAGATGTGTGAGCCAAACTGTAATTAACATAGAACAGTGTATAAGGCTCGGGCAAAATAAGATGTTTCTAACACTTCCATTTGATATTTCCATCACTTTATTATAAGCAAGTTCAGTGAAAAGGTCTTATTTGTCAGGTCAATACTAGAGAAACGAAGTGATTTCTTTCCAAGGATGTACATCTAATAATCTTGGTTAAAGCTTCAATCTTGTTTTAAATGCTTTTCCATTGAAAATGATACCTCTCTTTCAGCTCCCCCATTTCTGAGAAGTATAAAATCTTATAATTTATTAAGACCAAATGGGAAAGGTGGGAGGAGGGATAAATTAACAGTTTGGGATTAACACATACACACTGCTATGTATAAAATCGATCATCAACAAGGAACTACTGTATAGCACAGGGAACTACACTCAATATTTTGCAATAACCTATAAGGGGAAATAATCTGAAAAAGAATAGATGTTTTTATTGACATCATCTATTAATGACAGTTAAAATGGAACCTAAGGGAAGCCAGTGGTGAGTGCTTCTGACCCTGAAGACTTCAATCATCTAAAGTTTGGACTCTGCCTACTTCCCAAGGCCCTTAATGAACCTATGTGTAGCCGTAGCTTAAAAAATTCCCCAGTTTGGGTTGTGGAGAGACACTGATTTTGACAAAGCCCTGGTGTTCTCCTCACATGAATGGGACACTTCCTACAGCTAAAACATGCCTGTCACACCCAGAGGATGGTATACCGTCTGATCGGGAAGAGTTTGGAAAAGGCATCTCATCTCCTCATCTCCTGGTGCTCGGGTTCACCCCTCCAGCGTCTTTACGAACAGTCTCCCCACTTGGAGATGTCAACACTGTCAACATCCTGTTTGGAATTTGTCCAGAGGATGAAGCAGAAGGAGGAGGAACAATGAGAGACAAGTCCTAGGTGTTCGGACAGGCACATGTCACTCTAATTTCCAATCAGGAAGACGAATTGACCAAACGCTAGGGTTGCCCATGGAAACAGAATTGGGCTTGAGGAAATCCCGCTGCTTTGTGGCCAGTTCCCATAAACACAAGTTGAAAAATGGAACTCAGGGACACTAAAATTCACGAAACTGCAGAGTTGAAAATATCTATCACTGAAAAATGTCTTGAGGAAAGTCAGAGAAAAGGACTTGTAAGCAACGGAGAATGGCAGGAAAGGGATTGGAAGAGGTAGAAAGGACTCACCATTAAGCACAAGAAAAGGGGCTGAACATTGCCAACATTGCAGTTGGCCAAAAAGGGTGTATGTGTCTTTTTCTGTATATATTCAAGAAAAGGGCATACACTTTTTTAGCCAACCAAACAGGTGGGCACTGGAAATCAGTACTACAAAACATATCACTTCGCATCAGTCAGAAGAGCCTTCCTCATAAAGTGTAAACACCAGAAATGCAGGACAGGGCAAGGAGAAAAGGGAGCCCTGTGAGGCTTATAGTGGAAATGTATATTGCCAACGGTCACTCTGGATAAGTGTATTGTGTTTACTAAAGCATCTAAAAAATGAGCTACAGAGCACAGGGCACTTGCACTCATGGACGTATATCTTGGGAAAAACAAAAATGGAGAGGACACAGGCACCCCAATGTTTACCGCCTCTCTGTTTAAGAGATCCTCGACTAGGATATAATTTATATGTCTGTGGAGGGAAAAAATGGATAGAGATGTGGCACTTATGTAGAGTGGAATATTACTCAGCCTGAAAATCAATGAAATATGGCCAGTTGTAACAACCCCAGAGGAGTTACGTATGATCATTCGAAGTCACATAATTCAAAAAGAAAAAGACATACGATACTACTAATACATGGAATATAAACGAGGCTAAAAATGAACTGAGTTACAAAACAGAACGGGGTCTCAGATTTAGAAAACCAACTTATGCTTGCTTAAGGATAAAGGAGAGTTGGGGTGCTGCATAAAACCAGAGATTGAAATTAGCACAGATACCGTTCCATAAGCCAAATATGTAATAGAAAAAACCTACTCCCTGGTCAACGAAATGGACTCAACACCCCATATTCAGCACCTAGGAATATACGGGACGAGTAAGAGTCTTAATACCTATGGATTTATATGTCTCGGTAAGAGAATCAAGCGTGTGTACAGCTGCATGAAGGCAGCAGTGAAAATCAGCTAAATCACATTATCAAAATAAATTTCAAAAACAAAACACAATGACAGTGAAATAGAGAGCAATTCTTAAATAATTCATTCAGGGCTTGTGATGCAACCTGGATTTACCACATCTACACCCAGAGATGGGTGAGACAAAAGGCTGGACACTTCGGGCTGATAGCATTGGTGAGGTTCGGTAAGCAAATGCAGACCCTTTGAAGTCATACTGCATGGTACCCATTCCATGGGTCCCAACTCTCCAGGTTTAAGGGATTCTTCCTTCAACTTAAACATGCTTGGGAACCCCAGAATATGGTGCACCGTGTGACCGGGAAGTCTTTTCAAATGCATCTCAGTTTTCGTCCCCTTTTACTCGTGTTCACAATTCCAGACCATTTACTAACACTCTCACCACTTGGAGAGTCAGTGCCTTTAACCTCCTGTTTGGCACAGTTTGCAATTTCCGCACAAGATGAACAGGAATAGGGAGAACAAATGAGTGACTAGCTGTAGGTGTCTGCACGGGCAAATGTAACGCTCATTTCCCACCAGGAAGAGGAATTAACCAAAGGCTCAGCATGCCATTCCGGAACCAGATTAGGGCCTGAAGCAATCCTGCGGGTTTGCGGATAGCTCACAAGAAAGCGAGTTGAAGGAAGGAGCTCAGGGACACTGTAATTCACAAACAGGCAGAGTTATAATTGACAGCTATCGTCTAAAAATATATTGAAGGTAGGCTGCGAAGAGGACTTGAAAGTGGGGCAGAATTGCAGGAAAACGGTTTCAGGGGGTAGACTGGAATTGCATTTAAAGCATAGGAAAAGAGGCAGAACGTCGACAATGATGCACTTGGCCAAAAAGGGCATATGCGTTTTTTCCTGAATATATTCAGGAAAAAACGCATATGCCCTTTTTGGCCAACCAAGCAAGCATGTTAAAGTAATCTGCACTACAATGAAGTCTCACTGCCCCCCGGTCAAAAGGGCCATCTGAAAAAAGTGTAAAATCCAGAAAGGCAGCACAGGCCATGGAGAACAGGAAGTTTTGTTATGCTGATTGGCGGGATGTAAATTGCCAACAGCCACTCTGGACAAGTGTATGGTGTTTCCTCAAACACCTAAAAAACAAAGCAACGGCGCCTACGGCACTTCCACTTATGGTCCTATAGTTTAGGGAAATTAAAATCAAAACCACGCAGCCACCCCAAATTTTCGAATGGCTCTGTTTACAATATACTCATCTATGGTACAAGTTAAATATCCCAGAAAGCGGAAAATGGATAAAGAAATTGTGCTACGAACGTAGAATGGAATATCACTCAGCAATGAAATCTATGTCTTCAGGCCCGTCGTGGCATAATGAGTGGATTCAGGTATGAAGACTCTAAGTGAAATTAGTCACACAGAGCAAGAAACATGATAAGATATCACTAATACACGGAATGTAAACTTGGCTACACATTAACTGAATTACAAAACAGAACAGGGTCTCAAATTTAGCAAACCAACCAATGCTTGCTTAAGGCGAAAGGTGAGTTGGAGTGCTACATAAAACCAGAGATTGAAATTAGCACAGATACCGTTCCATAAGTCGAATATGCAATAGTCAAGACCTACTCCTTGCTCAATAAAATGGACTCAACAGCCCAAATTCAACGCCTAGGAATATACCTGACTAGTAAGAATCTTAAAACCCATGGATTTATATGTCTCCATAAGAGAATCAAGCGTGTATACAGCGGTATAAACGCAGCAGTGAAAATCCGATAAATCCCATTATCAAAATGAATTATAAAAACAAAACACAATGGCAGTGAAATAGAAAGCAATTCTTAAATAATTCATTCAGGACTTGTGATGCAACCTGGATTTACCATATCTACACCCAGAGCTGGGTGAGACATAAGGCTGGACACTTTGAGCTGATAGCATTGGTGAGGTTCGGTGAGCAAATGCAGACCCTTTGAAGTCATACTGCATGATACCCATTCCATGGGTCCCAACTCTCCAGGTTTAAGGGATTCTTCCTTTAGCTAAAACATGCATGGGAAACCCAGAGTATGGTCCCTGTGACTGCGCAACGTTTTTAAATGCATCTAAGTTTTCGTCCCCTGATACTCGGGTTGACCATTCCGGACGGTATAATAACACTCTCCCCGCTTGGAGAGTCAGTGCCTTTAACCTCCTGTTTGACACAGTGTGCAATTTCTGCGCAAGATGAACAGGAATAGGGAGAAACAATGAGAGACTAGCTGTAGGTGTCTGCACGGGCAAATTTATGCTCATTTCCCTCCAGGAAGTGGAATTAACCAAAGGCTCAGCATGCCGGGCTTGAACCAGATTAGGGCCTGAAGCAATCCTGCGGTTTTGCGGCCAGCTCACAAGAAAACGAGTTGAAGAAAGGAGCTCAGGGGCACTGTCATTCACAAACCTGCAGAGTTATAAATGACAACTATCGTCCAGAAATACATTGAAGAAGGCTGCGAAGAGGAGTTGACAGCGGGGCAGAATTGCTGGAAAACGATTTCAGGGGGTAGACTGGAATTGCATTTAAAGCATAGAAAAGAGTCATAACGTCGACAATGATGCACTTGGCCAAAAAGGGCGTATGCGTTTTTACCTGAATATATTCAGGAAATAACGCATACGCACCTTTTGGCCAACCAAGCAAGCGTGTAAAGGAAATCTGCACTACAATGAAGTCTCACTGCCCCCCGGTGAAAAGGGCCTTCTGAAAAAAGTGTAAAATCCAGAAAGGCAGGACAGGCCATGGAAACAGGGAGCCTTGTTATGCTGATGGATGGGATATAAATTGCCAACAGCCACTCTGGAGAAGTGTATGGTGTTTCCTGAAACACCTAAAAAACAAAGCAACGGAGCGTACGGCACTTCCACTTAAGCTCCTATAGCTTACGGAAATTAAAATCAAAAAGACACAGCCACTCTAAAATTTCAGAAGGCTCTGTTTACAAGAACCCCATCTATGGTACAAGTTAAATATCCCAGAAAGCGAAAAATGGATAAAGAAGTTGTGGTACGAACGTACTTTGGAATAACACTCAGCAATGAAATCTAGGTCATCAGGCCCATCGCGGCATAAAGAGTGGATTCAGGTCCAATGATTCTAAGTGAAATAAGTCACACAAAACAAGAAACATCATAAGATATCACTAATACACGGAATGTAAACTTGGCTACACATGAACTGAATTACAAAACAGAACAGGGACTCAAATTTAGAAAAGCAACCAATGCTTGCTTAAGGGCAAAGGTGAGTAGAGGTGCTGCATAAAACCAGAGATTGAAATTAGCACAGATACCGTTCCATAAGCCAAATATGTAATAGTCAAGACCTACTCCTTGCTCAACGACATGGACTCAACACCGCATATTCAACGCCTAGGAATACACCTGACTAGTAAGAATCTTCTAACCCATGGATTTATATGTCTCTGTAAGAGAATCAAGCGTGTGTACAGCGGCATAAAACAGCAGTGAAAATCCGATAAATCCCATTATCAAACTAAATTACAAAAACAAAACACAATGACAGTGAAATAGAGAGCAATTCTTAAATAATTCATTCAGGGCTTGTGATGCAACCTGGATTTACCACATCTACACCCAGAGCTGGGTGAGACATAAGGCTGGACACTTCTGACTGATAGCATTGGTGAGGTTCAGTGAGCAAATGCAGACCCTTTGAAGTCATACTGCATGGTACCCGTTCCATGGGTCCCAACTCTCCAGGTTTAAGGAATTCTTCCTTCAGCTTAAACATGCTTGGGAATCCCAGAGTATGGTCTGCCGTGTGACTGGGAAACGATTTTAAATGCCTCTCAGGTTTCGTTCCCTGGTACTTGGGTTCACCATTCCAGACGCTTTACTAACTCTCTACCCACTTGGAGAGTCAGTGCCTTTAACCTCCTGTTTGGCACAGTTTGCAATTTCTGCGCAAGATGAACAGGAATAGGGAGAACCAATGAGAGACTAGCTTTAGGGTCTGCACGGGCAACTTAAATGTTCATTTCCCACCAGAAAGAGGAATTTACCAAAGTCTCAGCGTGCCATGCCGAAACCATTTTAGGGCCTGAAGCAATCCTGTGGGTTTGCGGCCAGCTCACAAGAAAGCGAGTTGAAGAAAGGAGCTCAGGGACACTGTAATTAACAAACCTGCAGAGTTATAAATGACAGGTATCATACCAAAATATATTGAAGTAAGGCTGCGAAGAGGGCTTGAAAGCGGGGCAGAATTCCAGGAATATGATTTCAGGAGGTAGACGGGCAGTGCTCTGAAAGCATAGGAGAAGAGGCCGATCCTCGACAATGATGCACTTGGTCAAAAAGTGCATATGCGTTTTTTCAGGGCCCTCATTAAAGAGGGTAGGAGGCTCCCAGCATGCTTTCGTGGCCAACAGTGGGCCCACATCGCCAAGGCGATGTGAGCCAGCCAGGCAGGAGTGACCTCACATCAGAGGGCCCACCTCACAGAAGGGTAAGGAACCCAGCCAGGATCAGACTCTCACCAGAGTGCCCACATCAGCAAGGGGCTGTGAACCACGCAGGAGTATCATCACACCTGTGGGGCCACATCATCAAAAGTTCAGGTACACAAAAAAGGTGGCCTCAAACCAGAGGACCCACATCACCATGAGTTTCAGAGCGAGGCAGGCAGGATTAACCTCACAACACATGGCCCATTGTATAAAAAAGGTGAGGAACCCAGCAGTTGGAACATCCCAGCAGGCGGCCCAGAGCACCGAGGCTATGGGATCCAGGCAGTGATGAACTCACAACAGAGGGCCCTCATCATGAAACTGTGAGCAAACCAGCCGTTGTGACCTCAGAGCACAAGGCCCACATCCCCATGGGGAAGGGAACCAAGCAGGAGTGTCATCGCACCAGTGGGCACACATCAGAAAATGTGGGGAGCCCAGCAGTTAGGGCCTGACGCCAGAGGGCTCTCATCACCGAGGAGAGGAGGCTCCCAGCAGGCTCCAACTGCTACCAGAGGGCCGCCATCGCCAATGCGGGATGTGCCAGCCAGGCAGGAGTGACCTCAGAGAAGAGGGCCCACCTCACAAAAGTGTGAGGAACCCAAAGAGGATCAGACTCTCACCACAGGGCCCACATCACCAAGGGAATGGGAACCAGGCTGGAGTGTCCTCACACCAGTGTGGCGTCATCACCGAAATGTGGGTGACCCAGCACACGTGGCCTCAAACCAGAGGACACACATCACCAAGGGGCTGGGAGTGAGGCAGGCAGTAGGAGCCTCAAAACATAGGGTCCATGGAATAAAAATGGTGAGGAATCCAGCAGTTGGAACCTCCCAGTAGGCGGCCAGGAGCAGCGAGGCTATGGGATCCAGACCTGACTGAACTCAAAACAGAGGGCCCTCATCATGAAACTCTGAGCAACCCAGGCGTTGGGACCTCAGAGCAGAAGGCCCACATTCCCATGTGGTTGGGAACATGGCATAAGTGTACTCGCACCACAGGGCACACATCAGAGAATTTTGGGAGCTCAGAAGTTAGGGCCTGATGCCAGAGGGCCCTCATTACCAAGGGGAGGAGACTCCAAGCAGGCACCAACTCCCAACTGAGGGCCCATGTCGCCAAGGGGACGTGTGACAGCCAGGCAGGAGTGACCTCACAGCAGAGGACCTACCTCACAGAAGGGTGAGGAACCCAGCCAGGATAAGACTCTCACCAGAGGGCCCACATCACCAAGGGGATCAGAAACAGGCAGGACTGTCTTCACACCAGTGTGGCCACATCATAGAAAGGTGAGGAACCCAGCACATGTGGCCTAAACCAGAAGACCCACATCTCGAAGGGGCTCAGAGTGAGGCAGGCAGGAGGAGCCTCAAAACACAGGGCCCATAGAATAAAAAAGCTGAGGAATCCTGCAGTGGGAACCTCCCAGCAGGCGGCCCAGAGCACCGAGTCTATGCGATCCAGGCGGCAGTGAACTCACAGCAGAGGGCCCACATCATGAAACTGTGAGCAACCCAGCCATTGGGACCTCAGAGCAGAAGGCCCACATCCCCATGGGGATGGGAACCTCGCAGGAGTGTCCTCGCACCACTTAGCACGTATCAGAAAATGTGGGTACCCAGCAGTTAGGGCCTGATGCAAGAGGGCCGTCATCACCGAGGGGAGGAGGCTCCCAGCAGGCTCCAACTGCCACAAGAGGGCCGATGTTGCCCAGGCGGGGTGTGCCAGCCAGGCAGGAGTGACCTCACAGCAGAGGGCCCACCTCACAGAAGGGTGAGGAACCCAGCCAGGACCAGACTCTCACCAGAGGGCCCACATCATCAAAGGGATAGGAACCAGGCAGGAGTGTCCTCACACCAGTGGGGCCACATCATCGAAAGGTGAGGGACCCAGCACACGTGGTCTCAAACCAGAGGGCACACATCACCAAGGGGCTGGGAGTGAGGCAGGCAGGAGGAGTCTCAAAACAGAGGGCCCATAGAAGAAAAAAGGTGAGGAATCCCGCAGTTGGAACCTCCCAGCAGGTGGCCAGGAGCAGCGAGGCTATGGGATCCAGGCAGGAGTGAACTCACACCTGAGGGCCCTCATCATGAAACTGAGCAACCCAACGTTGGGACCTCAGAGCAGAAGGCCCACATTCCCATGAGGTTGGGAAACTGGCAGGAGTGTACTCGCACCACAGGGTGCACATCAGAAAATTTTTGGAGCCCAGGAGATACGGCCTGACGCCAGAGGGCCCTCATTACCGAGGGTAGGAGACTCCCAGCAGGCACCAACTCCCACCAGAGGGCCAACGTCGCCAAGGCTGGGTGTGCCAGCCAGGCAGGTTGACCTCAGAGAAGAGGTCCCACCGCACAGAAGTGTGAGTAACCCAACAAGGATCTGACTCTCACCGGAGGGCCCACATCACCAAGAGGATGGGAACCAGGCAGGAGTGTCCGCAGACCAGTGGGCCCACATCAGCCAAAGGTGAGGAACCCAGCACATGAGGCCTCAAACCAGAGGACACACATCACCAAGGGGCTGGGAGTGAGACAGGTGTCTGGAGGGGCACATTTAACTCTAATTTCCCACCAGGAAGAGGAATTAACCAAAGGCTCAGAGTGACGTGCTGGACCCTGATTACGGCCTGAAGCAAACCTGCGGTTCTGTGGCCAGCTTTCAAGGAAACGAGTTTTAAAGGAAATCACGGGCACTGTAATTCACAAACCTGCAGAGTTATAAATGACAGCTATTGGCAAAAATATATTGAAGTAAGTCTACAAAGAGGACTTGAAAACGAGGCAGAATTGCAGGAATCATATTTCAGGAGGTAGATTGGAATTGCATTTAAAGCATGTGAAAAGCGGCAGATCTTTGACAGTGATGCACTTGGACAAAAGTGCGTATACATTTTTTCCTGAATATATTCAGGAAAAAACGCATATGCCCTTTTTGGCCAACCAAGCACTTGAGCACTGGAAATCCGCACTACAATGAAGTCTCATTTCCCATTCATCAAAAGGGCCATCTGAAAAAAGTGTAAAAACCAGATAAAAAGGACAGGCCATGGAGAACAGGGAGCCTTGTTATGCTGATGGGCGGGATGTAAGTTGCCAACAGACACTCTGGAGATGTTTATGGTGTATCCTGAAACATCTGAAAAACAAGGCTACAGACCCTAGGGCACTTCCACTTTTGGCCCTATAGCTTAGGAAAATTAAAATCAACAAGACACAGCCAACACAAAATTTAGGTCTGCTGTGTTTACAAGAACCTCGAATCCAGTACAAATTAAATATCCCAGAAAGAAAAAAATGGATAAAGGAGTTGTGGTACGTACGTAAAATGGAATATCACTCTCCAATGAAATCTATGTCATCAGGCCCGTCGCGGCATAATGAGTGGATTCAGGTACGATGTTTCTAAGTGAAATAAGTCACACAGAAAATGAAACATCATAAGATATCACTAATACACCGAATGTAATCTTGGCTACACATGAACTGAATTACAAAACAGAACAGGGTCTCAAATTTAGAAAACCAACTTATGTTTGCATAAGGGGAAAGGTGAGTTGGGGTGCTGCATAAAACCAGAGATAGAAATTAGCTCAGATACCATTCCATAAGTCAAATATATAAGAGTCAAGACCTACCCCTTGCTCAACGAGATGGACTAAACACCCTATATTCAACGCCTAGGAATACACCTGACTAGTAAGAATCTTCAAACCCATGGATTTATATGTCTCCATAAGAGAATCAAGCGTGTGTACAGCTGCATGAATGCAGCAGAGAAAATCCGATAAATCCCGTTATCAAAATGAATTACAAAAACAAAACACAATGACAGTGAAATAGAGAGCAATTCTTAAATAATTCATTCAGGGCTTGTGATGCAACCTGGATTTACCTCATCTACACCCAGAGCTGAGTGAGACATAAGGTTGGACACTTCAGGCTGATAGCATTGGTGAGGTTCGATGAGCAAATGCAGACCCTTTGAAGTCATACTGCATGGTACCCATTCCATGGGTCCCAACTTCCAGGTTTAAGGGATTCTTCCTTCAGCTAAAACATGCATGGGAAACGCACAGTATGGTGCACCAAGTGACCGGGAAACGTTTTCAAATGCATCTCAGTTTTCGTCCCCTTTTACTCGGGTTCACAATTCAAGACCCTTTACTAACACTCTCCCCACTTGGAGAGTCAGTGCCTTTAACCTCCTGTTTGGCACAGTTTGCAATTTCTGCGCAAGATGTACAGGAATACGGAGAACCAATGAGAGACTAGCTGTAGGTGTCTGCACGGGCAAATTTAACGCTCATTTCCCACCAGGAAGAGGAATTAACCCAAGGCTCAGCATGCCGTGCCGGAACCAGTTTAGGGCCTGAAGCAATCCTTCTCGTTTGCGGCCAGCTCACAAGAAAGCGATTTGAAGAAAGGAGCTCAGGGGCACTGTAATTCACAAACCTGCAGAGTTATAAATGACAGCTATCTTCCAAAAATATATTGAAGTAAGGCTGCCAAGACGACTTGAAAGCGGGACAGAATTGCAGGAAAACTATTTCAGGTGGTAGACTGGAATTCATTTAAAGCATAGGAAAAGAGGCAGAACGTCAACAATGATGCACTTGGCCAAAAGGTGCGTATGCGTTTTTTCCTGAATATATTCAGGAAAAAACGCATACGCCCTTTTTGGCCAACCAAGCAAGCACGTTAAAGAAATCTGCACTACAGTGAAGTCTCACTGCCCCCCAGTCAAAAGGGCCATCTGAAAAAAGTGTAAAATCCAGAAAGGCAGCACAGGCCATGGAGAACTGGGAGCCTTGTTATGCTGATGGGTGGGATGTAAATTGCCAAGAGCCACTCTGGAGAAGTGTATGGTGTTTCCTCAAACACCTAAAAAAAAAAGCAACGGAGCCTACGGCACTTCCACTTATGGTCCTATAGCTTAGGGAAATTAAAATCAGAAACGGACAGCCACCCCAAAGTTTCACACGGCTCTGTTTACAAGAACCTCGTCTACGGTACAAGTGAAATATCCCAGAAAGCTAAAAATGGATAAAGAAGATGTGGTACGTACGTACAATGGAATATCACTCACCAATGAAATCTATGTCATCTGGCCCATCGTGGCATAAAGAGTGGATTCAGGTATGATGATTCTAAGTGAAATAAGTCACACAGAAAATGAAGCATCATAAGATATCATTAATACACCGAATGTAATCTTGGCTACACATGAACTGAATTACAAAACAGAACATGGTCTCAAATTTAGAAAACAAACTTATGTTTGCTTAAGGGGAAAGGTGAGTTGGGGTGCTGCATAAAACCAGAGATAGAAATTAGCACAGATACCATTCCATACGTCAAATATGTAATAATCAAGACCTACCCCTTGCTCAACGAAATGGGCTAAACACCCTATATTCAACGCCTAGGAATACACCTGACTAGAAAGAATTTTCAAACCCATGGATTTATATGTCTCCATAAGAGAATCAAGCGTGTGCAGCTGCATGAAGGCAGCAGAGAAAATCCGATAAATCCCATTATCAAAATGAATTACAAAAACAAAACACAATGACAGTGAAATAGAGAGCAATTCTTAAATAATTCATTCAGGGCTTGTGATGCAACCTGTATTTACCTCATCTAAACCCAGAGCTGAGTGAGACATAAGGTTGGACACTTCGGGCTGATAGCATTGGTGAGGTTCGATGAGCAAATGCAGACCATTTGAAGTCATACTGCATGGTACCCATTCCATGGGTGCCAACTCTCCAGGTTTAAGCGATTCTTCCTTCAGTTAAAACATGCATGGGAAACCCACAGTATGGTGCACCGTGTGACCGGGAAACGTTTTCAAATGCATCTCAGTTTTCGTCCCCTTTTACTCGGGTTCACAATTCCAGACCCTTTACTAACACTCTCCCCACTTGGAGAGTCAGTGCCTTTAACCTCCTGTTTGCAACAGTTTGTAATTTCTGCGCAAGATGAACAGGAATAGGGAGAACCAATGAGAGACTAGCTGTAGGTGTCTGCACGGGCAAATGTAACGCTCATTTCCCACCAGGAAGAGGAATTAACCAAAGGCTCAGCATGCCGTAACGGAACCAGATTAGGGCCTGAAGCAATCGTGCGGGTTTGCGGCCAGCTAAAAGAAAGCGATTTGAAGAAAGGACCTCAGGGGCACTGTAATTCACAAACCTGCAGAGTTATAAATGACAGCTATCTTCCAAAAATATATTGAAGTAAGGCTGCGAAGACGACTTGAAAGCGGGACAGAATTGCAGGAAAACGATTTCAGGGGGTAGACTGGAATGCATTTAAAGCATAGGAAAAGAGGCAGAACGTCGACAATGATGCACTTGGCCAAAAGGTGCGTATGCGTTTTTTCCTGAATATATTCAGGATAAAACGCATACGCCCTTTTTGGCCAACCAAGCAAGCACGTTAAAGAAATCTGCACTACAGTGAAGTCTCACTGACCCCCAGTCAAAAGGGCCATTTGAAAAAAGTGTAAAATCCAGAAAGGCAGCACAGGCCATGGAGAACTGGGAGCCTTGTTATGCTGATGGGCGGGATGTAAATTGCCAAGAGCCACTCTGGAGAAGTGTATGGTGTTTCCTCAAACACCTAAAAAACAAAGCAACGGAGCCTACGGCACTTCCACTTATGGTCCTATAGCTTAGGGAAATTAAAATAAGAAACGCACAGCCACCCCAAAGTTTCACACGGCTCTGTTTACAAGAACCGCATCTATGGTACAAGTTAAATATTGCAGAAAGCAAAAAATGGATAAAGAATTTGTGGTACGTACGTACAATGGAATATCACTCTCCAATGAAATCTATGTCATCAGGCCCATCGCGGCATAATGAGTGGATACAGGTACGATGATTCTAAGTGAAATAAGTCACACAGAAAATGAAACATCATAAGATATCACTAATATACCGAATGTAATCTTGGCTACACATGAACTGCATTACAAATCAGAACAGGGTCTCAAATTTAGAAAAGCAACTTATGTTTGCTTTAGGGGAAAGGTGAGTTGGGGTGCTGCATAAAACCAGAGATAGAAATTAACACAGATACCATTCCATACGTCAAATATGTAATAGTCAAGACCTACCCTTTGCTCAACAAAATGGGCTAAACACCCTATATTCAACGCCTAGGAATACACCTGACTAGTAAGAATCTTCAAACCCATGGATTTATATGTCTCCATAAGAGAATCAAGCATGTGTACAGCTGCATGAAGGCAGCAGAGAAAATCCGATAAATCCCATTATCAAAATGAATTACAAAAACAAAACACAATGACAGTGAAATAGAGAGCAATTCTTAAATAATTCATTCAGGGCTTGTGATGCAACCTGGATTTACTACATCTCCACCCAGAGCTGAGTGAGACATAAGGCTGGACACTTCTGACTGATAACATTGGTGAGGTTCAGTGAGCAAATGCAGACCGTTTGAAGTTATACTGCATGGTACCCGTTCCATGGGTCCCAACTCTCCAGGTTTAAGGAATTCTTCCTTCAGCTTAAACATGCTTGGGAATCCCAGAGTATGGTCCGCCGTGTGACTGGGAAACGATTTTAAATGCCTCTCAGGTTTCGTTCCCTGGTACTTGGGTTCACCATTCCAGACGCTTTACTAACTCTCTACCCACTTGGAGAGTCAGTGCCTTTAACCTCCTGTTTGGCACAGTTTGCAATTTCTGCGCAAGATGAACAGGAATAGGGAGAACCAATGAGAGACTAGCTTTAGGGTCTGCAAGGGCAACTTAAATGTTCATTTCCCACCAGAAAGAGTAATTTACCAAAGTCTCAGCGTGCCGTGCAGAAACCATTTTAGGGCCTGAAGCAATCCTGTGGGTTAGCGGCCAGCTCACAAGAACGCGAGTTGAAGAAAGGAGCTCAGGGACACTGTAATTAACAAACCTGCAGAGTTATAAATGACAGGTATCATACCAAAATATATTGAAGTAAGGCTGCGAAGAGGGCTTGAAAGCGGGGCAGAATTCCAGGAATATGATTTCAGGAGGTAGACGGGCAGTGCTCTGAAAGCATAGGAGAAGAGGCCGATCCTCGACAATGATGCACTTGGTCAAAAAGTGCATATGCGTTTTTTCAGGGCCCTCATTAAAGAGGGTAGGAGGCTCCCAGCATGCTTTCGTGGCCAACAGTGGGCCCACATCGCCAAGGCAATGTGAGCCAACCAGGCAGGAGTGACCTCACATCAGAGGGCCCACCTCACAGAAGGGTAAGGAACCCAGCCAGGATCAGACTCTCACCAGAGTGCCCACATCAGCAAGGGGCTGTGAACCACGCAGGAGTATCATCACACCCGTGGGGCCACATCATCAAAAGTTGAGGTACACAAAAAAGGTGGCCTCAAACCAGAGGACCCACATCACCATGAGTTTCGGAGCGAGGCAGGCAGGATTAACCTCACAACACATGGCCCATTGTATAAAAAAGGTGAGGAACCCAGCAGTTGGAACATCCCAGCAGGCGGCCCAGAGCACCAAGGCTATGGGATCCAGGCAGTGATGAACTCACAACAGAGGGCCCTCATCATGAAACTGTGAGCAAACCAGCCGTTGTGACCTCAGAGCACAAGGCCCACATCCCCATGGGGAAGGGAACCAAGCAGGAGTGTCATCGCACCAGTGGGCACACATCAGAAAATGTGGGGAGCCCAGCAGTTAGGGCCTGATGCCAGAGGGCTCTCATCACTGAGGAGAGGAGGCTCCCAGCAGGCTCCAACTGCTACCAGAGGGCCGCCATCGCCAATGCGGGATGTGCCAGCCAGGCAGGAGTGACCTCAGAGCAGAGGGCCCACCTCACAAAAGTGTGAGGAACCCAAAGAGGATCAGACTCTCACCACAGGGCCCACATCACCAAGGGAATGGGAACCAGGCTGGAGTGTCCTCACACCAGTGAGGCGTCATCACCGAAATATGAGTGACCCAGCACACGTGGCCTCAAACCAGAGGACACACATCACCAAGGGGCTGGGAGTGAGGCAGGCAGGAGGAGCCTCAAAACATAGGGCCCATGGAATAAAAATGGTGAGGAATCCAGCAGTTGGAACCTCACAGCAGGCGGCCGGGAGCAGCGAGGCTATGGGATCCAGACCTGACTGAACTCAAAACAGAGGGCCCTCATCATGAAACTCTGAGCAACCCAGCCGTTGGGACCTCAGAGCAGAAGGCCCACATTCCCATGTGGTTGGGAACATGGCATAAGTGTACTCGCACCACAGGGCACACATCAGAGAATTTTGGGAGCTCAGAAGTTAGGGCCTGATGCCAGAGGGCCCTCATTACCAAGGGGAGGAGACTCCAAGCAGGCACCAACTCCCAACTGAGGGCCCATGTCGCCAAGGGGACGTGTGACAGCCAGGCAGGAGTGACCTCACAGCAGAGGGCCTACCTCACAGAAGGGTGAGGAACCCAGCCAGGATAAGACTCTCACCAGAAGGCCCACATCACCAAGGGGATCAGAAACAGGCAGGACTGTCTTCACACCACTGTGGCCACATCATAGAAAGGTGAGGAACCCAGCACATGTGGCCTAAACCAGAAGACCCACATCTCCAAGGGGCTCGGAGTGAGGCAGGCAGGAGGAGCCTCAAAACACAGGGCCCATAGAATAAAAAACTGAGGAATCCTGCAGTGGGAACCTCCTAGCAGGCGGCCCAGAGCACCGAGTCTATGCAATCCAGGCTGCAGTGAACTCACAGCAGAGGGCCCACATCATGAAACTGTGAGCAACCCAGCCATTGGGACCTCAGAGCAGAAGGCCCACATCCCCATGGGGATGGGAACCTCGCAGGAGTGTCCTCGCACCACTTAGCACGTATCAGAAAATGTGGGTACCCAGCAGTTAGGGCCTGATGCAAGAGGGCCGTCATCACCGAGGGGAGGAGGCTCCCAGCAGGCTCCAACTGCCACAAGAGGGCCGAAGTTGCCCAGGCGGGGTGTGCCAGCCAGGCAGGAGTGACCTCACAGCAGAGGGCCCACCTCACAGAAGGGTGAGGAACCCAGCCAGGATCAGACTCTCACCAGAGGGCCCACATCATCAAAGGGATAGGAACCAGGCAGGAGTGTCCTCACACCAGTGGGGCCACATCATCGAAAGGTGAGGGACCCAGCACACGTGGCCTCAAACCAGAGGGCACACATCACCAAGGGGCTGGGAGTGAGGCAGGCAGGAGGAGTCTCAAAACAGAGGGCCCATAGAAGAAAAAAGGTGAGGAATCCCGGAGTTGGAACCTCCCAGCAGGTGGCCAGAAGCAGCGAGGCTATGGGATCCAGGCCAGAGTGAACTCACACCTGAGGGCCCTCATCATGAAACTGAGTAACCCAACGTTGGGACCTCAGAGCAGAAGGCCCACATTCCCATGGGGTTGGGAAACTGGCAGGAGTGTACTCGCACCACAGGGCGCACATCAGAAAACTTTTGGAGCCCAGGAGTTACGGCCTGACGCCCGAGGGCCCTCATTACCGAGGGTAGGAGACTCCCAGCAGGCACCAACTCCCAACAGAGGGCCGACGTCGCCAAGGCTGGGTGTGCCAGCCAGGCAGGTTGACCTCAGAGAAGAGGTCCCACCGCACAGAAGTGTGAGTAACCCAACAAGGATCTGACTCTCACCGGAGGGCCCACATCACCAAGAGGATGGGAACCAGGCAGGAGTGTCCGCAGACCAGTGGGCCCACATCAGCCAAAGGTGAGGAACCCAGCACATGTGGCCTCAAACCAGAGGACACACATCACCAAGGGGCTGGGAGTGAGGCAGGTGTCTGGAGGGGCACATTTAACTCTAATTTCCCACCAGGAAGAGGAATTAACCAAAGGCTCAGAGTGACGTGCTGGACCCTGATTACGGCCTGAAGCAAACCTGCGGTTCTGTGGCCAGCTTTCAAGGAAACGAGTTTTAAAGGAAATCACGGGCACTGTAATTCACAAACCTGCAGAGTTATAAATGACAGCTATTGGCAAAAATATATTGAAGTAAGTCTACAAAGAGGACTTGAAAACGAGGCAGAATTGCAGGAATCATATTTCAGGAGGTAGATTGGAATTGCATTTAAAGCATGTGAAAAGCGGCAGATCTTTGACA
Organism: Delphinapterus leucas; assembly: GCF_059928025.1. Taxonomy (NCBI): domain Eukaryota; kingdom Metazoa; phylum Chordata; class Mammalia; order Artiodactyla; family Monodontidae; genus Delphinapterus; species Delphinapterus leucas. The sequence goes on along the minus strand of NW_028322247.1, from coordinate 3,910,745 downwards.
GTGATGCACTTGGACAAAAGTGCATATACATTTTTTCCTGAATATATTCAGGAAAAAACGCATATGCCCTTTTTGGCTAACCAAGCACTCGAGCAATGGAAATCCGCACTACAATGAAGTCTCATTTCCCATTCGTCAAAAGGGCCATCTGAAAAAAGTGTAAAAACCAGATACACAGGACAGGCCATGGAGAACAGGGAGCCTTGTTATGCTGATGGGCGGGATGTAAGTTGCCAACAGACACTCTGGAGATGTTTATGGTGTATCCTGAAACATCTGAAAAACAAAGCTACAGACCCTAGGGCACTTCCACTTTTGGCCCTATAGCTTAGGAAAATTAAAATCAACAAGACACAGCCAACACAAAATTTAGGTCTGCTGTGTTTACAAGAACCTCGAATCCAGTACAAATTAAATATCCCAGAAAGAAAAAAATGGATAAAGAAGTTGTGCTACTTACGTACAACGGAATATCACTCAGCAATGAAATCAATGTCATCAGGCCTGTAGCAGCAAATTGAGTGGATTTAAGCACGATGACTCTAAGAGAAATATGTCACACAGAGAAAGACAGTAATCATAAGATATCACTAATAGAGGGAGTGTAAACTTGGCTCCACATGAACTGAATTACAAAACCGAACAGTGTCTCACATTTAGCTAAAAAACTTATGCTTGCTTAAGGGGAAAGTTGAGTTGGGGTGCTGTATAAAAACAGAGATTGAAATTAGCACATATACCGTTCCATAAGTCGAATATGCAATAGTCAAGACCTACTCCTTGCTCAATAAAATGGACTCAACACCCCAAATTCAGCGCCTAAGAATATACCTGACTAGTAAGAATCTTAAAACCCATGGATTTATATGTCTCCATAAGAGAATCAAGCGTGTATACAGCGGTATAAACGCAGCAGTGAAAATCCGATAAATCCCATTATCAAAATGAATTATAAAAACAAAACACAATGGCAGTGAAATAGAAAGCAATTCTTAAATAATTCATTCAGGACTTGTGATGCAACCTGGATTTACCATATCTACACCCAGAGCTGGGTGAGACATAAGGCTGGACACTTTGAGCTGATAGCATTGGTGAGGTTCGGTGAGCAAATGCAGACCCTTTGAAGTCATACTGCATGATACCCATTCCATGGGTCCCAACTCTCCAGGTGTAAGGGATTCTTCCTTTAGCTAAAACATGCATGGGAAACCCAGAGTATGGTCCCTGTGACTGCGCAACGTTTTTAAATGCATCTAAGTTTTCGTCCCCTGATACTCGGGTTGACCATTCCGGACGGTATAATAACACTCTCCCCGCTTGGAGAGTCAGTGCCTTTAACCTCCTGTTTGACACAGTGTGCAATTTCTGCGCAAGATGAACAGGAATAGGGAGAAACAATGAGAGACTAGCTGTAGGTGTCTGCACGGGCAAATTTATGCTCATTTCCCTCCAGGAAGTGGAATTAACCAAAGGCTCAGCATGCCGGGCTTGAACCAGATTAGGGCCTGAAGCAATCCTGCGGTTTTGCGGCCAGCTCACAAGAAAACGAGTTGAAGAAAGGAGCTCAGGGGCACTGTCATTCACAAACCTGCAGAGTTATAAATGACAACTATCGTCCAGAAATACATTGAAGAAGGCTGCGAAGAGGAGTTGACAGCGGGGCAGAATTGCTGGAAAACGATTTCAGGGGGTAGACTGGAATTGCATTTAAAGCATAGAAAAGAGTCATAACGTCGATAATGATGCACTTGGCCAAAAAGGGCGTATGCGTTTTTACCTGAATATATTCAGGAAATAACGCATACGCACTTTTTGGCCAACCAAGCAAGTGTGTAAAGGAAATCTGCACTACAATGAAGTCTCACTGCCCCCCGGTGAAAAGGGCCTTCTGAAAAAAGTGTAAAATCCAGAAAGGCAGGACAGGCCATGGAAACAGGGAGCCTTGTTATGCTGATGGACGGGATATAAATTGCCAACAGCCACTCTGGAGAAGTGTATGGTGTTTCCTGAAACACCTAAAAAACAAAGCAACGGAGCATACGGCACTTCCACTTAAGCTCCTATAGCTTAGGGAAATTAAAATCAAAAAGACACAGCCACTCTAAAATTTCAGAAGGCTCTGTTTACAAGAACCCCATCTATGGTACAAGTTAAATATCCCAGAAAGCGAAAAATGGATAAAGAAGTTGTGGTACATATATAAAATGGAATATTACTAAGCCATAAAAAGGAATGAAATTGGATCATTTGTAGAGACGTTGATGGATCTAGAGACTGTCATACAGAGTGAAGTAAGTCAGAAAGAGAAAAACAAAACAAATCTTGTATATTAATGCATATATGTGGAACCTAGAAAAATTGTACAGATGAACCGTTTTGCAAGACAGAAATAGAGCAACAGATGTAGACAACAAACGTATGGACACCAAGGGGGGAGAGTGGTTGGGGGGGTGGTGGTGGGAGGAGTTGAGAGATTGGGATTGGCATGTATACATTTATATGTATAAAATAGATAACCAATAAGAACCTGCTGTATAAAAAATAAAATTAAATTAAAAATTAAAAAAATAAAATTAAAAAAAGTAAAACAGAAAAAATATTCTTCCCTTCACATACATGTATTTATATGAATAAATTATTTCCATACTTATATCTGTAAATACAAAAAAGAGGAATAAAATCTACCTTGAACCAAAAACGGAAAAACGAAAAAAAATCAGAACCCACCATTTACACAGAGGAAAACCGTATCAGGGCACTTGGTCCAGTTGTAAACCATTCTGAAGTTGGTCAGTGGTGGGGAATCATCTCCCATTCAGCCAGCAGGCCCCACGCAACAAGCGTCCTCTTTGCAAAGCTGGGGGACCATGCCGAGGCATCTGTGAGTAAACGTGGGCCGAACCCCAGGCCAGCTGCTGCTGAAATGTTCCCACCCTTCCCAGGTAAAACACCTGAATATGTACAAGGACTTGAAAGCCTAGAGGAAGGGCCATGGAGCCACACGAGTGACAGCATGCCGGCCGACTTGGTGCCTGCAGGCCAGCCAGGATGGCCCTGGCCCTGGGTGCTCTTCTGGAAGCTTTCCATTTCCCTGCCTGAGATACCCCTCCTGTCCTCGCCCCCACTGCTTTCTTCCTTCCTCACCTCTGCCCAGGGAGAAATTCCAGCGGCAGGTATGGGTGTCACATCCTCTTCTTTAGCAGGTGGCATCTTGGCAACTGCTGCAGAAAGTCCAGCAGAACCCCACTCACACTGGGCCACCCACAAAGCCGTGGTCTCTCACTCCGTCCCACCAGCCCAGCCCCGAGACTGTTGACAGGGCAGAGAAAATGGCGTCAGGCACAGCCATTTTATATGTGTGTTTATATCGATCTCAACCCAGGCACACCTGGGGAGGGCTGGCCGGCACGGTCAGGCTGCCCAGGTCAGCCAATCATCACCCCTCAGGGTCTCACAGTTGCAGAAAATGGAAATTGCTGAATCAGCCAGGTCCAAGGAACAGGTGTGGGCTCTTGAGAGTCAGGATAGACAAGGGGTTGTAGCTCTGGCTTGTTTTCTAATCATTTTAACTGGCCCATGAGTGGGAGACAACTTCAAGAAAACCCTCTCCTAATGAGAGGAACCCAGGAGTCAGGGAGAGGAGGGGTGGGTGGTGGGTGGAGACAGAGGCCTGGTGCCCCGGGTGCAGTGGAAGTCTCTGGAAGACCAGGTGGAGGGAGGCCACACAGAGTGATGCCCAGGGTCACAGACCTGACGGAGGTGCTATTTGTTAGTTCAAGTCCTGCTCTGAGGTGCTCTGTGTCAGATCTGAGCGACAGGTGAGCTGGGAGTGCTCTGCAATGTGGGCTATGTGCACGGTTCCTGTGTGCCCAGCCTTGCCACAGTACCTGCAAGGGTAGCTCTGTATCCTGGGAGGGGCCTGACCATGAGAGCCCCATGGGCTGCAGGGGACCTGCGCAGGGAACCCCATATCCTGGGAGGGGCCTGAACACGAGAGCCCCGTGGGCTGGCGTGGGGGTGGGGTACCTGCCCAGGTGAGCTTCATATCCTGGGATTGGCCTGACCTCGAGAGCCCCATGGGCTGCTGGAGTCCTGGTAAAGGATGTCAGGACAGTCAGTGAAGCCACTGAGGATATACCTCCAGTAGTTCCTAAATCCTACACCCTGCTGGTCATTCTACCAACCACCAGGACTTGGTATTCTGTATTAGTCTTGAATGATGCCTTCTTTTGTATTCCATTAGTCCGAGAGTCACAAGAAATTTTGGCTTGTGAGTGGCAGGACTCAACATACAACTAAAACAATACTTCCGGGCCGTCTTGCCCCAAGGGTTCAAAAATTCCCACACCACCTTTGGGGAAAGCTCAGCTAAAGACCTAAAAGCTCTACCTCTGGAAAAGGAAACACTCCTTCAATATGCAGACGACATTCTGATCGCCAGCCCTACTAAGGAGACCTCTGAACTACCAAGCCAATAGAGGAAAGAAGTTGTCCAAGAAAAAGCTCAAATATCACAGACTACGGTGACCTGCCTGGGCTTCATTCTCACAGAAGGTCGGAGAAGCCCATCCCAGGAAAGGGAAGAAACAATTTACAGCCTTACCCATTTCTAAAACTAGAAGACAGCTTAGGGGTTCCTGGGGAGGCCAGGGTTTGCTGCTTCTGGATCCCTAACTACAGTCTACTAGCTGGGCCTCTATATGAAACACTGAAAGGAAAAGATGATGATCCTTTTGAATAGAATCCAGAAGTGGCCTTTCAAGAATGGAAAGAGCAGTCAATTCAGACCCTTGCCCTGGAACTCCCTAATTTAGCTAAACCCTTTGACCTTTACATTCCTGGTGAAAGGTGAATCGCCATTGGAGTATTAGTGAAAAAACTGAGACCACTTGAAATGGAACAATGCAAGAATGCCATATAGGTAGGATAAACTACAGTCACCAAGGGGCTTGGCCCACCGCCACATCTGCCCAAGATACTGGCGGTATCTAAAAACCTGGAAATCAGCAGCCCAAAAGGCCACCTCCCTCTTAAGGGAAAAGGACCCCACGTGGTGATCCTAACCCCCAACCATGCCCTGAAGTTGCAGGGTTTGCTCCGTGGGCACACTGACCTCGAGTGAGGAGGCCCTCCAACTCCAACCTCCAGAGAGATAACCAGGGGCAACGGGGCAACATGACAACTCATGTGACCATCACTTGACCTGGAGTTTCTCTCATAAAACAACAAGAGTGTGTCCCAAAAGAGTAGACTACTGCTTGCAGGACTTACTGCACCCAGAGGGGAGCTAATAATCTTGGCGGGGGAACCGAATATCACGCTGTCACCATAGAAAAGCCTAGAAACACTGTGATGATGGTGGCCACTAAGACCGGCTGGACTCCTGTTTACTTCAAAAGGCTGTTGACTCAGTGGCCATCATGGTCCTTCATCACCACTGACCCTGGGCTGTCTGGGAGTTGAGCGGGCAGGGTCCTGACACCTGGTGCTGTTTTTACGTTAATTCAGGGGCCTAATTGAAGAAAGCGCAGACTACTGGTCAGAGCATCTAGGCTGGCAGAAACGGTCAGCCTAAGGTGGCCAAATAAATGTGGGGCGGGGTGAAACTGGACCTCACAGCATCACTGCACATCTCCTTCCTGGACCCTTAACGGTCATTAGAATCTATAACACTTCCAATACTGGTGCTCAGGCGGACGAGCAGGGAGGCAGCAGCCCTGGGGACAATCAACGTCACCTGGAGGCTGCTGGGGAGAAGTTCTGACCCTCGCCCACGAGTATGAGTGCTCTTAACTCAGCACTCAGCAGTTACAGATGAAGGGTCTGCACCCTCAGCACTCCAAGAATGAGGAAGGGGACAAAAGGCAGAAGCGGGGTTTGTCCCAGGCAAAGCCCCTTAAAAATCCCTGGGAGATAAAAATAGAATCTGGGCAATAAAATAAAGTCTAACCTTTTTATCCTTTGTGCTTTGTCTAATTTCACATGCTCCTAGGGTCCCGCATACAGAGGTTCCACACCTGGCACTTCAGACCAGATTTTCTAGTGCAGAATGGCTGGGTCGACACATCAGATCCTGGGGCCCAGGGCAGACTCCGTGATATAGAGCCTGAGCTGCAGCCAACCGGGCCCTCGAGAGAGCTCTGCCCCCTCCCTCCCACTGACTCTGACAGGATCTCTACACAGCAGCCCAGCCCACAGCCCACAGGGTAGCACATGCTCTCACCTCTCCATTCTCTGATCAAAATATAAAGTTTCCTTTGCTTCTGAACCAAACTCAGTCTCGATCTGTTGGCTCCAATGACACCGGGCAGGGGGACACTTGTTGGGGTCCACTCTGGAGGATCAGTAACAGAAATTGAGAACCTTGTAACTTCAATGAACAGATGTGTGAGCCAAACTGTAATTAACATAGAACAGTGTATAAGGCTCGGGTAAAATAAGATGTTTCCATTTGATATTTCCATCAATTTATTATAAGCAAGTTCACTGAAAAAGTTTGTCTTATTTGTCAGGTCAATATTAGAGAAACGAAATGATTTCTTTCCAAGGATGTACATTTAATAATCTTGGTTAAAGCTTCAATCTTGTTTTAAATGCTTTTCCATTGAAAATGATACCTCTCTTTCAGCTCCCCCATTTCTGAGAAGTATGAAATCTTATAATTTATGATTACCAAAGAGGAAAGGTGGGAGGAGGGATAAATTAACAGTTTGGGATTAACACATACACACTGCTATGTATATAATCAATCATCAACAAGGAACTACTGTATAGCACAGGGAACTACACTCAATATTTTGCAATAACCTATAAGGGGAAATAATCTGAAAAAGAATAGATATTTTTATTGACATCATCTATCAATGACAGTTAAAATGGAACCTAAGGGAAGCCAGTGGTGAGTGCTTCTGACCCTGAAGATTTCAATCATCTAAAGTTTGGACTCTGCCTACTTCCCAAGGCCCTTAATGAACATATGTGTAGCCGTAGGTTAAAAAATTCCCCAGTTTGGGTTGCAGAGAGACACTGATTTTGAAAAAGCCCTGGTGGTCTCCTCACATGAATGGGATCCTTCCTACAGCTAAAACATGCCTGTCACACCCAGAGGATGGTATACCGTCTGATCGGGAAGAGTTTGGAAAAGGCATCTCATCTCCTCATCTCCTGGTGCTCGGATTCACCCCTCCAGCGTCTTTACGAACAGTCTCCCCACTTGGAGATGTCAGCACTGTCAACATCCTGTTGTGTACAGTTTGGAATTTGTCCAGAGGATGAAGCGGAAGGAGGAGGAACAATGAGAGACAAGTCCTAGGTTCTCGGACAGCCACATGTCACTTTAATTTCCAATCAGAAAGACGAATTGACCAAAGGCTAGGGCTGCCCATGGAAACAGAATTGGGCTTGAGGAAATCCCGCTGCTTTGTGGCCAGTTCCCATAAACACAAGTTGAACAATGGAACTCAGGGGCACTAAAATTCACGAAACTGCAGAGTTGAAAATATCTATCACTAAAAAATGACTTGAGGATAGTCAGAGAAAAGGACTTGTAAGCAAGGGAGAATGGCAGGAAAGGGATTGGAAGAGGTAGAAAGGACTCGCCATTAAGCACCAGAAAAGGGGCTGAACATTTGCAACTTTGCACTTGGTCAAAAAGGGTGTATGCATCTCTTTCTGTATATATTCAAGAAAAGGGCATACACTTTTTTAGCCAACCAAACAGGTGGGCACTGGAAATCAATACTACAAAAGATATCACTTCACATCAGTCAGAAGAGCCGTCCTCATAAAGTGTAAACACCAGAAATGCAGGACAGGAAAGGAGAAAAGGGAGCCCTGTGAGGCTTATAGTGGAAATGTATATTGCCAACGGTCACTCTGGATAAGTGTATTGTGTTTACTAAAGCATCTAAAAAATGAGCTACAGAGCACAGGGCACTTGCACTCATGGACGTGTATCTTGGGAAAAACAAAAATCGAGAGGACACAGGCACCCCAATGTTTACCGCCTTTCTGTTTAAAAGAACCTCGACTAGGATATAACTTAAATGTCTCTGGAGGGAAAAAATGGATAGAGATGTGGTACTTATGTAGAGTGGAATATTACTCAACCTGGAAATCAATGAAATATGGCCATTTGTAACAACTCCAGAGGAGTTACGTATGATCATTCGAAGTCACATAATTCAAAAGAAAAAGACACATATCATAAGATATCATTTAAAGCAACATAAGATATCACTAATACACGGAATGTAAACTTGGGGACACATGAATGGAACTACAAAACAGAACGGGGCCTCAAATTTAGAAAACCAACATATGCTTGCTTAAGGGGAAAGGTGAGTTCGGGTGCTGAATAAAACCAGAGATTGAAATTAGCACAGATACTGTTCCATAAGCCAAATATGTAATAGAAAAGACCTACTTTTTGGTCAACGAAATGACTCAACACCCCATATTCACCACCTAGGAATATACCTGACTAGTAAGAGTCTTAAAACGTATGGATTTATATGTCTCCGTAAGAGAATCAAGCGTGTGTAGAGCGACATAAACGCAGCAGTGAAAATCAGCTAAATCATATTTTCAAAATAAATTTCAAAAACATAACAAAATGGCAGTGAAATAGAGAGCAATTCTTAAAAAATTCTTTCAGGGCTTGTGATGCAACCTGGATTTAACACATCTACACCCACAGCTGGATGAGACATAAGGCTGGACACTCCGAGCTGATAGCATTGGTGAGGTTCTGTGAGCAAATGCAGACCATTTGAAGTCATACAGCATTTTACCCATTCCATGGGTTTCAACTCTCCAGGTTTAAGGGATTCTTCCTTCAGCTAAAACGTGCATGGGAAACCCAGTGTATGGTCCGGCCGTGTGATTGGGAAACGTTTTTAAATGCATCTCAGTTTTCGTCCCCTGGTACTCGGGTTCACCATTCCAGATGCTTTACTAACACTCTCCCCACTTGGAGAGTCAGTGTCTTTAACCTCCTGTCTGGCTCAGTTTGCAATTTACGCAGAAGATGTACAGGAATAGGGAGAACCAATGAGAGATTAGCTGTAGGTGTCTGCATGGGCAAATGTAATGCTCATTTCCCACCAGGAAGGAGAATTAAACAAACGGTCAGCATGCAATGCCGGAACAAGATTAGGGCCAGAAGCAATCCTATGGTTTTGCAGCCAGCTCAAAAGAAAACGAGTTGAAGAAACGAGCTCAGGGGCACTGTAATTCACAAACATGCAGAGTTATAAATGACAGCTATTGTCCAAAAATATATTGAAGTAAGGACGCGAAGAGGACTTGAAAGTGGGGCAGAATTGCAGGAAACCGATATCAGGAGTTAGACTGAAAATGCATTTAAAGCATAGGAAAAGAGGCAGAACGTTGACAATGATGCACTTGGCTAAAAAGGGCGTATTCGATTTTTCCTGAATATAGTCAGGAAAAAACGCATACACGCTTTTTGGCCAACCAAGCAAGCTTGCAAAGGAAATCTGCACTACAATGAAGTCTCACTTCCCCCTGGTCATAAGGGCCATCTGAAAAAACTGTAAAATCCAGAAAGACAGGACAGGCCATGGAGAAAACGGAGCATTGTTATGCTGATGGGTGGGATGTAAATTGCCAACAGCCACTCTGGAGAAGTGTATGGCGTTTCCTGAAACACCTAAAAAAGAAAGGAACTGAGCCCAGTACACTTCCACATATGGTCTTTTAGCTTAGAGAAATTAAAATCAGAAAGACGCAGCCACCACAAACTTTGGGACAGCTCCGTTTAGAACCTTGTCTACCCTACAAGTTAAATATCCCAGAGAGCAAAAAAGGGACAAAGAAGTTGTAGTACTTACGTAAAATGGAATATCACTCAGCAAGGAAATCTATGTCATCAGGCCCAAAGCAGCATCAGGACTGGATTCAGGTACGATGTCTCTAAGTGAAATAAATCACACAGATAAAGAAACCTCATAAGATGTCACTAATACACGGAATGTACACTTGGCTACACATGAACTGAAATACAAAACAGAACAGGGTCTCAAATTTAGAAAACCAACTTATGCTTGCTTATGGGGAAAGGTGAGTTGGGGTGCTGCATAAAAACAGAGATTGAAATTAGCAGAGATACCGTTCCATAAGCCAAATACGTAATAGACAAGACCTACTCCTTGCTCAACGAAATGCACTAAACACCCTATATTCAACGCCTAGGAATACACCTGGCTAGTAAGAATCTTCAAACCCATGGATTTATATGTCTCCATAAGAGAATCAAGCGTGTGTACAGCTGCATGAAGGCAGCAGAGAAAATCCGATAAATCCCATTATCAAAATGAATTACAAAAACAAAACACAATGACAGTGAAATAGAGAGCAATTCTTAAATAATTCATTCAGGGCTTGTGATGCAACCTGGATTTACCTCATCTACACCCAGAGCTGAGTGAGACATAAGGTTGGACACTTCGGGCTGATAGCATTGGTGAGGTTCAATGAGCAAATGCAGACCCTTTGAAGTCATACTGCATGGGACCCATTCCATGGGTCCCAACTCTCCAGGTTTAAACGATTCTTCCTTCAGCTAAAACATGCAGGGGAAACCCACAGTATGGTGCACCGTGTGACAGGGAAACGTTTTCAAATGCATCTCAGGTTTCGTTCCCTTTTACTCGGGTTCAGAATTCCAGACCCTTTACTAACACTCCCCACTTGGAGAGTCAGTGCCTTTAACCTCCTGTTTGGCACATTTTGCAATTTCTGCGCAAGATGAACAGGAATAGGGAGAACCAATGAGAGACTAGCTGTAGGTGTCTGCACGGGCAAATTTAACGCTCATTTCCAACCAGGAAGAGGATTTAACCAAAGGCTCAGCATGCCATTCCGGAACCAGATTAGGGCCTGAAGCAATCCTGCGGGTTTGCGGCCAGCTCACAAGGAAGCGATTTGATGAAAGGAGATCATGGGCACTGTAATTCACAAACCTGCAGAGTTATATATGACAGCTATCATCCAAAAATATATTGAAGGAAGCCTGCGAAGAGGACTTGAAAGCGGGGTAGAATTGCAGGAAAACGATTTCAGGGGGTAGACTGGAATTACATTTAAAGCTTAGGACAAGAGGCAGAACGTCGACAATGATGCACTTGGCCAAAAAGTGCGTATGCGTTTTTTCCAGAATATATTCAGGAAAAAACGCATACGCCCTTTTTGGCCAACCAAGCAAGCATGTTAAAGAAATCTGCACTACAGTGAAGTCTCACTGCCCCCTGTCAAAACGGCCATCTGAAAAATGTGTAAAATCCAGACAGGCAACACAGGCCATGGAGAACAGGGAGCTCTGTTATGCTGATGGGTGGGATGTAAATTGCCAAGAGCCACTCTGGAGAAGTGTATGGTGTTTCCTGAAACATGTAAAAAACAAAGCAACAGAGCCTACAGCACTTCCACTTATGGTCCTATAGCTTAGGGAAATTAAAATCAAAAACACACAGCCACCCCAAAGTTTCAGACGGCTCTGTTTACAAGAACCTCGTCTACGGTACAAGTTAAATATCCCAGAAAGCGAAAAATGCATAAAGAAGTTTTGGTACGTACGTACAATGGAATATCACTCACCAATGAAATCTATGTCATCAGGCCCGTCGTGGCATAATGAGTGGATTCAGGTACGATGATTCTAAGTGAAATAAGTCACACAGAAAATGAAACATCATAAGATATCACTAATACACGGAATGTAATCTTGGCTACACATGAACTGAATTACAAAACAGAACAGAGTCTCAAATTTAGAAAACCAACTTATATTTGCTTAAGGGGAAAGGTGAGTTGGGGTGCTGCATAAAACCAGAGATAGAAGTTAGCACAGATACCATTCCATAAGTCAAATATGTAATAGTCAAGACCTACCCCTTGCTCAACGAGATGGACTATACACCCCATATTCAACGCCTAGCATTACACCTTACTAGTAAGAATCTTCAAATCCATGGATTTATATGTCTCCATAAGAGAATCAAGCGTGTGTACAGCTGCATGAATGCAGCAGAGAAAATCTGATAAATCCCATTATCAAAATTAATTACAAAAACAAAACACAATGACAGTGAAATAGAGAGCAATTCTTAAATAATTCATTCAGTGCTTGTGATGCAACCTGGATTTACCTCATCTACCCACAGAGCTGAGTGAGACATAAGGTTGGACACTTCGGGCTGATAGTATTGATGAGGTTCGATGAGCAAATGCAGACCTTTTGAAGTCATACGTCATGGTACCTGTTCCATGGGTTCCAACTCTCCAGGTTTAAGGGATTCTTCCTTCAGCTAAAACATGCATGGGAATCCCACAGTATGGTGCACCATGTGACCGGGAAACGTTTTCAAATGCATGTCCGTTTTCGTCCGCTTTTTCTCGGGTTCACAATTCCAGACCCTTTACTAACAGTCTCCCCACTTGGACAGTCAGTGCCTTTATCTCCTGTTTGGCACAGTTTGCAATTTCTGCGCAAGATGAACAGGAATAGTGAGAACTAATGAGAGAGTAGCTGTAGCTGTCTGCACGGGCAAATTTAACTCTCATTTCCCACCAGGAAGAGGAATGAAACAAAGGCTCAGCGTGCCATGCCAGAACAAGATTAGGGCCTGAAGCAATCCTGCAGTTTTGCGGCCAGCTCAAAAGAAAGCTAGTTGAAAAAAAGAGCTCAGGGGCACTGTCATTCACAAACCTGCAGTTATCAATGACAGCTATCTTCCAAAAATATATTGAAGTAAGGCTGCAAAGCAGACTTGAAAGTGGGGCAGAATTGAAGGAAACCGATTTCAGGAGGTAGACAGTAATTGCATTTAAAGCATAGGAAAAGAGGCAGTACGTCGACAATGATGCACTTGGCCAAGAAGGGCATATGCGTTTTATCCAGGGCCCTCATTAAAGAGGGTAGGAGGCTCCCAGCACACTCCAATGGCCAACAGAGGGCCCATGTCACCAAGGCGACGTGTGCCACCCAGGCAGGGGTGACCTCATGTCAGAGGGCCCACCTCACAGAAGGGTGAGGTACCCAGCCAGGATCAGACTCTCACCAGAGGGCCCACATCACCAAGGGGATCGGATCCAGGCAGGAGTGGCCTCACACCAGTGTGGCCAAATAATAGAAAGGTGAGGAACCCAGAACATGTGGCCTAAACAAGAGGACCCACATCTCCAAGGGGCTGGAAGTGAGGCAGGAAGGAGGAGCCAGAAAACAGAGGACCCATAGAATAAAAAAGTGAGGAATCCCGCAGTTGGAACCTCCTAGCATGCGGCAAGGAGCAGCGAGGCTATGGGTTCCCAGCCAGTGTGAACTCACAACAGAGGGCCCTCATCATTAAACTGTGAACAACACAGCTGTTGGGACCACAGAACAGAAGGCCCACATTCCCATGGGGTTGGCATCCTGGCAGGAGTGTACTCGCACCACAGGGCACACATCAGAAAATTTTGGGAGCCCAGGAGTTAGGGCCTGACGCCAAACGGCCCTAATTACAGAGGGGAGCAGACTCCTAGCAGGCACCAACTCTCAACTGAGGGCACACGTCGCCAATGTGACGTGTGACAGCCAGGCAGGAATGACCTCACAGCCAAGGGCCTACGTCACAGAAGGGGGAGGAACCCAGCCAGGATAAGACTCCCACCAGAGGGCCCACATCACCAAGGGGATCAGAACCAGGCAGGAGTGGCCTCAAACCAGTATGGCCAAATCATAGAAAAGTGAAGAAACCAGAACATATGGCCTAAACCAGAGGACCCACATCAACAAGGGGCTCAGAGTGAGGCAGGCAGTAGGTGTCTCAAACAGAGGGCCCATAAAATAAAAAAGGTGGGGAATCCCGCAGTTGGAACCTCCCAGCAGGCGGCAAGGTACAGCGAGGCTATGGGATCCCGGCCGGTGTGAACTCACAACAGAGGGCCCTCATCACGAAACTGTGAACAACCCAGCAGTTGGGACAACAGAGCAGAAGGCCCACATTCCCATGTGGTTGGGAACCTGACAGGAGTGTCCTCCCACCAGAGGGCACACATCAGAAAAGTATGGGAGCCCAGGAGTTAGGGCCTGACGCCAGAGTGTCCTCATCACCGAGAGGAGAATGCTCCCAGCATGCTCCAACTGCCGCCAGAGGGCCGACGTCACCAAGGCGGGGTGTGCCAGCCAGGCAGGAGTGACCTCAGGGCCGAGGGTCAACCTTACGGAACTGTGAGGAACCCAACCAGGATGAGACTCTCACCAGAGGGCCCACATCACCAAGGGGATGGGAACCAGGCAGGAGTGTTCTCACCACAGTGGTGCCACATCACTGAAAGGCGAGGAACCCACAACATGTGGCCTCAATCCAGAACACCCACATCAACAAGGGGCTCAGAGTGAGGGAGGCAGGAAGTGTCTCACAACACAGGGCCCATAGAAGAATAAAGGTAAGGAATCCTGCATTTGGAAGCTCCAAGCAGGTGGCCCAGAGCACCGAGGCTCTGGGATGCATGCCGGAGTGAACTCACAGCAGAGGGCCCACATCCTGACACTGGGAGCAACCCAGCCGTTGGCACCACAGAACAGAAGTCCCAAATCCGCATGGGGATGGGAACCTGGAAGGAGTGACATTGCACCAGTGGGCTCACATCAGAAAATGTGCGGAGTCCAGCAGTTAGGGCCTGACGCAAGAGGGCCCTCATCACCTGGGAGAGGAGCGTACAAGAAGGCTCCAACTGCCACCAGAGGTCCGACGTCACCAAGGCAACGGGAGCAAGCCAGGCAGGAGTGGCCTCACACCAGTGTGGCCAAATCATAGAAAGGTGAGGAACCCAGAATATGTGGCCCAAACAAGCCGACCCACTTCTCCAAGGGGCTGGGAGTGAGGCAGGCAGGAGGACCCTCAAAACAGAGGACCCATAGAATAAAAAATGTGAGGAATCCCGCAGTTGGATACTCCTAGCATGCGGCAAGGAGCAGCGAGGCTATGGGATCCCAGCCAGTGTGAACTCACAACAGAGGGCCCTCATCATGAAACTGTGAACAACACAGCTGTTGGGACCACAGAACAGAAGGCCCACATTCCCATGGGTTTGGTAACATGGCAGGAGTGTACTCACACCACAGGGCACACATCAGAAAAGTTTGGGAGCCCAGGAGTTAGGGCCTGACTCCAGACAGCCCTAATTACCGAGGGGAGCAGACTCCTAGCAGGCACCAACTCCCAACTGAGGGCCCACGTCGCCAAGGTGACGTGCGTCAGCCAGGCAGGAGTGACCTCACAGCAGAGGGCCTACGTCACAGAAGGGGGAGGAACCCAGCCAGGATAAGACAATCACCAGAGGGCCCACATCACCAAGGGGATCAGAACCAGGCAGGAGTGGCCTCACACCAGTATGGCCAAATCATAGAAAAGTGAGGAACCCAGAACATATGGCCTAAACCAGAGGACCCATATCAACAAGGGGCTCAGAGTGAGGCAGGCAGGAGGTGTCTCAAACAGAGGGCCCATAAAATAAAAAAGGTGAGGAATCCCGCAGTTGGAAGCTCCAAGCAGTTGTCCCAGAGCACCGAGGCTATGGGATCCATGCCGGATTGAACTCACAGCAGAGGGCCCACATCCTGACACTGTGAGCAACCCAGCCGTTGGCACCTCAGAACAGAAGGCCCAAATCCGCATGGGGATGGGAACCTGGCCGGAGTGTCCTCTCACCACTTAGCACGTATCAGAAAATATGGGTACCCAGCAGTTAGGGCCTGACACCAGAGTGTCCTCATCACCGAGAGGAGAAGGCTCCCAGCACGCTCCATCTGCGGTCAGAGGGCTGACGTCACCAAGGCGGTGTGTGCCAGCCAGGCAGGAGTGACCTCAGGGCAGAGGGCCAACCTTACGAAACTGTTAGGAACCCAACCAGGATGAGACTCTCACCAGAGGGCCCACATCACCAAGGGGATGGGAACCAGGCAGGAGTGTTCTGACCCCAGTGGGGCCACATCATTGAAAGGCGAGAAACCCACCACATGTGACCTCAAACCAGAAGACCCACAACAACAAGGGGCTCAGAGTGAGGCAGGCAGGAAGTGTCTCACAACACACGGCCCATAGAAGAAAAAAGGTAAGGAATCCTGCAGTTGGAAGCTCCAAGCAGGTGGCCCAGAACACCGAGGATATGGGATGCATGCCGGAGTGAACTCACAGCAGAGGGCCCACATCCTGACACTGTGAGCAACCCACACGTTGGCACCTCAGAACAGAAGGCCCAAATCCGCATGGGGATGGGAACCTGGCAGGAGTGTCATCGCACCAGTGAGCACATATCAGAAAATGTGGGGAGCCCAGCAGTTAGGGCCTGACGCCAGAGGGCCCTCATCACCGATGGGAGGAGGCTCCCAGCACGCTCCAACTGCAACCAGAGGGCCCATGTGGCCAAGGCGACGTGTGCCAGCCAGGCAGGAGTGACCTCACAGCAGAGGACCCACCTCCCAGAAGTATGAGGAATCAAGCCAGGGTCCAACTCTCACCAGAGGGCCCACATCAACAAGAGGATGGGAACCAGTCACGAGTGTCCTCACACCAGTGGGGTCACATACCTAAAAGGTGAGGCAACCGGCACATGTTGCCTCAAACCAGAGGACCTACATCACCAAGGGGCTTGGAGTGAGGCAGGCAGGAGGAGCCTCACAACAGAGGGCCCAAAGTATAAAAAAGGGGCGGAATCCAGCAGTTGGAACCTCCCAGCAGTCGGCCCAGAGCACAGAGGCTATGGGATCTAGGCCTGAGTGAACTAACACCAGAGAACCAACATCATGAAACTGTGAGCAACCCAGGCGTTGGGACCACTGAGCAGAAGGCCCACTTCCTCATGGGGATGGGAACCTTACAGGAGTGTCCTGGCATCACTGGGCTCAGTCAGAAAACGTGGGGTGCCCAGCAGTTAGAGCCTGATGCCAGAGGGCCCTCATCAGCTAGGAGAGGAGGCTCCCAGCAGGCTCCAACTGCAACCAGATGGCTGACGTCACCAAGGCAATGTGAGCAAGCCAGGCAGGAGTTACCTCACAGAAGAGGGCCCACCTCAAAGAAGGGTCAGGAACCCAGCAAGGATCAGACTTTCACCAGAGGGCCCACAACACCAAGGGGATGTGAACCAGGCAGGAGTGTCCTCACACCATTGGGGCCATATCATCGAAAGGTGAGGGACCCAACACACGTGGCCTCAAACCAGAGGACATACATCACCAAGGGTCTGCGAGGGAGGCAGGCAGGAGTAGCCTCAAAACAGAGGGCCCATAGAATAAAAAAGGTGAGGAATCCCGCAGTTGGAACGTTCCAGCAGGTGGCAAGGAGCAGCGAGTCTATGGGTTCCAGGTCGGTGTGAACTCACAAAAGAGGGCCCTCATCATGAAACTGTGAACCCAGCCATTGTGTCCACAGAGCAGAAGGCCCCCATTTCCATGGGGTTGGGAACCTGGCAGGAGTGTACTCGCACCACAGGGCACACATCAGAAAAATTTGGGAGCCCAGGAGTTAGGGCCAGACGCCAGAGGGCCCTCATTACCGAAGGGAGGAAACTCCCAGCAGGCACCAAATCCCAACTGAGGGCCCACGTCGCCAAGGTGACGTGCGCCAGCCAGGCAGGATTGACCTCACAGCAGAGGGCAAACGTCACAGAAGGGAGAGGAACCCAGCCAGGATAAGACTCTCACCAGAGGGCCCACATCACCAAGGGGACCGGAACCAGGCAGAAGTATCCTCACACCAGTGTGGCCAAATAATGGAAAGGTGAGGAACCCAGAACATGTGGCCTAAACCACAGGAACCACATCTCCAAGGTGCTCAGAGTGAGGCAGACAGGAGTAGCCTAACAACACAGGGACCATAGATCAAAAAATGTGAGGAATCCAGCAGTTGGAACGTCCCAGCAGGCGGCCAGGAGCAGCGAGGCAATGGGATCCTCTCTGGAATGAACTCACACCAGAGGGCCCTCATCATTAAACTGTGAGCGACCCAACCGTTGGGACCTCACAGCAGAAGGCGCACATCCACATGGGGATGGGAACCCGGCAGGAGTGTCATCGCACAAGTGGGCAAACATCAGAAAATATGGGGAGCCCAGCAGTTATTGACTGATGCCACAGGGCCCTCATCACCGAGGGGAGGAGACTCCCAGCAAGCTCCAACTGCCACCAGAGGGCCGACGTCTCCAAGGCAACGGGAACAAGCCAGGCAGGTGTGACCTCAGAGCAGAGGGACCACCTCACAGAAAGGTGAGGAAACCAGCCAGGATCAGACTCTCACCAGACAGCCCACATCACCAAGGGGATATGAACCAGGCAGGAGTGTCCTCACACCAGTGGGTCCACATCTTTAATAGGTGAGTAAACTGGCACATGTGGCCTCAAACCAGAGGACACACATCACCAATGGGCTGGGAGTGAGGCAGGTGTCTGGACGGGCACATTTAACTCTCATTTCCCACCAGGAAGAGGAATTAACCAAACGCTCAGCGTGCCGTGCCGGAACCAGATTACGGCCTGAAGCAAACCTGCGGTTTTGTGGCCAGCTTACAAGGAAGCGAGTTAAGAAAGGAAATCAGGGACACTGTAATTCACAAACCTGCAGAGTTATAAATGACAACTATTGTCAAAAATATATTGAAGTAAGGCTGCAAAGAAGACTTGAAAACACGGCAGAATTCCAGGAATCAGATTTCAGGAGGTAGATTTGAATTGCATTTAAAGCATATGAAAAGCAGCAGATCTTTGACAGTGATGCACTTGGACAAAAAGAGCGTATGCATTTTTTCGTGAATATATTCAGGAAAAAACGCATACGCCCTTTTTGGTCAACCAAGCACTCGAGCAATGGAAATCTGCACTACAATGAAGTCTCTTTTCCCATTCGTCAAAAGGGCCATCTGAAAAAAGTGTAAAAACGAGAAACACAGGACAGGCCATGGAGAACAGGGAGCCTTGTTATGCTGATGGGTGGGATGTAAATTGCCAACAGACACTCTGGAGATGTTTATGGTGTATCCTGAAACATCTAAAAAACAAAGCTACAGAGCCTAGGGCACTTCCACTTATGGTCCTATAGCTTAGGAAAATTAAAATCAACAAGACACAGCCAACACAAAATTTAGGGCTGCTGTGTTTACAAGAACCTTGAGTCCAGTACAAATTAAATATCCCAGAAAGAAAAAAATGGATAAAGAAGTTGTGCTACTTACGTACAACGGAATATCACTCAGCAATGAAATCAATGTCATCAGGCCTGTAGCAGCAAATTGAGTGGATTTAAGCACGATGACTCTAAGAGAAATATGTCACACAGAGAAAGACAGTAATCATAAGATATCACTAATAGAGGGAGTGTAAACTTGGCTCCACATGAACTGAATTACAAAACCGAACAGTGTCTCACATTTAGCTAAAAAACTTATGCTTGCTTAAGGGGAAAGTTGAGTTGGGCTGCTGTATAAAACCAGAGATTGAAATTAGCACAGATACCTTTCCATAAGCCAAATATGTAATAGACAAGACCTACTCCTTGCTCAACGAAATAGACTCATCCATGCTGTATCATCTCACACCTGTTAGAATGGGCATCATCAGAAAATCTACAAACAACAAATGCTGGAAAGGGTGTGGAGATAAGGAACCCTCTTCCACTATTGTTGGGAATGTAAATAGATACAGTCACTGTGGAGAACATTATGGAGTTTCTTATAAAACTAAAAATAGAATTACCATATGATACAGCAATCCCACTACTGGGCATATACCCAGACAAAACCAAAAATCAAAAAGAGACATTCACCGCAATGTTCATTGCATCACTATTTACAATATCCAGGTAATGGAAGCAACCTAAATGCCCAGACAGACGAATGCATAAAGATGTGGTACATATATAAAATGGAATATTACTAAGCCATAAAAAGGAATGAAATTGGATCATTTGTAGAGACGTTGATGGATCTAGAGACTGTCATACAGAGTGAAGTAAGTCAGAAAGAGAAAAACAAAACAAATCTTGTATATTAATGCATATATGTGGAACCTAGAAAAATTGTACAGATGAACCGTTTTGCAAGACAGAAATAGAGCAACAGATGTAGACAACAAACGTATGGACACCAAGGGGGGAGAGCGGTTGGGGGGGTGGTGGTGGGAGGAGTTGAGAGATTGGGATTGGCATGTATACATTTATATGTATAAAATAGATAACCAATAAGAACCTGCTGTATAAAAAATAAAATAAAATTCAAAATTAAAAAAATAAAATTAAAAAAAGTAAAACAGAAAAAATATTCTTCCCTTCACATACATGTATTAATATGAATAAATTATTTCCATGCTTATATCTGTAAATACAAAAAAGAGGAATAAAATCTACCTTGAACCAAAAACGGAAAAACGAAAAAAAATCAGAACCCACCATTTACACAGAGGAAAACCGTATCAGAGCACTTGCTCCAGTTGTAAACCATTCTGAAGTTGGTCAGTGGTGGGGAATCATCTCCCATTCAGCCAGCAGGCCCCACGCAACAAGCGTCCTCTTTGCAAAGCTGGGGGACCCTGCCGAGGCATCTGTGAGTAAACGTGGGCCGAACCCCAGGCCAGCTGCTGCTGAAATGTTCCCACCCTTCCCAGGTAAAACACCTGAATATGTACAAGGACTTGAAAGCCTAGAGGAAGGGCCATGGAGCCACACGAGTGACAGCATGCCGGCCGACTTGGTGCCTGCAGGCCAGCCAGGATGGCCCTGGCCCTGGGTGCTCTTCTGGAAGCTTTCCATTTCCCTGCCTGAGATACCCCTCCTGTCCTCGCCCCCACTGCTTTCTTCCTTCCTCACCTCAGCCCAGGAAGAAATTCCAGCGGCAGGTATGGGTGTCACATCCTCTTCTTTAGCAGGTGGCATCTTGGCAACTGCTGCAGAAAGTCCAGCAGAACCCCACTCACACTGGGCCACCCACAAAGCCGTGGCCTCTCACTCCGTCCCACCAGCCCAGCCCCGAGACTGTTGACAGGGCAGAGAAAATGGCGTCAGGCACAGCCATTTTATATGTGTGTTTATATCAATCTCAACCCAGGCACACCTGGGGAGGGCTGGCCGGCACGGTCAGGCTGCCCAGGTCAGCCAATCATCACCCCTCAGGGTCTCACAATTGCAGAAAATGGAAATTGCTGAATCAGCCAGGTCCAAGGAACAGGTGTGGGCTCTTGAGAGTCAGGATAGACAAGGGGTTGTAGCTCCGGCTTGTTTTCTAATCATTTTAAGTGGCCCATGAGTGGGAGACAACTTCAAGAAAACCCTCTCCTAATGAGAGGACCCCAGGAGTCAGGGAGAGGAGGGGTGGGTGGTGGGTGGAGACAGAGGCCTGGTGCCCCGGGTGCAGTGGAAGTCTCTGGAAGACCAGGTGGAGGGAGGCCGCACAGAGTGATGCCCAGGGTCACAGACCTGACGGAGGTGCTATTTGTTAGTTCAAGTCCTGCTCTGAGGTGCTCTGTGTCAGATCTGAGTGACAGGTGAGCTGGGAGTGCTCTGCAATGTGGGCTATGTGCACGGTTCCTGTGTGCCCAGCCTTGCCACGGTACCTGCAAGGGTAGCTCTGTATCCTGGGAGGGGCCTGACCACGAGAGCCCCATGGGCTGCAGGGGACCTGCGCAGGGAACCCCATATCCTGGGAGGGGCCTGAACACGAGAGCCCCGTGGGCTGGCGTGGGGGTGGGGTACCTGCCCAGGTGAGCTTCATATCCTGGGATTGGCCTGACCTCGAGAGCCCCATGGGCTGCTGGAGTCCTGGTAAAGGATGTCAGGACAGTCAGTGAAGCCACCGAGGATATACCTCCAGTAGTTCCTAAATCCTACACCCTGCTGGTCATTCTACCAACCACCAGGACTTGGTATTCTGTATTAGTCTTGAATGATGCCTTCTTTTGTATTCCATTAGTCCGAGAGTCACAAAAAATTTTGGCTTGTGAGTGGCAGGACTCAACATACAACTAAAACAATACTTCCGGGCCGTCTTGCCCCAAGGGTTCAAAAATTCCCACACCACCTTTGGGGAAAGCTCAGCTAAAGACCTAAAAGCTCTACCTCTGGAAAAGGAAACACTCCTTCAATATGCAGACGACATTCTGATCGCCAGCCCTACTAAGGAGACCTCTGAACTACCAAGCCAATAGAGGATAGAAGTTGTCCAAGAAAAAGCTCAAATATCACAGACTACGGTGACCTGCCTGGGCTTCATTCTCACAGAAGGTCGGAGAAGCACATCCCAGGAAAGGGAAGAAACAATTTATAGCCTTACCCCTTTCTAAAACTAGAAGACAGCTTAGGGGTTCCTGGGGAGGCCAGGGTTTGCTGCTTCTGGATCCCTAACTACAGTCTACTAGCTGGGCCTCTATATGAAACACTGAAAGGAAAAGATGATGATCCTTTTGAATAGAATCCAGAAGTGGCCTTTCAAGAATGGAAAGAGCAGTCAATTCAGACCCTTGCCCTGGAACTCCCTAATTTAGCTAAACCCTTTGACCTTTACATTCCTGGTGAAAGGTGAATCGCCATTGGAGTATTAGTGCAAAAACTGAGACCACTTGAAATGGAACAATGCAAGAATGCCATATAGGTAGGATAAACTACGGTCACCATGGAGCTTGGCCCACCGCCACATCTGCCCAAGATACTGGCGGTATCTAAAAACCTGGAAATCAGCAGCCCAAAAGGCCACCTCCCTCTTAAGGGAAAAGGACCCCACGTGGTGATCCTAACCCCCAACCATGCCCTGAAGTTGCAGGGTTTGCTCCGTGGGCACACTGACCTCGAGTGAGGAGGCCCTCCAACTCCAACCTCCAGAGAGATAACCAGGGGCAACGGGGCAACATGACAACTCATGTGACCATCACTTGACCTGGAGTTTCTCTCATAAAACAACAAGAGTGTGTCCCAAAAGAGTAGACTACTGCTTGCAGGACTTACTGCACCCAGAGGGGAGCTAATAATCTTGGCGGGGGAACCGAATATCACGCTGTCACCATAGAAAAGCCTAGAAACACCGTGATGATGGTGGCCAATAAGACCGGCTGGACTCCTGTTTACTTCAAAAGGCTGTTGACTCAGTGGCCATCATGGTCCTTCATCACCACTGACCCTAGGCTGTCTGGGAGTTGAGCGGGCAGGGTCCTGACACCTGGTGCTGTTTTTACGTTAATTCAGGGGCCTAATTGAAGAAAGCGCAGACTACTGGTCAGAGCATCTAGGCTGGCAGAAACGGTCAGCCTAAGGTGGCCAAATAAATGTGGGGCGGGGTGAAACTGGACCTCACAGCATCACTGCACATCTCCTTCCTGGACCCTTAACGGTCATTAGAACCAATAACACTTCCAATACTGGTGCTCAGGTGGACGAGCAGGGAGGCAGCAGCCCTGGGGACAATCAACGTCACCTGGAGGCTGCTGGGGAGAAGTTCTGACCCTCGCCCACGAGTATGAGTGCTCTTAACTCAGCACTCAGCAGTTACAGATGAAGGGTCTGCACCCTCAGCACTCCAAGAATGAGGAAGGGGACAAAAGGCAGAAGCGGGGTTTGTCCCAGGCAAAGCCCCTTAAAAATCCCTGGGAGATAAAAATAGAATCTGGGCAATAAAATAAAGTCTAACCTTTTTATCCTTTGTGCTTTGTCTAATTTCACGTGCTCCTAGGGTCCCGCATACAGAGGTTCCACACCTGGCACTTCAGACCAGATTTTCTAGTGCAGAATGGCTGGGTCGACACATCAGATCCTGGGGCCCAGGGCAGACTCCGTGATATAGAGCCTGAGCTGCAGCCAACCGGGCCCTCGAGAGAGCTCTGCCCCCTCCCTCCCACTGACTCTGACAGGATCTCTACACAGCAGCCCAGCCCACAGCCCACAGGGTAGCACATGCTCTCACCTCTCCATTCTCTGATCAAAATATAAAGTTTCCTTTGCTTCTGAACCAAACTCAGTCTCGATCTGTTGGCTCCAATGACACCGGGCAGGGGGACACTTGTTGGGGTCCACTCTGGAGGATCAGTAACAGAAATTGAGAACCTTGTAACTTCAATGAACAGATGTGTGAGCCAAACTGTAATTAACATGGAACAGTGTATAAGGCTCGGGTAAAATAAGATGTTTCTAACACTTCCATTTGATATTTCCATCAATTTATTATAAGCAAGTTCACTGAAAAGGTTTGTCTTATTTGTCAGGTCAATATTAGAGAAACGAAATGATTTCTTTCCAAGGATGTACATCTAATAATCTTGGTTAAAGCTTCAATCTTGTTTTAAATGCTTTTCCATTGAAAATGATACCTCTCTTTCAGCTCCCCCATTTCTGAGAAGTATAAAATCTTATAATTTATGATTACCAAAGAGGAAAGGTGGGAGGAGGGATAAATTAACAGTTTGGGATTAACACATACACACTGCTATGTATATAATCAATCATCAACAAGGAACTACTGTATAGCACAGGGAACTACACTCAATATTTTGCAATAACCTATAAGGGGAAATAATCTGAAAAAGAATAGATATTTTTATTGACATCATCTATCAATGACAGTTAAAATGGAACCTAAGGGAAGCCATTGGTGAGTGCTTCTGACCCTGAAGACTTCAATCATCTAAACTTTGGACTCTGCCTACTTCCCAAGGCCCTTAATGAACATATGTGTAGCCGTAGCTTAAAAAATTCCCCAGTTTGGGTTGCGGAGAGACACTGATTTTGAAAAAGCCCTGGTGGTCTCCTCACATGAATGGGATCCTTCCTACAGCTAAAACATGCCTGTCACACCCAGAGGATGGTATACCGTCTGATCGGGAAGAGTTTGGAAAAGGCATCTCATCTCCTCATCTCCTGGTGCTCGGGTTCACCACTCCGGCGTCTTTACTAACAGTCTCCCCACTTGGAGATGTCAGCACTGTCAACATCCTGTTGTGTACAGTTTGGAATTTGTCCAGAGGATGAAGCGGAAGGAGGAGGAACAATGAGAGACAAGTCCTAGGTGCTCGGACAGCCACATGTCACTTTAATTTCCAATCAGAAAGACGAATTGACCAAAGGCTAGGGTTGCCCATGGAAACAGAATAGGCCTTGAGGAAATCCCGCTGCTTTGTGGCCAGTTCCCATAAACACAAGTAAAAAATGGAACACAGGGGCACTAAAATTCACGAAACTGCAGAGTTGAAAATATCTATCCCTAAAAAATGTCTTGAGGATAGTCAGAGAAAAGGACTTGTAAGCAAGGGAGAATGGCAGGAAAGGGATTGGAAGAGGTAGAAAGGACTCGCCATTAAGCACCAGAAAAGGGGCTGAACATTTGCAACTTTGCACTTGGTCAAAAAGGGTGTATGCGTCTCTTTCTGTATATATTCAAGAAAAGGGCACACACATTTTTAGCCAACCAAACAGGTGGGCACTGGAAATCAATACTACAAAAGATATCACTTCACATCAGTCAGAAGAGCCGTCCTCATAAAGTGTAAACACCAGAAATGCAGGACAGGAAAGGAGAAAAGGGAGCCCTGTGAGGCTTATAGTGGAAATGTATATTGCCAACGGTCACTCTGGAGAAGTGTATTGTGTTTACTAAAGCATCTAAAAAATGAGCTACAGAGCACAGGGCACTTGCACTCATGGACGTGTATCTTGGGAAAAACAAAAATCGAGAGGACACAGGCACCCCAATGTTTACCGCCTCTCTGTTTAAAAGAACCTCGACTAGGATATAACTTAAATGTCTCTGGAGGGAAAAAATGGATAGAGATGTGGTACTTATGTAGAGTGGAATATTACTCAGCCTGGAAATCAATGAAATATGGCCATTTGTAACAACTCCAGAGGAGTTACGTATGATCATTCGAAGTCACATAATTCAAAAGAAAAAGATACATATCATAAGATATCATTTAAAGCAACATAAGATATCACTAATACACGGAATGTAAACTTGGGGACACATGAATGGAACTACAAAACAGAACGGGGCCTCAAATTTAGAAAACCAACATATGCTTGCTTAAGGGGAAAGGTGAGTTCGGGTGCTGAATAAAACCAGAGATTGAAATTAGCACAGATACTGTTCCATAAGCCAAATATGTAATAGAAAAGACCTACTTTTTGGTCAACGAAATGACTCAACACCCCATATTCACCACCTAGGAATATACCTGACTAGTAAGAGTCTTAAAACGTATGGATTTATATGTCTCCGTAAGAGAATCAAGCGTGTGTAGAGCGACATAAACGCAGCAGTGAAAATCAGCTAAATCACATTTTCAAAATAAATTTCAAAAACATAACAAAATGGCAGTGAAATAGAGAGCAATTCTTAAAAAATTCTTTCAGGGCTTGTGATGCAACCTGGATTTAACACATCTACACCCACAGCTGGATGAGACATAAGGCTGGACACTTCGAGCTGATAGCATTGGTGAGGTTCTGTGAGCAAATGCAGACCATTTGAAGTCATACAGCATTTTACCCATTCCATGGGTTTCAACTCTCCAGGTTTAAGGGATTCTTCCTTCAGCTAAAACGTGCATGGGAAACCCAGTGTATGGTCCACCGTGTGATTGGGAAACGTTTTTAAATGCATCTCAGTTTTCGTCCCCTGGTACTCGGGTTCACCATTCCAGACGCTTTACTAACACTCTCCCCACTTGGAGAGTCAGTGTCTTTAACCTCCTGTCTGGCTCAGTTTGCAATTTACGCAGAAGATGTACAGGAATAGGGAGAACCAATGAGAGATTAGCTGTAGGTGTCTGCATGGGCAAATGTAATGCTCATTTCCCACCAGGAAGGAGAATTAAACAAACGGTCAGCGTGCAATGCCGGAACAAGATTAGGGCCAGAAGCAATCCTATGGTTTTGCAGCCAGCTCAAAAGAAAACGAGTTGAAGAAACGAGCTCAGGGGCACTGTAATTCACAAACATGCAGAGTTATAAATGACAGCTATTGTCCAAAAATATATTGAAGTAAGGACGCGAAGAGGACTTGAAAGTGGGGCAGAATTGCAGGAAACCAATATCAGGAGTTAGACTGAAAATGCATTTAAAGCATAGGAAAAGAGGCAGAACGTTGACAATGATGCACTTGGCTAAAAAGGGCGTATTCGATTTTTCCTGAATATAGTCAGGAAAAAACGCATACACGCTTTTTGGCCAACCAAGCAAGCTTGCAAAGGAAATCTGCACTACAATGAAGTCTCACTTCCCCCTGGTCATAAGGGCCATCTGAAAAAACTGTAGAATCCAGAAAGACAGGACAGGCCATGGAGAAAACGGAGCATTGTTATGCTGATGGGTGGGATGTAAATTGCCAACAGCCACTCTGGAGAGTGTATGGCGTTTCCTGAAACACCTAAAAAAGAAAGGAACTGAGCCCAGTGCACTTCCACATATGGTCTTTTAGCTTAGAGAAATTAAAATCAGAAAGACGCAGCCACCACAAACTTTGGGACAGCTCTGTTTAGAACCTTGTCTACCCTACAAGTTAAATATCCCAGAGAGCAAAAAAGGGATGAAGAAGTTGTAGTACTTACGTAAAATGGAATATCACTCAGCAAGGAAATCTATGTCATCAGGCCGAAAGCAGCATAAGGACTGGATTCAGGTACGATGTCTCTAAGTGAAATAAATCACACAGATAAAGAAACCTCATAAGATGTCACTAATAAACGGAATGTACACTTGGCTACACATGAACTGAAATACAAAACAGAACAGGGTCTCAAATTTAGAAAACCAACTTATGCTTGCTTATGGGGAAAGGTGAGTTGGGGTGCTGCATAAAAACAGAGATTGAAATTAGCACAGATACCGTTCCATAAGCCAAATACGTAATAGACAAGACCTACTCCTTGCTCAACGAAATGGGCTAAACACCCTATATTCAACGCCTAGGAATACACCTGACTAGTAAGTATCTTCAAACCCATGGATTTATATGTCTCCATAAGAGAAACAAGCGTGTGTACAGCTGCATGAAGGCAGCAGAGACAATCTGATAAATCCCATTATCAAAATGAATTACAAAAACAAAACACAATGACAGTGAAATAGAGAGCAATTCTTAAATAATTCATTCAGGGCTTGTGATGCAACCTGGATTTACCTCATCTACATCCAGAGCTGAGTGAGACATAAGGTTGGACACTTCGGGCTGATAGCATTGGTGAGGTTCAATGAGCAAATGCAGACCCTTTGAAGTCATACTGCATGGTACCCATTCCATGGGTCCCAACTCTCCAGGTTTAAGCGATTCTTCCTTCAGCTAAAACATGCAGGGGAAACCCACCGTATGGTGCACCGTGTGACAGGGAAACGTTTTCAAATGCATCTCAGATTTCGTTCCCTTTTACTCGGGTTCAGAATTCCAGACCCTTTACTAACACTCCCCACTTGGAGAGTCAGTGCCTTTAACCTCCTGTTTGGCACATTTTGCAATTTCTGCGCAAGATGAACAGGAATAGGGAGAACCAATGAGAGACTAGCTGTAGGTGTCTGCACAGGCAAATTTAACGCTCATTTTCAACCAGGAGGAGGATTTAACCAAAGGCTCAGCATGCCATTCTGGAACCAGATTAGGGCCTGAAGCAATCCTGCGGGTTTGCGGCCAGCTCACAAGGAAGCGATTTGATGAAAGGAGATCATGGGCACTGTAATTCACAAACCTGCAGAGTTATATATGACAGCTATCATCCAAAAATATATTGAAGGAAACCTGCGAAGAGGACTTGAAAGCGGGGCAGAATTGCAGGAAAACGATTTCAGGGGGTAGACTGGAATTACATTTAAAGCATAGGACAAGAGGCAGAACGTCGACAATGATGCACTTGGCCAAAAACGGCGTATGCGTTTTTTCCAGAATATATTCAGGAAAAATCGCATACGCCCTTTTTGGCCAACCAAGCAAGCATGTTAAAGAAATCTGCACTACAGTTAAGTCTCACTGCCCCCTGTCAAAACGGCCATCTGAAAAATGTGTAAAATCCAGACAGGCAACACAGGCCATGGAGAACAGGGAGCTCTGTTATGCTGATGGGCGGCATGTAAATTGCCAAGAGCCACTCTGGAGAAGTGTATGGTGTTTCCTGAAACACCTAAAAAACAAAGCAACAGAGCCTACGGCACTTCCACTTATGGTCCTATAGCTTAGGGAAATTAAAATCAAAAACACACAGCCACCCCAAAGTTTCAGACGGCTCTGTTTACAAGAACCTCGTCGACGGTACAAGTAAAATATCACAGAAAGCAAAAAATGCATAAAGAATTTGTGGTACGTACGTACATTGTAATATCACTCTGCAATGAAATCTATGTCATCAGGCCCGTCGCGGCATAATGAGTGGATTCAGGTCGATGATTCTAAGTGAAATAAGTCACACAGAAAATGAAACATCATAAGAAATCACTAATACACCGAATGTAATCTTGGCTACACATGAACTGAATTGCAAAACAGAACAGGGTCTCAAATTAAGAAAACCAACTTATGTTTGCTTAAGGGGAAAGGTGAGTTTGGGTGCTGCATAAAACCAGAGATAGAAATTAGCACAGATACCCTTCCATAAGTCAAATATGTAATAGTCAAGATCTACCCCTTGCTCAACGAGATGGTCTAAAAACCCTATATTCAACGCCTAGCAATACACCTGACTAGTAAGAATCTTCAAACCCATGGATTTATATGTCTCTATAAGAGAATCAAGCGTGTGTACAGCTGCATGTATGCAGCAGAGTAAATCCGATAAATACCCTTATCAAAATGAATTACAAAAACAAAACACAATGAGAGTGAAATAGAGAGCAATTCTTAAATAATTCATTCAGGGCTTGTGATGCAACCTGGATTTACCTCATCTACACCCAGAGGTGAGTGAGACATAAGGTTGGACACTTCAGCCTGATAGCATTAGGTGAGGTTCGATGAGCAAATGCAGACCCTTTGAAGTCATACTGCATGGTACCCATTCCATGGGTCCCAACTCTCCAGGTTTAAGGGATTCTTCCTTCAGCTAAAAGATGCATGGGAAACCCACAGTATGGTGCACCGTGTGACTGGGAAACGTTTTCAAATGCATCTCAGTTTTCGTCCCCTTTTACTCGGGTTCACCATTCCAGACCCTTTACTAACACTCTCCCCACTTGGAGAGTCAGTGCCTTTAACCTCCTATTTGGCACACTTTGCAATTTCTGCGCAAGATGAACAGGAATAGGGAAAACCAATGAGAGAGTAGCTGTAGGTGTCTGCACGGGCAAATTTAACGCTCATTTCCCACCAGGAAGAGGAAATAACAAAAGGCTCAGCATGCCGTGAGGGAACCAAATTAGGGCCTGAAGCAATCCTGCGGCTTTGCGGACAGCTCACAAGAAAGTGATTTGACGAAAGGAGCTCACTGGCACTGTAATTCACAAACCTTCAGCGTTATAAATGACAGCTATCGTCCAAAAATATATTGAAGGAAGGCTGCAAAGAGGACTTGAAAGCGGGGCAGATTTGCAGGAAAACGATTTCAGGGGGTAGACTGGAATTGCATTTAAAGCATACGAAAAGAGGGAGAACGTCGACATTGATGCACTTGGTCAAAAAGGGCGTATGCTTTTTTTCCAGAATATATTCAGGAAAAAAAGCATACGCACTTTTTGGCCAACCAAGCAAGCATGTTATAGAAATCTGCACTACAATGAAGTCTCACTGCCCCCCGGTCAAAAGGGCCATCTGAAAAAAGTGTAAAATACAGAAAGGCAGCACAGGCCATGGAGAAGAGGGAGCCTTGTTATGCTGATAGGTGGGATGTAAATTGCCAACAGCCACTCTGGAGAAGTGTATGGTGTTTCCTGAAACACCTAAAAAACAAAGCAACGGAACCTACGGCACTTCCACTTATGGTCCTATAGCTTAGGGAAATTAAAATCAAAAACACACAGCCACCCCAAAGTTTCAGACGGCTCTGTTTACAAGAACCACGTCTACGGTACAAGTTAAATATCCCAGAAAGCGAAAAATGCATAAACAAGTTTTGGTACGTACGTACAATGGAATATCACTCACCAATGAAATCTATGTCATCAGGCCCGTCGAGGCATAATGAGTGGATTCAGGTACAATGATTCTAAGTGAAATAAGTCACACAGAAAATGAAACATCATAAGATATCACTAATACACGGAATGTAATCTTGGCTACACATGAACTGAATTTCAAAACAGAACAGGTTCTCAAATTTAGAAAACCAACTTATGTTTGCTTAAGGGGAAAGGTGAGTTGGGGTGCTGCATAAAACCAGAGATAGAAATTAGCACAGATACCATTCCATACGTCAAATATTTAATAGTCAAGACCTACACCTTGCTCAACGAAATGGGCTAAACACCCTATATTCAACGCCTAGGAATACACCTGACTAGTAAGTATCTTCAAACCCATGGATTTATATGTCTCCATAAGAGAAACAAGCGTGTGTACAGCTGCATGAAGGCAGCAGAGACAATCCGATAAATCCCATTATCAAAATTAATTACAAAAACAAAACACAATGACAGTGAAATAGAGAGCAATTCTTAAATAATTCATTCAGGGCTTGTGATGCAACCTGGATTTACCTCATCTACATCCAGAGCTGAGTGAGACATAAGGTTGGACACTTCGGGCTGATAGCATTGGTGAGGTTCAATGAGCAAATGCAGACCATTTGAAGTCATACTGCATGGTACCCATTCCATGGGTCCCAACTCTCCAGGTTTAAGCGATTCTTCCTTCAGCTAAAACATGCAGGGGAAACCCACCGTATGGTGCACCGTGTGACAGGGAAACGTTTTCAAATGCATCTCAGATTTCGTTCCCTTTTACTCGGGTTCAGAATTCCAGACCCTTTACTAACACTCCCCACTTGGAGAGTCAGTGCCTTTAACCTCCTGTTTGGCACATTTTGCAATTTCTGCGCAAGATGAACAGGAATAGGGAGAACCAATGAGAGACTAGCTGTACGTGTCTGCACAGGCAAATTTAACGCTCATTTCCAACCAGGAGGTGGATTTAACCAAAGGCTCAGCATGCCATTCTGGAACCAGATTAGGGCCTGAAGCAATCCTGCGGGTTTGCGGCCAGCTCACAAGGAAGCGATTTGATGAAAGGAGATCATGGGCACTGTAATTCACAAACCTGCAGAGTTATATATGACAGCTATCATCCAAAAATATATTGAAAGAAACCTGCGAAGAGGACTTGAAAGCGGGGCAGAATTGCAGGAAAACGATTTCAGGGGATAGACTGGAATTACATTTAAAGCATAGGACAAGAGGCAGAACGTCGACAATGATGCACTTGGCCAAAAACGGCGTATGCGTTTTTTCCAGAATATATTCAGGAAAAATCGCATACACCCTTTTTGGCCAACCAAGCAAGCATGTTAAAGAAATCTGCACTACAGTGAAGTCTCACTGCCCCCTGTCAAAACGGCCATCTGAAAAATGTGTAAAATCCAGACAGGCAACACAGGCCATGGAGAACAGGGAGCTCTGTTATGCTGATGGGCAGCATGTAAATTGCCAAGAGCCACTCTGGAGAAGTGTATGGTGTTTCCTGAAACACCTAAAAAACAAAGCAACAGAGCCTACGGCACTTCCACTTATGGTCCTATAGCTTAGGGAAATTAAAATCAAAAACACACAGCCACCCCAAAGTTTCAGACGGCTCTGTTTACAAGAACCTCGTCGACGGTACAAGTAAAATATCACAGAAAGCAAAAAATGCATAAAGAATTTGTGGTACGTACGTACATTGTAATATCACTCTGCAATGAAATCTATGTCATCAGGCCCGTCGCGGCATAATGAGTGGATTCAGGTCGATGATTCTAAGTGAAATAAGTCACACAGAAAATGAAACATCATAAGAAATCACTAATACACCGAATGTAATCTTGGCTACACATGAACTGAATTGCAAAACAGAACAGGGTCTCAAATTAAGAAAACCAACTTATGTTTGCTTAAGGGGAAAGGTGAGTTTGGGTGCTGCATAAAACCAGAGATAGAAATTAGCACAGATACCCTTCCATAAGTCAAATATGTAATAGTCAAGATCTACCCCTTGCTCAACGAGATGGTCTAAAAACCCTATATTCAACGC
Organism: Delphinapterus leucas; assembly: GCF_059928025.1. Taxonomy (NCBI): domain Eukaryota; kingdom Metazoa; phylum Chordata; class Mammalia; order Artiodactyla; family Monodontidae; genus Delphinapterus; species Delphinapterus leucas. The sequence goes on along the minus strand of NW_028322247.1, from coordinate 3,877,577 downwards.
CTAGCAATACACCTGACTAGTAAGAATCTTCAAACCCATGGATTTATATGTCTCTATAAGAGAATCAAGCGTGTGTACAGCTGCATGTATGCAGCAGAGTAAATCCGATAAATACCCTTATCAAAATGAATTACAAAAACAAAACACAATGAGAGTGAAATAGAGAGCAATTCTTAAATAATTCATTCAGGGCTTGTGATGCAACCTGGATTTACCTCATCTACACCCAGAGGTGAGTGAGACATAAGGTTGGACACTTCAGCCTGATAGCATTAGGTGAGGTTCGATGAGCAAATGCAGACCCTTTGAAGTCATACTGCATGGTACCCATTCCATGGGTCCCAACTCTCCAGGTTTAAGGGATTCTTCCTTCAGCTAAAGCATGCATGGGAAACCCACAGTATGGTGCACCGTGTGACTGGGAAATGTTTTCAAATGCATCTCAGTTTTCGTCCCCTTTTACTCGGGTTCACCATTCCAGACGCTTTACTAACACTCTCCCCACTTGGAGAGTCAGTGCCTTTAACCTCCTGTTTGGCACACTTTGCAATTTCTGCGCAAGATGAACAGGAATAGGGAGAACCAATGAGAGAGTAGCTGTAGGTGTCTGCACGGGCAAATTGAATGCTCATTTCCCACCAGAGAAGGGAATTTACCAAAGGCTCAGCATGCTGTGCAGAAACCAGATTAGGGCCTGAAGCAAACCTGCGGGTTTGCGGCCAGCTCTCAAGAAAGCGAGTTGAAGAAAGGAGCTCAGGGACACTGTATTTAACAAACCTGCAGAGTTATAAATGGCAGGTATCATACAAAAATATATTGAAATAAGGCTGCGAAGAGGACTTGAAAGCGGGGCAGAATTACAGGAATATGATTTCAAGAGGTAGACGGGAAGTGCTCTGAAAGCATAGGAGAAGAGGCAGATCCTCGACAATGATGCACTTGGTCAAAAAGTGCATATGCGTTTTATCAGGGCCCTCATTAAAGAGGGTAGGGGGCTCCCAGCATGCTTTCATGGCCAACAGGAGGCCCACATCGCCAAGGCGATGTGAGTCAGCCAGGCAGGAGTGACCTCACATCAGAGGGCCCACCTCACAGAAGAGTAAGGAACCCAGCCAGGATCAGACTCTCACCAGAGTGCCCACATCAGCAAGGGGCTGTGAACCAGGCAGGAGTGTCATCACACCCGTGGGGCCACATCATCAAAAGTTGGGGTACCCAGGAAATGTGGCCTCAAACCAGAGGAACCACATCTCCATGGGTCTCAGAGCGAGGCAGGCAGGATTAACCTCACAACACATGGCCTATTGTATAAAAAAGGTGAGGAATCCAGCAGTTGGAACATCCCAGCAGGCGTCCCAGAGCACCAGGGCTATGGGATCCAGGCAGTGATGAACTCACAACAGAGGGCCCTCATCATGAAACTGTGAGCAAACCAGCCGTTGTGACCTCAGAGCACAAGGCCCACATCCTCATGGGGAAGGGAACCAAGCAGGAGTGTCATCGCACCAGTGGGCACACATCAGAAAATGTGGGGAGCCCAGCAGTTAGGGCCTGACGCCAGAGGGCTCTCATCAACGAGGAGAGGAGGCTCCCAGCAGGCTCCAACTGCTACCAGAGGGCCGCCATTGTCAATGCGGGATGTGCCAGCCAGGCAGGAGTGACCTCAGAGCAGAGGGCCCACCTCACAAAAGTGTGAGGAACCCAAAGAGAATCAGACTCTCACCACAGGGCCCACATCACCAAGGGAATGGGAACCAGGCTGGAGTGTCCTCACACCAGTGAGGCCTCATCACCGAAATGTGAGTGACCCAGCATATGTGGCTTCAAACCAGAGGACACATATCACCAAGGGGCTGGGAGTGAGGCAGGCAGGAGGATCCTCAAAACATAGGGACCATAGAATAAAAATGGTGAGGAATCCCGCAGTTGGAACCTCCTAGCAGGCGGCCAGGAGCAGCGAGGCTATGGGATCCAGACCTGACTGAACTCAAAACAGAGGGCCCTCATCATGAAACTGTGAGCAACCCAGCCGTTGGGACCTCAGAGCAGAAGGCCCACATTCCCATGTGGTTGGGAACATGGCATAAGTGTACTCGCACCACAGGGCACACATCAGAGAATTTTGGAAGCCCAGAAGTTAGGGCCTGACGTCAGAGGGCCCTCATTACCAAGGGGAGGAGACTCCAAGCAGACACCAACTCCCAACTGAGGGCCCATGTCGCCAAGGTGACATGTGACAGCCAGGCAGGAGTGACCTCACAGCAGAGGGCCTACCTCACAGAAGTGTGAGGAACCCAGCCAGGATAAGACTCTCACCAGAGGGCCCACATCACCAATGGGATCTGAACCAGGCAGGACTGTCTTCACACCTGTGTGGCCACATGATAGAAAGGTGAGGAACCCAGCCCATGTGGCCTAAACCAGAGGACCCACATCTCCAAGGGGCTCAGAGCGATGCAGGCAGGAGGAGCCTCACAACACTGGGCCCATAGAATAAAAAAGCTGAGGAATCTTGCAGTGGGAACCTCTCAGCAGGCGGCCCAGAGCACCGAGTCTATGCGATCCAGGCTGCAGTGAACTCACAGCAGAGGGCCCACATCATGAAACTGTGAGCAACCCAGACGTTGGGACCTCAGAGCAGAAGGCCCACCTCCCCATGGGGATGGGAACTTCACAGGAGTGTCCTCGCACCACTTAGCAGCTATCAGAAAATGTGGGTACCCAGCAGTTAGGGCCTGACGCAAGAGGGCCCTCATCACCGAGGGGAGGAGGCTCCCAGCAGGCTCCAACTCCCACCAGATGGCCGACGTCGCCAAGGCTGGGTGTGCCAGCCAGGCAGCAGTGACCTCAGAGAAGAGGGCCCACCTCACAGAAGTGTGAGTAACACAACCAGGATCAGACTCTCACCAGAGGGCCCACATCACCAAGGGGATGGGAACCAAACAGGAGTGTCCTCACACCAGTGGGGCCACATCAGCCAAAGGTGAGGAACCCAGTACATGTGGCCTCAAACCAGAGGACACACATCACCAAGGGGCTGGGAGTGAGGCAGGTGTCTGGAGGGGCACATTTAACTCTAATTTCCCACCAGGAAGAGGAATTAACCAAAGGCTCAGAGTGCCGTGCGGGACCCAGATTATGGCCTGAAGCAAACCTGCGGGTCTGTGGCCAGCTTTCAAGGAAACGAGTTAAGAACGGAAATCACGGGCACTGTAATTCACAAACCTGCAGAGTTATAAATGACAGCTATTGGCAAAAATATATTGAAGTAAGTCTGCAAAGAGGACTTGAAAACGAGGCAGAATTGCAGGAATCATATTTCAGGAGGAAGATTGGAATTGCATTTAAAGCATGTGAAAAGCGGCAGATCTTTGACAGTGATGCACTTGGACAAAAGTGCATATACATTTTTCCTGAATATATTCAGGAAAAAACGCATATGCCCTTTTTGGCCAACCAAGCACTCGAGCAATGGAAATCCACACTACAATGAAGTCTCGTTTCCCATTCGTCAAAAGGGCCATCTGAAAAAAGTTTAAAAACCAGAAACACAGGACAGGCCATGGAGAAAAGGGAGCCTTGTTATGCTGATGGGCGGGATGTAAATTGCCAACAGACACTCTGGAGATGTTTATAGTGTATCCTGAAACATCTGACAAACAAAGCTACAGACCCTAGGGCACTTCCACTTTTGGCCCTATAGCTTAGGAAAATTAAAATCAAGAAGACACAGCCAACACAAAATTTAGGGCTGCTGTGTTTCCAAGAACCTCGAGTCCAGTACAAATTAAATATCCCAGAAAGAAAAAAATGGATAAAGGAGTTGTGCTACTTACGTACAACGGAATATCACTCAGCAATGAAATCAATGTCATCAGGCCTGTAGCAGCAAATTGAGTGGATTTAAGTATGATGATTCTAAGAGAAATAGGTCACACAGAGTAAGATAATTATCATAAGATATCACGAATAGAGAGAGTGTAAACTTGGCTACACATAAACTGAATTACAAAACCGAACAGAGTCTCACATTTAGATAAAAACTTATGCTTGCTTAAGGGGAAAGTTGAGTTGGGGTGCTGTATAAAACCAGTGATTGAAATTAGCACACATACCGTTCCATAAGCCAAATATGTAATAGACAAGACCTACTCTTTGCTCAACGAAATAGACTCATCCATGGTGTATCACCTCACACCTGTTAGAATGGGCATCATCAGAAAATCTACAAACAACAGATGCTGGAAAGGGTGTGGAGATAAGGAACCCTCTTCCACTATTGTTGGGAATGTAAATTGATACAGTCACTGTGGAGATTATGGAGTTTCTTATAAAACTAAGAATAGAATTACCATATGATACAGCAATCTCACTACTGGGCCTATACCCAGACAAAACCATAAATCAAAAAGAGACATTCACCGCAATGTTCATTGCATCACTATTTACAATATCCAGGTAATGGAAGCAACCTAAATGCCCACAGACCGACGAATGCATAAAGATGAGGTACATATAAAAAATGGAATATTACTAAGCCATAAAAAGGAATGAAATTGGGTCATTTGTAGAGACGTTGATGGATCTAGAGACTGTCATACAGAGTGAAGTAAGTCAGAAATAGAAAAACAAATCTTGTATATTAATGCATATATGTGGAACCTAGAAAAATTGTACAGATGAACCATTTTGCAAGGCAGAAATAGAGCAACAGATGTAGACAACAAACGTATGGACACCAAGGGGGGAAAGCTGTTGGGGGGTGGTGGTGGGAGGAGTTGAGAGATTGGGATTGGCATGTATACATTTATATGTATAAAATCGATAACCAAAAATAACCTGCTGTATAAAAAAATAAAATAAATTCAAAATTACAAAAAGTAAAACAGAAAAAATATTCTTCCCTTCACATACATGTATTTATATGAATAAATTATTTCCATGCTTATATCTGTAAATACAAAAAAGAGGAATAAAATCTACCTTGAACCAAAAACGAAAAAAAGAAAAAAAAAACAGAACACACCAGTTACACAGAGGAAAACCGTATCAGGGCACTTGCTCCAGTTGTAAACAATTCTGAAGTTGGTCAGTGGTGGGGCATCATCTCCCATTCAGCCAGCAGGCCCCACGCAACAAGCGTCCTCATTGCAAAGCTGGGGGCCCGTGCCGAGGCATCTGTGAGTAAACGTGGGCCGAGCCCCAGGCCAGCTGCTGCTGAAATGTTCCCACCCTTCCCAGGTAAAACACCTGAATATGTACAAGGACTTGAAAGCCCAGAGGAAGGGGCATAGAGCCACATGAGCGACAGCATGCCAGCCGACTTGGTGCCTGCAGGCCAGCCAGGATGGTCCTGGCCCTGGGTGCTCTTCTGGAAGCTTTCCATTTCCCTGCCTGAGATACCCCTGCTGTCCCGGCCCCCACTGCTTTCTCCCTCACTCACCTCTGTCCAGGTAGAAATTCCAGCAGCAGGTATCGGTGACACATCCTCTTCTTTAGCAGGTGGCATCTTGGCAACTGCTGCAGAAAGTCCAGCAGAGCCCCACTCACACTGGGCCACCCACAAAGCCGTGGCCTCTCACTCCCTCCCACCAGTCCAGCCCCGAGACTGCTGACAGGGCAGAGAAAATGGCGTCAGGCACAGCTGCAGGGGCTCTTGCTGCCTGGAGCGGTGTTTATATTGATCTCAACCCAGGCACACCAGGGGAGGGCTGGCCGGCACGGTCAGGCTTCCCAGGCCAGCCAATAATCACCCCTCAGCGGCTCACAGTTGCAGAAACTGGAACTTGCTGAATCGGCCAGGTCCAAGAAACAGGTGTGGGCTCCTGAGAGTCAGGATAGACAAGGGGCTGCAGCTCTGGCTTGTTTTCTAATTATATTATCTGGCCCATGAGTGGGAGACAATTTCAAGAAAACCCTCTCCTAATGAGAGGAACCCAGGAGTCAGGGAGAGGAGGGGTGGGTGTTGGGTGGAGACAGAGGACTGGTGCCCCGGGTGCAGTGGAAGTCTCTGGAAGACCAGGTGGGGGGAGGCCACACAGAGTGATGCCCAGGGTCACAGACCTGTCGGAGCTGCTGTTTGTTAGTTCAAGTCCTGCTCTGAGGTGCTCTGTGTCAGATCTGAGTGACAGGTGAGCTGGGAGTGCTCTGAAATGAGGGCGATGTGCACGGTTCCTGTGTGCCCAGCCCTGCCACGGTATCTGCAAGGGTAGCTCTGTATCCTGGGAGGGGCCTGACCACGAGAGCCCCATGGGCTGCAGGGGAACCTGCCCAGGGAACCCCATATCCTGGGAGGGGCCTGAACACGAGAGCCCCGTGGGCTGGCGTGGGGGTGGGTACCTGTCCAGGTGAGCTCCATATCCTGGGATTGGCCTGACCTCGAGAGCCCCATGGGCTGCTGGAGTCCTGGTAAAGGATGTCAGGACAGTCAGTGAAGCCACCGAGGATATACCTCCAGTAGTTCCTAAATCCTACACCCTGCTGGTCATTCTACCAACCACCAGGACTTGGTATTCTGTATTAGTCTTCAATGATGCCTTCTTTTGTATTCTACTAGTCCCAGAGTCACAAGAAATTTTGGCTTGTAAGTGGCAGGACTCAACATAAAACTAAAACAATACTTCCGGGCCGTGTTGCCCCAAGGGTTCAAAAATTCCCACACCATCTTTGGGGAAAGCTCAGCTAAAGACCTAAAAGTTCTACCTCTGGAAAAGGAAACACTCCTTCAATATGCAGACGACATTCTGATCGCCAGCCCTACTAAGGAGACCTCTGAACTACCAAGCCAATAAAGGATACAAGTTGTCCAAGAAAAAGCTCAAATATCACAGACTACGGTGACCTGCCTGGGCTTCATTCTCAGAGAAGGTCAGAGAAGCCCAACCCAGGAAAGGGAAGAAACAATTTACAGCCTTACCCATTTCTAAAACTAGAAGACAGCTTAGAGATTCCTGGCGAGGCCAGGGTTTGCTGCTTCTGGATCCCTAACTACAGTCTACTAGCTGGGCCTCTATATGAAACACTGAAAGGAAAAGATGATGATCCTTTTGAATAGAATCCAGAAGTGGCCTTTCAAGAATGGAAAGAGCAGTCAATTCAGACCCTTGCCCTGGTACTCCCTAATTTAGTTAAACCCTTTGACCTTTACTTTCCTGGTGAACGGTAAATCACCATTGGAGTATTAGTGCAAAACCTGGGACCACTTGAAATGGAACAATGCAAGAATGCCATCCAAGTAGGATACACTACGGTCACCAAGGGGCTTGGCCCACCGCCACATCTGGCCAAGATACTGGCAGTATCTGAAAACCTGGAAATCAGCAGCCCAAAAGGCCACCTCCCTCCTAAGGGAAAAGGACCCCACGTGGTGATCCTAACACCCAACGATGCCCTGAAGTTGCAGGGTTTGCTCCGTGGGCACACTGACCTTGAGTGAGGAGGTCCTCCAATTCCAACCTCCAGAGAGATAACTGGGGCAAAGGGGCACCATGACGACTCGTGTGACCATCACTTGACCTGGAGTTTCTCTCATAAAACAACAAGAGTGTGTCCCAAAAGAGTAGACTACTGCTTGCAGGACTTACTGCACCCAGAGGGGAGCTAATAATCTTGGCGGGGGAACCGTATATCACGCTGTCACCATAGAAAATCCTACAGACACTGTGATCATGGTGGCCAATAAGACCGGCTGGACTCCTGTTTACTTCAAAAGGCTGTTGACCCAGTGGCCATCATGGTCCTTCATCACCACTGACCCTGGACTGTCTTGGAGTTGAGCAGGCAGGGTCCTGACACCTGGTGCTGTTTTTACGTTAATTCAGGGGCCTAACTGAAGAAAGCACAGACTACTGGTCAGAGCATCTAGGCTAGCAGAAACGGTCAGCCTAAAGTGGCCGAACAAATGTGGGGCGGGGTGAAACTGGACCTCACAGCATCACTGCACATCTCCTTCCTGGACCCTTAAAGGTCATTAGAATCTATAACACTACCAATACTTGTGCTCAGGCGGACGAGCAGGGAGGCAGGAGGCCTGCGGACAATCAACGTCACCTGGAGGCTGCTGGGGAGAATTTCAGACCCTTGCCCACGGGTATGAGGGCTCCTAACTCAGCACTCAGCAGTTACAGATGAAGGGTCTGCACCCTCAGCACTCTAAGAATGAGGAAGGGGACAAAATGCAGAAGAGGGGTTTGTCCCAGGCAAAGCCCCTTAAAAATCCCTGGGAGATAAAAATAGAATCTGGGCAATAAAATAAAGTCTAACCTTTTTTATCCTTTGTGCTTTGTCTAATTTCACGTGCTCCTAGGTTCCCGCATACAGAGGTTCAACAGCCGGCACTTCAGACCAGATTTCCTAGTGCAGAATGGCTGGGTCGACACTTCAGCTCCTGGGGCCCAGGGCAGACTCCGTGATATAGAGCCTGAGCTGCAGCCAACCGGGCCCTTGAGAGCTCCGCCCCCTCCCTCCCACTGACTCTGACAGGATCTCTACACAGCAGCCCAGCCCACAGCCCACAGGGTAGCACATGCTCTCACCTCTCCATTCTCTGATCAAAATATAAAGTTTCCTTTGCTTCTGAACAAAACTCAGTCTCAATCTGTTGGCTCCAATGACACCGGGCAGGGGGACACTTGTTGGGGTCCACTCTGGAGGATCAGTAACAGAAATTGAGAACCTTGTAACTTCAATGAACAGATGTGTGAGCCAAACTGTAATTAACATGGAACAGTGTATAAGGCTCGGGTAAAATAAGATGTTTCTAACACTTCCATTTGATATTTCCATCACTTTATTATAAGCAAGTTCAGTGAAACGGTTTGTCTTATTTGTCAGGTCAATACTAGAGAAACGAAGTGATTTTTTTCCAAGGATGTACATCTAATAATCTTGGTTAAAGCTTCAATCTTGTTTTAAATGCTTTTCCATTGAAAATGATACCTCTCTTTCAGCTCCCCCATTTCTGAGAAGTATAAAATCTTATAATTTATTATTACCAAAGGGGAAAGGTGGGAGGAGGGATAAATTAACAGTTTGGGATTAACACATACACACTGCTATGTATAAAATCGATCATCAACAAGGAACTACTGTATAGCACAGGGAACTACACTCAATATTTTGCAATAACTTATAAGGGGAAATAATCTGAGAAAAGAATAGATTTTTTATTGACATCATCTATTAATGACAGTTAAAATGGAACCTAAGGGAAGACGGTGGTGAGTGCTTCTGACCCTGAAGACTTCAATCATCTAAAGTTTGGACTCTGCCTACTTCCCAAGGCCCTTAATGATCATATGTGTAGCCGTAGCTTAAAAAATTCCCCAGTTTGGGTTGTGGAGAGACAGTGATTTTGAAAAAGCCCTGGTGTTCTCCTCACATGAATGGGACACTTCCTACGCTAAAACATGCCTGTCACACCCAGAAGATGGTATACCGTCTGATCGGGAAGAGTTTGGAAAAGGCATCTCATCTCCTCATCTCCTGGTGCTCGGGTTCACCCCTCCAGCGTCTTTACGAACAGTCTCCCCACTTGGAGATGTCAGCACTGTCAACATCCTGTTGCATACAGTTTGGAATTTGTCCAGAGGATGAAGCAGAAGGAGGAGGAACAATGAGAGACAAGTCCTAGGTGTTCGGACAGGCACATGTCACTCTAATTTCCAATCAGGAAGACGAATTGACCAAAGGCTAGTGTTGCCCATGGAAACAGAATAGGGCTTGAGGAAATCCCACTGCTTTGTGGCCAGTTCCCCTAAACCCAAGTTGAAAAATGGAACTCAGCGCCGCTAAAATTCACGAAACTGCAGAGTTGAAAATATCTCTCACTGAAAAATGTCTTGAGGAAAGTCAGAGAAAAGGACTTGTAAGCAACGGAGAATGGCAGGAAAGGGATTGGAAGAGGTAGAAAGGACTCGCCATTAAGCACAAGAAAAGGGGCTGAACATTGCCAACATTGCAGTTGGCCAAAAAGGGTGTATGCGTCTTTTTCTGTATATATTCAAGAAAAAGGCATACACTTTTTTAGCCAACCAAACAGGTGGGCATTGGAAATCAGTACTACAAAACATATCACTTTGCATCAGTCAGAAGAGCCTTCCTCATAAAGTGTAAACACCAGAAATGCAGGACAGGGCAAGGAGAAAAGGGAGCCCTGTGAGGCTTATAGTGGAAATGTATATTGCCAATGGTCACTCTGGAGAAGTGTATTGTGTTTACTAAAGCATCTAAAAAATGAGCTACAGAGCACAGGGCTCTTGCACTCATGGACGTATATCTTGGGAAAGACAAAAATCGAGAGGACACAGGCACCCCAATGTTTACCGCCTCTCTGTTTAAAAGATCCTCGACTAGGATATAATTTATATGTCTCTGGAGGGAAAAAATGGATAGCGATGTGGCACTTATGTAGAGTGGAATATTACTCAGCCTAAAAATCAGTGAAATATGGACAGTTGTAACAACCCCAGAGGAGTTACGTATGATCAAAGTCACATAATTCAAAAAGAAAAAGACATACGATATTACAAATACATGGAATGTAAACGTGCCTACAAATGACCTGAATTACAAAACAGAACGGGGTCTCAAATTTAGAAAACCACCTTATGCTTGCTTAAGGGGAAAGCTGAGTTGGGGTGCTGCATAAAACCACAGATTGAAATTAGCACAGATACCGTTCCATAAGCCAAATATGTAATAGACAAGACCTACTCCTTGCTCAACGAAATGGACACAACACCCCATATTCAACGCCTGGGAATATACCTGACATGTAAGAATCTAAAAACCCATGGATTTATATGTCTCCGTAAGAGTATCAAGCGTGTGTACAGTGGCATAAAGGCAGCAGTGAAAATCCGATAAATCCCACTATCAAAATAATTTTCAAATACAAAACACAATGACAGTGAAATAGAGAGCAATTCTTAAATAATTCATTCAGGGCTTGTAATGCAACCTGGATTTACCACATGTACACCCAGAGCTGAGTGAGACATAAGCCTGGACACTTCGGGCTGATAGCATTGGTGAGGTTCGTTGAGCAAATGCAGACCCTTTGAAGTCATACTGCATGGTACCCTTTCCATGGGTCCCAACTCTACAGGTTTAAGGGATTCTTCCTTCAGCTAAAACATGCATGGGAAACCCAGAGTATGGTCCACCGTGTGATTGGGAAATGTTTTCAAATCCATCTCAGTTTTCGTCCCCTTGTACCCGGGTTCACCATTCCAGATGCTTTACTAACACTCTCCCCACATGGAGTCAGTGCCTTTAACCTCTTGTTTGGCACAGTTTGCAAAATCTGCGCAAGGTGAACAGGAAAAGGGAGAACCAATGAGAGACTAGCTGTATGTGTCTGCACGGGCAAATGTAATGCTCATTTCCCACCAGGAAGAGGAATTAACCAAAGGCTCAGCATGCCCTGCTGGAAACAGATTAGGGCCTAAAGCAATCCTGCGGTTTTGCTGCCAGCTCACAAGGAAACGAGTTGAAGAATGTAGCTCAAGGGCACTCTAATTCACAAACATGCAGAGTTATGAATGACAGCTATCGTCCAAAAATATATTGAAGTAAGTCGGCGAAGAGAACTTGAAAGACGGCAGAATTTCAGGAAAGCGATTTCAGGGGATAGAATGGAATTGCACTTAAAGCATAGGAAAAGAGGCAGAATGTCGACAATGATGCACTTGGCCAAAAACGGCGTATGAGTTTTTTCCTGAATATATTCAGGAAAAAACGCATACGCCCTTTTTGGCCAACCAAGCAAGCATGTTAAAGAAATCTGCACTACAATGAAGTCTCACTGCCCCCTGGTCAAAAGGGCCATCTGAAAAAAGTTTAAAATCCAGAAAGGCAGTACAGGCCATGGAGAACAGGGAGCCTTGTTATGCTGATGGGCGGGATGTAAATTACTAACAGCCACTCTGGAGAAGTGTATGGTATTTCCTGGAACACCTAAAAAACAAAGCAACGGAGCCTACGGCACTTCCACTTATGGTCCTATAGCTTAGGGAAATTAAAATCAAAAACACACAGCCACCCCAAAGTTTCGGACGGCTCTGTTTACAAGAACCTCGTCTACGGTACAAGTTAAATACCCCAGAATGTGAAAAATGGATAAAGAAGTTGTGGTACGTACGTACAATGGAATATCACTGAGCAATGAAATCTATGTCATCAGGCCCGTCGCGGCATAATGAGTGGATTCAGGTACGATGATTCTAAGTGAAATAAGTCACACAGAAAAAGAAACATCATAAGATATCACTAATACACGGAATGTAAACTTCGCTACACATGAACTGAATTACAAAACAGAACAGGGTCTCAGATTTAGAAAACCAACTTATGCTTGCTTAAGGGAAAAGGTGAGTTGGGGTGCTGCATAAAACCAGAGATAGAAATTAGCACAGATAACTTTTCATAAGCCAAATATGTAATAGTTAAGACCTACCCCTTGCTCAACGAAATGGACTAAACACCACATATTCAACGCCTAGGAATAAACCTGACTAGTAAGAATCTTCAAACCCATGGATTTATATGTCTCCAGAAGAGAATTAAGCCTGTGTACAGCGGCATGAATGCAGCAGAGAAAATCCGATAAATCCCATTATCAAAATGAATTACAAAAACAAAACACAAGGACAGTGAAATAGAGAGCAATTCTTAAATAATTCATTCAGGGCTTGTGATGCAACCTGGATTTACCACATCTATACCCAGAGCTGAGTGAGACATAAGGTTGGGCACTTCGGGCTGATAGCATTGGTGAGGTTCCATGAGCAAATGCAGACCCTTTGAAGTCATACTGCATGGTACCCATTCAATGGGTCCCAACTCTCCAGGTTTAAGGGATACTTCCTTCAGCTACAACATGCATGGGAAATCCACAGTATGGTGCACTGTGTGACTGGCAAACTTTTTAAAATGCATCTCAATTTTCGTCCCCTTTTACTCGGGTTCACAATTCCAGACCCTTTACGAACACTCTCCCCACTTGGAGAGTCAGTGCTTTAACCTCCTGTTTGGCACAGTTTGCAATTTATGCGCAAGATGAACAGGAATAGGGAGAACAAATGAGAGACTAGCTGTAGGTGTCTGCACGGGCAAATTTAACACTCATTTCCCAGCAGGAAGAGGAATTAACCTAAGGCTCAACATGCCGTGCTGGAACCAGATTAGGGTCTGAAGCAATCCTGCGGGATTGCGGCCAGCTCACAAGATAGCGAGTTGAAGAAAGGAGCTCAGGGGTACTGTAATTCACAAACCTGCAGAGTTATAAATGACAGCTATCGTCCAAAAATATATTGAAGGAAGGCTGCGAAGAGGACTTGAAAGCGGGGCAGAATTGCAGGAAAAAGATTTCAGGGGGTAGACTGGAATTACATTTAAAGAATAGGAAAAGAGGCAGAACGTCAACAATGATGCTCTTGGCTAAAAAGGGCGTATGCGTTTTTTCCTGAATATATTCAGGAAAAAACGCATACGCCCTTTTTGGCCAACCAAGCAAGCATGTTAAAGAAATCTGCACTAAAATGAAGTCTCACTGCCCCCAGGTCAAAAGGGCCATCTGAAAAAAGCGTAAAATCCAGAAATGCAGCACAGGCCATGGAGAACATGGAGCCTTGTTATGCTGATGGGTGGGATGTAAATTGCAAACAGCCACTCTGGAGAAGTGTATGGTGTTTCCTGAAACACCTAAAAAACAAAGCAACGGAGCCTATGGCACTTCCACTTATGGTCCTATAGCTTAGGGAAATTAAAATCAAAAACACACAGCCACCCCAAAGTTTCAGACGGCTCTGTTTACAAGAACCTCGTCTACGGTACAAGTTAAATATCCCAGAAAGTGAAAAATGGATAAAGAAGTTGTGGTACGTACGTACAATGGAATATCACTCACCAATGAAGTCTATGTCATCTGGCCCGTCGTCGCATAATGAGTGGATTCAGGTACGATGATTCTAAGTGAAATAAGTCACACAGAAAATGAAACATCATAAGATATCACTAATACACGGAATGTAATCTTGGCTACATATGAACTGAATAACAAAACAGAACAGGGCCTCAAATAAAGAAAACCAACTTATGTTTGCTTAAAGGGAAAGGTGAGTTGGGGTGCTGCATAAAACCAGAGATAGAAATTACCACAGATACCATTCCATACGTCAAATACGTAATAGTCGAGACCTACAACTTGCTCAACGAAATGGGCTAAACCCCCTATATTCAACGCCTAGGAATACACCTGACTAGTAAGAATCTTCAAACCCATGGATTTATATGTCTCCATAAGAGAATCAAGCGTGTGTACAGCTGCATGAAGGCAGCAGAGAAAATCCGATAAATCCCATTATCAAAATGAATTACAAAAACAAAACACAAGGACAGTGAAATAGAGAGCAATACTTAAATAATTCATTCAGGGCATGTGATGCAACCTGGATTTTCCTCATCTACACCCAGAGCTGAGTGAGACATATGGTTGGACACTTTGGGCTGATAGCATTGGTGAGGTTCGATGAGCAAATGCAGACCACTTGAAGTCATACTGCATGGTACCCATTCTATGGGTCCCAAATCTCCAGGTTTAAGGGATTCTTCCTTCATCTACAACATGCATGGGAAACCCACAGTATGGTGCACCGTGTGACCGGGAAACGTTTTCAAATGCGTCTCAGTTTTCGTCCCCTTTTACTCGGGTTCACAATTCCAGACCCTTTACTAACACTCTCCCCACTTGGAGAGTCAGTGCCTTTAACCTGCTGTTTGGCACAGTTTGCAATTTCTGTGCAAGATGAACAAGAATAGGGAGAACCAATGAGAGACTAGCTGTAGGTGTCTGCACGGGCAAATTTAACGTTCATTTCCAACCAGGAAGAGGAATTAACCAATGGCTCAGCATGCCGTGCCGGAACCAGATTAGGGCCTGAAGCAATCCTGCGGGTTTCCGGACAGCTCATAAGAAAGCAATTTGAAGAAAGGAGCTGAAGGACACTGTAATTCACAAACATGCAGAGTTATAAATGACAGCTATCGTCCAAAAATATATTGAAGGAAGGCTGCGAAGAGGACTTGAAAGCGGGGCAGAATTGCAGGAAAACGATTTCAGGGGGTAGACTGGAATTGCATTTAAAGCATAGGAAAAGAGGCAGAACGTCGACAATGATGCACTTGGCCAAAAAGTGCGTATGCGTTTTTTCCTGAATATATTCAGGAAAAAACGCATACGCACTTTTTGGCCAACCAAGCAAGCATGTTAAAGAAATCTGCACTACAATGAAGTCTCACTGCCCCCCGGTCAAAAGTGCAATCTGCAAAAAAGTGTAAAATCCAGAAATGCAGCACAGGGCATGGAGAACAGGGAGCCTTGTTATGCTGATGGGTGGGATGTAAATTGCCAACAGCCACTCTGGAGAAGTGTATGGTGTTTCCGGAAACACCTAAAAAACAAAGCAACGGAGCCTACGGCACTTCCACTTATGGTCCTATAGGTTAGGGAAATTAAAATCAAAAACACACAGCCACCCCAAAATTTCAGACGGCTCTGTTGACAAGAACCTCGTCTACGGTACAAGTTAAATATCCCAGAAAGCGAAAAATGGATAAAGAAGTTGTGGTACGTACGTACAATGGAATATCACTCACCAAAGAAGTCTATGTCATCTGGCCAGTCCTGGCATAATGAGTGGATTCAGGTACGATGATTCTACGTGAAATAAGTCTCACAGAAAAAGAAACATCATAAGGTATCACTAATACACGGAATGTAAACTTGGCTACAGATGAACTGAACTACAAAACAGAACAGGGTCTCAAATTTAGAAAACCAACTTATGCTTGCTTATGTGGAAAGGTGAGTTGTGGTGCTGCATAAAACCAGAGATTTTAATTAGCACAGATACCGTTCCTTAAGCCAAATATGTAAGAGACAAGACCTACTTCTTGCTCAACGAAATGGGCTCAACACCACATATTCTACCCTTAGGAATATACGTGATTAGTAAGAATGTTAAAACCCATAGATTTATATGTCTCCGTAAGAGAATCAAGCGTGTGTACAGCGGCCTAAACGCAGCAATGAAAATCCGATAAATCCCGTTATAAAAAAAATTTCAAAAACAAAACACAATGACAGTGAAATAGAGAGAAATTCTTAAATAATTCATTCAGAGCTTGTGATGCAACCTGGATTTACCACATCTACACCCAGAGCTCGGTGAGACATAAGTTTCGACACTTCTGGCTGATAGCATTGGTGAGGTTTGGTTAGCAAATGCAGACCCTTTGAAGTCATACTGCTTGGTACCCATTCCAAGGGTCCCAACTCTCTAGGTTTAAGACATTCTTCCTTCAGCTAAAACATGCATGGGAAACCCAGAATATGGTACACTGGGTGATTGGGAAATGTTTTCAAATGCATCTCAGTTTTTGTCCCCTGGGACTCGGGTTCACCATTCCAGACCCTTCACTAACACTCTCCCCACTCGGAGAGTCAGTGCCTTTAACCTCCTGTTTGGCACAGTTTGCAATTTCTGCGCAAGATGAACAGGAATAGGGAGAACCAATGAGAGACTAGCTGTAGGAGTCTGTACGGGCAAATGTATCCCTCACTGCCCACCAGGAAGAGGAATCAATCAAAGGCTCAGCGTGCCCTGCCGGAAACAGATTAGGGACTGAAGCAATCCTGCGGTTTTGCAGTCAGCTCAGAAGAATGCGAGTTGAAGAAAGGAGCTCAGGGGCACTGTAATTCACAAACCTGCAGAGTTATGAATGACAACTATCGTCCAAAAATATATTGAAGTAAGTCTGCGAAGAGGACTAGAAAGCGGGGCAGAATTCCAGGAAAACTATTTCAGGGGGTAGACTGGAATTGCACTTAAAGCACAGGAAAAGAGACAGAATTTTGACAATGATGCACTTGGCCAAAATGGGCGTAAGCGTTTTTTCCTTAATATATTCAGGAAAAAACGCATACGCACTTTTTGGCCAACCAAGCAAGCGTGTACAGGAAATCTGCACTACAATGAAGTCTCACTGCGCCCCAGTCAAAAGGGCCATCTGAAAAAAGTGTAAAATCCAGAAAGACAGGACAGGCCATGGAGAACAGGGAGCCTTATAATATTGATTTACGGGATGTAAATTGCCAACAGCCACTCTGGAGAAGTGTATGGTGTTTCCTGAAACACGTAGGAAACAAAGCAACACAGCCTATGGCACTTCCACTTATGGTCCTATAGCTTTGGGAAATTAGAATCAAAAACACACAGCCACCCCAAAGTTTGGGACGGCTCTGTTTACAAGAACCTCATCTACGGTACGAGTTAAATATCCCAGAAAGTGAAAAATGGATAAAGAAGTTCTGATACATACGTACAATGGAATATCACTCAGCAATTATATCTATGTCATCAGGCCCATAGCGGCATAATGAGAGTATTCAGGTACGATGATTCTACGTGAAATAAGTCACACAGAAAAAGAAACATCATAAGATATCACTAATACACGGAATGTAAACTTGGCTACACATGAACTGAATTACAAAACAGAACAGGGTCTCAAATTTAGAAAACCAACTTATGCTTGCTTATGGGGAAAGGTGAGTTGGGGTGCTGCATAAAACCAGAGATTGAAATTAGCACAGATACCGTTCCATAAAACAAATAAGTAATAGACCAGACCTACTCCTTGCTCAACGAAATGGACTCAACACCCCATATTCAAGACCTAGGAATATACCTGACTAGTAAGAATCTTAAAACCCACGGATTTATATGTCTCCATAAGAGAAACCTGCGTGTGTACAGCGGCATAAAGGTAGCAGTGAAAACCCGATAAATCCCGTAATCAAAATAATTTTCAAATACAAAACACAATGACAGTGAAATAGAGAGCAATTCTTAAATAATTCATTCAGGGCTTGTGATGCAACCTGGATTTACCACATCTACACACAGAGCTGGGTGAGACATAAGGCTGGACACTTCGGGCTGATAGCATTGGTGAGGTTCAGTGAGCAAATGCGGACCCTTTGAAGTCATACTGCATGGAACCCTTTCCATGGGTCCCAACTCTCAAGGTTTAAGGGATTCTTCCTTCAGCTAAAACATGCATGGGAAACCCAGAGTATGGTCCACCGTGTGATTGGGAAACGTTTTCAAATGCATCTCAGTTTTCGTCCCCTGGTACTCGGGTTCACCATTCCAGACGCTTTACTAACCCTCTCCCCACTTGGAGAGTCAGTGCCTTTAAGCTCCTGTTTGGCACAGTTTGCAATTTCTGCGCAAGGTGAACAGGAGTAGGGAGAACCAATGAGAGACTAGCTGTAGGTGTCTGCACTGGCAAATGTAACGCCCATTTCCCACCAGGAAGAGGAATTAACCAATGGCTCAGCGTGCCCTGCCAGAAAGAGATTAGGGCCTAAAGCAATCCTGCGGTTTTGCTGCCAGCTCACAAGAAAACGAGTTGAAGAAATGAGCTCAGGGGCACTGTAATTCACAAACCTGCAGAGTTATGAATGACAGCTATCGTCCAAAAATATATTGAAGTAAGTCTGCGAAGAGGACTTGAAATAGGGGCAGAATTTCAGGAATACGATTTCAGGGGGTAGACTGGAATTGCACTTAAACCATAGGAAAAGAGGCAGAATGTCGACAATGATGCACTTGGCCAAAAAGGGCGTATGCGTTTTTTCCTGAATATATTCAGGAAAAAAGCATACGCCCTATTTGGCCAACCAAGCAAGCGTGTAAAGGAAATCTCCACTACAAGGGAAGTCTCACTGCCCCCCGGACAACAGGGCCATCTGAAAAAAGTGTAAAATCCAGAAAGACAGGCTAGGCCATGGAGAACAGGGAGTCTTGTTATGCTGATGGGCGGGATGAAAATTGCCAACAGCCACTCTGGAGAAGTGTATGGTGTTTCCTGAAACACGAAGGAAACAAAGCAACACAGCCTATGGCATTTCCACTTATGGTCCTATAGCTTAGAGACATTAAAATCAAAAACACACAGCCACCCCAAAGTTTGGGACGGCTCTGTTTAGTAGAACCTCATCTAAGGTACGAGGTAAATATCCGAGAAAGCGAAAAATGGATAAAGAAGTTGTGGTACGTACGTACAATGGAATATCACTCAGCAATGAAATCTATGTCATCAGACCCGTTGCGGCATAATGAGTGCATTCAGGTACGATGATTCTACGTGAAATAAGTCACACAGAAAAAGAAACATCATAAGATATCACTAATACACGGAATGAAAACTTGGCTACACATGAACTGAATTACAAAACAGAACAGGTACTTAAATGTAGAAAACCAACTTATGCTTGCTTATGGGGAAAGGTGAGTTGGGGTGCTGCATAAAACCAGAGATAGAAATTAGCACAGATACCATTCCATAATCCAAATATGTAACAGACAAGACCTACTCCTTGCTCAACGAAATGGACTCAACACCCCATATTCAACGCCTAGGAATATACCTGACTAGTAAGAAACTTAAAACCCATGGATTAATATGTCTCCTTAAGAGAATCAAGCGTGTGTACAGCAGCATAAACGCAGCAGTGAAAATCCGATAAATCCCATTATAAAAATAATTTTCAAATACAAAACACAATGACAGTGAAATAGAGAGCAATTCTTAAATAATTCATTCAGGGCTTGTGATGCAACCTGGATTTACCACATCTAAACCCAGAGCTGCCTGAGACATAAGCCTGGACACTTCGGGCTGATAGCATTGGTGAGGTTCGGTGAGCAAATGCATACACTTCGCAGTCATACTGCATGGTACCCATTCCATGGGTCCCAACTCTCCAGGTTTAAGTGATTTTTCCTTCAGCTAAAACATGCATGGGAAACCCAGAGTATGGTCCACCGTGTGATTGGGAAACGTTTTCAAATGCATCTCAGTTTTCGTCCCCTGGTACTCGGGTTCACCATTCCAGACCCTTTACTAACACTCTCCCCACTTGGAGAGTCAGTGCCTTTAACCTCCTGTTTGGCACAGTTTGCAATTTCTGTGCAAGATGAACAGGAATAGGGAGAATCAATGAGAGACTAGCTATAGGTGTCTGCACTGGCAAATGTAACGATCATTTCCCACCATGAAGAGTAATTAACCAAATGCTCAGCGTCCCCTGCTGGAAAGAGTTTAGGGCCTAAAGCAATCCTGCGGTTTTGCTGCCAGCTCACAAGAAAACGAGTTGAAGAAAGGAGCTCAGGGGCACTGTAATTCAGAAACGTGCAGAGTTATGAATGACAGCTATCGTCCAAAAATATACTGAACTAAGTCTGCGAAGATGACTTGAAAGAGGGGAAGAATTTCAGGAAAACGATTTCAGGGGGTAGACTGGAATTGCACTTAAAGCATAGGAAAAGAGGCAGAATGTCGACAATGATGCACTTGGCTAAAAAGGGCATATGCGTTTTTTCCTGAATATATTCAGGAGAAAACGCATATACAATTTTTGGCCAACCAAGCAAGCGTGAAATAAAATCTGCACTACAAGGGAAGTCTCACTGCCCCCCGGTCAACAGGGCCATCTGAAAAAAGTGTAAAATCCAGAAATACAGGACAGGCCATGGAGAACAGGGAGCCTTGTTATGCTGACGGGCGGTATGTAAATTGCCAACAGCCACTCTGGAGAAGTGTATGGTGTTTACTGAAACTTGTAGGAAACAAAGCAACACAGCCTATGGCACTTCCACTTATAGTCCTGTAGCTTAGGGACATTAAAATCTAAAACACACATCCACCCCAATGTTTGGGACGGCTCTGTTTACAAGAACCTCGTCTACGGTACAAGTTAAATATCCCAGAAAGCGAAAAATGGATAAAGAAGTTGTGGTATGTACGTACAATGTAATATCACTCAGCAATCAAATCTATGTCATCAGGCCCGTAGCGGCATAATGAGTGGATTCAGGTACGATGATTCGAAGTGAAATAAGTCACACAGAAAAAGAAACATCATAAGATATCACTAATACACGGAATGTAAACTTGGCTACACATGAACTGAATTACAAAACAGAACAGGGCCTTAAATTTAGAAAAACAACTTATGCTTGCTTATGGGGAAAGATGAGTTGGCGTGCTGCATAGTACCAGAGATTGAAATTAACACAGATACCATTCCATAAGCCAAATATGTAATAGACAAGACCTACTCCTTGCTAAATGAAATGGACTCAACACCCCATATTCAACGCCTGGGAATATACCTGACTAGTAAGAATCTTCAAACCCATGGATTTATATGTCTCCATAAGGAAATCAAGTGTGTATACAGCGGCATGAATGCAGCAGAGAAATCCGATAAATCCCATTATCAAATGAATTACAAAAACGAAACACAAGGACAGTGAAATAGAGAGCAATTCTTAAATAATTCATTCAGGGCTTGTGATGCAACCTGGCTTTACCACATGTACACCCAGAGCTGAGTGAGACATAAGGTTGGGCACTTCGGGCTGATAGCATTGGTGAGGTTCGATGAGCAAATGCAGACCCTTTGAAGTCATACTGCATGGTACCCATTCCATGGGTCTCAACTCTCCAGGTTTAAAGGATTCTTCCTTCAGCTAAAACATGCATGGGGAACCCACAGTATGGTGCACCATGTGACGGGCAAACGTTTTCAAATTCATCTCAGTTTTCGTCCCCTTTTACTCGGGTTCACCATTCCAGACCCTTTACTAACACTCTCCCCACTTGGAGAGTCAGTGCCTTTAACCTCCTGTTTGGCACAATTTGCAATTTCTGCGCAAGATGAACAGGAATAGGGAGAACCAATGAGAGACTAGCTGTAGGTGTCTGCACAGGCAAATTTAACGCTCATTTCCCACCAGGAAGAGGAATTAACCAAAGGCTCAGCATGCCCTGCCCGAACCAGATTAGGGCCTGAAGCAATCTTGCGGGTTTGCGACCAGCTCACAAGATAGCGAGTTGAAGAAAGGAGCTCAGGGGCACTGTAACTCACAAACCTGCAGAGTTATAAATGACAGCTATCGTCCAAAAATATATTGAAGGAAGGATGCAAAGAGAACTTGTAAGCGTGGCAGAATTGCAGGAAAACGATTTCAGGGGGTACACGGGAATTGCATTTAAAGCATAGGAAAAGAGGCAGAACGTCGACAATGATGCACTTGGCCAAAAAGTGCATATGCGTTTTTTCCTGAATATATTCAGGAAAAAAGGCATACGCCCTTTTTGGCCAACTAAGCAAGCATGTAAAGGAAATCTGCACTACAAGGGACTCTCACTGCCCCCCAGTCAACAGGGCCATCTGCAAAAAGTGTAAAATCCAGAAAGGCAGGACAGGCCATGGAGAACATGGAGCCTTGTTATGCTGATGGGCAGGATGTAAATTGCCAACAGCCACCCTGGAGAAGTGTATGGTGTTTCCTGAAACACGTAGGAAACAAAGCAACACAGCCTATGGCACTTCCACTTATGGTCCAGTAGCTTAGGCACATTAAAATCAAAAACACACATCCACCCCAAAATTTGGGATGGCTCTGTTTACAAAAACCTCATCTACGGTACAAGTTAAATATCCCAGAAAGCGAAAAATGGATTAAGAAGTTGTGGTACGTACATACAATGGAATATCACTCACCAATGAAATCTATGTCATCTGGCCCGTCGTGGCATAATGAGTGGATTCAGGTACGATGATTCTAAGAGAAATAAGTCACACAGAAAATGAAACATCATAAGATATCACTAATACACCGAATGTAATCTTGGCTACACATGAACTGAATTACAAAACAGAACAGGGTCTCAAATTTAGAAAACCAACTTATGTTTGCTTAAGGGGAAAGGTGAGTTGGGGTGCTGCATAAAACCAGAGATAGAAATGAGCACAGATACCAGTCCATACGTCAAATATGTAAGTCAAGACCTAACCCTTGCTCAACGAAATGGGCTAAACACCCTATATTCAACGCCTAGAAATACCCCTGACTAGTAAGAATCTTCAAACCCATGGATTTATATGTCTCCATAAGAGAATCAAGCGTTTGTACAGCTGCATGAAGGCAGCAGAGAAAATCCGATAAATCCTAATATGAAAATGAATTACAAAAACAAAACACAATGATAGTGAAATAGAGAGCAATTCTTATATAATTCATTCAGGGCTTGTGATGCAACCTGGATTTACCTCATCTACACCCAGAGCTGAGTGAGACATAAGGTTGTACACTTCGGGCTGATAACATTGGTGAGGTTCGATGAGCAAATGCAGACCATTTGAAGTCATACTGCATGGTACCCATTCCATTGGTCCCAACTCTCCAGGTTTAAGCGATTCTTCCTTCAGCTAAAGCATGCATGGGAAACCCACAGTATGGTGCACCGTGTGACTGGGAAATGTTTTCAAATGCATCTCAGTTTTCGTTCCCTTTTACTCGGGTTCACAATTCCAGACCCTTTACTAACACTCTCCCCACTTGGAGAGTCAGTGCCTTTAACCTGCTGTTTGGCACACTTTGCAATTTCTACGCAAGATGAACAGGAATAGGGAGAACCAATGAGAGACTAGCTGTAGGTGTCTGCACGGGCAAATTTAACGCTCATTTCCCACCAGGAAGAGGAATTAACCAAAGGCTCAGCATGCCGTGCTGGAACCAGATTAGGGCCTGAAGCAATCCTGCGGGTTTGCGGCCAGCTCACAAGAAAGCGATTTGAAGAAAGGAGGTCAGGGGCACTGTAATTCACAAAACTGCAGAGTTATAAATGACAGCTATCGTCCAAAAACATATTGAAGGAAGTCTGCGAAGAGGACTTGAAAGCGGGGCAGAATTGCAGGAAAACAATTTCAGGGGGTAGACTGGAATTGCATTTAAAGCATAGGAAAAGAGGCAGAACGTCAACAATGATGCACTCGGCTAAAAAGGGCGTATGAGTTTTTTCCTAAATATATTCAGGAAAAAACGCATACACCCTTTTTGGCCAACCAAGCAAGCATGTTAAACAAATCTGCACTACAATGAAGTCTCACTGCCCCCCGGTCAAAAGGGCCATCTGAACAAAGTGTAAAATCCAGAAATGCAGCACAGGCCATGGAGAACACGGAGCCTTGTTATGCTGATGGGTGGGATGTAAATTGCCAACAGCCACTCTGGAGAAGTGTATGGTGTTTCCGGAAACACCTAAAAAACAAAGCAACGGAGCCTACGGCTCTTCCACTTATGGTCCTATAGCTTAGGGAAATTAAAATCAAAAACACACAGCCACCCCAAAATTTCAGACGGATCTGTTTACAAGAACCTCGTCTACGGTACAAGTTAAATATCCCAGAAAGCAAAAAATGGATAAAGAAGTTGTGGTACGTACGTACAATGGAATATCACTCACCAATGAAATCTATGTCATCTGGCCCAACGTGGCACAATGAGTGGATTCAGGTACAATGATTCTAAGTGAAATAAGTCACACAGAAAATGAAACATCATATGATATCACTAATACACGGAATGTAAACTTGGCTACACATGAACTGAATTACAAAACAGAACAGGGTCTAAAATTTAGAAAACCAACTTATGTTTGCTTAAGGGGAAAGGTGAGTTGCGGTGCTGCATAAAACCAGAGATAGATATTAGCACAGATACCATTCCATAAGTTAAATATGTAATACTCCAGACCTACCCCTTTCTCAACGAAATGGGATAAACACCCTATATTCAATGCCTAGGAATACACCTGACTAGTAAGAATCTTCAAACCCATGGATTTATATGTCTCCATAAGAGAATCAAGCGTGTGTACAGCTTCATGAATGCAGCAGAGAAAATCCGATAAATCCCATTATCAAAATGAATTACAAAAACAAAACACAATGACACTGAAATAGAGAGCAATTCGTAAATAATTCATTCAGGGCTTGTGATGCAACCTGGATTTACCTCATCAAAACCCAGAGCTGAGTGCGATATAAGGTTGGACACTTCGGGCTGATAGCATTGGTGAGGTTCAATGAGCAAATGCAGACCATTTGAAGTCATCCTGCATGGTACCCATTCCATGGGTCCCAACTCTCCAGGTTTAAGCGATGCTTCCTTCAGCTAAAACATGCATGGGAAACCCACAGTATGGTGCACCGTGTCACCGGGAAACGTTTTCAAATGCATCTCAGTTTTCGTCCCCTTTTACTCGGGTTCACAATTCCAGACCCTTTACTAACACTCTCCCCGCTTGGAGAGTCAGTGCTTTTAACCTCCTGTTTGGCACAGTTTGCAATTTCTGCGCAAGATGAACAGGAATAGGGAGAACCAATGAGAGACTAGCTGTAGGTGTCTGCACGGGCAAATTTAATGCTCATTTCCAACCAGGAAGAGGAATTAACCAAACGCTCAGCATGCCTTGCCTGAACCAGATTAGGGCCTGAAGCAATCCTGCGGGTTTGCGGCCAGCTCACAAGAAAGCGATTTGAAGAAAGGAGCTCAGGGGCACTGTAATTCTCAAACCTGCAAAGTTATAAATGACAGCTATTGTCCAAAAATATATTGAAGGAGGGCTGCGAAGAGGACTTGAAATCGGGGCAGAATTGCAGGAAAGCGGTTTCAGGGAGTAGAGTGGAATTGCATTTAAAGCATAGGAAAAGAGGCAGAACGTCGACAATGATGCACGTGGCCAAAAAGGGCATATGCGTTTTTTCCTGAATATATTCAGGAAAAAACGCATATGCCCTTTTTGGCCAACCAAGCAAGCATGTTAGAGAAATCTGCACTACAATGAAGTCTCATTGCCCCCCGGTCAAAAGGGTCATCTGAAAAAAGTGTAAAATCCAGAAATGCAGCACAGGCCATGGAGAACAGGGAGCCATGTTATGCTGATGGGTAAGATGTAAATTGCCAACAGCCACTCTGGAGAAGTGTATGGTGTTTCCTGAAACACCTAAAAAAGAAAGCAACGGAGCCTACGGCACTTCCACTTATGGTCCTATAGCTTAGGGAAATTAAAATCAAAAACACACAGCTGCCCCAAAGTTTCAGACGGCTCTGTTTACAAGAACATCTTCTACGGTACAAGTTAAATATCCCAGAAAGCGAAAAATGGATTAAGAAGTTGTGGTACGTACATACAATGGAATATCACTCACCAATGCAATCTATAACATCAGGCCCGTCGTGGCATAATGACTGAATTCTGGTACAATGATTCTAAGTGAAATAAGTCACACATAAAATGAAATATCATAAGATATCACTAATACACGGAATGTAATCTTGGCTACACATGAACTGAATTACAAAACAGAACAGGGTCTCAAATTTAGAAAACCATCTTATGTTTGCTTAAGGGGAAAGGTGAGTTGGGTGCTGCATAAAACCAGAGATAGAAATTAGCACAGATACCATTCCATAAGTCAAATATGTAATAGTCAAGACCTACCACTTGCTCAACGAAATGGGCTAAACACCCTATATTCAACGCCTAGGAATACACCTGACTAGTAAGAATCTTCAAACCCATGGATTTATATGTCTCCATAAGAGAATCAAGCGTGTGTACAGCTGCATGAAGGCAGCAGGGAAAATCCGATAAATCCTATTATCAAAATGAATTACAAAAACAAAACTCAATGACAGTGAAATAGAGAGCAATTCTTAAATAATTCATTCAGGGCTTGTGATGCAACCTGGATTTACCTCATCTAAACCCAGAGCTGAGAGAGACATAAGGTTGGACAGTTCGGGGTGATAGCATTGGTGAGGTTCGATGAGCAAATGCAGACCATTTGAAGTCATACTGCATGGTACCCATTCCATGGGTCCCAACTCTCCAGGTTGAAGTGATTCTTCCTTCAGCTAAAGCATGCATGGGAAACCCACAGTATGGTGCACCGTGTGACCGGGAAACGTTTTCAAATGCATCTCAGTTTTCGTCCCCTTTTACTCGGGTTCACAATTCCAGACCCTTTACTAACACTCTCCCCACTTGGAGGGTCAGTGCCTTTAACCTCCTGTTTGGCACAGTTTGCAATTTCTGCGCAAGATGCACAGGAATAGGGAGAACCAATGAGAGACTAGCTGTAGGTGTCTGCACGGGCAAATTTCATGCTCATTTCCCACCAGGAAGAGGAATTAACCAAAGGCTCAGCATGCCGTGCCTGAAACAGGTTAGGGCCTGAAGCAATCCTGCGGGTTTGCGGCCAGCTCACAAGAAAGCGATTTGAAGAAAGGAGCTCAGGGTCACTGTAATTCACAAACCTGCAGAGTTATAAATGACAGCTATCGTCCAAAAATATATTGAAGGAAGGCTGCGAAGAGGACTTGAAAGCGGGGCAGAATTGCAGGAAAACGATTTCAGGGGGTAGACTGGAATTGCATTTAAAGCATAGGAAAAGAGGCAGAACGTCGACAATGGTGCACTTGGCTAAAAAGGGCGTATGCGTTTTTTCCTAAATATATTCAGGAAAAAACGCATACACCCTTTTTGGCCAACCAAGCAAGCATGTTAAAGAAATCTGCACTACAATGAAGTCTCACTGCCCCCCGGTCAAAAGGGCCATCTGAAAAAAGTGTAAAATCCAGAAATGCAGCACAGGCCATGGAGAACAGGGAGCCTTGTTATGCTGATGGGTGGGATGTAAATTGCCAACAGCCACTCTGGAGAAGTGTATGGTGTTTCCTAAAACACGTAGGAAACAAAGCAACACAGCCTATGGCACTTCCACTTAGGTTCGTATAGCTTAGGGAAATTAAAATCAAAAACACACAGCCACCCCTAAGTTTGGGACGGCTCTGTTTACAAGAACCTCGTCTACGGTGCAAGTTAAATATTCGAGAAAGCAAAAAATGGATAAAGAAGTTGTGGTATGTACGTACAATGGAATATCACTCAGCAATGAGATCTACGTCATCAGGCCCGTAGCGGCATAATGAGTGGATTCAGGTACGAGGATTCTACGAGAAATAAGTCACACAGAAAAAGAAACATCATAAGATATCACTAATACACGGAACGTAAACTTGGCTACACATGAACTGAATTACTAAACAGAACAGGGTCTCAAATTTAGAAAACCAACTTATGCTTGCTTATGGGGAAAGGTGAGTTGGGGTGCTGCATCAAACCAGAGATTGAAATTAGCACAGATACCGTTCCATAAGCCAAATATATAATAGACAAGACCTACTCCTTGCTCAACGAAATGGACTCAACACGCCATATTCAATGCCTGGGAATATCCCTGACAAGTAAGAATCTTACGACCCATGGATTTATATGTCTCCATAAGGAAATCAAGCGTGTGTACAGTGGCCTAAACGCAGCAGTGAAAATCCGATAAATCCCATTATCAAAATAAATTTCACAAACAAAACACAATGACAGTGAAATAGAGAGCAATTCTTAAATAATACATTCAGGGCTTGTGATGCAACCTGGATTTACCACAACTACACCCAGAGCTGGGTGAGACATAAGGCTGGACACTTCGGGCTGATAGCATTGGTGAGGTTCAGTGAGCAAACGCAGACCCTTTGAAGTCATACTGCATGGTACCCATTCCATGGGTCCCAACTCTCCAGGTTTAAGGGATTCTTCCTTCAGCTAAAACATGCATGGGAAACCCAGAGTATGGTCCACCGTGTGACTGGGAAACGTTTTCAAATGCATCTCAGGTATCGACCTCTGGTACTCGGGTGCACCGTTCCAGACGCTTTACTAACATTCTCCCGACTTGGAGAGTCAGTGCCTTTAACCTGCTGTTTGGCACAGTTTGCAATTTCTGCGCAAGATGAACAGGAATAAGGACAACTAATGAGAGACCAGCTGAAGGTTTCTGCACGGGCAAATGGAACGCTCATTTCCCACCAGGAAGAGGAATTAACCAAAGGCTCAGCGTGCCCTGCTGTAACCAGAATAGGGCCTGAAGCAATCCTGCGGTTTTGCGACCAGCTCACAAGAAAGCGAGTTGAAGAAAGGAGCCCAGGGGCACTGTAATTCACAAACCTGCAGAGTTATGAATGACAGCTATCGTCCAAAAATGTATTGAAGTAAGTCTTCGAAGAGGACTTGAAAGCGGGGCAGAATTTCAGGAAAACGATTTCATGGGGTAGACTGGAATTGCACTTAAAGCATAGGAAAAGAGGCAGAATGTCCACAATGATGAACTTGGCCACAAAGGGCGTATGCGTTTTTTCCTGAATATATTCAGGAAAAAATGCATACGCTCTTTTTGGCCAACCAAGCAAGCGTGTAAAGGAAATCTGCACTACAATGAAGTCTCACTGTCCCCCGGTCAAAAGGGCCATCTGATAAAAGTGTAAAATCCAGAAAGGCAGGATAGGTCATGGAGAACAGGGAGCCTTGTTATGCTGATGGGCGGGATATAAATTGCCAACAGCCACTCTGGAGAAGTGTATGGTGTTTCCTGAAACACGTAGGAAACAAAGCAACACAGCCTATGGCACTTCAACTTAGGGTTCTATCGCTTAGGGAAATTAAAATCAAAAACACACAGCCACCCCAAAGTTTGGGACGGCTCTGTTTACAAAACCTCGTCTACGGTACAAGTTAAATATCCGAGAAAGCAAAAAATGGATAAAGAAGTTGTGGTACGTACGTACAATGGAATATCACTCAGCAATGAAATCTACGTCATCAGGCCCATAGCGGCATAATGAGTGGATTCAGGTACGACGATTCTACGAGAAATAAGTCACACAGAAAAAGAAACATCATAAGGTATCACTAATACACGGAACGTAAACTTGGCTACACATGAACTGAATTACAAAACAGAACAGGGTCTAAAATTTAGAAAACAATCTTATGCTTGCTTATGGGGAAAGGTGAGTTGGGGTGCTGCATATAACCAGAGATTGAAATTAGCACAGATACCGTTCCATAAGCCAAATATATAATAGACAAGACCTACTCCTTGCTCACCGAAATGGACTCAACACCCCATATTCAACGCCTGGGAATATAGTTGACAAGTAAGAATCTTAAGACCCATTGATTTATATGTCTCCATAAGGAAATCAAGCGTGTGTACAGCGGCCTAAACGCAGTAGTGAAAATCCTATAAATCCCATTATCAAAATAAATTTCAAAAACACAACACAATGACAGTGAAATAGAGAGCAATTCTTAAATAATTCATTCAGGGCTTGTGATGCAACCTGGATTTACCACATCTACACCCAGAGCTGGGTGAGACATAAGGCTGGACACTTCGGGCTGATAGCATTGGTGAGGTTCAGTGAGCAAACGCAGACCCTTTGAAGTCATACTGCATGGTTCCCATTCCATGGGTCCCAACTCTCCAGGTTTAAGGGATTCTTCCTTCAGCTAAAACATGCATGGGAAACCCAGAGTATGGTCCACCGTGTGATTGGGAAACGTTTTCAAATGCATCTCAGGTTTCGACCCCTAGTACTCATGTTCACCATTCCAGACGCTTTACTAACACTCTCCCCACTTGGAGAGTCAGTGCCTTTAACCTCCTGTTTGGCACATTTTGCAATTTCTGCACAAGATGAACAGGAATACGGAGAACAAATGAGAGACTAGCTGTAGGTGTCTGCACGGGCAAATGGAACGCTCATTTCCCACCAGGAAGAGGAATTAACCAAAGGCTCAGCGTGCCCTGCTGTAACCAGATTAGGGCCTGAAGCAATCCTGCGGTTTTGCGGCCAGCTCACAAGAAAGCGAGTTGAAGAAAGGAGCTCAGGGGCACTGTAATTCACAAACCTGCAGAGTTATGAATGACAGCTATCGTCCAAAAATGTATTGAAGTAAGTCTTCGAAGAGGACTTGAAAGCGGGGCAGAATTTCAGGAAAACGATTTCATGGGGTAGACTGGAATTGCACTTAAAGCATAGGAAAAGAGGCAGAATGTCCACAATGATGCACTTGGCCAAAAAGGGCGTATTCGTTTTTTCCTGAATATATTCAGGAAAAAACGCATACGCCCTTTTTGGCCAACCAAGCAAGCCTGTAAAGGAAATCTGCACTACAATGAAGTCTCACTGCCCCCCGGTCAAAAGGGCCATCTGAAAAAAGTGTAAAATCCAGAAAGGCAGGACAGGTCATGGAGAACAGGGAGCCTTGTTATGCTGATGGGCGGGATGTAAATTGCCAACAGCCACTCTGGAGAAGTGTATGGTGTTTCCTGAAACACTTAGGAAAAAAAGCAACACAGCCTATGGCACTTCCACTTATGGTTCTATAGCTTAGGGAAATTAAAATCAAAAACACACAGCCACCCCAAAGTTTGGGACGGCTCTGTTTACAAGAATCTCGTCTACGGTACAAGTTAAATATCTGAGAAAGCAAAAAATGGATAAAGAAGTTGTGGTACGTACATACAATGGAATATCACTCAGCAATGAGATCTACGTCATCAGGCCCGTAGCGGCATAATGAGTGGATTCAGGTACGACGATTCTACGAGAAATAAGTCACACAGAAAAAGAAACATCATAAGATATCACTAATACACGGAACGTAAACTTGGCTACACATGAACTGAATTACAAAACAGAACAGGGTCTCAAATTTAGAAAACCAACTTATGCTTGCTTATGGGGAAAGGTGAGTTGGGGTGCTGCATCAAACCAGAGATTGAAATTAGCACAGATACCGTTCCATAAGCCAAATATCTAATAGAAAAGACCTACTCCCTGCTCAACGAAATGGACTCAACACCCCATATTCAACGCCTGGGAATATACCTGACAAGTAAGAATCTTAAGACCCATGGATTTATATGTCTCCATAAGGAAATCAAGCGTGTGTACAGCGGCCTAAACGCAGCATTGGAAATCCGATAAATCCCATTATCAAAATAAATTTCAAAAACAAAACACAATGACAGTGAAATAGAGAGCAATTCTTAAATAAATCATTCAGGTCTTGTGATGCAACCTGGATTTACCACATCTACACCCAGAGCTGGGTGAGACATAAGGCTGGACACTTCGGGCTGATAGCATTGTTGAGGTTCGGTGATCAAAAGCAGACCCTTTGAAGTCATACTGCATGGTACCCATTCCATGGGTCCCAACTCTCCAGGTTTAAGGGATTCTTCCTTCAGCTAAAACATGCATGGGAAACCCAGAGTATGGTCACCATGTGATTGGGAAACGTTTTCAAATGCATCTCAGGTTTCGACCCATGGTACTCGGGTTCACCGTTCCAGACACTTTACTAACACTCTCCCCACTTGGAGAGTCAGTGCCTTTAACCTGCTGTTTGGCACAGTTTGCAATTTCTGCGCAAGATGAACAGGAATAGGGAGAACCAATGAGAGACTAGCTGTAGGTGTCTGCACGGGCAAATTTAACGCTCATTACCAACCAGGAAGAGGAATTAGCCAAAGGCTCAGCATGCCGTGCCGGAACCAGATTAGTGCCTGAAGCAATCCTGCGGTTTTGCGGCCAGCTCACAAGAAAGCGAGTTGAAGAAAGGAGCTCAGGGGCACTGTAATTCACAAACCTGCAGAGTTATAAATGACAGCTATCATCCAAAAATATATTGAAGTAAGGCTACAAAGAGGACTTGAACATGGGGCAGAATTCCAGGACTACGATTTCAGGAGGTAGACGGGAAATCCTCTGAAAGTATAGGAAAAGAGTCAGAATGTCGACAATGATACACTTGGTCAAAAAGGGCATATGCGTTTTTTCCAGGTCCCTCATTAAAGAGGGTAGGAGGCTCCCAGTATGCTTCAGTGTCCAACAGAAAACCCACGTCGCCAAGGCGACGTGAGCCAGCCATGCAGGAGTGACCTCACATCAGAGGGCCCACCTCACAGAAGGGTAAGGAACCCAGGAAGGCTCAGACCCTCACCAGAGTGCCCACAACAGCAAGGGGCTGGGAACCAGGCAGGAGTGTCATCACACCATTGGACCACATCATCGAAAGTTGAGGTACCCAGCACATGTGGCCTCAAACCAGAGGACCCACATCACCATGGGTCTCGGAGCGAGGCAGGCAGGATTAACCTCTCAACACATGGCCCATTGTATAAAAAAGGTGAGGAATCCAGCCGTTGGAACATCCCAGCAGGCGGCCCAGATCACCGAGGCTATGGGATCCAGGCAGTGATGAACTCACAACAGAGGGCCCTCATCGTGATACTGTAAGCAACCCAGCCGTTGTGACCTCAGAGCACAAGGCCCACATCCCCATGGGGGAGGGAACCAAGCAGGAGTGTCATCGCACCAGTGGGCACACATCAGAAAATGTGGGGAGCCCAGCAGTTAGGGCCAGACGCCAGAGGGCCCTCATCACTGAGGAGAGGAGGCTCCCAGCAAGCTCCAACTGCTACCAGAGGGCTGACGTCGCCAATGCGGTGTGTGCCAGCCAGGCAGGAGTGACCTCAGAGCAGAGGGCCAACCACACAAAAGTGTGAGGAACCCAAAGAGGATCAGACTCTCACCAGAGGGCCCACATCACCAAGGGAATGGAAACCAGGCAGGAGTGTCCTCACACCAGTGGGGCCACATCACCGAAATGTGATGGACCCAGCACACGTGGCCTCAAACTAGAGGACACACATCACCAAGGGGCTGGGAGTGAGGCAGGCAGGAGGAGCCTCAAAACAGAGGGCCCATAGAATAAAAAATGTGAGGAATCCCGCAGTTGGAACCTCCCAGCAGGTGGCCAGGAGCAGCGAGGCTATGGGATCCAGGCCTGACTGAACACAAAACAGAGGGCCCTCATCATGAAACTGTGAGCAACCCAGCCGTTGGGACCTCAGAGCAGAAGGCCCACATTCCCATGTGGTTGGGAACCTGGCAGGAGTGTACTCGCACCACAGGGCGCACATTAGAGAATTTTGGGAGCCCAGAAGTTAGGGCCTGACGCCAGAGGGCCCTCATCACCGAGGAGAGGAAGCTCCCAGCAGGCTCCAACTGCCACAAGAGGGCCGACGTTGCCAAGGTGGGGTGTGCCAGCCAGGCAGGAGTGACCTCACAGCAGAGGGTCCACCTCACAGCAGAGGGTCCACCTCACAGAAGGGTGAGGAACCCAGCCAGGATCAGACTCTCACCAGAGGGCCCACATCACCAAGGGGATAGGAACCAGACAGGAGTGTCCTCACACCAGTGGGGCCACATAATCGAAAGGTGAGGGACCCAGCACACGTAGCCTCAAACCAGAGGACACACATCACCAAGGGGCTGGGAGTCAGGCAGGCAGGAGGAGTCTCAAAACAGAGGGCCCATAGAAGAAAAAAGGTGAGGAATCCCGCAGTTGGAACCTCCCCGCAGGCAGCCAGGAGCAGCGAGGCTATTGGATCCAGGGCGGAGTGAACTCACACCAGAGGACCCTCATCATGAAACTGAGCAACCCACCGTTGGGACCTCAGAGCAGAAGGCCCACATTCCCATGGGGTTGGGAACCTGGCAGGAGTGTAGTCGCACCACAGGGCGCACATCAGAAAATTTTGGGAGCCCAGGAGTTAGGGTCTGACGCCAGAGGGCCCTCATTACCGAGGGGTGGAGACCCCCAGCAGGCACCAACTCCCAACTGAGGGCCCACGTCGCCAAGGTGATGTGTGCCAGCCAGGCAGGAGTGACCTCACAGCAGAGGGTCTACCTCACAGAAGGGTGAGGAAACCAGCCAGGATAAGACTCTCACCAGAGAGCCCACATCACCAAGGGGATCGGAAAAAGGCAGCAGTGTCCTCACACCAGTGTGGCCACATTATAGAAAGGTGAGGAACCCAGCACATGTGGCCTAAACCAGAGGACCCACATTTCCAAGGTGCTCCGAGTGAGGCAAGCAGGAGTAGCCTAACAACACAGGGCCCACAGAATAAAAAATGTGAGGAACCCAGCAGTTTGAACCTCCCAGCAGGTGGCCCAGAGCACGGAGTCTATGGGATCCAGGCCACAGTGAACTCACAGCAGAGGGCCCACATCATGAAACTGTGAGCAACCCAGCTGGTGGAACCTCAGAGAAGAAGACCCACATCCCCATGGGGATAGGAACCTCGCAGGAGTGTCCTCGCACAACTTAACACGTATCAGAAAATGTGGGAACCCAGCAGTTAGGGCCTGACGCCAGAGGGCCCTCATCACCGAGGAGAGGAGGCTACCAGCAGGCTCCAAATGCCACCAGAGGGCCGACGTCACCAAGGCAATGGGAGCAAGCCAGGCAGGAGTTACCTCACAGCAGAGGGCCCACCTCACAGAAGTGTGAGGAACCCAACCAGGATCAGACTCTAACCAGAGGGCCCACATCACCAAGGGGATGGAAACCAGGCAGGAGTGTCCTCACACCAGTGGGGCCACATCAGCCAAAGGTGAGGAACACAGCACATGTGGCCTCAAATAAGGGGACACACATCACGAAAGGGCTGGGAGTGAGGCATGCAGGAGGAGACTCACAACAGAGGGCCCATAGAATAAAAAGGTGAGGAACCCCGCAGTTGGAAGCTCCAAGCAGGTGGCCCAGAGCACCGAGGCTATGGGATCCATGCCGGAGTGAACTCACAGCAGAGGGCCCACATTCTGACACTGTGAGCAACCCAGCCGTTGGGACCTCAGAGCAGAAAGCCCACATCCCCATGGGGATGGGACCCTCGCAGGAGTGTACTCGCACGACAGGGCGCACATCAGAAAATTTTGGGAGCCCATGAGTTAGGGTCTGACGCCAGAGGTCCCTCATTACCGAGAGGAGGAGACTCCCAGCAGGCACCAACTCCCAACTGAGGGCCCACATCGCCAAGGTGACGTGTGCCAGCCAGGCAGGAGTGACCTCACAGCAGAGGGTCTACCTCACAGGAGGGTGAGGAATCCAGCCAGGATCAGGCTCTCACCAGAGGGCCCCCATCACCAAGTGGATGGGAACCAGGCAGGAGTGTCCTCACACCAGTGGGGCCACATCAATACAGGTGAGGAAACCGGCACATGTGGCCTCAAACCAGAGGACCTACATCACAAAGGGGCTGGGAGTGAGTCAGGAAGGAGGAGCATGAAAACACAGGACCCAAAGAATAGAAAAGGTAAGGAATTCAGCAGTAGGAACCTCC
Organism: Delphinapterus leucas; assembly: GCF_059928025.1. NCBI lineage: Eukaryota > Metazoa > Chordata > Mammalia > Artiodactyla > Monodontidae > Delphinapterus > Delphinapterus leucas. Next base: position 3,841,549 of record NW_028322247.1, on the reverse strand, counting down.
CAGCAGGCGGCTCAGAGCACAGAATCTATGGGATCTAGGCCTGAGTGAACTAACACCAGAGAGCCAACATCATGAAACGGTGAACAACACAGGTGTTGGGACCTTAGAGCAGAAGGCCCACATGCCCATGGGGATGGGAACCTGGCAGGAGTGCCCTTGCACCACTTAGCACGTATCAGAAAATGTGGGAACCCAGCAGTTAGGGCCTGATGCCAGAGGGCCTCATCACCGAGGGGAGGAGGCTCCCAGCAGGCTCCAACTGCCACCAGAGGTCCGACGTCGCCAAGGCGGGGTGTGCTAGCCAGGCAAGAGTGACCTCAGAGAAGAGGGCCCACCTCACAGAAGTGTGAGGAACCCAACCAGGATCAGACTCTCGCCGGAGGGACCACATCACCAAGGGGATGGGAAGCAGGCAGGAGTGTCCTCACACCAGTGGGGCCACATCATCAAAAGATGAGGAACCCATCACATGTGGCCTCAAACCAGAGGACACACATCACCAATGGGCTGGGAGTGAGGCAGGTGTCTGGACGGGCACATTTAACTCTAATTTCCCACCAGGAAGAGGAATTAACCAAAGGGTCAGAGTGCCGTGCCGGACCCTGATTATGGCCTGAAGCAAACCTGTGGTTTTGTGGCCAGCTTACAAGGAAGCGAGTTAAGAAAGGAACTCAGGGGCACTGTCATTCACAAACCTCCAGTTATAAATGACAGCTATCGTCCAAAAATATATTGAAGTAAGGCAGCGAAGAAGACCTGAAAGTGGGGCAGAATTGCAGGAAACCGATTTCATGATGTAGACAGTAATTGCTTTTAAAGCATAGGAAAAGTGGCAGAACGTCTACAGTGATGCACTTGGCCAAGAAGGGCATATGCGTTTTATAGAGGGCCCTCATTAATGAGGGGAGGAGGCTCCCAGCACACACCAAAGGCCAACAGACGGCCCATGTCATCAAGGCGACGTGTGCCAGCCAGGCAGGAGAGACCTCATATCACAGGGTCTACCTCACAGAAGGGTGAGGTACCCAGCGAGGATCAGACTCTCACCAGAGGGCCCACATCACCAAGGGTTTGGGAACCAGTCAGGAGTGTCCTCACACCAGTGGGGCCACATCATCCAAAGTTGAGGAACACAGCACATGTGACCTCAAACCAGAGGACACACATCACCAAGGGACTGGGAGTGAGGCAGGCAGGAGGAGCCTCAAAACAGAGGGCCCATAGAATAAAAAAGGTGAGGAATCGCGCAGTTGGATCCTCCCAGCAGGCGGCCAGGAGCAGCGAGGCTATGGGATCCAGGCCGGAATGAACTCACACCAGAGAGCCCTCATCATTATACTGTGAGCAACCCAGCCGTTGGGACCTCAGAGCAGAAGGCCCACATCCACATGGGTATGGGAAACTGGCAGGAGTGCCATCACATCAGTGGGCACACATCAGAAAATATGGGTACCCAGCAGTTAGTGACTGACGCCACAGGGCCCTCATCACCGAGGGGAGGAGGCTCCCAGCAAGCTCCAACTGCCACCAGAGGGCCGACGTCACCAAGGCAACGGGAGCAAGCCAGGCAGGAGTGACCTCACAGCAGAGGGCCCACCTCCCAGAAGTGTGACGAAACCAGTCAGGATCAGACTCTCAGCAGACGGCCCACATCACCAAGGGGATGGGAACCAGGCAGGAGTGTCCTCACACCAGTGGGTCCACATCACTAAAAGGTGAGTAAACCGGCACATGTGGCCTGAAACCACAGGACCCACATCACCAAGGGGCTGGGAGTGAGGCAGGCAGGAGGAGCCTCACAACACAGGGCCCAAAGAATAAAAAAGGTGAGGTATCCAGCAGTTGGAACCTCGCAGCAGGCGGCCCAGAGCACAGAGACTATGGGATCCTGGCCTGAGTGAACTAACACCAGAGAGCCTATATCATGGAACTGTAAGCAACCCAGACGTTGGAACCACAGAGCAGAAGGCCCACATCCCCATGGGGATGGGAAACTTACAGGAGTGTCCTGTTATCACTGGACTCACATCAGATAACATGGGGAGCCCAGCAGTGATGGCCTCACGCCAGAGGGCCCTCATCACCGAGGGGAGGAGGCTCCCAGTAGGTTCCAACTGCCACCAGAGGGCCGATGTCACCAAGGCAATGGGAAGCCAGGCAGGAGTTACCTCACAGCAGAGGGCCCACCTCACAGAAGGGTGAGGAACCCAGCCAGGATCAGACTCTCACCAGAGGGCTCATATCACCAAGGGGATGGGAACCAGGCACAAGTATCCTCACACCAGTGGGGCCACATCATCGAAAGGTGAGGGACCCAGCACACGTGGCCTCTAATCAGAGGACACACATAAACAAGGGGCTGAGAATGAGGCAGGCAGGAGGAGCCTCAAAACAGAGGGCCCATAGAATAAAAAAGGTGAGGAATCCCGCAGTTGGAACCTCCCAGCAGGCGGCCTGGAGTAGCGAGGCTATGGGATCCAGGGTGATTGAACTCACACCAGAGGGCCCTCATCATGAAACTGTGAGAAATCCAGACGTTGGGACCTCACAGCAGAAGGCCCACATTCCCATGGGCTTGGGAACCTGACAGGAGTGTACTCGCACCACAGGGCGCACATCAGAAAATTTTGAGAGCCCAGGAGTTAGGGCCTGACGCCAGAGAGCCCTCATTACCGAGGGAAGGAGACTCCCAGCAGGCACCAACACACAATTGAGGGCCCACGTCGCCAAGGTGACGTGTGCCAGTCAGGCAGGAGTGACCTCACAGCACAGGGCCTACCTAACAGAAGGGTGAGGAAACCAACCAGGATAAGACTCTCACCAGAGGGCCCACATCACCAAGGGGATCGGAACCACGCAGGAGTGTCCTAACACCAATGTGGCCACATCATAGAAAGGTGAGGAACCCAACACATGTGGCCTCAAAGCAGAGGACCCACATCTCCAAGGGACTCGGAGTGAGGTAGGCAGGAGTAGCCTTACAACACAGGGCCCATAGAATAAAAAGGTGAGGAATCCAGTAATTGGAAGCTCCCAGCAGGCGGCCCAGGGCACCCAGTCTATGAGATCTAGGCCGCAGTGAACTCACAGCAGAGGGCCCACATCATGATACTGTGAGCAACCCAGCCATTGGGACCTCAGAGCAGAAGGCCCACATCCCCATGGGGATGGGAAACTGGCAGGAGTGTCATCGCACCAGTGGGCACACATCAGAAAATGTGGGGAGCCCAGCAGTTAGGGCCTGATGCCAGAGGGCCCTCATCACCGAGGGGAGGAGGCTCCCATCCCGCTCCAACTGCAACCAGAGGGCCCACTTGGCCAAGGCGACGTGTGCCATCCAGGCACGAGTGACCTCACAGCAGAGAGCCCACCTCCCAGAAGTGTGAGGTATCCAGCCAGGATCAGACTCTCACCAGAGGGCCCACATCACCAAGGGGATGGGAACCAGGCAGGAGTGTCCTCACACCAGTGGGGCCACATCAATAAAAGGTGAGGAAACCGGCACATGTAGCCTCAAACCACAGGACCTACATCACCAATGGGGGGAGTGAGGAAGGCAGGAGGAGCCTCACAACACAGGGCACAAAGAATAAAAAAGGTGAGGAATCCAGCATTTGGAACCTTGCAGCAGGCGGCCCAGAACACAGGGGCTATGGGATCTAGGCCTGATTGAACTAACATCACAGAGCCAACACCATGAAACTGTAAGGAACCCAGGCGTTGGGACCTCAGAGCAGAAGGCCCACATCCCAATGGGGATGGGAACCTGGCAGGAGTGTCCTGGCATCACTGGGCTCACATCAGAAAACGTGGGGAGCACAGCAGTTAGAACCTGACACCAGAGGGCACTCATCACTGAGGAGAGGAGGCTCCCAGCAGGCTCCAACTGCCACCAGAGGGCCTACGTCTCCAAGGCAATGGGAGCAAGCCAGGCAGGATTTACCTAAGAGCAGAGGGCCCACCACACAGAAGGGTGAGGAACGCAGCCAGTGTCAGACTCTCACCAGAGGGCCCACATCACCAAGGGGATGGGAACCAGGCAGGTGTTTCCTCACACCATTGGGGCCACATCATTGAAAGGTGAGGAACCCAGCACATGTGGTCTCGAACCAGAGGACACACATCACCAAGGGGCTGGGAATGAGGCAGGTGTCTGGACGGGCACATTTAACTCTCATTTCCCACCAGGAAGAGGAATTAACCAAACGCTGAGCATGCCATGCCGGAACCAGATTACAGCCTGAAGCAAACCTGCGGTTTTGTGGCCAGCTTACAAGGAAGCGAGTTAAGAAAGGAAATCAGGGGTACTGTAATTCTCAAACCTGCAGAGTTATAAATGACAGCTATTGTCAAAAATATATTGAAGTAAGGCTGCAAAGAGGACTTGAAAACGAGGCAGAATTGCAGGAATCAGATTTCAGGAGGTAGATTTGAATTGCATTTAAAGCATATGAAAAGCAGCAGATCTTTGACAGTGATGCACTTGGACAAAAAGTGCATATACATTTTTTCCTGAATACATTCAGGAAAAAACGCATACGCTCTTTTTTGTCAACCAAGCACTCGAGCAATGGAAATCTGCACTACAATGAAGTCTCTTTTCCCATTCGTCAAAATGGCCATCTGAAAAAAGTGTAAAAACAAGAAACACAGGACAGGCCATGGAGAACAGGGAGCCTTGTTATGCTGATGGGTGGGATGTCAATTGCCAACAGACACTCTGGAGATGTTTATGATGTATCCTGAAACATCTAAAAAACAAAGCTACAGAGCCTAGGTCACTTCCACTTATGGCCCTATAGCTTAGGAATATTAAAATCAACAAGACACAGCCAACACAAAATTTAGGGCTGCTGTGTTTACAAGAACCTTTAGTCCTGTGCACATTAAATATCCCAGAAAGAAAAAAATGGATAAAGAAGTTGTGCTACTTATGTACAATGGAATATCACTCAGCAATGAGATCAATGTCATCAGGCCTGTAGCAGCAAATTGAGTGGATTTAAGCACGATGATTCTAAGAGAAATATGTCACACAGAGAAAGATAGTTATCATAAGATATCACTAATAGAGGGAGTGTAAACTTGGCTCCACATGAACTGGATTACAAAACCGAACAGAGTCTCACATTTAGATAAAAAACTTATGCTTGCTTAAGGGGAAAGTTGAGTTGGGGTGCTGTATAAAACCAGAGATTGAAATTAGCACAGATACCTTTCCATAAGCCAAAAATGTAATAGACAAGACCTACTCCTTGCTCAACGAAATAGACTCATCCATGGTGTATCACCTCACACTGGTTAGAATGGGCATCATCAGAAAAATCTACAAACAACAAATGCTGGAAAGGGTGTGGAGATATGGAACCCTCTTCCAGTATTGTTGGGAATGTAAATTGATACAGTCACTGTGGAGAACATTATGGAGTTGCTTATAAAACTAAGAATAGAATTACCATATGATACAGCAATCCCACTACTGGTCATATACCCAGACAAAACCATAAATTAAAAAACAACATTCAGCGCAATGTTCATTGCATCACTATTTACAATATCCAGGTAATGGAAGCAACCTAAATGCCCACAGACAGACGAATGCATAAAGATGTGGTACATATATAAAATGGAATATTACTAAGCCATAAAAAGGAATGAAATTGGGTCACCTGTAGAGACGTTGATGAATCTAGAGACTGTCATACACAGTGAAGTAAGTCAGAAAGAGAAAAACAAAACAAATCTTGTATATTAATGCATATATGTGGAACCTAGAAAAATTGTACAGATGAACCGTTTTGCAAGGCAGAAATAGAGCAACAGATGTAGACAACGAACGTATGGACACCAAGGGGGGAAAGCTGTTGGGGGGATGGTGGTGGGAGGTGTTGAGAGATTGGGATTGGCATGTATACATTTATATGTATAAAACAGATAACGAAAAAGAACCTGCTGTATAAAAAATAAAATAAAATTCAAAATTAAAAAAAATAAAATTAAAAAAAGTAAAACAGAAAAAATATTCTTCCCTTCACATACATGTATTTATATGAATAAATTATTTCCATGCATATATCTGTAAATACAGAGGAGAAGAATAAAATCTACCTTGAACCAAAAACGAAAAAAAGAAAAAGAAAAACAGAACCCACCAGTTACACAGAGGAAAACCCTATCAAGTCACTTGCTCCAGTTGTAAACAATTCTGAAGTTGGTCAGTGGTGGGGAATCATCTCCCATTCAGCCAGCAGGCCCCACGCAACAAGCGTCCTCATTGCAAAGCTGGGGGACCATGCCGAGGCATCTGTGAGTAAACGTGGGCCGAGCCCCAGGCCAGCTGCTGCTGAAATGTTCCCACCCTTCCCAGGTAAAACACCTGAATATGTACAAGGACTTGAAAGCCTAGAGGAAGGGCCATGGAGCCACACGAGCAACAGCATGCCGGCCGACTTGATGCCTGCAGGCCATCCAGGATGGTCGTGGCCCTGGGTGCTCTTCTGGAAGCTTTCCATTTCCCTGCCTGAGATACCCCTCCTGTCCTGGCCCCCACTGCTTTCTTCCTTCCTCACCTCTCCCCAGGAAGAAATTCCAGCGGCAGGTATGGGTGACACATCCTCTTCCTTAGCAGGTGGCATCTTGGCAACTGCTGCAGAAAGTCCAGCAGAGCCCCACTCACACTGGGCCACCCACAAAGCCGTGGCCTCTCACTCCCTCCCACCAGCCCAGCCCCGAGACTGTTGACAGGGCAGAGAAAATGGCGTCAGGCACAGCTGCAGGGGCTCTTGCTGCCTGGAGCCGTGTTTATATCGATCTCAACCCAGGCACACCTGGGGAGGTCTGGCTGGCAAGGTCAGGCTGCCCAGGTCAGCCAATCATCACCCCTCAGGGTCTCACAGTTGCCGAAAATGGAACTTGCTGAATCGGCCAGGTCCAAGGAACAGGTGTGGGCTCTTGAGAGTCAGGATAGACAAGGGGCTGTAGTTCTGGCTTGTTTTCTAATCATTTTATCTGGCCCATGAGTGGGAGACAACTTCAAGAAAACCCTCTCCTAATGAGAGGAACCCAGGAGTCAGGGAGAGGAGGGGAGGGTGGTGGGTGGAGACAGAGTCATGGTGCCCCGGGTGCAGTGGAAGTCTCTGGAAGACCAGGTGGAGGGAGGCCGCACAGAGTGATCCCCAAGATCACAGACCTTTTGGAGCTGCTGTTTGTTAGTTCAAGTACTGCTCTGAGGTGCTCTGTGTCAGACCTGAGCGACAGGTGAGCTGGGAGTGCTTTGCAATGTGCGCTATGTGCACGGTTCCTGTTTGCCCAGACTTGCCACGGAACATGCAAGGGTAGCTCTGTATCCTGGGAGGGACGTGACAACGAGAGCCCCATGGGCTGCAGGTGACCTGCCCAGAGAACACCATATCCTGGGAGGGGCCTGAACACGAGGGCCCTGTGGGCTGGGGTGGGGGTGGGGTACCTGCCTGGGTGAGCTCCATATCCTGGGATTGGCCTGACTTTGACAGCCCCATGGGCTGCAGCAGTCAAGGTAACGGATGTCATTAGAGTCAGTGAAGCCACCGAGGATATACCTCCAGTAGTTCCTAAATCCTATACCCTGCTGGTTATTCTACCAACGACCAGGACTTGGTATTCTGTATTAGTCTTCAATGATGCCTTCTTTTACACTTTTTTCACATGGCCCTTTTGACCGGGGGGCAGTGAGACTTCATTGTAGTGCAGTTTTCCTTTAAACGCTTGCTTGGTTGGCCAAAAAGTGCATATGCGTTTTTTCCTGAATATATTCAGGAAAAAACCCATATGCTCTTTTTGGCCAAGTGCATCATTGTCGACATTCTGCCTCTTTTCCTATGCTTTAAGTGCAATTCCAGTCTACCCCCTGAAATCGTTTTCCTGAAATTCTGCACCGCTTTAAAGCCCTCTACACAGACTTACTTGAATATATTTTGGACGATAGCTATCATTCATAACTCTGCAGGTTTGTGGATTACAGTGCCCTTGAGCTCTTTTCTTCAAGTCGCTTTCTTGTGAGCTGACCGCAAAACCGCAGGATTGCTTCAGGCCCTAATCTGTTTCCGGCAGGGCACGCTGAGCCTTTGGTTAATTCCTCTTCCTGGTGGGAAATAAGTGTTCCATTTGCCCGTGCAGACACCTACAGCTAGTCTCTCATTGGATCTCCAAATTCCTGTTCATGTTGCGCAGAAATTGCAAAGTGTGCCAAACAGGAGGTTAAAGGCACTGACTCTCCAAGTGGGGAGAGTGTTAGTAAAGCGTCTGGAATGGTGAACCCGAGTACCAGGGGACGAAAACTGAGATGCATTTGAAAACGTTTCCCAATGACACGGTGGAACGTACTCTGGGTTTCCCATGCATGTTTTAGCTGAAGGAAGAATCCCTTAAACATGGAGAGTTCGGACCCATGGAATGGGTACCATGCAGTATGACTACAAAGGGTCTGCATTTGCTCATCGAACCTCACCAATGCCATCAGCCCGAAGTGTCCAGCCTTATGTCTCAACCTAACCCTTACCCGAAGCCTTACCCTTATCCGTCCCCTAATCATACGCTAACACTAACCCGTATCCTAACACGTACGCTCATCTTAAACCGTTGTCGTACCCTAACCTGTACCCTAAACCGTCCCCGTCCCCAAACCCTAACCCTAACTCTTACCCAAAGCCTTACCCTAAACCGTCCTCTAATCGTAACACGTACGCTAACACTAACCTGTACCCTAACATGTACTCTCACCCTAAACCGTGGTCGTACCCTAAGCTGTACCCTAAACCGTCCCCATCCAGTAACCCTAAACCTAACCCTAACCCTAACGATAACCCTTACCCGAAACCTTACCCTAACCCGTCCCCTAATCCTAACCCGTACGCTAACACTAACCCGTACCCTAACACGTACGCTCACCCTAAACCGTTTTTGTACCCTAACCTGTACCCTAAACCATCCGTGCCCCAGTCCCCTAACCCAAACCCTAACCCTAATCCTTACCCGAAGCCTTACTCTAACCCTTCCTTTAATCCTAACCCGTACGCTAACACTAACCCATACCCTAAAACGTACGCTCACCCTAAACCGTTGTCGTACCCTAACTGGTAACCTAAACCATCCCCGTCCCCTAACCCTAACCCTAACCCTACCCTTAACCCTTACCCGAAGCCTTACACTAACCCGTCCCCTAATCCTAACCCGTGCGCTAACACTAACCCGTACCCTAACATGTACGCTCACCCTAAACCGTTGGTGAACCCTAACCTGTACCCTAAACCGTCCCTGTCCCCGTCCCCTAACCCTAACACTTACCCGAAACGTTACACTAACCCGTCCCCTAATCCTAACCCGTACGCTAACACTAACCCGTACCCTAACACATACGCTGACACTAAAACGTTGTTATACCCTAACCTGTACCCTAAACCCTCCCCGTCCCTTAACTGTAATCCTAACCCTTACCCGAAGCTTTACCCTAACCCGTCCCCTAATCCTAACCCGTACCCTAACACTAACCCGTACCCTAACACGTAGGCTCACCCTAATCCATTGTCGTACCGTAAACTTTACCCTAAACCATCCCTGTCCCAGTCCCCTAACCCTAACCCTAACCCTAAACCTAACCCTTACCCGAAGCCTTACCCTAACCCGTCCAGTAATCCTAACACTTACGCTAACACTAACCAGTACCTAACAGGTACGCTCACCCTAAACCGTTGTCGTACCCTAAACTCTACCCTAAACCATCCCGGTCCCCTAACAATAACCCTAACCCTAACCCCAACCCTTACCCGAAGCCTTACCCTAACCTGACCCATAACCCTAACCCGTACGCTAACACTAACCCGTACCCTAACACGTACGTTCACCCTAAACCGTTGTCATACCCTAACCTGTACCCTAAACCGTCCCCGTCCCCTAACCCTAACCGTAACCCTTACCCTAAGCCTTACCAGAAGCCTTACCCTAACCCGTCCCCTAATCCTAACCCGTACGCTAACACTAACCTGTACACTAACATGTACTCTCACCCTAAACCGTGGTCGTACCCTAACCTGTACCCTAAACTGTCCCCATCCCGTAACCCTAACCCTAACCCTAACCCTAACGCTAACCCTTACCCGAAACCTTACCCTAACCCGTCCCTTAATCCTAACCCGTACGTTAACACTAACCCGTACCCTAACACGTACGCTCAACCTAAACCGTTGTTGTACCCTAACCTGTACCCTAAAACATCCGTGTCCCAGTCCCCTAACCCTAACACTAACCCTAATCCTTACCCGAAGCCTTACTCTATCCCTTCCCTTAATCCTAACCCGTACTCTAACTTTAACCCATACCCTAAAACGTACGTTCACACTAAACCGTTGTCGTACCCTAACCTGTACCCTAAACCGTCCCCGTCCCCTAACCCTAACCCTAACCCAACCTTAACCCTAACCCTTACCCGAAGCCTTACCCTAACCCGTCCCCTAATCCTAACCTGTACGCTAACACTAACCCATACCCTAACAGGTACGCTAACCCTCAACAATTTTCGTACCCTAACCAGTACCCTAAACCGTCCCCGTACCCTAACCCTAACCCTAACCCTAACCGTAAACCTTACCCGAAGCCTTACCATAAACCGTCCCCTAATGTTAACACGTATGCTAACACTAACTTGTACCCTAATGCGTACGCTCATCCTAAACCATTGTTGTGCACAGACCTGTACCCTAAATCATCCCCATCCCCTAACCTTAACCCTAACCCTAACCCTTAAACGAAGGCTTACCCTAACCCGTCCCCTAATCCTAACCAGTACGATAACACTAACCCATACCCTAACACGTACGCTCACCCTAAACTGTTGGCGTACCCTAATCTGTAGCCTAAACCATCCCCGTCCCCTAACCCTAACCCTAACCCTAACCCTAACCCTTAAACGAAGGCTTACCCTAATCCGTCCCCTAATCCTAACCCGTACACTAACCCTAACCCGTACCCTAACACGTACGCTCACCCTAAACAGTTGTCGTACCCTAACCTGTACCCTAAACCTTCCCCATCACCTAACCCAAACCCTAGTCCTAACCCTAACCCTAAACCTTACCCGAAGCCTTACCCTAAACCGTCCCCTAATAGTAACCCGTACGCTAACACTAACCTGTACCCTAACACGTACGCTCACCCTAAACCGTTTTCGTACCCTACCCTTTATGCTAAACCATCACCGTCCCCTAACCCTAACCCTAGCCCTAACCCTAACCCTTACCCGAAACCTTACATTAATCTGTCACATAATCCTAACCCGTACGCTAACACTAACACCTACCCTAACACGTACGTTCACCCTAAACCATTGTCGTACACTAAACTGTACCATAAACCATCCCCGTACCCTAACCCTAATCCTAACCCTAACCCTAACCCTTACCCTTATCCGAAGCCTTACCCTAACCCGTCCCCTAATCCTGACCCGTAAGCTGACAATAACCCGTACCCTAACACATACGCTTACCCTAAACCTTTGTCGTACCCTAACCTGTACCCTTAACCGTCCCCTAACCCTAAGCCTAACACTTACCCAAACCCTTAACCAAAACGGTCCCCTAATCCTGACCCGTACGCTAACATGTACGCTCACGCTAAACTGTTGTCGTACCCTAACCTGTCACCTAAACCGTCCCCGTACCCTAACCTTAACCTTAACCCTAAACCTAAACTTAACCCTTAACCGAAGCCTTACCCTAACCCGTTCCTTAATCCTAACCCGTACGTTAACACTAACACATACCCTAAAACCTACGCTCACCATAAACCGTTGTCGTACCCTAAACTGTACCCTAAACCGTCCCCTAACCCTAACCCTAACCCTAACCCTAACCCTTACTCGAAGCCTTACCCTAACCCGTCCCCTAATCCTAACCCGTACGCTAACACTAACCCGTACCCTAATATGTACGCTCAGCCTAAACCATTTTCGTACACTAACCTGTACCCTAAACCAACCCCGTCCCCTAACCCTAACCCTAACCCTAACCCTAACCCTAAACCTTACCCGAATCCTTACCCTAACCCGTCCCCTAATCCTAACCCGTACGCTAAAAGTAACCTGTACCCTAATATGTACGCTCAGCCTAAACCATTGTTGTACACTAACCTGTACCCTAAACCATTCCCGTACCCTAACCCTAACACTAACCCTAACCCTAACCCTAACCCTAATACTAACACTGAAATGAAGGCTTACCCTAACCCGTCCCCTAATCCTAACCCATACACTAACCCTAACCCGTACCCTAACACGTACGTTCACCCTAAACCGTTGTCGTACCCTAACCTGTACCCTAAACCGTCCCCGTCCCCTAACCCTAACTCTAACCCTAACCCTAACCGTAACACTTACCTGAAGCCTTAAACAAACCCGTCCCCTAATCCTGACCCGTACGCTAACACTCAAATATACCCTAACATGTATGCTCACGCTAAACCGTTGTCGTACCCTAACCTGTAACCTAAACAGTCCCTGTCCCCTAACCCTAACCCTAACCCTAACCCTAACCCTTATCCGAAGCCTTACCATGACCCGTCCCCTATTCCTAACCCATACGCTAACACTAACCCGTACCCTAACATGTACGCTCACCCTGAACCGTGGTCGTACGCTAACCTGTATCCCAAACCGTCCCCCTCCCGTAACACTAACCATAACCCTAACCCTAAAACTAACCCTTACCCAAAGCCTTACCCTAACCCGTCCCATAATCCTGACCCGTACGCTAACACTAACACGTACCCTAACATGTACGCTCACCCTAAACCGTTGTCGTACCCTAACCTGTACCCTAATCCGTCCCTGTCCCCTAACCATAACCCTAATTCTTACCCGAAGCCTTACCCTAACACGTCCCCTAATCCTAAACCGTACGCTAACACTAACACCTACCCTAACACGTACGCTCACCCTAAACCGTTGTCGTACCCTAAACTGTACCCTATACCGTCTCCAACCCCTAACCTTAACCCTAACCCTAACCCTAACCCTTACCCGAAGCCTTACCCTAACCTGTCCCCTAATCCTAACTCGTACGCTAACACTAACCCATGCCCTAACATGTACGCTCACACTAAACCGTTGTCATACCCTAACCTGTACCCTAAACCGTCCCCTAACCCTAACCCTAACACTAACCCTAACCCTAACCCTTACCCGAAGCCTTCCCCTAACCCGTCCCCTAATCTAACCCGTACGCTAACACTAACCCGTACCCTAACACGTACGCTCACACTAAACCGTTGTCGTACCCTAACCTGTACCCTAAACCATCCCCATCCCCTAACCCTAACCCTAAACCTAACCCTAACCCTAACCCTAATGCTAACTCTTACCCGAAGCCTTATCCTAAACCGTCCCTTAATCCTAACCCGTACTCTAACACTAACCCATACCCTAACATGTACGCTCACCCTAAACCATTGTCGTACCCTAACCTGTAGCCCAAACTATCCCCGTCCCCTAACACTAAACCTATCCCTAATCCTAACACTAACACTTACCTGAAACCTTACCCTAATCCGTCCCCTAATCCTAACCCATACGCTAACACTAACACATACCTTAACATGTACGGTCACGCTAAATCGTTGTCGTACCCTAACCTGTACCCTAAACCGTTCCCGTCCCCTAACCCTAAACCTAACTCGTACCCGAAGCCTTACACTAATATGTCCCCTAATCCTAAACCGTACGCTAACACTAACCCATACCCTACCACGTACACTCACCCTAAACCGTTGTCGTGCCCTAAACTGTACCCTATACCGTACCTGTCCCCTAACTCTAACCCTAACCCTAAACCTAACGCTTACCCGAAGCCTTACCCTAACCCGTCCCCTAATCCTAACCCAGACGCTAACACTAACACATACCCTAAAATGTACGCTCACACTAAACAGTTGTCGTACCCTAAACTGTACCCTAAATTGACCCCTAAACCTAACCCAAACCCTAACCCTAACCCTAACCCTAACCTGAAGCCTTTCCCTAACCCGTTCCCTAATCCTAACCCGTACGCTAACAGTAACCCATACCCTAACACGTACGCTCACCCTAAAACGTGGTCATACTCTAAACTGTACCCTAAACCATCCCCGTCCCCTAACCCTAACCCTATCCCTTATCGGAAGCCTTACCCTAACCCGTCCCCTAATCCTAACCCGTACGCTAACACTAACACGTACCCTAACACGTACGTTCAGCCTAAACCGTGGTCATACACTAAACTGTACCGTAAACCATCCCTGTACCCTAACCCTAATCCTAAACCTAACCCTAACACTAAACCTTACCCGAAGCCTTAACCTAAGCCGTCCCCTAATCCTGACCCGTACGCTAATACTAAACCATACCCTAACACGTACGATCACGCTAAACCATTGACGTACCCTAACCTGTAACCTAAATCTTCCCCGGCTCCTAACCCTAACCCTAACCCTAACCCAAACCCTTATCCGAAGCCTTACCCTAAGCCGTCCCCTAATCCTAAACTGTACGCTAACACTAACCCATACCCTAACACGTACGCTCACCCTAAACCGTTGTCGTACACTAACCTGTATCCTATACCGTTCCCGGCCCCTAACCCTAACCCTAACCCTAACCCTAACCCTAACCCTTACCTGAAGCCTTACCCTAACCCGTCCCCTAATCCTAACCCGTAAGCTAACACTAACCCGTACCCTAACACATACACTCACCCTAAACCTTTGTCGTACCCTAACCTGTACCCTAAACCGTCCCCTAACCCTAACCCTAACCCTAAGCCTAACCCTTACCCGAAGCCTTAAACTAACCCGTCCCCTAATCCTGACCTGTACGCTAACACTAAACCATACCCTAACATGTACGCTCACACTAAACCGTTGTCATACCCTAACCTGTACCCTAAACCGTCCCCTAACCCTAACCCTAACACTAACCCTAACCCTAACCCTTAGCTCACGCTAAACCGTTGTCGTACTCTAACCTGTAACCTAAACCGTCCCCGTCCCCTAACCCTAAACCTAACCCTAAACCTAATCCTAACCCTTACCTGAAGCCTTAGCCTAATCTGTCCCTTAATCCTAACCCGTACGCTAACACTATCCCATACCCTAACACGTACGCTCACCCTAAAACTTTGTCGTACCCTAACCTGTACCCTTAACCGTCCCCGTCCCCTAACCCTAACCCTAACCCTAACCCTTATCCGAAGCCTTACTCTAACCCTTCGCTTAATCCTAAACCGTACGCTAACACTAACCCATACGCTAAAACCTAAGCTCACCCTAAACCGTTGTTGTACCGTAAACTGTAACCTAAACCGCCCCCTAAACCTAACCCTAACCCTAACCCTAACCCTAAGCCTTACCCAAAGCCTTACCCTAAACCAGCCCCTAATCCTAACCCGTACCCTAACACTAACCCGTACCCTAACACGTATGCTCACCCTAAATCATTGTCGTACCCTAACCTGTACCCTAAACCGTCCCCGTCCCCTAACCCTAACCCTAACCCTAACCGTAACCCGAACCCTTACCCGAAGCCTTACCCTAAACCGTCTCCTAATCCTAACCCGTACGCTAACACTAACACATGCCCTAACACGTACCCTAACTCTAAACCGTTGTCGTACCCTAACCTGTACCCTAAACCGTCCCAGTCCCCGTCCCCTAACCCGAACCCTAACCCTAACCCTAACCCTAACCCTTAACCGAAGCCTTACCCTAACCCATCCCCTAATCCTAACCCGTACGCTAACACTAACCCATGCCCTAACACGTACGCTTACCCTAAACCGTTGTCGTACCCTAACTTGTACCCTAAACCGTAACCGTCCCCTAACCCTTACCCTAACCCTAACCCTAACCCTCACCCGAAGCCTTCCCCTAACCCGTCACCAATCCTAACTCATATGCTATCACGTACGCTCACCCTAAACTGTTGTCATACACTAACCTGTACCCTAAACCATCCCCGTCCCCTAACCCTAACCCAAAACGTAACCCTAACACTAACCGTTACCTGAAGCCTTACCCTAGCCCGTCCCCTACTACTAACCCGTACGCTAACACTAACCCGTACCCTAACATGTACGCTCACCCTAAACCTTTGTGGTACCCTAAACTGTACCCTAAACCGTCCCTGTCCCCTAACCCTAACCCTAACCCTAACCCTAACCCTAACCTGTACCCTAAACCGTCCCGGTCCCCTAACCCTAACCCTAACCCTAACCCTTACCTGAAGCCTTACCCTAACTCCCCCAATTCCTAAACCGTACGCTAACACTAACCCATACCCTAACTCATACGCTCACCCTAAACCGTTGTCGTACCCTAACCTGTACCCTAAACGGTCCCCGTCCCCTAACCCTAACCTTATCCCTAACCCTAACCCTAAACCTAAGCCTTACCCGAAGCCTTACCCAAAACCGTCCCCTAATCCTAACCCGTACGCTAACACTAACCCGTTCCCTAATACATACGCTCACCCTAAATCCTTGTTTTACTCTACCCTGTACCCTAAACCGTCCCCATCCCATAACCCTAACCATAACAATAACCCTAAACCTAACCCTTACCCGATACCTTACCCTAACCCGTCCCCTAATCCTATCCCGAACACTAACACTAACCCGTACCCTAACACGTATGCTCACCCTAATCCGTTGTCGTACCATAACCTATACCCTAAACCGTCCCCGTCCCCTAACCCTAACGCTTACCTGAGGCCTTACCCTAACCCGTCCCCTAATACTAACCCATACGCTAACACTAACACATACCCTAAGACGTACGCTCACACTAAACAGTTGCCGTACCCTAACCTGTAACCTAAACCGTCCCCGTCACCTAACCGTAACCCTACCCCTAAACCTAACCCTTACCCTAACCCATCACCTAATCCTAACCCGTACGCTAACACTAACCCGTACCCTAACACGTACACTCACCCTAAACCTTTGTCATACCCTAAACTGTACCCTAAACAGTCCCCGTCCCCTAACCCTAACCCTAACCCTAACCCTACCCTAACTCTTACCCGAAGCCTTACCCTAACCCGTCCCATAATCTTATCCTGAACGGTAACACTAACACGTACCCTAACACGTACGCTCACCCTAAACCGTTGACGTACACTAACCTGTACCCTAAACCGACCCCATCCCCTAACCCTAACCCTAAACCTAACCCAAACCCTTACCCGAATCCTTACACTAACCTGTCACCTAATCCTAACACGTACGCTAACGCTAAACCGTACCCTAAAACGTACGCTCATACTAAACCTTTGTCGTACCCTAACCTGTACCCTAAACCGTCCCCGTCCCCGTCCCCTAACCCTAATCCTAACCCTAACCCTAACCCTTACCCGAAGCCTTACCCTAACCCGTCCCCTAACCCTAACCCGTACGCTAACACTAACCCATACCTTAACACGTACGCTCACCCTAAACCGTTGTCATACCCTAACCTGTACCCTAAACCGTCCCCGTCACCGTCCCCTAACCCTAACCCTAACCTTAACCCTAACCCTTACCTGAAGCCTTACGCTAACCCGTCCCCTAATCCTAAACCGTACGCTAACACTAACCCGTACCCTAACACGTACGCTCACCCTAAATGGTTGTAGTACCCTAATCTGTACCCTAAACCGTGGCCATGCCCTAACCCTAACCCTAACCCTAACCCTAACCCTTACCCGAAGTCTTACCCTAACCTGTCCCCTAAACCTAACCCGTACGCTAACACTAACCCGTACCCTAACTCGTACGTTCACCCTAAACCGTTGTCGTACCCTAACCTGTACCCTACACCGTCCCCGTCCCCTATCCCTAACCCTAACCCTAACCCTAAACCTAACCATTACCTGAAGCCTTACACTAACACATCCACTAATCCTAACCCGTACGCTAACACTAACCCGTACCCTAACATGTACGTTCACACTAAACCGTTGTCATACCCTAACCTGTACCCTAAACCGTCCCCGTACCCTAACCCTAACCCTTACCCAAAGCCTTACACTAATCCGTCGCCTAATCCTAAGCGGTACGCTAACACTAACACCTACCCTAACACGTACGCTCACCCTAAACTATTGTCGTACCCTACCCTCTACCCTAAACCATTCCTGTCCCCTATCCTAACCCTAACACTAACCCTAACCCTAATCCTAACACTTACCCGAAGTCTTACCCTAACCTGTCCCCTAATCCTAACCCGTACGCTAACACGAACCCGTACCCTAACACGTTCGCTCACCCTAAACCGTTGTCGTACCCTAACGTGTACCCTAAACCGTCCCCGTCCCCATCCCCTAACCCTAACCCTAACCCTAACCATTACCAGAAGCCTTGCCCTAACGCGTCCCCTAATCCTAACCCGTACGCTAACACTAACCCCTACCCTAACACGTACGCTCACCCTAAACCGTTGTCGTACTCTAACCTGTACCCTGAACAGTCCCCATCCCCTAACCCTAACCCTAACCCTAACCGTAAGGCTAACCCTTACCCAAAGCCTTACCCTAACCCGTCCCCTAATGCTAACCCGTACGCTAACTCTAAGCTATACCCTAACACTTACGCTCACACTAAACTGTCGTCGTACCCTAACCTGTACCCTAAACCGTCCCCATCCCCGTCCCCTAACCCTAACACTAAACCTAACCCTTACCCAAAGCGTTACCCTAACCCGTCCCCTAATCCTAAACCATACACTAACACTAACCCATAACCTAACACGTACGCTCACCCTAAAAGGTTGTCGTACCCTAACTGGTACCCTAAATCGTCCCTGTCCCCTAACCCTTACCCTAAACCTAACCCTAACCCTAACCCTAACCCTTACCCGAAGCCTTACACTAACCCGTAACATAATCCTAAACCGTACGCTAACACTAACCCGTACCCTAACACGTACGCTCACACTAAAATACTGTCGTACTCTAACCTGTACCCTAAACCGTCCCGTCCCCTAACCATAACCCTAACCCTAACCCTAACACTAACCCTTACGCAAAGCCTTACCCTAGCCCGTACCCTAATCCTAACCCCTACTCTAACACTAACCCGTACTCTGACACGTACGCTCACCCTAGACCGTTGTCGTACGCTAACCTGTACCCTAAACCGTCCCTTTCCCCTAACCCTAAGCCTAACCCTAACCCTTACCCGAAGCCTTACACTAACCCGTCCCCTAATCCTAATCCGTACGCTAACACTAACCCATACCCTAACACGTACGATCACCCTGAACCGATCTCGTACACCAACCTGTACCCTAAACCGTCCCCGTCCCCTAACCCTAACCCTAACCCTAACCCTAACCCTTACCCGAAGCCTTACCTTAACCTGTCCCCTAATCCTAACCCGTACGCTAACACTGAGCCGTACCCTAACACGCACGCTCACCCTAAACAGTTGTCGTACCCTAACCTGTACCGTAAACAGTCCCTGTCACCGTCCCCTAACCTTAACCCTAACCCTTACCCAAAGCCTTACCCTAACCCGTCCCCTAATCCTAAACCGTACGCTAACACTAACCCATACCCTAACACGTACGCTCACCCTAAGCCGTTGTAGTACCGTAATCTGTACCCTAAACTTTCAACGTGCCCTAACCCTAACCCTAACCCTAACCCTAAACCTAACCCTTACCCGAAGCCTTACCATAACCCATATGCTAACACTAACCGGTACCCTAACACGTACGCTCAACCTAAACCGTTGTCGTACCCTAACCTGTACCCTAAACCGTCCCCGTACCCTAACCCTAACTGTAACCCTTACCCGAAGCCTTACCGTAATCCATCCCCTACTCCTACCAGTACGCTAACACTAACACGTACCCTAACAGTTATGCTCACCCTACACCATTGTCGTACACTAACCTGTACCCTAAACCGTCCCCGTCCCCTAACCCTAACCCTATCCCTTACCCGAAGTCTTAGCATAACCCGTACGCTAACACTAAGCGGAACCCTAACACATACGCTCAACCTAAACCGTTGTCGTACCCTAACCTGTACCTTAAACCGTCGCTTTACCCTAAACCTAACCCTAACCCTTACCCGAAGCCTTACGCTAAACCGTCCCCTAAACCTAACACGTTCGCTAACACTAAACCATACCCTAACACGTACGCTCACCCTAAAACGTTGTCGTACCCTAACCTGTACCCTAAACCGTCACCGTCCCCTAACCCTAAACCTAAACCTAACCCTAACCCTTACCCGAAGCCTTACACTAACCCGTCCAATAATCCTAAACCGTACGCTAACACTAACCCATACCCTACAACATACGCTCACGCTAAAACGTTGTCCTACCCTAACCTGTACACTAAACCGTTCCCGTCCCGTAAACCTAACGCTAACCCTAAACCTAACCCTTACCCGAAGCCTTACCCTAACCCGTCCCCTAATCCTAACCCGTACGCTAACACTAACCCGTACCCGAACACGTACCCTCACCCTTAACCATTGTCGTACACTAACCTGTACCCTAAACCATCTCCATCCCAGTCCCCTAACCCTAACCCTAACACTAACACTAAACCTTCCCCGAAGCCTTACCCTAACCCGTCCCCTAATCCTAACCCGTACGCTCACACTAACCCATACCCTAACACATACGCTGACACTAAAACGTTGTTATACCCTAACCTGTACCCTAAACCGTCCCCGTCCCTTAACTGTAATCCTAACCCTTACCCGAAGCTTTACCCTAACCCGTCCCCTAATCCTAACCCGTACCCTAACACTAACCCGTACCCTAACACGTAGGCTCACCCTAATCCATTGTCGTACCGTAAACTTTACCCTAAACCATCCCTGTCCCAGTCCCCTAACCCTAACCCTAACCCTAAACCTAACCCTTACCCGAAGCCTTACCCTAACCCGTCCAGTAATCCTAACACTTACGCTAACACTAACCAGTACCTAACAGGTACGCTCACCCTAAACCGTTGTCGTACCCTAAACTCTACCCTAAACCATCCCGGTCCCCTAACAATAACCCTAACCCTAACCCCAACCCTTACCCGAAGCCTTACCCTAACCTGACCCATAATCCTAACCCGTACGCTAACACTAACCCGTACCCTAACACGTACGTTCACCCTAAACCGTTGTCGTACCCTAACCTGTACCCTAAACCGTCCCCGTCCCCTAACCCTAACCGTAACCCTTACCCTAACCCTTACCAGAAGCCTTACCCTAACCCGTCCCCTAATCCTAACCCGTACGCTAACACTAACCTGTACACTAACATGTACTCTCACCCTAAACCGTGGTCGTACCCTAACCTGTACCCTAAACTGTCCCCATCCCGTAACCCTAACCCTAACCCTAACCCTAACGCTAACCCTTACCCGAAACCTTACCCTAACCCGTCCCTTAATCCTAACCCGTACGTTAACACTAACCCGTACCCTAACACGTACGCTCAACCTAAACCGTTGTTGTACCCTAACCTGTACCCTAAAACATCCGTGTCCCAGTCCCCTAACCCTAACACTAACCCTAATCCTAACCCGAAGCCTTACTCTATCCCTTCCCTTAATCCTAACCCGTACTCTAACTTTAACCCATACCCTAAAACGTACGTTCACACTAAACCGTTGTCGTACCCTAACCTGTACCCTAAACCGTCCCCGTCCCCTAACCCTAACCCTAACCCTAACACTTACCCGAAGCACTACCCTAACCCGTCCCCTAATCCTAACCCGTACGCTAACCCTAACCCGTATCCTAACACGTAAGCTCACCCTAAAACCTTGTCGTACACTAACCTGTACCCTAAACCGTCTCCGTCCCCTAACCCTAACCCTAAACCTAACCCTTACCCGAAGCCTTACCCTAACCCGTCCCCTAATCCTAAATCGTACGCTAACACTAACCCGTAACGTAACACGTACGCTCACCCTAAACTGTTGTCGTACGCTAAGCTGTACCCTAAACGGTCCCCGTCCCCTAACCCTAAACTTAACACGAACCCTAACCCTAACCCTAACATTTACCCGAAACCTTACCCTAACCCGTCCCCAATCCTAACCCGTACGCTAAAACTAATCCGTACCCTAACATGTACGCTCACCTGAAAACGTTGTCGTACCCTAACCTGTACCCTAAACCGTC
Source organism: Delphinapterus leucas (assembly GCF_059928025.1). Taxonomy (NCBI): domain Eukaryota; kingdom Metazoa; phylum Chordata; class Mammalia; order Artiodactyla; family Monodontidae; genus Delphinapterus; species Delphinapterus leucas. The sequence goes on along the minus strand of NW_028322247.1, from coordinate 3,819,372 downwards.
CCCGTCCCCTAACCCTAACCCTAACCCAACCTTAACCCTAACCCTTACCCGAAGCCTTACCCTAACCCGTCCCCTAATCCTAACCTGTACGCTAACACTAACCCATACCCTAACAGGTACGCTAACCCTCAACAATTTTCGTACCCTACCCAGTACCCTAAACCGTCCCCGTACCCTAACCCTAACCCTAACCCTAACCGTAAACCTTACCCGAAGCCTTACCATAAACCGTCCCCTAATGTTAACACGTATGCTAACACTAACTTGTACCCTAATGCGTACGCTCATCCTAAACCATTGTTGTGCACAGACCTGTACCCTAAATCATCCCCATCCCCTAACCTTAACCCTAACCCTAACCCTTAAACGAAGGCTTACCCTAACCCGTCCCCTAATCCTAACCAGTACGATAACACTAACCCATACCCTAACACGTACGCTCACCCTAAACTGTTGGCGTACCCTAATCTGTAGCCTAAACCATCCCCGTCCCCTAACCCTAACCCTAACCCTAACCCTAACCCTTAAACGAAGGCTTACCCTAATCCGTCCCCTAATCCTAACCCGTACACTAACCCTAACCCGTACCCTAACACGTACGCTCACCCTAAACAGTTGTCGTACCCTAACCTGTACCCTAAACCTTCCCCATCACCTAACCCAAACCCTAGTCCTAACCCTAACCCTAAACCTTACCCGAAGCCTTACCCTAAACCGTCCCCTAATAGTAACCCGTACGCTAACACTAACCTGTACCCTAACACGTACGCTCACCCTAAACCGTTTTCGTACCCTACCCTTTATGCTAAACCATCACCGTCCCCTAACCCTAACCCTAGCCCTAACCCTAACCCTTACCCGAAACCTTACATTAATCTGTCACATAATCCTAACCCGTACGCTAACACTAACACCTACCCTAACACGTACGTTCACCCTAAACCATTGTCGTACACTAAACTGTACCATAAACCATCCCCGTACCCTAACCCTAATCCTAACCCTAACCCTAACCCTTACCCTTATCCGAAGCCTTACCCTAACCCGTCCCCTAATCCTGACCCGTAAGCTGACAATAACCCGTACCCTAACACATACGCTTACCCTAAACCTTTGTCGTACCCTAACCTGTACCCTTAACCGTCCCCTAACCCTAAGCCTAACACTTACCCGAACCCTTAACCAAAACGGTCCCCTAATCCTGACCCGTACGCTAACATGTACGCTCACGCTAAACCGTTGTCGTACCCTAACCTGTCACCTAAACCGTCCCCGTACCCTAACCTTAACCTTAACCCTAAACCTAAACTTAACCCTTAACTGAAGCCTTACCCTAACCCGTTCCTTAATCCTAACCCGTACGTTAACACTAACACATACCCTAAAACCTACGCTCACCATAAACCGTTGTCGTACCCTAAACTGTACCCTAAACCGTCCCCTAACCCTAACCCTAACCCTAACCCTAACCCTTACTCGAAGCCTTACCCTAACACGTCCCCTAATCCTAACCCGTACGCTAACACTAACCCGTACCCTAATATGTACGCTCAGCCTAAACCATTTTCGTACACTAACCTGTACCCTAAACCAACCCCGTCCCCTAACCCTAACCCTAACCCTAACCCTAACCCTAAACCTTACCCGAATCCTTACCCTAACCCGTCCCCTAATCCTAACCCGTACGCTAAAAGTAACCTGTACCCTAATATGTACGCTCAGCCTAAACCATTGTTGTACACTAACCTGTACCCTAAACCATTCCCGTACCCTAACCCTAACACTAACCCTAACCCTAACCCTAACCCTAATACTAACACTGAAATGAAGGCTTACCCTAACCCGTCCCCTAATCCTAACCCATACACTAACCCTAACCCGTACCCTAACACGTACGTTCACCCTAAACCGTTGTCGTACCCTAACCTGTACCCTAAACCGTCCCCGTCCCCTAACCCTAACTCTAACCCTAACCCTAACCGTAACACTTACCTGAAGCCTTAAACAAACCCGTCCCCTAATCCTGACCCGTACGCTAACACTCAAATATACCCTAACATGTATGCTCACGCTAAACCGTTGTCGTACCCTAACCTGTAACCTAAACAGTCCCTGTCCCCTAACCCTAACGCTAACCCTAACCCTAACCCTTATCCGAAGCCTTACCATGACCCGTCCCCTATTCCTAACCCATACGCTAACACTAACCCATACCCTAACATGTACGCTCACCCTGATCCGTGGTCGTACGCTAACCTGTATCCCAAACCGTCCCCCTCCCGTAACACTAACCATAACCCTAACCCTAAAACTAACCCTTACCCAAAGCCTTACCCTAACCCGTCCCATAATCCTGACCCGTACGCTAACACTAACACGTACCCTAACATGTACGCTCACCCTAAACCGTTGTCGTACCCTAACCTGTACCCTAATCCGTCCCCGTCCCCTAACCATAACCCTAATTCTTACCCGAAGCCTTACCCTAACACGTCCCCTAATCCTAAGCGGTACGCTAACACTAACACCTACCCTAACACGTACGCTCACCCTAAACTATTGTCGTACCCTACCCTCTACCCTAAACCATTCCTGTCCCCTATCCTAACCCTAACACTAACCCTAACCATAATCCTAACACTTACCCGAAGTCTTACCCTAACCTGTCCCCTAATCCTAACCCGTACGCTAACACTAACCCGTACCCTAACACGTTCGCTCACCCTAAACCGTTGTCGTACCCTAACGTGTACCCTAAACCGTCCCCGTCCCCATCCCCTAAACCTAACCCTAACACTAACCATTACCCGAAGCCTTACCCTAACGCGTCCCCTAATCCTAACCCGTACGCTAACACTAACCCCTACCCTAACACGTACGCTCACCCTAAACCGTTGTCGTACTCTAACCTGTACCCTGAACAGTCCCCATCCCCTAACCCTAACCCTAACCCTAACCGTAAGGCTAACCCTTACCCGAAGCCTTACCCTAACCCGTCCCCTAATGCTAACCCGTACGCTAACTCTAAGCTATACCCTAACACTTACGCTCACACTAAACCGTCGTCGTACCCTAACCTGTACCCTAATCCGTCCCCATCCCCGTCCCCTAACCCTAACACTAAACCTAACCCTTACCCAAAGCGTTACCCTAACCCGTCCCCTAATCCTAAACCATACACTAACACTAACCCATAACCTAACACGTACGCTCACCCTAAAAGGTTGTCGTACCCTAACTGGTACCCTAAATCGTCCCTGTCCCCTAACCCTTACCCTAAACCTAACCCTAACCCTAACCCTAACCCTTACCCGAAGCCTTACACTAACCCGTAACATAATCCTAAACCGTACGCTAACACTAACCCGTACCCTAAAACGTACGCTCACACTAAACCGTTGTCGTACCCTAACCTGTACCCTAAACTGTCCCCTTCCCCTAATCCTAATCCTAACCCTATCCTTAACACTTACCCGAAGCCTTACCCTAACCCGTCCCCTAAACCTAACCCGTACGCTAACACTAACCCGTAAACTAACACGTACGCTCATCCTAAAACATTGTCGTACCCTAACCTGTACACTAAACCGTCCCCATCCCCTAAACCTAACCCTAACCCTAACCCTAACCCTTACCCGAAGCCTTACCCTAAACCATGTCCTAATCCTAACCCGTACGCTAACACTAACATGTACCCTAACACGTAAGCTCACCCTAAAACACTGTCGTACTCTAACCTGTACCCTAAACCGTCCCGTCCCCTAACCATAACCCTAACCCTAACCCTAACACTAACCCTTACGCAAAGCCTTACCCTAGCCCGTACCCTAATCCTAACCCCTACTCTAACACTAACCCGTACTCTGACACGTACGCTCACCCTAGACCGTTGTCGTACGCTAACCTGTACCCTAAACCGTCCCTTTCCCCTAACCCTAACCCTAACCCTAACCCTTACCCGAAGCCTTACACTAACCCGTCCCCTAATCCTAATCCGTACGCTAACACTAACCCATACCCTAACACGTATGATCACCCTAAACCGATCTCGTACACCAACCTGTACCCTAAACCGTCCCCGTCCCCTAACCCTAACCCTAACCCTAACCCTTACCCGAAGCCTTACCTTAACCCGTCCCCTAATCCTAACCTGTACGCTAACACTGAGCCGTACCCTAACACGCACGCTCACCCTAAACAGTTGTCGTACCCTAACCTGTACCCTAAACCGTCCCTGTCACCATCCCCTAACCTTAACCCTAACCCTTACCCGAAGCCTTACCCTAACCCGTCCCCTAATCCTAAACCGTACGCTAACACTAACCCATACCCTAACACGTACGCTCACCCTAAGCCGTTGTAGTACCGTAATCTGTACCCTAAACTTTCAACGTGCCCTAATCCTAACCCTAACCCTAAACCTAACCCTTACCCGAAGCCTTACCATAACCCATATGCTAACACTAACCGGTACCCTAACACGTACACTCAACCTAAACCGTTGTCGTACCCTAACCTGTACCCTAAAACGTCCCCGTACCCTAACGCTAACTGTAACCCTTACCCGAAGCCTTACCGTAATCCATCCCCTACTCCTACCAGTACGCTAACACTAACACGTACCCTAACAGTTATGCTCACCCTACACCATTGTCGTACACTAACCTGTACCCTAAACCGTCCCCGTCCCCTAACCCTAACCCTATCCCTTACCCAAAGTCTTAGCATAACCCGTACGCTAACACTAAGCGGAACCCTAACACATACGCTCAACCTAAACCGTTGTCGTACCCTAACCTGTACCTTAAACCGTCGCTTTACCCTAAACCTAACCCTAACCCTTACCCGAAGCCTTACGCTAAACCTTCCCCTAAACCTAACACGTTCGCTAACACTAAACCATACCCTAACACGTACGCTCACCCTAAAACGTTGTCGTACCCTAACCTGTACCCTAAACCGTCACCGTACCCTAACCCTAACTCTAACCTTTACCCGAAGCCTTACCGTAACCCGTATGTTAACGCTAACCGGTACCCTAACACGTACGCTCAACTTAAACTGTTGTCGTACCCTAACCTGTACCCTAAACCGTCCCCATCCCCTAACCCTAACCCTAACATTTACCCGAAGCCTTACTCTAACCCGTCCCCTAATACTAACCCGTACACTAACACTAACTCGTACCATAACACGTACGCTCACCCTGAACCGTTTTGGTACCCTAACCTGTATCCTAAACTGTCCCCGTCCCCTAAACCTAACCCTAACCCTAACACTTACCCGAAGCCTTACCCTAACCCGTCCCCTAATCCTAACCCGTACGCTAACACTAACCCGTACACTATCACGTACGCACACCCTAAACCGTTGTCATACCCTAACGTGTACCCTTAACCGTCCCCGTCCCCTAACCCTAAACCTAAACCTAACCCTAACCCTTACCCGAAGCCTTACACTAACCCGTCCAATAATCCTAAACCCTACGCTAACACTAACCCATACCCTACAACATACGCTCACGCTAAAACGTTGTCCTACCCTAACCTGTACACTAAACCGTTCCCGTCCCGTAAACCTAACGCTAACCCTAAACCTAACCCTTACCCGAAGCCTTACCCTAACCCGTCCCTAATCCTAACCCGTACGCTAACACTAACCCGTACCCGAACACGTACCCTCACCCTTAACCATTGTCGTACACTAACCTGTACCCTAAACCATCCCCATCCCAGTCCCCTAACCCTAACCCTAACACTAACACTAAACCTTCCCCGAAGCCTTACCCTAACCCGTCCCCTAATCCTAACCCGTACGCTCACACTAACTTGTACCCTAACACGTACGCTCAACCTAAACCATTGTCGTACCCTAACTTGTACCCTAAACCATCCCCGTCCCCTAACCCTAACCCTAACCCTAACCCTTACCCGAAGCCTTACCCTAAACCGTCCCCTAATCCTAACCCGTACGCTAACACTAACATGTACCCTATCACGTTCGCTCACTCTAAACAGTTGTCGTACCCTAACCTCTACCCTAAATCGTCCCCGTCTCCTAACCCTAACCCAAACCCTAACCCTAACCCTTACACGAAGCCTTGCCTTACCCTAACTCGTCCCCTAATCCTAACCGGTACGCTAACACTAACCCATACACTAACACGTAAGCTCACCCTGAACCGTTGTCGTACCCAAACCTCTACCCTAATCTGTACCCGTCCCCTAACCCTAACCCTAACCTTAACACTTACCCGAACACTTACCCTAACCCATCCCCTAATCCTAACCCCTACGCTAACGCTATCCCATACCCTAACACGTACGCTCACCCTAAACCGTTTTCGTACCCTAACCTGTACCCTAAACCGCTCCTGTCTCCTAACCCGAACCGTAACCCTAACCCTAACCCTTACCCGAAGCCATAACCTAACCCGTCCCCTAATCGTAACCCGTACGCTAACACTAACCCATACCCTAACACGTACGCTCACCCTAAACGGTTGTTGTACGCTAACCTGTACCCTAAACCGTCCCCGTCCCCTAACCCTAACCCTAACCCTAACACTTACCAAAAGCCTTACACTAACCCGTCCCATAATCCTAAACCGTACGCTAACACTAACCCATACCCTAACATGTACGCTCACCCTAAAATGTTGTCGTACCCTAACCTCTACCCTAAACCGTCCCCGTCCTCATCCCCTAAACCTAACCCTAACACTTAGCCGAAGCCTTACTCTAACCTGTCCCCTAATCCTAACCGGTACACTAGCACTAATATGTACCCTAACAGGTACGCTCAAACTAAGCCGTTGTCGTACCCTGACCTGTACCCTAAACCATCCCCGTCCCCTAACCCTAACCCTAACCCTTACCCGAAGCCTTAACCTAACCAGTTCCCTAATCCTAATCCGAACGCTAACACTAACCCTTACCCTGACACGTACGCTCACCCTAAACCATTGTCGTACATTAACCTGTACCCTAAACCGTCCCCGTCCCTAACTGTAACCCTAACCCTAACCCTAAACCTTACCCGAAGCCTTACCCTAACCCGTCCCCTAAACCTAACCCGTACGCTACCTCTAACCCGTTCCCGAACACGTACGATAACCCTAAACCGTTGTCGTACCCTAACCTGTACACTAAACCACCCCGGTCCCCTAACCCTAACCCTAACACTTACCCGAAACCTTACCCTAACCCGTCCAATAATCCTAATCCGTACGCTAACACTAACCCGTGCCCTAACACGTACGCTCACCCTAAACCGTTGTCGTACCTTAAACTGTACCATAAACCGTCCCTGTCCCCTAACACTAACCCTAAGCCTAACCCTAACACTGACCCTTACCCGAAGCCTTACCCTAACCCGTCCCCTAATCCTAACTCGTACACTAACACTAACCCGTGCCCTGACACGTACGCTCCCCCTAAACCATTGTTGTACCCTAACCTGTACCCTAAACCGTCCCCGTCACCGAACCCTAACCCTAACCCTAAACCGAACGCTAACTCTTACGCGAAGTCTTACCCTAACACTTCCCCAATCCTAAACCGTACGCTAACACTAACTCGTACCCTAACACTTACGCACACCCTAAACCATTGTCGTACCCTAACCTGTACCCTAAACCGTCCCCATTCCCTAACCCTAACCCTAAACCTATACCTAACCCTTACCTGAAGCCTTAACCTAACCCGTTCCCTAATCCTAAACCGTACGCTAACAGTAACCCGTACCCTAACACGTACGCTCACTCTAAACCGTTGTTGTACCCTAACTTGTACCCTAAACCGTCCCGATCCCCTAACCCTAACCCTAACCCTAACCTTTACCTGAAGCCTTACACTAACCCGTCCTCTAATCCTAACCTGTACGTTAACACTAACCCATACTCTAACACGTACGCTCACCCTAAACCGTTGTCATATCCTCACCTGTACCCTAAACCGTCCCCATCCCCTAATCCTAAGCCTAACCCTACCCTAACCCTAACCCTTACCCGAAGACTTACCGTAACCCGTCCCATAATCCTAACCTGTACGCTAACACTAACCTATACCCTAACACGTACGCTCACCCTAAACCATTGTTGTACACTAACCTGTATCCTAAACCATCCCCGTACCGTAACCCTAACCCAAACCCATACCCGAAGCCTTACCCTAACCTGTCCCCTGATCCTAACCCATACGCTAAACAATAACCCATACCCTAACACGTACGCTCACTCTAAAACCTTGTCGTACCCTAAACTGTACCCTAAACCATTCCCGTCCCCTATCCCTAACCCTAACCCTTACCCGAAGCCTTACCCTAACCCGTCCCCTAATCCTAACCAATACGCTAACACTTACCCGTACCCTAACACGTACGCTCACCCTAAATTCTTGTCGTACACTAACCTGTACCCTAAACCGACCCGTCCCCTAACCCTAACCCTAACACTAAACCTTACCTGAAGCCTTACAGCAACCCGTCACCTAATCCTAACCCGTACTCTAAAACTAACCCATACCCTAACACGTTCGCTCACCCTAAAACGTTGTCGTACACTAACCTGTACCCTAAACCATCCCCGTCCCCTAACCCTAACCCAAAACGTAACCCTAACACTAACCGTTACCTGAAGCCTTACCCTAACCCGTCCCCTACTACTAACCCGTACGCTAACACTAACCCGTACCCTAACATGTACGCTCACCCTAAACCTTTGTGGTACCCTAAACTGTACCCTAAACCGTCCCTGTCCCCTAACCCTAACCCTAACCCTAACCCTAACCCTAACCTGTACCCTAAACCGTCCCGGTCCCCTAACCCTAACCCTAACCCTAACCCTTACCCGAAGCCTTACCCTAACTCCCCCCAATTCCTAAACCGTACGCTAACACTAACCCATACCCTAACTCATACGCTCACCCTAAACCGTTGTCGTACCCTAACCTGTACCCTAAACGGTCCCCGTCCCCTAACCCTAACCTTATCCCTAACCCTAACCCTAAACCTAAGCCTTACCCGAAGCCTTACCCAAAACCGTCCCCTAACCCTAACCCTAACCTTAACCCTAACCCTTACCTGAAGCCTTACGCTAACCCGTCCCCTAATCCTAAACCGTACGCTAACACTAACCCGTACCCTAACACGTACGCTCACCCTAAATGGTTGTAGTACCCTAATGTGTACCCTAAACCGTGGCCGTGCCCTAACCCTAACCCTAACCCTAACCCTTACCCGAAGTCTTACCCTAACCTGTCCCCTAAACCTAACCCATACGCTAACACTAACCCGTACCCTAACTCGTATGTTCACCCTAAACCGTTGTCGTACCCTAACCTGTACCCTACACCGTCCCCGTCCCCTATCCCTAACCCTAACCCTAACCCTAAACCTAACCATTACCTGAAGCCTTACACTAACACATCCACTAATCCTAACCCGTACGCTAACACTAACCCGTACCCTAACATGTACGTTCACACTAAACCGTTGTCGTACCCTAACCTGTACCCTAAACTGTCCCCGTACCCTAACCCTAACCCTTACCCAAAGCCTTACACTAATCCGTCGCCTAATCCTAAGCGGTACGCTAACACTAACACCTACCCTAACACGTACGCTCACCCTAAACTATTGTCGTACCCTACCCTCTACCCTAAACCATTCCTGTCACCTATCCTAACCCTAACACTAACCCTAACCATAATCCTAACACTTACCCGAAGTCTTACCCTAACCTGTCCCCTAATCCTAACCCGTACGCTAACACTAACCCGTACCCTAACACGTTCGCTCACCCTAAACCGTTGTCGTACCCTAACGTGTACCCTAAACCGTCCCCGTCCCCATCCCCTAAACCTAACCCTAACACTAACCATTACCCGAAGCCTTACCCTAACGCGTCCCCTAATCCTAACCCGTACGCTAACACTAACCCCTACCCTAACACGTACGCTCACCCTAAACCGTTGTCGTACTCTAACCTGTACCCTGAACAGTCCCCATCCCCTAACCCTAACCCTAACCCTAACCGTAAGGCTAACCCTTACCCGAAGCCTTACCCTAACCCGTCCCCTAATGCTAACCCGTACGCTAACTCTAAGCTATACCCTAACACTTACGCTCACACTAAACCGTCGTCGTACCCTAACCTGTACCCTAATCCGTCCCCATCCCCGTCCCCTAACCCTAACACTAAACCTAACCCTTACCCAAAGCGTTACCCTAACCCGTCCCCTAATCCTAAACCATACACTAACACTAACCCATAACCTAACACGTACGCTCACCCTAAAAGGTTGTCGTACCCTAACTGGTACCCTAAATCGTCCCTGTCCCCTAACCCTTACCCTAAACCTAACCCTAACCCTAACCCTAACCCTTACCCGAAGCCTTACACTAACCCGTAACATAATCCTAAACCGTACGCTAACACTAACCCGTACCCTAAAACGTACGCTCACACTAAACCGTTGTCGTACCCTAACCTGTACCCTAAACTGTCCCCTTCCCCTAATCCTAATCCTAACCCTATCCTTAACACTTACCCGAAGCCTTACCCTAACCCGTCCCCTAAACCTAACCCGTACGCTAACACTAACCCGTAAACTAACACGTACGCTCACCCTAAAACATTGTCGTACCCTAACCTGTACACTAAACCGTCCCCATCCCCTAAACCTAACCCTAACCCTAACCCTAACCCTTACCCGAAGCCTTACCCTAAACCATGTCCTAATCCTAACCCGTACGCTAACACTAACATGTACCCTAACACGTAAGCTCACCCTAAAATACTGTCGTACTCTAACCTGTACCCTAAACCGTCCCGTCCCCTAACCATAACCCTAACCCTAACCCTAACACTAACCCTTACGCAAAGCCTTACCCTAGCCCGTACCCTAATCCTAACCCCTACTCTAACACTAACTCGTACTCTGACACGTACGCTCACCCTAGACCGTTGTCGTACGCTAACCTGTACCCTAAACTGTCCCTTTCCCCTAACCCTAACCCTAACCCTAACCCTTACCCGAAGCCTTACACTAACCCGTCCCCTAATCCTAATCCGTACGCTAACACTAACCCATACCCTAACACGTATGATCACCCTAAACCGATCTCGTACACCAACCTGTACCCTAAACCGTCCCCGTCCCCTAACCCTAACCCTAACCCTAACCCTTACCCGAAGCCTTACCTTAACCCGTCCCCTAATCCTAACCCGTACGCTAACACTGAGCCGTACCCTAACACGCACGCTCACCCTAAACAGTTGTCGTACCCTAACCTGTACTCTAAACCGTCCCTGTCACCGTCCCCTAACCTTAACCCTAACCCTTACCCGAAGCCTTACCCTAACCCGTCCCCTAATCCTAAACCGTACGCTAACACTAACCCATACCCTAACACGTACGCTCACCCTAAGCCGTTGTAGTACCGTAATCTGTACCCTAAACTTTCAACGTGCCCTAATCCTAACCCTAACCCTAAACCTAACCCTTACCCGAAGCCTTACCATAACCCATATGCTAACACTAACCGGTACCCTAACACGTACACTCAACCTAAACCGTTGTCGTACCCTAACCTGTACCCTAAAACGTCCCCGTACCCTAACGCTAACTGTAACCCTTACCCGAAGCCTTACCATAATCCATCCCCTACTCCTACCAGTACGCTAACACTAACACGTACCCTAACAGTTATGCTCACCCTACACCATTGTCGTACACTAACCTGTACCCTAAACCGTCCCCGTCCCCTAACCCTAACCCTATCCCTTACCCAAAGTCTTAGCATAACCCGTACGCTAACACTAAGCGGAACCCTAACACATACGCTCAACCTAAACCGTTGTCGTACCCTAACCTGTACCTTAAACCGTCGCTTTACCCTAAACCTAACCCTAACCCTTACCCGAAGCCTTATGCTAAACCGTCCCCTAAACCTAACACGTTCGCTAACACTAAACCATACCCTAACACGTACGCTCACCCTAAAACGTTGTCGTACCCTAACCTGTACCCTAAACCGTCACCGTACCCTAACCCTAACTCTAACCTTTACCCGAAGCCTTACCGTAACCCGTATGTTAACGCTAACCGGTACCCTAACACGTACGCTCAACTTAAACTGTTGTCGTACCCTAACCTGTACCCTAAACCGTCCCCATCCCCTAACCCTAACCCTAACATTTACCCGAAGCCTTACTCTAACCCGTCCCCTAATACTAACCCGTACACTAACACTAACTCGTACCATAACAAGTACGCTCACCCTGAACCGTTTTGGTACCCTAACCTGTATCCTAAACCGTCCCCGTCCCCTAAACCTAACACTAACCCTAACACTTACCCGAAGCCTTACCCTAACCCGTCCCCTAATCCTAACCCGTACGCTAACACTAACCCATACACTATCACGTACGCACACCCTAAACCGTTGTCATACCCTAACGTGTACCCTTAACCGTCCCCGTCCCCTAACCCTAAACCTAAACCTAACCCTAACCCTTACCCGAAGCCTTACACTAACCCGTCCAATAATCCTAAACCGTACGCTAACACTAACCCATACCCTACAACATACGCTCACGCTAAAACGTTGTCCTACTCTAACCTGTACACTAAACCGTTCCCGTCCCGTAAACCTAACGCTAACCCTAAACCTAACCCTTACCCGAAGCCTTACCCTAACCCGTCCCTAATCCTAACCCGTACGCTAACACTAACCCGTACCCGAACACGTACCCTCACCCTTAACCATTGTCGTACACTAACCTGTACCCTAAACCATCCCCATCCCAGTCCCCTAACCCTAACCCTAACACTAACACTAAACCTTCCCCGAAGCCTTACCCTAACCCGTCCCCTAATCCTAACCCGTACGCTCACACTAACCTGTACCCTAACACGTACGCTCAACCTAAACCGCTGTCGTACCCTAACCTGTACCCTAAACCGTCCCGATCCCCTAACCCTAACCCTAACACTAAACCTTACCTGAAGCCTTACACTAAACCGTCACCTAATCCTAACCCGTACACTAAAACTAACCCGTACCCTAACACGTTCGCTCACCCTAAACCGTTGTCGTACCCTAACCTGTACCCTAAACCATCCCAGTCCCCTTACCCTAAACCTAAACGTAACCCTAACCCTAACCGTTACCTGAATCCTTACCCTAACCCGTCACGTAATCCTAACCCATACGCTAACACTAACCCGTACCCTAACACGTACGCTCACCCTAAACCGTTTTCATACCCTAACCTGTACCCTAAACCGTCCCTGTCCCCTAACCTTAACCCTAACCCTAACACTAACCCTAACCTGTACCCTAAACCGTCCCGGTCCCCTAACCCTAAGCCTAACCCTAACACTAACATTTACCCGAAGCCTTACCTTAACACGTCCCCTAATCGTAACTCGTACACTAACACTAACCCGTGCCCTAACACGTACGCTCACCCTAAACCGTTGTCGTACACTAATCTACCCTAAACCGTCCCCGTCTCGTAACCCTAACCCTAACCCTAACCCTAACCCTAAACCTTAACCGAAGCCTTACCCTAACCCGTCCCCTAATCCTAACCCGTACGCTAACACTAACCCGTACCATAAGATGTACGCTCACCCTAAACCGTTGTCGTACCCACCGTGTACCCTAAATGGTCCCCGTCCCCGTCCCCTAACCCTAACCCTAACCCGAACCCTAACACTTACCGGAAGCCTTACCCTAACCCGTCCCCTAATCCTAATCCGTACGCTAACACTAACACATACCCTATCACGTACGCTCACCCTAAACCGTTATTGTACCCTAACCTGTACCCTTAACTGTCCCCGTCCCCTAACCCTCACCCTAACCCTTATCCGAAACCTTACCCTAACCCGACTCCTAATCCTAACCCGTACGCTAACACTAACCCGTACCCTAACGTGTACGCTCACCCTAAACCATTGTCATAACTTAACATGTACCCTAAACCGTCCCCGTCCCCTAACCCTAACCCTAAACCTAACCCTAAACCTAACCCTTACCTGAAGCCTTACCCTAACCCGTCCCCTAATCCTAACCCATACGCTAAAAATAACCCTTGCCCTAACACGTACGCTCAAACTAAACCGTTCTCGTACACTAACCTGTACCTTAAACCATCCCCATACCCTAACCCTTACCCTAACCCTAAACCTAACCCTTAACCGAAGCCTTACTCTAACCCGTCCCATAATCCTATCCGGTACGATTACACTAACCCATACCCTAACACGTACGCTCACCCTAAACCGTTGACGTACTCTAACCTGTACCTTAAACTGTCCCCGTCCCCTAACCCTAACCCTAACCCTAACCCTTACCCGAAGCCTTACCCTATCACGTACCCTAATCCTAACCCGTACGCTAACACTAACCCGTACCCTAACACGTACGCTCACACTAAACCGTTGTCGTACCCTAACCTGTACCCTAAACCGTCCCTGTCCCCTATCCCTAACCCTAACCCTAACCCTAACCCTTACCCAAAGCCTTACCCTAACCTGTCTCCTAATCCTAAACCATACGCTAACACTAACCCGTGCCCTAACATGTACGCTCACCCTAAACCGTTGTCGTACACTAACCTGTATCCTAAACCGTCCCCGTCCCCGTCCCCTAACCCTAACCCTAACCCTAAGCCTCACCCTTACTCGAAGCCTTATCCTAACCCGCCCCTAATCCTAACCCGTACGCTAACAGTAACCCGTACCCTAACCAGTACGCTCACCCTAAACCGTGGTCGTACCCGAACCTGTACCCTAAACCGTCCCCGTCCCCTGACCCTAACCCTAACCCTAACCATAACCCTAACCCTTACCCGAAGACTTACCCTAACCCGTCCCCTTATACTAAACCGTATGCTAACACTAACACGTACCCTAACACGTACGCTCACCCTAAACTGTTGTCGTACACTAACCTGTACCCTAAACCGTCCCCGTCGCCTAACACTAACCCTAACCCTAACCCGAACCCTTACCCGAACCCTTACCCTAACTCTTCCCCTAATCCTTACACGTATGCTAACACTAACCCTTACTCTAACACGTACGCTCACCCTAAACCGTAGTCGTACACTAACCTGTACCCTAAACCGTCCCTGTCGCCGTCCCCGACCCCTAACCCTAACACTTACCTGAAGCCTTACCCTAAACCGTCCCCTAATCCTAACCCGTACGCTAACACTAAACCGTACCCTAACACGTACGCTCACCCTAAATCGTTGTCGTACTCTAACCTCTACCCTAAACCGTCTCCTTACGCTAACCCTAACCCTAACCCTAACACTTACCCTTACCTGAGGCCTTACCGTAACCCGTCCCGTAATCCTAACCCGTACGCTAGCACTAAACAGTACCCTAACACGTACGCTCACCCTAAACCGTTGTCGTACACTAACCTGTACCCTAAACCGTCCCCGTCCCCTAACACTAACCCTGACCCTAACCCTAACCCTAACCCGTACCCGAAGCCTTAACCTAACCATTCCCCTAAACCTAATCCGTATGCTAACAGTAACACCTACCAAAACACGTACGCTCACCCTAAACCATTGTCATACCCTAACATTTACCCTAAACCGTCCCCGTCCCCTAAACTTAACCCTAACCCTAACACTAAACCTAAACCTTACCCGAAGCCTTACCCTAACCCATCCCCTAATCCTAACCCGTACACTAACTCTAACCCGTACCCTAACACGTACTCTCACCCTAAACCGTTGTCTTCCCCTAATGTGTACCCTAAACCGTCCCCGTCCCCTAACCCTAACCATAACCTTAACCTTAAACATTTCCCGAAGCCTTACCCTAACACGTCCCCTAATCCTAACCCGTACGCTAACACTAAACCATACCCTAACACGTAGGCTCACCCTAAATAGTTGTCGTACCCTAACCTGTACCCTAAACCTTCCTCGTGCCCTAACCTTAACCCTAACCCTAACTGTATCCCTAATCCTTACCTGAAGCCTTACCCTAACCCGTCACCAATCCTAACCCGTACGCTATCACGTACGCTCACCGTAAACCTTTGTCGCACACTAACCTGTAACCTAAATCATCCCCGTCTCCTAACCCTAACCCTAACCCTAAACCTAACCCTAACCCTTACCCGAAGCCTTACCCTAAACCGTCCCCTAATCCTAACCGGTATGCTAACACTAAACCGTACCGTAACACGTACACTCACCCTAAAACGTTGTCATAACCTAAACTGTATCGTAAACCGTCCCCGTCCCCTAACTCTAACCCTAACCCTAACCCTAACCCTAACTCTAACACTTACCCGAAGCCTTAACCTAACCCGTCCCCAATCCTAACCCGTACGCTAACACTAACCCGTGCCCTAACACGTACGCTCACCCTAAAACGTTGTCGTACCCTAACCTGTACCCTAAACGGTCCCCGCCCCCTAACCCTAACCCTAACCCTAACCCTAACCCTAACTCTAACCCTTACCCGACGCCTTACCCTAACCCGTCCCCTAATCCTAATCCGTATGCTAACACTAACCCGTACCCTAACACGTACGCTCACCCTAAACCATTTTCGTACCCTAACCTGTACCCTAAACCGTACCCGTCCCCGTCCCCTAACCCTAACCCTAACCCTTACCCGAACCCTTACCCTAACCCGTCTTCTAATCCTAACCCGTACGCTAACACTAACCCATGCCCTAACACGTACGATCACCCTAAACCGTTGTCGTAACCTAACCTGTACCCTAAACCGTCCTCGTCCCCTAACCCTAACCGGAACCCTAACCCTAACCCTAACCCTTACCCGAAGCCTTACCCTAACACGTCCCCTAATCCTGACCCGTAGGCTAACACTAACCCGTGCCCTAACACGTACACTCACCCTAAACCGTTGTCGTACCCTAACGTGTACCCTAAACCGTCCCCGCCCCTAACCCGTACCCTAATACTTACCCAAAGCCTTACCCTAACCCTCATCCGAAGCCTTACCCTAACCCGTCACCAATCCTAACCCGTACGCTATCACGTACGTTCACCCTAAACTGTTGTCGTACACTAACCTGTACCCTAAACCGTCCCCGTAGCCTAACCCTAACCCTAACCCTAACCCTATACCTAAACCTTACCCGAAGCCTTACCCTATCCCGTCCGCTAATCCTAACCCGTACGCTAACACTAACCCATACCCTAACACTTACACTCACCCTAAAACGTTGTCATACCCTAAACTGTACCCTAAACCGTCCCCGTCCCTTAACCCTAACCCTAACCATAACCCTTACCCAAAGCCTTACCCTAACCCGTCCCCTAATCCTAACCCATAGGCTAACACTAACCAGTACCCTAACACGTACGTTCACCCTAAATCGTTGTCGTACCCTAACCTGTACCCTAAACCGTCCCCATCCCCTAACCCTAACCCTAACCCTAACCCTTACCCGAACCTTACCCTAACACGTCCCCTAATCCTAACGCGTATGCTAACACTAACCCGTACTCTAACACGTAAGCTCACCCTAAACTGCTGTTGTACACTAACCTGTACCTTAAACCGTCCCCTTTCCGTCCCCGTCCCCTAACCCTAACCCTAACCCTAAACCTTACCCGAAGACTTACCCTAACCTGTCCCCTAATCCTAACCCGTAGGCTATCACTAACCGTACCCTAACATGTATGCTCAACCTAAACCTTTGTCGAACCCTAACCTGTACCCTAAACCATCCCCGTCCCCATCCCCTAACCCTAACCGTAACCCTAAACCTATCCCTTACCTGAAGCCTTACCCTAACCTGTCACCTAAACCTAATCCGTACACTAACACTAACCCGTACCCTACCACGTACGCTCACCCTAAAACGTTGTCGTACCCTAAACTGTACCCTAAACTGTCCTCGTCCCCTAACCCTAATCCTAAGCCTAACCCTTACCCGGAGCCTTACCCTACCCCGTCCCCTAATCTTAACCCGTACGCTAACACTAACCAGTACCCTAACACGTACGCTCACCCTAAACCATTGTTGTACGCTAACCTGTACCCTAAACCATCCCCGTCCCCGAACCGTAACCCTAAACCTAACCCTAGACCTAAACGTTACCCAAAGCCTTACCGTAACCCGTACCCTAATCCTAAGCCGTACGCTAACACTAACCCGTAACCTAACACGTATGCTCACCCTAAACCGTTGTCGTACCCTGACCTGTACGCTAAACCGTCCCCGTCCCCGTCTTCTAACCCTAACCCTAACCCTAACACTAACCCTAACCCTCACCCGAAGCCTTACCTAAACCCGTCACCAATCCTAACCCTTACGCTATCACGTACGCTCACCATAAACCGTTGTCGTACACTAACCTGTACCCTAAACCGTCCCCGTCCCCTAACCCTAACCCTAACCCTAACCCTATCCCTAAGCCTTACCCGAAGCCTTACCCTAACCCGTCCCCTAACCCTAACCCGTACGCTAACACTAACCCATACCCTAACACGTACGCTCAACCTAAAGCGTTGTCATACCCTAACATGTACCCTAAACCTTCCCCGTCCCCTAACCCTAACCCGAACCCTAAACCTAACCCTGACCCGAAGCCTCACCCTAACACGTCCCCTAATCCTAACCCGTACGCTTACACTAACCTGTACCCTAACACGTATGCTCACCCTAAACCGTTGTCGTACCCTAACCTGTACCCTAGACCGTCCCCGTCCCCTAACCCTAACCCTAACCGTTACCTTAAGCTTTACCCTAACCTGTCCCCTAATCCTAAATCGTACGCTAACACTAATCCGTACCCTACACGTTCGCTCACCCTAAAACGATGTCGTACCCTAACCTGTACCCTAAACCGTCCTCGTCCCCTAACCCTAACCCTAACCGTAACCCTAACACTAACCATTACCCGAAGCCTTACCCTAACCCGTCCCCTAATCCTAACCCGTACGCTAAAACTAACACGTACCCTAACACGTACGCTCACCCTAAACTGTTGACATACCCTAACCTGTACCCTAAACCGTCCCCGTCCCCGTCCCCTAACCCTAACCCTAACCCTACCCATAACCCGAAGCCTTACCCTAACCCGTCCCCTAATCCTCAACCCTACGCTAACACTAACCCATACCCTAACACGTACGCTCACCCTAAACCGTTGTCGTACCCTAACCTGTACCCTAAACCGTCCCCATCCCCTAACCCTAACCCTAACCCTAACCGTAACACTAACCCTTACCCAAAGCCTTACCCTAACCGGTCCCCTAATCCTAAACCGTACGCTAACACTAACCCGTACCCTAACACATACCCTCAATCTAAACCATTGTCGTACACTAACCTTTACCCTAAACGGTCCCTGTCCCCTAACTCTCTCCTTAACCCTAAACCTAACTCTTACCCAAAGCCTTACCCTAACGCGTCACCGAATCCTAACCCTTACGCTAACACTAACCCATACCCTAACACGTACGCTCACCCTAAACCGTTGTCGTACCCTAACCTGTAACCTAAACCGTCCCCGTCCCCTAACACTAACCATAAGCCTAACCCTAACCCTTACCCAAAGCCTTATCCTAACCTGTCACATAATCCTAACCCGTATGCTAACACTAACGCCTACCCTAACACGTACGCTCACTCTAAACCGTTGTCGTAACCTAACTTGTACCCTAAACCGTCCCCGTCCCCTAAACCTAACCCTAACCCTAAGCATAACCCTAACCCTTACCCGAAGCCTTACCCTAACCCGTCCCCTAATGCTAACCCGTACGCTAACACTAAACCGTACCCTAACACTAACCCATACCCTAAAATGTACGCTCACCCTAAACGGTTGTCGTACCCTAACCTGTACACTAAAGCGTCCCCGTCCCCTAACCCTAACCCTAAACCTAACTCTAACCCTTACCCGAAGCCTTACACTAACTCGTCCCCTAATCCTAACCCCTACGCTAACACTAAACCGTAAACTAACACTAACCCGTACCCTAACACGTACGCTCACCCTAAACCGTTGTCGTACCTTAACCTGTACCCTAAACCGTCCCTGTCCCCGTCCCCTAACCCTAACCCTAACCCTGAACCTTACCAGAAGCCTTACACTCACCCAACCCATAATCCTAACCCGTATGCTAACACTAACCAATACACTAACACGTACGCTCACGCTAAACCGTTGTCGTACCCTAACCTGTACCCTAAACCGTCCCCGTCCCCTAACCGTAACCCTAACCCTAACCCTAAACCTTTCCTGAAGCCTTACCCTAACCCGTCCCCTAATCCCAACCCGTACGCTAACACTAACCCGTGCCCTAACACGTACGCTCACCCTAAACCGTTGTCATACCCTAACCTTACCCTAAACAGTCCCCGTCCCCTTACCCTAACCCTAACCCTAAACCTAACCCTTACCCGAAGCCTTACCCTAACCCGTCCCCTAATCCTAACCCGTACGCTAACACTAACACGTACCCTAACACGTACACTCACCCTATAGCGTTGTCGTACCCAAACCTGTACCCTACACAGTCCCCATCCCCTAACCCTAACCCTACCCTAAACCTTACCCGAAGCCTTACCCTAACCTGTCCCCAATCCTAACCCGTACGCTAACACTAACCCGTACCCTAACACGTACGGTTACCCTAAACCGTTGTCATACCCTAACCTGTACCCTAAACCGTCCCCGTCCCCTAACCCTAACCCTAAGCGTTACCCGAATCCTTGCCCTAACAGTCCCCTAATCCTAACCTGTACGCTAACACTAACACGTACCGTAACACGTACGCTCACCCTAAACCGTTGTCGTATCCTCACCTATATCTTAAACCTTCCCCGTCCCCTTACTCTAACCCTAACCCTAACCCTAACCCTTGCCCAAAGCCTTACAATAACCCGTCCCCTAATCCTAACCCGTACGCTAACACTAACCCGTGCCCTAACACGTACGCTCAACCTAAACCGTTGTCGTACCCTAAACCGTCCCCGTCCCCTAACCTTAACCCTAACCCTAACCCTAACCCTTACCCAAAGCCTTAGCCTATCCCGTCCCCTAATGCTAACCCGTACGCTAACACTAACCCGTGCCCTACACGTACGCTCACCCTAAAACATTGTCGTACCCTAACCTGTACCCTAAACCTTCCCCGTCCCCTAACCCTAACCCTAACCCTAACCCTAACCCTTACCCGAAGTCTGAACTTAACCCGTCACCTAATCCTAACCCGTACGGTAACACTAACCCGTGCCCTAACACGTACGCTCACCCAAAACCGTTGTCGTACCCTAACCTGTACCCTAAACCATCCTCGTCCCCTAACCCTAACCCTAACCCTAACCGTAAACCTTACCCGAAGCCTTACGCTAACCCGTCTCCTAATCCTAACCTGTATGCCAACACTAATCCGTACCCTAACACGTACGCTCACCCTAAACCGTTGTTGTCCCCTAAACTGTACCCTAAACCAGCCCCGTCCCCGTCCCCGTCCCCTAACCCTAACCCTAACACTTACCAGAATCCTTAACCTAACCCGTCTCCTAATCCTAACCCGTACGCTAACACTAACCCGTACCCTAACACGTACGCTCACTCTAAACAATTGTCGTACCCTTACCTGTACCCTAAACCGTCCCTGTCCCCTAAACCTAACTGTAAGCCGTACCCGAAGCCTTGCCCTAACCGTCACCTAATCCTAACCTGTACGCTAACACTAACCATTACCCTAACACCTACTCTCAGTCTAAACCGTTGTCGTACCGTAACCTGTACCCTAAACAATCCCCGTCCCCTAACCCTAACCCTAACCCTAACCCTAACACTTACCCGAAGCCTTACCCTAACCCGTCCCCTAATCCCAACCCGTACGCTAACACTAACCCGTGCCCTAACATGTACGCTCACCCTAAACCATTGTCGTACCCTAACCTGTACCCTAAACCGTCCCCGTCCCCTAACCTTAACCCTAACCCAAACCCTAACCCTTACCCGAAGCCTTACCCTATCCCGTCCCCTATTCCTAACCCGTACACTAACACTAACCCGTGCCCTAACACGTACGCTCACCCTAAACCGTTGTCGTACCCTAACCTGTACCCTAAACTGTTCCCGTCCCCGTCCGCTCACCCTAACCCTAACCCTTACCAGAAGCCTTACGCTAACCCGTCCCCTAACCCTAAACCGTAGGCTAACACTAACCCATACCCTAACACGTACGATCACCCTAAAACGTTGTCGTAACCTAAACTGTACCCTAAACTGTCCCCGTCTCTTAACCCTAACCCTAACACTAACCCTTACCCGAAGCCTTACCCTAACCCGTCCCCTTATCCTAACCCGTACCCTAACACTAACCCATACCCTAACACGTACGCTCACCCTAAAACTTTGTCGTACCCTAACCTGTACCCTAAACCATCCCCGTCACCTAACCCTAACCCTAAACCTAAACCTTACCCGAAGCCTTACCCTAACACGTCCCCTAATCCTAACTCGTACGCTAACACCTACCCATACCCTAACACGTACGCTCAACCTAAACCGTTGTCGTGCCGTAATCTGTAACCTAAACTGTCCCCGTCCCCGACCCCTAACCCTAACCATAACCCTAACCCTAAACCTTACCCGAAGCCTTACCCTAACCCGTCACCAATCCTAACCCGTACGCTATCACGTACGCTCACCCTAAAGTGTTGTCGTACACTAACCTGTACCCTAAGCCATCCCCGTCCCCTAACCGTAAGCCGAACCCTAACCCTATCCCGAACCCTTACCCGAAGCCTTACACTAACCCGTCCACTAATCCTAACCCGTACGCTAACACTAACCAGTACCCTAACACGTACACTCACCCTAAAACTTTGTCATACATTAAACTGTACCCTAAACCTTACCCGTCCCCTAAACCTAACCCTAACCCTAACCCTAACCCTTACCCAAAGCCTTATCCTAACCCGTCCCCTAATCCTAACCCGTACGCTAACACTAACCCGTACCCTAACACGTAAGCTCACCATAAACCATTGTCGTACCCTAACCAATACCCTAAACCAGCCCCATCCCCTAATCCTACCCCTAACCCTAAACCTAACCCTTACCCGAGGCCTTACCCTAACCCGTCCACTAATCCTAACCTATACGCTAACACTAACCCATGCCCTCACACGTACGCTCACCCTAAAAAGTTGTCGTACGCTAACCTGTACCCTAAACCGTCCCCGTTCCCTAACCTTAACCCTAACCCTAACCCTAAGCCTTACCCAAAGCCTTACCCTAAACCGTCCCCTAATCCTATCCCATACCCTAACACTAACACGTACCCTAACACGTACGCTCACCCTAAACCGTTGTCGTACCCTAACCTGTACCGTAAACCGTCCCCATCCCCTAACCCTAACCCTAAACCTAACCCTAGAACTAAACCTTACCCAAAGCCTTACCCTAATCCGTCCCCTAACCCTAACCCAAAACCTAACCCTAAACCTAACCCTTACCCAAAGCCTTACCCTAATCCGTCCCCTAATCCTAACCCGTACGCTAACACTAACCCGTACCCTAACACGTATGCTCACCATAAACCGTTGTCGTACACTAACCTGTACACTAAAACGTCCCCGTCCCCGTCCCCGTCCCCTAACCCTAACCCTAACCCTAAACCTTACACGAAGCCTTACCCTAAACCGTCCCCTAATCCTAACCCGTACGCTAACACTAACCCGTGCCCTAACACGTACGCTCACCCTAAACCGCTATCGTACCCTAACCTGTTCCCTAAATCGTCCCCGTCCCCTAACCCTAACCCAAACCCTAACTCTAAACCTAACCCTCACCGGCAACCTTACCCTAACCCGTCAACAATCCTAACCCATACGCGATCACGTACGCTCACCCTAAACTGTTGTCGTACCCTAAACTCTACCCTAAACCGTCCCAGTCCCCTAACCCTAACCCTAACCCTAACCCTTACCCGAAGTCTTACACTAACCCGTCCCCTAATACTAATCCGTACGCTAACACTAACCCGTACCCTAACATGTACACTCAACCTAAACCACTGTCATACCCTAACCTGTACCCTAAACCGTCCCCATCCCCTAACCCTAACCCTAACACAAACCCTAACCCTAAACCTTACCCGAAGCCTTACCCTAAACCGTCCCCTATTCCTAACCAGTACGCTAACACTAACCCATACACTAACACGTACGCTCACCCTAAACCGTTGTCGTACCCTAATCTGTACCCTAAACCGTCCCCGTCCCCGTCCCCTACTCCCTAAACCTAACCCTAACCCTAACCCTTTCCCGAAGCCTTACCCTAACACGTCCCCTAATCATAACCCGTACGCTAACACTAAACCGTACCCTAACACGTACGCTGAACCTAAACCGTTGTACCCTAATCTGTACCCAAAACCGTTACCGTCCGCTAACCCTAACCCTAACCCTAACCTTAACCCTAACCCTTACCCGAAGCCTTACCCTAACCCGTCACCAATCCTAACCCGTACGCTATCACGTACGCTCACCCTAAATTGTTGTCGTACACTAACCTGTACCCTAAATCGCCCCGTCCCCTAACCCTAAACCTAACCCTTACCCTATCCTTAACCCTTACCCGAAGCTTTACCCTAAACCGTCCCCTAATCCTAACCCGTACGCTAACACTAACCTGTACCCTAACACGTACGCTCAACCTAAACCGTTGTCATACCCTAACCTGTACCCTAAAACGTCCCAGTCCCCTAACTGTAACCCTATCTCTAACCCTAAACCTAACCTTTACCCGAAGCCTTACCCTAACCCGTCCCCTAATCCTTAGCCGTACGCTAACACTAACCCGTGCCCTAACACGTACGCTCACCCTAAAACGTTGCCGTACCCTAACATGTACCTTAAACCGTCCCCTTCCCCGTCCCCTAACCCTAACCCTAACCCTAAACCTATCCCTTACCCGAAGCCTTACCCTAAATCGTCCCCTAATCCTAATCCGTACGCTTACACTAACCCGTACCCTAACACGTACGCCCACCCTAAACCATTGTCGTACCCTAACCTGTACCCTTAACTGTCCCCTTCCCCTAACCCTAACCCTAAGACTAAAACTTACCCGAAACCTTACACTAACCCGTCCCCTAATCCTAACCCTTACACTAACACTAACACATACACTAACACGTACGCTCACCCTAAACCGTTGTCCTACCCTAAACTGTACCCTAAACCGTCCCCGTCCCCTAACCCTAACCCTAACCCTAACCCTAAACCTTACCCTAAGTCTTAACCTAACCCGTCCCCTAATCCTAACCCATAGGCTAACACTAACCCATACCCTAACACTTAGTCTCACCCTAAACCGTTGTCATACCCTAACCTTACCCTAAACCGTCCCCGTCCCCTAACCCTAACCCTAACCCTAACCCTAACCCTTACCCGAAGCCTTACCCTAACCCGTCCCCTAATCCTAACCCGTACACTAACACTAACACGTACCCTAACACATACACTCACCCTATACCGTTGTCGTACCCAAACCTGTACCCTACACGGTCCCCGTACCCTAACCCTAACCCTAACCCTTACCCGAAGCCTTACCCTAACCTTTCCCCAATCCTAACCCGTACGCTAACACAAACCCATACCCTAACACGTACGGTTACCCTAAACCGTTGTCATACCCTAACCTGTACCCTAAACCTTCCCCGTCCCCTAAGCCTAACCCTAACCCTAACCCTTACCCTAAACCTAACCCCTACCAGAAGCCTTATGGTAACCCGTCCCCTAATCCTGTACCGTACGCTAACACTAACTCATACCCTAACACGTACGCTCACACTAAACCGTTGTCGTACCCTAACCTGTACCCTAAACCGTCCCCATCCCCTAACCCTAATGCAAACCTTAACCCTAACCCTTACCAGAAGCCTTACCCTAACCCGTCCCCTAATCTTAACCCGTACGCTAACACTAATCCGTACCCTAACACGTACTCTCACCCTAAAACCTTGTCGTACCCTAACCTGTACCCTAAACCATCCCCGTCCCCTAACCCTAACCGTAACCCTAACC